>NC_139534.1:9457545-10657545 GCF_965153285.1 Podarcis tiliguerta | reverse complement strand
AATTTTGCAAACAGAAAAACAATCAACAACGACGATCCAAAATCAAAACGAGGAGAAAAAGGAAAAGGAAACAAAGAAAAGGGGGGGGGGTTTGTCCAATACACAAAAATAATTTAAGGAGTACAAACCATAATTTGAATATTCTATACATAAAGTTCCTAGAAAGAAGTTACCTTCGTATTTCTGCTTTTCTCTCTCTTTTCCCCTTACAGTCACATTCTTTCTGTTCCTCTAAACCGGTTTGAGTCCCTTATATGTTTTTTTGACTTCCCGCTAACTCTTTGCGGCTACTACACTTCTCTTACACTTAAGTAATCTGTATTCAATTATTTAAAAACACACACGGAATTTCCCTTATATCTGTGAAATTAGTCTAGGCACAACCAAGTGTTGTTATTGGAACCATATTTTGGAGATCATTTTTAAAGCAACCCCATTCTTTTTTAACCTTGTCTCCTGAGTGATTTATTAGTTCTGTCATTTTGGCTAATTCAAGGTTGGTGTTAACTCGTTTTTCCAATATTCCAACATTCTGGCTGCTGTTGTTGCGTAAAGAAGCACTCTTTTATTTTCTTTTGGAATACTTATTGTTAAAATGCCAAATAAAAAAGCTTCCGGTTTATTTAAAAATGTATGTTTTAGCAGTTTTAGAACCAAGGTGCCACTGTATTAGGAAACAAGTGGTGTTCTATCCACTATGGGCTGGTATCTGGACTCCTTCGGCTCATAATGCACAAAAGTCGTATTATTAATCTGTATTAAACTAAAACGCCACCACCAAGGTAAGGGGGGGGGGGGGGAGAAGAGAGCTAGCAACGTACCAAACATGCAACCTGAGACCCAGCTTGCAGCAAGCAAGGCTGCGCTGGGAGATTTGGAGAGACGGTGCCCCGCTTGGACCGAAGAAGGGAAGATGGGCAGATTTCCCTATGGAGGGAGGCACTGAGGGAGAGATTGGAGATGCTGAGCCCTTTAGCCTCAAAGGGTCTTTGGAGTATGTCCTGGAACATCTTTTGGACTACAGCTTCGAATATGGAGTATGGGCAAACTTGCCGAGACGGAATCAAGGAGCTGCTAAGATGGAAACCCTTTGGGACCTAATCTTTGGCATCAAAAGAAATCTGCAGACAGGACAGGGAGAAGAGTTAAGCGCCTCGGATAGAAGAGCACCAGGCTGATGGACTATATGGAACTGATAGAAAAGACTGATAAAATCCGAGACCAGGGAGAAGAGACAGTGGAAGAAGATAGGGAAAATTTAAAAAAAAATTATTCAGAGTAATATAGCATAATTAAGGAATGTTGGGAAATGGTGGAATGAAATTATATGACATTAGTAGAAATATGATAAGGATTTAAGTACAGTGGTGCCCCGCAAGACGAATGCCTCGCAAGACGGAAAACCCGCTAGACGAAAGGGTTTTCCGTTTTTCAATGCGCTTCACAGGACGAATTTCTCTATGGGCTTGCTTCACAAGACGAAAATGTCTTGCGATTCTTGAGATTTTTTTTCGCTCCCCACCCCCTTTTTCTAAGGTGCTAAGCTGCTAATAGCCTTTTAGCAGCTAATCTGCTAATCCCTTAAGCCTTTAATAGCCGCTAAACCACTAATAGCGCTAATCCGCTAATGGGCTTGCTTCGCAAGACGAAAAAAACGCTAGACGAAGAGACTTACGGAACGGATTCTTTTCGTCTTGCGAGGCACCACTGTATAGATAAATTTTAAGATTTTGATGGTAAGATAAGGTTAAAATAAATTAAGACAACTAAACGATAGAAAGCAGTGAAAGGCGGAAAGGATTTGCTGATTTAATTACTAACTGGAATACAAAAATGGGAGGTGGGAGGAGGTCGAGTTAATGAAAGAAAAAGATATGGAAAATGGATGTGTTTTTAAATGTTTTTGTTTTTTCTTGTTGTCTTGATGTATTGTTTTTTTCCTTTTATTTTTGATGCATTGTTTCTTAATTTTTTACTGTCTTTTTTCCCTTTCTTACTTTTCTTTTTCTGTAACTATAAAACCTTTAATAAATATTTTTTTTAAAAAAAAAATGAAAATGTTTCCACCACTGCAGGAGACAGTGCGGCAAACTTAAAACCCAAGCATTTGGGAAGCAAAAGAAAAACAAAACAAAACATACAACTACCAACCTCTTGTGCTGATATTTGTCTGCCCTGGCCAAGGCTTTTCCCGTGCCGCTTATCCGTCTTATCTGAGGGGGAGAAAGGCACAGCTATGAAGAACAAATGACTGATGATAAAATGTTGGCATAACATCGCTAACAAGAATTAAAGCTGATCACAGGTTCTCATGAGAAAAAGCAGGCTGGAGTGAACTACTCCTAATAACAGGGGAACCATGGCTCTTCCCTCACGGAAGAAACACGGGCTGGGCTAAAACAGCCTCCGCAAGCCTGATGTTCTCCAGATGTTCGGGACAACAACTCTCCCCAACCCCATCATTATAGGATCAGTCTGGCTAAGGCTGATAATGTTGTAGTCCAAAAACATCTGGAAGGCTGGGCTGAACTATTTGGATCTCCTTCCACTGGGCGGCTAACAGCAAATCCTAGGATTTCCATGCCTTCTTGTGGCACACCAGTTCCATATCCCAGAAGAAAAGGAATTAAGAAACAGCATGGATGAGGACTGAGCAAGTCGAGAGTCAACCACAGCCACCTGCTATGTGCAGAACGAAAAGTTCGATGCTTTGACGTTTCCAAAGTCCAGATTCCATGCTTTGTGAATGAACCAAGCCAAGATCTAGCAAGGCCCTGGCCTTCCTTCTCTTGTTGCAATTCCCACCCCGCATGCTTTCAGGAGTTCTCCAAAGCCCAATGTTTCTCCTACTCTGGGTCCTGAACTTCCCACCCCCATAGGCGGGTCATCTTGACAGGTGGGTGGGGGTCACCTGATGCCAGATGACCCATTTTTTCCTTCATAATGCAGTTTGAGTTTGAGCTGTGTTGCAAAGGAAGAGCCAAGCTGATAAAGGGACCCCTGACCATTAGGTCCAGTTGTGACCGACTGTGGGGTTGCGGCGCTCATCTCGTTTTATTGGCCGACTAAGCCGCTTCTAGGGACACAGGTGGCGCTGTGGGTTAAACCACAGAGCCTAGGACTTGCCGATCAGAAGGTTGGTGGTTCGAATCCCCGCGATGGGGTGAGCTCCCATTGCTCGGTCCCTGCACCTGCCAACCTAGCAGTTCGAAAGCACATCAAAGTGCAAGTAGATAAATAGGTACTGCTCCGGCGGGAAGGTAAACGGCGTTTCCATGCGCTGCTCTGGTTCGCCAGAAGCGGCTTAGTCATGCTGGCCACATGACCCGGAAGCTGTACGCTGGCTCCCTCGGCCAGTAAAGTGAGATGAGCGCCGCAACCCCAGAGTCGGCCACGACTGGACCTAATGGTCAGGGGTCCCTTTACTTTTACCTATGACTGTATTGTAAGATAGAAAGATGGTATACAAATTAAAAAAATGAATGAATGATGATGATCTCCTCTCCCGGTCTCCTCTTTTTCAGGCTAAACATACCCAGATCCTTCAACCGTTCCTCATAAGGCTTGGTTTCCAGACCCGATCGCCTTGGTTGCCCTCCTCTGCACACCTTCCAGCTTCATCACTAGACTCTATAAAGTACTTTAAGCAAAGTGTGTGGACTGCCGCCGCCACTGAGAAGCATCCATTATGTGAACCGCCCTGAGACCTTTGAGTATAGGGCGGTATAGAAGTAATAATAATAAACACATAAAATTATCTTTCCATGTTTTTGCAGGCTCACCCCTTTCTCCTCCAAGTGCCTTAGCCTTGTCTCAACTTTCAGCCTGTTTTCCGCTCCCATCTCAGCGCTGCTCGAGTCTCCGAGAGCATCGTAACGGATAGTCAAGGCTGTTTTGGCTGCCAGCATTCGTGAGATCTGGAAAGAAAAATTAAATTAAATTAAATACCCCCCCAATGGAACCAAGCTGGCAGTTGACTTTGCCCATGGTGCTCTAAGTCATGCCAACACAGGTTAGCACAAAGGAAACTTCTGCTCATAGTTTAAGGCAACGAAGGATAAATGCTCACAAGGTTCTCCTTTGTTGAAAATAACAAGCTGCTTTTATAACAGTGAAAGCCTAGTATTTCAAAACAAATACACAGCTTTAACCACTACCAAATGGAGTAACTCGTTGTTTTTCCTTCACTAAATTATTTATAAATCAGAAATCAGAATAGGAATACCATGGGATGCCCTTATGTATAAGGCAGCCTCTATTTTTTTGAACCCAAAATTAAGAAATCAGTATTTCTTAATCAGTACCTACGGGACTGCCTCTCCTGGTATGCCCCACGGAGGACTTTAAGGTCCACAAATAACAAGATGGTTACATTGGTCTCAACTAGCGCCAGGGCCTTTTCAGTACTGGCCCCGACTTGGTGGAACGCTCTGCCACAAGAGACCAGGGCCTTGCGGGATTTGACATCTTTCCGCAGAGCTTGCAAGACGGAGCTGTTCTGCCTGGCCTTTGGTTTGGACTCCGTCTGACCCTTACGTTTCCCTCCCCTTATGGTTTCGATTTATGGGCTACTACTAAAAAGAGGCTGCATTTTAAATTGTATTTTAACCCGTATGTTAATTAACCGTTTTTTCTTTTAGATTTTATTCTAATTTTATTGCTGTTAGCTGCTCTGAGCCTGGTTCTGGCTGGGGTATAAAATAAATCATCATCATCATTATAAATTAGGGTTGCTATAACCACGGTGGCTGGTTAACAAGAGCAGCAGTGGGTTTTTATGCGAGCTATTCTTCCTTCTCCTGCTGCTTGAATAGTGGAGCTGAGCGCCTCTTGCTGGTGCTGCAGCCACCAAACAAACAGTGATAGCTACTGGGCGAGTGTCGGCTTTGGCTCGCAGGGCCCCACCGCTGGGTGAGCTCAGCCAGAGCCAGCCGGGCTCCCCTCGCTCACCATGGCTAGGGACGATCGGCGGCTGAAAGATCTTGAGCTTTTTGGGGGGTGATCGTCCTAAAAGTTGTTAAGCTTCTTTTTTGGTCTGAGTCGGCAAACCGCAACCTGCGATCTGAGCCAGAACCTTGTGTACCATCTGTGCCCCAATTTTTTGCTGATTTTTTTAAAGCAAAAAATGTTGTCTCATACACAGAAAATTACGGTCTATTGCTACAGGAACAGATAAAAGAACACACAAAAACACACATATATATGACAGAAAGGACTTCCATATAAGCAAGCATGGGAATTCAATTCATGAGAAGTCTATCATGAAATTGAAACAACTCCGCATAGTAAAAGCTATGGTTTTCCCAGTAGTGATGTATGGAAGTGAGAGCTGGACCATAAAGAAGGCTGATCGCCGAAGAATTGATGCTTTTGAATTATGGTGCTGGAGGAGACTCTTGAGAGTCCCATGGACTGCAAGAAGCTCAAACCCATCTATTCTTAAGGAAATCAGCCCTGAGTGCTCACTGGAAAGACAGATCGTGAAGCTGAGGCTCCAATACTTTGGCTACCTCATGAGAAAAGACTCCCTGGAAAAGACCCTGATGTTGGGAAAGATGGAGGGCACAAGGAGAAGGGGACGACAGAGGACGAGATGGTTGGACAGTGTTCTTGAAGCTACCAGCATGAGTTTGACCAAACTGCGGGAGGCAGTGGGAGACAGGAGTGCCTGGCGTGCTCTGGTCCATGGGGTCACGAAGAGTCGGACATGACTAAACAACAACAAATATAAAAAAGCCACAAGGCGAGAGGGTTTGGAGAGGGGTGTCACCCCAGAACTCTGGAAAATACCAAATTTAGACTAACAATAAGGCCTTACTAGAGACAAAGTCAAATGTCAAAAGTCTTGGTTCCTTAGTTACCTGTAGATGCAGGTTCAAGGAATCACAAAGCATCGTGTGTTTTATAGCATCTCACCTTTCCTTTGTTCTTGGCTGTCGTCTGCCCCACCAGAGAAGCGTGATAGATCAGACCGAACTTGGGTGTGTCGCGTTTAGTCTTCAGTGCTCTGAAGAGTGCCTTTTCGGCTCCCAGGATCTGAACCGTCGACGCCGGGTGCTTAGCCAGGTTCAAGAGAGAGCCTGCGTTAAGAAAAGATACAACAGGAGTTTGCATGAATTAGCAGCCTTCGAAAGAGGACTCGGGCAAAAGAACCAAGTTTCAAGCTTTATATACCTGAAGGAGGTCTCCACGCCCATCGTTCAGCCCGGACACTGAGGTCCAGCGCCGAGGGCCTTCTGGCGGTTCCCTCACTGTGAGGTAGGTTTACAGGGAACCAGGCAGAGGGCCTTCTCGGAGGTGGCGCCCGCCCTGTGGAACGCCCTCCCATCAGATGTCAAGGAAATAAACAACTACAGTGGTACCCCGGGTTAAGAACTTAATTTGTTCCAGAGGTCCGTTCTTAACCTGAAACAGTTCTTAACCTGAAGCACCACTTTAGCTAATGGGGCCTCCCGCTGCCACGCGATTTCTGTTTTCATCCTGAAGCAAAGTTCTGAACCCGAGGTACTATTTCTGGGTTACCGGATTCTGTAACCTGAAGCGTCTGTAACCTGAAGCATCTGTAACCCAAGGTACCACTGTATCTGACTTTTAGGAGACATCTGAAAGCAGCCCTGTTTAGGAAAGTTTTAAATATTTGATCCTTTATTGTGTTTTTAGTATTCTGTCAGGAGCTGCCCAGAGTGGCTGGGGAAATCCAGCCAGATGGGTAGGGTATTAATTAATTAACAACAACAACAACAATAATAATAACAATAATAATCACCAGCCTCTGAAAGACAATCTTGAAGAAGAGAGATGGTGGCAAACCAATGCTCCTTCACTTGTTATTGAACTTCCATCTACAGGGCCACAGGTTAGCTACCCATGCCATAGAAGCCGATACATACCGTATTTTTCGCTCTATAAGATGCACCAGACCACAAGACGCACCTAGTTTTTGGAGGAGGAAAACAAGAAAAAAAATATTCTGAATCTCAGAAGCCAGAACAGCAAGAGGGATCGCTGCACAGTGAAAGCAGTGATCCCTCTTGCTGTTCTGGCTTCTGGGATAGCTGCACAACCTGCATTCGCTCCATAAGACGCACACACATTTCCCCTTACTTTTTAGTAGGGAAAAAGTGAGTCTTATAGAGAAAAAAATACGGTAATTTGGCAATCGGCAGTAACATAATTCAACCCAGTTTAATCTGCCTTGCAAAATGATGCCAATAAACGAGGCATTTATTGCGTTTTATTTGGGGGAGGCAGCCGAGGAGAAGGAACTACAGCAGAGCCCAGAAGTTGTCTCAGAAGAGGTAGTGACTAAGAATTGCCTTCATGTTTCGAGATGAAATCAAGCAAACTTCAGGATAAAATCATCACCGACAACTTCTAGGCTTCTATTTCACAGACACCAGGTTCTCTAGGTTCACAAAGCCGGTCTTGGTCAATGGACTTGTGTCCTTTCGATGCTGCGAAGTCCAGGACAGTTAAGCACAACACGTCTCTCTCCCCCCCCCCCCGAGTCAAGCTTACCTGCGTGAGCGATGAGTCTCGCTCCCACCAACTCTCCCACCATGACGGTGAGGTTAGGCGCAATGGCCATCATTCTGTTTTTCAGATAATCGTACAGCTGTGCTCGATAGTCCGATATCTCGATTACCTGAAATATGAAACAAGGTGGGTCAAGGCCCGCAAAAGGTAGCCGCTAAAGGAATTCAAGGAAGAAAACCTGGCAAAGGTGATTTACAGAAATTCGAGTTTTCCTAGCCAGCATTTTGTAAAGAAACATCGTTTTTCTGAAAGTAATTCTGCAAAGCGGTGTATAAAACATGAACAAATTTTTTTTAAAAAAAATCTAGCAATCTGAGTGCGCATTTAACAAAATTCTCGGATAAACCAGATGGGAGATTCAACTCTCAATATGCGGATGGAAGACTGAGATAAAATGGTGATAAAGGGCTCTACATAGATATATATAATTGTGTTTAATGAGAAACATGAATATTGTATTTTATGTTTTCCTTTTCTGTATTATTCTTTTCTTTTGATATATTGCCTTCTATTATCCTTCTGTAAAAGAGTTTGGATTTTATTGCTTAATATGCTAAAAACCTCTCATAAAATTCTATACTGAATATTTAACAAATGTCTAAACCATACACTAAAAACCCAAGAGAAGTCCGCCAAGGGTCTTCTGGCAGTTCCCTCACTGCAAGAAGCGAAGTTACAGGGAACCAGGCAAAAGTTAATAGAAGTGGAATACAAAAAGGGAGGTGTGAGGAGGTCGAGGAAATAAGGGAAAGAAAGTTAAGATGTTGAAATTGAAATTTTAAATGGTTTTTGTTTTGTTTTATTTGTTTGTTTTATTATGTTTGTTTTTTTATTATGTATTGTATTGCATGTTTTTTCTTTTTTGATTTTTTGCAGTGTTGTGTTTAATTTGTTGGAAACTTAATAAATATTATTTGAAAAAAATATATATAATAACTTAGCTATTCGAGATGGCATCAGAAGAGGTAGTGACTGTGCAACCCTCATGGTTTATACATCAGGGAAAGCATCATCAAGGAATTCATCACTGCCATCAAGAACGCTGGCCTGAAAGGCTTTCCAAAATTGCTTCTTTAGGATTTACCGCCAGTTAGGCGGGATCACTTTAGATTTAAAACAGAATTAAGCTCAACTGAAGGAAGCAGCACTAAGGCCCTTTACACAGGCTGTGTAAAAATCGACTGTGAGCAATGCCGGAGGTATGGGCTTTGACTTAAATCGCTGTTTTTCTTTTGGACCAGCTATGAACTACAAACTCCAGATCCATCCTCCCCGAGTGAATTTCAGAGGAGTAAATCCATACTGCAAATATGCTAATGAAACAAACTTTCGACAAAACTATTTTCTGAGAATCCTCCGGAAAAACAATCTCTCAAAGGACCTGTTGATGGCATTTTACCATTGTACTGTGGAGAGTATATTAACTTATGGTCCACGTGTGTGGTTTGGGAGCTGCACGGTCGGGGGGGGGGGGGAATGTTGTCCAGGGTTGTAAAGACTGCGGAGAGAATAATTGGGTGCACTCTTCCCACCTTGGATCAAATCTACGCTTCCAGGTGCCATAAGAAAGCTGCAGAGATAGTGCGCACCTCAGAAATGATCTCTTTCAGCTTCTGCCTTCTGGAAGAAGGTACAGTGGTGCCTCGCAAGACGAAAAGAATCCGTTCCGCGAGTCTCTTCGTCTTGCGGTTTTTTTGTCTTGCGAAGCAAGCCCATTAGCGGATTAGCGCTATTAGCAGTTTAAGGGCTATTAACGGCTATTAAAGGCTTAAGGGATTAGCTGCTAAAAGGCTATTAGCAGCTTAGCACTTTAGAAAAAGGGGTTGGGAAGCGGGAAAAAAACTCAAAAATCGCAAGATATTTTCGTCTTGCGAAGCAAGCCCATAGGGAAATTCGTCTTGCGAAGTGCCTCTGAAAACGGAAAACCCTTTCGTCTTGCGGGTTTTCCGTCTTGCGAGGCATTCGTCTTGCGGGGCACCACTGTACAGGGTTATAAAGACCAGGACTAGCCGCCTGAGAAACAGTTTCTACCCAAATGCGATTTTGGTGTTAAATGCACTTTAAGGAGTCTGTATGGGTGTATATTGTATTTAAAAATGGGGTATCAGAGTTTTTAGGGGGCTAACCAGGTTGTGATAGCTGGGACAGCAGGCTTGTTGGGTTTTCAATGCCTTATGTAGATTTTTCAATTTCGTTGTTCTGTATGGGACAATAACAAGAAAGATATCGTATCATATCATCATCGTCATCACCTGGTCACAGAGATGCTGTATGTTGCTGATGTCTTCCTCTGAAACCTCAGTCCCCATGGAGATTTCTGCAGCTGCTTTCACCTCCTCCTCAACCTCCTCAGGCAGGGCCTCAGACAGGTCAGAACAGGCAAAGTTTTTTCTGTCTCCTGGGAAGCAACATAAGGGAGTTGGGATGAATGGCAAGCAGTGACAGAAGCCAAGTTTTAAAACATTTAACATCTATTCGCTTATGAACATATGTGCCGAGATGACTTAGAACGTAAGGGGGAAATATTTCTTAAAAATTAAAAAACAAAACCCTGAATATACGATTTAAAAACGTGATAAGACAAACAGCCCTTTACATTCAGCTACAAAAGCTTGTCAAAACAAAACTGTCTTCAACGGGTTCTGGAAAACACAGATAACTGGGTGCCTGTCTTATCTCAACTTGCCAAGAACTCCTCTAAACATGGTGTCACAGGGTTGCAGAAAATCAAACATGGGAGCAGATGGGCTCTTCAAAGTCTTAATCAGATTGTTCAACCCACAGCACCACCCACGTCCCAATATAGCTATAGCTATTACTATTGCTATTATTATTATTAGAATTTATATACAGTGGTACCGCGGGTTAAGTACTTAATTCGTTCCGGGGGTCCGTTCTTAACCTGAAACTGTTCTTAACCTGAAGCACCACTTTAGCTAATGGGGCCTCCTGCTGCCGCTGCACGATTTCTGTTCTCATCCTGAAGCAAAGTTCTTAACCTGAGGTAATATTTCTGGGTTAGCGGAGTCTGTAACCTGAAGCGTATGTAACCTAAAGTGTATGTAACCAGAGGTACCACTGTACTGCCCTATACCAGGAGGTCTCAGGATGGTTCACAGAACAAAAGTATAAAACCATAAAATATATAATCAAAATAAAAACAACAGCCCAATAACACCCACCCAAAAAGACCCACATTTTAAAAGGGCATAATATATAAATCAGATCAAGCAAAGTCTTGGTTAAAAAGGAACGTTTTTGCCTGGTGCCTAAAGGTGTATAATGAAGGCACCAGGCGAACTTCGCTGGGGAGAGCATTCCACAGCCGGGGAGCCACTGCAAAGAAGGCCCCGTTCTTGTGTTGCCACCTACCGAACCTCTTGAGGAGGCGGCAAACGAAGAAGGGCCTCAGACGATGATCTCAGGGTCTGGGTAGGTTCATATGGAAAGAGGCAGTCCTTGAGGTATTGTGGTCCTGAGCCGTTTAAGGCTTCATAGGTCAAAACCAGCACTTTGATTTAGGCCCGGAAACTAATTGGTAGCCAGTGCAGTCGGACCAGAATCGGGATAACATGCTCAAACCGTCTTGCTCCGGGGAGCAACCTGGCCACTGAATTCTACACTAGCCGAAGTTTTCAACTGTCTTCAGAGGCAGCCCAACGTATAACGCATTGCAGTGATAGATGTTGTGCATTGTGGATCTCCAGCATAAAAAGGATGTAATGTAATTTCAAAGGCAGAGAATACGCCACAATGTGGCCGATATCTAACTGTGGTATTTCTGCTTGCACAACACACCTCTTATTTCATCTCCTCCCTCCTGCAGCCCCCTGCTCACCCCCAAAATCTGCTCTGCAGGGCTGGGGAGATGCGTGGGGGCTGCAGCTCAGAGGAGAGGAAGGCAAGTCCTACTGCGTCTACTGGTGTGATGTTGGACGGCGCCTTTTATCTAAGGACTACTCACCAATTTTCCGCACACATTTACAGTAGGTTAGATTATCTGTGATGATTTTGCCCAGTTCAGGGAAGTGCCACCCGTACCATTCTCGACAGCGCATAATATAGTTGTTCAGTTCTTTGTCCAAGTCATCAAGGAGAGCTGCGGTATAATAATAATAATAATAATAATTTATTATTTGTACCCCGCCCATCTGGCTGGGTTTCCCCAGCCACTCTGGGCGGCTTCCATAGAAACAAAAAATACAGTAAAATATCACAGATTAAAAACTTCCCTGAACAGGGCTGCCTTAAGATGTCTTCTAAATGTCAGGTAGTTATTTATCGCTTTGCATTTAAACAAACACAAGAGATACTTGAGCTTAGTTTCATTAGAAACTAGACCGTGACCGATCCTAGGATCGCAGGGGGAAAACGTACTGGCCTGGTTTCATCATCATCATCATCATCATCATCATCATCATCATCATAATTTATTTATACCCCGCCCATCCTGCTGGGTTTCCCCAGCCACTCTGGGCAGCTCCCAACAAAATATTAAAATACAGTAGTCCGTCAAACATTAAAAGCTTCCCTAAACAGGGCTGCCTTCAGATGTCTTCTAAAAGTCTGGTGGTTATTGTTCTCTTTGACATCTGGTGGGAGGGCGTTCCACAGGGCGGGCGCCACTACCGAGAAGGCCCTCTGCCTGGTTCCCTGTAACCTCACTTCTCGCAGCGAGGGAACCGCCAGAAGGCCCTCGGCGCTGGACCTCAGTGTCTAGGCAGAACGATGGGAGTGGAGATGCTCCTTCAGGTATATCACCTTAAACCATAGTTTAAAAATGCTCAGGACTCAATCCACACTTCTCTTCTGCTGGGAAGTAAGCTATGGTTTGGCTTAGTTATGCCCCAACCTGAGCTCATGGCTTGCTTCTTTTCAAATCCCGAGCTGTAACCAAAGTTTGTTCCCAGTTTATCACTTATGACTTGTTTTCTGAGGAACAAAGCATGACTCCGAATTCAGATATAATGCTAAGTAGGAACCATGGCTTATTTCCTAGCAGAACAGTGGCAAAAGCGGGAGGGGCGGGGAGCAAAGTGTTTGCGATTTTAGCTCCATGCAATAGCAGATTGCACATTCACCTTTAAACCATAGTTAAGTTTAATTGTAGTTGAAAGTGAGGAAATCCAGAAATCTTGCGACACTTGCACCCATTAAAATCAACAACGGTGTAGTAGCCAATTATACAAGTCACTCCAAATACTAGAAATGGTGCAAAAAGTTACCATCGCTGTTAGAAAATACCAATTTATCTGTTTCCCACACATGGAAAAAACAACACCCACACCCGATTGTCAGTGGTGCATAATATATTATTATTATTATTATTATTATTATTATTATTATTATTATTATTATTATTTAATATCACTATCTGGGGCTGCCACACCTACCTACTTTGCTCACTTGCCCCATCCAGATCACCCTTAACCAAAAACACCCCATCCCCTTAGACCAGGCATGGCCAAACTTGGCCCTCCAGATGTTTTGGGACTACAACTCCCATCATCCCTGACCACTGGTCCTGTTAGCTTGGGATCATGGGAGTTGTAGCCCCCAAACAGCTGGAGGGCCAAGTTTGGCCATGCCTGCCTTAGACCTTGAAGAAACAACAAGGGCCTTCCCCTTCACGTTTCCCCAACCACCACCACCACCTACTGGCAGCCACAGAAACTGCAGCTTGATGAAATACTTATCATTGAATTATACGGTATACCAAATAAATAAATGAAGCCTTCAGCCCCATTCCCTAGCTACCTTCGATTGACAATGAGAAGCTGTTTCTAACTCACACAGTCATTTCATCCTCGGAAAGAAAAGCCCAAGGCTATAGGCTCTTGCTGATCCATATTCAAAAATCCTACTACAGAACCAGGTAACAGAAACAGCATCCTTCTGTGGCTATTGAAGGAGGTTTGCCTCTCACTTACTGCTGTTAGTTTTAACAGACTGATTTGGTCAGATTTCCAGCAATCATCTGACACAGCATGGGGGTGGGTGGGATCACATAAGCCTCTCTAAAAACTGGGAAAACTGAATTTGCTTTTGCGGTCACAACAAAAAACCTTTTACGCAAATAGAAAGCATTTAAATGTTTTGCTAGCCCACCTAACTAGCCGAAATTTATGCTAATCACTGGCCTTGCACCTCCCTCCTCTTGACTCTGACACCACCCTGAGTTATGGAGGAAAACAGGAGTAACTGAGAGCCATCGTGACTTGTTCTTGTCCCCAGTTCCAACATAGGCTTGGCTCCTGATCCTTCAGAAGGGTTGATAGAACAAAACAAAAATACACTCTACAGCGGCAAACTAGGTAGCAGAATGTTTGTGGCTACTGGTACAGTCGTACCTTGGTAGTTGAACGGAATTTGTTCTGGAAGCCTGTTCGATTTCCAAAACGTTCAGAAACCAAAGCGCGGCTTCTGATTGGCTGCAGGAAGCTCCTGCAGCCAATTGGAAGCCCCGTTCGTCTTCCAAAAATAGTTCACAAACCGGAACACTCACTTCCGGGTTTGCAGCTTTCGGGAGGCAAAACGTTCGAGAACTAAGCTGTTTGACTTCCAAGGTACGACTGTATTAAGAATTCAAAAGCTGGTGGCAGACATATCAAGGTATTTAACTTCCAACCGTACTCACAAATAGCTTGGACGATCATGGTATCAACTTTGTCTGGGCTGAACTTCAGCTTGTATCGGGAGAGGCTGAAAACAGACATGGATATAAACATTATGTACAATAATGCACAGGACCCACAGATTCTCCCCCCCCCCCGTATATGTAACCCCCCTCGGGTTACATATGCTTCAGGTTACAGACTCCGCTAACCCAGAAATAATACCTCAAGTTAAGAACTATGCTTCAGGATGAGAACAGAAATTGCGCGGCAGCAGCGAGAGGCCCCATTAGCCTAAGTTGTGCTTCAGGTTAAGAACAGTTTCATGTTAAGAACAGACCTCCGGAACGAATTAAGTACGTAACCTGAGGTACCACTGTAATTATAAAGGCATTGCTATTGACTGCAATGGCATGTTCATCTTTGCTGATGGTGCAGCGATTAATCCTTTCCATTTTCACTTACTGACTTGTGTTTTTACATGCAAGAAGTCTAAGGCAGAGAGCTGTGAAAAGCAGCTGTCTGTGTTTGCTCCCTGTATTACTCCCTACAGGCACAAGCGTTTCAGCGAGTTGGAAGAAACCCAGCAGAACTGAGAGCAGAACTAACTTGTAGAAGTTATCGTATTTTTCGCTCCATAGGACACACTTTTTCCCTCTTAAAAACTAAGGGGAAAAGTCTGTGCGTCCTATGGGGCGAATGCAGGAGGGAGGCAGGCAGGCAGGAAAAGCCCCCAAGAGCTGCACACAAGCTTCGCGCGGCTCTTGCGGGCTTTTCCCCAGGAGGGAGAAGGGACTGACGCCATGCTTCAGCCATCCTTCTTTAGCCGCGCTGGAGAGATTTAGCTCCTGGGTGGAGAGGTTGTGCGGCTATGGCAGAAGCCAAGACAGCCAGCGGGATGGATCCCGCTCGCTGTCTTGGCTTCTTTGCCCTTTGGGGCTGGGGGGGGGGGATAATTTCCCTCCCTTGATTTCCCCCTCTAAAAACTAGGTGCGTCTTGTGGTCCGGTGCGTCCTATAGATCGAAAAATACGGTACCATGTACAAGACTGTGCTGTAAGTAGATGCTGGAGCCGAAGCTTGCCATTCCACTTCGCAGAAAACGGCATCCTCCGGGGGAAAGTTATACAGAGCATAGAAGCAACCAAGTCTGTATTACCTGTGTGCCAGGCCTAAACACATAGCTGCCATCTCCCGCGATGGAAGGCCAGTGATCAGCCCTTCCATTTGAGAACGGATGCCTCTCATCAGTTCAGTAACCATGGGGCTGTGCAGGCAACTTAAGTTCAGTTTCTCCTGCAGGAGGAAGGAAAAAAAGGTGACCCCCATTTTGATATTATTGCAACAACAAATTTGTTTACTGTTGAACAGCAACAGAACCTAAGAAGGGTAAGGTAGCCCAACGCTAACCCACAGGCAGGGCTATCTTGCATTTCCTAGAAGTGAGATAACCATTGAGAATTCTTATTTAAGCAAATTGGCAACCAACTGTTGTACCAACTTAGCCTTTTGGATAAAAACGAAGGCACTAGCTTTCATGTTGACATTAATTCAAACCTTTCCGTTAAGCTTTTTTTTATCTCCATACTTCTTCACAAGTCAAGAAGTAAAGATAGCACAAGACACAGGAGATAGCAAAAAAAATTGGCCCTAACAATCCATTACTTTAGTCCAGTGCATTATCAACAAAGCTTCTTTAGAACTAGTAGAATCGTACCTTGGTTTTCGAACAGCTTAGTTCTTGAATGTTTTGGCTGCTGAATGCCGCAACCCCAGGAGTGACTGTTCCGGTTTGTGAACTATTTTTGGAAGCCAAACGTCTGACGGGGCTTCCGATTGGCTGCAGGAGTTTCCTGAAGCCAATCAGAAGCCGTGCCTTGGTTTCCAAACATTTTGGAAGTTGGATGGACTTCCGGAACGGATTCCGATCATCTTCCAAGGTACGACTGTACTTGAATTGTTTTCCTCTTCCCTCACCACATCTTTTCCTTCTGTATCATGCCTACTACAACAGGGGTTCCCAAACTGGTGAGCTTCATTCAGGTGGTCCACGGCATCTCTGTGGATTTATGGTTGACGCATTAAATATTCAAACGGATTTGTAATTGTCTTTTTAATTTGGTAATGGCTATACTAGAATCCAGAGGGTGGCGCTGTGGGTTAAACCACAGAGCCTAGGACTTGCCGATCAGAAGGTCAGAGGTTCAAATCCCCGCGACGGGGTAAGCTCCCATTGCTCAGTCCCCACTCCTGCCCACCTAGCAGTTCGAAAGCACATCAAAGTGCAAGTAGATAAATAGGTACCGCTCAGGCGGGAAGGTAAATGGCGTTTCCGTGCACTGCTCTGGTTCGCCAGAAGCAGCTTAGTCATGCTGGCCACATGACCCGGAAGCTGTACGCCGGCTCCCTCGGCCAATAAGCCGAGATGAGTGCTGCAACCCCAGAGTCGGTCACGACTGGACCTAATGGTCAGGGGTCCCTTTACCTTTTATACTAGAATCAAAGTCTAAAGGCAAGGACTGCCTTGGTTTTTAATCTGTATGCAGCCCTTAGTAAATGTAAGTACCCTGTAATCAGTGCAAAATCATAATAATCATGGTCAGCAAAAAGCATTGTCCCAGAATATCAGTACCAACAAAACAAGCATCAACAGCCATCACTGATTATTTTACATTAAGCACACATCATTTCTGGATGCAGTGAAAAGGTAGTGTCAGAGCACTGGACAGGGAAGATATGCAGCACAAACTCATTGTTCTGAAGCTATAAAGAAGACTAGCACAGGCCTTGAGAACACCACCTCATCTGAACACCACATCGCCCGGGCACATAAAAACCCGAACTTACCTTTATTACACCTCCCAGTTTGGCATCTGCTACGGCCAACTGTTCGTGTGCATCTTTGGCAACGATCTTCTTTAAGATTTTCTTTAAGTTCTTGTTAATCTTGCCTTCCACCAGAGCAGTGGATGCTTAAAGGAGAAAGAACATCATTGTAAAAAAAACCTGCAGACTGTCTAACATTCCCAGCCTGGCAAAGTTCATAATGGAACAAAATATGTACTAATACTGGCCACCCACCGAACTTTATCTGTTGTCTCTGTGGCAGTGACCAAAAATTGGGGATTCAGTTCTACGAATGAAGCATCAGTGACAGCAAGAAGCTAGTTTTTACTCCCTCCAATTCTAAGGCTGCAATCTGCCATAAAATCCCACTGAGGTCACTGAGATAACCCATTCAGATGCAGGCAACTTTGCTCATCATTCGTTTAGGCATTGTCTGGGTGGCTAGCACAGAGGCACACCATATTGATTACATTAATTTGCCTGGGTTTATAAAGAGGTTTTCATCTGGAGAAGGGAAGGGAATCACATTTTCGTAAGCTACATGAAAATTAGTCCTTTCCTACCCCCAACTGCTGATGTGCCTCAAATAACTTGCATTAGCAGGCAGGGGGGGGTGGGCTTTTTTGTGGACTTAATAAGTAATATTAAGTTTTAAAACACACTAGAAAAAAGCCACCTACTCTCACAGCTAATGATTCCAGGTTTGCCAGGAACAGATCAGCCAGCCACCAAAGAAAGGATATATTATATATTATAACCCTCGGTTACCTGCAAGAGCTTCAGTGGTGTCTTGAAACTTCTCAAAGTGTTTCAGTTTCACTCTAAATAAAATATACCAAACAGTTTTTATCAGCATCATGGGGAACAGAGTATCTGCTACCAACTTCTAAAACACAAGAAACCTGAAAAATGAAAAGCCTAACAGTGACCCATCAGGTTAACCTACCAAAGAGAAAAACAGAACCTATTAAGTCTGACTGACAAATAGCTTCCTACTACTAAACCACAGATAGTTAAGGCTTGCTAGAGAACTATTCTAGAATAATGACAAAAAACATAGTTATTAAGTATACTATATCTAACCTTTCGAATCCCCGCAACGGGGGTGAACTTCCGTTGCTTGGTCCCTGCTCCTGCCAACCTAGCAGTTCGAAAGCACCTCAAAGTGCAAGTAGATAAATAGGTACCGCTCTGGCGGGAAGGTAAACGGCGTTTCCGTGTGCTGCTCTGGTTCGCCAGAAGTGGCTTAGTCATGCTGGCCACATGACCCGGAAGCTGTACGCCGGCTCCCTTGGCCAGTGAAGTGAGATGAGTGCCGCAACCCCAGAGTCGGCCACGACTGGACCTAATGGTCAGGGGTCCCTTTACCTTTATCTAAGCTTGCCTCATTGTTTCTGACTCCAATAAGATCAAATTTAGTATCCAAAATTATTTCATACTCCGGCCCCTTCAGACGCACTACAGAAGCATTGTCCAACAGGTCGATCGGGATTGACTTGTAGATCGTGTGATTGTCTCTTGTCAATCTCTGTCGATCTCTCTCTCCCCAAACAGCCCTTTCTCTTGAGAAGCCAGCGCACAGGGCTTCTACCTCTCTCTCTCTAAAGGAGAAGGAAAAGCAAGTGGCGAGGGAGTGGGGGACTCTTCCTGGCTGCCATCCCGCCTACGCGGGGAGGTAGGGGTGTGTGTGTGTGTGTGTGTGTGTGTGTATGTGTGTAGCCCTGCACGATGGCTCCTCAAAGAGAGAAAGGTTTAGGTTTACTTGAAAGGAAAGGGTGGGTTGGATCCAGGGGAAAGGGCTTATACAGGTTTCATCCAGTTCTTAAGGTGGTGCTTGAAGGCCGTCAACTCTGCAGTTGAGTTTAACCAATTTCTGTTTCGAACTATGGGGGAAACCACTGTGGTTGCTATGTGCCCCTGGCTCATTTGAAAAACAGCAAGAGTCTGGGGTACTTTAAAGACGTAACACATTTATTATGGCATGAGATTTTGTGAACAATCCATGCATCATGTTCTGATTATGTAAGACACTGTCCTCAATGCTATTTTCTTATGTTATTGCAAGTATACAAAGTATGTATTTTAAAAAATATATTGATTTATGATGAGCTTTTCATGTTTTATGGAAGCGACTATCATTTGTTATTATTTTTATCATAAGCTCAGCCAAATATAATATGTTTTAGTTGAAGAATGACAATGGGAGAGTATGGTAGATCACTGTCAGTTTTTGATATTGGATGGTAGATCTCAGGCTACTTTTGGCTGGACATACCTGCACTAGGGAGTTCCCCAGGGAGGGGAAAATTCCCTGGTACGGCCAGAATTACAGTTGTGTAGTCTGCTCTTCAAGAGCACCAACAATAAGCTGACTGTAGATACCTGCAGAAACGCTTGTGATGAAAACAGCATTCAGTATAATATTGTATGATTAAGGACTCTTGGGAGATGGTGGAATGAATTTACTTGGCTTTAGTGGAAATAAGGTAAGGATTTGAGATATTAGGATTTAAGGGTATAAGATATTAGGATTTAAGGGTATAAGATATTAGGATTTAAGGGTATAAGATTTAAGTTTTTTTTTCTTTTTTTGTCTATTAGACTGGAGTTTGGATAACTTTCTAGATGAGGATGGGAGAATAAGGTTTAAGTGGATTAAGATAAATAAGTGAGTAAGCAGTGAAAGATGGAAAGAACTTGCTGATCTAATTAATAATTGGAATACAAAAGGGGAGGTGGGAGGAGGTCGAGGAAATAAGTTATCGAAAGATGGAATTTGAAAAATGGAAGTGTTTTCTTTTTAAACATTTTTGTTTCCTTTTTTGGTTGGTGGGGTGGTGTTTTTATGTATTTTTAGATTTTTATTTGTTTTTTCTCTCTTCTTACTCTACTGTATTTGTCTTCTTCAACTTTTTTTTTGTATTTGTGAAAACTGGAATAAATAATATTAAAAAAAAACCAAAGAAACAGAAACGCTTGTGATGTGCTAGCCCTGACAGCTAGTTGATAGCTGTGGCTACAAAACACCTTGGAAACAGCTTTGCAGGCACCCCCAATGAGTGGTGCCCGCAAAACCCTTTCTGCCCCAGATGTGATTTTACCTGCCCCACAACTGATCTAATATATGATGTCAGCTATAGGGCAGGTGGCCATGGTTTGCCCAAAATGGCCTGGCAGGCCAAATGGGGAGGCCTGGTGGGTCTAATTATGCCTGAGGGGCAGAGCTAAGATTATCAACACATTCTGTTTCATGGCTGTAGCTAAACCTCACTTCTGAGCGATATTAATCCTGTTGAAAAATACTTTGCAAGCCTTTTCACTACAGCAAGGCCCCTCCCATCCAACTGCATCTATAGAGTTGTCATGTCAACAGTGGAGGATGAAGGTTAGCAAATTTATAACTCTAAGAGGGAGCTGTGCGTACAAAATAACCCAAGGACTGGTGCTAGGCAAAAAACAGTGATTCCTATTTGAGCAGAGAAATAATAAGTTATTTGAGAAAGGTACTTACACTTTATTTGCTTTTTCAGGAGTTTCAAATTCTTTCCATAAGCTGTCAATTTCTTGGAGTTTCTTCTCATCCAGAACCTATGACAGATAAGGAGTAAGACTAAATACACACAGAATTGACAAGACTCAATGTTGCTATGCAAGTAAGATGAAATGCACAAAACATCTCTCCAATTCTGATGTAGAAAACAGCCATTCCACCACAACAACTCTCTGCCACATCTCTAGGTGAAGGTAAAGGGACCCCTGACCATTAGGTCCAGTCGTGACCGACTCTGGGGTTGCGGCGCTCATCTCGCTTTATTGGCCGAGGGAGCCGGCGTACAGCTTCCGGGTCGTGTGGCCAGCATGACTAAGCCGCTTCTGGCGAACCAGAGCAGCGCACAGAAACACCGTTTAGCTTCCCACTGAAGCTGTACCTATTTATCTACTTGCACTTTGATGTGCTTTCGAACTGCTAGGTTGGCAGGAGCAGGGACCGAGCAACGGGAGCTCACCCCGTCGCGGGGATTCGAACCGCCGACGAACGCCACATCTCTAACTAGTGGCAATTTTCCCCAAGCTTCATTTTTTATTAAGAAGAGAAAAATCTAGTTGTAAGTGTGAGATGCCATGTTTTAAAAGTATTCAGTAAACTTACATGCTGCTTCTCAACTAGAGAGAAAAGCCTGTGGTCTTGGACATCTCAATCAAGATGTCTGTCACAAGTACAAAATTAATCATGTTGCATGCAGTCTAATTTTATGCATCTTTACTCAGAAGTAAAGACAGGACTTTTAAGTTAAGATGTATAGAAGTTAACCCTAAAGACTCACTTTCCTTCTCTGCATTGCCCAGAACCCTATTTCAGTGAACACACAACACTAGTTGTGTAGCAACACTAGATCACCAGCAAAATCCTCAACAAAGTAGACTCCAATGTGCAAAATAATACAGTCCCATTCTCTTGGCAGAAATGGGTGCAATGTAGATACAATGGAGCAAGTGGATGCAATGCAGGACAGCTGGAAAAAGGCAAGAGCTGTGAACTAGGAAGTCCCCAGCTAAAATCTCTCTCTCTAGGCAGCCTGAATCAATTATTTCTTTCCCTCTCCCTACCTAAATCTGCTGTAACAGCAACACAGCAATCCCTGGTGTCCTTCAAATGTTTTGGACTACGTTTCCCAACACCCCCAGGCAACACAGCTGGGAGCTGTTGTGCAAAACAGCTGGAGGGCAGCAGACTGGAGGAGGCTAACTCACAGGGTTGTTTTAAGGATCACTTACTAATACAGTGGTACCTCGGGTTAAGTACTTAATTCGTCCCGGAGGGCCGTTCTTAACCTGGAACTGTTCTTAACCTGAAGCACCACTTTAGCAAATGGGGCCTCCTGCCGCCGCAGCACGATTTCTGTTCTCATCCTGAAGCAAAGTTCTTAACCTGAGGTAATATTTCTGGGTTGGCGGAGTCTGTAACCTGAAGCGTATGTAACCCGAGGTACCGATGTAGATTGCTGGGATAGCGCAGCTTAATGTCAGGGTTGTGGGTCTGAGCCCCACATTCCTGCGTTGGAGGGGGTTGGACTAGATGACCCTCGTGGTCCCTTCCAACTGTTGTTTTTGTTGCTTAGTCATTTAGTCGTGTCTGACTCTTCGTGACCCCCTGGACCAGAGCAACCAAGGAACCAAGACTTTTGACATTTGACTTTGTCTCTAGTAAGGCTTCATTGTTAGTCTAAATTTGGTATTTTCCAGAGTTCTGGGGTGATACCCCTCTCCAAACCCTTTCTGCCTTGTGGCTTTTTAATATTTGTTGTTGTTTAGTCGTGTCCGACTCTTCGTGACCCCATGGACCAGAGCACGCCAGGCACTCCTGTCTTCTACTGCCTCCCACAGTTTGGTCAAACTCATGCTGGTAGCTTCGAGAACGCTTTCCAACCATCTCATCCTCTGTCGTCCCCTTCTCCTTGTGCCCTCCATCTTTCCCAACATCAGGGTCTTTTCCAAGGAGTCTTCTCTTCTCATCAGGTGGCCAAAGTATTGGAGCCTCAGCTTCAGGATCTGTCCTTCCAGTGAGCACTCAGGGCTGATTTCCTTCAGAATGGAGAGGTTTGATCTTCTTGCAGTCCATGGGACTCTCAAGAGTCTCCTCCAGCACCATAATTCAAAAGCATCCATTCTTCGGCGATCAGCCTTCTTTGAATGGCCCAGCTCTCACTTCCATACATCACTACTGGGGAAACCATAAAGAAGGCCGGTCACTGAAGAATTGATGCTTTTGAATTATGGTGCTGGAGACTCTTGAGAGTCCCATGGACTGCAAGAAGATCAAACCTATCCATTCTTAGGGAATTCAGCCCTGAGTGCTCACTGGAAGGACAGATCCAGATAACTGTTGGTAGGATTGACTCCTCCAGATAATATGCCACATAGCTGGGGCCATATTTAAATCTGGTAAAATTCATTCCTGCCTCCCCCGGTTTGGGGACCTCCCAAAGGTTGGGCCACTGTGGGGCACAGGATGTGGAACAAGAGAGGACTCTTGTCTGATCCAACAAGATCAGAAGAACAAGAAGCTACCAACATAAGTCTGACCAAACTGCGGGAGGCAGTGGAAGACAGGAGTGCCTGGCGTGCTCTGGTCCATGGGGACACGAAGAGTCGGACACGACTAAACAACAACACAGCATGATTCCCCAGGAAGGGTTACAAGTTTTAAGCTTAGCGGGAAGACCTGCGAACCCCCCAGGAAATGTTGGGGTGTGGCAGAGAAAGAAACCGGGTCCGCTATAAGGGAGGATTGGGTCTCCCCACGTTTATCCTCCTTGTTCCAAAACTGTTTCTCGACTTATTGCTAGTGAACGTATAAACCGAGAGCACCAACCACCCCCAGCCCTCTCCGCCCCGCCAGCAGCCTGCAATTTCCCGCTAGCAGCAGCCACGTGGGAACCCTACTCGACACGTGTCGCGCTCTCAGATCACCTTGAAAATGGCGTATCCGGCCGCGGTCTCGAATAAAACCAGCATGGCGGCAGCGGGACGGAGCCGGGGAGCCTCCCGCAAAAAGCGGCTCTTTCCAAGCGAAGGCGGGCGAGCGAAGCGAAGACCCAGCGCAGGAGACCGCGAACTCCTAGGCGCGAAGAACCACGAGGGCGGAAGTGAGGCGCTGCACCGGAAGTGATTCGCGCGGCCTTCTGGGAAACAGGAAATCCGGGGGAGGAAGTTGGAGCTTCGGGCTTCCTCTAGGATTGTGGCGCTTAACGCTCTCTATGTGCGGGGCGAAATTGGTCGAAAATGGGGCCCCATAAAAATAAATAAATTGCATACTGTAATTCAAAACAACTACATTTTTGAGGGCAAAATAGGCGCAGTTTTCAGCAAGTTATATAGACAGCAGATTTAGGAAACAGAGTGGTGTTATTGTTGTTATTATTATTATTATTACATTATATTGATTTATACCTCGTCTTTTTCCTTCACGGGACTTAAGGCGGCTTACACTTAAAAGAAAAAATCGCTAAAAACATAGGGGGACGAGTCGTTTAAAAAACCCCCACACCATTTAAACGTTAATGAAATTAAAGCCATATGCATGTATACAATCTTGCTTTGAAAACATACAAATATTTACCATAAAAACAGCACGGTGCCAGCCCTCTCATTTAAAAATCAGCCAGTTTCCCCAAACCCACTGGAACATTTTTATGCTGTGAACTGCCCCAAGATCTATGGATGAAGGGCAGTATTCAAATATAATAATAATAATAATAATAATAATAATATAACAAGAAGGAAAGACAGCAAGTTGCAAGCTGGTCTAGCTCCTCGAGGGAGTTGCAAAGTTGCCTGGGAGCAGCCACTGAGAAGAATTTCGGGGTCCCCACCATGCATGTATATTTCCATACAAAATATCCTCAGCCAGCTGAAATGCAGCCTACAGTTTTTAATGAGCTATGCAAGCTATGCATTCCATCTTGCAAAGCAGTGTTACAGTTGCCATGCAGTAGGAGTTCCATGGAAGGGTTGGGCGAAAGAAGGACACGGCCTTTGCTTCAATATTTTCTCCATTCTCTGACGTCCTTGATGCTAATCTGTCATAAACAGCCTTGAAAGCTTCATATGACTATGAAGCAAAGACAGCTGGTTATTCATTCTGGTGCCCAAGTCTGCATAGCTGTCAACCTTCCCTTTTTTTGCGGGAAATTCCCTTATGCCAGCGCCGTTTCCCGCTGCTTCCCGCTGCTATCCCGGATTGTTAGATATCCCAAAGACTGTCCCTGGGACAGGTGAGGCTGCTGATCCCTTATTTTCGAGGCTGCTGATCCCTTATTTTTAAATCTGAAAGTTGACAGCTATGCCTAGTCTGGCAGATGATGTCATCTCTCCCGATCTAAAAAAGTCTCAGAGCTGTGCTCTGCCCAGCACCACACCACTGTCCATATTACCCAGTGATGAGTGTAATAATAAAATTTAAGGTTATATATATATATATATATACAGTGTATACATATATATACTGTTCATAAATGTACCAACCAAGCACGTACATAGATCAGCACAGAAAGACCGTCCTGAAACCATTTTGACTCTCAAGCTGACCAAATGTTTCTCTGCAAGGAGGGAGGAGGTGAAAAAAACCTTCCTTGTTACAGGAAATTAGAAATCACCAAATCAACAACATTCAAATTTCTGTTGTAGACCGCCTTTTCTGTGATGTAGGTATGATGTTTGTGGGGGGTGGTCTTGGGTTACACCCCTTCTGTGATGTATGTATGATGTATGGTGGGGTGGTCTTGAGCTCCAGGGCAGGGAATTTAAAATGTCTATATAAGGGCAGGCACACCTTTGTTCTAGGTCCTCCTCTGTCCTCCTGCGTGTGAGGGGAGCACCCTGTTGCAACAGCTTTAATAAAGATCAGGCTTACTAGCTGCTTTGCTTCTCAACATTCTCTGGTTGGCCTCTGTTATTTTCTCCTCCTGATAGGGAACCCACTTAAGGACTCTATACGGGCTCTTGGATACCCCATCAGGGAAAAAGGGCAGATTTTGTTTACAGCATGGGCACATCTACCGACCCGCACCAGTAAAACCATTACGCTGAACATGCTCTTGGCTTGAACTTGGATCAGAAAGATCTAAACGCAGACAGAAAGCAGAATGTGAATTCTGATGCAAATAGCATCAGTACCTTCTGTTCCACTTTATACTTAAGTGAAATTAATCCTGATTTATAAGCAAAAGGTGAACCAAGTCTCTGCAATTCATGGCTGTAATCCAAGAGTTGAGCGCATGGTCACGAGGGAACTGCACACACAATCAGGTCTTTCTTTCCAATTGGATCATAGCTCTCTGAGCCAAACAGATGTTTTGAGTTTTATAGTATTGGCTCTGGAAACTGCTGTGATGTAAATTTAAGGTAGGAGGGAGGGAGAGAGGGTGCCTTTTTGGACTGTATGTTTGTAAGAGAGCCGAGTTGTTCATTTATCCATTTGGAAGGTTGTGAATAGCTAATCTTTTCACTGTATTTAACATTTTGATGGAAGCCCCGTTCGCATCCTGAATGGAACATAAGACGTGATGGCGCGTGCGTGGCTCACGTTTTGCCACTTCCATGCATACGCATGATGCCATTTTGAGCATCTGCACATGCACGAGCGGTGAAACCTGGAATTAACGCGCAATCCGAAAGCACTCAACCTGAAGCACATTCAACCCGGGGTATGACTGTACAGCGGTACCTCGGGTTACATACGCTTCAGGTTACACACTCCGCTAATCCAGAGTGCTTCAGGTTAAGAACTTTGCTTCAGGATACGAACATAAATCGTGCCCTGGCAGCAGGAGGCCCCATTAGCTAAAGTGGTGCTTCAGGTTAATAACAGTTTCAGGTTAAGAACGGACCTCCAGAACAAATTACTTAACTCGAGGTACCACTGTATATGCTACGTGGTAATTTATGGACCTAATGGGTATCTACAAGCCATTTGCACGTAACAAAATATGTACATCATATGTACACAACACAAAACACTGCTGCATGTAGGTTTTATTCGATTTGTTTTTTTATCTTATAGTTTGGAAACGTACATCCAGGTTTTTTCCCCCTTTAATTTTTTGGGGGGCTCCCAAGAGCGTGGGGGAGTGCAGACAGATTTGATATTCCTGAAAAGAGAAATTTTTCTGAACATGGTAATAAAATTTTCCCCAAATTGCTAGCGTTGTAAACAAAATCTGCCCTTCTTCCCTTATGGGGTATCCAAGAGCCCGTCTAGAGTCCTTAAGTGGGCTCCCTATCGGTAGGAGAAAATAACTTGTTATTCAGCTTATAACTGCTTTTTCTCAAATCGTGGCGCATTACTTTGCGCGCTTCGGATTTTGGAACGCTTTGGTTTCGCAACGGCCTTCCGAAACGGATTAAGTTCTGCGCCGTTAATGCCACTAGAGGAGGAGAAGAGGGAAGAAGGAGGGAAGGAAAGAAGGAGGGAATAAAGGGAAGCGAAAGGAGGAGAAGCTTCTTTCTCCTCCTTTCCCCTCCTCCGCCGCCGCGTCAGGGAGCGGGAAGTGAGCTCAGGCGCAGAGGAACTCCCTCCTTCGCCGGCCTGGGGGTTGTGCTCTCCGTCTCCGCTCCGTGTCTCCGAGAAAGAGAGAGAGAGAGAGAGAGAAGGCAGGAGGAGGAAGAAGAGGAAGAAGAAGAGGAGGAGGAGGAAGAAGAAGAACTGAGGGCAGGCGGCGGCGGAGGCTGCTCCTTGGCTGCGGAGGGAGGCGGAGGCGGCCGGCCCAGCTGAGCCTGCGGCGGGGAGCCATGTCGGACCAGGTAGCCGCTTCCCTCCTCCTCCTGCTCCCGGTCCTCTTTTCCCCGCCGAGGCCTCTCCAGGATCCTCGGGGAAGGGGGAAGGAAAAGCCCCGGGGATAATCAAGCGCAAGGCCGGCAGGCGGAGGCGCCTCTTCCCCGCCGCATAGACGCCCCTCCGAAGGCTTTAGACCTCCGGGTTGTGGGGTGGGGGGGTGGCGGCGGTGTTTCGACCTCTTTCCTCTCCCACCCCACACTTTGGGGTCCCTGCGTGGGATCAAGCGAGAGAGGGGATCTGGGGAGGGTTGGAGCTGTGGGTCTGGCCGTGGGGCCTTTTGAGCAAAAAAAAGGGGGGCTGGGGTTTGTCGGGGTCCCTCTCCTCTTCTTGATTCATTTCGGACCCCCACACTTTGGGGTCCCTACGTGAGAGATAAAGCGAGAGAGGGGATCTGGGGAGGGTTGGAGCTGTGGGTCTGGCCGTGGGGCCTTTTGACCCAAAAAAGGGGGGCTGGGGGTTTGTCGGGGTCCCTCTCCTCTTCTCGATTCATTTCGGACCCCCCACACTTTGGGGTCCCTACGTGGGATAAAGCGAGAGAGGGGATTTGGGGAGGGGAGGGTTGGATCTGTGGGGCCTTTTGACCCCAAAAAGGGGGGCTGGGGTTTGTCGGGGTCCCTTGTCTTCTCCTTGTTTCATTTCGGACCTCCTCATAGCATTTCAATGGGGGGTGTGGGTGGGGGGAAAGCGAGCCAAGAAACAAAAGCAACGTTGGGTCAACATAGGATGGGAGGGAGGGACCCCCCAGGGTCATCTAGTCCCCCCCCCCTGCAATGCAGGGATCTCAACTAGATCCTACAGGGCAGGCGGTGGCCCCCCCCAACCTCTGCTCAAAAGATCCCGTGCGAGGCGAGTGCGCCAACCTGTGGGTCGGCTCGGGGCGTTAAGAGCATGAGACCCTGAATTTTCAGGGTGGTGGGTGGGTTCCCAGCCCCACGTCGGGCAAAAGGTTCCTGCGTCGCAGGGGGGTGGACTAGAGGACCCTCAGGGTCCCTTCCGACGCCACGATTCTACCCCTAGCGGGAGTCCACTGTCCAACAGCTGTTAACTGTCAAAAGAGTTCTTCCTGATGTTTTGAGTCAGAATCTGTTTTCTTGTCACTTTAAGCCATTGGTTTAGATCAGGCATAGGCAAACTCGGCCCTCCAGATGTTTTGGGACTACAGTCCCCATCGTCCCTGACCACTGGTCCTGTTAGCTAGGGGTGATGGGAGTTGTCGTCCCAAAACAGCTGGAGGGCCGAGTTTGCCTATGCCTGGTTTAGATCCTAGCCTCTGGCGTCCATATTTTGTATGTGTGCCTTCCCTGGAAAGACCTTGCAAAAATGATGTCCCCTGTTTCGCTTTGTGTGAGATGTCCTTGAGTAGGAGATCATTTCTTGCCATGGTGAATGTTTGGCTGCAGTGCTGGGTGTATGTTTGGGGGTTTGTGTGTGTATGGGAGAAAATCTATTTGATACCGTGATCGAATAAGAATTGTGAAATGGTTTGGTTGCAGCTGTTAATATTTTTTTTAAAAAATAGTTCAGCTAGCTGTTTTTCAGCTAGTGCAGAATTTACATTCGAATTGGGCCAATAGGATAAAGTAAACTGGGGTTAAGGGTATGAGAGTTCCGCTACCAGCATAACTGTCAGGAGGAGACCGGATGCGTCCTTTTAAATTAATACTAAACTGCAGTTAATTTAAAAGGTTACGTCAAAACCCTAAATTGTGGTTAATGTAAACTATGGCCTATTGGAGCAAGCCAGCAACATAAACCACATTTTGAAGTTGAAGGCTAACCGCAGTTTTTGCTGGGTTCAAACATAACACTTTCTTCTTCCCTGGGGTCACGCTGGAGGGAAGCATAGAAGCCCGAAGCTAAACTTTGGTGTTGCATCTAAACATAGTCATTTTTTAAAACATGAACATCTCTTTTCGGAGCTTTTCCTGTTATGGTGCATAAATACTTGGTGTGAAAATTTAACCCAGCATGAATTTGTTAGTCTTGAAGATGGCTATAAGACTTTGTTTTAGTGACACTAGTTTCCCCAAAAAGAGTATCTCTCCTTTCACTCCAAACATTAATAATTATTTCCCTCATCCCATACTCACCCTTTGTTTACTTTCCATAATGCTGCACTTCAACCGTTCATCAATTTCTATTGTAAATTTAAAATTAAAAAACTACTGGTAGCTCATCTGTCTATTGATATTGCATTTATAGGTTATAATTAACTTTCTTTTACTACTGTGGCTGTTTTACTTAATGTCGTTAATGAACTGTAGTGTTAAACAGAACACCCTTTCAAGAACTTAAACACTGCATTAACTTCGGTTATAAATATGATGTTAATGAAATGGAAACAATAGGGAAACAATCAGCAGCAGTGCTACATCAGTGTTCTTTGTAGCAATAGCATAAACAGATTTGATGTGAGCTGTGGCTCAAAACACATAAATCTGCAAGTTCTTATTTGGTGTTTGCCTTCAGTATCAAGTCATTTCTCATAGATGAATGTCATGGTGAGCTAAGGGTTTATATCTGGGCTCAGGTATGCAGGTGTTAAATCACAATTGTATATTAATTGATTTCAAATTGTTCAAAACTCTGCCTTCTCCATTTACATGTTTGGCAACAGTAGTTAGCTGATTTCTTATCCTTTTAAACAGGCCCGCTTTATTGCTCCCAATTCCTCTGGTCTTGCATTTACCGCATTTTTTGCTCTATAAGACTCACTTTTTCGCTCCTGAAAAGTAAGGGGAAATGTGTGTGCGTCTTATGGAGCGAATGCAGGCTGTGCAGCTATCCCATAAGCCAGAACAGCAAGAGGGATTGCTGTGTTCACTGTGCAGCGATCCCTCTTGCTGTTCTGGCTTCTAAGATTCAGAATATTTTTTTTCTTGTTTTCCTCCTCCAAAAACTAGGTGCGTCTTGTGGTCTGGTGCGTCTTATAGAGCGAAAAATTCGGCACTTCACATTTTCAGGTTCTCAGAGGCTAGAAGCATTACCTTATAAATGTTTCTGTTCATCAGCAATACAAACTATGGTCATGCTCTGCTGTGGAAGAAGTATATTCACTGTAACTGCCAATTTCTTTTAGTACAGTCATACCTCGGGTTACAGACGCTTCAGGTTGTGTTTTCTCTGGTTGTGGACCGCCAAAACCCGGAAGTACCGGAACGGGGTACTTCCGGGTTTTGGCGGTCGCGCCTGTGCAGAAGCGCTAAATCGCGCTTTGCGCATGCACAGAAGCGCCAAATCAAAACCCGCGCGTGCGCAGATGCAGGTTGCGAACACTGCGGGTTGGGAACATGCATCCCACACGGATCATGTTCACAACCTGAGCGTCCACTGTATACGCTTCTGGTTGGCAAACCGTCTGTTGTAGGGTGAACAGGCAGTTAACACATTCCCCCGCCTTCAAGCTATGAAAAAGATAAATTGAAGTTTTAAGCAAGATTCTTGCTCAGCAAGAAGTACTAAGGGGTGCAGTGCTGTCCTTTCTGCAGATCTTTTCAGTGCTGTACTTGCAAAGCCTTTTAAAAGATGTGAGCCTTGCAAAAGAACTTGCTTTGCTTATTTAAAAAAATGATAGCCTGCCCTCCAGGAAAGTGCTCTTGGGGTGGCTCCCCACTCCAGTTAAAACAGTAATGTAATGAAAGCAACAGAGGTGAAAGCACTAAGACTGGAAGAGAATGAAACTACATAGATTCAATTGCTTTAAAAAAGGCTTGGGGAAATAGTTTTTGCCGGGAGGGAGTTTCCCTGGGGAGATCATTCGAGAGATGGGGAGCTACCCAGAAAAGGCGTACCAACACCCCCCCCCACCAGTTGCCACCTTGGAGAACTCAAAATAATTATTTGGGGGAGTCTAGCTTTCCTGAAAGTGCCTAAATGCTTGTTTTTCCAGATCAAGAATAAAAACACTAAGAAGAAGGCAATTGCTCCCATCATCGTGCTCTGTAGCTCATTATAAAGCAGAGCTGTTGGTGCTTTTTGCTTGTGCGTGGACTTGAAAACTTTCCACGCCAGCCCCAATATATTACATTGATTTTCAAAGTGTGAAAGCTTATAGAGAAGCAGGGCTACTCAGTGAGAAGATCAGTTCTTTGCAAGCAGGTTTCTGTGGAAGGCAAGCTTGACCACCATTGCTTTGCCTGCAATGTGTTATTATGGGAAAATACTGGCTATGTACTAGGTTGTGCGCTAATTTCACATGGGACACGGCTGAGCTTTTTTATTGCCCCACATAAGTTGACTGTGTGCCCCAGATCCCTAGAGTCATTGCAGTATTCTGTCTGATAAATTCACTAGGTATAGGTTCCTATTGTGGCACTAATTCATTGTAAACTTGCAAAAAGCTATCATAGAACTGACCAGTGGAAATAGTTTGTATTGTAGTTTATCACTGTTTTTTTTTTTGTTTCCTTTTTCTCTGCAGGAAGCCAAACCTTCAGCAGAGGACTTGGGAGATAAGAAAGAGGGAGAATACATTAAACTCAAAGTCATTGGGCAGGTGAGCTCTTACATAGTCTATTTAATGTGAACATTTCAATTGTTCCACTGGTATAAGTTTAAACACTGGGTGGACTGTGGTGTAGTGGTTAAGAGCGATAGACCTGTAATCTTGGGAACAGGGTTCGCGTCTCCGCTCCTCCACATGCAGCTGCTGGGTGACCTTGGGCCAGTCACACTTCTCTGAAGTCTCTCAGCCCCACTCACCCCACAGAGTGTTTGTTGTGGGGGAGGAAGGGAAAGGAGAATGTTAGCCGCTTTGAGACTCCTTAGGGTAGTGATAAAGCGGGATATCAAATCCAAACTCCTCTTCTTCTTCATCAAACGTATACACATTGACACATGCGTTTCATGCAGAAGGTCTTGGGTTCAGTTCCTCTCATCTCTGCTTAAAATGATGTTGGACAGCTGGACTAAAAACGACCTCTGCCTGAGATGTTGCATAGCTACTGCCACTCTGAGTAGATAAGTGGACTCTTTAGATGGTTTGACTTGTTACAAGGCTGATGAATGTGTTGACGTGCAAAGGCTGATGGTTTTGCTATGGGTTGTGGTTTTGTTTTCGCTAGCCAGAGCTGGTGAATAAAGGACACATTTCAATAAAGGCACAAGTCCAGAATTTAAGATACTACTACTACTACTACTACTACTACTACTATTACTAATTTAATATTTATACCCCACCCATCTGGCTAGGTTTCCCCAGGCACTCTGGGCGGCTTTCAATAAAGTATTAAAATACAGTAGTCTGATAAACATTAAAAGCTTCCCTAAAGAGGGCTGCCTTCAGATGTCTTCTAAAAGGCTGGTAGTTGTTCTTCTCTTTGACATCTGGTGGGAGGGCGTTCCACAGGGTGGGTGCCACTAGTGAGAAGGCCCTCTGCCTGATTCCCTGTAACTTGGCTTCTCGCAGCGAGGGAACCGCTAGAAGGCCCTTGGCGCTGGACCTCACTGTCTAGGCAGAACGATGGGGGTGGAGATGTTCCTTCAGGTATACTGGACCGAGGCCATTTAGGGCTTTAAAGGTCAGCACCAACACTTTGAATTGTGCTCAGAAATGTACTGGGAGCCAATGTAGGTCTTTCAAGACAGGTGTTATGTGGTCTTGGCAGCCGCTCCCAATCACCAGTCTAGTTGCCGCATTCTGGATTAGTTGTAGTTTACCTTCAAAGGTAGCCCCATGTAGAGCGCATTTCAGTAGTCCAAGCGGGAGATAACTAGAGCGTGCACTACTCTGGAGAGACAGTCAGCTGGCAGATAGTGTCTCAGCCTGCGTACCAGATGAAACTGGTAAACAGTCACCCTGGACACAGAATTGATCTGTGCCTCCATGGACAGATGTGAGTCCAAAATGACTCCCAGGCTACGCACCTGGTCCTTCAGGGGCACAGTTATCCCATTCAGGACTAAGGAGTCCTCCACAACCACCTGCCCCGCCCCCCAAAACAGTACCTCTGTCTTGTCAGGATTCAACCTCAATCTGTTAGCTGCCATCCATCCTCCAACCGCCTCCAGACACTCACATAGGACCTTCACCGCCTTCACTGGTTCTGATTTGAAAGAAAGGTAGAGCTGGGTATCATCTGCATATTGATGAACACCCAACCCAAACCCCCTGATGATCTCTCCCAGCGGCTGCACGTAGATGTTAAAAAGCATGGGGGAGAGGACAGAACCCTGAGGCACCCCAGAAGTGAGAGCCCAGGGGTCTGAACAGTCATCCCCTACCACCACTTTCTGAACACGGCCCAGGAGGAAGGAGCAGAACCACTGTATAACAGTGCCCCCAGCTCCCAGCCCCTCTAGATGGTCCAGAAGGATGTTATGGTCAATGGTATCAAAAGCCACTGAGAGATCCAGCAGAACTAGGAAACAGCTCTCACCTTTGTCCCTAGCCCACCGGAGATCATCGACCAGCGCGACCAAGGCAGTTTCAGTCCCATGATGAGGCCTGAATCCTGACTGGAAGGGATCCAAATGGTCCACTTCTTCCAGGCGTGCCTGGAGTTGTTCAGCAATCACTCACTCAATGACCTTGCCCGTATTCAGCAAACCCCATCTATTTTAAAACAGAACAAAATGAAGCTTCAGATTATTCATTTTGTTGTTGTTGTTTAGTTGTGTCCGACTCTTCATGATCCCATGGACCAGAGCACGCCAGGCACTCTTATCTTCCACTGCCTCCCACAGTTTGGTCAAACTCATGCTGGTAGCTTTGAGAACACTGTCCAACCATCTCGTCCTCTGTGGTCCCCTTCTCTTTGTGCCCTCCATCTTTCCCAGCATCAGGGTCTTTTCCAGGGAGTCTTCTCTTCTCATGAGGGGGCCAAAGTATTGGAGCCTCAGCTTCAGGATCTGTCCTTCCAGTGAGCACTCAGGGCTGATTTCCTTAAGAATGGATAGGTTTGATCTTCTTGCAGTCCAATAATTCTTGCAGATTATTCATTAGCTACTGGTAATAGATACACTGAAGGAACAAGCAGTCAGACAAATTTAAGATGAACTTTTGAGCATTATCTTCCACTGTAAACCGTTGGAGAAACCAGTTGCCTTTTTAATAACGTGTGGGAAAGCTAATAGATTTTGTATTCTGTTTGCAGGACAGCAGCGAAATACACTTCAAGGTGAAAATGACAACGCATCTAAAAAAACTTAAAGAATCGTACTGTCAGAGACAGGTTTGTGAAATTTGGGAGCTCTTTATCTTCCTTCTTAAAATACACTTCTCTTCCTGTGAAAGTGGAATTGAAGAGGAATATGTGTTGTGTTAACGTCTAATTTTGTGATGATGACACCTGTGTTAGCTTTTAGGGTCTCTGTGGTGCAATGGGCCTTTGGCTGTTAACCAGAGGGTTGGGGGTTTGATCCCACCCAGGGATGGCTGTGGGCAGAATTTTTGCATTGTAATTATTATTATTATTATTATTATTATTATTATTATTATTTATACCCCGCCCTCCCCAGCCAAGACCAGGCTCAGGGCGGCTAACAACCAATATAAAAATAAGTTGATTGAAATACGACTTAAAAAACAAGATTAAAATACAACATTAAAACATTAAATGCAGCCTCATCACAGGAGGAGAAAGGAAAAAAGAAAGAGGGGGAGGGAATCAAATTGTTTCCAAGCCAAAGGCCTGGCAGAACAACTCTGTCTTACAGGCCCTGTGGAAAGAAATCAGATCCTGCAGGGCCCTGATCTCTTGAGGCAGAGCGTTCCACCAGGTTGGAGCCAGTGTTGAAAAGGCCCTGGCTCTGGTTGAGGCTAATCTAAATTCCTTAGGCCCCAGGACCTCTAGGGTGTTGCTATTTATGGACCTTAAGGTCCTCCGTGGGGCATACCGGCTGCCTTGGGTTCCATGATGGAAGAAAGGTGAGCTATAAACACAGTAAGAAAGCAAAATGCTTTCAGGGTGGCAGACGATAAACAATTGAAATAACGAAAGCAACAACAGGATTAAAATACAGTGGTACCTCGGGTTACATACGCTTCAGGTTACATACGCTTCAGGTTACAGACTCCGCTAACCCAGAAATAGTGCTTCAGGTTAAGAACAGTTTCAGGTTAAAGAATGGACCTCCGGAACGAATTAAGGACTTAACCCGAGGTACCACTGTAAGGATATAACTCACTGATGATCTGCAGAAGAAGATTTGCTCTGAATGACCAGGCAGAAGGGCAGGTGCATGGAGATTAGGTTATAAGCAAGCCAGTGTGTGTGACTATAAAACGTACTTGCCCTATACATGGCGCAGACGCTAAGGTTGGGTTCCTTAACTTACATATTCCATGCTTTTCAGCTCATGAGAGAATTTGTTGGTGCTTTAATTCTTCCATTAGACCGAAGAGAGAGAAAACGAAGCAGGAACATCTACATTTTCCGGTTCTTTTTGTGAGTGCCTTACAACTTGAAATAAAGTAATTTCTCCCTCTTTTCCCTTTTCAGGGAGTTCCTATGAATTCACTCAGGTTCCTCTTTGAGGGTCAGAGAATTACTGATAATCATACTCCAAAAGAGGTACGTTTTTTCCACTGTGCACACTGCTAAATGCGCGGCTCAGACCGTTTGGAAGGTTAAAGCAGGGGTAGCTTACTCCCAGCTTTGGGGCTGAATTAGCCACACACAGAACCCAACAAATTTTCTATAGGACCCAAGACCTCCACCAGTTTTGGTGGTGGCAAAAGTGAAAGCACCGGGTTTCTGCCCAACTTTAGTGCCCTGATGGAGATGCAAAGTCTCCTCTCCCTCGTCATTGGATGGATCATTTGATCAGTAGTTATTCTCCTCATCAAGGGACGCGGGTGGTGCTGTGGTCTAAACCACAGAGCCTGGACTTGCCAATCAGAAGGTTGGCGGTTCGAATCCCCGCGACAGGGTGAGCTCCCGTTGCTCGGTCCCTGCTCCTGCCAACCTAGCAGTTCGAAAGCACACCAGTGCAAGTAGATAAATAGGTACCACTCCAGCGGGAAGGTAAACGGCGTTTCCGTGTGCTGCTCTGGTTCGCCAGAAGCGGCTTAGTCATGCTGGCCACATGACCCGGAAGCTGTACGCCGGCTCCCTCAGCCAGTAAAGTGAGATGAGTGCCGCAACCCCAGAGTCGTTCGCGACCGGACCTAATGGTCCGGGGTCCCTTTACCTTTACCTGTATTGTCCTCATCTGATTTGTGTGCAAAAGCATGGAGTGGCTATGTCTACTTTCGGCCACGCTTGCAGCCCCTAAAGGATTTGCAAATGGTGAATGTAGCACCTCCCCACCAAGTGGATCAAGAAGAGAAAAAAAAATCTGTTTTGAAATACAATTTAAAATGATTAAGCTGCAGTTAGGTTGCTGTTTTTAAAAACAGAATAGTTTTAAGACGATCTGAACATTAAAACTCGGCTGTGTTAAAGCAAAGCTTGGCTTGCGTTTCGTCGTTTCTTGGACTTAACAACTTGGTATCAAATGCATTCAGGATCTCTTCTGTAAAGAGTGTGTGATAAGTAAAAGATCTGAGCATTATTGTCATTGCACAGAATGGGGTGATACAGCACCAAGTTATCGTAAGGCACTAGAATTTAGCCCCTTTACAAGGAGACGCCATCCTTATGCTTCCAGTTGATGCCCTCTGAGAATTTGATCTTTCAGATTGTGCTCGGCTTTCAAATTAGGAATATTAATGACAACCAGTCAAATCACATTTTCGGGAAGGGGGTGGAACGCATTGACATTTGCTTCTGGAAACTTCTAGGCAGTTCTGCCAGTTTTTTATAATTGTCTCACTCACTGTTTTTATACGTGTGCAGAGACAAATGGAAATCTATATTTTGAAATGAGAACAACTTGTAGTGTGTGTGTGTAGTTAGAAATAACAGCTCAAGTCTACCCTCCTAGGTGGCATAAAACAGTATGTAGTTGTAAATACACAGTTTTTATGGTTAGATAGAACAGTGACTGTGCAACTTTTTAAAAAAAGGAAATGTCAAGAGTACAAATGGGGAAATCAGTGATTTCAACCAGTCTTCCTGTTTTGAATCTGACTAAAGGCAGTAATTTTACATAACCAGGGCTTGCTTGTTTGCAAACTTCTCTTGTTTACTGTCATGTCTTAACAACCACAAGAAAAATAACAATGGTTCTGAATGCAGAATATCTATTTTTTCAATAATAATAATAATAATAATAATAATAATAATAATTGTTTCCTATTTTACAGCTGGGGATGGAAGAAGAAGATGTGATTGAAGTTTATCAGGAACAGACAGGAGGCCATTCAACAATTTAGATTGTTTGCTCCCCACCCCTCCTTTCCCTTTTATTCTTTTCTTATTTTTAAATAATAGTTCTTTTGTAATGTGGTATATAACACTGAATCGAAACCGGCACCGTACGCCCGTATCTGGGGTCTTATTTACAAATGTCTGTTATAAATACTTGTGCTCATTATACGCTATCATTTGTTTTCATTGTACTGAATTCTTGTGCTCCCACCGCGGTTGTACCTCCCTGTTTCCCCCGTTTCCTCTTTAGAAAAACACCCACCACCCACACGCGCATTTGTGTGTTCACAGGGCCCATGTATTTCAAGCACGCTGACAGATCTGCCAGATTGGGCGCAAAGGTTTCCTAAAATTTCCGTATTGGCCCCAAGGTGTTTTTTTACGTGCGGCTTTTACTTGTGGATTTTAAGTTACAGACGCTTTTCTGAGAGCTTAGCGGTGGAAGGATTATGCCCTCAAACTTTGTTCTGTATCATTTGCTGGTGGCCTAGGACAGAACAGCATCCAGATGTTGATGGGGAAATGTAGTCTTTTTCTTGGGTATGAGATACATGAAATCACCGAAGAGAACTTGGGAAATCCTACTGATTTTTCATCGGCAGAAGAGCCCAGGAACATTCTGATTTTTAGTACTTTCATGTACTGAGACTTGCTAATAATTCCATTCTTTTGTGGTACCTTTTGGCCTGAGATGTGGTTTTTGAATGCGCACATAGACTGTACTGGCTTCCCTTTAAATAAATGAGAGGAAACAAATTTATAAGCATCTGCATTTTTTGAGATCCCTGTGGCTTGGATACTGTTTGGCAAAAGCAGTGAGGAATATTTAAGGAACACTGGCTTTCAGCCTGAGGACATGACAGTGTGGCAACAACTGATTTTGTTATTCCACCTTGCGAACTAGCACGCTCTTTGCCGCTTGCTCTCAAATTTTAAGTAGCAGTCTGTCTTCAACTAATAGATGTCTTTTGTAAATGCCTCCTCCTTTCTGAAAACTAATGTTAGCGTAATGTTGAAAAAGGTTGCAAGAATTGGGGGAGGGGTGAGCCCCCTGCCACGAACACTTGATGACCTTTTTTAAAGGTGTAAAAGGGGCACACTAAGGTGCTTTTTTTGAATAGTCACAGAAAATTCTCACTTAAAATTGATGGAGCTCAAATTAGCCATAACTAACTTGCCCCATTGATTTTAATGCAGTTTAAGCACGTGTAACTCTTTCTAAACTGGGCGCCTTGTGTTGCATTGGAAATCCTAGGTAATCTTTAGCTTCATCAAATGCTGTACTCTGTGGCAACGAAAACCATGCATGAGCTCTGCTTGCTGCTTGCATAATACTAGTGTGAGACGGGCCAGAGCTACTTGCAAGACATGATCGAGAAATTCATCCTGTGAACTGCAAAGTTTTGTCGTGTAACTTCGTAGGATCAGCATCAAAGCCCTTGCACCAAACCTTATTTCTTGTATTATGTAGAAGTAAGCCTAACTAATTTCCAGGGAGCACACGTAAGCGTTCTTAGGGTATAGGGATTCCTGAAAATACGTTTCAAGCCAACGCTGTCCCAAACCAAATGGTGCATGGTTAGAGCAGCTTTCCAAAATAAAAGCTATTCATCAGTTTTTGTGGAGTTTGTTCTGTGAAGTAGTATTCTTAATTGAGGGTTGGAAAACTGTATTCCCCGATTGGTTATCCCACTGAACACTTTTTGACCTCCATCCCTATTTTAGTAAATCGCGGAACAGTGTCATAGAAAACCTGTCATGCTAGAAGGGGCCCTTTAGCTCAGGTTGATGGTATGGTGATGGCAGGATTAGAAACACATTGCTCTACCTCTTTTGTTTTTCCCTCTTACAAGGGGATTGGGGAAAGGACAGAAATTGAGACTGCAATGTTCTTAAGCATGTTTTTAATACACCATTTGATTGTGAGTTTAATTTTATTTTTAAGCTGGCACTTAATTGTAAAGTGTTAATGGATCTTCTCCAATGCTTGTAGTTCCCATGTCCCACTTCTGATGCCTTTTTGTACACATGCTAAACTTTTTTTAAAAATTAAAATTTGTTTTCAAAAATTGGCATATGGGGTTTTAAGTGTTATCCGTGACTGCAGTAATAAACAAGCTGAGTGAAACGTGAATGGAAATGTGTTTTTAGCCTGGCACCTGCTGTTTTCCTCTTCTTCCTGGGCCACTCGAATGAATAACCCAACTAGCTCATAAGTATCAGTCACCCCCACGTTCTGTAGAAATGAGCGAGCCAGGATTTTGCATCCTGTTCCATTTCCAGTTTCTACAAGCTGGTGGCTCACAGAGCCCTGCTAGGTGTTGCTGGATCATAGCTGTCAATTTACAGATTTGAAAATAAGGGACCAGCAGCCTTGAAAATAAGGGACCAGCAGCCAAAATAAGGGATCTGCGGCCTCACCTGTTCCAGGCACTCCAATCTTCCTGCCCTCCTGCAGTCTGGTCAAACTCATGCTGGTAGCTTCGAGAACACTGTCCAACCAACTTTGTAACCAGAGGTTCAACTGAATAGAATCTGAATCACATGCACCACAAGGCCTATGCAGCCTCAACTTAAGATGGCTCCCCGCCCTGGCTTTGCACTGCAAAGTTTGCAGCAGCACGTGCAACAAAATGGTGTCCAGCATTCAAAACCCCCCTCAGCTTGCATTAACTAGCCACACACAAGGCATGCAAGCTCCACCCCCCAGTCGTTCTTAGACTTCTTATTGGCTGAGCAACACAGCCAAGCAACACAGTTGGAGCCTCCCTCCTCCCTGGCCGGCAGGGAGGGAGGGATAGGAGCTGCTTCCTTTGAAATTTAAGGGACATCATTTGAGGGACATCCATCAATAAGGGACAGCAGTGGGACATGGCGCTGGAATAAGGGACTGTCCCTTCAAATAAGGGACACTTGACAGCTATGTGCTGGATTACAAATCACATGAGTTGACATGGGAAAGGATCTTCTCTGCAATGGTGTCCCATTTGTAGGCCTGTCCTCTCAGAAGCATGGTTGGTGTCAACACGGCCAGATTAAAACTTGTCTCTGTTCCTCAGACATTTGTAGGAAACTCCTTTAATCAGCCTGGATAGATGAATCCCACTTGGGTGTTTTACTTCTTTGTGAACTGGGAATCGATCTGTTTTTATAGCTGTACCCCATTCTGAAGCATACGCTAGCAAGGATAGATAAAACAAAAACTGGAGTGCCCCAGGCTGCCCAAGCTTTCCATAAGAGCTAAGGGTGACATTTGTGTGACACCACTTGAATCGCAACCTTCGTCGTACGGCAAGGCCGCTCTGAATTGAACGTTGTTGGACTCCCAACTCCCTCCCATACCAACCAGCACAGCCAGTGTTCAGGGATGAATGAAGCCACGGTCTCAACATCTGGAAGATCACAGGTTCCTCGTCCCTGGCCTCGAGAAAGCGCAAAACTAGTGAATTGGGGAGGGGGTTGTCCAGACAAAACTAACTTGCAGTCCACATGTTGCCTGCTGCTGTTGCTGCTGTTTATCTGTGTCCGACTCTTCGTGACCCCATGGACCAGAGCACGCCAGGCACTCCTGTCTTCCACTGCCTACCGCAGTTTGGTCAAACTCATATTAGTAGCTTCGAGAACACTGTCCAACCATCTCATCCTCTGTCGTCCCCTTCTCCTTGTGCCCTCAATCTTTCCGAACACTAGGGTCTCTTCCAGGGAGTCAGGATCAGCTTCAGGATCTGTCCTTCCAGTGAGCACTCAGAGTTGATTTCCTTAAGAATGGATGGGTTTGATTTTCTTGCAGTCCATGGGACTCTCAAGAGTCTCCTCCATCACCATAATTCAAAAGCATAAATTCTTCAGTGATCAGCCTTCTTTATGGTCCATCTCTCACTTCCATACATCACTACTGGGAACACCATAGCTTTAACTATACGGACCTTTGTTGGCAAGGTGATATCTCTGCTTTTTAAGATGATGTCTAGGTTTGTCATTGCTTTTCTCCCAAGAAGCAGGCGTCTTTTAATTTTGTGGCTGCTGTCACCATCTGCAGTGATCATGGAGCCCAAGAAAGTAAAATCTCTCACTGCCTCCATTTCTTCCCCTTCTATTTGCCAGGAGGTGATGGGACCAGTGGCCATGATCTTCGTTTTCTTAATGTTGCCTATGGCTCACCTATCTGCTGTTCGTGTTTTAGAACACGGAGTGCAACTTTCATTTGATTTCACTGACAGCTGACTTCTCCAACGGTGGGTTCTCCAGGTCTTCTTGCTGACAAATAATGCCCAGTGTCCAAAATTGCCCAGTGGTCCAGATGTAGCCATTTCCCCCCTCCGTTGCTTGTTTTAGAAAGAGGGCTTTGGCAATAGATTTTGACTGAGAATCTGCGAGATGATTAGTCAGAACGCAACAGCTCTCATTGTGTGGATTAACAGCCTCTATTGAATTAAATACAAGTGAATAACCGGATGCTGACATTTTGGAGTAAGGCGAGAACAACACAGCTACGTGCCTGCGAGTTGTTCTTGGGAAAAGTTCTTGCTCTTTAATCCTCATCTCCCACATTTAAAAAAGGATGCTGGAAATACGAATAAACCCACGGGCGTGAAATCGCTTGCCGTCGTTCTAGCCCCCCAGCTTCCACAAGCAGCTTATATTGGAATTCCTTCTCCTTTTCCAAGTCCGCCCTTTGTCTGAAAGCAGAGAGGTGGGTGAATATCAGTAAACAGGTAACTCAGGCCATTACTTTCTGTTGTACAGTGTATATACAGTATTTTTCGCTCTATAAGACGCACCAGACCACAAGACGCACCTAGTTTTTGGAGGAGGAAAACAAGAAAAAAAATATTCTGAATCTCAGAAGCCGGAACAGCAAGAGGGATCGCTGCACAGTGAAAGCAGGAATCCCTCTTGCTGTTCTGGCTTCTGGGATAGCTGCGCAGCCTGCATTCGCTCCATAAGACGCACACACATTTCCCCTTACTTTTTAGGAGGGAAAAAGTGAGTCTTATAGAGCAAAAAATACAGTAACTTGTCCTTAGGGTGGTTTACAATTTTTTTAAAAAAACCACACAACTAATGACATAATACAATGAAACAGCAGGAAATTAAACACTAAATCAGACCTGGATAAGGTAGGCCAAGGGACGTGGGTGACGCTGTGGGTTAAACCACAGAGCCTAGGACTTGTCGATCAGAAGGTCGGCATTTCGAATCCCCGCAGCGGGGTGAGCTCCCGTTGCTCGGTCTCTGCTCCTGCCCACCTAGCAGTTCGAAAGCACGTCAAAGTGCAAGTAGATAAATAGGTACCGCTCAGGCGGGAAGGTAAACGGCGTTTCCGTGCGCTGCTCTGGTTAGCCAGAAGCGGCTTAGTCATGCTGGCCACATGACGCAGAAGCTGTACGCCGGCTCCCTCGGCCAACAAAGCGAGATGAGCGCCGCAACCCCAGAGTCAGCCATGACTGGACCTAATGGTCAGGGGTCCCTTTACCTTTACCTTTAAGGTAGGCCAAAAGCAGCTTTAAAACCATGGGGCCTCAATCCATTAAAACACCAAGCTCAAATGGCTGAGAATGTCTTGGCCTGATGGTAAGGAGACAAGAGGCCAAGTACTCGCCTCCAGAGGCAGGGAGTCCTATAATCTAGGTGCAGTCACAGATAAGGCCCTGTTTCACAGCTGAACTAGTCATGCCCCAGCCAGAACCTCCCCAACAGATCTTAAGGACCAGGAAGGCTGCTGGTATGGGAGACCTGGTCCTTTAAGTCAGGTGTGGGGAACCTCTGGGTCTTGTTGTGGAACTTCAACTCCCGTAATCCCTGCTCATTGGCCATACTGCCTGGTGCTGATGGGAAATGTACCGTATTTTTCGCCCTATAGGACACACCTTGTTTTAGAGGAGGAGAACAAGAACCCCCCCCCCTTTCTGCTCAGCGCCCCTTCAGCGAAGCGGCAGGAGAAACGGAGCCCCTTCCATTTCTCCTCCCGCTTGGCTGAAGGGGCGCCGCGCAGCTCTGCCTCTCTGCTGAAGCCAGGAGTCTTGCTCTCCCAGCTTCAGCAAAAGCAACCCGAAGCCTCCATTGCGCAGCGGGAACTCGCGCTGCGCTCCAAGGCTTCAGGCGGCTATCCCTGAAGCCTGGAGAGCGAGAGGGGTCGGTGCGCACCAACACCTCTCGCTCTCCAGGCTTCAGTGACAGCAACATGAAGCCTCCGGAGCGTGGAGGGAGCGCTCCCTCTGCGCTTCAGAGGCTTTGCGTCGCTATCGCTGAAGGCAAGGAGCCTGCATTCGCCCCATAGGACGCACACACATTTCCCCTTAATTTTTGGAGGGGGAAAAGTGCGTCCTATAGAGTGAAAAATACGGTAGTTCATCAACACCTGGCAGACCAAAGGTTTCCTACCACATGGAGCAGCCATTTAGAACTTTAATGGCAATCTTTAGGACCTCGGTTGGTTTGTCTACACTCGCTTGGTCTGATTCTCAAGAGTTTCAGACAAATCGTACGAAGTTGTGTACCTTGCCAGTAATAAGGCTTGTCTCTTTGCTTCCTCTAATGCAAGTCTAGCCTCTTCCTCTTCCCTTCTTCTCCTCTCCTCAGCCTCACGCCTCACTCGCTCCTCTTCTTCCTGCTTCCTTCTCTCGTACTCCAAGCGCTGCTCTTCCGCCATCTCGGCTAAGAGTCGCCGTTCCTCTTCCAGCTGCATTTCCCTTTCTTTCTGCCTCCGCTTCTCCGCTTCTAAGGGAAAGAGATAGTTATAGATAGTAGTTGGTGTAATATAGTATATTACACCGTTTGAGCATTTTACACCAATCCTGGTATGACTGCACTGGCTACAAATTAGTTTCAGGGCCCAATTCAAAGTGCTGGTTTTGACCTATAAAGCCTTAAACGGCTCAGGACCGCAATACCTCAAGCACCGCCTCTTTCCATATGAACCTACCCAGACCCTGAGATCATCTTCTGAGGCCCTTCGTCATGTGCTGCCTGCTCAAGAGGTTCGGAAGCTGGCAACATGAGAACGGGGCCTTCTCTGCAGTGGCTCCCCGTCTGCGGAATGCTCTCCCCAGGGAGGTTCACCTGGTGCCTTCATTATACACCTTTAGGCGTCAGGCAAAAACATTCATTTTAAACCAGGCCTTTGGTTGATTTGATTGACATCTTATGCCCTTTTAAAATGTGGTCTTTTGGGGGGGGGGTGTTATTGGATTGTTGTTTTTATTTTGATTATATATATTGTGGTTTTTATATTCTGATTTTGTTCTGTGAACCGCCCTGAAGGCGATATAAAAATTCAGTTAATAATAATAATAATAGTTGATAGCTGCTGTGATCAGTTTGAAGTCCAGAGATAAGCAGAGTACAGTGGTACCTCGCAAGACGAATGCCTCGCAAGACGAAAAACTCGCAAGACGAAAGAGTTTTTTGTTTTTTTAGTTGCTTTGCAAGACAAATTTTCCTATGGGCTTGCTTCGCAAGACGAAAACGTCTTGCGCCTTCCGTCAATGCATTCCTATGGGAAACCATGCTCCGCAAGACGAAAAATTCACAAGACGAAAAAACTCGCGGAACGAATTAATTTTGTCTTGCGAGGCACCACTGTACCCAATTAGCATTATATAGTAATATATTTAAAAGGACAAAAGGACACACACACACGCACACGCACACACACACACACAGGGCTGCCATTTTAACATGCCACAGCATCCCAGCATGACGTGGTACTGGGCACTCGAGGGCTTTGTGAGAAACAACAACAACAACAACAACTTATTATTTATACCCCGCCCATCTGGCTGAGTTTCCCCAGCCACTCTGGGCAATCGAGTGTTAAAAACAATAGAGCATTAAATATTAAAAACTTCCCTAAACAGGGCTGCCTTCAGATGTCTTCTAAAGATAGGATAGCTGCTTATTTCCTTCACATCTGAAGGGAGGGCGTTCCACAGGGCCCGGCGCCACTACCGAGAAGGCCCTCTGTCTGGTTCCCTGCAACCTCACTTCTCGCTCTGAGGGAACTGCCAGAAGACCTTGGGCGCTGGATCTCCCCAGTGCCTGAGCAGAATGATGGGGGTGGAGACGCTCCTTCAGGTATACAGGACAGAGGCCGCATAGGGCTTTAACGGTCAGCACCAACACTTTGAATTGTGCTCGGAAACGTACTGGGAGCCAATGCCAATGGTAGCTTGTAGTGCCAGTGGATAAGCTCACAGAATAGGGGGCCACACTGACTGACAGGAGGAGGCCATGGAGGGCGTCTTATCAAGGTCCTCAGACCTGGAACCTGCCTTGGTGTACCTGCGCGTTCTCGCTCCTCCTCCTGCTTTTTCTTCTGCATTTCCTGGAGCTTCCTGCGGAGCTCTTCCTGCTGGTGCCGCGCACGTTCCTGGGCTGCCTTCTCAACTTGCCGCTGCCTTGCCGCTTCCTCTTCCTGCCGCCGGCGCTCTTCTTCCAGCTGCTGTTTCCTTAGACTAAAACGAAGAGGGAAGGTCCAAGTAGGTCATGGGCACGTCAGGCAAAAGCAAGGGGACCCGCAAGACAAGGGAGAGGAGTTTAGCTTATAGGGATGGAGAATCTGTGGTCCTCCAGGTGTTGCCAGACTCCAGCTCCCATCAGGCCCTGCCAGCATGGCCAATGGTCAGGGGACGGTGGGAACTGAAGTCCAACACCATTTGAAGGGCCGCAGGTTCCAGCTGATGGACTATATGGAAATGGCGGAAATGACTGGCAGAATTCGAGACCAGGGAGAAGAGTCGATGGAAGAAGATTGGAAAAAATTTAAAGTATATTTACAGAAATATTGCAAAATTAATGAATGTTAGAAGAATACTGGAATGAAGTTATATGGTTTTAGCAGAAGTGTTATTAAGTGTTATTAAGAACTATATGAACATTAATTGTTAAGGCGCTAAAATGGAAATTTATAGAACAGGACCCAAGACCTATAAATTATAGAACAGAAATTGAGAAAGAGGGAAAGGATTTGTTGAACCAGCTTATTTGAACTAGAATACAAAAAAGGGAGGTGCGAGGAAGTCGAGGAAACAAGCATATGAAAGATAATGAAATGAAATTTGGATGTTTTTTTAAATGTTTTAGTTTATTCTTGTTGTTTTGTGGTATTGTTTTTTCTTTTTCTTTTTCATGTACTGTTTGTTAAATTTTTATTGTTTCTTTTTCTCTCTTTTCTTTTTCTTTTTGTAACTACTAAATATTTAATAAATATCATTAAAAAAATAATAATGAAGGGCCGCAGGTTCCCTATTATCTCTAATAAAAGGGCAAGATAGCCAGCCAGTGCATTCTATAGGGCAGTGATGACCAAACTTGGCCCTCCAGCTGTTTTGGGACTACATCTCCCATCATCCCTAGCTAACAGGACCAGTGGTCAAGGATGATGGGAACTGTAGTCCCAAAACAGCTGGAGGGCCAAGTTTGGACATCACTGCTAGAGGGCGAATCTACACTGGTCTGTTATAACATTAAAAAATGTGTTATAAAAATGTGACACCAGAGGGCACCGCAGAGCAGCAATCCGTCGGCAATGGGAAATGGCCCTTAGTACCACATTCTGATGCAAAGGCAAATTGGACAAGTTTGAATGAAGGTTTCTGAATTGGCAACATCACCTTTGACTGTCAGAATGCGAACTCTGGGGGTGGGGAGGCAATGGAGTTAAAAAATTTTTTTGTGTGCTGATGTGCATCTATAAAACAATAAAGAATATGTCTGAAGGAATGGATGCAGGGAGGGAGGCTGGGTGTTAGAAGACATGCAGAGAGGGAGGCTGGATGTTGGAAGACATGGAGGGCGGGAGGCTGGGTGTTGGAGGAAATGCAGGGAGGGAGGCTGGGTGCAGGAAGATATTCAGGGAGGGAGGCAGGGTATTGGAGGAAATGCAGGGAGGGAGGCTGGGTGTTGGAAGAAATGCAGGGAGGGAGGCTGGGTGTTGGAAGACATGCAGAGAGGGAGGCTGGATGTTGGAAGACATGGAGGGCGGGAGGCTGGGTGTTGGAGGAAATGCAGGGAGGGAGGCTGGGTGGAGGAAGATATTCAGGGAGGGAGGCAGGGTATTGGAGGAAATGCAGGGAGGGAGGCTGGGTGCTGGAAGACATGCAGAGAGGGAGGCTGGATGTTGGAAGACATGGAGGGCGGGAGGCTGGGTGTTGGAGGAAATGCAGGGAGGGAGGCTGGGTGCAGGAAGATATTCAGGGAGGGAGGCAGGGTATTGGAGGAAATGCAGGGAGGGAGGCTGGGTGTTGGAAGAAATGCAGGGAGGGAGGCTGGGTGCAGGAAGACATGCAGAGAGGGAGGCTGGATGTTGGAAGACATGGAGGGCGGGAGGCTGGGTGTTGGAGGAAATGCAGGGAGGGAGGCTGGGTGCAGGAAGATATTCAGGGAGGGAGGCAGGGTATTGGAGGAAATGCAGGGAGGGAGGCTGGGTGTTGGAAGAAATGCAGGGAGGGAGGCTGGGTGTTGGAAGACATGCAGAGAGGGAGGCTGGATGTTGGAAGACATGGAGGGCGGGAGGCTGGGTGTTGGAGGAAATGCAGGGAGGGAGGCTGGGTGCAGGAAGATATTCAGGGAGGGAGGCAGGGTATTGGAGGAAATGCAGGGAGGGAGGCTGGGTGTTGGAAGACATGGAGGGAGGGAGGCTGGGTGTTGGAAGACATGCAGAGAGGGAGGCTGGATTTTGGAGGAAATGCAGGGAGGGAGGCTGGGTGTTGGAAGAAAGGCAGGGAGGGAGGCTGGGTGTTGGAAGAAATGCAGGGAGGGAGGCTGGGTGTTGGAAGAAAGGTAGGGAGGAAGGCTGGGTGTTGGAAGACATGCAGAGAGGGAGGCTGGGTGTTGAAAGAAAGGCAGGGAGGGAGGCTGGGTGTTGGAAGACATGGAGGGAGGGAGGCTGGGTGTTGGAAGACATGGAGGGAGGGAGGCTGGGTGTTGGAAGAAAGGCAGGGAGGGAGGCTGGGTGTTGGAAGAAATGCAGGGAGGGAGGCTGGGTGTTGGAAGAAAGGCAGGGAGGCTGGGTGTTGGAAGGAATGCAGGGAGGGAGGCTGGATGTTGGAAGAAAGGCAGGGAGGGAGGCTGGGTGTTGGAAGGAATGCAGGGAGGGAGGCTGGATTTTGGAGGAAATGCAGGGAGGGAGGCTGGGTGTTGGAAGACATGGAGGGAGGGAGGCTGGGTGTTGGAAGACATGCAGAGAGGGAGGCTGGATTTTGGAGGAAATGCAGGGAGGGAGGCTGGGTGTTGGAAGAAAGGCAGGGAGGGAGGCTGGGTGTTGGAAGAAATGCAGGGAGGGAGGCTGGGTGTTGGAAGAAAGGTAGGGAGGAAGGCTGGGTGTTGGAAGACATGCAGAGAGGGAGGCTGGGTGTTGGAAGAAAGGCAGGGAGGGAGGCTGGGTGTTGGAAGACATGGAGGGAGGGAGGCTGGGTGTTGGAAGACATGGAGGGAGGGAGGCTGGGTGTTGGAAGAAAGGCAGGGAGGGAGGCTGGGTGTTGGAAGAAATGCAGGGAGGGAGGCTGGGTGTTGGAAGAAAGGCAGGGAGGCTGGGTGTTGGAAGGAATGCAGGGAGGGAGGCTGGGTGTTGGAAGAAATGCAGGGAGGGAGGCTGGATTTTGGAGGAAATGCAGGGAGGGAGGCTGGGTGTTGGAAGACATGCAGGGAGGGAGGCTGGGTGTTGGAAGAAATGCAGGGAGGGAGGCTGCGTGTTGGAAGAAATGAAGGGAGTTTTGTAGGACACTGAGGATACACTGCAGACTGACAGATATCTGTGATTCGTATGGCAAGTTGCCCCTGCTACATTTGGAGAGGGGTGTGTGTGTTTCCTGCTCATTCTCCTGCCCCCGATGGTGGGCATCTTCCCCCCTCCCTCACTAACCGTATCTCTGCCATCCTCCTCTGCTGCTCCTGTTCCATTTCCTCTTTCATCCTCTCCATGCGCTCCTGCTCTTCCTGATCCTTCCGCTTCTGCTCCTCCTGCTCCCTCCGTTTCCTCTCCACCGCAAGCCGCCTCTTTTCTGCCCTCTCGGCTATCATTTGCTCTCGTGAGAGTTTCTCCTCCTGCTTGTTCCGAGGCAGGTCCAGTGGCTGGGAGGCACAAAGGGGGGGAGGGGAGAGAGTGTGCTGTTGTGCTTAGGTTCTGCTCAAGGGTTTCCCTGGAGGTATCTGGTTGGCCGCTAGTGAAGGAATGGGTTTCTGTGCAGTGAGTTTGAAACTGACCCAAAATCCCCGTTTTCCTTCTCCAAGGGAGCATTTCTAAAATGCATTAACTTGAGCTTTTCAAGCTCAGGAAGCTTGAGCTCGAGTCAATGTATAAACAGAAAGCCAGCTGTATAAACAAGTGCTCAAAGCCCTCTCCCTTATCAGTCCGTGACAGCAATGGATGGCCTTGGCTGTTCCAGTGGAGCAGGGATGGCACGTCTGGGTCTTATCTTACATCCTGGCCACACTCTGAAGCACAGACCTAGTCCGGGAACAGTGCCAGGAGAGTTGGTGACCTTCTTACCCCAAGATAAGAGTGCCAGAACAGGAATACCCTTATATGGTCAAGAGTACAGGAACAGCAACACCCTTTTATGGTTAAGAGTACCGGAGCAGGAACATCTGTGGTGTCAACCTGCATGTATAAGCTGACGTGGCTGGATTTCTGGGGAAGGGGGGAGAGGGTGCCTGGAGGATATATATACTGCATGAAATTTCTTTCTCTTTGGACTTGCTGTGAACTGAGCAGTGCGTTCTGCTATCCGGAGAGCAGAATAAACTCTTTCTCTGAATCAACCTTGGTGTCAGTTGACTTCCTTTCTCCCTCCCGGGAGCAACGCAGACCCCACCAGTCGGTAAAGTCTAATAAAGCTACACTAGGAGAACAGGATGCTGAACGAGATGGGCCTTGGGCCTGATCCAGAAGGGCTCTTTTGACATTGTTAACCATGTGGAGTTTGCCTTTGCTGTGACTCAGGATGCTTCCACGCAGCAGTTTATGGTGAACTCGGCGCACATTGCGTGGTCTGCATCCGAATGCCCTCCCATATTCCCACCCCTTATTCCCTTTAATCGGGATCTATCATTTCTGCAGGGAAACTGACATGTAAAAAAACCAACCCAGACCCAAAAACATGGAAACAGTAAATCTAGATTAAATTGTGAAGGGGTGGGCGTTTTGATGAGAACGGCATCCTGTGAATATTGGAAAAAAAACCTTGCGTTCCCGGAGTCCCACGTGGGGCAAAAGATTCCTCGAGGCCTAACTGAACACATTCTAATAAATGCATAGCATGCAACCTTGGCCAGTGGGTTTTTTAAAAAAAGTAATACTGAAAGGGGGATTCATAATGTACGGAGGGAAGGCACGTTGCCCTTCCAGCCACAATCCTCACCAGTGGAAATTATTCTTAGAAAAACAACTTCAGGGCACCAATGGACACTTTCATCTTAAGGGAACTGCCCTGCAAGGGGTGGGGGTGGGATTTTGATAGGGATTGCAGCTGGGGAGGGAAGAGCTAAACCTCACCCCTCCCTACACATTGTTGTCCCAGTGAAAATCACCACCCTTTCAAGTATCAGCTTTAAGAATCACCTACATCTAAACCACAGAGCCTGGGCTCGGCGGTTCGGATCCCCGCGACGGGGTGAGCTCCTGTTGCTCGGTCCCTGCTCCTGCCCATCTAGCACTTCGAAAGCCCGCCAGTGCAAGTAGATAAATAGGTACCACTCCGGCGGGAAGGTAAATGGTGTTTTCGTGCGCTGCTCTGGTTCGCCAGAAGTAGCTTAGTCATGCTGGCCACATGACCCGGAAGCTGTATGCCGGCTCCCTCAGCCAATAAAGCGAGATGAGCGCCGCAACCCCAGAGTCGTCCACGACTGGACCTAATGGTCAGGGGTCCCTGTACCTTTACATTTACATCCACATTGAAAGCACTTGCATGCATTTAATGCAACGTGTTGTTAGTCCTCAGGTATAATTGGATTTTCCCCAGTAGTGATGTATGGAAGTGAGAGCTGGACCATAAAGAAGGCTGATCGCCGAAGAATGGATGCTTTTGAATTATGGTGCTGGAGGAGACTATTGAGAGTCCCATGGACTGCAAGAAGATCAAACCTCTCCATTCTGAAGGAAATCAGCCCTGAGTGCTCACTGGAAGGACAGATCCTGAAGCTGAGGCTCCAAGACTTTGGCCACCTCATGAGAAGAGAAGACTCCCTGGAAAAGACCCTGATGTTGGGAAAGATTGAGAGCACAAGGAGAAGGGGACGACAGAGGACGAGATGGTGGGGCAGTGTTCTCGAAGCTACAAACATGAGTCTGAACAAACTGCGGGAGGCAGTGGAAGACAGGAGTGCCTGGCGTGCGCTGGTCCATGGGGTCACAAAGAGTCAGACACGACTAAACAACAGCATAACTTGCATTCCTGGGTTTTTAGATCCAGCCGCATGGGTGATCTAAGAGCACCTCTCGCACAGCTGTGAGAAAGCTTACAGGCTTGTTGGCCTGGCTTCATGGGTTTCCCTTGTTGCGTGGATCTGACACCTCCCTTCCTAAATGGTTCAAGAATGAACCCAGAAAGCAGCTCTTCAGGAAAATGACATTGTTTACCTCTGGTGGGTCATTGCTCAGAGCTGTGTCAGGCTGGGAACCATCTGCAGGGGCAACTACTGGGCAGGCAACAGCAGCCATCTCATCAGCAGGAACGGCATGAGGTCCAGAAGGATGGAGAACATCTTCAGCAGAAGGTTCTTCACCTTCTTCAAGTGGCAAGAGGAGTTCTTCCCTGAGAGGGCTGGAAGGAGGAGGGCTTTGATCCGAAAAGCCTCCCTTTCCCTCTTCGTCTCCTCCTTCTCCTTCTTCAAGAGAACTGATCTGCTCTATTTCAACAGCAACATCCCCTTTTTCTTCATCATGGTTTGGGTCCTCGGCAGCCTCTGATCTTTTGACACCTGCCGACTTCTCTTTGGAAGAAGGAACTGTTTTCCCAACAGCCTTCTTCTGTTTTGGTTTCCCTGCAAAAAGACAAACACACACACATACAACGATGACACAGGAGCTGCGCCTGAGATTATCTCGTGAAACTATTGCACAAGGTTTTCTGGGCATGTCAAATATATTTTTTTAAAATGCCAGGGCCAAACTATGTGTTATACAAATACAGTCGTACCTTGGAAGTCGAACGGAATCCGCTACGACTGTATTCGTATAAAATATAGTTTGTCCCTAGCGTTTTTTAAAAATCCGTTCGACTTCCAAAACGTTTGGAAACCAAAGTGTGGCTTCTGATTGGCTGCAAGAAGCTCCTGTAGCCAATCGGAAGCTGCAGAAGCCACATCAGACGTTCAGGTTCCAAAGAATGTTTGTGAAATATACTCAGAGTCGAGAGTGGATTTCATGCTCTTTATTCAGCTCATAGTGGTGAGGAGGAGTGGAAGTTCCCTCAGAATGTCTGCCTTATATACATTATTTACACAATGGGCCCCACGTGATTGGCTAATTCGGGGATTCTCCTGTAGGCCAATCAGGTTATGGATTCACTTCCACTTGGAGCTGGATTGGGTGGCTCCTGTGGACCAATCAGACTGCTGCATTCTGAATCCTATTCAACTCAGTACATAAGAACTAAGAAATGCAAACTGCCAGAAGTAAGTCCCACTGTTTTCCGTGAGGCTTCCTCACTAGAGAGTGAATAAGTGTGTTTTTACATGAGTAGAATGTGTGCTTTTATTTAAAATGCATCTCCCGGTTATTTGTGGGGCATAGGAATTCATTCATTTGCTTAATAAAAAAAATAGTCCAGCCCCCCACATGGTCTGAGGGACAGTGGACTGGCCCCCTGCTGGAAAAGTTTGCTGACCCCTGGCTGAATCCCTCACAAAGGAACAACATTCAGTTTTTAAATGGCCTTTTCCTTTACCTACAACAAAATCTGTCCGTTTATCTTTCTTGAGCGTCTTCTTCTGCACTTTCAATACAGTTCCAGTTCTCACCGATTCAGGTTTCTTCTGCCCTGTCTTCGCTTTGTCCTCAACAACACCCGCAGCCTGATATTAAAGAAAGAAAAAGGGTGTAGAGTACCGGGTGGGATAAAAGAAAGAAATTTAGTGATTAACCAAATACAGGTTAGCATAGCATATTTTTGTTTTGATGGAAATTTTAAAATTTGATTGTTAAAGAGTTCTTCTTTTGTTTTCTTCTTTGGCGATCACTTGTAGCCAAGTAAGATGGTCTGCCATGAACAGGGTTTAGGTTTGATGAGGCCCTAAGATACTGAAGGTAATGGGGCCCTTGATATGTCCAGCTGTCACTGTTTTTTGTGCTGAATATATGCTATATGGTAATTTATGGACCTAACAGGTATCTAAAGCCATTTGCACATAACAAAATACGTATTTTATCAAAGTAATTGTTGAACTGAAATACAATTAAGAAGAAGTATATTAATAGTGAAATACAATTAAGAAGTATATTCATAGTGAAATAATTATTAAGCTCTATGTATGTGGGTTTTATTTTATTTGCTTTTTATCTTATATTTTGGAAATGTGCATCCAGGTTTTTCCCCCTTTAAATTTTTTGGGGGCCCCCAAGAGAGTGGGGCCCTAAACTATAGCTTGTTTGGCTTATACATAAATCCTGCACTGTCCATGAACACAGTCCACAAGTGACTGTGGAGGCCAATTCTGGATTCAAACACATATTGGCAGAGGAAGAGGAGCACAGGGGGAGCATCTTGGTGGGGTGCCATCGCGGCTGTTCCCCCACCTGCGCTGGGCGCCATGCCACCAGGATGCGCGCCAGCCCCCCCCCCCCCCCGGTGCTGGAGCATGAAGCTCCGCCACTGTCCACACATCCTTCCACAGTGGGAACACAGGTTTCTGGGTGGGAGTTGATGATGGTGAAGGTTTGCCAAGCGTGCCTTCCTCTTAGCGCGTTTCTCCCTTTTGTCCTGAGTTTGGTAAAGGCTGTTCTGCAGTTGGGAGAGCTTGCAGGCCAGTGTTTGCCAATTGTTGGTGTTTATAGTACTTTGCCTTGGGAGAGTCTTTAAACCTAACAGGCACTCTGTTTGCTTCTCCTCCCCCCACAAAACACGGGGATGGGGAGCCTGTCCCCCCCCCCCGATCTTGTTGGACTTCATCTCCCATCTGCCCCAGCAGCATGGCCCAATGGTCAGTGATGATGGAATTTGTTGCGCAAAAACATTTGCAGGGCTTGCTATCCCTGCCTTAAGGGGTGGTTTAAGATGCTTCAGTTTCTGAGGCAGAAAACCAACACCCTCCCATTACAGTAGTAAATATAATACAGTGGTGCCCCGCAAGACGAAATTAATTCGTTCTGCGAGTTTTTTCGTTCTACGAGTTTTTTCGTCTTGCGATGCACCACTGTGTATTGACGGTTTCCCATAGGAATGCATTCGTGTGTTTTTTTTAAAAAAGGCGCAAGACGTTTCGTCTTGCGAAGCAAGCCCATAGGGAAATCCGTCTTGTGAAGCAACTCGGAAAACGGAAAACTCTTTCGTCTTGCGAGTTTTTCGTCTTCCGAGGCATTCGTCTTGCGGGGCACCACTGTAATGAGTAAATTAAATAATAATTGTTATGTACTGAAGTTCTCACCCTGGGCCAGCAGGGGGATACTGTAGATAGTTTTCACTCAGGTCCACGTCAGTTATTTTAGGCGGGAAACCCTGGGTTGTTGTTGCTACAATGTTGACAGCCGGCTGCCTATAAAAGCAGGCCGGCTGAGCTGTTTGCTGTTCAGTCCTGTTCCAGCTTACAAAATAAAGAGCTGCTTTGGAGAAATCGCTGTGTTGTCTGCCATGTCTACCCACTATTCAACAACAACAATAATAATAAATTATTTATACCCCGCCCTCCCCTGCCAAGACCGGGCTCAGTGCGGCTAACAACCAATAATAAAAACAAGTTGATTAAAATACAATTTAAAAAACAAGATTAAAATATATTAAAGCATTAAGATGCAGCCTCTTCAGAGGAGGAGAAAGGAAAAAGAAAGAGGGGGAGGCAATCAACCATTTGTTTCCCTTTAGTGGTACCCTAAAATGTCCATCTCACTTTGCCCTGTGGATCCGGGTCAGTTTGCATAAAGATTTTTCCTCACTGGTTAACACTCACTGCCTTGGGATCAGTGGCCTTAGTTGGCTTTCTGGTTTTCTCTGGCAACATTTTTTCTTCTTCTTCTTCTTCATCTTCTTCTACCAGATGTTTTTCAGATGAATGGGTGACCATTCTTGCGCCCTTCTCAAATTCGGCACTGCAGTCAAGAATCTCCATGTTGGTTGTGTCCAATTCAGAGACCTTCTCCCTTTGAAAAAGCAGAATGAAATAATCAGAAGGGATGAACACATGGAAAGTTAACAGACACATTGTCAGAGGTCCCTCTACAGATGGTGAACAGTTTGGGACCCAGAATACATAAGAGATCCGTTCTTAACCTGAAACTGTTCTTAACCTGAGACACCACTTTAGCTAATGGGGCCTCCTGCTGCGGCAGCGCTGCCTCCACACGATTTCTGTCCTCATCCTGAAGCAAAGTTCTTAACCCGAGGTACTATTTCTGGGTTAGCGGAGTCTGTAACCTGAAGCGTCTGTAAACTGAAGCGTCTGTAAACCGAGATACCACTGTATTGGATTTGTGACCATTATGCTCACATGCCTTCAGTAGCCGTAAAGCTCTGCTGGATGAAATTCAATTGCCTCTGGTCTATTTTTGGGGGGAATCCCGCAACATGTTTAAGTTTTTACTCTGCTAACTATACGTTGGAGTTCTGCTCTGGATCAATATTTAGTAGAATTCCATGAGAGACTCAGCCCTTGGAAACGCTAGCGGCCGTCCCATTTCATATACTTACCTATCTGATGTAGAAATCCTGGGATGGGTAATGTGTGGTTCCAGGTGTGAGGGGCTAGCTGACTTGGGCAAATTGTCCAGTTGTTTTTCTGTATCTGCAGTGGGGACAGAGCAAAAAAAATATGTATGTTACAAGTTTTTAACAGGCCTTGGCAACATACAAAGCAGAATATATAGACGACGGTCAATGTCTGTTCAGCCACCAGGGGGTGATAAAGCTCCATTGTCATATTATCATTTTTGCAAAAACAGTGGTACCTCGGGTTAAGAACTTAATTCGTTCTGGAGGTCCGTTCTTAACCTGAAACTGTTCTTAACCTGAAGCACCACTTTAGCTAATGGGGCCTCCCGCTGCCGCCGCGCCGCCAGAGCACGATTTCTGTTCTCATCCTGAAGCAAAGTTCTTAACCTGAGGTACTATTTCTGGGTTAGCGGAGTCTGTAACCTGAAGCGTATGTAACCTGAGGTACCACTGTACAATGGTACCTTGGTTTACAACTATAATCCGTTCTGGAGGTCCGTTTGTAAACCAAAACAGGTTGTAACCTAAGGCACACTTTCGCCAATGGGGCCTCCAAAATAAATTAGTTCATAATCCCCCAAAAAAAGAAAAAAAAAAGAAAAAAGAAGAAAAAGGGTTGTAATCCAAAAAAAAAAAAAAAAAAAAGGTTGCAAACCAAGGACACGCACTTTTGGGTTTTATGTGTTTGTAATCCAAAATGTATGTGAAATGTTACCATTTGTTTCCTAGAATCTTGTTCATCTCATGAAACAGAGGGGGCAAGTGTAGTTGTTAAAATTTACCAAACTTTTGACTTCCTCAAACCTTTCTCATGCAGAATTCTAAAAGCTGCCTTGATGTCCTTACAAGATTTTCAAAAGTGTAAACAACAGTAACTCGACACACACACACACACACACACACACACTCACATACAATATACACAATGTTTCTGTTATAAATTCATAGAAAATCAACCGTACATCGGATCCGCACCGGTCCACTTTTATTGGACAGAAAACAAGGACACCAGCCAGGAATACCAGAGCAAAACAGCAACCAGTAGTCTTGGTCTTTACTGAAGACTGTTGCGACAGGACTCCCACCTGCCACCAGGTGAAACAAGATGGAAGCCCTGAACAAAAGAAGACCGCAACTTTTATTAGCTACTAATCCCCCAAGCTACACCCCTAGAACTACATCACAACTACATCATGACTACATCATTGAAACGTCACAAAAAGGAGGGGTTCTGGGAGGGGTTTGTGGAGGTAACCTGAGTATCTTGTCACCTGGCTGGTCCCTCCTTTCCCCCTCCCCATGAGTATTTTCCAGAGGACAAAGGGGAGTTGGCAGTTTCCTGCCCCCAGAGGGAAGAGCTGATCACTGTCCTTTGTTTCAGTCCGTGTTGAATCCACCCCATATGCAAGTTCTTTGTGACCTTGATGGTCTTCTGTCTAGGACCATCAAGGTTGGCATGCCAACTGGGTAGGGCTCCTGTGTACATGTTGGTACACTCAAGGGATTATGGCCGTCCTGTATCAAACCATCCCCTTTTGATAGTCCTTCCTTCATGGAGCAAAATAAAAGTGGACCGGTGTAGATCCGATGTACGGTTGATTTTCTATGAATTTATAATAGAAACATCGCGTATGTCGTGTGTGTGTGTGTCGAGTTTATACAAACTAAATGATTGGGGGGTGGTGGTTTCCTGCAACACTCTTGACTCACAGAGTGATTATTGCAAAAGCTAACTGCAGCCCAAACTAATATCTAATCGGGCACGTATAGTGAGAGCAACAGCCCAAAGGAATGAAGAAAGATGGGCTTTACAAAGACTGTGAGATGACCAGCACGATCCTATACACGTCTGCTTAGAAGTCAGGGTTTGTCCACATCTACCATTTGCCCACTATTTCCAGGAACAGATCCAAGCTTGTGTCAGTGTTGTTGTTTTGCTTTCCCTGCGAAAACCCGCTTTTTAGCACTCAACCGGGGCAAACATGAATTTGAGTTTTCTATGGCTTGCATTAAAGGGACGCAGGTGGTGCTGTGGGTTAAACCACAGAGCCTAGGACTTGCCGATCAGAAGGTCGGCGGTTCGAATCCCCGAGACAGGGTGAGCTCCCGTTCCTCGGTCCCTGTTCCTGCCAACCTAGCAGTTCAAAAGCACGTCAAAGTGCAAGTAGATAAATAGGTACCGCTCCGGCGGGAATGTAAACAGCGTTTCCGTGTGCTGATCTGCTTCGCCAGAAGTGGCTTAGTCCTGCACGCCAGCTCCCTCGGCCAATAAAGCGAGATGAGCACCGCAACCCCAGAGTCGGTCATGACTAGACTTAATGGTCAGGGATACCTTTACCTTTACCTTATGGCTTGCATCTGCTCCAACTAAACTTTGAAGAGCAGGTTTCTGCAGGGAAAGCTCCAGAGCAAAAAAATGAAGAAGAAGAAGAAAAAAAGAAGAAGAAGAGGGGGAGGCACTCAGACATGAAGTGCAGACTGTACCTGGAAAGAGCAGAGGCTTAGGATAAGCCCTAAGTCTCTCTGAGCTCAGTGAGAGTATGTTTGCATTAGTGATGTTTGCATTAGTGATCCAGTAGTGATGTATGGAAGTGAAAGCTGGACCATAAAGAAGGCTGATCGCCGAAGAATTGATGCTTTTGAATTGTGGTGCTGGAGGAGACTCTTGAGAGTCCCATGGACTGCAAGGAGATCAAACCGATCCATTCTTAAGGAAATCAGCCCTGAGTGCTCACTGGAAGGACAGATCCTGAAGCTGAGGCTCCAATACTTGGGCCACCTCATGAGAAGAGAAGACTCCCTGGAAAAGACCCTGATGTTGGGAAAGATGGAGGGCACAAGGAGAAGGGGACACAGAGGACGAGATGGCTGGATAGTGTTCTCGAAGCTACCAGCATGAGTTTGACCAAACTGCGGGAGCCAGTGGAAGACAGGAGTGCCTGGCGTGCTCTGGTCCAGGGGGTCATGAAGAGTCAGACACGACTAAACAACAACATGTTTGTATTGCGGTTTTTTCTGCTTCCAATGTGCTCCCACTGCTGGTTTTCGAAGCCACATTTCATTTCCCTCTTAATTTGTATAATGCCTTTCTATATTACGATACACAAGGCAGTTTGCAGCAAGAAAATATATAACAAAGAACGCACACCATGTAATAATCTGATGCAATACAAAAAGTCGTAATGAAACATAACTTTAGAACGGAACGACTTGTATCAAATATAGTCATATTCAATTATCTATTAGAACATTATAGTACACCAGCAAATAATAAACAGAAATTCACTCTTAACAATTACGATAAATGATTACTAAACTATGTTCCATATAAATAACTGCCAGTCACAATGCATAAAATACCACAATACATACAAAACCATGTAAAAGGATCAAATTGAGAAACAGTGACGGGCAACTTAAAAAAAATATATTCACGTGGCATTAGGCTTAGCCCATATTGTTAATTCTGCCCCTACAAACCAGCTTCAATCAGATTATAAAACTGGGTACAGAGGATGTTGTGATACCGATAGAGGGGGCACTTGTTCAAAAAACTTGCAAGAAAATCCCACAGCAGTGCTAAGAACCAAGTACCACCACTCTGATTTATGCTGGCTTTTCTTTTAAGGTAAAGGGACCCCTGACCGTTAGGTCCAGTTGCAGCCGACTCTGGGGTTGCGGCACTCATCTTGCTTTATTGGCCGAGGGAGCAGGCGTACAGCTTCTGGGTCATGTGGCCAGCATGACTAAGCCGCTTCTGGCGAACTAGAGCAGCACACGGAAACGCCGTTTACTTTCGCGCCGGTGCGGTACCTATTTATCTACTTGCACTTTGACGTGCTTTCGAACTACTAGGTTGGTAGGAGCAGGGGCCGAGCAACGGGAGCTCACCCCATTGCGGGGATTCGAACTGCCGACCTTCTGATCGGCGAGTCCTAGGCTCTGTGGTTTCACCCACAGTGCCACCCGTGTCCTGGCTTTTCTTTTAGATTTAAGCAAACACCAAGAATGATATTTCCAGGCCATCTGTTTCTTACTGGTCCCTTCTTTTCCCCATCCACCAAGCATCACATGCAGAAAAAGCTACGCCAAGGTATGTACATATTGGAGTTCTGCACATCACAACCCATCATCATCATTATTTCTTGAATTTATATATCGCCCTATACCCGGAGGTCTCATGGCGGTTCACAGAAAAGATCACAATATATAAAATCAATAAAAACAATAACCCAATAACAGCCACCCAAAGAGCCACATTTTAAAAGGGCATAGGATGTCTATCAGGTCAACCTGAGGCCTGGTTAAAAATGAATGTTTTTGCCTGGCACCTAAAGGAGAATAATGAAGGTGCCAGGCAAACTTCCCTGGGGAGATAATTCCACAGACGGGGAGCCACTGCAGAGAAGGCCCCGTTCTCATGTTGCCACCCTCTGGACCTCTTGAGGACTTCTTCTCGGTAGTGGCGCCCACCCTGTGGAACACCCTCCCTTCAGATGTGAGGGAAATAAGCAGCTTTCCTATCTTTAAAAGGCATCTGAAGGCAGCCCTGTTCAGGGAAGTTTTTAATATTTAATGCTGTATTGTTTTTAACACTTAATTGGGAGCCGCCCAGAGTGGCTGGGGAGACTCAGCCAGATGGGCGGGGTATAAATAATAATAATAATAATAATAATAATAATAATAATAATAATTATATTAATGCAGGGCAAAGGTGGACAAACCACCCCAGAAGGAGCACAACGTGTCTCCCATCAGAGGTACTGCCCCTCCCCTAACACCCCATAGACCCCTAAATAAGTTATAGATATATGGTCTGGGGCAGGCTGGGCCAAACAGGGGCTTGCAGGCACCATCAGCCAACTGCTTAGTAGCACCTGCAAAGGCCCCCAGCAAAGCACTGGGCCAGCATGCACAAAGCAGTACAGTGGTACCTCGGGTTAAGTACTTAATTCATTCCGGATGTCCGTACTTAACCTGAAACTGTTCTTAACCTGAAGCACCACTTTAATTAATGGGGCCTCCTGCTGCCGCCGCGCTGCCGGAGCACGATTTCTGTTCTCATCCTGAAGCAAAGTTCTTAACCTGAAGTGCTACTTCTGGGTTAACGGAGTCTGTAACCTGAAGCGTTTGTAACCTGAGGTACCACTGTACATCAAAACAGGTCACCTGATGCCATTGCGACATCTGGAGGTTGACAGGTGGGCAGATCTAGTTTCCCACCCCTTGGTGAACAAGTTTGCAGCTTCTCCCTTTCATACCTCCTAGGTGCGTGTGGTCTTCAAAGAGATCGTCATTATTATTTGTAAAAACAAACAGCTCTTCCAAAGACAAGCGATTGCCAAGGAAAACAACACAGCGTTTAGGGATCGGCAGGTGGTGGCTGGGTTGGTGTGGAAATACTTTTAAGTGACATATACATGTCATTTATATTATTGGCCTTAAATAATATAATGCTGCTCTGGAGTTAGGTAAAGGTAAAGGGACACCAAATTCGTGAAGCGTTCCATATTTTTAAGGGACGCGGGTGGTGCTGTGGGTAAAAGCCTCAGTGCCTAGGACTTGCCGATCGAAAGGTCGGCGGTTCGAATCCCCGTGGCGGGGTGCGCTCCCGTTGTTCGGTCCCAGCGCCTGCCAACCTAGCAGTTCAAAAGCACCCTCGGGTGCAAGTAGATAAATAGGGACCGCTTACCAGCGGGAAGGTAAACGGCGTTCCGTGTGCTGCGCTGGCTCACCAGATGCAGCTTGTCATGCTGGCCACGTGACCCGGAAGTGTCTCCGGACAGCGCTGGCCCCCGGCCTCTTAAGTGAGATGGGCGCACAACCCTAGAGTCGGACATGACTGGCCTGTATGGGCAGGGGTACCTTTACCTTTAAAGGGATCCCTGACCATTAGGTCTCCATTCTTCTATCGTGGGCAATTCTTCTTGTTTCCATTTCTGGGCGGTTCGCCAGAAGCGGCTTAGTCATGCTGGCCACATGACCCGGAAGCTGTACGCCGGCTCCCTTGGCCAATAAAGCGAGATGAGCGACACAACCCCAGAGTCGGCCACAACTGGACCTAATGGTCAGGGGTCTCTTTACCTTTACCTTATGTCCTGTTCAGGCGATAATGTCTGAGACAGTTATTAAGGCAGCTGATTCCAAAGCTGCCCAACTGAAACACAAACTGAGGGGGGTTCAGTTTGCAAATGCCATACTTTTACATGGCTGTTTCTCACGCCATGCTGGTCTGGCAATGTAGGAAAATGGGGAGATGCAGGTACTCCTCGTGCCAGTTTTGGTACTGGGAAGTAACCATGTCCTGCCCCCCCCATTTCCTACATTCCTGGCAGAAGTGTGGAGGAGAATATATCTCATGCTAAAGAGGGGTGCTTCCAGATGATCTGTTTATTGAGCATCTGTCCTGATTTGGTATGCTAGATTACGAAGACGACTTATTGAACATTCATTTGGACTTGTTTTCAGGGCAGAAGACGTCAAGTATCATCCCACCCTGTCCAGTCCATTTCCCTGCCACTTTCCTTATTGCGAAAAGTCTGATCTTTCAGAGAAGCATGTTTATTGTGCAAGACTCCTCCTCCCCTAGGAACATTGATTATAACTGCAGAACCTGAATTTGATGGGATATGACTGAATTCCTCCTAAATAGCGGCAGTTTAGAAGCTTCTGAAGACCAGGTCTGCCTACAAGCAAGCTTTGTGCAAGCAAATCAGAATGGGGCGTGTGTGTGTGTAAAATTGGGTTGTCTGGTATTTGCCGATATGTGACTGAATCCTGCCTGAGAAAAGCAACAGTCTGAGAGGGATTGTAGTTTAAGAATTAGCCTTGAGACGTCACACACCCCAGCACCAAAGCCTTCTATGAATGGCTACAGATGGTATCAAACTGAAGTCCTGAGAGCAGCTCAGGCTTCTATCTACTCAATGTTCAAAGGGCAAGTAATTGTATCGCTCACATTCATCCCTCTTCCTGAAAAGGGTAATATTCCATCATCTGTGCCATGAATGTGTGTTGCCCATAAACAAATGCATCTCTGCTGCTGATTATCCCCAGGGAAGTTGGAGATGAGGCCCTCGTAAATCAAAGCAAGGAAGTTGGCCCCTTTATAACATCCTGATACTTGGCTTTCCTTCACACTTCTCCTCACACATCTTCTCAGCATGGGGGGGGACCCGTTTTGCCCACCCACTAAGTACCAAATCATAGCTAGCTACACTTCTGGTTTTTTTTGTGGCTGGGAGTGGGAACAACTTATTACATTGGTCTGAAACTCAATTTGCACCCAAAGTACAACCTCGCAACACACAGATTGTCACTGTTTTAAGGAAGAATTGAACCGAGATGCGTTACGTTTCATCTATCGTGTTCGTGTTTTTCTCATAAAAGTTAAGTCAATTTTCACACATTCTCTGTCTTGCAGATAGTGTGTCAAAGGCAGAAGCCTGTCTGTGGCTTTAAGAAAGAAGGTAAAAAGGTAAAGGTAAAGGACCCCTGGGCGGTTAAGTCCAGTCAAAGGCGACTGTGGGGTTGCAGCATGCATCTCGCTTTCAGGCCAAGGGAGCTGGCATTTGTCTGCCAACAGCTTTCTGGCTCATGTGGCCAGCAGGACTAAACCGCTTCTGGCGCAACAGAACACCGTGACAGAAACCAGAGCGCATGGAAACGCCGTTTACCTTCCCGCCGCAGCAGTACCTATTTATCTACTTGCACTAGTGTGCTTTCGAACTGCTTGGTTGGCAGGTGCTGGGACAAAGCAACAGGAGCTCACTCCATCGCAGGGATTCAAACCACCAACCTTCTGATTGGCAAGCCCAAGCAGCTCAATGGTTTAGACCACAGTGCCACCCCTTTTAAGAAAGAAGACTTCCATCTTGGGAAGGAGGCTACTCTGTGGTTTACAGCGAAGTTTGTGGCTGGCAGCCAGCGCTGGGGAGCTATAGCTCCCTATAGATACTTCTGGACCAGCCTGGCTGGCTAAAAGCAGAGCTATTTTCCTAGAAAAAGAGTTGCCATGAACCTTGTTCTCTTGTAATGGCAATGGCGCCCACCTGAGAAGAAGAAGAGAAGAGTTTGGATTTGATATCCCGCTTTATCACTACCCGAAGGAGTCTCAAAGCAGCTAACATTCTCCTTTCCCTTCCTCCCCCACAACAAACACTCTGTGAGGTGAGTGGGGCTGAGAGACTTCAGAGAAGTGTGACTAGCCCAAGGTCACCCAGCAGCTGCATGTGGAGGAGCCGAGACGCAAACCTGGTTCACCAGATTATGAGTCCACCACTCTTAACCACTACACCACACTGGCTCTCAGTGAGAGATGCCGGAACTGAATTCTGGCAAGTTCCAGCTAAAAAAATACCCTGGCTAAAAGTCTACGCAATCTCAGCTACATTGCCTTTGGGCCAAAATGGAGCAGGCGAAGGTCGTCCGCAACCTTAGAAAGACAGCAAGCTATGGGGCTTGCGTGAGTTTTAAACCTCCTGCGCTTCTGTATCAATAGCACTAGAAAAGCCAGTTTAATATCTTTGGGATTCCCCCCTCCCGCGCTGCTTCTTTTGCCGAGCTTCTTCCTAAAGAAGAAGAAAAGGGAAAGGGGAAAAAAAAAAGAGCTAACATAAAATGAGCTCTTTGGATACAACTCTGGAGGGAGTTTTCAGAACTGAAACTGTCGAGTTGTTACGGGCTTACTCACAAGGATTTCTGCGCCTGTGTGTATGGAGGAGTTCAGAAGCAGAAATCAACTGGAAGATGAAACCCATGCTGTGCGAAAAGGTGTACTTTATGAACTTCCCTGGTGTGAGCAATGGAGAGCTGGGGGAGTTAAGCGGTTTAGCTAACAAATGCCAGAGAATCACAGATTAAGAGAAAGAATCTCCCTTGGCTCCCCGCCACAGCACTGTTTTCTTTAGTGCGCAGGAGGAGAAATCTGCCACTGCTTCGCTATAGCCTGACGCATATTATACAGAGGTCTCGGTCCAATTACGCTGGAAATCAACGTCAATATACTTTCAGGTGTTGCCTTATAATATTATATAATATTATAAAACCCTACTAATCTTTTGCCACGTGCCTCAATGTGACATTGCAGAAGTAGAACGACGTTTCTGTTTCCGTCAAAAAATTAGCTATCTCTATAGCCTAACTTAAGGAGAGGCAAGATGAGTTTGACTATACAATTAAACTTGATAACAATTTTGACAGACCCTCCAAGTGTCCCTATTTTCCAGGGACAGTCCTGGATTTTCAGAAGCTGTCCCAGTTTCATGATTTGATCCGGGAATGCCCTGCTTTTCCTTAGGTAAAGGTAAAGGGACCCCTGACCATTAGGTCCAGTCGTGACCGACTCTGGGTTTGTGGTGCTCATCTTGCTTTATTGGCCGAGGGAGCCGGCGTACAGCTTCCGGGTCATGTGGCCAGCATGACTAAGCCGCTTCTGGCGAACCAGAGCAGCGCATGGAAACGCCGTTTACCTTCCCACTGGAGTGGTACCTATTTATCTACTTGCACTTTGACGTGCTTTCAAACTGCTAGGTTGGCAGGAGCAGGGATCGAGGAACGGGAGCTCACCCCGTTGCGGAGGTTCGAACCGCTGACCTTCTGATCGGCAAGCCCTAGGCTCTCTGGTTTAACCCACAGTGCCACCCGTGTCCCTGCTTTTCCTTAGGACGTCCCTATTTTCATCAGAGAAATGTTGGAGGGTATGGAGTCATGTGACCCCCCCCCCCAAGCCAAGGAGATAAGTAACTATATTACACAACCTTTAGAAGATATCTGAACACTGCCCAGTATATGGAAGTTTTTTCATGTTTAATGTTTTATTATGGTTTTATATATGTTGGAAACAACCCAGAGTGGCTGGGGCAACCATTGTTGTCCTCAACATGTGACTCTCCATCTAGATGAATTCCAGATCCTATTGTTTCTAGATACCCGTTTGAAAACCCTCCCATTGGCTGGATTATCGACACCTTTTCCTCACCGCACATGCCGTCCTGGAGAAGGGACTTCCTAGGGGTTTCGCAGTTCTGGTTTCCCTGTATCAACTTGACAAATTTTTCAGCATTGCCTTAACCACAGGGAAAGCAGCAAAAATCTCTACATAAGAGGCTCTTCCCTTGGCAGTTTATACCGCCTGCAAATCGCCTGGGCAAATCCATCCACGCCATTCCGTTCTCGGCCTGCTCAGCCTTTGATTCCCGATGTACAAGGCTGATCTGAGAATTGATTTGCTCTCTGGGCAATTCCTTTCATCTGCTTTGCACAGGTGCAAAGCGGTATCAAAGAAGACCACACAGCCGTAAGGAACGGCGGCAAGGAGAGCAGAATCGAGCCCGTATTTTCCAGACTTCTTTCCAGGAGGCAATGGGCTCCCAACCAACACCATGCTGAGGTTTGCTGGGCTTTGTTTCACTTCAAATCGCACACCTCTTGTTGCTGCAAACTGCCTTGGGAGTTTTCAGTGAAGGGTGAGTAAGAACTCCTCAGGAGTAGTGTGAAATGAAAGCCTACACTGGCAGGAATGCACATTACGTTTTTGTATATGTGAATATATCACACAAATGCATCCAGAGAGGCTTCAAGGCACATCTGAAATGCTTCTTATGATAATGCGCAGTGTCATGTTCCTACTAATTTCTGACTTGACCCAGTATACCTGAAGGAGCATCTCCACCCCCATCGTTCTGACCAGGCACTGAGGTCCAGCTCCGAGGGCCTTTTGGTGGTTCCCTCACTGCGAGAAGTGAAGCTACAGGAAACCAGGCAGAGGGCCTTTTTGGTAGTGGCGCCCGCCCTGTGGAACGCCCTCCCATCAGATGTCAAAGAGAAAAATAACTACCAAACTTTTAGAAGACATCTGAAGGCAGCCCTGTTCAGGGAAGCTTTTAACGTTTGTTGTTTTATCGTGTTTTTAATATTCTGTTGGGAGCCGCCCAGAGTAGCTGGGGAAACCCAGCCAGATGGGCTGGGTATAAATAATAATAATAATAATAATAATAATAATAATAATAATAATAATAACAACAACAACAACAATAATTACAGCCACTGGAAACTTGAATCTTAATTTCCCTGTTCTATACCTAGGGTCATTTACATTGCAATATTGCAAACAGTGTGCTCAACAATTTACAGTAACAACTTAACAATGTGGAAGCTACTATGTTATTAAATCTGAAACAAAAAGCTTGGGCAACAGCAGCCCTGATTGGAATGATTTAACAACTTGGGAGTTGCTGTGTCATTAAACTTCAGACGATAGACTTGGACAACAGCCCAGATTGGAAGATTGGAATGGAGTCAGGGAAAGCTGCGGTGGCAAATAGACAGTTGAAAAAATATGTATACACAAATAAAGCTGTATTCGATGGACGAAAGGATGTATGATTTCTGACATGACTGAGAATTGCAGAGCCAGAGACGGAGAACTTTAAAGCGTAAAGATCGGGATGTGGAAAATATGAAAACAACAAGAAGAGGCAGGATCGAAGATATTGGAGATACACTTCAAAGGTCCAGACTATGGGGAGCCCTGAAAAAAATTATAATTACCGTATTTTTCGCTCTATAGGACGCACTTTCCCCCTCCAAAAATTAAGGGGAAATGTGTGTGCGCCCTATGGAGTGAATGCAGGCTCCTTGGCTTTAGCGATAGCAACGCGAAGCCTCCAAAGCGCAGAGGGAGCGCTCCCTCCGCACTCCGGAGGCTTCGCGTTGCTTTCGCTGAAGCCTGGAGAGCGAGAGGGGTCAGTGAGCACCAACCCCTCTCACTATCCAGGCTTCAGGGATAGCCGCCTGAAGCCTTCGGAGCGCAGGGCGAGTTCCCGCTGCGCTCCGCAGGCGTCGGGTTCAACAAAAGGATTCCAATCCCCAGCGAGGAAGGCCAATGACCAGGGATGCTGGGAGTTGAAATCCAACCACTGTTGTAGTGTATTGCATTAGGCTATCGGTGCTGCACAGAACAAGGTTGGGTGGTTCACAGTTCACACGCGCACATTCACCCCTTGATAACTGCCACAACAAATAATAAATTGGATGGGTGAAGCATCTGCCCCAGATTAAATAGCCATACAGCCTTCAAATCACTTAACATCACATCGGAAAGCTTTTCAGGGGAGGCTAAGATTGCCAGAAGAAATATCAACAACCTCAGATATGCAGATGACACAACCTTGATGGCAGAAAGTGAGGAGGAATTAAAGAACGTTTTAATGAGGGTGAAAGAGGAGAGCGCAAAATATGGTCTGAACCTCAACATCAAAAAAACTAAGATCATGGCCACTGGGCCCATCACCTCCTGGGAAATAGATGGGGAAGAAATGGAGGCAGTGAGAGATTTTCTTGGGCTCCATGACCACTGCAGATGGTGACAGCAGCCACAAAATTAAAAGACGTCTGCTTCTTGGGAGAAAAGCAATGACAAACCTAGACAGCATCTTAAAAAGCAAAGACATCACCTTGCCAACAAAGGTCCGTATAGTTAAAGCTATGGTTTTCCCAGTAGTGATGTATGGAAGTGAGAGCTGAACCATAAAGAAGGCTGATCGCCGAAGAATTGATGCTTTTGAATTATGGTGCTGGAGGAGACTCTTGAGAGTCCCATGGACTGCAAGAAGATCAAACCTATCCATTCTGAAGGGGTGCTCACTGGAAGGACAGATTGTGAAGCTGAGGCTCCAATACTTTGGCCACCTCATGAGAAGAGAAGACTCCCTGGAAAAGACCCTGATGTTGGGAAAGATGGAGGGCACAAGGAGAAGGGGATGACAGAGGACGAGATGGTTGGACAGTGTTCTCGAAGCTACCAGCATGAGTTTGACCAAACTGCGGGAGGCAGTGGAAGACAGGAGTGCTTGGCGTGCTCTGTTCCATGAGGTCACGACGAGTCGGACATGACTAAACAACTAAACAACAACATGGTCATCTTGAGTTGCAAATCCACAGCAGAAATGCCATGAGAGGCTATCTGAATTAAGCGCCAGTGCAGTTTAAGGGGTATAGAGCTTTTTGAAACGCAGCTCTTTGAGAAGGCTCCGGTGGTATGTAGAGAGACCAAAATCATATGCTTGCTTTTCCTTTGTTGTCCTAGCTAAAATCATAATAAGCGACCGAGAAAGCTGAATTGCATCCAGCCTTGCGAAGACAGGAAACTTTTAATGGCCCTCGACTCTGCAATCTAGGTCTTGTTGGCATGGAGATATATATTTTTTTCAGCTGTTCTGTACAGCAGTGTGCCCTCTCATGTTCTTTGCACTGCTTCCACCAAGCAGTTTCCTGATAATTCAATCCTCAACATCCCCTCAAAGTGGAAACCATCAAGAGCTGCATTTGTTTGATTTCCCTCTTGCCCAGGCTCTTTAAACTTCCGGCAAGCAAATTGTGATCAAAGTAATTACCCAGAGGCGCAGCCTCGTGGCCTTAATTGAGCATCTTCCTTGAAGCTGGCTGGGATCTCTTTTTGTGCAAGAAGGGAGGGCGGGGAGACACGCTCTGTCTTAATTTGGGGAGGATCATTGGGTAGGCACTCTTACGATCCCAAATCAAAACTGAAAATAAACGATGGAACGACATTTTTACCTAGGTGGTCAATGTGAATCAAGGGCCTTTTTAACACAGGATGCGCAGCAAAGGGCATGTGCTCTACACCATGTGCACATGTTCTGGGAAGTCATTGCTAGGAGCTGTTGCTTGGCACACGTTGCATATACCTGGTAGGAGCAAAGCAATTCAAAACATGCACTTTTTGCCCAAAAATTCTTTATCAGTGGAAGATCTGTTTGCCTGCAGACTACCCTATAGAGAGTAGGCTTTGGGCCCTGCATGCGCTGTGGGTTAAACCACAGAGCCTAGGGCTTGCCGATCAGAAGGTTGGCGGTTCAAATCCCCACGACAGAGTGAGCTCCCGTTGCTTGGTCCCTGCTCCTGCCAATCTAGCAGTTCGAAAGCACGTCAAGTGCAAGTAGATAAATAGGTACCGCTCTGGCAGGAAGGTAAACGGCGTTTCTGTGCGCAGCTCTGGTTCGCCGGAAGCGGCTTAGTCATGCTGGCCACATGACCCGGAAGCTGTACACCGGCTCCCTCGGCCAGTAAAGCGAGATGAGCGCCGCAATCCCAGAGTCGGTCACGACTGGACCTAATGGTCAGGGGTCCCTTTACCTTTACCTGAAGGAGCATCTCCACCCCCATTATTCAGCTTGGACACTGAGGTCCAGCACCGAGGACCTTCTGGCGGTTCCCTTCCTGCGAGAAGTGAGGTTACAGGGAACCAGGCAGAGGGCCTTCTCGGTAGTGGCGCCCACCCTGTGGAACGCCCTCCCATCAGACGTCAAGGAAATAAATGACTCTCTGACTTTTAGAAGACAGGCAGCCCTGTACTGGGAGGTTTTTTAATGTTTGATGTTTTATTGTGTGTTTAATAATCTGAGTGGCTGGGGCAACCCAGTCAGACGGGTAGCGTATAAATAAATTTGTTGTTGTTGTTGTTGTTGTTGTTGTTGTTGTTGTTGTTGTTAGTAGAGAGGTGGCAATAGAGGTAAGGCAGAGCTGGTCCACTAATTTCACTAACTCTGCATTTGTTTGATCCAGCCTGAATTTTCATCCTGGTTTTGTAAAATGCAAGGCCTCTGAGAGAGCTAGAGGACACTGCTCTGAAAAGGTCATTAGCAAACGAGAACAACATTATACCACAGGAAGGAGAATAAGGAAATTATTCAAGCATTGTAGTGCCAGTCCCTACAGACCTGTAGAAACACTATTAAGCTGATGTGAAAGAATCATCGCAAGAGCAGACACAGAAAGCCATTGTGACTCTGAATTAATTTGCTCATTAAAGACCTTCTGCACTATAGTGAGAAATATAGAATTCCAACCAAGATGCCTCAAATAGGGATGGACAAATCAAATAAATTCAATTTTTACATGCATAAAGGCCTGATTAGCGGACAAAGAAGAGAAAACTCTCAGTTGAACTTTCCTCAGTATTTTCATTTCACCCAGTTGAGACACAGAAGGGCAGAAGGATCAACACACTCAGCTTTTATTGAGTTTACATCGGCAACAGGCCTAATTAAAATATCAAACATCAAATGGCTGGGTTGAGAACATCTTTCTGACTGAGAAATACCTTCACACCAGTCCCAAACATGACAACTGAGTGACAAAAAATTATTTGCCTGCGACTAGTTTTCATGGAAAGTCACAGCTGTCTTCACAAAGAAAAAATAACTTTATGCGTTAGAAGTGCATAAAGTTAAGCAAAACACATTAAGCAGTTTAGTCCTTTATGTACAGACAAACCACACTAGAAAGCTAGATGGGTGTGTGAGTGTGTGATGAATTTTTACAAAACAGAAGACACTTGAGGTAACTTCTAGAAGGGAGAAGAAGGAATTCTTTAAACCCGACACATCCCGTTAAATTTATTCCTCTATTCACATAAATGGATAAACTGCTGACAGTTTTCTCCCTTGGTTCCGTTTCTACCTCATTATAATGTCATCCCAACCATACGCCTCTCCCCATCTTTGGTGCAGGTATTTTATCTCTTAAAGTGTGTAGAAACTGGAGTACCTTGTAAGAGGTTGCCAACATCCTTCTCCTTTCTGCTGTCTGTTGGTGGCAAGCTGGACAGTCCCTTCTCCTCCTTACGCTGGGCGAGACGTCTGTTCCCGCAGAGGCCGTTTTGACTTTTCTGGTCCCCCTTTCTGGATTCAGCCAGAACTCTTTCATCCCCTGATGCAGAAGCACAGGGAAATAGCGTCACCGTTTTTTGCTATTCCGAGGAAGCATTCTGTATCCAGGGCAGCTGTCTACCAACTCCACCTGGTACGCAGGCTGAGACCCTACCTGCCCGCGGACTGTCTCGCCAGAGTGGTGCATGCTCTGGTTATCTCCCGCTTGGACTACTGCAATGCGCTCTACATGGGGCTACCTTCGAAGGTGACCTGGAAACTGCAATTAATCCAGAATGCGGCAGCTAGACTGGTGACTGGGAGCGGCTGCCGAGACCATATAACACCGGTCCTGAGAGATCTGCATTGGCTCCCAGTACGTTTCTGAGCACAATTCAAAGTGCTGGTGCTGACCTTTAAAGCCCTAAACGGCCTCGGTCCAGTATACCTGAAGGAGCATCTCCACCCCCATCGTTCAGCCCGGACACTGAGGTCCAGCGCCTAGGGCCTTCTGGCCGTTCCCTCATTGCGAGAAGTGAGGTTACAGGGAACCAGACAGAGGGCCTTCTTGGTAGTGGCGCCTGCCCTGTGGAACGCCCTCCCTTCAGATGTGAAGGAAATAAGCAGCTATCCTATCTTTAGAAGACATCTGAAGGCAGCCCTGTTTAGGGAAGTTTTTAATATTTAATGCTGTGTTGTTTTTAACACTTGATTGGAAGCCGCCCAGAGTGGCTGGGGAAACTCAGCCAGATGGGCGGGGTATAAATAATAAATTATTATTATTATTATTAACCTGAGCAGGTGTTATAAGAATTCTGAGGTGTCAAATATAAAACAAATGTTCATAAAGGCAAACACACGCATAACTATATAAAACCATGTCTCTGAAATAGTACAGGAAGGCCATTTTGACTCTCCCAAATTGACCTCTCAGCAAGGAGGGAAGAAATGGGGAAAGACTCCCCATCGATTTTTGCTTGCAAATTCTGTCTTCAGGGCGTATTTGTGTATGAATAGGGTGAGCCCATGACCTGGATTCAGATCATCACAAAAGAATGGCCAGGCTGCCCAGGTAAAGCAATCAGTGACCATTATCAGGTATCCTGGCAGACAGGATTTCTGCTGTAGACCGCCTGCTTCTCTGATGTATGTATGATGTTTAGGGGTAGTGGTCTTGGGCTACAGGGTGGGCAATTTCAAGAGTCTATATAAGGGCTTGCACACCACTGTTCAGGGTTCTCCTCCCTCCTGCGTGTGGTGAGTGGGGACCCTGTTGCAACAGCTCCTTGAATAAAGATCCAGCTTACTAGCTGCTTTACTTCTCTATATTTTCTGGTTGGCCTCTGTTATTTTCTCCTACCAATAGGGAACCCACTTAAGGACTCTATACTGGCTCTTGGATACCCCATAAGGGAAAAGGAGCAGGTTTGTTTTCTTACAACACAGTTAAAACCCTGGCAAATTTACCTTTGGTGCTTTGCTCATTTCTTGTGCCCTGCTGGTTTCCTCGCAGCCCACCTGCTTGTTGCCCTTTCAGGGGTTCCTTTGAAAAAGAGAAGCCACATTTAGTTATACAACCTGTCAAGTTTTACCACGGAGGGTTACAGCAACCTTCTGCCTCTTTAGTAACTGTTGCTTTGTGAGAGCCTAGCATCTTGTGCCCAACAGCAGCAGCGCAGCATCGTTTGACGCTGCCCGGGCACGGAGGGTGACCAGAACCTGCTGGGCCAGCCCAGTTGATGCTGCTGTAATAAATAAAATTAAGGTCTTCTATATATAATAAGGGACGCGGGTGGCGCTGTGGGTTAAACCACAGAGCCTAGGACTTCCGATCAGAAGGTCGGCGGTTCGAATCCCCGCAACGGGGTGAGCTCCTATTGCTCGGTCCCTGCTCCTGCCAACCTAGCAGTTCGAAAGCATGTCAAAGTGCAAGTAGATAAATAGGTACCACTCCGGAGGGAAGATAAACGGCATTTCCATGCGCTGCTCTGGTTCGCCAGAAGTGGCTTAGTCATGCTGGCCACATGACCCGGAAGCTGTACGCCGGCTCCCTCGGCCAATAAAGCAAGATGAGCGCTGCAACCCCAGAGTCGGCCACGACTGGACCTAATGGTCAGGGGTCCCTTTACCTATATATAATAAATGTTCATAAATGTACCAAACAAGCACGTACATAGATACAGGGACCACATGTCTGGAGCAGCACAGGAAGACTGTCCTGAAACCATTTTGACCAAATGTTTTCTCTGCAAGGAGGGAGGGGGCGAGGGAACCTTCTCATTGTCTCAGGAATTGGGTAATCACCATCTCAAAGGAATGGGCAGACTACCAGGAAAGGCAATCAGATAAGGCGGTATCAGATAACGTGGCAGACAGGAAAAACAACAACACTCAAATTTCTGTTGTAGACCGCCTTTTCTGTGATGTAGGTATTATGTTTGTGGGGGGTGATCTTGGGTTACACCCCTTCTGTGATGTATGTATGATGTATGGAGGGGTGATCTTGAGCTCCAGGGCAGGGAATTTAAAATGTCTATATAAGGGCAGGCACACCTTTGTTCTGGGTCCTCCTCCTTTCTCCTGTGTGTGAGGGGAGCACCCTGTTGCAACAGATCAATAAAGATCAGGCTTACTAGCTGTTTTGCTTCTCAATATTCTTTGGTTGGCCTCTGTTATTTTCTCCTACTGATGGAGAACCTACAAAGGACTCTATAAGGGCTCTTGCGTCCCCCATAAAGGAATAAGGGTAGATTTTGTTTACAACACCGTTGACGCCGCCAGGCGGGTGCGCATTGGTGGGGGGCAGGGGGACTGAGCCCATTGAGCCAGCCAAACCCGTGCTACTGCAGCCAAGTGTGGCTTTATTGCGACATCTGCCTGTCTGCACAGGGGGGAGCCCGGCCAGCTAGACCGGTGACTGGGAGTGGCCACCAAGACCAGATAACACCTGTCCTGAAAGATCTACACTGGGTCCCAGTACGTTTCCAAGCACAATTCAAAGTGTTGGTGCTGACCTTTAAAGCCCTAAACGGCCTTGGCCCAGTAGACCTGAAGGAGCATCTCCACCCCCATCGTTCAGCCCGGACACTGAGGTCCAGCGCCGAGGGCCATCTGGCGGTTCCCTCATTGCGAGAAGCCAAGTTACAGGGAACTGGGCACTGGGCCTTCTCAGTGGTGATGCCTGCCCTGTGGAACGCCCTCCCAATCAGATGTCAAGGAAATAAACTATCTGACTTTTAGAAGATTAGAAGATATCTGAAGGCAGCCTTGTTTTGGGAAGTTTTTAATGTTTGATCTTTTATCGCTCTTCTTCTTCTTCTTCTCCTTCTTCTTCTTCTTCTTCTTCTTCTTCTTCTTCTTCTTCTTCTTCTTCTTCTTCGTTGTTGTCATCGTATTCTGTTGTGAGCTACCCAGAGTGGCTGGGGAAACCCAGCCAGATAGGTGGGGTATAAATAAATAATGATAATAATAATAGTAATAATAATAATTAACAGCATGGCCCTTGGTGGGTGAATCTCCCCGACACCCACGGAGAAGTTTTGTTTTGTTCCTGTTTTTATTATATATTTTGTGTTTTTATCTTTTATTTCTATGCTCTGGACTGCCCTGAGGTCTACAGATGAAAACTTTTAATTGTTATTATTAATAATAATTCATTTCCCGCCATCTCCAATCCTGGATGTGAAATTCACAACATATCCTTTTATTCTCCCACCAAAGAAAAGGCGTTTCCCTTTTTAATTTTCCAGCCGACTCTTACCTTTCCATCTTTCCATCAGGGCTGACACCTGATTAAAGAAATGTTCATTCTAACTCGGAGGGGTTTTCCTATTGCCTTGGCAAGGGATTGCTCAGAGGAGGGGGGGGGGAGGAAAACCACCCCTCCCCAAAACTTAGCTTATCTAGGTGAGCCTAGCGAGGCGAGAAGACATGGCTCCGGGGAGATCGGTGCCCGATTAGAATTTAGGAGCCGACAGCCTCCAGTCGCCTGAGCGCAAGTCGCTAGACTGTCTCCTTCCTCGTTCTGCTCATCTCATTATTGCATAACACTTTCTCCTTGGGGTAAGAAACGGCAGTGACAAGAAAATGAGCAAATGAGGTTGCTGATAGATGAAGGAAGGAAGAGACATATTGAGAAGCGATGAAAGAAACATCTGGGGGGCAGTGGCCAATGCAGGGAAGGGTGGATAATCTCATTTTCCCCTACTCCAGAGCAGAATCCCCATAGGAAGCCACACTTTTCCAAAGTGAGGCCTTTTTGGGGAAAGTCCTGAGGACCTTCTCCTTCAGCTCTCATTTTGTTGACAACATTTTACGGGCGGTCAATGAAAGCTGTCTTCCGCAAAGTTGCTAGGAGAGGAGAGGGGCTGTAGCTTGGCGGAAGCGGGCAGGCTTTGTGCCTTGCATGTGGAAGCTTTCGAACTCAAGCCCTGGCACCTACCATTAAAATGATCAGGGAGCGGCAAGTGATGGGGAAGACCATTCTTTGCTAGAGGACCAGACAACACTTGTGCTAGAGGGGGCCAGTTCTGCACCGTGGATTTAAAGCACATTCAATGCATCTTCAAAGCCACGAAAAAAGAGTTCTGATCGCGGCAAAATGGAAGAGTAATGAAATCCCCTCTATCCCAGTACATTTCCGAGCACAATTCAAAGTGTTGGTGCTGACCTTTAAAGCCCTAAACGGCCTCGGTCCAGTATATCTGAAGGAGCGTCTCCACCCCCATTGTTCTGCCCGGACACTGAGGTCCAGCGCCGAGGGCCTTCTGGCGGTTCCCTCACTGCAAGAAGCCAAGTTACAAGGAACCAGGCAGAGGGCCTTCTTGGTAGTGGCACCCGCCCTGTGGAATGCCCTCCCATCAGATGTCAAAGCAATAAACAACTACCTGACATTCAGAAGACATCTGAAGGCAGCCCTGTTCAGGGAAGTTTTTAATATGTGACATTTTAGTGTATTTTTCATCTTTGTTGGAAGCCGCCCAGAGTGGCTGGGGAAACCCAGCCAGATGGGCGGGGTACAAATAATAAATTATTATTATTATTATTATTATTATTATTATTATTATACAAGATTGGATCCAAAAGCTGACAGAAGACACCGAATTAGATGGTGCATCAGAAAAAATAAAGAATAAATCAAAACAGGGATTTGTTTCAAAATGGGAGGTTTTCAAAGAATATCTGAAAAATAAATATAGTAGTTTAAATTCTGTTGCAGCATTCAAGGAACTATTACTGTAGTTGCAAGGTAGATATACGAAATTAGATATATTAAGAAAAAGTTTGATTATGATAAAAGTGCATATTGGCAATAAGTAATGCAAAATCGAAATATGGAATAGACGGGAGGTTGGGTCTTTAGTGTTAAGACCAATATATGTTTTATTGTTTGCTAAGAAAATTATGTGTCTATGGTTATTCCTGTGTGTAATTTGGTATTTGTGTTTTTTTTCTTGCTGTATCAATAAAAATCTTTTTTTAAAAAAACAAAACAAAAACAAAACAAAGCCACAAAATCCCCCCCCCCAGAGAATCTGTAGTTTCTCCCTCACAGAACTACAATTCCCACACCCACAATAACATTCCAAGGATTCTTGGGTGGGAGAGATGTGCTCTGAATGTATGGATTGGGTCTGCTGTCTCCCTGCCCTGGAGTAAGGCAGCTTCCTCGGTTCCTAAGAAATAAACCAGTTTCCTAAAAAAAAAAAAAAAAAAATGCCCCCCTCCCCATTTCAATTTCTTGCCACTAAAATTCTGGCCGCCGTTACCCCATACATGAACAATGGTCTTTTCGATTTTCCTTTTTCAGTTGGCAATATACTTAAAAGAAATATTTCTGGTCTTTTTTTTAAATGTTATTTTAAATCATTTTTTTTAGTATTTTTTGGAAAAATACTAAAACACCTAATATAGTAGACTGGAAAACATTAATGGTAGAATACTTGCAGCTAGCTAAGGCGACGGGAAGAGTTAGAGGTCAAACAAAACAAAAAGTCCACAAGGAATGGAGGATATTTAAAGAATATTTGAAGAACAGTGGTATAAAGGGTAATCTCCTGGCAGACCTAGACTGAGCTTTGTAGTATATAAAGGTAATTGACAATTTACATAGAAATACGATAAAAAATAGAAGAAATAAGTAACTGTGCGGTAAAAGTGTATTTAACAGATAACGGACAATGAGAATGTTTGGAAGTTTTTTTTTTTGAAACCTCAACTACTTTTTCTTCTTTATTTTTTCTTCTTCTTTCCTTCTTTCTTTTTTCATAAATTGTAGTAAAATAATAACAATAATCCCCCCCCCCCGCACCCCTATGCTAGGAGAGCAAGACCTGGAATTTAGTCTTCCAGACTGACAGATCCTGATTCTGGAAATGCGAAACCAGCTTTCACAACATGCGATTAAGAAAATTAACCAGACATATCAACAACACACTTTCTCCAATTCAGGCGTCCATCAGCCCTGTAAGCCATAAGAATACAAGACAATACTGCAATACTGTATAGATTTCACAGAATTTAGTGCAACTGCTATACAAGACAAGGAACCAAGAAGTGGTTTCATTGTCATAACTTTCCCTATAAAGGACCATTTTGCAGCTTTAGTTTTGCGAAGACGCCGGGAATTTGTGGCACAGATCATTGGCACACAGAACTTCAATGCCAGAGTTTCCCTTGCTAGAGATCCATTTCCATTAAACAGGTCTGAGGCTGTTTCATTTGGGTTTAATTTGTAGTGTAGACAGACACACCCTGCCTTTGTTTGGTAGGCTCCTTGAGAGTGCTAAACTCCCCATGCAGAGAAGCTATTTTCCGAAGCAGAGACATACCTTAAGGCTTCCGCCTTTGCTGATTTAATTGAAGTCGGGGTTTTTTTTTATAAACCAAATAATTCATAATATCAAATTGCTTTGGGATTGTGGCCAACAAAGTAAGGTCTGAAGAACACGCCATATACATTTGAGGTTATGTCCTCATAATAAAACATCTCTGACCATTTTAATAATGTTTTGCAAAGTTGATTATTCCATATATGCTTTTCTTTGTCTGTCTCTGCATGGAAATTGCCGCGTAATTATCTCCTGTTTGAACATACCAGCCTTTTATCTGCACATGGGGCATAACCCTCATTCTTCAGTGTAGCAAAGACTTGGACGGCTTCCTAGAATGATAAATACCGTCAAAGACGCACTCGTGGCTCGTTGAGACATAATTTCTCTATATCTATTTCATCATGCCTGAAAATGTTCCATGCGCTTCAGCAGTTCTGTCCTATTAATTGACTTACATGCTTACTTGATCATGTTATTAGACCTGTTTGGATTTCTGTTAACATGGTGCTGCCTTTGAAGAGGGTTTAGAAACCTCAACTGGCTCAAAGAGCTGCAGCCATATTGTTGACCAGGGTTGGTTAACCCTGGCTGCACTGGCTACAGAGCGCCATTCAAAGTGTTGGCTGTTATCAGTAAAGCCCTATATGACTTTGTTGTTGTTTAGTCGTTTAGTCGTGTCCGACTCTTCGTGACCCCATGGACCAGAGCACGCCAGGCACTTCTGTCTTCCACTGCCTCCCGCAGTTTGGTCAAACTCATGCTGGTAGCTTCGAGAACACTGTCCAACCATCTCGTCCTCTGTCGTCCCCTTCTCCTTGTGCCCTCCATCTTTCCCAACATCAGGGTCTTTTCCAGGGAGTCTTCTCTTCTCATGAGGTGGCCAAAGTATTGGAGCCTCAGCTTCAGACCTGTCCTTCCAGTGAGCACTCAGGGCTGATTTCCTTAAGAATGGAGAGGTTTGATCTTCTTGCAGTCCATGGGACTCTCAAGAGTCTCCTCCAGCACCATAATTCAAAAGCATCAAGTCTTCGGCGATCAGCCTTCTTTATGGTCCAGCTTTCACTTCCATACATCACTACTGGGAAAACCATAGCTTTTACTATACGAACCTTTATTGGCAAGGTGATGTCTCTACTTTTTAAGATGCTGTCTAGGTTTGTCATTGCTTTTCTCCCAAGAAGCAGGCGTCTTTTAATTTCGTGGCTGCTGTCACCATCTGCAGTGATCATGGACCCCTTCATGGATCACTGCCTTGCCGTGGCAAAGGGGCTTGAATAACTCAGAGAAGCTATGAACTATGCCGAGCAGGGCACCCAAGATGAACAGGTCATAGTGGAGAGTTTTGACCAAACGTGATCCACCTGGAGGAGGAACCGGCAAGCCACTCCAGTATCCCTGCTAAGAAAACTATATGACTTGGGTCCAAGCTATCTGTACCTGCCTGGGTTCAGAGATCTTCAAGGGAAGCACACTGTTTGCTTCTAGATCAGCCCCACTGTTCTAAAACATCACCATGATAGGCAGGGCCGGAGTTAGGTTTGATGAAGCCCTAAGCTACTGAAGTTAATGGGGCCCTTTATATGTCCAGCTGTCCTTTGTCGACAACCAATTGTCCCTCTTTTGTGTAGAATATATGCTATTTGGTAATTTATGGGCCTAATAGGTATCTAAATCCATTTGCACATAACAAAATTTGTATCTTATCAAAGTAATTGTTTTTTTATCTTATATTTTGGAAATGTACATCCAGTTGTTTTTTTCCTTTATATTTTTTTGGGGGCCCCCAAGAGAGTGGGGCCCTAAGCTATAGCTTGTTTAGCTTATATGTAAATCCAGCCCTGGGTTGCCGTATCCTCTCCCCGGCAAATTATGTAAAAGTAAAGGTAAAGGACCCCTGGACAGTTAAGTGCAGTCAAAGGAGACTATGGAGTGCAACATTCATCTCGCTTTCAGGCCGAGGGAGATGGCGTTTGTCCACAGACAGCTTTCCGGGTCATGTGGCCAGCAGGACCAAACCGCTTCTGGTGCAACGGGACACCGTGACGGAAACCAGAGTGCACAGAAACGCCATTTACCTTCCCGCCGCAGCGGTACCTATTTATCTACTTGCACTGCTGTGCTTTTGAACTGCTAGGTTGGCAGGAGCTGGGACAGAGGAATGGGAGTTCACCCTATCACAGTGATTCAAACCGCCGACCTTCTGATCAGCAAGCCCAGGAGGCTCAGTGGTTTAGACCAGGGGTCAGCAAACTTACCATGCCTCGGGCCGGTGTCTCCAGTGCTGAATGCGTGGTGGGCCAGAGGGCGGAGGAGTGCGCGCACACTATTTCTGGCGCACTTCCGTGTTGGAGGAGCACCGGAAATAGCTTGTGTGCATGTGTACGGGCCTCCTCCAACCTGGATGTGCACTGGAAATAAAGCTTGCACATGCGCACAATGCTTGCGCATGCGCACAAGCTATTTCCGGTGCTCCTCCGACCCAGAAGTGGGCAGCCGTGCAGCACAACGTGGTAAGAGCGGGCGGCGGCAGCGGGTGGCAGGGGTCACCGCGGCCCGCGGTCCTTAGTTTGGGGACCCCTGGTTTAGACCACAACAGTATCCTCTCCCCGGCAAATTACGTAATAAACAGTCGGAAAAGGCAATGCGCAACGCCACCACAAAGGGATACGATACTAAGATGCCTGCAGAAGTGCTGAGCGCGGTGCGTTGCGGGAATGTTTCTGTGTATCGCTGGCAGCGGGAGTTCGCAAAAGTGGCTTCCCTCATGCCGAGATGAAAAAGCATTGCTCAGAGGGAACCTTGAGCACAGCAACAGAGACATGTCAACAGTATACAAGCAAGCGCTTTAACATCTGTAGATAAGAAAAGTATAGATTTGTTTCTCCCTTGGCAGATTACAAGCCTGTTTGTGGTGGTGGGGAGCTAAATTCAGACGCCAGATAGGCTCCTTCTAACCCCCAGCTCCAGAAAAATGTCCAACAGCATTCGAAGAACAAATGCAGACGTGTGACCAGTTCACCACACATACTTTCTATCGCATGTGTTATAAGAATTTCAAGGTCTCAAATATGGAATAAATATTCATAAATGCACACATATCTAAATATATGAACCATGTGTCTGAAATAGTATGGGAGAGCAATCCTGAAGCCGTTTTGACTCTCCCAATAACCTCAGATATTCCTCTGAAGTAAGGGAGGCAAATGGGGAAAGCCTTCCCATTGACTTTTTGCTTGCAACTCCTGTCTTAAGGGCGTATTTGTGTACGAATAGGGTGAGCCCATGACCTGGATTCAGATCATCACAAAAGAATGGCCAGGCTGCCCAGGTAAAGCAATCAGTGACCAGTATCAGGTATCCTGGCAGACAGGATTTCTGCTGTAGACCGCCTCCTTCTATGATGTATGTATGATGTTTAGGGGTAGTGGTCTTGGGCTACAGGGTGGGCAATTTCAAGAGTATATAAGGGCTTGCGCACCACTGTTCAGGGTTCTCCTCCCTCCTGCGTGTGGTGAGTGGGGACCCTGTTGCAACAGCTCCTTGAATCAGGCTTACTAGCCATTTTTCTTCTCAATATACTCTGGTTGGCCTCTGTTATTTTCTCTTACCGATAGTGAACCCACTTAAGGACTCTGTTCGGGCTCCGGAATACCCCATAAGGGAAAGGGAGCCATTTTTCTTATATGTTTGCCCACACATCACATTATTGCGATGATTGTATTGGGAGGGAACATACAGGTGACCAAGCAGCTCCAGGAGAGACAGGATACAGTGGTACCTCGGGTTACAGATGCTTCAGGTTACAGACGCTTCAGGTTACAGACTCCGCTAACCCAGAAATAATACCTCGGGTTAAGAAATTTGCTTCAGGATAAGAACAGAAATCGTGCAGCGGCGGTGCGGTGGCAGCAGGAGGCTCCATTAGCTAAAGTGGTACCTCAGGTTGAGAACAATTTCAGGTTAAGAACGGACCTCTGGAATGAATTAAGTTCTTAACCTGAGGTACCACTGTATTTTGCCCATTTCGAAATCAACAAAGTGGGGAACCTGAAATGCGGCCCTTGCTACCTCCCTACTTGGCCCTCAGAACTCTTCCCAGGCTCTGAATTTCACCTCTCACCGACCCTGCTATGGCCCTTCTTTTTGTGATTTAGCCTGTCTGGAATGTGTCCTCAAACTCTGAATATACCTCTTTGGTTGTATGGATGGATGATAGAGAGCTGTATGTTTGTGTGTGTGTGAAAGTGTAGTTTGATTTGTAGCCATTATTTCCTAGTCAAAAAATGAGGAATATCTCCATGAATAAAATTACAAGTACCGGTATTTTTCGCTCTATAGCACGCACCCGACCATAACACGCACATAGTTTTTAGAGGAGGAAAACAAGAAAAAAAAAATATACTAAACGAAACAGTGGATGTATGATTTTTTTGGTTCGTGCTGTGGCCACAGACATGTTATCTGACGGTGAGTTTGGAGTAGCCCAATGCAAAAATCCTGAGGATCCATGTGGATCCGTGCTTTGTAACCACGTATTAAGTGAGGAGGGAAGGAAAAGCACTCAAGGGACAAGGAGCACGCGTGGGGTGTGTGGAGAAGGATGCTGCTAATAATGCAGGTGAGGGGTATAAGAGGAGAAGGCTCTTCTCCTCTCCCACTTTGCTCCTTTAAAGCAAGCAGGCTCTCTGTCCCTCTCTCCTCTCCACTCAGCGGCTCTTCTCCCGCTTTGCTGTTTCAAAGCGAGCCACGGAGGAGGGAAGGAAGGGGAACCATGGATCCTCTGCTCACGACTGCAGCAGATCCCCCCACCATCCGTAGGCATTCACTCCATAACATGCACAGACATTTCCCCTTACTTTCTAGGAGGAAAAAAGTGAGTGTTATGGAGCAAAAAATACGGTAATTCACAATGGCAAATCATACTTTGTCGATTCATAGCTCTGCCAAATCTCTGTATGAAACCAACCTTCCCATGCAGTTCTTCAGCCGCAGGCGGGGTCTCCGGTGACCTTATGGAAACAGCTGCCCTCGTTTTAAGGAATAATTCGCCATCCCCTGCAATGAAAACCAGAAGTATCCCAATGATTACACTTGGTGAATTCATAAAAACTAAAGAAAGTTGCGCCCTCTGCTTAATTGCGATGACTCTACCAAATACTGAAAACCAGCAAAATCATCACACAAGCAAAGCTTATCCCATGTGAGGCGGAAAAATTTGATCAAAGTTAATTTTCATGATTAAAGCACAGGCAACCACAGAGTTCAGGGACAAAGGGACTTTTCCCTGGCTTTGTGAATGAACCAGATTTACAAATTTGTTTTAGTAGTAAGGTTAAAGCTTACTGGGATATGATATATAATGAAATGAAAAGGATGTTTAAGATAACATTTGTAAAAACAAAGAAACCCAGAAGCTTTTCTTTGGGGAATTATAGGGACAGAACTACCTAAACTGTATAGAAACTTATTCATGTATGCTACTACAGCACGCGGTGGGACACAGGTGGCGCTGTGGGTAAAACCTCAGCGCCTAGGACTTGCTGATCGCATGGTCGGCGGTTCGAATCCCCGCGGCGGGGTGCGCTCCCGTCGTTCGGTCCCAGCGCCTGCCAACCTAGCAGTTCGAAAGCACCCCCAGGTACAAGTAGATAAATAAGGACCGCTTATCAGCGGGAAGGTAAACAGCGTTCCGTGTGCTGCGCTGGCTTGCCAGATGCAGCTTGTCATGCTGGCCACGTGACCCGGAAGTGTCTGCGGACAGCGCTGGCTCCCGGCCTATAGAGTGAGATGAGCGCACAACCCTAGAGTCTGGCAAGACTGGCCCGTACGGGCAGGGGTACCTTTACCTTTACTACAGCGGCAAGAATGTTACCTGCCCCTAAATGGAAAGAAGCAGAAGTCCCGGTAAAGGAAGAATGGATACAAAAACTTATAGAATATGCAGAAATGGCGAAACTTACTGGAAGAATAAGAAATCAAGATAACAATCTTTTTTAAATAAAAGAATGGAAATGGTTTATTGAATATTTACAGATAAATTGTAAACAGATAAAAACATTGGCAGGATCATTGTAATAACCTGCAGTTTTATAAGAGTATATATTTAAAGAAGATGAATAAATGAGTAAATTAAGTTAATTTGGAAATGCAAAAGATATTAAAAACAAATTTAAGGAACTGCAGAAAGAGTGGGAAGGAAGTCAAGTATTGAAATGTCAAAATGATTGTAGAATTAGTGAAATGTATAAACTTGAAAAGAATGAATGACTTGTTTTAAACTATGAGGAAAGTTCATTTTAGCAGCGATTCCTGTAAAGTGGTTTCACAGGGATGGGGAACGGCCTTTCATTCGTAGCACTCTTTTTGCGAACTGCGAGGAAGAGCCCTGATGGGTCAAACCATAGGCCCATCTAGTCCAGAGCTTGAGAAGTTCATTTTGAAAAGGAATTACCGTATTTTTCGCTTTATAAGACGCACGAGACCACAAGACACACCTAGTTTTTGGAGGAGGAAAACAAGAAAAAAAATATTCTGAATCTCAGAAGCCAGAACAAGAGGGATCGCTGCGCAGCTAAAGCAGCGATCCCTCTTGCTGTTCTGGCTTCTGGGATAGCTGTGCAGCCTGCATTCGCTCCATAAGATGCACACACATTTCCCCTTACTTTTTAGGAGGGAAAAAGTGAGTCTTATAGAGCAAAAAATACGGTAATCCCTCACTCATCTATCAACGACTACCAGCCACAATGGCTATGTTCTCTACCTGCAATGTCGGAGGCGATAGGCGTCACAGAGGCACCGACTTGCACCCAAGATGGAGGGGGCACGTCGTGCGTCGTGTGTGTGTGACATCATGCGCGTGATGCAAGCACAACATTGCATCATTGGGAGAACACCATGCGTGGAGCCCAACCCAGAACGACCTTAAGGGCTGGGGGCTCCTCCTCTCTCGCATTCAGGAGGAGCCGGCCGTTGAAGCCATGCCTGGCTCCACGCTCAGCCTCCTGTATCCCCTCAACTTTGAGGGGGTCCGGCCCCCTCCCAACAGATGGGAGGGTTGACGACACCTCAGCCCTATAGAGCCATAGCTGTCAACCGTCCCTTATTTGGGCAGGAAACTCCCTTATTGTTATGTACTGAAGTTCTCACCCTGGGCCAGCAGGGGGATACTGTAGATAGTCCAGGTCCACATATGCAAATAAGGGATCGAAAGTGACGTTCAGTGATTGGATAGTTACAGAAAGTTGTTACAGTTACGTTGTACTGGAGCTCTATATAAGCAGGCTGGCTGAACCCTTCAGTTCAGTTCTGTTCTGGCCTGTGAATAAACAAGAGCTGTTTGAAGAATCGCTGTGTCGTCTGATATGTTCACCCACAACTTAACACTTATCCCAGTGCCGTGTCCCGCTGCTGTCCCTTATTGATGATGTCCCTTAAATTTCCTGGGTTTCATGCTCGCCAGGCTCAGGAGCAAAGCAGTGGCTCGGGGTCCTCAGCCATGCGAGAGACCGTGCCTCAGGGGCGCGTTGTGAGGAGACGGGCGGCAGTGGGCGGGCAGGCAGCCCCTCTCTTGCGAGACTTCCGCCGCGCTGCCAGGGGAAGCCAGAGGCAGTGGCGGCGGCGGCTGAGGAGGTGGCCTGAGGGAGGAGGAAGAGGAGGGGATGGGGAGGGACGCAGAAGGGCGGCGCTTCAGCGGCCGCGGCGGCACCGCAATCGCCTCATGCTGGGCTCATGGGCGGCGTGGGTGAGAGTCTCTCTCCCTCCCCCCTCTCAGGTGGGGAAGGGCCGATGGAACTCCTCACGCCAGGAGGACGGCAGCTCCGGCGTGCTGCTTAGCATACCCTCCAACCAGTGCAGCATCTTAACGTAGTGATTTCCCCCTCTGCATCCCTTTCATAACTCTATTTTTATAAATCATTTGTCCATCCATAGTTCAAATTTTTACTACAAGTCTTCTGTCAATCCTTCCAATGTATGTAGCTCTTTACAATAGTTTTCAACTAAATTATAAACTTTCCCCATTCTTTATTAAAGAGGACCTCTTCCTGGTTTCGAATTGTGCCTGTAAGCTTTGCCATCTTGGCGTCGTTCATCAGTTTTGTCTGCCACTCTTCTTTGGCGGGAGTTGTAGACCCTTAGGATCATCTAGTCCAACCCCCTGCAAAACACAGTCAGTCACAGCCAAAGCAGCATGGCTCCATGAGTGCGGGATTTCTGTATAAGCTAAGCCAAAATCCCTTATTTTGGCTGCTGATCCCTTATTTTTGAGGCTGCTGGTCCCTTATTTTCAAATCTGTAAGTTGACAGCTATGCAGAAGCTCTTTCACAATTAAATAAGAAAATAATCTTAATTATAATTTTTAAATACCCCAAAACAATCCAGATAACCCAAGCAACTGAGCCACGCAAAGTGCTGCAAGGGGAAGAAAAATTTCCTCAGATGCGCTAATCAGTGTGGCCTAAGGACAAATGTCTTTTTAACACCCTATAGAAAGAGTAATCAGGGCCCATAATATGTGGGCCTCCTCACAAACCAGTTAAGCGACATTCCTATCAGTCAAGGTCCTGTTAACGCTCCTGGCCTTCTTGACACAATGCTAAAATGAAATTGCAAGCACTTTTGTTGCCCTAAGGGCTTAGCGGTGTCGCACATATTTGCACATAGGTCAGAAGGTCCAACACTTCAGTTCTCGGCATCTCCCATTAAAGGGATCCCTGATAACAGGAAGGCCAAGAGACCTTGACTTGCAATTAGTATTCAGTGCAGACAATATTGCAATTTTGCCTATGGTGGTTGTAGTAGCAGGAGGCTAGACTGCATCCTATGCTCATTTGATGCTGCACATCAAAGCAGTCCATATCTCAAAATGATTTAATAATAATAATAATAATAATAATTTATGATTTATACCCCGCCTATCAGGCTGGGCTTCCCCAGCCACTCTGAGTGGCTTCCAACAAAATATTAAAATACCGTAATACATCAAACATTAAAAGCTTCCCTAAACAGGGCTGCCTTCAGATGTCTTCTAAAAGTCTGGTAGTTGTTGTTCTCTTTGACATCTGGTGGGAGGGCGTTCCACAGGGCGAGTGCCACTACCTAGAAGGCCCTTTGCCTGGTTCCCTGTAACCTGGCTTCTCACAGCGAGGGAACCGCCAGAAGGCCCTTGGGGCTGGACCTCAGTGTCTGGGTAGAATGATGGGGGTGGAGACGCTCCTTCAGATATACTGGACCAAGGCCGTTTAGGGCTTTAAAGGTCAGCACCAACACTTTGAAATATGCTTGGAAACGTAATTCTGGACACAGAATTAACCTGCGCCTCCATGGACAGCTGTGAGTCCAAAATGACTCCCAGGCTGCGCACCTGGTCCTTCAGGGGCACAGTTACCCCATTCAGGACCAGGGAGTCCTCCACACCTGCCCGCCTCCTGTCTCCCCAAAACAGTACTTCTGTCTTGTCAGGATTCAACCTCAATCTGTTAGCCGCCATCCATCCTCCAACCAGCTGTGACTTCCCCCAGTACAGAATGGGGAATAGCCTATGGTTACCAGATTTTTTCCAATGAATCCGGGGACACTTTTTGAAGCTGAGTAGCAACAGGGAGTCAGTAGTGCCGATGGTGAGGCAAAAGACCCTGGGCCCAAGCACACATGCATATTGTATAACAATGTATATCAATATAATATCTCTTTCCCCCTTCCTCCTTTGTTTTGACAGATCGGGGGAGGCTCGGGAGTCGCGGGCAGGCGGTTTCTCTGCCAGGCAAGGTGCAAAGCCCTTCTTTCATAGAATCATAGAATCATAGAGTTGGAAGAGACCACAAGGGTCATCGAGTCCAACCCCCTGCCAAGCAGGAAACACCATCAGAGCACTCCTGACATATGGTTGTCAAGCCTCTGCTTAAAGACCTCCAAAGAAGGAGACTCCACCACACTCCTTGGCAGCAAATTCCACTGTCAAACAGCTCTTACTGTCACGAAGCTCTTCCTAATGTTTAGGTGGAATCTTCTTTCTTGTAGTTTGGATCCATTGCTCCGTGTCCGCTTCTCTGGAGCAGCAGAAAACAACCTTTCTCCCTCCTCTGTGTGACATCCTTTTATATATTTGAACATGGCTATCATATCGCCCCTTAACCTCCTCTTCTCCAGGCTAAACATGCCCTTAAACTAAACATGCTCCCTTAGCCGTTCCTCATAAGGCATCACTTTCGCACCTTGTGAAACATAAATGTGCAGGTTTTTAAAAAAAACTGGGCAGCAGCCGCCTGCCCGCAACTCCTGAGCCTCCCCGTCAGTCAAAACAAAGGGGGAAAGGGGCAGGAGATATGTACGGCTGGAGGTCCCCGGTTTCCCTTCAGCAGTGGCGGAACTTCCAGCAAGGAAAAATGGCGGACGCCATAGCAGCGGGAAGCAAGCAACTCCTGGAGCCAGCCAGATCCATCTGCACTACCAGGCTGGCTCCGGGCTGCTGAGGCTGCCACTGCCACGTTTCCCGGGGACAGATTTGCAAGTCTGGGGACATTCCGGGATGGAATTTGTCCAGGGACTGTCCCTGGGAACTGGGGACATCTGGTAACCCTAGAACAGCCTCAAGGCTCTCTCTATATAATATAATATTATATATGCCATGGTTGCTAAAAGGCCCGATAGGGTATCTGAAATCTCATTATGACTCATGTAGGATACAAATCCTCTGCAAAGTCCAGCTATTTTCTTCCAAGTTGGTAAACAACTGGAAAAAACCAAAGCGTTTAAATACAGATGCTGTCTCCTTTTATCACTCACAGGATTATAGTGTTTAGCTTGTTCCTGTTTATCTGAATGGGAATATTTGCAACCCCAGGAGTGCGGATAAAGATAACCATGATTAAAGAGAAAGAAGCAGAGAAAGAAAGATTTTGTGTAAATATGTTATTGCCGGATTTGGGAGAACTAACGCCATGCTGTGGAGACTTAATTAAATGTTAATTGTTTGCCAAGAGTTCAAGGGCAAATGCTTTGGAGCATGAAAAATTAGAAGACATGAATACTGAGGCTGGAAGTCTATTCTGGTTGGAAAATGGAGACAAGGGGAAAAGCATAAAGAATTTTATTTTTTACTGTGACCAAGCTGCAGAGTTACTCCTCTAAAGAGATCCTGGTAACAGGAAGGCAAAAGTCTGGTGCCCCGCAAGACAAATGCCTCGGAAGACGAAAAACTCGCAAGACGAAAGAGTTTTTCATTTTCTGAGTTGCTTCGCAAGACGGATTTCCCTATGGTCTTGCGCCTTTTTTTTTTAAACTGCCAATGCATTCCTATGGGAAACCGTCAATACACATTGGTGCTTCGCAAGACGAAAAAACTCGTAGAACGAAAAAACTCGCAGAACGAATTAATTTCGTCTTGCGAGGCACCACTGTATACAATTTTAGGATGGCCAGATGGAAAATAGAGCTGGGCTCCTGCATCTTTAGTTCAGAAGCAGGGATTTCAATAGGAGCAGGGGCTGGGTCTTCTTTTGGATCCAGTCACGCAACTTGAATGCTGTCTGCCATTTTGGAAGAATGCTACGAAACTGGCTGTGGACTGTGAAGGAAAAGGCCCATGCTTCCTCATCTGTGTAGCTTGAATTGTGCCCACTGAAAAGGTGGTGGCACAGCTATCTCTGCTATAAAAGGACTTCAACCCTCATGTGGAGGGTGCTTTGGGAGTGTGCAACATTGGTGTCAGATGTGTGGCATTTGCCTTGCCGCTGTGCCTCGGCCCTGTGGTGTCTTTGGTTGGTTTCTTCTGTGCAGGACTGATGGGGCTGTGATGTCAGCATGCAATCCCATGGTCAATAAGTGGAGAGGTGACATTCCCATGGTTGCTGTGGAACCATCTGCGCTTGTTAACATGCAATTTCTAGACTGTTTTGCTGTCTTATTTTGCTACTACTGCTGCTGCTGTGTATAATGCCTAGGATCTAATTCATTGCACAGGTATTATACTAGCGTTAATGGCTGCCACTGCCAGCAAGACTAGGAATACTCTGCCCAGTGTGTGTTTTTGTACTAGACCTGGAGAGTAGGGAGTTGACTTATAAGCCAACAACATGCCAGTCAAATTCTGAAGATTGCATTGAAATGTATTTCAGAAGCGTAGTGACTCATATTGGCTGGCTAAAACACAGCACAAGTACCCGACCAGATTATAAATGAGCTACCATCTCCTTTAGATACTTGCTACAGAGTAGAGAAATACAGAGACATCATCTTGCTAACAAAGGTCCGTATAGTTAAAGCTATGGTTTTCCCAGTAGTGATGTATGGAAGTGAGAACTGGACCATAAAGAAGGCTGATCGCCAAAGAATTGATGCTTTTGAATTATGGTGCTGGAGGAGACTCTGGAGAGTCCCATGGACTGCAAGAAGATCAAACCTATCCATTCTTAAGGAAATCAGCCCTGAGTGCTCACTGGAAGGACAGATCCTGAAGCTGAGGCTCCAATACTTTGGCCACCTCATGAAAAGAGAAGACTCCCTGGAAAAGACCCTGATGTTGGGAAAGATGGAGGGCACAAGGAGAAGTGGACAACAGAGGATGAGATGGTTGGATAGTGTTCTCGAAGGTACCAGCATGAGTTTGACCAAACTGCGGGAGGCAGTGGAAGACAGAAATGCCTGGAGTGCTCTGGTCCATGGGGTCACGAAGAGTCGGACATGACTAAACGACTAAACAACAACAACAACAGAGAAATACACTGCTTCTATTGCAAAGTTCCAATAACAACTATATATATCTCTATCATCTATCATCTATCTATCTATCTATCTATCATCTATCTATCTATCATCTATCATCTATATCTATCATCTACCTACACACCATCTATCTACCTACACACACACACACACACACCTACCTACACACACACAAAAAATAATAATACACAAATACACACAAATATTAACTGCTGTGTCTGAGCATAATAAAAATAGTATTGTCTGAAGAAGAAAAACTGTTCCGGCTAAACAAGTCGTTCAGGATATTATGTGACATTTGGGTTATACGTGCAGAGTTAGATGTGCAATCTGTTCCTTTTGGACAAGAGACTTAACCACAGTAGATTTTTACATCCACCTTACCTTCTTCGTCTGGAATGAATCCAGAGTGCCTGGGATCGTCAGTAGTTTGGACGGATCCCAAGGGTGATGGATACGGGATTTCTGTATCAGGGGGGAGATGGTGGAGTAAGGTGCCATTCTGATGTTCTTGAGAACAAAGAAGGGGGAGGGGGAAACAAGCACATGTTATTAAAAGTTAAATGCTAGAAAACAAATTTGCCTTCTTTTGTATGTCTAGAGCACAACCATAGATTTAGCCAACTTAACTCCAGAAATATACAGTGGTACCTTGGGTTACAGACGCTTCAGGTTACAGACTCAGCTAACCCAGAAATAGTACCTCGGGTTAAGAACTTTGCTTCAGGATGAGAATAGAAGTTGCACGGTGGCGGTGCGGCAGCAGCGGGAGGCCCCATTAGCATAGCTGTCAACCTTCCCTTTTTTTGCGGGAAATTCCCTTATTCCAGCGCCGTTTCCCGCTGCTTCCCGCTGCTATCCCGGAATATTAGATATCCCGTAGACTGTCCCTGGGACAGGTGAGGCTGCTGATCCCTTATTTTCAAATCTGAAAGTTGACAGCTATGCCCATTAGCTAAAGTGGTACGTCAGGTTAAGAACAGTTTCAGGTTAAGAACGGACCTCCGGAACGAATTAAGTTCTTAACCGGAGGTACCACTGTATCTCTATCTTCCAGTGCCGTTTCCTTCACTTTCCCTTAGAATTTATATTGAGAGCTATTGGCATTCTGCACATCTGTGGGTTTGATGAACCAGACAGGAAGCCACCACCTGGCATGAAACTCAGCATTTTAAGAATTTCTGCATGGTTGGTGTTTAGTTTTGTTTGCTTTAAAGGCAAGTTTCTAGCTCTTGTGACTGTGAAGAAACTTGCTTCGTATGGTAGCTATAAACTGTAGACCATAAACTGATGTAACCTTCCACCATTTTGTGTGGTATTTTGTCCATCTGGCTTAGTAGAAGAAGAGTTTGGATTTGATACCCCGCTTTATCACTACCCGAAGGAGTCTCAAAGCGGCTAGCATTCTCCTTTCCCTTCCTCTCCCACAACAAATACTCTGTGAGGTGAGTGAGGCTGAGAGACTTCAGAGAAGTGTGACTAGCCCAAGGTCACCCAGCAGCTGCATGTGGAGGAGCGGGGAATCGAACCCGGTTCACCAGATTACGAGTCCACCGCTCTTAACCACTACACCACACTGGCTCTACACTGTCTACACTGTGTAGACAGTGTACACAGTCGTCTACACTGGGGGAAGCAAACTAGGTGACCTCCAAGTGCTGTTGAACTACAGTGTCCATCAGCCCAGCAAGCCTGGCCAATGACCAGGGATTGTGGGAGCTGTAGTCCACCGGTTACCCAGAGGACAGTGCTTTGGCAATGCTTGGTCTACCGCCTGGACTCTCAGCAGCTTGAGATGGTAGTCTTTTATAGCTGGAAGTGAAGATGCCATCGCTTGAACCAGAAATCTTATGCATGCAAAAAATATTGCCCTCCCCCAGAGTGGGATATATTGGGCGCCACCACGGACCTCTTTGATATTGGCTGTTCTTTTCAGAATGCTCTTCTTTCTTTCTCATTTTCCTTCCGTTGAGCAGAAACTCTCCATTATTTATTGGAGGTAGGTGGAAACTACCTTGGGAAGCCTCCGGGATCTCACTATTGATCATCATCCTCTCCTGCTGCTGATTTTTATGTTCTGGCTTTAAAATGAGATCATTCGGCAAAGGAGCCAGATGCTCCTCACAGACGTCGACCTCAGGTCTGGGTTCATTACAACTAGTTCCTGAAAGGTGAGAGAGAGAGAGAGAGAGAATAAATGGACTTTATTAACTAACATACAGGTTTTCACAGCATCTTAAAAAGCAGAGACATCACCTTGCCAACAAAGGTCCGTATAGTTAAAGCTATGGTTTTCCCAGTAGTGATGTATGGAAGTGAGAGCTGGACCATAAAGAAGGCTGATCGCCGAAGAATGGATGCATTGAATTATGGTGCTGGAGGAGACTCTTGAGAGTCCCATGGACTGCAAGAAGAACAAACCTATCCATTCTGAAGGAAATCAGCCCTGAGTGCTCACTGGAAGGACAGATCGTGAAGCTGAGGCTCCAATACTTTGGCCACCTCATGAGAAGGGAAGATTCCCTGGAAAAGACCCTGATGTTGGGAAAGATGGAGGGCACAAGGAGAAGGGGACGACAGAGGACGAGATGGTGGGACAGTGTTCTCGAAGCTACCAGCATGAGTTTGACCAAACTGCGGGAGGCAGTAGAAGACAGGAGTGCCTGTCATGCTCCGGTCCATGGGGTCACGAAGAGTCGGACACGACTAAATGACTAAACAGCAAGAACAGGTTTTCACCCATCCTCTCACAGACCCTCAAAGTGTCCCTGTTTTCCAGGGGCCATCCCGGATTTACAGAAGCCATCTCGGTTTCTGATTTGATCCTGGAATGTCCCGCTTTTTCGCAGGACATTCCTATTTCAGTGGAGAAACTTTGGAGGGTATGGAGTTATGCAAGCCCCAAGTCAATGAGATAAGTAACTATACAAGCTTTAGAAGACATCTGAAGGCAGCCCTGTATAGGGAAGTTTTTTTTAAAAATGTTTAATGTTTTATTACATTTTTATATATGATGGGAGCTGCCCAGAATGGCTGGGGCAACCCAGTCAGATGGGTGGGGTATAAATATTAAAATTGTTGTTGTCGTTATTGAATAAGAAATGTTGGAGAGTATGCGCTATTATTGCAACATCCCAGTTGCTTTTATGCACTGTGAGCCTGGGCTCAAAACTTAAAATGCAAAAGCTAAAAGTGACACCCCACCCCCCACAAAGGATATTTACCTATTGCCTTATCTACCTGGCACCAGAGCAGAGCACTTTTATATTATAATGCAAATAGGGGAAAGAAACAATTTAAAAAGGTAAAGGGACCCCTGACCATTAGGTCCAATCGTGACTGACTCTGGGGTTGTGGCGCTCATCTCGCTTTATTGGCCGAGGGAGCCGGCGTACAGCTTCCGGGTCATGTGGCCAGCATGACTAAGCCACTTCTGGCGAACCAGAGCAGCGCACGGAAACGCCATTTACCTTCCCGCCGGAGCAGTACCTATTTATCTACTTGCATTTTGATGTGCTTTCGAACTACTAGGTTGGCAGGAGCTGGGACCGAGCAACGGGAGCTCACTCTGTCACCGGGATTCGAACTGCCGACCTTCCGATCAGCAAGCCCAAGAGGCTCAGTGGTTTAGACTACAGCGCCACCCGCAACACTATCTGGAGGGCAACGACTTGGCCTACAAGATGTACTCTGTAGCAGGGATGGACAGAAGGTAGACTGGCTTCTTCTGGTAGAGATTTGGCTGATTTGCAATAGACAGGCAAGGGTTTTGACAAGTAGGTTGTGGGTTCAAGCCCCATGTTGGGCAAAAGATTCCTGAAATGCAAGGCACTGGACTAGTAGATCGCCCTCGTGGTCCCTTTCAACTCTACAAGTCTATGATCCTGTTGAGGCCTACTCTTGTTTTACCTCAAGTAAAGCACTATGTGAGCTTTGATTCTGGCAGGGGGAGAACTTTTGAAGTTAGCACAGAGACTGCCTTTGATGCAGGTACAGAATTTGAACGTACCTGGGAACAAGCGTTGGCGTGTTGTAAACAAAAAATTGCCCTTTTCCCTTATGGGGTATCCAAGAGCACATATAGAGGTCCTTACATAGGTTCCCTATCGGTAGGAGAGAATAACAGAGGCCAACCAGAGAATATTGAGAAGCAAAGCAGCTAGTAAGCTTGATCTTTATTGATCTGTTGCAACAGGGTGCTCCCCTCACCCACAGAAGAGGAGGAGAAACCCAGAAAAATGGCGCGCAAGGCCTTATAAAGACTTTTGAAATTGCCACCCTGTAGATCAAGACCACCCCCAGAAGCATCATATATACATCACAGAAGGGGTGTAACCTAAGACCACCCCTCAGATACATCATGCATGCAGCACAAAAAAAGGCGGTCCAAAATAGAAACTTGATTGGATTTCCTGGGTAGCCTGGCCAGTCTTTTGTAATGATAAATACAGTGGTACCCCGCAAGACCAATGCCTCGCAAGACGAAAAACTCACTAGACGAAAGAGTTTTCCGTTTTTTGAGTCGTTCCGCAAGACGAATTTCCCTATGGGCTTGCTTCGCAAGACGAAACGTCTTGCGAGTTCTTGCGAGTTTTTTTCCTTTTTCTTAAAGCCGCTAAGCCGCTAATAGCCGTGCTTCGCAAGACGAAAAAACCGCAAGACGAAGAGACTCGTGGAACGGATTAATTTCGTCTTGCGAGGCACCACTGTACTTAGTTCCTGGGCCATGTCACAGGCTCACACCTTATTCAAACACAGACATACCCTTAAGACAGGATTTGTGAAGGGAAAGACAACGGGGAGGCTTTTCCAGTTTGACCTTGCAGAGAAAACATTTGCTCAGTTTAGGAATCAAAATGGTTCCAGGTTGGCCTTCCTGTGCTGATCTGTGTATGTGCGGTTATGAACATTACCATATATCTAAGACCATAAAATTCCTATTACAGCGGAAACAGTTATTCTGAGGCGATAACATGAGCGATGCTATAACTGGTATTGCCCAGAATGGGGGGACGTTCCCCTTTACTGAATGTGCACCTGCCATTTATCTAGGGTGGGGGTGGTTTTACCTCTCAGGTTTTTTGCCTTGGGCTCCCTTTCCAGCTGAACAAGCAAAGGGAAGGCCACCGGTTCTTTGGGAAGCTTTCCAGATTTAAGTTTTTCCCTGTAAGCTCTGGGCGAGTCTTCGGATATCTGAGGTAACCTGCAAATCTCTGGCACCTGGAGAAAAACAACAACTTCAGAATGTTTTAGGGTTTTTTTTGGGGGGGGGATGTTTTTGACAGCACTCATTTTGTCGCCACCCATTTCGATTCACCTCGGATGGCATTCCTGAAAATTGTTACCCAACTCTGCTTAGGGAAGGGCTCCACAGGTGGGCTGAGTTTCTGGTTTTCGAACTATTACATTTTCCTACATGCATTCAATTGTCAGCATTCTGAAGAATCGGGATAATCCATGTTTGTACTTGTAGTTTAAACACAACACTAGGAGCCTAGCATGTAGTTAATCATGCTTAATCCCCTTTGAATTCAGTGGGGAAATGCCACCTTGTCCTATGTGTGATTACTCAAAAGTGAGCCCCATAGAGATTAATATGACTTACCTATAGGTAAATGAGTATAGAATTGCAGCCTAAGCCATACTTAACTTCGCTGTGCTGCACCCAAGGGTGTTGCCCTCTATTTCACTATTATTCATGTGTATTGTTTTGGGATTATTAGCTGACAGTTCATCAGAAGCAGAAGGCTGCCAGGAATGGCATCACCGTTCGACATTTTGCAAAACAACTTTTTTGGGGGGTAACCGCAACAACGTCAAACCAAACAAATGCCACCTAAATCATGCTGCAATAGTAAAGGTAAAGGGAGCCCTGACCATTAGGTCCAGTCGTGACCGACTCTGGGGTTGTGGCGCTCATCTCGCTTTATTGGCCGAGGGAGCCGGCGTACAGCTTCTGGGTCATGTGGCCAGCATGACTAAGCCACTTCTGGCGAACCAGAGCAGCGCATGAAAACGCCGTTTACTTTCCCACTGGAGCAGTACCTATTTATCTACTTGCACTTTGATGTGCTTTCGAACTGCTAGGTTGGCAGGAGCAGGGGCCGAGCAACGGGAGCTCACCCCGTTGTGGGGATTCGAACCAGCGACCTTCTGACCGGCAAGTCCTAGGCTCTGTGGTTTAACCCACAGCGCCACCCGCATCCCGCTGCAATAGTAAAACTATGAGAAATGTAAAACTATGAAAAAGCGATTGCTGGGCAGGCTGTGTCCTTCCCAGATTATTTTTATTTATATTATTTTTATGTTTATTTACATATTATTAATATTAATCTTATTAATATTAATATTTATTAATATCTCATCTTTCTTCCACCATGGGACACAAATCACATGGGATTTCAGAGTGGTCTTCAATCCAAGCCTGGACCGGTCCTGGACCTGCTAAACTTTTTGGGGTAAAACAAAACCAGACCTCCTTCCTATGTTCTTCCATGACTTCACTTTGCTCTGGCCTTGTTCCTGGTTGAATAGGAGAGAACAAGTCTGTAGTCACAGGGGTTCCTTTATCTCTCTCATGTTTGCCCTTCAGATACTTTCGGTTAACTGTGGAAACCAAGAGGAGATGAGAGATCAAATACAGTCATCCTGATCAGAGATGGGGAGAAATTTGGTTCCGTTCACATTCTAATGCAAATCGACTTAATCACCGTTTTTTCTGTAACAAGATGCAGACCAAGATGCGAAATTCAGCAGGTGGAAACATACTGATGGAATTTCCTACCTTTGTCCTGCATTTAATCCTGCGTTTTGAGACTGTTGCCAATCAACAAATTATTTGCCTCTGCTTTTAACCGGCAGAAACAATTGCTGTCGTTAGCAATCCTTGGAATATTTTGAACGGTTCGCAGCAGCCTTAACTTTCTTACCACTGTACGTGATCTTTTTTCCAGGGAAGAAACCTCCATAGAAAGTAACGTGGGATTTCTCACACCAAAGCTCGGAAGTATCAATGCTGGTTTTCCCCGTTCCTTGATGATCTCTGGGTTGGTTTGCCACTTCTTCACCATGATCTTGAACCTCCCCATCTCGGTGAACTTCCACCCATTTGTCCTAGGAGATGACACAAATGTACACTTGAAAAGAAGCATTTATGGGAACATAGAGGGTGGCACTGTGGGTTAAACCACAGAGCCTAGGGCTTGCCGATCAGAAGGTCGGCGGTTCGAATCCCCGCGACCGGATGAGCTCCCGTTGCTCGGTCCCTGCTCCTGTCCACCTAGCAGTTCAAAAGCACGTCAAAGTGCAAGTAGATAAATAGGTACCACTCCGGCAGGAAGGCAAACGGCGTTTCCATGCACTGCTCTGGTTTGCCAGAAGCGTCATAGTCATGCTGGCCACGTGACCCGGCTGTACACCGGCTCTCTTGGCCAATAAAGCAAGATGAGCGCTGCAACCCCAGAGTCGGTCAAGACTGGACCTAATGGTCAGGGGTCCCTTTACCTTTACCTAGAGAGCTGCCTTATACCAAGTCAAACTACTAGCTCAGCATTGTCAACAACTATGTCTGGCAATGGCTCTCTGGTCCACTTCATACTTCAGATTTTGGACGCCATTAACAAGCAGCAAACAGTAATTTAATTAAGTATATATTTATGTGGTGTGGGTGTGGGTGTGGGTGTGGGAGTCCACTTACCTTGGGCCACTAAGCAGCCAATAATAATAATAATAATAATAATAATAATAATAATAATAATAAATAGCGTTTATTATTTGTACCCCACCCATCAGACTGGGTTGCCCCAGCCACTCTGTGTGGCTTCCAACAAATATAAAACCATAATAAAACATCAAACATTTTTAATGCAGGGCTCATAGACTCTGGGATTAAACCAGAGGTTTTATTTAAAAAATAAAATAAAAATGCTCTACTCACCAACACTTCAGTTTTAAGCCAGCAGAGGGAGGCAAGTGGTGCAAAATTCAAAGACTAAAGGGACGGAACTGAACACTGGAGTTGATTTATAAAGGATCTCGGGTTAGAGCTTTTCCACACTTAACTTTTGCCCTGCTCTTTCCAGGCACAGCCTGTGATTTAAAGCTGTGTGTCCAAGCGCCCTTTGTTTTGCTCCAGCGCTTTCCCTGGAAAACCCTCTCTTTTAAAATATATTTTTAGAAAAGCACACCCCACCCCCAAGACCATTCCACTGTAACTACCCAACCTTCCAAATTTTCAACACTTCTTGCGATGGTTTGACCCCTTTCCGTTTGAACAGTACAAATTCTACAAATCCTTTCCATATCTTCCCCAAATCATTTCTCCTGCATATTCGCCGTCTTTCCTCAATTTTATCATTAATAGCTATCACCCACACCTCTTTATACTGTTCTTCCATTTTATATTCACTTTGCCCCTTCCAAAACCCACTCTTTGAAGCTGAACCGTAGCAGACGGCAATTTGTGAAAAACCCACAACAATGTTTGCTCTGATTGAGCACCAAAGATCAGGTTTTCAGAGGGCAAGCTCTGGGGCAGAAAAACAACAATGTTCGGACATGGAGCGTTGCAGATCTCTGCCTGGAAAGAGCGGGCAAAAGGTGGATAAGCCCTTAATTAGGCCAAGGGAAGATAAATGAAGGCTGCCTAAGTCAGGACAGTGTTACGGCATCACTCTACAATACTCACAAGGCTTTCCTACATGTGTGTTGCAGGCACACGCACACAGGGCATAGCTGTCAACTTTCCCCTTTTCTTGCGAGGAATCCTATTCGCAGTAAGAGAATTTCTCTTAAAGAAGGGAAAACGTTGACAGCTATGACATAGGGCTCCATGTGTGTTTCCATCCCTATGTGAAGTCAGGGCTCATGAGAGAACAAAGTGGTATCATGTGGAAGAGAGTTGTTAGTTTCTGTTTTATCAGGTTTATCAGGACAACAAAGCACGTTTGGCTTTGCTGACCTCTGAAGGTTGTAAGCAAAGCATGAAGCACTTGCAGTTGAAGCTGCAACATGCTAGGGAATGGGTTCAGAAAGGACTCGTAACGGTGTCCTACATGCCAGGTAATAAAATTCCTGCTGATTTATTGTCCAAGGTTGTTCCAAGGGATCAGCACTGTACCTAAGTACAGAAATTGGGTTTGTACTGAGATTGTACTGACACGCTGCCCAGTGGTGTTCACAGAAAGGGGGAGGATGTTAGTTTCTGTTTTGCCACTGAGCAGCTGCTTGGAGTTGGCATTCCAGGGATTCCATACTATTGGAAGTCTCACGGGAGAGGAGACGGGATGTGACGTTAGTGGTTCCCTGTTTCCTTTGTTCCTTTGTTCAGTTGCTCTCTGCTCTCACAGAGAGAGGATGTATTTTTCTTTGCTGTCTGCGTAGCTTAGAAATAAAGCATAGCATGTAGCCAAACCTCTCGTCTCTTTCCTGTGCTGGAAGCTCTGCTGAAGAATGTGCCTGAGGCCTCATTAAAGGCTCAGGTCATTAAACACGTCGGGAGGCGATTCCGAAGACTCGGGGAAGAAAATGAGCTTTATCAGCTTGACCGAGCGGAGATCCCGACAGAACCCTTGTTCTCTTACAATGGCAATGGCGGCCAACTGAGAAGCGCCGGAACTGAGTTCCGGGGCGTTCTTAATGGAAAAAAGCCCTGTTTATAGGCCATGAAGAAGAAGGAATTTCAACATGTGCACCCGCTGCAACAATACCTATGGCCTAACAGTGGAGTGGGGATGCAGGTGGCACTGTGGGTTAAACCACAGAGCCTAGGACTTGCCGATCAGAAGGCCGGCGGTTCAAATCCCTGCGACGGGGTGAGCTCCCGTTGCTCAGTCCCTGCTCCTGCCCACCTAGCAGTTTAAAAGCACGTCAAAGTGCAAGTAGATAAATAGGTACCACTCCGGCAGAAAAGTAAACGGTGTTTCCGTGCGCTGCTCTGTTTCGCCAGAAGCGACTTAGTCATGCTGGCCACATGACCTGGAAGCTGTATGCTGGCTGCCTCGGCCAATAAAGCAAGATGAGCGCCGCAACCCCAGAGTCGTCCACAACTGGACCTAATGGTCAGGGGTCCCATTACCTTTACCTAACAGTGGAGGGAGGCCCTGGCCATTGGTCATGCTGACTGGGGCTGATGGGGCCACAGGTTCCCCATATGAGCATCTCCCACACCTAGCCAAAAAAGTTGGTCTAGTTATTAATACCTCTGGAATCCTGCTATATGCTATGTGCTGGCTCCAGGTGGACTCCTTTGGCCTCTGCCGTGGAAGGTGAATACTCAGTTTTCTTACTGAAATCCTTAAAGGAATACGAGCTCTTATTCTGGCATGTTTTCCTTCTTCATAGATTTCTCCCAGCTTGACTTGTTCCTCATATTTCCGAGATGAGGAAGCAAGGCCTGTCAGACAGGTGAACATGTCAGTATCACGGCACAATGCAAAGCAGTTGTATTGTTGTTGTTTTGTTTTCATCTTAATTTATAATGCCCAGAGGGCTTCTAACCAGTTTTCAAAACATAAAAGAAAAACTGCACAACGTTGTTAAAATACAGAAAAAGACACCATAATTAAAACGCACAATGAAACAAATCCATCAAACATTAAAATGTCAATTATCATGATTAAAATGTGCAATAAGACAGTACTATTAAAACAGGGGTGGCGCGGGTGGCGCTGTGGGTTAAACCACAGAGCCTAGGACTTGCCGATCAGAAGGTTGGCAGTTCGAATCCCCACGACGGGGTGAGCTCCCGTTGCTCGGTCCCTGCTCCTGCCAAACTAGCAGTTCAAAAGCACGTCAAAGTGCAAGTAGATAAATAGGTACCGCTCCCGCGGGAAGGTAAAGGGTGTTTCCGTGCGCTGCTCTGGTTCGCCAGAAGCGGCTTAGTCATGCTGGCCACATGACCCAGAAGATGTACGCCGGCTCCCTCGGCCAGTAAAGCGAGATGAGCGCCGCAGCCCCAGAGTCGGCCACGACTGGATCTAATGGCCAGGGGTCCCTTTACCTTTACCTTTATTAAAACAGGAAAAAACCTTGACCCTCCTGATGTTGCTGAACCACAACCCCCATCACAACCTGCCAGCAAAGGAGGATGGGAGTTGTAGTTCAGCAGCATTGGGAGAACCAAGCGTTTCCCCACCTCTGCATTAAAACAACACAGCAATTAAAACAGCACTTAAAACAGGAGACTTGGGTCAGGAGATCAAGGGAATGTCTATGTTAAAAGTTGCATCTTCAAAAGCCAGCGGAATGCCAATGCAGATGGGGGCATCTCGTATTTCAGCAATGAGTGAGGGCCGCTGCTTGAGAAGGACACAACAGGCATGCGCCCTGCACCGTTTTTGCGAGTCTTGCAAAGTATTGCTAGGCTAGCAGGGTGCGGTGAGCACACCCCTCAAAGCAGGGCGGTGTTGGCTGTGTCGGCTGGCTGGGCTCCCCACTGCATAGCCAGCCAGCCAGGCAGTGCAGCGCAGCCTTGCTCAGCTGTAGTGGGCGGGGCTTGCTCCGGCAGCAAACCCCGCCCCCAGGTCTGCTGTGCGCGCCCTGGCGCATGCACACCCACCCCGGGCACCAGCGAGGAACGTTCCGTCATTGCTCAGGCATTATTGTTGGGTTCCATGGGGCTTACTCCTAGGAAGGTACACCTTAGGCAGCTTTCAACAGTTATTGTTATGTACTGAGTTGAATAGGATTCAGAATGCAGCAGTCTGATTGGTCCTAGAACAATAGGATTCAGAATGCAGCAGTCTCATTGGTCCACAGGATCCACCCAATCCAGCTCCAGGTGGAAGGGAATCCGCAACCTGATTGGCCTACAGGAGAATCCCGGAATTAGCCAATCAAGTGGGACAATTGTGTAAATAATGTATATAAGGCAGACATTCTGGGGGAACTTCCATTCCTCCTCACCACTATGAGCTGAATAAAGAGCACGAAATCCACTCTGGACTCTGAGTATATTTCAGTTATGTTTACATTTTTGTTTTTTGGGGGGGCTTGTCCTGCTGCCTTCCCACTCTTTACCACTGAATCAGAACAAACACCCGCCGGGTGCTCCTCAGATGGACGTTTGCTCCAATTTAGCGCAAAAGAGCGGGGAAACGGTGGGGCTATACGGAAAACTGTTTGGAACTGTGTTTTCCAGACACAGGACAAGTGGAAGTACAGTGGACCCTCAGATTATTGATTACTGATTTTTCAGGGTGAGCATGGACCCCCGAAATGAATTAAATTCGCAACCAGAGGGTCCACTGCATGGGTGAGCCCCAAGATTCCATCCAGATAATTTGCCCCCAGGCAATAGATATGTGCGTTTGGTTTTAATTTTCCACTTTCTCCTCTGCATGAATAACATTCACACATACACACACTCAGCATGATGAGAGAGTGTTCCCGGAGAGAATTTTAAAAATGTGAAAACAGGACCTCATGATGCCTGAGGCAGAAAATGTTAATGGTTTCCCTCGGTTAGCAACTGAATACTAGGTAAAATCTACTGGGAAGTTTTCCCAAGCCAGCCTCGCTGAAATGAAGAGGAGCGAGAGGTGGAAAAACTGTGGAACGGGAGAATCCACGCAGCAGACCGTCTCCTGGTCTGCCCATCACCTGCAAACACCTGGCTGTCCTCCACAACAACCGAACGCTGCCGCCTAAAATGGCCACAGAGCCACCTGTCTCTCTCAGAGCATGTTTGCCCTTCCCAATGCTACAAAATTCAGTGTGAGGGGGGCAGAAGAAGACATGGGCAGCACAACCTCACAGAAGTCCGCTCAGAAAAAAGCACCATTGGGTTCAACAGGGTTTGCTCCCAAGTCCAGTCTACGTAAGATCACAGCCTTCTTTATTTCATGATTTATGACAATGGTCTCTCCTCCCTCTTTTCTTCTATGGTGGCACATTATAAATATAAATATAAATATAAATATAAATATAAATATAAATATAAATATAAATATAAATATAAATAATATAAATATAAATATAAATATAAATATAAATATATAAATTCACTGTGCAGACATTACAATCAAGCCATAAATATCTGCATCCCACATTAATTTAATTTTCTTTCTTTCCTCTACTGTAACTCAGGCATCCCCAAACTCAGCCCCCCAGATGTTTCGGGACTACAATTCCCATCATTCCTGACCACTGGTCCTGTTAGCTAGGATGATGGGAGTTGTAGTCCTGAAACATCTGGAGAACTGAATTTGGGGTGCCTTCTGTAATTGATATAAGGAGAGGGGAATAAGAAAATACTAGTTGTGAGATGATGATAGATAGATAGATAGATAGATAGATAGATAGATAGATAGATGATAGATGATAGATAGATCGATATAGATATTCATTCATTTGCTACTGTACCTGGCTTAGCCTGTTGTTCTAATTCAGCCTGTAAGTATTGGTACGGCGAACAGAAAATATGCAGAAGATTATATTTCGGCGGAACAGCTGACAGATCCTGATTCTTTCTGTGATCTGGTGTGTCTTCCTCTAGCAACCAGGGGTCCCTGATATAGCCTGCAAAATGTATACACAGCATTCATATATCACTTGGGAAAAGACGGGAACAAAGGTAGATTCCTTATTCTGAGGCAACTCATTGATCCATTTGCCACGGTCTCAGACAGGATAAAACATAAAATACTTACAGATGTAAAAGATAGAGGCGGGTTTGCCCTCCCAGACCTTAAATTGTATTACGAGTCTGCTTGTTTGGTATGGATCAGGGACTGGATGAGATTAGACAAGCAAGAGGCATTAGAACTAGGACGACATGACAACAGATTTGGCTGGCATGCATACTTATGGTACAGGAAAGGGAAGATTCATAGAAGTTTTTACAACCATATAAAATCATTAATGAGAGTATGGGAGAGATACATTGGAACAAAAGACCCCGTGGTGGCTCTCACCACATGAAGCATTGCTGCTCAAACCACTTGGAAAGAAAGGAAAATGGCTCACATATGCTGATTTATTAAAGGAACATGATGGAAAATGCAAATTAAGAGATTATGGTGAGATCAAAGACCACTTTCAGAGTTGGTTGCATTATCGACAACTATATGAAACACATAAAGAAGACAGTAAGAAATGATTTAGTTATACTAGATCTAGGTTTCAAACGGAAGTGATTGAAGGGAAAGTGAAACTACTGAAGGCGGCATACAGCATACTATTAGAATGGGAGACGAAAGATGAAGAGGTAAAATCAGTTATGATTAAATGGGCACAAGATGTAGGTCACAACATTATGATGGAAGATTGGGTTAAATTATGGAAAACTGACTTAAAATTTACAGATTGTTCCCTACTGAAGGAGAATTACATGAAGATGATGTACAGATGGTACACAACACCAGTGCAGTTAGGGAAAATGTACAAAACTAGTTCAAATATATGTTGGAAGTGTAAGGAAAAGGAGGGAACATTTTATCATATGTGGTGGGATTGTAAAGTAATTTAAGAAATTTGGGAAATGATACACAACGAATTGAAGAAAATGTTCCATTTAACATTTGTTAAAAAAACCTGAAGCATTTTTGTTAGGGATTGTGGGGAAAGATCTGCCAAAAAAGCCGAAAAACATCTTCATGTATGTGACAACGGCCGCAAGAGTTTTAATAGCACAAGGATGGAAGACTGAAGAAACCCCAACTAAAGAATCATGGCAAGAAAAATTGATGGACTATGCAGAACTGGCAAAACTGACATATAAGCTACGGGACAAGGATAACTGTGACTTTAAAGATGACTGGGAACCCTTTACAAAGTATTTGAAGACGCAACAAAGCGAACTGGACTCCTTGGCTGGCTTTGAAGAAACATTCACAAACTTTTTATTGATAATAATCAGCTAAATAGTTTGAAGATCTATACAACTTTGTAACATGCAGATAACAGCATACTCAGAGAAACCAAAGACTGGAACTGAGTGAAGCCGGGGGGGGGGGGGAGTTGTATGGGAGGGTGGGGGGAGGGAGGAAAAATGGGGGGCGGAATAAGAATGATATGTTTTTGGATAATATGTTTTGTTTTAATTTTGAATAAAAAAATTAAAAAAAAGATTAGCCAGATTGATTTGTATGCTGTCGGCGGATTCTTGTTGTCGTCTTGTTTTTATTTGTCTTCTTGAAGATCATTATTTAGTAGGAAAACATGTTTCCTACAATTACTTTCCCCCCTGTTTCCATTCTTACAGCGGCGGAGCAAGTCGATCAGGCACCTGGGGCGGCATGTGTGCCCTGTGCCCAGGGGCAGGGCCAGCTGCCCACAGGGAGGTGCCAGATGGGGCCTTCAAGGACTCTGCCCGCCTCCTCCCACTCAGCCGCCCCACAGCTGAGGTGGAGGTGGCAGGCGGACCGTTTGGAGCAGCATGGAGGTGGCGGGTGCCCAAGCCACCACGTCACTCCCAGGAGAGATGTGTGGCTTGGGCACGCTGCAGGCCCCACGGTGAGTGCCATCCGCCATTTTGTCATCCTCCCCAGTGGTGACACCCGGGGCGACCCACCCCCGCCGCCTCCCCTTCCTCTGCTCCTGCATCCTTATAAGAACCTTCCAACAATTTCTCAAGTAATTTTTCACGATTTTGTTTCCATGTGGTCCCAAAATGTTCTCTGCATTATTCTTGGCTTGTTTTTTTATTGAATGATTTTATGTTACAAAAAAAATACAACCATACTACCACTAAATATACAGTGGTGCCTCGCAAGACGAAAAGAATCCGTTCCGCGAGTCTCTTCATCTTGCGGTTTTTTCGTCTTGCGAAGCAAGCCCATTAGCGGATTAGCGCTATTAGCGCTATTAGCAGTTTAAGGGCTATTAACGGCTATTAAAGGCTTAAGGGATTAGCGGATTAGCTGCTAAAAGGCTATTAGCAGCTTAGCGCTTTAGAAAAAGGGGTTGGGGAGCGAAAAAACCTTGGGGAGCGAAAAAACCCCTCAAGAATCGCAAGACATTTTCGTCTTGCAAAGCAAGCCCATAGAGAAATTCGTCTTGCGAAGCACCTCTGAAAACGGAAAACCCTTTCGTCTTGCAGGTTTTCCGTCTTGCGAGGCATTCGTCTTGCGGGGCACCACTGTAATTAAGAAATAAAAACTACATACATCAATATTTAGTTTGTTATGTGTTATTTACAGTCTTATTTCCTCCCAAACATTTCATACAAAAACACACATATGTGCAGACACCCACACACCCACACCCACACACAAAATTATAATAATGAAAGTAAATATTTGTCCCCTTTTATCTTACAAAATCTTTTCTTCAACTTTGACTTCCTGTCAAGTCCCTTTGCATATATTTTATCTTACAATCGAATGTACACAAAACAATAAACCTTTCCATATAAATTTTCCAATACATTCTGAAAACATTATAAATCCTTAATTGTTGTCCACCTCCTTTTAGTTCCTTTATCACTCGCATGCTAGCACAGAGTCAAAACTATTATTGTATTTTTGAACATATCTTCTATAACCATCCCATTTTCCCACAAATTTTTGCTTTGAGTTTCCTCTGAGTTTACTAGTCAATTGAGCCGTCTCCACCAATTCCTGCAATTTGATTTGCCAGTCTGTTATTTTGGGAGCCTCGTGATCTTTCCATCCCTTGGCCACAAGTATATGAACCGCTGCGGTTGCATACAAGAATACCTCTCTTAAATTCTTGGCTTGTTTTCAAGTCATACTGACCTGCACACTGAAGCTTTCGCAAAATGCTCGGGTCCCAGGTCTGAGAGAGTTTGAGGAGGTACCTCTTGGGTGAATAGCCTGGTCTCATCTGTCTGTCAGTCCGGATATCTGGTTCAGTTAGGAAGTGAAGGTACGGCTGCCAAGTGACTCTGTTCTTATCCTTGCATAACCATAATATAGATGACAAAATGTTAAAAAGCTTAAAAATTGCAGCTGGGTAACATTGGCAATTGACTGCTGTTAATAAATTACCGTATTTTTTGCTCTATAAGACTCACCTTTTCCCTCCTAAAAAGTAAGGGGGAATGTGTGTGCGTCTTATGGAGTGAATGCAGGCTGCGCAGCTATCCCAGAAGCCAGAACAGCAAGAGGGATTGCTGCTTTCACTGCACAGCAATCCCTCTTGCTGTTCTGGCTTCTGAGATTCAGAATATTTTTTTTCTTGTTTTTCTCCTCCAAAAACTAGGTGCCCCTTGTGGTCTGGTGCGTCTTATAGAGCGAAAAATACGGTACTTTCCCCCCAAATATCTTTGAAGGCATCTCTAGCTAGGAGAGCTGAAGAGGGAAGCAATGCAGACAGATAAGCAAGACCCCCAAATTATTAAGAAAAATCCCCAGAATATTTTGCACGATGACAGTAAAGAATTAGAAAGCAATTTTACATTATTCAGCACAAACGTAGTATATATATTTTCTGTCCACCCCCCACCCCCAGTTCTGAATGTTTTCAGTGTACTGAGACCTCCGGGTATAGGGCGGTGTATATATATATATATTTCAATGAAATAAATAAAATAAATAAATACTTAAGTCTGAACGGGAAAAAGCCACCTCTACAGGGAGCCTGTTGGTTGGCACCCCAATCACCAACACACTTGTCTCCCAAAGCCCAACTGTTATTAAGTGCTTGTATTTTTTTAAAAATAAGACAATGAATGAATTGAACATACACACATATGAACATTTATATGCCACTTTACGTTTTTTTAAAAAGTAAAGGTAAAGGTACCCCTGCCCGTACGGTCCAGTCTTGCCAGACTCTAGGGTTGTGCGCTCATCTCACTCTAAAGGCCGGGAGCCAGCGCTGTCCGAAGACACTTCCGGGTCACGTGGCCAGCGTGACAAGCTGCATCTGGCGAGCCAGCGCAGCACACGGAACGCCGTTTACCTTCCCGCTGGTAAGCGGTCCCTATTTATCTACTTGCACCCAAGGGTGCTTTCGAACTGCTAGGTTGGCAGGCGCTGGGACCGAACGACGGGAGCGCACCCCGCCGCGGGGATTCGAACCACCGACCTTTCGATCAGCAAGTCCTAGGTGCTGAGGCTTTAACCCACAGCGCCACCCGCGTCCCCCCCCTTTTTTTTTAAAGTAAGTAAAGGTAAAAAAGGTAAAAGGACCCCTGGACGGTTAAGTCCAGTCAAAGGTGACTATGGGGTGTGGCGCTCATCTCGCTTTTCAGGCCAAGGGAGCCGGCGTTTGTCCACAGACAGCTTTCTGGGTCATGTGGCCAGCAGGACTAAACCGCTTCTGGCACAACGGAACACCGTGACGGAAGCCAAAGTGCATGGAAACGCTGTTTACCTTCCTGCCAGAGCGGTACCTATTTATCTACTCATGCTGGTATGCTTTCAAATTGCTAGGTTGGCAGAAGCTGGGACAGAAGCTGGGAAGGTAAGGTTTGAGAACCATTCCACTGTGGTGAAGGACTTCTATGAATACGTTTGAAATGTTACATCTATGGGATGTTAGATTGTTTTTGTATGCCGCTACAGTGGCAAGACTGCTAATAGTGAAAAACTGGAAATCCCAAAAAATACCAGCAATAGAAGAATGGCAGATGAAGATGTTGGACTTTTTGGAGCTGGCCGACCTGACTGGAAGAATCAACAATCAGAAGGAGGAGGAGACTCAAGAAGATTGGAAGAAATTTAAAGAATATTTGGCTAAATATTGTAATATAAGATAATGGAAGTTACTTTGAAGTAACAAACAGGCGGAGGATTACAATAACAACGGGTTGTAAAACAATAGGGATTAGAATTAATAAAAGAAGAAGATAGTAATTAAATGGATTTAATTTTATTAGAATTAAGATTTTGGAGAACTGCTACAAGGAGATACAATGAAATTCAGATGGGGGGGATTCGAGGAAGTAATTTAACAATGAAAGTTAAATTAGGCACTGAAAGTAATGACTGTTTTTATGTTTTTTCTTCTTTGTATTGTGTTTTTCTTTTCTGTTTTTCTTATTATGTATGTTTTATATTATGTATGTTTTATATTTGTATTGTTATTTGTTTCATTATAAATTTGGAAAAGCAATAAAATATTTTTTGGAATAAAATAAAATAAAATGTTACATCTATCTTCGCTCGGACTCACTCATGAGTAACAATGAGACAACAAATTTTTACAATGGACTTCTAAGACTTCTTATTTTCTGTTTGGAACTTGATGACTAACATTTACAATTTGGGGCAGTAAACAAGTTTATATTAAATAAAACTGAATTTTAACTTAAACCAGATGCTGGATCAAAGAATTGCGTGAATCATTTTGCTTCATTTTGCTTTTTTTAAAATATTGCCATTCCAGGCTGAGTTTCAAACTAAGATTGAAAACAGTAAGGCTGTAAAAGTGCATGTGGGTCACACAAACCCTATTTTTCCTTGTGCACAGGAGCGCTTTCGACTGAACTGCACATCAGTGTTTCCCACCCACACTAGTGTGTTGTTCTCTCCCATCGATTACCGTATTTTTCCCTCTATAAGACGCACCAGACCACAAGGCGCACCTAGCTTTTGGAGGAGGAAAACAAGAAAAAAAATATTCTGAATCCCAGAAGCCAGAACAGCAAGAGGGATCTGGCTTCTAGGATAGCCTCTGGCTGTTCTGGCTTCTGGGATAGCCGTGCGAAGCCTCTTCAGGGCAGCGGGATAAAGGCACCCCCTGCCCGGAAGAGGCTAAGGCAGAAGCCAGGACAGGCGCCTCGCTGAAGGGGCGCTGTGCAGAGAGGGACAGCTGTGCAGTGCCCCTTCAGCAAAGTGGACGGAGGAACAGACGGGGCATTTGTGTGTGTTCGCAGATGTGTGAGAGGTGTAAGAAAAGAATGGGATGAGGGATAGTTGATTAAAATAGGTGTTATGTACTGAAGTTTTCACCCTGGGTCAGCAGGGGGATACTGTAGATAGTTATGCAAATGAAGGATCGAAAGTGGCGTTCAGTGATTGGATAGTTTTAGAAAGTTGCAACAGTTGCGATTGTTCTGGAGCTCTATATAAGCAGGCTGACTGAGCTCCTCAGCTCAGTTCTGTTCCAGCTTACAAATAAAGAGCTGCTTTGGAAGAATCGCTGTGTCGTCTGATATGTTCACCCACAACTTAACAATAGGGACATACTATTCAATAATACTAATACTAATACTAATTTCTATTTATAGTGGGTCGTCCCAGCCACTCTGGGCAGCTTCCAACACATATAAAACACAACAAAACTATACAGGGCTGCCCTCAGATGTCTTCTAAAGGTTACTTATATTCTTGGCTCGGGGGTCACATGGCATGATTTATGTTGTATAATAAGGGAACCAGGAGTAATTATGAGGCAGAAACTGGGTGTGAAGTGTTCACATTAATGGGGGTGAGCGCTGCATATTGTGTGTTAGTCATCAAGTGGTATATTTATGTACAAAATAAATAAAATGAGAATGAACAAGGAAAATTCCTAAAGAAGAAGAAATGGCTGCCTTCTCTTGGTGCATAAACATCTACTTGCAACATGATAAATATCTTAAAAGTTTGGGAATAATTGCATTAAAAAGCAACTGCTGGAGCAAACATTTATTTTATTGATTTATTTGCCACATTTTGTGTCTCAAGGAGCTCAAAGCAGCGCATGTTGTTTGAGAGAACAGCCGCTGGTTTTAAACTTGCTCTATTTTTGTATTTCTGCTCCGTTTGATTAAAAACACTTCAGTCTTCTGAAATTTGTCAGCCTTCTGAAGGTAAGGATATGGTGGAATACAAACGGGAGAGGAGGAGAAATAAATAGCTTTAAAACGCAGCTGGAAAGGTGAACGGTGTTATATGAAAACAGCAATTCATATGCCTCATTAATGGCAAAGAAGATTTGTTTGTCCTCTTTACCGTTTTGTAGCTGTCCTCCCACTTTTCAGCCAAAGCAAAACTTGAAATTTAGGGGACTTGATAAAGCTTAAATTGGTCTTGGTTTCTATCTGAGTCGAATGCCATTGTGTTGCATTATATTAGCATGTGCTGGTGCCTTGTTATGAAAACTATTGAAGTGCTTTGAGTAATCGCAGGCATGCTGAGACTTGTCCGTTTTCTTTGGTACTGCAGCTAGTTACTCCATATATTCACCCTGTTCCCAGGTTCCAATTTACACACTTCTGCTCAAGGGGATTTGGGTAGATATTTCTAGTTTCACTATACAGTCGTACTTTGGATCTGGAACACCTTGGGAGTCGAACGTTTCGGCTCCTGAACGATCGAAAACCGGAAGTGAGTGTTCCAGTTTTCGAACATTCTTTCGGAAGCTGAACGTCCAACGGGGAAAGTCAATCAGAAGCCGCGCTTTGGAAGTCAAACGGACTTCCGGAATGGATTCTGTTCAGCTTCCGAGATACGCCTGTATATTGTATGGAAGTGAGAACTGGACCATAAAGAAGGCTGATCGCCGAAGAATTGATGCTTTTGAATTCTGGTGCTGGAGGAGACTCTTGAGAGTCCCATGGACTGCAAGAAGATCAAACCGATCCATTCTAAAGGAAATCAGCACTTTGACGTGTTTTCGAACTGCTAGGTTGGCAGGAACAGGGACCGAGCAACGGGAGCTCACCCCGTCGCGGGGATTCAAACTGCCAACCTTCTGATCGGCAAGTCCTAGGCTCTGTGGTTTAACCCACAGCACCACCCACGTCCCTTACAATATTTTTGTACAATATTTTACAATATTGTGGTACAATACAGCATCTTAAAAAGCAGAGACATCACCTTGCCAACAAAGGTCCGTATACCGTATTTTTTGCACCATAACACTCACTTTTTTCCTCCTAGAAAGTAAGGGGAAATGTCTGTGCGGTAGTTAAAGCTATGGTTTTCCCAATAGTGATGTATGGAAGTGAGAGCTGGACCATAAAGAAGGATGATTGCCAAAGAATTGATGCTTTTGAATTATGGTGCTGGAGGAGACTCTTGAGAGTCCCATGGACTGCAAGAAGATCAAACCGATCCATTCTGAAGGAAATCAGCCCTGAGTGCTCACTGGAAGGACAGATCCTGAAGCTGAGGCTCCAATACTTTGGCCACCTCATGAGAAGAGAAGACTCCCTGGGAAAGACCCTGATGTTGGGAAAGATGGAGGGCACAAGGAGAAGGGGACGACAGAGGACGAGATGGTTGGACAGTGTTCTCGAAGCTACCAGCATGAGTTTGACCAAACTGCGGGAGGCAGTGGAAGACAGGAGTGCCTGGCGTGGTCTGGTCCATGGGGTCATGAAGAGTCGGACACGACTAAACGACTAAACAGCAACGACAACTGATTACCCCAGCAATGGCAATTAAAGGTAGAACAAAAGAACATGAGGAAACAGAGCAAAGACCCACCCAGTCCAGCATTTTGTTTTCACAGTGGCCAACCAGATGTCTATGGGAACTCCACATAAAGGAGGACTTGAGCACAACAATGTTCTCCCCACTTGTGCTCCCAGAGGCACAAGTCTGGGCAGCGTTTATGGAGGTCCTGGGCTGCCCAGATGACAAGACCCCGCTCCTGGCCTTGCCGATGTGGTCCAAAGGAAAGCATAGCAATACATTTGGCACCAGCTGCAGGAGTTGCCAGTAGGAGGCGTACAAGGCACCACCCAAGAAATTCCACACTGGATTTGTGTAGGGTTTACGCCTTAGCTTTTCCTTCTCCCAAAGATATCCCACAAGGCAGTGGAGGTTATACCAGAAACAGTTAAATGGGGGTAGGATGAATTGTGGCTTGAAGGAAGGGTGGGCTTTCCAAAAAGACCTTTTAGGACTCTGCTGCTCTCCCAATTAAAAAAACGTCCATATGTCTGATCAGATGGAGCAATGGGTTAACTCAAGGTTGGATTTAGGTTTGATGAGGCCCTAAGCTACTGAAGGGACGCGGGTGGCGCTGTGGCTTAAACCACAGAGCCTAGGACTTGCCGATCAGAAGGTCAGCGGTTCGAATCCCTGCGACGGGGTGAGCTCCCGTAGCTCGGTCCCTGCTCCTGCCAACCTAGCAGTTCGAAAGCACCTCGAAGTGCAAGTAGATAAATAGGTACCGCTCCGGCGGGAAGGTAAACGGCGTTTCCGTGTGCTGCTCTGGTTCGCCAGAAGCGGCTTAGTCATGCTGGCCACGTGACCCGGAAGCTGGTTCCCTCGGCCAATAAAGCGAGATGAGCGCCGCAACCCCAGAGTCGGTCACGACTGGACCTAATGGTCAGGGGTCCCTTTACCTTTACTTTGAGCTACTGAAGGTAATGGGGCCCTTTATATGTCCAGCTGTCCTTTGTGAACAACTAATTGTCGCTGTTTTTTGTGTTCAATGTACGCTATATGGTAATTTATGGACCTAATAGGTCCATTTGCACGTAACAAATAGGAGCCTACACAACACAAAACACTGTTGCTGTATGTAGGTTTTATTTTATTTGCTATTTATCTTGAATTTTGGAAATGTACATCCAGTTGTTTTTTCCTTTAAATTTTTGTGGGGCCCCCAAGAGAGGGGGCCCTAAGCTATAGCTTGTTTAGCTTATACGTAAATATGGCACTGGGTTAACTCCACCTTCCTTCCCTGCCATCTCCGACAGCAGCGTGATTTGCAAAAGCCTGCGAACATCCCTGCTGGATTCTAATTGTTCGTGGCAGTCGGCACACGATTCCATGTGTTTGGTCACAGCAGTACCCTTTCTCTCCTTTAATCTTTGATGGATGTCGTGCTTGGCTACACTGATACGGCTCGTACCACAGGCAGTGATTCCAGGGGTGTCTTTTGTCTTCGTTCTTCAGGCATGGAGTCCTTATTGGGTCAGACAGTATTTAGTAAAGGATTCCCTTCCCAGCTTTGTGAAAGAGGGAATTCTGTTGGATGTACACCATAATGGCCAGTGCTTTTTTCCTGGGGGTACCCAGGTGTACACATACTGTGATAGGAATTTTATGGTCTTAGATACATGCCTCATGAGAAGAGAAGACTCCCTGGAAAAGACCCTGATATTGGGAATGATGGAGGGCACAAGGAGAAGGGGACGACAGAGGACGAGATGGTTGGACAGTGTTCTCGAAGCTACAAACATGAGTTTGACCAAACTGCGGGAGGCAGTGGAAGACAGAAGTGCCTGGCATGCTCTGGTCCATGGAGTCACAAAGAGTCGGACACGACTAAACTGTAATAACAACAACAAATTATATATATATATATATATATGCTTTCGTAGATTTTCACGGGTACAGGAATGCAGGTTTTGGTGTCCTCGGGTGTCTTCCCGTGTAAAAGTTGGGGTGTCTAGGCGACGTTTCGACGAGGTCTCACTCGTCATCTTCAGGCTGGTGCTTTCGGCTTCTTGTTACTGGAACAGAGCAGGATCTCAGTGTTTGAGTTCCTATAAATACTGTTGAGGAGGTGTGGTGTATAGCCTCCAATGTTCTGGGCAGAGAGGAGGTTCCCAGGCTAGTGTGCCTTTTCTTCTTTTGTTCCTTAATTACTTGAGGGATATCTTGAGTGATTTCTTGAGTGATTTCCTGAATCCCACTTAGGTGGGTCATTAGGTGTGGATTAGTTGCTAAAGCCTTCGTGTCTTGAACTCTTGAACTTTGTGAAGAGTTTTTCTGAGAAGATGGCTGTACTGCACTTGGTTGTGCTCTGGCTTGGCTTCGTGTATAGGGGCGAGCTGTGGTTTTGTGGCCTGTGCCAGCCAGATCTGTGTAGGGATTGTAGGGGGGTGCAGCATCCGGAGGTGCCACCCTGGTTTGGCTACTGGATGGTGTCTGTAATTTATCTGTGGAGAGGGTCTGGGTTTGGGTCTGGTGTGGTTGATTGGTGATGGCGTTCTGTGTGCCTCTGGATCTGGTGTCAGATTTTGTGGGGAGGGCTAATTTCCAGATGTCTGGCAAGCGGGATGTGTCGTCACGCTTGTTCATGTTGTGAGGGTGTTTCTCTATCTCGATGGCTTCCATGATTATTCTCTTGTGGTGATGTTCCATGTTAAAGAGCAATTTGGAATCTGCAAAATTAATTTCGTGTCCTGTTTCTTTCATGTGTTGGAAAAGAGAGGAAGTTTTTTCTTCTTTTTTGACGGCATTCTTGTGTTCTGCGATACGTGCATTTATTCGTCTGTTTGTTTGTCCAATGTACGTGGCTGGGCAGACTTTGCAGGGTATTTCATAGACCCCTTGGTTTTCCAACTGAATTTTATCCTTGGGGTTTCTGAGGATATTGGCTATTTTTTGGTTGGTGCAAAAGGCTGTTTTGATATTGTGTTTATGGAGGATTTTGCTAATTTTATCTGTAGTGCCCTTGATATAAGGAAGGAGGGCTATGCCATTGTTTTCTTCTGTGTCTTGGTTTTTGGGGGGTGTTTCTTTTTGGATTAGCTTCGTAACCCTGTTTTGCTGGTATCCATTGGCAATTAACACATTTGAGAGATTCTGTAACTCAGTTGTCAAGTGGTCTTCGTCAGCCAGGCGTTTGGTTCTGGAGATGAGAGTCTTGGCTACGGAGTTTATTTGTGCAGGGTGGTGGTGTGATTGTGCATGTAAGTAGCGGTTGGTGTGTGTTTTTTTCCGGTAGATAGTGTGTCCTAGGGAGCCATCAGGTTTTTTGTAGATTAGGACGTCAAGGAAGGGAAGTTGGTTGTTGGCTTCTATTTCCATAGTGAATTGTATTTTGGGGTGTAGGCTGTTGAGATGTGTGAGGAAGCTATCCAGTTTTTCCTTCCCGTGTGGCCAAATTACAAAGGTGTCGTCAACATATCTGAGCCAAAGTTTGGGTTTGTGTTCTGACTTGTCTAAAGCATTGGTTTCAAAGTGTTCCATGTACAGGTTAGCGATGACCGGTGAGAGGGGTGATCCCATAGGTGCTCCTTCTATCTGTTTGTATCTTTGTCCATTGTGGATGAAGTACGTGTTGGTTAGGCAGTGGTTGGTCAGGTCCAAGATGTATTCGGGGGGATTGTATTTGTTTTGAATGGCTGTCAAGGCTTCATTAATGGGCACTTGTGTGAAGAGAGATACAACATCGAAGCTCACAAGTAGGTCATTGGGTTGTAGGTTTTGCTTCTTTATTGTTTCTATGAACTGGAAGGAGTTTGGAACGTGTGAAGAGATGGATTCTGCATAGGGCTGAAGTTGCTTGGCGAGAAATTTAGCGAGATTTTGTAGAGGTGAGCCTATGGAGCTGACTATTGGTCCATAAACACAATATCAAAACAGCCTTTTGCACCAACCAAAAAATAGCCAATATCCTCAGAAACCCCAAGGATAAAATTCAGTTGGAAAACCAAGGGGTCTATGAAATACCCTGCAAAGTCTGCCCAGCCACGTACATTGGACAAACAAACAGACGAATAAATGCACGTATCGCAGAACACAAGAATGCCGTCAAAAAAGAAGAAAAAACTTCCTCTCTTTTCCAACACATGAAAGAAACAGGACACGAAATTAATTTTGCAGATTCCAAATTGCTCTTTAACATGGAACATCACCACAAGAGAATAATCATGGAAGCCATCGAGATAGAGAAACACCCTCACAACATGAACAAGCGTGACGACACATCCCGCTTGCCAGACATCTGGAAATTAGCCCTCCCCACAAAATCTGACACCAGATCCAGAGGCACACAGAACGCCATCACCAATCAACCACACCAGACCCAAACCCAGACCCTCTCCACAGATAAATTACAGACACCATCCAGTAGCCAAACCAGGGTGGCACCTCCGGATGCTGCACCCCCCTGCAATCCCTACACAGATCTGGCTGGCACAGGCCACAAAACCACAGCTCGCCCCTATACACGAAGCCAAGCCAGAGCACAACCAAGTGCAGTACAGCCATCTTCTCAGAAAAACTCTTCACAAAGTTCAAGAGTTCAAGACACGAAGGCTTTAGCAACTAATCCACACCTAATGACCCACCTAAGTGGGATTCAGGAAATCACTCAAGAAATCACTCAAGATATCCCTCAAGTAATTAAGGAACAAAAGAAGAAAAGGCACACTAGCCTGGGAACCTCCTCTCTGCCCAGAACATTGGAGGCTATACACCACACCTCCTCAACAGTATTTATAGGAACTCAAACACTGAGATCCTGCTCTGTTCCAGTAACAAGAAGCCGAAAGCACCAGCCTGAAGATGACGAGTGAGACCTCGTCGAAACGTCGCCTAGACACCCCAACTTTTACACGGGAAGACACCCGAGGACACCAAAACCTGCATATATATATATATATATATATATATATATATAGGCATAGACGATATTGAAATGCCCACATATGTGATCTATTAGATGTGCATTCCCCCCCTCTTTTTAAAAATGTATAATTAGAAATAACCTACTAATTCCTGAATCCAATTGGGCTATGCTCTCTTACCTTTTTGCGTCCATATGCCAAGATGGCTCGCACCAGATCTTGGAGGGTGTGAAGCTCTATGTGTATTGTCTGGCTTTTGCTTCTAAGTCTTCGCCGCGTCTTCCTTATTCCTTTCAGCTTCCTTGATGGTTTGGCTAGATCTTCTGAATAGAGAAGTAATGGGCCGGTTCTCGTGCTGTAGGTTTTAGGAAGACACAGTCCGCAGTCTCCCTCCGGGTCATGATAGTCGTGGAAATCGGTTTCAAGGCACTGCCAGTTCAAATAATCCTAACATGTAAAAAATAAATAAATGCATTATTAATTTATATATCGCTTAATGGCAAAACAGGCCTCTAAGCGCTTTTACAAAGCATAAAGTGTGTTCTCCCTAACAGAGAGCACGTGTTGCAGTGGGGGCCTACAGGCCACCCCACTGTTGCTGGGTGGAAGTTTGAGACCTAGGCAGGGATTGGGAAAATCGGGTCTCTGGGTTGATTTCCTGGTTGCCAATTTGGAGGAGGGGTCAGAGGTTTAAATACTGGACACCCAACCTTGGGAGTCCTCTTGGCTGCTTGCATCCTATCACCCGCCCACCCTCCCTGAATTGGGGGGTTTGCTTTGACCTTGCTATGCCTGTCATGGGGTCGTCTGCTTTGAGGCAGGGGCCTGGTAGGAATTTTGTCCATTTGGCTGATTGGCTGGTGCCATTTGGTTTTTGCCTACTGCGTAGCAAATCGTCACAACTTGTAAGGTTGGCGGTTAGGCATTGGTTCACATTGGTTGGTGGAGGGGTAAATGCCTACCCCTCCAATGGTGGTGCTGAGAGGGAATTCTGTTAAAGGAATCCAGGGGCTTGCCATCCTTTTCGTCCTTGTCCCTGGCATCGGACTTGGGCTGTGCAAGCCCCCAGCAGCATGAGGGTGAGAAGTGAGGGACTGATGCCCAGCTTCATTTCTCCCCAATATTTGTTTCCCTGACTGGCTTCCGCTGGAATCCAGAAGTCAGTTCTGTCCCCGGGGCAAGGACAGATAGTCGGAACCAATGCCTAAGCAACCACTCACTTGGGTGTATTCAAATAAAGTTGTGGCCAAAATCATGCCAAAAACCTTAAACAAAAATTGATGTGTGATGTGTGAGTTATTGGGGTGGCCGGGGGACCTCGACACGCAAAAACCAGTTACACAAACATTTAAACGTAAGCACCCATAATTAAAATAAAGGCAATCCCTGATCTGTGTGGAGGTTGCGTTCCGGGTCATTACGCACTATCACACGCAATTGAAACGCTCCCTTCTGCCCGAGACCTGCCCTTTTAGCAACGTCTTTTATGACATTTCCGGGTTCAGCGCTGCATACATGTGCACAATTATGCACATATTGATTGCGCCTAAAATTGTGGTTGCCCGTACACAATAGAATAATCCCATCAAAACGTTGAAATATAAACATGGGCATTAAGAAGGGAAACTCAACGAGGTTTCCTACTTCTGCACATGCAGCCGGCATGTTCACCTCTCACCGCTCACTTCTCATCCACTACAGTGCCCCCTGCTACTTTTTGAAACCTAGTAAACAGGGCATTAAGGACGCTGGTGATGCTGTGGTCTAAACCACAGAGCCTAGGGCATGCCGATCAGAAGGTTGGCAGTTCGAATCCCCATGACGGGGTGAGCTCCCATTGCTCGGTCCCTGCTCCTGCCCACCTAGCAGTTCGAAAGCACGTCAAAGTGCAAGTAGATAAATAGGTACCACTCTAGCGGGAAGGTAAACGGTGTTTCCGTGCACTGCTCTGGTTCGCCAGAAGCGGCTTAGTCATGCTGGCCACATGACCCGGAAGCTGTACGTCGGCTCCCTTGGCCAATAAAGCGAGATGAGCGCCGCAACCCCAGAGTCGTTCGTGACTGGACCTAAGGGTCAGGGGTCCCTTTACCTGTACCTTTACACATGGCATTAGCCACAATCCACTGGTATCCTGTAGCTTGAGAAATAATGTCCTTCTGTCTGATGTGCTTACCCTCTTACAATAGCCATGGTGTCACCGAGGCCCCTTTGTGTTATGTATTTTCTGGTTCTTCTCAAACTAAACCAATTCTGGTTCATTAATACAGTAGCTGTTGTGGAATTATGTGGGTGACCATGTGGAGAGAGTGTATAATGTGCTCCTTGAGCTGGACTTCTTTTAAACTTTCTACAGCTCAGAGCATCTCATCTTGCTTCTAAATACAGTCATACCTTGGAAGTCAAACGGAGTCCATTCCGGAAGTCCATTCAACTTCTAAAATGTTCGAAAACCAAATCACAGCTTCTGATTGCAGCCAATCAGAAGCCGCAGAAGCCCTGTTGGATGTTTGGGTTCCAAAGTAACGTTCGCAAACTGGAAGAATCATTTCCGGGTTTGAGGCATTCGGGAGCCAAAACGTCCGAGTTCCAGGGTGTCCAGGATCCAAGGTACGACTGTACAGTGGTACCTCGGGTTACATATGCTTCAGGTTACAGACTCCGCTAACCCAGAAATAGTGCTTCAGGTTAAGAACTTTGCTTCAGGATGAGAACAGAAATTGGGCTCTGGCGGCGCAGCAGCAGCAGGAGGCCCCATTAGCTAAAGTGGTGCTTCAGGTTAAGAACAGTTCCAGGTTAAGAACGGACCTCCAGAACGAATTAAGTACTTAACCTGAGGTACCACTGTTTGTGAGATGAGGAGGGAACAGCAGCAACCTTTCCCCCCCGTTACGAAACACCATAAAATACTGGTACCTTTCCCAACCCTCCTTATTACGTTATGGGGGCTTTACAGGGCAGCATGACTGATCTTATGTGAAGCATGAACACAGTACACAAATCACAGAAGCCTCCAGAACATACTTCAGAAAAAAAGACCTGCAACATTTGTCACAACCGAATCCATCGAATTTTGCACACAGAGACTTGAGTGCAAAACGAAAAGGTACTCCACATCAGCTCTGCGAAATGATTCCACAACACAAAATGGTTTCCCTGGTCTTTGTATTCTTACAGCTTCCCCCCTAGAAAAAGGGTTTCTCCAATAATCTTATTACAGGACCCTGCGTCACAATGTCGGCAGCTGCTGCCTGATAATGATAATAAAAAAACCCTGCATGGTTAAAGGGAATTGATCTCTGTTATGTTTCTGAATATTTTTAGACTGAGATGGTTCACCATGCAAACTATCTGAATAAGGCGCAATGTATTTGAGGAGTCTGCAAAGAAAACATTCATCCCATAAATCTATTCAGGTACTCGCATGAATGCCACATGTGACTGGCAGCTAGCCTTACAACCAATTAACTACATGAAGGAATTGGGAAGGTTCTGACTTCTAGCAATTAAGTTGCTCTGTCACACACACACACAAGCACACACACACACACTGAATTTATCGTTGGAAGTGGATTCACATGATGGGCTCAGTATCCTCTGGGAGCAGCTGGAAGTCAGCGCAGGCGAGGCCTTTCCTGTGGCTTCCGCATGATGAAGCGGTCATGAGATCAAGGCCTCAGAAACACGGGTTATACTGTATTTCAGCCTCGACAGGGGACTACTGTAATCCTCCAGGGTCAACCAACATGGACTGTAGAGAAAGTCTTGGGGCGGAACCATGTGATGAGTTGCCACTAAAGTAGGCTTGCGACCTTAACAAAGAGGCAGTCTCTCTCTGAAGAGCTGCCTGGTCCAAGTCCAATTTAAAGATAAAAAGGGGCCTTGAAGTTGCCCTACAACAGTTAGCACCCAGACAGCAAGCTAAGCGGCCACAGTGGCGAGATGTATTGTATTTCTGTTTGAAGTCGAGTAATTATATTTACGCTCACTGGAAGGACAGATCCTGAAGCTGAGGCTCCAATACTTTGGCCACCTCATGAGAAGAGAAGACTCCCTGGGAAAGACCCTGATGTTGGGAAAGATGGAGGGCACAAGGAGAAGGGGACGACAGAGGACAAGATGGTTGGACAGTGTTCTCGAAGCTACCAGCCTGAGTTTGACCAAACTGCGGGAGGCAGTAGAAGACAGGAGTGCCTGGCGTGCGCTGGTCCAGGGGGTCACGAAGAGTCGGACACGACTAAATGACTAAACAACAACAACAATTATCTTTACATTTGCATCTGCATATATATATATATATATATATAGATGCGGGTGGCGCTGTGGGTTAAACCACAGAGCCTAGGACTTGCCGATCAGAAGGTTGGTGGTTCAAATCCCCGCGATGGGGTGAGCTCCCGTTGCTCGGTCCCTGCTCCTGCCAACCTAGCAGTTCGAAAGCACGTCAAAGTGCAAGTAGATAAATAGGTACCGCTCCGGCGGGAAGGTAAGCGGCGTTTCCGTGCGCTGCTCTGGTTCGTCAGAAGCGGCTTAGTCATGCTGGCCACATGACCCGGAAGCTGTACGCCGGCTCCCTCGGCCAATAAAGCGAGATGAGCGCCGGCAACCCTAGAATCGGTCAAGACTGGACCTAATGGTCAGGGGCCCCTTTACCTTTTTATCTTAGCTGCAACAAATTGTGTACATGTGGGGGAGGATTCATAGGGAAAACATCTCTTTTAACACTGGTTAAGGAGGACAGATAGAAAATAACTGCGCCGCGATTTCAGCATTAGCAGCTAAGTGTCTACATTGCAACCTGGGGACAAGGACTCACCTCTGGATTGAAATACACCTCCAGCTTCTCCTCCTTCTTTCGGACCACCTGCCCAGTGCCACGACTTAATATAGACAGGTGCGACATTTTAGAACGAGTGCGTATGTGTACGACTTCAGTAGCTTTTTCCTTTGCTCCTATCCATTTTAGGAGATGCTCATCTAAGCAGAACGCTGGGCAACACTGTTTAGGCTTGGCTCATTTTAATGGCATGCATTATTCCGTAAACTTGATCTGCATCCAGGTACGGATAACATCCACAGAAAAGCCCACTTCAAGCTGAGTCCTCTTGTCGTTTTCACTTTTCTGGGTATGACTTTTTCAACTGCCTGTCCTGTGGCCGTTTCTTCCGTTCTGGTTGGTCCGAGGATTTGTGAAACGCCACCATGATCCCGATTGCGCTCTGAGGTTGTTTCTGCGTTGCTATGGCAGCAAAAGGAAATTAAGTTGTTGAAAGCAGCAAGAGGGAAGGTCAGGGAAGGGAGAGAAAGAAAGCCAGAGAGCAGATTTCGAGAAGATCAGACTCGGATTTCGAGGGTGGGTTTCCCTGCAAATGTCCTCCAACCGTGAGAGTAACATTATCCTTCACAGAACTTCTTTCATTGTCTCCCTGCCTCCTCCCTCAGTTTTTAAATTGCAGTGTTTTTCCCTATTAAGAAGAAAATGGAGCAGTATACTGCATGATCTGTAGCTGATAATCATTTGGAGAAGGGGTTCATTCTGCATCTGAAGATCTGTCACTACAGTGGTACCTCAGGTTAAGTACTTAATTCGTTCCGGAGCTCCGTTCTTAACCTGAAACTGTTCTTGACCAGAAGCACCACTTTAGCTAATGGGGCCTCCTGCTGCTGCCGCGCCACCGGCGCCCGATTTCTGTTCTCATCCTGAAGCAAAGTTCTTAACCTGAAGCACTATTTCTGGGTTAGTGGAGTATGTAACCTGAAGCGTATGTAACCTGAAGCGTATGTAACCCGAGGTACCACTGTACTTCTAGTCCACTTCCGAGTGCATTTTTTTAAGTTGTGCAAAATGCTTTGCTTCAGGTTTGTTTGTGATGCATCTGAACTGAAATCTCTTGATATTCCTGTTCGTTGTCCTGATATTAAATGCTCCTCCATTCCACCTTGATCGTTGGAGCCTTTGTAATACTCCACGGTCAGCATTTGTCACTGGTAGTACCTCTGGTGGTGGTGGGGACACACCTCATGCTCCTTCTAGTTTGCCCATCCTGCACTCAGCTCTCACCTGTGGCTCCTAGAAGCTGTCCACATGCGAGAGTGGCCACACCCCGGGGGCAGATTCAACTGGCTGGCTAAACCAGGTAAGGGTAGCTGATGGGTCTCAACCCATCGGTGAGTTAGGGTCTTCCCCTGCATGTGAAGACAAGGCTCTGGCAGATGTGACCAGAGAAGCGGACACGGAGCAATGGATCCAAACTACAAGAAAGAAGATTCCACCTAAACATTAGGAAGAACTTCCTGACAGTAAGAGCTGTTCGACAGTGGAATTTGCTGCCAAGGAGTGTGGTGGAGTCTCCTTCTTTGGAGGTCTTTAAGCAGAGGCTTGACAACCATATGTCAGGAGTGCTCTGATGGTGTTTCCTGCTTGGCAGGGGGTTGGATTCGATGGCCCTTGTGGTCTCTTCCAACTCTATGATTCTATGATTCTATGACCAAGAGTGGGTCCTATGGTCAAGAAGGAGGCTTCTGCATGAGCTATAGAGGGAAATGAGGGCCAGATGGGCTTGTCAACCTGGGAAGGGAACTCATCTAGATGGAAAGCTCTGATCCTAAACCTCGGCTTCCTTGAGGCGTATCTTCAGGAGAAGAAAATCCTAGGGTGTAAACTCTACACCAATCCAGAGTGGAGAGCAGCCTGTATGCCTCCTTCCGGCGACTCCCGCAGGCAAACTGGTGCCAAACATATTGCTCTGCTTTCCTCCATCAGTGAAGCCAAGAATCTGGTTGTCTGGGATGTTACTTAACCCCTGTAAAATTAGCAAAGATTTATCACAATAGTGATAATCTATGCTGGAAATGTAAAGAAAAAGAAGGTACCTTTTTCATATGTGGTGGACCTGCCCCAAGGTGAAAGACTTCTGGGGAGATTTATAATGAACTGAAACAAAATGTTAAAATATACATTTACTAAGAAACCAGAGGCCTTCCTTCTTGGAATAACAGGTTTGGAATTGCCCAAGAAAGATGTTAAATTATTTTTGTATGCCACAACTGCAGCAAGAATTTTGTAAGCTAAGAATTGGAAAACACAAGAAGTCCCAACAGTGGAGGAATGGCAGATGAAGATGATGGATTTTTCAAGGCTGGCTAACCTGACTGGAAGAGTCCGCGACCAGAAGGAGGAGGAGTACCAGGAAGAATGGATGAAATTTAAAGATTATTTAGCTAAATATGTTAAGATAACTTAATTGGAAAGGCTTGCAAGTAATAGGCTTAGGATTTAGATATGTAAAGATAGGGTTTAAGATGTTTAAAGCTAAATTAGAAAGAAGGAAAGATGTTAAGTGATCAAGTTAATTTTTTGAAAAAATCGATTTTGGAAAACTGTTAAAATGATATGTAATGAAATTCAACCAAGGGGATTTGAGGAAGTCACTTAATAATGTTACCAAGATTCAGACAGGATGTATGTATGTTTGTTTGTCTGTTTGTTTTAAATTTTTGGAAAATCAATAAAAAATTTTGAAAACGAAAGAAAGAATCTGGTTGTCTGGGCAGCCCAAGACCTCCATACACACTGCCCAGACTTGTGCCCCAGGGAGGTCCCTCTGTTGTAGCTACTGCAGCAATTTGACTTCACCTCTGGAGGCACATTGTTTCTCGAGGAGTGTGTGGCACTGTGGTCTAAACCACCAAGCCTCTTGGGCTTGCCGATCGGAAGGTCAGCGGTTCGAATCCCCACGACAGGGTGAGCTCCCATTGCTCTGTCCCAGCTCCTGCCAACCTAGCAGTTCGAAAGCACACCAGTGCAAGTAGATAAATAGGTACCACTCCAGCGGGAAGGTAAACAGCGTTTCTGTGCACTCTGGTTTCCACCATGGTGTCCCATTGCACCAGAAGTGGTTTAGTCATGCTGGCCACATGACCCGGAAAGCTGTCTGCGGACAAAGGCCAGTTCCCTCAGCCTGAAACAAGATGAGTGCCGCAACCCCATAGTCTCCTTTGACTGGATTTTACCATCCAGAGGTCTTTTACCTGTTTACCTTATACCAACAGACTAACTTCCAACAAACTAACTTTCATTTGTGGACCAAAAACAGGTTGGGAGCAACTGCAGGGGGGAATCAGTAGCTGGGGGCGGGGAGAGTGTTAAGTTGAAGCTGTGCAAATGAGCAATATACTAATTTATGTTGTTGTTGTTGTTTAGTCGTTCAGTCGTGTCCTACTCTTCGTGACCCCATGGACCAGAGCACGCCAGGCACTCCTGTCTTCCACTGCCACCCGCAGTTTGGTCAGATTCATGTTTGTAGCTTCGAGAACACTGTCCAACCATCTCGTCCTCTGCCGTCCCCTTCTCCTTGTGCCTCCATCTTTCCCAACATCAGGGTCTTTTCCAGTGAGTCTTCTCTTCTCATGAGGTGGCCAAAGTATTGGAGCCTCGGCTTCAGGATCTGTCCTTCCAGTGAGCACTCAGGGCTGATTTCCTTAAGAATGGATGCGTTTGATCTTCTTGCAGTTCATGGGACTCCCAGGAGTCTCCTCCAGCACCATAATTCAAAAGTGTCAATTCTTTGGCGATCAGCCTTCTTTATGGTCCAGCTCTCACTTCCATACATCACTACTGGGAAAACCATAGCTTTTACTATACGGACCTTTGTTGGCAAGGTGATGTCTCTACTTTTTAAAATGCTGTCTAGGTTTGCCATTGCTTTCCTCCCAAGAAGCAGGCGTCTCTTAATTTCGTGGCTGCTGTCTTCGGGACTTCGGGACCCCATTAGTGTCATACTAATTTATATGTTGGCTTATTAAGCTAAAATCACCCAAATGAGGTATTTCTTTTAATTTGCAGAGTGAGCAAGGGCACATGTAGAGATTGTGATGTAATCACCTGAGCTGGATCACAGGACCAAGCTGTTGGGTTTCCCATCATTCAAAGGATACTACAGTGGTACCTCGTGTTACATACGCTTCAGGTTACATACGCTTCAGGTTACAGACTCTGCTAACCCAGAAATATTGCTTCAGGTTAAGAACTTTGCTTCAGGATGAGAACAGAAATTGTGCTCTGACGGCGTGGCAGCAGCAGGAGGCCCTATTAGCTAAAGTGGTGCTTCAGTTTAAGAACAGTTTCAGGTTAAGTACGGACCTCCGGAACGAATTAAGTACTTAACCCGAGGTACCACTGTAACAGCTGAGAGTGTGACTAAGGATTTGGAACTCAGTGGGACCTCAGAATATAACTAAAATAAACTGCACACATTAGCAAAAAGTAAAATAAAAAAATGTTGTTTTCAGTTTATACCCTTTGTATGTCTCTAATATTCTTTTTCTTTCCCCCCCAGAAGAAACTGTGTTGAAAATCCTCATTTTAGGACAGGATTAGATCCTTTCCTCCTGGGTTTTCTTCCAACACTAAGTTGTCCTGATAATTCAATTCGACCAGGCAGGGGGAGCGAGCATCACCTCGCTTGAGGAGGGGGGCGAGGCGTGTTCTGCTTATACTATACGGGTGTATTCGCTGCAGAAACCGGTAAAGTCTGTCAAGTGCTCTTGAGCATCAATCTTCTGAAAGTGTACAAAGTTATACAGCAGGCTACTTTCAGCTAGATTTTGGTAGAGTGCCTTTCACGCAACATGTCCTCGGAGTGCTTTTCAAAATACAAACAGCAATAGAAAATGTACAAAACAAATAAGCGTTCAAACTGGTTTCCCAAGCAGACCGAAAGAAGCTTTTCAAAGCCAGGAATTAGGAAAGGATTAGAACTCCCAAGTTTGATGCACTCAAAACGGTGCGGGGGAAGGATATGGAGCTTATATACACTTGTAGGCAAAGGCTGGAGAGTCACAAAGTGGTCCTAGATCAGCATAATATGGCCTTATTGTTGTTTAGTCGTTTAGTTGTGTCCGACTCTTCGGGACCCCATGGACCAGAGCACGCCAGGCACTCCTGTCTTCCACTGCCTCCTGCGGTTTGGTCAAACTCATGTTGGTAGCTTCGAGAACACTGTCCAACCATCTCGTCCTCTGTTTTCCCTTCTCCTTGTGCCCTCAATCTTTCCTCTCTTTTCCAGGGAGTCTTCTCTTCTCATGAGGTGGCCAAAGTATTGGAGCCTCAGCTTCACGATCTGTCCTCCCAGTGAGCACTCAGGGCTGATTTCCTTCAGAATGGAGAGGTTTGATCTTCATGCAGTCCATGGGACTCTCAAGAGTCTCCTCCAGCACCATAATTCAAAAGCATCAATTCTGCGGCGATCAGCCTTCTTTATGGTTCAGCTCTCACTTCCATACATCACTACTGGGAAAACCATAGCTTTAACTATACGGACCTTTGTCGGCAAGGTGATGTCTCTGCTTTTTAAGATGCTGTCTAGGTTTGTCATCGCTTTTCTCCCAAGAAGCAGGCGTCTTTTAATTTCGTGGCTGCTGTCACCATCTGCAGTGATCATGGAGCCCAAGAAAGTAAAATCTCTCACTGCCTCCATTTCTTCCCCTTCTATTTGCCAGGAGGTGATGGGACCAGTGGCCATGATCATTATCAATCCTTTCCTGGCTTTTTGCTAAAAGAGGCTCACCTAATACATTTTTTAAAAAATTGCATTTCAACTGAGAGTGAATTTGGCAGTTAGGGTGTTCGCTTTGGCAGAGGCTGCAAAATTAGCTTGTGCATGTCTGTCACCGTGCGCTACTTATATAAATAGCAAAGGTCATAAAGTCTGCGCAGCCACAAAATAAATATTGCAGATGCACTGCCACATTCCACCTCTGAACTCTCACACTTGGCACCTGAAGACACCGCTGTGTAAATTGCTTCTCTTTCAACAGTTCTATTCTTTCAAGTGAATATTAGCTCCGGCGAAAGTTGCTGAGTTGATATCCTTGGAGATGATGGCTCCGGCTCTGTACACAAATTAGTTTTAGCAAAATGCATGCGCAGCGCAGCACTACCAGCCGAAATGTCTGAACCGCATTTATCAAGTTGCGAGGGGCAGGGAGGGAGGGAGGAAAGAGAGTCGCTTTGCTCGCGTCAAAGGACTTCTTCTGAGGCTGTCAGTGTGGAAGCCAATTAGCGCCAGTTATGGCAGTGTGGTGTTTTCGTGCAAAATAAATAAATAAGTTGTGGGCATAGGACGTCTTCTATTTCATTCCCACTTGCCAGGTTAAGCAGGTATCAGGCAGGGCTGCTGAGATTTTAAACAACTGTAAGTTGCGCCATTCCCAGTAGTGATGTATGGAAGTGAGAGCTGGACCATCAAGAAGGGTGATCGCCGAAGAATTGATGCTTTTGAATTCTGGTGCTGGAGGAGACTCTTGAGAATCCCACGGACTGCAAGGAGATCAAACTTATCCATTCCGAAGGAAATTAGCCCTGAGTGCTCATTGGAAGGACAGATCCTGAAGCTGAGGCTCCAATACTTTGGCCACCTCATGAGAAGAGAAGACTCCCTGGAAAAGACCCTGATGTTGGGAAAGATGGAGGGCACAAGGAGAAGGGGACAGTGGTTGGACAGTGTTCTCGAAGCTACCAACATGAGTTTGACCAAACTGCGGGAGGTAATGGAAGACAGAAGTGCCTGGTGTGCTCTGGTCCACGGGGTCACGAAGAGTCGGACACGACTAAACAACAACAAGAAGTTGCGCCAACTAGTGAGATAACTGACAAAGGCTCTTCCTCAATCCCAACCACATTATCCGACGCTAGAACTGATAAAAGGAAGGAAGGGCCTTCATGGTGGTAGAAGCCAGACTGGAATTCTCTCCCCCGGGCAATGCAAGACAAAAGATGTGGCCTAGATTAGAACCAAATTTTCATAAATATCCTATGACCTGAAAGCTGACTGAAGACATTTGGGTTCCAAAGAACGTTTGCAAACTGGAACACTGACTTCCGGGTTTGCGGCGTTCCAGAGCCAAAACGTTTGATTTGCAAGGCTTTCGACTTACAATGTACGGCTGTATTTAGCTGCTATCTTTCTTCCTTTTGTGAACTGATTTAAAGGGAGGCAATAAAAACTCTCACAAGCTTTATGAATAGCAACAAGAGCCCTCGAAATACATCAGTGGCGTAACGTGGGTTGTCAGCACCCGGGGCAAGGCAAGTAATTTGCGCCCCCTAACCTGTGGATTTGCGCCCCCTAACCCTAACCCCCAGATGTTGCGCCCGGTGCGGCCGGTCCCCCCTGCACCCCCCACACTACGCCACTGAAATACATTGTTCCCCACAGATCCTGTGCTAAGAAGCAGGCTGTGCTGGGTGACCTCCAAGCTCTCATCCAACGGAAAAATCAGAATTACATTAGGTGAGAATGGAATAAGGATGGAAAAACATTCTGAACAGCAAATTGGTGCTGTATAAATGATGAACAATAATACTTTTTGTGCATAATTTCATAGATGGTAGATAAAATATTGCTGCTGTGTGGCTAAATATGATCATGTTTTAAGTCTGCATCCTCAGAGTCAAATTACTCCTTATTGAGCAGGCCTATTTATAATTTGTGGCTTCATCCATGTTATACAGAGACTACAGAAACTTATGAAGAATATATCGGGGAAAAGGATTCCACAAGAGGCAATAAAGCTCTGTTCCCGCCCTTAAAAAAAGTTAATTACATCAATTATGAATACGATAATGCTCCTTTTAAGCATTTTGAATGCTAAATTAATACCATGTGTAGATATGTTTAGAAAAGTGCTGTCAGGGGTGGGGTGGGGTGGGAAAGTCAATTTACAAGTTGTTAATGGTAAAGATATATTTCCAGGTTACATGAAAGACGGCTCCCCCCTGCACAGATCTGCAAGATCACTTAGATCATCTGGGGAAATTTTACTCGTGGCACTGCACCCTACAGAATACCATACAGCAATAACCTGAAAACAGGCATTTTCTCCTATGGACTTTGTCTCCCTGGACTTGTGGAATGTCCGTCCTTCTGCATCAACCATCAGTTGCTTCAGATGTGTTTTTGCCCAGGCTTTCCCTAACCCTTAAGATTGGTCCCTGTTTCATGTGACTGAGTCCCTTGGATATTGTTGTTGTTTGGGGGTTAGTTTTCTTTGCCTTCGCACGGTTTTTATACCACTATGTTGTTGGTTTTAGGCTGCATGTTTGTTTTAATGGCATAATGGTTTGGTTTTTTTACATGCATACTGCTGAGAAATTTCAAAAAAATATTAAGTGATTTATAAATGCTTTCAAAGAACATAGAGCAACACAATCCCGTCTGCTCAGACGTTCAGAATACCGTTGAATTCCCACTGCTTTCAGGTAAGAGGGTTTTATGTACTGAGTTGAATAGGATCAAATGCAGCAGACTGATTGGTCCTAGAACAATGCAGCAGTATGATTGGTCTGCAGGAGCCACCCAATCCAGCTCCAGATGGAAGTGAATCCACAACCTGATTGGCCTACAGGAGAATCCCGGAATTAGCCAATCACGTGGGGCCCATTGTGTAAATAATGTATATAAAGCAGACATTATGGGGGAACTTCCATTCTTCTTCTCCACTATGAACTGAATAAAGAGCATGAAATCCACTCTTGACTCTGAGTATATTTCAGAGGGCGTCCATTAATTTGTTTGTGGCTGCACAAAAGGCTTTCACTCTGTTAACCCAGCTAAGGTTCAGGTGTCTCTTCATAAGTGAAGTGTGCTGGTCCTGGGGGCTAACCGAGAGGCGAGGTCCAAGTCCAGTCCAAGGTCAATGGTGCAGTATGGAGGCCGTCTGTCAAAGCTGTAGCTGGGTCCAAGGCGGTGAGTCGGGTGGAGTCAGGACCTCTGGCAGAAGAGCAGGGCAGGGTGCAGGCAGGAAGAGGCTACCAACAACGTGGCTCCCGCAACTTGGGACTGGGGCTGGCTGGCTTTTATCTGCCTCGAGGCATAGGGCGGCCCCAGTCCACAGGTGACTCACCTCTCCTGGCCTGGAGGCGAGCACTCCTCCGGCAGGAACTTAGTTCCTTCCGCCTCTCTGCCCTGAGCCTCTGCAGCTCAGGAGAGGCTGGAGGGTTACCGGTCCCAGAGGCAACCTCAGCTTCCCCTGATGGGGCTGAGAGTGGAGCACCTGCAGGCAATGGGTCCTCCATCACCTCAGGAGCCAGAGCAGACTCAGCTGGTGCCTGCACCTGAGGATCCAGCACAGGCGAGGACCCTTCAGGCTCAAGCCCCAGCCCCGGCTCAGCTGGTTCTGGAGGCGGGGACTCCTGTGCAGGCTGGGACTCCTCAGGTTCAGCCTCTGAGTCCGAATCCCAGGCCATCACACCAAGCTAGTTTGTGACATCCATCCATCATTAGATTAGTGTGGATGTTATTGGTACAGCACACAGTCCTGAATGATGAAGGTCAAGCCCAAGGGCCGAATGCAGCCCTCCAGGTTTCTCTATCGTGCCCTTGGGAATCTGGCCCGCCCTTCTGAGCCATACCCCTCACCAACTTTGTTTGAGTCCTCCTTGAGTGTTTCTGTCTTTTTAGAAGATGCCCTCAGAATCTGATTCTTCTTGCTCAAAGGTAAAGGGACCCCTGATCATTAGGTCCAGTTGCGGACGACACTGGGGTTGCGCACTCATCTCGCTCTATAGGCCGAGGGAGCTGAGTTTCCCCAGCCACTCTGGGCGGCTCCCAATCGAGTGTTAAAAACAATACAGCATTAAATATTAAAAACTTCCCTAAACAGGGCTGCCTTCAGATGTCTTCTAAAGATAGGATAGCTGCTTTTTCCTTCACATCTGAAGGGAGGGCGTTCCACAGGGCGGGCGCCACTACCAAGAAGGCCCTCTGTCTGGTTCCCTGTAACCTCACTTCTTGCAATGAAGGAACCACCAGAAGGCCCTCGGTGCTGGACCTCAGTGTCCAGGCTGAATGATGGGGGTGGAGATACAGGACCGAGGCTGTTTAGGGCTTTAAAGGTCAGCACCAACACTTTGAATCGTGCTTGGAAACATACTGGGAGCCAATGCAGATCTCTCAGGACCGGTGTTATGTGGTCCCAGCGGCCGCTCCCAGTCACCAGCCTAGCTGCCGCCTTCTGGATTAATTGCAATTTCCGGGTCACCTTCAAAGGTAGCCCCACATAGAGCGCATTTCAGTAGTCCAAGCGGGAGATAACTAGAGCATGCACCACTCTGGCAAGACAGTCCGCAGGCAGGTAGGGTCTTACCTGTGTACCAGGTGGAGCTGGTAGACAGCCGCCCTGGACACAGAATTAACCTGCGCCTCCATGGATAGCTGTGAGTCCAAAATGACTCCCAGGCTCCACACCTGGTCCTTCAGGGGCACAGATACCCCATTCAGGACCAGGGAATCCCCCACACCCACCCGCCCCCTGTCCCCCAAAAGCAGTACTTCTGTCTTGTCAGGATTCAACCTCAATCTGTTAGCCGCCATCCATCCTCCAACAGCCTCCAGACACTCACACAGGACCTTCACTGGTTCTGATTTAAAAGAGAGGTAGAGCTGGGTATCATCTGCACACTGATGAACACCCAGCCCAAAGCCCCTGATGATCTCTCCCAGCAGCTTCATGTAGATGTTAAAAAGCATGGGGGAGAGGGTGGAACCCTGAGGCACCCCACAAGTGAGCTGTCAAGTTGAAAAGATATATTCAGGCATAATATTTAACTTTAAAGATGTGCCCCCCCCTGTAATTTCCGTAACAAAGCAGTTTATTGCGGCCTGGTGGTGGTGGATTCACTTAAGATTTGCCTTTCACTGCTCTCTGTGTGTGTGTGTGTGTGTGTGTGTGTGTTTGCGTGTCCGTCTGAATGCACCCCAGGGCTGGAAGAGCCCCCCGCTTTCCCAGCCGGCCCTTCCCTCCCTTCTCAGCCCAGAACCTGGCCCCTGCGCTCCCATGGCGTGGCCTATTCTGGGGCCGCGTGTCCATAGCATCTGGTTCCCTGGCAACAGCTTCCAGGGGCTCATTCAGGGCCTTTTCTCTCCTTCACAAGGCCCCCGCGGCGACACCCCACCGCCGCCCCTAATCGCCATCTTTACGGCGTGTTTCAGATGCAGCTGGCAGGGGAAATAAACGCCGGCGAGCTGAGAGGCTCCCTTTTCTTAAGGGAAATTCCCTTATTCCGAATAGGATTCCTCGCAAGGAAAGGGGAAAGTTGACAGCTATGACTGGGGGTGAAATGCTGCTATTTCGCTTACTGGGGGGGGGGGGGAGAGGCTCCCCCTCAAAAATGATCTTTTGAGAGGGGTCTTCACACACACACACACACCCCCAAAATCCATAAGCCTTTTGTGTTTCCCTGAATAGCAATTTCCTGTTTCTGGCCAGGGTGGTGAAGTAAGCCTTGCTCGCCTGGACCATGCAGGGGGCGTGTGACGGGGGGGGGGGGGGCAGCCTGCAATGAAACCCATATTGCCCAAGGCTTGTTCCCCCCCACACACAAGGGAAAAGGAGCCGTGAAGACAGAGGAGGAGGAGGGGGGGGGGAATCTCCCCAACCTACAAGAACAAAAGGAGCAAAAGGTTGCTGCTAAAACGGCTTCAAGGGCTTTCTTAACAAAAGGGGGCACATTGCTGGGCTGCAAAGGTTGCAAAGTGGTTGAGGAGAAAGAAGGGGGGGGGAGAAACCAGGGGCGCATATCCTCCGACATTTCTCCAGTGAAAATAGGGACGTCCTATTCCATACCCTCCGACATTTCTCCAGTGAAAATAGGGACATCCTATTCCATACCCTCCGACATTTCTCCAGTGAAAATAGGGACGTCCTATTCCATACCCTCCGACATTTCTCCAGTGAAAATAGGGACATCCTATTCCATACCCTCCGACATTTCTCCAGTGAAAATAGGGACGTCCTATTCCATATCTTTCAACATTTCTCCAATGAAAATAGGGGTGTCCTATTCCATCTGCACTGATCATGGAGCCCAAGAAAGTAAAATCTCTCACTGCCTCCATTTCTTCCCCTTCTATTTGCCAGGAGGTGATGGGCCCAGTGGCCATGATCTTCGTTTTTTTGATGTTGAGCTTCAGACCATATTTTGCGCTCTCCTCTTTCGCCCTCATTAAAAGGTTCTTTAATTCCTCCTCACTTTCTGCCATATGATACAATACAATATCTTTATTGTCATTGTCCCATACAGAACAATAAAACTGAAAAATCTACATCAGACATTCAAAAACCCCTAAAAACTCTGAAACCCCATTTTAAAATACAATATACTCCTATAGAGACCCCTTTAAGTTAGGGACCCCTGACCAACTCTGGGGTTGCGGTGCTCATTTTGCTTTACTGGCCGAGGGAGCCGGTGTACAGCTTCCAGGTCATGTGGCCAGCATGACTAAGCCACTTCTGGCAAACCGAGCTGCACACGGAAATGCCGTTTACCTTCCCGCCGGAGTGGTACCTATTTATCTACTTGCACTTTGACGTGCTTTCGAACTGCTAGGTTGGCAGGAGATAGAGAATTCTTATACTGCATTTAAAACCAGAATTGCATTTGGGTAGAAACTGTTTCTCACATGCCCCTTACAGGCTGGGAGCTGACGAAGGAGAGATTGCACATGTACTACGCGACACTGAAAAGCATGCGAATTCCAGAAGTGTGAGGCAAGCGAAGAAAAGCAGCTTCGTAGGGGCTGGGCAAGGGGCTAGCAGCCTGTGGAGACAGGGGGCTTCCTGGGGCTAATAAATAATAATAATAATAAAACTTTATTTATATCCTGCCCTCCCCAACCGAAGCCGCGCTCAAAGCAGCTAACAACAATAAAATGATATACATTCTAAAATCATTTCATTCTAAAATTAATTCAAATCAGATTAATGGCAACCAATTGGGCTAGAGTTCTGTGAGGATTGCCAAAGGAGGGGGTCAGGCTGTGCCCTGGCCAAAGGTTTGGTGGAACAGCTCTGTCTTGCAGGCCCTGCAGAAAGATGTCAAATCCCGCAGTGCCCTAGTCTCTTGTGGCAGAGCGTTCCACCAGATCGGAGCCACAGCCGAAAAAGCCCTGGCTCTGGTTGAGGTCAGCCTAACCTCTTTGTGGCCTGAGACCTCCAAGGTGTTTTTGTTTGAAGGCCATAAGGTCCTCCGTGGGACATAGCAGGAGAGGCGGTCCTGTAGGTATGAGGGTCCTAGGCCATATAGGGCTTTGAAGGTTAAAACCAGCACCTTAAACCTGATCCTGTACTCCACCGGGAGCCAGTGCAGCTGGTATAGCACTGGGTGAATGTGATCTTGCAGTGAAGACCCCGTAAGGAGTCTCGCCGTGGCATTCTGCACCCGCTGGAGTTTCTGAGTCAGTCTCAAGGGCAGCCCCACGTAGAGCGAGTTACAATAATCCAGTCTGGAGGCATTTCAGTGGAGAAACTTCCTGCAAGAGGATGTGCCTGCCCCAAGCTTGCGCCATCTTCCATCGCAATTAGCAAAGAGGCACCTCATGGACTTTCACAATGAGCCTATTTGGGGAGGGTATGAGAAAGAAAAAAATTTCCACTAAAGCTGTGAAAAGTATTATTTGCCTTTCAGGGCTTAGGGGGTCGGTGGGTGATGTTTGCGGTGGAGAGAATCGTTATTAATCCCATAGAAAATGCATGTATTGTTCCCTGGCTGCTTGTCAACGTTCTAGCTGTCAGCTGATAAAATAATTTTCACTTGATATTTGATCGATTAAGCCTTGAGGGCAGCAGTTCTGCTGTGCACGCTTATAATTTATTTTATTAATTTCATTTCTATACCGCTTTAAATTTTTAAGAAAAATCTCAAAGCGGTTTACAGAATATGAAAACATCAATGTTATGTACTGAGTTGAATAGGGTCCAGAATGCAGCAGTCTGATTGGTCCTAGAACAATAGGATCCAGAATGCAGAAGTCTGATTGGTCCACAGGAGCCACCCAATCCAGCTCCAGGTGGAATCCGCAACCTGATTGGCCTACAGGAGAATCCCGGAATTAGCCAATCACGTGGGGCCCATTGTGTAAATAATGTATATAAAGCAGACATTCTGGTGGAACTTTCATTCCTGCACTTCATTCTGCACTTCATTAAGCACACATAATATCAAAACCAAAATAGAGGTATCATTCAGAAATACTGAAAGAACAAACTACCCACACGCTGCCTGCTACCTGCCCAGGAATATAAACCAGACTGCCTCCCTTTACTGTTTCCAGAAATAAGAAAACCCATTTTTTATTCTGAGATGGTTCTAACTTTGATGATGGTGGTCGATTTGCTTATACTTTCCCATCCGTGGCCATTTGACCTCCATGCTGCAGCGACTCTGGCGGTATTCAGATTTGAGCAAATATTAACATCTTGCTTCCTTGAGAGACGACATTCTGAAATAAGATTCCCCGGTTTCTTTCTCATTAACTTCCACCTTCTGGAAACTTTCATGGTTTTGCTGAATCAGTCCAGTAGGGCTTCAAGTACTGCACCAATTAGCAATCAGTAGGAGTGCAAGTTATCCTTCTCTCAGCTTTTGCCTGGTCCTCCTGGAGAAAGAAATTTAATTTTCATTCCTCTCCCTGGGCAAAAGGAGAAGAAAAATGGAGAAGTAATCTCCGATATGTTAAAAAAAACACTGCCCCCCACCAATATTCTGAGTGCTGTAGTGCTTCCATCTCTGGAGATCATTCAATCGTCTCTCTTTTTCTTGTTTTAAAAACACCTCCAGTCCCAGGGTCCAATTTGATCAGTCTCCCTGTGCTGTAGAATAACATATATATCTTTCAAAACCCAGCCTGCATAACTTATGAGAATACCATCCATTCTGCACTGAAATATTTTATAAACCCCCTAGGATTAGGAAACGACTGAGCCCTTGAGTAGCCATGGTTCAAATGTACACACTTCTGCACATGCACATAAGGTAAAGGTAAAGGGTCCCCTGACCATTAGGTCCAGTTGTGAGCTCATCTCGCTTTATTGGCCGAGAGAGCCGGCGTACAGCTTCAGGGTCATGTGGCCAGCATGACTAAGCCACTTCTGGCGAACCAGAGCAGCGCACAGAAACACCGTTTACCTTCCCACCAGAGCGGTACCTATTTATCTACTTGCACTTTGATGTGCTTTCGAACTGCTAGGTTGGCAGGAGCAGGGACCAAGCAACGGGAGCTCACCCCGTCGCAGGGATTCAAACTGCTGACCTTCTGATCAGCGACTCCTAGGCTCTGTGGTTTAACCCACAGCGCACATAGACCTTGAAAATTGCCACAGACCTGAAATCAACTTTGCACCAGACAGCACAGGCAGGCTGCAGAAGGCGCTGGGCTGGTCCTGTTTTCTTAGTTGTTGCTGGAAATTTTCCATCCTGCTTTTTTTAGAAAACAGCAGGAATCGTTTCTCTCTCTCCCCCCCCCTCTCCCTAGGAGTCAATTAAAGAAACCCAAATTATTACCATTTGAATAAACAATAATTTCTTTGCCTCCCCTCACAGAAGCTCATTACTAGTAACCAAAAGCCAGAACTAATTAAGTGATCTGATAGCGTAAATCCTATTAGGAATGTTTTTTATCATAATTAATTAATTCTCTCCTGAAATCATAGCTACTTTTAGAAAATGCCAACTGATTTTATTTATTTATTTAAAAAAAACCCTTCCGTATCTCTCTCTCTGTCTCTCCTCATTCCACCCCAGGCTCTGCCAAGGTTTTCATTCTCTCAAGAGATGTGTGAGAGTCTTGTAAGAAATGCTCATATCGAGGAAGGGCTTTGCTGGCAGAAAGAAAGTGAATCAGATTCTCACAGGATCCAAAACAGATACATGTGCTGATTTAAATTATAAAAAAAAATGCAGGCGGGGGCCACCTCTGGCTAAGGCATGTGATTGCTTCTTTCTTTGCTAGTCAAGAGAGTACCCTTATGTAATTGCAAGACTTGCTGCCATCCAGAGACAGACCCAGAGGCAATATCTTTGCTACTGCTTCCATTTCGGATTGAATTGAAAACTGGAGATTGAAAAATTATTAACATTTCAAGTGACCTGTGGAGAGTTTCAGGCTCAACTTCCATAAAGACAATGATGTAAACCAAGTTGTTACTGGATGCCCAGACAAGCTGCCAATCTGACATTTGTATGTGTGTATAGAATCTTATATATCCATATATTTTTTTATTTATTTTCCATTTAATAATATACATTCACATCATTAAGGTACAGGTAAAGGGACCCCTGACCATCAGGTCCAGACGTGGCCGACTCTGGGATTGCGGCGCTCATCTCGCTTTACTGGCCGAGGGAGCCGGCGTAAAGCTTCCGCGTCATGTGGCCAGCATGACTAAGCCACTTCTGGCGAACCAGAGCAGCGCACGGAAACACCGTTTACCTTCCCGCCGGAGCGGTACCTATTTATCTACTTGCACTGGTTTGCTTTCGAACTGCTAGGTGGGCAGGAGCAGGGACTGAGCAACGGGAGCTCACCCCATCACGGGGATTCGAACCGCCGACCTTCTGATCGGCAAGCCCTAGGCTCTGTGGTTTAGACCACAGTGCTTTGTTCTGCTGATACACGGCCAAGCGGGGGGGGGGGGGGGAGGAAGCCGTTTCTCCGAAGCCCGACACCTGCTGACTGGGGCCCTGGAAAAACCTGCCCTGACCCTGCTACTAAAACTCTATATTGTCTTCAACAGTTAGCTGGCATGAGCTAGTGAGCCAGGACAGGTGTGATTGCCATAGCTGTCAACTTACAGATTTGAAAATAAGGGACCAGCAGCCAAAATAAGGGATTTTCAGAGCACAGGTATGTTCAACTTCTGAGCCCCTCCGAGCCAAAGGCAGAAAGCCCAGCCAGCAGCTAAACGAAGCATCAAGCAGTGGTTCCCACAGCGCAGCAACCTGGCAAAGAGGGTGCAGCAAGAAAAACTGTCACCTCTCCGCTGGGAAGCGCTGAGCAAAGGCGAGTCCCCAGGCAACGTGGCCGATTTGATCGACACAAGGCATGCAAGCTCCACCCCCCAGTCGTTCTTAGACTCCCTATTGGGTGAGCAACGCGGCCAAGCAACACAGTTGGAGCCTACCTCCTCCTTCCTTTGAAACCTGGGAAATTTAAGGGACATCATCAATAAGGGACAGCCGCGGGACACAGTGCTGGGATAAGGGACTTTCCCACCAAATAAGGGACGATTGACAGCTATGGTGATTGCAGGACTAGTCACTAACCTCTATTGAGCTGGATAAGAGAGCATGCATTCTGTACTGGTGTTTCCATTCCACCAGCACAGAATGCAAGCTTCATTTAACTGTGCCTTTGTGTTTTACAGTTAATACTGTATAGGCATACCGAATGACAAAGAACCTCCTAGGGAAATGTTGTGAAAGTCTGAAAACTCAAGACATGCCATTGATTGCTGACACTCAGCAAAATATGATTGCCAGCATTCTCTGGCCTTTGTCCAAAACGTTGAGAAATACACATTTATTTTTGGGCATGCATGTTGCAAAATCTATGTGGGATTGTTGACGCCTCCTTGTGTCAGACCTCCCTTACACTTGGGGGGGGGGGGAATCCCATTGTTTAAGAAAATAAAACAAGCATTGTTCCCAAAGTCTTAGCAATTACACATTCCCACCACAGGCACAGCGGTTTTGATGTTATTAAAAAAAAAGAAAGAAAACCCCACACCTTTCCCCATTGGTCCAAGAGGAAAGTGTATTTAGGGTCTGGGTTTACGCAGAAAGATGGCTAGTTGAGCTGCAACTAGGTACCTGGGCTCCCAGCAACGCTGGAATTGGACCCCAGGCATGGAAGAGATTTCTATGGCAGCCTGGATAAATTCCACTCCGCCTTTTGGGTCAGAGTTCTTTCACAGATGTTGTTGTTTAGTCGTGTCCGACTCTTCGTGACCCCATGGACCAGAGCACACCAGGCACTCCTATCTTTGACTGCCTCCCATAGTTTGGTCAAACTTACGTTCGTAGCTTCGAGAACACTGTCCAACCATCTCATCCTCTGTCGTCCCCTTCTCCTTGTGCCCTCCATCTTTCCCAACATCAGGGTCTTTTCCAGGGAGTCTCCTCTTCTCATGAGGTGGCCAAAGGACTGGAGCCTCAGCTTCAGGATCTGTCCTTCCAGTGAGCACTCAGGGCTGATTTCCTTAAGAATGGATAGGTTTGATCTTCTTGCAGTCCACGGGACTCTCAAGAGTCTCCTCCAGCACCAGAATTCAAAAGCACCAATTCTTTGGCGATCAGCCTTCTTTATGGTCCAGCTCTCACTTCCATACATCACTACTGGGAAAACCATAGCTTTAACTATACGGACCTTTGTTGGCAAGGTGATGTCTGCTTTTTAAGATGCTGTCTAGGTTTGTCATTGATTTTCTCCCAAGAAGCAGGCACAGCTATATTATTATTATTATTATTATTATTATTATTATTATTATTATTAATCACCTTTTATCTGAAGATCACGGGGTGGTTCGCAACATAAACATACAAAATGAGAACACAAAATACACAATAAAACGAAAAAAATCTAACAACTCTCCTCCCACAAACACATTTTGAAGGCCATAAAAGTGTTGATCAGTAAAGGCCTGGCTATAGAGAATTTTTTTCGCCTGGTGCCTAAAAAAATGCAATGAAGGCCCCAGGCCAGCCTCTCTGAGGAGAATATTCTTCCACAAATGGGGAGCCAACACAGAAAAGGCCTGTTTTCATGTTGATGCTCTCTAAACCTCTGGTGGAAGAGGCACACAAAGAAGGGCCTCAGATTACGGTCGCAGGGTCCAGGTTGGTTCAGATGGGTCACCACATGGGAAGACCTGCTCTTTTGAGCAGCCAATGCTAGGATGAGGATTGCAATGCCTTTTTCAGCCTCACTATCATCTTGCTAGAGAGACGTGGGTGGCGCTGTGGGTTAAACCACAAAGCCTAGGATCAGAAGGTCGGTGGTTCGAATCCCTGCAACAGGGTGAGCTCCCATTGCTCGGTCCCTGCTCCTGCCAACCTAGCAGTTTGAAAGCACGTCAAAGTGCAAGTAGATAACTAGGTACTGCTCCGGTGGAAAGGTAAACAGCGTTTCCGTGCACTGCTCTGGTTCGCCAGAGGCGGCTTAATCATGCTGGCCACATGACCCGGAAGTTGTACACTGGCTCCCTCAGCCAATAAAGCGAGATGAGCGCCGCAACCCCAGAGTCGGCCACGACTGGACCTAATGGTCAGGGGTCCCTTTACCTTTACTATCATCTTGCTGCTTGAATTATTATAGCCATTACTGTCTGTAGGGCAGCTTATGATTGCTTTGCATTCATAAAGTCCCTGATTCAATACTCCGAAATCCACTGCCCACCCCTGAACCTAGGAGAGGTGATTTGCATGTTCAGACCCAGAAACCTCCCCCCTAAATAAATTCACACTTGACTCAAATTTTTGGTTTGGTTTTTGGCAGAATTTAGGCCACAACTTTATTGATTACAGAAAGTGACTGGTTGCATAGGCTCTGGTTTAAGAGCCTATGCAGGTAGCGCTGACCCAGGGCACCAGCATAGGTCAGCCAAGGGTGAACACCTGGATAGGCGGAAAGCCGGGCATGGGCTAACTCTGCCACCCAAATGTGCCCCTGGACTCAGGCACGGGCACAACCCCCTCTCAGGGGTTAACCAAACCACTGAGCCCCTGAATTCCTTTAACAGAATACCCTTCACATAGGGATGGCGAGAGCGTTCTCCCATCCCTATCACCTGAACCAGAGCCTATCCGCAACCTTACAAGTTGTGATGATTTGCTACGCGGCAGGCGAAACGCAAATGGCAACAGCCAATCAGCCAAGTGGGGAAAATTCCTGCCGTGCCCCTGTCCCAAGGACAGACGACACACGACGGCATAGCAAGGTCAAGCGCAACAAGCCCTAAACGTAGGGAGAAGTGGGTGGGTGTTCCGAATGCACACGCCGAAAGAGGGAGCTCTGGGTCACGTGCATGGGCATAAATAGGTCCCTCAAACTATTTGGACTGCGTCCCATTGGCCAGGTTGTACCCAGCTTTGAGGGACCTATCAATCGGGTGTTGTGGCTTACCAATTGTACCCACCCACAACACAGGGTTGTCCAGGTCTCACCGCAATACGTCCAGTATACCTGAAGGAGCATCTCCACCTTCATCGTTCTGCCCGGACACTGAGGTCCAGTGCTGAGGGCCTTCTGGCGGTTCCCTCGCTGCGAGAAGCCAGGTTACAGGGAACCAGGCAGAGGGCCTTCTCGATAGTGGCACCTGCCCTGTGGAACGCCCTCCCACCAGATGTCAAAGAGAAAAATAACTACCAAACTTTTAGTAGACATCTGAAGGCAGCCCTGTTTAGGGAAGCTTTTAATGTTTAATAGGTTATTGTATTTTAGTGTTTTGTTGGAAGCTGCCCAGAGTGGCTGGGGAAACCCAGCCAGATGGGTGGGGTATAAATAAATTATTAGTATTAATATATACGTGCCCTCTTTAAGGGAGGACCCGATTTCTGCCATCTGTTGCAGCACCTATAGCACTAAGGACTTTTTCTCTCTTCAGTTTTGAGTTATGAATGGGTTACAGTATTAATAATAATGAATGCTTCCATGCACCTCTGTTTTTCCTCTTTTCTTGCAAGGAAAGAAGATCTTTCTTTAGCTTAGTTTGGATCTACATTTCTTGAGTTATGTACTGATCAGGCCCATTCAGTGATACCTCCCAGTTTATCTTTAGCAAAGATTCCTGCTCCTCTCTAGGAGGGATGTTTAAAGAGCTACTGTTATGTACTGAGTTGAATAGGATCCAAAATGCAGCAGCCTGATTGGACCTAGAACAATAGGATTCAGAATGCAGCAGTCTGATTGGTCCTAGAACAATGCAGCAGTATGATTGGTCTGCAGGAGCCACCCAATCCAGCTCCAGGTAGAAGTGAATCCACAACCTGATTGGCCTACAGGAGAATCCCGGAATTAGCCAATCATTGTTTAAATAATGTATATAAAGCAGCTATTGTGGGGGAACGTCCATTCCTCCTCACCACTGTGAGCTGAATAAAGAGCAAGAAATCTACTCTCGACTCCGTGTATATTTCACCTACATGCACACACGAGGTTCAAACATGAGGGCTCCCAAAGGGTTACAATAGCTTTCGGCGAATATTAAATGCATCCATTCAAAGGACTTGCTGGGTAAATGGTCCCCTTCTTCCTCTGGACTTTGGTCCTCCTGAAATGAATTCAGGTCCAGGAATTATCCTCGCAGAGATGGGAAAGTACCGTATTTTTCGCTCTATAATACACACCAGACCACAAGACGCACCTAGTTTTTGGAGGAGGAAAACAAGAAAAAAAATATTCTGAATCTCAGAAGCCAGAACAGCAAGAGGGATCGCTGCGCAGTGAAAGCAGCAATCCCTCTTGCTGTTCTGGCTTCTGTGATAGCTGCGCAGCCTGCATTCGCTCCATAAGACACACACACATTCCCCCTTACTTTTTAGGAGGGAAAAGGTGAGCCTTATAGAGCAAAAAATACGGTAATTGTTGGATCCAAAACTGCCTCACCCCCTTCAGAGTCCTGATAAAGTTTGCATTTCTGTCCTCTGCGTCTGAATATATTCGCTTTATGAGAACGGAGGGGTACATTTCCTTTTACTAACCTTCGGGGGAAATTCTGGGTGGATGTTAAAATGAGAAGCAACATGAACCAAAAAAAAAAAAAAGTGCTCTAAAGTGGGTCTCTCCCCCCCTCTCATCCACCCACATAAATGCCTCTCAGTTCCAGACTGCTATGTGTACATGTCGAAGGGTGTCAAATGACGTCCCTTTTACTGGCTGCCAGTTCTGCTGCTATGCGCAGCTCATAAAACAAGAACAGGAAATGCTGCCTGAAACTTCTACATTTACAAAGAAAGAAGGATAGCATTACCAGGCCTTTAAAAAAAAAAAGAATTTTGAAAAATCTCTTTTCATCACGGATTACGTTAAAAAACAACAACCTATCCTTTCGTTTAGGAGGGCTCGCCTTTCTGAATTCTGACTTTTGCTTCTGGTAATCAAAGCTGGCTTTGAACTTGCGTATGGGCGCACGCACATACATTTCTCCCTCCTTAAAAAAACCACACACACACACACACACAGCTTTACACTTATTTCTTTTTCGAGAATATGAAAAATTCCAAGGAAAATAGCATGCTCATAAAACGTGTTCTCCCTAGCAGAGAGCGTGTGTTGCTGTGGGGGATACAAGCCATTCCCAGGCAGTGAATGGGTTAATTGGGTCGCTGGGGAGAATTGCTTGTTGCCAATTTTGAAGGAGGGGTCAGAGGTTTTAAATATTGGACGCCCAACTTTGAGCGTCCTCTTGGCTGCTTGCATCGGATCACCCGCCCACCCTCCCTGTATTGGGGTGTGGGTGTGTTCGCTTGACCTTGCTATGCCTGTCATGGGGTCGTCTGCTTTGAGGCAGGGGCCTGGTAGGAATTTTGTCCATTTGGCTGATTGGCTGGGGCCATTTGGTTTTTGCCTACTGCGTAGCAAATCGTCACAACTTGTAAGGTTGGTGGTTAGGCATTGGTTCACATTGGTTGGTGGAGGGGTAAGTGCCTACCCCTCCAATGGTGGTGCGGAAAGGGAATTCCGTTAAAGGAATCCAGGGGCTTGCCATTCTTTTCGTCCTTGTCCCTGGCATCGGACTTGGGCCACCAGGAGCATGAGGGTGAGAAGTGAGGGACTGAGGCCCAGCTTCATTTTCTCCCCAAAATTGTTTCCCTCACTGGCTTCCGCTGGAATCCGGAAGTCCAGTTCTGTCCCCTGGGCAAGGACAGATAGTCGGAACCAATGCCTAAGCAACCACTCAGTTGGGTGTATTCAAATAAAGTTGTGGCCAAAATAGTGCTAAAAACCCAAACCAAAATTGATGTGTGATGTGTGAATTATTGGGGACCTTGACACGCAAAGATCTCAGAAGCAGAGCAAGATGCAAAGAAACCGTGCTGATGAGCACCCATGTTTAATTAGCAGCTAGCTGCATTTTGGGGACACAGGTGGTGCTGTGGGTTAAAGCCTCAGTGCCTAGGGCTTGCCGATCGTAAGGTCGGCAGTTCGAATCCCCGCGGCGGGGTGCGCTCCCGCTGCTCGGTCCCAGCGCCTGCCAACCTAGCAGTTCGAAAGCACTCCCGGGTGCAAGTAGATAAATAGGGACCGCTTACTAGCGGGAAGGTAAACGGCGTTTCCATGTGCGGCTCTGGCTCGCCAGAGCAGCGATGTCACGCTGGCCACGTGACCCGGAAGTGTCTTCGGACAGCGCTGGCCCTTGGCCTCTTTGAGTGAGATGGGCGCACAACCCTAGAGTCTGTCAAGACTGGCCCGTACGGGCAGGGGTACCTTTACCTTTACCTTTAGCTGCATTTTAAGCGAGTGTTTCTGGTTATTATATTGATTTTCCCACCTACCCACCCCTTTTCTCTTTTACCAATGCTGGAATTTTGGCTACTGCTCTCCTTGTGACGGCTGTGGGTTAGGGAGGGTGTGCAAGGAATTCTTGGACAGACTCCATGGAAAGACGCTTGATCTGGTTCAAAGTTTAGACAAACATTTGGGAAGCAGTTCAATTTTACTGTCTCCAGTTCAGACTCTCTTAAAAACAAGATGATTTTGGGCCAGGAACACGCTTTGATGTGTATGGGGGGGAAAAGAAAGGAAAGGAAGGGGGGGGGACTATTGACAATTAGAAGCCGAGAGAAGTGTGGGTGGCGTAAACTTCAAACGAGAATGTGCACGTTTTTACGGCGGACAACCCAGTCATATTTGCTTTATTATGAAGATAGGTCACCAGCTTTGAGTTTCTTGGCCTCATCCTCGCAGATTTGAATATAGGCAGAGGATAACCTCAGAGCAAAAATATGTGTTAAGTAGATGCTTTCATGGTAAGCTTCCCTAAGTGAAAAAAAAGAAAAGGAAAAAGCCTTTGAACTTCCACAGAGACAATCTGGAGACTGGCAGCTTGGCTCCTCACATGAACGTTTGCCCACTGCCAGGTAGATGTAAAAACACAAAAACAAATGAGGAAAGAATTGGAACCAGAACGGTTGTGAGCTTGTGGAAGACTTTAAAGCTGGGCTGCACAACCCCATACCCTCCAGAATATCTCCGATGAAAACTGGGACATTTTTTTTCCATAATAATAATAATTTTACTATTTATACCTTACCCATCTCACTGGGTTGCCCCAGCTGTTCTGGGCTTCTTCCAAGATATATAAAAACATAATAAAATGTTTTTTAAAAACCCTATACAGAGCTGTCTTCAGATAGCTTGGCGGGTCGGATAACTCCATATCGTCCAACATTTCTCCAATGAAAATAGGGACATCCTTTCATGCCCTCCAGCATCTCTCTGATAAAAATAGGGGTGTCCTAAGGAAAAGCGGGGCATTCTGGGATCAAATCAGAATCTGGGACAGCTTCTGTAAATCCAGGACTGTCCCTGAAAAATGACACTTGGATAGTCTGCAATCTATAGGATTTATAAATGCAGTGCTTTTGTTTTCTTAAAAAAAAATGTTTAGGGGTACTCTCATCTTCCTCCTTATGAGGAAATACTGCCCTCAATGAAATTATGAAAGTATTATGAAATATTGCCCCTCAATGACACCAAATATAGATTCACAAAATGTTTAGGGGTATGTGTACCCCTGCGTACCCCCAGGAAAAAAGCACTGTATATATGTACAGTGGTCATGTGGTCACGAAGAGTCGGACACGACTAAACGACTAAACAACAACAACACCTTGGTTCTCAAACTTAATCTATTCTGGAAGTCCGTTCCAAAACCAAAGCGTTCCAAAACCAAGGCGCGCTTTCCCATAGAAAGTAATGCAAAATGGATTGATCCGTTCCAGACTTTTAAAAACAACCCCTAAAGCAGCAATTTAACATGAATTATTTTACAGACCACTGATCCATAAAATGAAAGCAATAAACAATTTATTGCAGCCACACAATCAATCAGTAGCTGAACTGGGTTCCACACAGTCGCAAAAACAAAAAAAAGAGCTGCAAAAGCAAAAACGCAAAATAAATAGCAAAGACAGACAGACCTCAGCGTAACGCTCCAAACGGAAGTGTAACACTCAAAACAGAGCACGTTCGGCTTCCAAAAACGTTCGCAAACCGGATTTGCAGTGTTTGGGTTCCAAGTTGTTTGAGTCCCGAGGCGTTTGAGAACCAAGTTTTTTGTTGTTGTTTAGTCGTTTAGTCGTGTCCGACTCTTCGTGACCCCATGGACCGGAGCACGCCAGGCACTCCTGTCTTCCACTGCCTCCCACAGTTTGGTCAAACTCATGCTGGTAGCTTCGAGAACACTGCCCAACCATCTCGTCCTCTGTCGTCCCCTTCTCCTTGTGCCCTCCATCTTTCCCAACATCAGGGTCTTTTCCAGGGAGTCTTCTCTTCTCATGAGGTGGCCAAAGTATTGGAGCCTCAGCTTCAGGATCTGTCCTTCCAGTGAGCATTCAGGGCTGATATCCTTAAGAATGGATAGGTTTGATCTTCTTGCAGTCCATGGGACTCTCAAGAGTCTCCTCCAGCACCAGAATTCAAAGGCATCAATTCTTTGGCGATCAGCCTTCTTGATGGTCCATCTCTCACTTCCATACATCACTACTGGGAAAACCATAGCTTGAACTATACGGACCTTTGTTGGCAAGGTGATGTCTCTACTTTTTAAGATGCTGTCTAGGTTTGTCATCGCTTTTCTCCCAAGAAGCAGGCGTCTTTTAATTTCGTGACTGCAGTCACCATCTGCAGTGATCATGGAGCCCAAGAAAGTAAAATCTCTCACTACTTCCCTTTCTTCCCCTTCTATTTGCCAGGAGAACCAAGGTACCACTGTATAAATATTCAACTGACCACTGCTGGGAGGCAAGAGGGTTTGGTTTACAGAATGCTGGCTGATGTAGTTGATTTGTGTTCTCCCATGAGAGGGCATTAAAGCGATGATGGCATTCCACTGCTGGCTGCCAGATTGTTCCCAGCACCATGGCCCAGCAGGCACGAACTTTTCTGACCTTCGTACGAGTGACATGCTTGGCTGCTGGCAAGACGCTGCTTTAAATTCCTTGAAGGATGACTAGAAGTTAATTGCCCCTTGTCTGGGCTCAATGACATTTGGATAGCGCAGCAAGGAGAGAATCGTCGTTTGGTGAGAGTGCCCTAGTCTTGCATCTTTTTCTAAGAATTTCTGTGTACGTTTTACGAAAACGAACAGAGCTTCTGAAATACCCTGGTGTGTCTCCAAGCCCAGTTCCTTTTCAACTCAATTACTGGCAATCCTGAGTCACTATGAAAGCTTGTGAGCCCGAGTGGTTCGAGTAATATACCATGCATTTGAAATCAAAATGTTTTTGTAATTGTGCCATTGCCAGTTGTGGTGGGAGGGTCGATGTTTTGCTCTGCAAAAATAGGCCCAATGAATGATTCTGTGTGGTCCCGAAGCTTGAACACCCCCCTTTTTTACCATCAGTAAAGGTAAAGGGACCCCTAATCATTAGGTCCAGTCGTGACCGACTCTGGGGTTGCGGCGCTCATCTCGCTTTATTGGCCGAGGGAGCCGGCGTACAGCTTCCGGGTCATGTGGCCAGCATGACTAAGCCGCTTCTGGCGAACCAGAGCAGCACACGGAAATGCTGTTTACCTTCCCACCGGAGCGGTACTTATTTATCTACTTGCACTTTGACGTGCTTTCGAACTGCTAGGTTAGCAGGAGCAGGGACCGAGCAACGGGAGCTCACCCCGTCGCAGGGATTCAAACTGCTGACCTTCTGATCGGCGAGCCCTAGGCTCTGTGGTTTAACCCATAGCGCCACCCATGTCCCATTTACCATCATAAACCCGTCCAAAAAAAGAACACAACCACCTTGTCTATTTGCAGGCAACAATAGCAGTTTGAAATCCAGAAGATTCTGCAAAGTAAGTTCTGCTCAAACCCAAGACCGGATTTAGGTTTGATGAGGCCCTAAGCTACTGAAGGTAATGGGGCCCTTTATATGCCCAGCTGTCCTTTGTCAACAACAAATCATCGCTGTTTTTCATGCTGTATGGTAATTTATGGACCTAATAGGTATCTAAAGCCATTTGCACATGTTCCCATGCAACCATTCCATGCAGAATGTAGGCACCCTATATAAAGAAATGAGCAAACCAGTGATATTTTAGGCTAGCAGGCGGCGCCCATGACTTACACCATAGGAGCCTACACAACACAAAACACTCTTGCTGTATGTGGGTTTTATTTTATTTGTTTTTTATCTTATATTTTGGAAATGTACATCCAGGTTTTTTTCCTTTAATTTTTTTGGGGCCCCCAAGAGAGTGTGGCCCTAAGCTATAGCTTGTTTAGCTTATACGTTAATCCGACACTGCTCAAAACTATTTTCTACAGTGGTACCTCTGGTTACATACTTAATTCGTTCTGGAGGTCCGTTCTTAACCTGAAACTGTTCTTAACCTGAAGCACCACTTTAGCTAATGGGGCCTCCCACTGCTGCCACACCACCGGAGCACGATTTCTGTTCTCATCCTGAAACAAAGTTCTTAACCTGAGGTACTATTTCTGGGTTAGGGGAGTCTGTAACCTGAAGCGTATGTAACCTGAGGTACCACTGTATATGTAAAACTCACACTAAAACAAGATTGATCTCGGCAAGTCATACTGTGACACACTTGTGTACATTTGCTTAGTGATGTTTAAACCTAGAAAACCCCCAGAAAAATGGAGATGGGAGACATGTCATTCTCTCCAACCTAATTTTTCTGTCACCCCCACCCCACCCCCGGTCTTCACATCGGTATGTTTGCTATGATCCCAGTTCTTGTTTTTGTTTTCATGCAACACTTAACACCAAATAAAAACCTACCTATAATCAAACTGAGTTGTGACATGGGCTTGGCACCCAGGTTGAACAAGCTGTTGCAAGTCGGTTGTTTCCCAACACCAAGACGAGTCGGTTCACACTTGTCAGAAGTCAACCTCGTAAGCCCTGACTACTTCATCTGTGTTTCTGCATTTAAATATATAAAAACCAGCTTTCTGGTACGGTTTAAACTGTGGGGGGGAGGGTTGAATTTTGGCCCTAGATTTGTGTTTTGAGAGACGATGTCAGAATTATTGTGGAGAATGTGGATTTCAGAAAAACCCAGCCAGATGGGTGGGGTATAAATTATTATATTATTTCTCAGTGCTTATTGAAATTGGCAAAATTTTCTGTTTGTTTGGGGAAGGCCTGCTAATAATAATAATAATTTATTATTTATACCCCGCCCATCTGGCTGGGTTTCCCCAGCCACTCTGGGCGGCTTCCAACAAAACACTAAAATACAATAACCTATTAAACATTAAAAGCTTCCCTAAACAGGGCTGCCTTCAGATGTCTTCTAAAAGTTTGGTAGTTATTCTTCTCTTTCACATCTGGTGGGAGGGCGTTCCACAGGGCGGGCGCCACTACTGAGAAGGCCCTCTGCCTGGTTCCCTGTAACTTGGCTTCTCGCAGGGAGGGAACTGCCAGAAGGCCCTCAGCGCTGGACCTCAGTGTCCGGGCAGAACAATGGAGGTGGAGATGCTCCTTCAGGTATACTGGACTGAGGCCGTTTAGGGCTTTAAAGGTCAGCACCAACACTTTGAATTGTGCTTGGAAACATACTGGAAGCCAGTGTAGGTCTTTGGTGTTATATGGTCTCGGTGGCCGCTCCCAGTCACCAGTCTAGCTGGAGCATTCTGGATTAGTTGTAGTTTCCGGGTCACCTTCATAGGTAGCCCCACGTAGAGCACATTGCAGTAGTCCAAGCGAGAGATAACTAGAGCATGCACCACTCTGGTGAGACAGTCCACGGGCAGGTAGGGTCTCAGCCTGTGTACCAGATGGAGCTGGTAGACAGCTGCCCTGGACACAGAATTGACCTGTGCCTCCATGGACAGCTGAGAGTCCAGAATGTCTCCTAGGCTGCACACCTGGTCCTTCAGGGGCACAGTTACCCCATTCAGGACCAGGGAGTCTTCCACACCTGCCCGCCTCCTGTCCCCCGAAAACAGTACTTCTGTCTTATCAGGATTCAGCCTCAATCTGTTAGCCGCCATCCATCCTCCAACCACCTCCAGACACTCACACAGGACCTTCACCGCATCAAAATCAGGCTGTGGAGCCATGAGGGACAGATTCCTGTGCAACGGAATCCATAATCCGGACTACATTTTGCCCTCACACAGAAGCAGTGTGCTTAATAAAAAAAGTGCCACCAAATCTTATACATAGACGTAGGAGTCCCAACAAGTTCAACGGGTCATTGGTTTGAGCATGGTGCCAAGGTTGCAGGTTCGATTCCCATATGGGAAGCGGCATACAGTATTCCTGCATTGCAAGGGGTTGGATTAGATGAATTCTATGATTATTCCGTACAATTGCTCCTAGTCATTGCAGCAGCACAGCCCATTCCTGTACGCTTAGGCTGTACTCCTTGAAATCAGAATTTAAGCGCATATGGTTGCGTAGGACCCAAGCCGTACTCTTTCCACAGTTTCCCACCCCCAATTTTCTCTACGCACGGCAAAACTGCGTGTCCACACAGCAAGAGTTTCCTTTAAAAGCCACACACACGTATACCCAACGTGACAACACTGGCTTACACTGATGCAAGAGACATGAGCTCGGTGGATTTTAAACAAAACGAAACAAAAAAAAACTCATGGCATTACCCTCCTGCCAGTTTCTCTGCCACAAATGTGCTGTGGTTGGTTACTGGTGAAAAGGGCCATCACAGTGATGGCCTCCTGGCTTTGGAGCAGTCCTAGAGACATAATAAATAATAATAATAATAATAATAATAATAATAATAATACCCCGCCCATCTGCTCTGGGCGGCTTCTAGCAGAACATAAAAAATAATAAAATGTCAAACATTAAAACTTCCTGATACAGGGCTGCCTTCAGATGTTTCTAAAAGTTGTGTAGTTCTTTATCTCCTTGACATCTGATGGGAGGATCTTCCACGGGGAGGGTGCCACCGCCAAGAAGGCCCTCCACTCCTTGTGTGGCACCAGCAAAGACCTTTTTATTTGTGCAGACTTTTGAACTTTTGTTCATCTGCTTTATTTGGATGCTGCTTTCATGGAGTTCCTGACCGTAGCTCAAGGTATTAGGGATATGAAAGTGTTTTTAAATTTTTCATTGCAAGCTGTGCTGATAACGCGGTTGGAAGGTGGGGTGCAGATCTAAATAAACACACAAATATTCCCACCTTAATAAAACCCAAAAAACCACAACCTAACACACTCTACACTAGGGGTAACCAATGTGCTGCCTGTCAGGTGATGCATCCTTGACCAGTGACAACGTTGACTGGGAATAGTGGGAGTCCTGCAACATTCACTTCGATGAAAAGCAAAAAGGTTCAATTCCCCATTATAGTGAATGGGGTGCTGGTGGTGAAACAGAGCGTTGCTTTTAACAGAGATAATTCCGTCTTGAACGTGGAGGCGAATTGGAAAGACACAAAGCAGCTCTGAAACAGATCGGGCTTCTTCCCAAAGTTACAGATACAAGTTGAATCTTGCGGCTGGTACACACACCCCTAATATGAATGTGAGATAGCGAGACAGATACCTTAGGGAAGGAGAAGGCTGGAAAATGTCATTTATCTAGTTGGATTCACTGCCAGTATTTAATATTACTGTTCCCCTGCTTATAAAGATATGCACTGGAATGACCAATCGGCAACAGCAGCTGAACGTCAAGTTTCTAAGCTAAATTCTGGAGCTGATATGAAACATGCATTTTTGAAATATACTGAGCAAGAATAAAACTTATCATTGCCTTGTGAAAAGAGGCAGAGTGTCTAAAACTGGAGTTTAATAAAATGTTTTAATGTAGCAAAATGACATTTGATGTCAAGAATTCTTGGAGCAATGTTTTTATAGGAAGTTAAGCACAGGTCCTCTTATTATCAAGCAAAATAGTGATTTGAAATGCCAGCTTAGATAAAGGTGAAAAAATGAGTTCATTGGGATTAACAGCATAACCCTTTACATACCTAAAGGGTAAAGGGACCCCTGACCATTAGGTCCAGTCGTGACCGACTCTGGGGTTGCGGCACTCATCTTGCTTTATTGGCCGAGGGAGCCGGCGTACAGCTTCCGGGTCATGTGCCCAGCATGACTAAGCCGCTTCTGGCGAACCAGAGCAGCGCACGGAAACGCCATTTACCTTCCCGCCGGAGGAGTACCTATTTATCTACTTGCACTGGTGTGCTTTCGAACTGCTAGGAGGGCAGGAGCAGGGACCGAGCAACGGGAGCTCACCCCATCGTGGGGATTCGAACTGCCGACCTTCTGATCGGCAAGTCCTAGGCTCTGTGTGCTTGATTTAGCCCTAAGTGTCAGATTGTGACAGAATTGCCCAATGGCTGAGCATGTCACAAACAGCGAGTCCCAGAATGCTTTGCAACTTGCAGGTTTCCAATGGCAGACAATATGGTTATAGTCTTTAAATGTGTTTTTGTTTGGGTGCAACCGAGTTTTGCTTTTGTTACAGTTAAGTTGCTTTTGTTTTGAATCTTATTTTGAACTTAAATTGTTTTCTTACTGTTAAGCCACCTGGAGACGTTTATGTTACATGAAAGCATATAAATTCTGCAAATCAATATGGAAAGGATTAACTGAAGGTATACTGTTGGTCAGTGAGAGATTTTACTTTGAGGCAGTGAGAGATTTTACTTTCTTGGGCTCCATGATCACTGCAGATGGTGACAGCAGTCACGAAATTAAAAGACGCCTGCTCCTTGGGAGAAAAGCAATGACAAACCTAGACAGCATCTTAAAAAGCAGAGACATCACCTTACCAAAAAAGGGCCGTATAGTTAAAGCCATGGTTTTCCCAGTAGTGATGTATGGAAGTGAGAGCTGGACCATAAAGAAGGCTGATTGCTGAAGAATTGATGCTTTTGAATTCTGGTGCTGAAGGAGACTCTTGAGAGTCCCATGGACTGCAAGAAGATCAAACCGATCCATTCTGAAGGAAATCAGCCCTGAGTGCTCACTGGAAGGACAGATCCTGAAGCTGAGGCTCCAATACTTTGGCCATCTCATGAGAAGAGAAGACTCCCTGGAAAAGACCCTGATGTTGGGAAAGATGGAGGGCATAAGGAGAAGGGGATGACAGAGGACGAGATGGTTGGACAGTGTTCTCGAAGCTACAAACATGAGTCTGACCAAACTGTGGGAGGCAGCGGAAGACAGGAGTGCCTGGCGTGCTCTGGTCCATGGTGTCACGAAGTGTTGGACACGACTAAACGACAACAACAATACTGTTGGGAAAACCACTGGTTTTAAAAAGGAATGAAGTTTGTTTCTGCAAAGCATTTTGTGCCCTCAGCTGGGACGGAAAGAAGTCCCCATTCAGCCACGATGCCCTGGGCAGGTCACTCTCAACATTACCTGCTTCACGGAGTTGCTTTCATAGAATTTAGAGTTGGACGGGACCCAGAGGGTAATCTAGTTCAATCCCCTGCAATACAGGAATCTTTTGCCCAATGTGAGACTTGAACCCGCAACTCCAAAATTTCGGAGTCCCATGCTCTACCAAGCTAAACTGCTCTCTACAGGAAAGGTGGGCTTGAAATGTGAAACCGTGGCTCTCCAAAATGTTGCTGCACTACAACTTCCATAAATTGTGGCCACTGTTTAGGGAAGTTTTTAACGTTTGAGGTTTCATTGTTTTTTAAGTCGTACCTCGGAAGGCAAACGGAATCCATTCCGCAAGGCCGTCTGACTTCCAAAACGTCCGGGAACGAAGGCGTGGCTTCCGATTGGCTGAAGGAAGCTCCTGCAGCCAATCGGAAGCCTCATCGGATGTTTGGGTTTCAAAGAACGTTCGCAAACCGGAACACTCACTTCCGGGTTTGTGGTGTTCGAGAGCAAAAACGTTTGACTCGCAAGGTGTTCGGGATCTAAGGTACGACTGTATTCTGCTGGGAGCTGCCCAGAGTGGCTGGGGTATAAATTATTATTATTATTATTATTGCTGCCATGCTGCCTTGGGCTGATGGGAACTGGAGTCAAACACCATCCAGAGGGCCATAGGATGCCCATTCCTTTACTAAACACATCAATTGAAAGATGAGCACAAAGTCCTCAGCATGCTTATTTGGTAGGAATTCCTCTATGACTTCAGAGAGATTACCACTAAGCAGTCTGCTAGCTCTAACCTACCCTATTGAAAAGCTGGCCCTCTTCAAAATCATTTGAGTTTAGTCTCAGGCCTGAATATCCTGGATTGTGCAGCCTGACCCAATCTAGTCGTAATTTTTAAATAAATACAAATGGCATAAACCCACACAAGGGCTTTTGCTAATGCAAGAAGTTTCCCCTATTTCCTTGCAAGCCACCCAAAATTGGCTCTGGGAGAGTTTAGAACCCCCAGAAGAGAGAGGGAATAATATTATCTGGCAAGCCTAAAAAGCTTGAGCTGATGGAACAATTGCCACAACACTGAACTGCGAGAATGATGCTTAGCAAGAATGATGCACAGTTTGAGGCCACATACATTAAGCATTTAAGACACCCAATAATAAAAAGAAGAGGAAGGGAAAAGAATATGAGAATTAAGATAGAACTGTAAAAAAAAAAAGTTATATTGTATTAAAAATCCATTTATTTTTGTGTTCTGTACATATGAATGGGTCTTACACAGACCATTTGAAGACAAAAAAAGTAAATAAAAACATAAATACATATATATATTCTTACAAAATGTCAGATTTACAAAATATACATCTTGTACTTTTAGCTGGTCTTATTGTCTTAAAAAAACAAACCAGGATCTCTGAACCAGGGAGACAAAACATACTGCAAAATTACTGGGGTGGGGTTTTCTCTCTTTTGCTGCCTCATTCCCAAACACTTACGCCCCTGCACAGACTCACCACCATTTAAAAACTTGGATCTCCGTTCATACATATAAAGAAGAAAGTTATTACAGCCATAGGAAGGGGAAATGGAAGCAGTTCTCCAATTAGTCTTTCAAGCAAAAATAAATTCAAACCCCTTAGGTTCACAGAAAGCTAAAAAATAGAAAACCCCTTAATTTATCTATGTTATGAAAAGGTCAATTTAACATAATTTAAGAGACTTGAGAGCACTGGAACATTTCAGAAAGGAACATGAAATGCTTCTGAAGTAAAACTTAATTTATTTCGATGAATGGCTGCCTGGAGAATTTCACATGTGATGATGCTGTGCTGAAAACACCCTTTCCCTTCTTATTTCAGAAGACTTTCTATTTAACAAGGTTCAAGGAAAGAGACTGACAGCACCACCCTATACTGGTCTACTCAGAAGTATTCCTTACTCGCAGAATACAGCAAGGCAGACTCTGAACATGTATTTATTATGCTTTTTTTTTAAAGAACTGCCCAGTTTAGGAAGAAGAGAAACCAGCAGTTGCAGTTTACCATTCATTTAACAGCTTCAGCACAACCCCAAAAATTAGCTGTTTGGGACATGTCATCATTCCCCATCAATGGGACTCAAGTTAGAGATGATTAATTACAGGCCACTCGGATCCTAAGTAAGCACCACTGTGTGGAACTTTTTTTTCCTGGTTATGTGTGCACAGGTTTGTGGCCTTACGACAACTTTTTGCTGGATGGTGGCCAAGCACACAAAATTAACACATTCACTACAGAATAAGCCCCAGCGAACCCAGCAGAACTTATACCAGCGTAAAAATGGACAGGAGTGCACTGAAAGTCTCGTTGCCGATAAAATCTATTTCCCCATAATAATGGCCACAACCCAGCACAGAATTAGATTTTTAAGAAAGAAACTATAACACTGATTTCAACGGGCTTTTAAAACCACGTGAACAGAGAACGGGATTTAGGTCTGGGCTGATAAATATCTTTCTGCTGCAGTTGTCGGTTTCAAAGTCTTTCCCCCTTTTTCAGTATTTAAGGGTGATCTCTGTAATTAGCAGAGGAAACTGCAGCCTTGTGACCAAGAGATATAATAACCGCCTGCTTTGCGTATTTTGATGTGGCCTGTTTTGTCAAGTGTTCCAAATTAAAACTCCCATTTTTAAAAAAACAAACAACAGTGGGTGAGAGTCTCAGATTGAGTTAAACAGGAGACCTTTCTGAAACTTCCCTCTTGTGTTCATGAAAGGAATGTGGACCTGCCTGAGCCAGCGAGCTCCATGGCTGAACCTCAACAAATTCTTTGTTAAGTTTCCCCATAAAAAACTGATCCCATGCTTATGCCTTGCCGCAGAGAAATACACTTTTGTTTCTCTTTTGTCTCCGCTAACAAAAGGGAAGAGGGTAAATCGCATTCTACTGAAAATCAACATGTCAATTCTTTTTTCAGAATCCTACACAGAAAAGCTCCTCTCCTCCCCCACCCCAGCAAGATGCCTTCTGCCAAAGCAGGGATTCATTTGGGGGGAAAACCTTTAAAGCTGAAGTAGAGGAGAATTTTTCTCCCGCAGAGCCTATTTAACATGCATTAACTCAGGAGAGAAGTTTCACAGAGGTCAGTGAAACTCAACAGGGAAATCCTAAAGGGGTCTACTCAGGAGGAAGACCCAGTGGGGTCTTACTCACAAGTAAGTCTATATAGGATGCTAAAATCCCATGCACATACTTACTTGGGAGTAAGAGTCTTGAAATTAAAGGGATGGCTTTCTGAGTAAGTCATGCAGAGGATGGAACTGAAGATTCCTAAAGAAGTTTGCAGAAAGACGACACACAAAAGAGAAGTATAAGGAGCAAGACTTCCAATTTGGAGCGTTGTCTGAGAAAAATAAAATCTGGCAGATGCAGATGACAAAGGCTGTGGATCAGGACTCTGGATTTGGGGTGGGAGAGTTAGGAACTTCCAATCTGACAGCAAATAAATCCACAATTGTGACCAATTTAATTTTTTTTTTTTGGGGGGGGGAAAATATATTGGTTTTCTTCCCTTCCTATGCTGTCTCCCCAGCTTCTATCCTTGGCACAATCCCAACATTTCCCTTTGAACAGATACTGCAGCACTTTTTTTTAAAAAAAATAAGGATGGGAAGTAAAGAAATTCTCACAGGTTTAAGAAATTTACTGTCCCGAGGAGCAGTCTTAAGAAGGACACTTAATCTTCAACTCTTCAACTTGGCCAGCCTGCAAGGCGAAACAAGCCAGCAACCATCTTTATCTTTGCGGTGGCAAGAAGAAGAGGCAGAGTTTGAAGGAAAACAAGCAGGCGTCTCACCAGTTCCCTCTTTCCTTCTATAATCAAGTCTTCTCCACAAGAAGCAAGAGGGCAGCTTTGGGGAGACAGCCTGCCTGGGACGGGTGCGAGTAGCGGAAGAGGCTCATACAGCCGTCTCCCCTTTGCTCCCGGTGCTGAGTCTGTGGTAGAAACGGCGCCAGGACTGGAGGGTCTTGCCCGTCCAAATCCAGAAGCCGGTGGTGATGCCTACAACCATGGTCATGAGGTACTTGATGACAAAGACCGTGAAGTCGGGGCTCATGGGGGCCACGTTGGCAGGGCAAGGAATGGCGTAGCTGTTGCAGGTCTGCAGGAGCCAGGTGCTCTCCCAGGTGTCCCGGAAGGCCTGTTCGTAGAAGTAGCAGGCCAGCACAATGGTGGCCGGCACCGTGTAGAGGACGCTGAAGACCCCAATCCTCACCATCAACTTCTCCAGCTTCTCAGTCTTGGTGCCATCGTGCTTCATGATGGTCCTGATCCGGAAGAGAGACACAAAGCCGGCCAGCAGGAAGGAGGTGCCGATGAAGAGGTAGACGAAGAGCGGAGCCAGGACGAAGCCCCGCAGGGCGTCCACGCTGTAGATGCCCACGTAGCAGACGCCACTGAGGACATCTCCATCCACCTGCCCCATGGCCAGGATGGTGATGGTCTTGATGGCCGGCACAGCCCAGGCGGCCAAGTGGAAGTATTGGGAGTTGGCCTCAATGGCTTCGTGGCCCCACTTCATCCCGGCCGCCAGGAACCAGGTGAGCGAGAGGATGACCCACCAGATAGAACTGGCCATGCCGAAGAAGTAGAGGATCATGAAAAGGATGGTGCAGCCCTCCTTCTTGGTCCCTTGCACCACCGTGCGGTAGCCGTCCTCAGAGAAGCGTTCCACGCACACCACCTTGTCTTCCAGGACGAAGCCGGCCACGTACGCCACGGCCACCATGAAGTAGCATCCCGAGAGGAAGATGATGGGTCTCTCCGGGTAGCTGAAGCGCCGCATGTCCACTAGGTAGGTCAGCACGGTGAAGAGGGTGGAGGCGCAACACAGCACGGACCAGATGCCCACCAGCAGGCGGGCAAAGCGGACTTCCGCCTCTTTGAAGTACATCAGCCCGTGGGGCAGGCCCGGCTCACAGGGGGCGCCACAGTCCCTCTCGCCCAGGAAGCGGTAGCCCAGGTAAGGGGGCACCTTGAGCTGGCGGGGGCAGGAGAAGGCGGAGCTGGAGGGGGGCAGAGGGTGCGACGGGGGGTCGGGCAGAGGGGGAGTGGGCGAGGCGGCGGCGGCGGGGGGGTAGCCGCCCCCGGGGGCGCCGCCCGTCCCCCCCGAGGTGTCCGAGGTGTTTTGGCCCACGCAGATCTCGTCGGCGCCCTGGACGGGGAAGTTTTCGCAGCGGAGGCGCTCGGGCCACTGGAAGCCGAACTTGTTCATGAGGGCCTCGCAGCCCTGGCGCGCCCTCTCGCAGAGCGAGCGGCACGGCGGGATGGCCCGCTCCAGGACGGTGCAGACGGGCGCGTACATGGAGCACAGGAAGAAGCGCAGCTCGGGCGAGCACTGCACTTTCACCAGCGGGTAGAACTGGTGCACCTCCAGGCCCGCGTCCTCCTGGCTCGTGTGGCCCAGCAGGTTGGGCAAGATGGTCTGGTTGTAGGCGATGTCCGTGCACAGAGGGATGGAGATGGGCTGGCAGAAGCCGTGGTCCGGCACCGAGATGCCCTTCTCGCCCTGGTAAGGCTGCGCGCCGGCGCCCCGAGGGAGACCCCAGACCAGGGCGCACCAAGCCAAGGCCCACAGGCCCGCGGCAGGAGGAGGAAGGGGCGCCGCCCGCCTCCCGCACGACGCTCCCCGGCCCATGATCCGGCGCAGCGGCGGGCAGCCGAACACGCGCGCACCCGGGAGAGAAGCGCGGAGCACCTGGGAGGTCTGCGCAGCCTGGCGCCGCGGGGCTCCCAAGGCAAGAGCCGCCGGACCTCCGCGACTTTCCTCCAACGGGGCGAGCTGCAAAAGGGGTCAGGCGGCGGGGCTGGCTCGCTCTTGCAGCCGCCTGCTCTCGGGTGGGGGAGGCGGGAGGGGCGGATCGCTCGCTCAGCCGGCTCTCCCGTTGATGGCTCGCCAAAGGGCTGTGCAGGGATCCGTCTGCGGAGCAGCCAGGACCGGGAAGCCTCTCCGCGTTTGCCTCGCCTCCGGAACGGGTCTTCCCAACACTCAAAACACACGCCTCGGTTTGTCCCAAAAGTACCTGGTTCCCAACGAAATCGCAAGGGCTCGAGTCTTTTTCCCCGCCGCGCGAAATCAGTCCATGGGGTTTTTCTTCTTTTTTATATAAAAAAAAGTTTCCTTGGAGGCGTTGGGTGCGGAAGAACAAGTCCTTGAGAAAGTCCCTCCGTGGCAATTTCGCTTGCTCTCCGTTCCTTTAAAAAAAAAAAAATGCCTGGGATTTTAGGCTTCAGAGTTAAACGGATTACGATTGCTTCTCCCGCTTGATCCGCGCATTTTACTCCAGGGGCTTTTCAGTAATTTTTTAAAAATCCAATTACTGCGTGGTTCCTCCGCCCCGCGCTGACTCGGCTGCTTCTTCGCACGCTCTCGACACCCGGGTTTAAGAGGCAGCCGAACAGATCCCGCCGGCGCCCCCGCGCTTGGCAGATGCAAGCCGTCTCTCCGGCGGCTGGAGCGGCCGATGGAACGCGCCTTGCAAAATGAGGAGGAGGCGGGGGAGCGGCAGAAAAGGGAAAGGACGCATTTATGGAACGCCGCCCCTTCCCCATTCACAAACCGAGCGGTGGGCGGGGCCACGCAACCCCAGCCCCTGCCAATGGCGCGGTCTGTTGTCTCCGCAGCTCTGCTTACGATTGGCTGGGAAGATAAAAGGGCTCTCGGGGGCGGGGAGGAATGTGGGCGGCTCTCGGGCGGTGGGATTCCTCTGCTGAAAAGTTGAAAGAAACTTTCTCTGAGGCTTGAATGGACGGCGCGGGGGGCAGGGCGGTGGCGTTCAAAGAGAGCCCAGGACGAGAACAGACCGGATGAGGTCATATCAGATGTGCAACGTTCCTGATGTCGTCCCGTTTCTTTCCCAGAAATGAATTTTCCCGAAAACACCACTGCTGCGTCCCTCTGCTGGAAGAGCACCCAGTATGTAGAATAGGAACCCAGACTCCAGGTGGTCTGAAACTGCGTCCCGATTCCACGAGTCTTATTTAAACCCTCCTAGTGAAAGGAGTGTGAATTATTTTATATGTAAGCGCTTTAAAGACCAGGATGTTTAAAAGAATAATTGTACACCCTTTGATTTTTAAAGGGAGAAAGGATAATTATCAAGAATTCTGCAGAGTATACAGATTTGAAGGGGTTTAGTTGCATAGTGTCCGACTCTTCGTGACCCAGAGCACGCCAGGCACTTCTGTCTTTCACTGCCTCCCGCAGTTTGGTCAGACTCAAGCTACAAACATGAGTCTGACCAAACTGAGGGAGGCAGTGGAAGACAGGAGTGCCTGGCGTGCTCTGGTCCAGGGGGTCACGAAGAGTCGGACACGACTAAACGACTAAACAACAACAAAGTTGCATAGCAGATATGTCTCCTTTTAACTGTCCAAGTACAGTGGTACCTCGGGTTACATACGCTTCAGGTTACATACGCTTCAGGTTACAGACTCCACTAACCCAGAAATAATACCTTGGGTTAAGAACTTTGCTTCAGGATGAGAACAGAAATTGTGCTTGTGCGGCGCGGCGGCAGCAGAAGGTCCCATTAGCTAAAGTGGTGCTTCAGGTTAAGAACAGTTTCAGGTTAAGAATGGACCTCCAGAATGAATTAAGTACTTAACCCGAGGTACCACTGTAATTATTTTGAGGGCAGTGTATGTCCATCTAAGGGAGAGGCCAGTGTATAGCACACAGCTTTACTGCCTACTCTTGAGTAGCCATGAAACTCGGTGGGAATACTTAGCACTTGTTTTCTGAGCGTTTTACTTGCACAAAAATGTTATTCACACACCACAGCAGCTGCTACTAAATGCATACACAGGCATTCATTTGGTTTAGTCGCTTCAGGACAGATTTAAATCCAAATGCTCTGAATTGTGCAACTTCAATGGGAATTCTTTTTTTAATCACATTTTTTATGGCCGGGACATTTCCCTTCCCATAACACAACTTTTAAAATGCACTAAAGTTCAGTGTTTAAAGAAGTTCTGTTAAACTCGCGCCCCCCCCCCCAAGAAAAAGCTTCAGAAAAGAAAGTTGACATCATATTAAAGGGTGGAGCTGGTGTCTCATTAACTCCAGTGTGATATGCAATGCAAATGTAAGCACTTTTATCTCAAAAATAAATCCCAGGAATTTACTCCCCAGTTAGTGTGTATAGCACACAGCTTTAATTAATCTGAAGCAAGCAGTACCAGCTAGGGTAGTTGAATTCGAGGAAAAGGTGCCAGGAAGATTTTCAGGCCCAGGACACTGTATGTGGATTGGGTTCCCTTCACCTCTCACAAAAGGAGGATTCAGATTTGCAGTATAGTTTTTAATTCACAAGGACTAGAAACTTAATTTTTTAAAAGATGGGTGGAGCTCAGAGTCCTTTATTGGCTCTGGCTCTGGTACAGCAGTACCCCCCTCTCTGCCCCACACCTCTGGTTTCAGGGACTCCATAATAATGCAGTCTCTTTCTTTTCATTCCATAGCAATGAATTGGTGGGAAAGGCTCTCCCCTACACTCCATTCACTTCTATGGAGGGCGGGGGAAGGGCTGCCGTCAGGAGCAGCCTTAAGGACGAAGGTTAGCGGTCTCTTCTGCTGTTTACAGCAAGATGCAGACGACAAATGGCCAAATTTGAGTCTGTTTGAGTTCACCCTTCCCATAAGCTGCTGTCCTAACCATATTTCCTGGAGCAGAATTAAGGAACCCGTTTCAATGAATCAGAGCGCTTACGAGTAGGTGTGGTGTTTTTTAGGATATAGTACGGCGCTATGGGGGACGCAGGTGGCGCTGTGGGTAAAACCTCAGCGCCTCGGACTTGCCGACCGTATGGTCGGCAGTTCGAATCCCCGTGGCGGGGTGAGCTCCTGTCGTTCGGTCCCAGCTCCTGCCCACCTAGAAGTTCGAAAGCACCCTTAAGTGCAAGTAGATAAATAGGTACTGCTTTATAGCGGGAAGGTAAACGGTGTTCCGTGTGCTGCTCTGGTGCCAGTTCGCCAGAGCAGCTTCGTCACGCTGGCCACGTGACCCGGAAGTGTCTCCGGACAGCACTGGCGCCCGGCCTCGTAAGTGAGATGGGCGCACAACCCTAGAGTCTGTCAAGACTGGCCCGTACGGGCAGAGGTACCTTTACCTTTACCTTTACGGCACTGTGGGTTAAACCACAGAGCCTAGAACTTGCCAATCAGAAGGTCGGCGGTTCGAATCCCCGTGACGGGGTGAGCTCCCGTTGCTCGGTCCCTGCTCCTGCCCACCTAGCAGTTCGAAAGCACACCAGTGCAAGTAGATAAATAGGTACCGCTCCGGCAGGAAGGTAAACGGCGTTTCCATGCGCTGCTTTGGTTCACCAGAAGCGGCTTAGTCATGCTGGCCACATGACCCGGAAGCTGTAGGCCGACTCCCTCGGCCAATAAAGCGAGATGAGCGCCGCAACCCCAGAGTCGGCCATGACTGGACCTCATGGTCAGGGGTCCATTTACCTTTACCTAGCATAAATGACAATAGTATATTCCAGGGACGTCCAACTTTCAGGGGACTGCGATCTACTCACACGATTAAAATCTGTTTCAGGTCAAGGTTGTTGACCTGACGTCACGTTTTAGGGAGTCCCTTTTCCTTTACCTTGCATTGGAGATCTGAAAAACTTTAATGGCTTGGCTTTTCACGGTCTGCCCAACATTGGATAAATTCTGGTTCTGGGGTATGGAAGGAAGCAAAATTTGCCTGTGGGTTCCAATGTGAGTGTGGTTAAGGAACTGCAGTTGTTAGGCACTCGTATCTGACTTCTGTCTCAGTCTCTTGGCTTGGTAAGAAGGGCAGGGAAATAACTTGGAACAACATTTATAAAACACCCACACCCCAGAACAAAACATCATATACGCTTAAGTAAGTAGCTACTTAACCTCAGCAACTAAAACTCCCCACCACAACAGCAACAGAGTTTCTGGAAAACACTTGAGTCTATTTCATGAGTCTTCAGGGAAAGGAAGTTATGTCTGGACGTAACCTCTGGGAATCGTCAAGTGATCCACAATGTTTTAACATCATGGCTCAGTTGTGCTGCGGGGTTAAGAACTGCTGTTTTGTTTTTATTTTATTTGTCAAATTTTTTAAATTAGTTTTCACAACATTATAACAAACAAACACATAAGACAAACAAACATAAATCATAGCCTTATTGAAAATTACACGTATTAACATTGTTAAGTGACTTCCTCGCTTCCCCTTGGTTGGATTTCATTGCATATCCTTTTAACGGTTTTCCAAATCACAGTTCTTATAAAATTTAACTTAAACATTAGCATCCTTAGATCTTCACTTTATGAAATTAAACATAATAATTCATCACTTAACATAAATAAAATCCTAAGCCAATTAAGTATCTGCAAGCTGTTTTCAGTTAATTTAACTTAACATAATTAACTAAGTAATCATTAAATTTCATCCACTCTTCCTGATACTCCTCCTCCTTCTGGTCGCGGACTCTTCCGGTTAGATTGGCTAGCTCCGAAAAATCCCTCATCTTCATCTGCCATTCTTCTATCATTGGTAATTCTTGGGTTTTCCACTTTTTAGCTAACAAAATATGAGCAGCAGTTGTGGCATACAAAAATAATTTAACATCTTTCTTGGGCACTTTCAAACCTGTTATTCCAAGAAGAAAGGCCTCTGGTTTCTTTATAAATGTATATTTCAGCATTTTTTCCAATTCATTATAAATCTTTTCCTAGAAGTCTTTAACCTTGGGACAGGTCCACCACATATGATAAAAGGTTCCTTCCTTTTGGGGTAAGAACTGCTGTTGACACACACTTGCCATCTTTTCTACTCATTTATTTGGTATTTATTTGTTTCTTTTTGTTAAAAAAACAACAACTTTTTTTTAAAAAAAAAACACAACAACCCTGTGATGTAGGGTAGGCTAAGAAGTTGAGACTTGCCTGTGGGTACCCAGCAAGTTTCAAAGCACACCCAAACCCAACTTGTCTAGACCAGTTTTTCCCAAACCTGGGTCTCCAGCTGTTTTTGGGACTATTTATGGGACCGCCTCTCCTGGTATGCCCCACAGAGGACCTTAAGGTCCATGAATAATCATAGTTTAGAGGTCCTGGGCCCTAAGGAAGTAAGATTATCCTCTGCCAGGGCCTTCTCAGTGATGGCTCCGACCTGGTAGAATGGTCTGCCCCATGAGACCAGGGTCCTGCAGGATTTAACTTCCTTCCACAGGGCATGTAAAACAGACCTATTCTGCCTGGCTTTCAATCTGAACTTAGCCTGATCTTTTATTCCCCTTCCTTCCTTCCCTCCCCCTCCCATTTTTATGAAGATTACTCATTCTGGGATCCCACAGCTAATTCTCCCCTGGTCTCCTCGCTGGCCCAAATAGGACTAATTTAGCCAGCTAGCCCTGGGGATCCTCTAATGTTTATTGGATGGATTTCCTCCCTAAATTGATTTTTGAATTCTGAATTTATTGTTATTCACGTTTTATACTGTATTTTATGCTGTTTTTTGTTGCATCCATTAAGTGTTTTAAATTTGTTGTTACCCAGAGCCCAGCTTCTGAAGGGGTATAAATAAAAAAATTATTATTATTATGTTAGTCAGCCGAAGGCCTGGAGGAGCAGTTTTGTATAATGAAGTATATAATGGTGGCCACAAATGGGGAGCCACTGCAGAAAAGGCCCCGTTCTCGTGTTGCCACCCTCTAGATCCCATGTGGAGGAGGCACATGAGGCTGTTTATGAGAAGTCTTTCTAAAAGGAAGGGTGCAAACAGCCCACTCTTCTGCCAGGTACAGAATTGCAGCTTCAATAAATATAGATCGGTGTGTTAGGCAAGCTGAATCCACTAGCGGTATTCTTAAAAAAAAAAGGGGGAAATCTTTGGGGTAAAGGCAAACATCCCTTTGCAGGGAACGTTCACCCAAATAGTGATACAAAATCATTGCAGACTTCCACCCACACAATTCTATTTTTGCCTGCCCCAATTGACATGCTGCAATATATTTTTAATGTAGCAGGATTTGACTTGCTTCTGGGCTGAATGTGGAGAGAGAGAAAAAGCCTTGGCCTTTTTTAATTGCAGGACTCTGAGACACAGCCTTTGTCTGTGGTTAAGCAGGGTTAGTTTTCTTTCTTTAAAAAACATGTATTTTCATGCAGCCACAGAGCGCTTAAGTCATGCAAACCCATTTTACCAGAGTTACCACCAGTGACATATCAAGGATGAGGTCTTCCAACTCGATCCATTGTGTTTAACTTCATTCAGTCCCTGAGAGTTTTCGCTTCAGTAGAAGCTCTGGAGGGATTAGGCTGAACCGGGCAATATCTGTCATATCTGCCTGTGCAGATTCTTTATCTCTATTTGCATTTCTGTTAAAACGCGTGAGGCACAATCCTAGGCATGTCTGCTGGGAAATGAGTTCAAGGGGCTTATCCCTAGGTAAGAGGTTATAAGATTGCAGTCATAGCTCAGTCGGTAGATTCTTAATCTCAGGCCTGTGTATCAATCTGAGGGAAGCCAAAGAGTTAGGGGTGGATGTGTAACATCACAGAACATGGGCAAGAATTGTGTGGTGTCTGGGTGGGTGGAGAGGGGGCCGAGCATCATAAAGGTAAAGGGACCCCTGACCATTAGGTCCAGTCATGGCCGACTCTGGGGTTGCAGCGCTCATCTTGCTTAACTGGCCGAGGGAGCTGGTGTGCAGGACTAAGCCGCTTCTGGTGAACCAGATCAGCGCACGGAAACGCCGTTTATCTTCCCGCTGGAGCGGTACCTATTTATCTACTTGCACTTTGACGTGTTTTCGAACTGCTAGGTTGGCAGGAACAGGGACCGAGCAACGGGAGCTCACCCCGTTGCGGGGATTTGAACCGCCAACCTTCTGATCGGCAAGTCCTAGGCTCTGTGGTTTAACCCACAGCGCCACCCATGTCCCTTACAAAATTATTGTACAATATTTTACAATATTGTGGTACAATACAGCATCTTAAAAAGCAGAGAGTTAAAGCTATGGTTTTCCCAATAGTGATGTATGGAAGTGAGAGCTGGACCATAAAGAAGGCTGATCGCCGAAGAATTGATGCTTTTGAATTCTGGTGCTGGAGGAGACTCTTGAGAGTCCCATGGACTGCAAGAAGATCAAACCGATCCATTCTGAAGGAAATCAGCCCTGAATGCTCACTGGAAGGACAGATCCTGAAGCTGAGGCTCCAATACTTTGGCCACCTCATGAGAAGAGAAGACTCCCTGGGAAAGACCCTGATGTTGGGAAAGATGGAGGGCACAAGGAGAAGGGGACGGCAGAGGATGGTTGGACAGTGTTCTCGAAGCTACCAGCATGAGTTTGACCAAACTGCGGGAGGCAGTGGAAGACGGGAGTGCCTGGCGTGCTCCGGTCCATGGGGTCACGAAGAGTCGGACATGACTAAACAACTAAACAACAACAACAAATGGTAGCCATATGGATGGAGAGTGGTAATCCCACTTTTAAGAATGAGCAGGAGAGCATTGTCTTGCCAGTACAGTGAACCCTCATGGGATCCTTTGCGCATAAAGGTAGAACCATTTTTTCCTCTTAACCAACCAACCAACCAACCAACCAACCAGCTAGAGATTAAGAATTTGCTAGACTTCTCCAGTGAGGCAGGTTATAAACATGACCGCAAAGGCATCTGCAGGTGAAGTTTCTAGCATTTTTAACTGGCAATGTACAGAAAATACTGTTTGCTCAATCTGTGGGAAACTCCTTCCAAGAATAGAAAAAAAGACCTTGACTGATGAGTTTAAGAAAAGTTGAAAAACGTGTAAAAACTACACAGTTTATGAAGAAAAGGAAGTCCTTCCTGTCCCCACCCCCACCCCACCCCTTCCAAGAAGCTCATTCCTCTCTCACTTTGCCAGGGACATCTGCTTGAAAGAGCTAGTTGGAATCCTTAAGGCACCAGACTGCCACTCTGTTGTTAGTAGTAGTAGTACTAATAAGAAGGTAAAGGTAAAGGTACCCCTGCCCATACGGGCCAGTCGTGTCCGACTCTAGGGTTGCGCGCTCATCTCACTCTAGAGGCCGTGAGCCGGCGCCGCCCGAAGACACTTCCGGGTCACGTGGTCAGCGTGACGAAGCTGCAGCTGGCGAGCCAGAGCCGCACACGAAAACGCTGTTTACCTTCCCCCTAGTAAGCGGTCCATATTTATCTACTTGCACCCGGGGGTGCTTTCGAACTGCTAGGTGGGCAGGAGCTGGGACCGAACGACGGGAGCTCACCCCGTCGCGGGGATTCGAACCGCCGACCATACGATCGGCAAGTCCTAGGCACTGAGGTTTTACCCACAGCGCCACCCGCGTCCCACAGTAGTAATAATAATAATAACAATTTATTATTTATACCCCACCCATCTGGCTGGCTTTCCCCAGCCACTCTGGGCAGGTTCCAAAAAAATATTAGAATACAGTGGTCTGTTATACATTAAAAGCTTCCCTAAACAGGGCTGCCTTCAGATGTCTGGTAGCTGTTGTTCTCTTTGACATCTGGTGGGAGGGTATTCCACAGGGCGGGCGCCACCACTAAGAAGGCCCTCTGCCTGGTTCCCTGTAACTTGGCTTCTTGCAGCGAGGGAACTGCCAGGAGGCCCTTAGCTTTGGACCTCAGTGTCCGGGCAGAACGATGGGAGTGGAGACGCTCCTTCAGGTTAGGTATTGGTCAAAAAGGAATTTCCCCAGATAAGATAGTGAGGGAGGTTTTCCACCTTTCCTCTTTCCTTCCAGTTACTTTGTGGTGTGACTTACTAATGGCACAGGGCTGTCCATGATAGGAAAATTACAAAGGAGCTGCTGTTAATTAAAGGCCTCATCAGCTTAAAGTCAGAAGGTTAATGAATTGGGATGCATTTGGATTGGCTGGTATCTTTAATGAAAACAATTAGGATTGAGTGCATTTTGGGATGCAGAATATGTGTTCTTTAAAAAAACAAAACAAAAGCCTGCGACTTTAAGACCTTGGATGGTTGAATATTTGAGGGGGATAAAGCCTGGCATAATGGATGTACCTGTATTGAACAATTATTTGAAGGCCGGCATTTGCACTTTTAAGATTCTGAGAAATCGATTACCTGGAGTTATTGCCTGCCAATCTATGATTCTGTAAGTGTCCGTAAAAATAACCCCGAGAAAGTAAGGCCTATCACATCTTTTCCTTTGATCTTGTGCCTCATGCAGAAATGCAGAATGTGTTGTCGCATCTAAGCCTTTCAATAAAACTAAAGTGTGTTTGTTTTTAAAGTCTATTCGTTATTCATACACAAGGGAGACCCTCCTGTACCACTTGGTTCACACGCGCACCTTCAAAACTTGATGACTGCAGCAACGAGCGAGGACTCAGCCAGTATAATAGACCTTCCAAGTGTCCCTGTTTTCCAGGGACGTCCCTGATGTAGAGAAGCCGTCCCGGTTTCTGATTTGGTCCTGGAATGTCCTGCTTTTCCTTAGAATGTCCCTGCTTTCATTGGAGAAGTCGTCTGAAGGCAATCCTGTATAGGAAAGGTGTGTCTTTTAATGTTTTATTATTATTATTTATATATTGGAAGCCACGCAGAGTGGCTGGAGCAACCCAGTAAGATGTGTGGGGTATAAATAGTAAAATTATCATTATGGCATGGGACATCCCTATTTTCATCGGAGAAATGTTGGAGGGGATGGTATAGACGATGCTGAACTAATGGACCAATGGTTTGCTTCAGTATAAGGCTGTCTACACGCAATAATACCTTCAACGTGCATTCAAAACACATTATTTCCCTTAAAGAATTCCGGGCAGTGGGCACAGCCTAAGGCACTTTCTTCCTATGTTACTTCCCATGCCACAGATATCACAAACACCCTACAATCTAGCTCCAGCTGAGTTGACCTCTGCCTCTTCCAACCACCACCACTGCAGGACTACTGAAGAACCAGTTTGGCCTGAGGGGAGAAGAAATATTGCTTTCAAAAGGTGTTTCCCCCTTGTAGTTTATATTCTAATTTATGCTTCTTGTTTTAGGGCTTGCACTCAACTTTTATATGCCTGTTGTTTTTGTCCATGGAGTTTTCTTGGCAGGGATACTGGAGTGGCTTGCCGGTTCCTGCTCCAGGTGGATCACGTTTGGTCAAAACTCTCCACTATGACCTGTCCATCTTGGGTGGCCCTGCTTGGCATAGCTCATAGCTTCTCTGAGTTATTCAAGCCCCTTTGCCACAGCAAGAAAAGCAATGGCAAACCTAGACAGCATCTTAAAAAGCAGAGACATCACCTTGCCAACAAAGGTCCATATAGTTAAAGCTATGGTTTTCCCAGTAGTTATGTATGGAAGTGAGAGCTGGACCATAAAGAAGGCTGATCGCCAAAGAATTGATGCTTTTGAATTCTGGTGCTGGAGGAGACTCTTGAGAGTCCCATGGACTGCAAGAAGATCAAACCTATCCATTCTTAAGGAAATCAGCCCTGAGTGCTCACTGGAAGGACAGATCCTGAAGCTGAGGCTCCAATACTTTGGCCACCTCATGAGAAGAGAAGACTCCCTGGGAAAGACTCTGATGCTGGGAAAGATGGAGGGCACAAGGAGAAGGGGACGACAGAGGACGAGATGGTTGGACATGAATTTGACCAACATGAGTTTGACCAAACTGCGGGAGGCAGTGGAAGACAGGAGTGCCTGGCGTGCTCTGGTCCATGGGGTCATGAAGAGTTGGACACGACTGAACGACTAAAAAACAACAACACTCACACAACAGGACGTCCTATTCTTTCTCCCTGCAGATCCCCTGTATACTTCAAAATGTGCTCTAATAATTGGTCACAGTGTCAGATTAGGACCAGGGAGACCCAGGTTTAAATTCCACTCATCCATGAAGCCCGCTCGGGGACCTTGAGCCAACCAATATCTCTCAGTTTACAGGATGGTTTGCAGGATAAAATGGGGAGGGAGAGAATCTTGTTTACCAGCTTGAGCTTTTCGGAGGAGATATACAAATGGGAGTTGTAGTCCACAAGATCTGGACGGCACCATGTTGGCTATCCCAGCAAGAGTACAGTGGTACCTCGGGTTAAGTACTTAATTCGTTCCGGAGGTCCGTTCTTAACCTGAAACTGTTCTTAACCTGAAGCACCACTTTAGCTAATGGGGCCTCCTGCTGCTGCCGCGCTGCCGGAGCACGATTTCTGTTCTTATCCTGAAGCAAATTTCTTAACCTGAAGCACTATTTCTGGGTTAGCGGAGTCTGTAACCTGAAGCATATGCAACCTGATGCACCTGTAACCTGAGATACCACTGTAGTACGAAATTCTGTTCTAAGTATTTGTGGCGCTTTGGTTCAGTAAACTGATTTTATAGAAATGGTAGGTTTCTGTTTAGCAGTCCTTAATCCAATTTATGTTAGATTCCTTTCCACAGGAAAGGGAATCTGCAGCTCAACAGTGACTCTGCAAGCCCTCAGGTGATGTTTTTCAGAGTACCTGCTTCAAGATTTGCAAGTTACAATTACCCTTTATTTCCCCGGCTTCCCCTCCATACAAAGCCTTGCAGACCGTGGCTGCCCTGGGTGATTATCACTGTTTATTGTGGCACTTAAAACTTTTCTCCCTCCCCAGATTTATCTGAAACCTGTCTATCAGTTGGTTTACCTTGAGCTAAACCTCATCTCCCCATATCTTTACTTCTAACATCTCATGCGTTATGCGCGTCACACAAGGTGTCATAAAAGCATAAAGCAAACTTTCTGACTCCCTTGATGTAACTTAGCTGCTTTTAGATGTGCGAGCGCAAAAGCTCGCGGATCGGTGTTTCTTAGAGACGGCTCTAACCATGTTATTGCACTTTGAGAAAGGAGTAAATATTGTTTCTCGTTTGAATTCTAGCGTGCGGGGAGAGAAACATTGGTACTTCATAGGCGGAAAGATAACAAAGGTCCAATTTTCTTTTCTTCTTTTTTAAAATAAATTTTATTAGTATTTTCCACGCAACAACAACACGAAAAATATCGAAAAAAAACAATACACAACACACAAAAACCAACATTCAAAAAACTAAAAAAGCAATAACAACTAAAAACAACCAATCCATATCTTACAAGTTAATTATATAGACACTATAAAAACAACAACAAAACATTGACTTCCCGCCCATCTGGCTGAGTTTCCCCAGCCACTCTGGGCGGCTCCCAATCGAGTGTTAAAAACGATACAGCATTAAATATTAAAAACTTCCCTGAACAGGGCTGCCTTCAGATGTCTTTTAAAAATAGGATAGCTGCTTATTTCCTTCACATCTGAAGGGAAGGCGTTCCACAGGGTGGGCGCCACTACTGAGAAGGCCCTCTGTCTGGTTCCGTGTAACCTCACTTCTTGCAATGAGGGAACCGCCAGAAGGCCCTCGGTGCTGGATCTCAGTGTCTGGGCTGAACGATGGGGGTGGAGACGCTCCATCAGGTATACAGGACCGAGGCCGTTTAGGGCTTTAAAGGTCAGCACCAACACATTGAATTGTGCTCGGAAACGTACTGGCAGCCCATACAGATCTCTCGGAACCGGTGTTATGTGGTCCCGGTGGCCACTCCCAGTTACCAGTCTAGCTGCCGCATTCTGGATTAGTTGTATTTTCTGGGTACCTTCAAAGGTAGCCCCACGTAGAGCGCATTGCAGTAGTCCAAGCGGGAGATAACTAGAGCATGCACCACTCTGGTGAGACAGTCCGCGGGAAGGTAGGTTTCAAGTAACCAGAAAGGAGATTCTGTCTAAAAATCAGGAAGAACTTTCTTATGGTAAGAGCTGTTTTACAATGGAACAGTGGAACAGGTGGTGGTAGACGCCTTCATTGGATGGTTTTATGCAGGGGTTGGAAGGCCATCTGTCATGGATGCTTTAGCTGAGATACCTGCATTGCAGGGGGTTGGACTAGATAGCCCCGGGAAGTCCCTTCTAACTCTATGATTCTCTGTGTGAGTGGTGAGATAATGAGGCTGCGCAGCATGAATCTGACCACATGGTCCTTCAGTGGATTGAGGGGGTCCAAGTCACTGGAAGCTACTTGAAATATACTCTTGAGTCGAGAGTGGATTTCATGCTCTTTATTCAGCTCATAGTGGTGAGGAGGAATGGAAGTTCCCCCAGAATGTCTGCCTTATATACATTATTTACACGATGGCCCCACGTGATTGGCTAATTCTGGGATTCTCCTGTAGGCCAATCAGGTTGTGGATTCACTTCCATCTGGAGCTGGATTGGGTGGCTCCTGTGGACCAATCAGACTGCTGTATTCTGGATCCTATTGTTCTAGGACCAATCAGACTGCTGCATTCTGGATCCTATTGTTCTAGGACCAATCAGACTGCTGCATTCTGGATCCTATTGTTCTAGGACCAATCAGACTGCTGCATTCTGGATCCTATTGTTCTAGGACCAATCAGACTGCTGCATTCTGGATCCTATTGTTCTAGGACCAATCAGACTGCTGCAGTCTGGACCCTATTGTTCTAGGACCAATCAGACTGCTGCATTCTGGATCCTATTGTTCTAGGACCAATCAGACTGCAGCATTTTGGATCCTACTCAACTCAGTACATAACACTACTCCATTAGGGGGAGTTGGACCCCAACGTAAGTTCGTCCTCAGCCAGCCCCCACCTGCCTGACTTTGAACTTACATCTAGTGCCGCCTTTGCAGAACTCAACAGGGGTGGGGGGAGAAAGAGGTCAGAACATAAATTAATTGTCTCTGTCGTTGGCTCTAGCTCCACCTACTGTTGGTCCTCCTGCCTTCCACCCTACCACTCGCACCAGCCATCACCGGTCGGAGGGGCTGCCTTTTTGACGCGTCGACTGTAAGCTAAGGGCATTGCTTGAAGCGCAGGCTCCTAGTTTCTGACGACAGGCCCTTCCTGAAATATTAATAGTCCTCTGGAAAAGTGAATTTAGAGGCAGCCCAACGAATGTGAAGGATAGAATCAGAACTCCGGTTCCTGTCACCCCTAGGAGACCGTGTTTGTGTTTTTCCGCGAGTGATCGTTCAGAAAACACTATTTGTGTCTCCTTGACAGTCTCTCTTTGCAGCTGCCAATAATGGGCCTCGCAGCGCGGCTGAAATCGCTTTGCTTATTTCCCTCGCGAGCACTGGGAAATAACACTTTCAAGTTATTGCCCCGTTATTGATACTCTGGTGGGATGGAGAGCCTTCTCTGCTTAATTACGTGGCTGATATTTAAGGCTCTTCCCCTCCGACTGCCTTGCCTGGCAGTGTGTGGCGTCTGATGCTAATTACAAAACTGCAGAGGTTTATTCCGATCCCATGCAGGCGGCTCCACGTGGACAGGTGGTGTGATGTACAGTCTTGTAGCTCCCGCTCTCGAAGGCTTAAACAAAAAACCAAAAATATATTTATGTGTTGCACTGCTTGCCTAAAAAGAAAAAGGCTCCTGTGAACAGGTACTGGAATACATTTTTTATTCTATTTTTTCGGGGGCCAGAGACAATAATTGGAAGCATATGTGGAGCTGCGCATTGCTTCAGAGGAAGAATGTACTGGGGGTTGCCAGGAGTATGCTGTGGAAACACACCGCTGGATCTCAAATGGGCTTCAGCTGCAAATAAAAATTCCCGTGCACAAGCTAAAATGGAAAGAGCCTCACATTATTTCTGCAGGGTTGAAAGTGGCGAATATCAAAGGCAATTAAAAGTTGAGGATGGAATTCAGTTCAGCACTTAAAATGTCCCAGTATTGCAAACCACTGTTTGAGAGAAGAGGACTTGGCTTGCTTCAGAGTGCAGAGCTCAAATGACATACAGGAAGTGAGCCCCTGATGACAGGATCCGTATCAGCATCCTTGTAATACACATGGGCGTCATTTGACTTGGCCGACACTGTGGTGTTACTTTGAGCAGGAAGACCCAGGTTTTCCTTTTTTCATATACCGGTATACAGTGGTGCCTCGCAAGACGAAATTAATTTGTTCCGCGAGTTTTTTCGTTGTGCGAGTTTTTTCGTCTTGCGAAGCACCACTGCATTTAAACACTAACAACGGGGGGGGGGGGGGGAGAAGCAGGACAGCTGCCGCAGCCGGTACCTCAGACTCACCCGCGCCTTGTGGCCACCGCGTGATGCGGCTGCTGGAGGGCGGCGGGGCTCAGGAGCGCGACTCTGGCTGCAACGCTGGCTGCTGGCGGCAACGGCTCTCTGAGGGGAGCATGCAAGGGGGGTGGGCAGCGGCGCGAGGCAGCCGGAAGGTTGGCTGTCAGCCGGAAGATGGGAGGGAGCCGGAGGAGCGGGGAAGCAAGCGTGCGTGCGTGCAGTGACCGTCGCCATGACACGAGAGGCAGGGCCGTTTCGTCTAGCGAAGCAAGCCCTTAGGAAAATCCGTCTTGCGAAGCACCTCAGAAAACGAAAAACCCTTTCGTCTAGCGAGTTTTTCGTCTTCCGAGGCATTCGTCTTGCGGGGTACCACTGTATATAATTTTTTATTAGTTTTTTTTAACATATCATTTTCAACAGTAATTAAACACACTTTTACATCTTATTCAAATTTTTGACTTCCATCAATCCTGTCTGAAAATTTTCCAATCTAATCTCTTAGTATGCATTTCTTATTTTCCTTATTACATTTCAAACTCATAACCAATATCTCTATTTTTTTCTACTTTGTAACACTTCGTATATTTCTCCTTACAAAACTTCTTGCAGTCCTCCTAGCCTGATTTGTTGATGACAGTTGCTCTTCAAATAATTCATATACTTCTTCCAATCTTCTGCAAATCTCTGGTCCCGCAGGTTTCGAATCCTTCCTGTCATTTTGTCCAATTCTGCATAGTCCATTAATTTCGTCTGCCATTCTTCTTTCGTCGGTAATTCTTCTTGCTTCCATTTTTGGGCCAATAATATTCTTGCTGCTGTTATCGGGACGTGGGTGGTGCTGTGGGTTAAACCACAGAGCCTAGGACTTGCCGATCTGAAGGTCGGCGGTTCGAATCCCCGCGATGGGGTGAGCTCCCATTGCTTGGTCCCTGCTCCTGCCAACCTAGCAATTCGAAAGCATGTCAAAGTGCAAGTAGATGAATAGGTACCACTCCAGCGGGAAGGTAAACTGCGTTTCCGTGCGCTGCTCTGGTTCGTCAGAAGCGGCTTTGTCATGCTGGTCACATGACCCGGAAGCTGTACGCCGGCTCCCTTGCCAATAAAGCGAGATGAGTGCCGCAACCCCAGTCGGTCACGACTGGACCTAATGGTCAGGGGTCCTTTACCTTTAATATTCTTGCTGCTGTTATTGCATATAGAAAGAGCTTATGTTCCTTTATATTTATATCACTCCCAACAATGCCCAGTAAAAATGCTTCTGGTTTCTTTATAAATGTATATTTCAACATTTTTCTCATCTCATTATATACCATCTCCCAGAAGCATTTCACCTTTTTACATTGCCACCACATGTGATAAAATGTTCCCTCTTTTTCTTTACATTTCCAACATTTATTACTGACTTTATACATTTTCGCTAACTTAACAGGTGTAATATACCATCTATACATCATCTTCATCACATTTTCTTTTAGGGCATTGCATGCAGTAAATTTTAAGCCTTCTTTCCATAATTTTACCCAATCGCTCAGCTGTACTCGTGGGAGTCTGTTCCATTGTTGAACAGCTCTTAGTGTCAGAAAGTTCTTCCTGATATTTAGTACTGAAAAGACAGAAAAGGAGTCATGGTGAAACGGATACCAACATATCTATGACAAATCATGAAAGGATCTCCTGGTAGGAAATGTGAAATTGTGCTCCTTCCTTCCTGACCTACAAGCTGTGACTGACAGGTGAGCTTGGAAGACCATATGCCCAAGAATACTGAAGACCTAAATGGCAGAAGGGAAATGGACACAGGCCAGTGATTCGAAACCAGATCTCCAAGGCAGAAACTGGCCAGGGAGGGATGAATCATTGCTGCCAAATCTGATTCCAACCATAATTTTGTCCATGGCTTCCAAGTAGCCAATAATAATAATAATAATTTATTATTTATACCCCACCCATCCAGCTGAGTTTCCCCAGCCACCCTGTGTGGCTCCCAATCAAGTCTTAAAAACAATACAGCATTAAATATTAAAACTTCCCTAAACAGGGCTGCCTTCAGATGTCTTTTAAAAAGAAGATAGCTGCTTATTTCCTTGACATCTGAAGGGAGGGCGTTCCACAGGGCGGGCGCCACTACTGAGAAGGCCCTCTGTCTGGTTCCCTGAAACCTCACTTCTCGCAATGAAGGAACCACCAGAAGGCCCTCGGAGCTGGATCTCAGTGTCTGGGCTGAACGATGGGGGTGGAGACGCTCCTTCAGGTATACAGGACTGAGGCCGTTTAGGGCTTTAAAGGTCAGCATCAACACTTTGAATTGTGCTCGGAAATGTACTGGGAGCCAATGCAGATCTCTTAGGACTGGTGTTATGTGGTCCCGGCGGCCACTCCCAGTGACCAGTCTAGCTGCCGCATTCTGGATTAGTTGTAGTTTCTGGGTCACCTTCAAAGGTAGCCACACGTTGAGCGCATTGCAGTAGTCCAAGCGGGAGATAACTAGAGCATGCACCACTCTGACAAGACAGTCTGCAGGTAGGTAGGGTCTCAGCTTGCGTACCAGGTGGAGCTGGTAGACAGCCGCCGTGGACACAGAATTGACCTTCGCCTCCATGGACAGCTGTGAGTCCAAAATGACTCCCAGGCTGCGCACCTGGTCCTTCAGGGGCACAGTTACCCCATTCAGGACCAGGAAGTCCCCCACACCCGCCCGCCCCCTGTCCCCCAAAAACAGTACTTCAGTCTTGCCAGGATTCAACCTCAATCTGTTAGCCAAAGCAGTTCTCTCAGAACTAGACCAGAAATTGGACTGTGACTGAATGATAATGAATGGCCTCGATATTCATATGACAGGAAGGGCCTCAGCTCAAGAGTAGAGCATCAGATTCACGTGCAGAAAAACTCAGGTTCGATGCCAGGCAATATCAAGGTCAGGCTGGAAGACTTGTCTACAATCCTCGGGAGGCTCTGCCAGCGGTTGTGGTTGGCATAGTATTGCTGCAGGTAACTGGGAGGGGGAAGGCGGGCGCGGTGGAAACACTGGCAGAACCGAGCTGCCTCTGCCTTGCCCCTCTCCCTCCTGGTAACTTGAAGAGTTGCTTGTGATGGGAGCTGTAAGGGACAGACTGGATGAGGAAGAGTGGTGGGAGTCCCCCCCCCACCTCCCAGGAGGGCACCGAAGAAGATGACTTAGATCACGGATCCTGGTGGCGGGACACAGAAGAGCAGTCTGCAATTCCCAGGCACTGGTTTCCAGAAGCGTTGAGTTTTCTTAGAATCTGCAAGAAAAGTGGGCAAGTCTTTCCCTATGTATGAGAGACAGATAAAAAGTATGAGAGACAGATAAAAAGTAGAGACATCACTTGCCGACAAAGGTCCATATAGTTAAAGCTATGGTTTTCCCAGTAGCGATGTATGGAAGTGAGAGCTGGACCGTAAAGAAGGCTGATCGCCGAAGAATTGATGCTTTTGAATTATGGTGCTGGAGGAGACTCTTGAGAGTCCCATGGACTGCAAGAAGATCAAACCTATCCATTCTGAAGGAAATGAGCCCTGAGTGCTCACTGGAAGGACAGCTCCTGAAGCTGAGCCTCCAGTACTTTGGCCACCTCATGAGAAGAGAAGACTCCCTGGGAAAGACCCTGATGTTGGGAAAGATGGAGGGCACAAGGAGAAGGGGACGGCAGAGGACGAGATGGTGGGACAGTGTTCTCGAAGCCACCAGCATGAGTTTGACCAAACTGCGGGAGGCAGTGGAAGATAGGAGTGCCTGGCATGCTCTGGTCCATGGGGTCACGAAGAGTTGGACACGACTAAACGACTAAACAACAACATGAGAGACAGAACATTAGGTGCTATAAATGACCGCCTTGGTCACTGCAGTTTATCATAGACTGTTGCCAATATCTGAATCATGTTGTCATTTGCTGCCGGTCAAAAACCGGGGTCTGGTATTCATGGAAGTTGCTTTGGAAATTCTTTTGTGAGGGCTTGTCGCCAAATAGTGGCATCAGTGGGCTTCTCCCGAGTAAGTAATCTGAGGCTTATATATATAAATAAATGGGAAATGACCACACAGTTATTATTGGAAAGGAAGCAGCTTGTTTCTGCTATTTAATCTGTCAAATGCTGGAACACAATATAAGGTTGCCAATTTTTCCCTGCTGTGGGCTCCTGTGCCTTTTACAGGTGGAAATTTAGCAGCTGAAGCCCCTCCCCCTTCCTACTTAATTTCTGCTTGTTGGGCATCTATTCAAGGAGAAAAAAATTAGCTTTCATATCATCCCATCCGTCTGTCGAGGTCATATTGAAGGGCCCTTTGTCATCTTGGTGTGTGGCCCTTTAAATTCTAGGAAAAAACGGGGGGGGGGGGTTAACCCTTCAGATGTATCAGCTCAGTTCGGATGGGCATTTCTTTGTTTTACAGCCTCTTAGTGGGATTTTTAAAATATATATATATTTTGTATTGTTCAGGTTTCTGGCGGGCTCACATGCCTGTTTCTCTCGAGAGACCATCTTGAGAATAAGAGGGGGTGTTCTGTTGCGGGGCAGCTATTTTAAAACCCTGAATAGCTTGGCTTAGGGTTTTCTGTTTACTTTCTTGAGCTGTTTGCTCCAAGGATTGCCTCACCTCAGAAAGGATTTTGGAGAGCTGGAAAAGGTTCAGAAAAAGGGAAACCGAAACTTCCAAGAGAATGGAAAGAGTCTCCTCTGAGGAAAGGTTGCAGTGTTCAGGACTTCATAGTTTGCAGAGAGTTTAGTTTTAAGAGGCGACACGGTGGAAGTTCTTAAAATCGTGCCCTGCAAGCAGAGAGGGGACAGAAAAAAGTATTTCTTCCTCCCTCGTAACACTAAAATTTGGGGACACCCTGCAAAGCTGAACGTTGGAAGATTCAGGAGAGATAAAAGGAAGTATTTCATGTAATCGTAAAGGGACCCCTGACCATTAGGTCTAGTCGTGACCGACTCTGAGGTTGCGGCACTCATCTCGCTTTATTGGCCAAGGGAGCCGGTGTTTGTCTGCAGACAACTTCCAGGTCATGTGGCCAGCATGATTCAGGCCGCTTCTGGTGAACTAGAGCAGAGCACGGAAACACTGTTTACCTTCCCGCCAGAGTGGTACCTATTTATCTACTTGCACTTTGACGTGCTTTCAAACTGCTAGGTTGGCAGGAGCAGGGACCGAGCAACGGGAGCTCACCGCGTCGCAGGGATTCGAACTGCCAACCTTCTGATCAGCAAGTCCTAGGCTCTGTGGTTTAACCCACAGCGCCACCTGCATCAGGAGAGATAAAAGGAAGTACTTCATGTAGCAGATTGTTAATCTGTGGAACGTGATTGAACAGGAGCCAGTTTAGATGTCTTTAACAGAAGATAGGACATAAGAGAAATAAGTAAAATAACCAAGCAAGTATTAGAAACCACCCCAGAATTGGCCTTACTAAACATCTTCCAAGACAATAATGCCCACTTACACCACAAAGAATAGGGATGCGGGTGGCGCTGTGGGTTAAACCACAGAGCCTAGGACTTGCTGATCAGCAGTTCGAATTCCCAACATCAGGGTCTTTTCCAGTGAGTCTTCTCTTCTCATGAGGTGGCCAAAGTATTGGAGCCTCGGCTTCACGATCTGTCCTTCCAGTGAGCACTCAGGGCTGATTTCCTTCAGGATGGAGAGCTTTGATGTTCTTGCAGTCCATGGGACTCTCAAGAGTCTCCTCCAGCACCATAATTCAAAAGCACCAATTCTTCGGCGATCAGCCTTCTTTATGGTCCAGCTCTCACTTCCATACATCACTACTGGGAAAGCCATAGCTTTTACTATACGGACCTTTGTCGGCAAGATGATGTCACTCCTTTTTAAGATGCTATCTAGGTTTGTCACTGCTTTTCTCCCAAGAAGCAGGCGTCTTTTAATTTCGTGGCTGCTGTCACCATCTGCAGTGATCATGGAGCCCAAGAAAGTAAAATCTCTCACTACCTCCATTTCTTCCCCTTCTATTTGCCAGGAGGTGATGGGCCCAGTGGCCATGATCTTCGTTTTTTTTTTTTTATGTTGAGCTTCTGCTAGCCCGAGGTTAATGTTGCACTATCATCGGTTATTCATTTAAATCTCTCCTCCAAACATTTCCTCCTCCTGTGATCAGGCGTGCTTTTCAGCTCCTTCCTAGGAACTGCTGTTAGGGGTAATGGTTATGGAAATCGAGGCCTTTTGCTTACCAAATTGTTCTCTGCGGAAGCTGATGGACCTGTAATTGGGGAGATGCGGGAGGTCACTGCTACTAGAACCATTCTTTACCAACTGGAAATCCAAAGCAGGCAACTATATATATTTTTTCCCAAGTAAATTTTTATTGTTTTCCTTACATATTCTTTTCCAACAAACCATATTAATGCCATACATTCCCTTTGACTCTGCCGAGTCGCGACTCCCCCCCCTCCCTGCAATTGGTATATTTAACCCCTTTCTATCGCGCACCTCATTCTCACAATAGTACTATTATACATTGAAGGTATTATGTCAATCCTGCCAGTATCTTGACCTCTTTACAGTTCTCCTTTAAATATTCAATAAATGTATTCCAATTATTTTGTTATCTTTGATCTTCCTGGTCCCGGATCCTCCCTGACAATTTGGCAAGTTCTGTGTATTCTGTCAATTTCACCTGCCACTCCTGGATGGTTGGTATGTCTAGTGTTTTCCATCTTTGGGCCAGGAAAGTTCTTACGGCGGTCGTAGCATACATAAACAGATTTTGGTCTCCCATTTTGATTTCCATTCCTATTAAACCTAATAGACACGCTTCCGGTCTTTTGGGAAAAGTATACCTAAATATTTTTTTTGAGTTCATTATAAATTGATTCCCAATTTTTTTTAACCTTATCACAGGTCCACCACATATAAAAATAATCCCCTTCTACTTTTTTACATTTCCAACATTTTCTTTCCCATTTTCTATACATTTTAGCTAACTTTACTGGCGTCAAGTGCCATCTATACATCATTTTTAACAAGTTTTCCTTTAGAACCATACATCCTGTAAATCTCAAATCCTCCTTCCATAGTCTTTTCCACGCTTCCAATTCGATGTTATGCCCAATATTGATCGCCGATTTTATCATTGATTCCTTTACTTCTTCATCTTTTGTATACCATTCCAGCAATAAACTATATATTCTAGACAGCAAGCAGGCATAGCCAAGTCCTGGTTTCACCCCATCCCAATGTAAAATTGATTTACAAATGTGATTACAGTTCTCATAATTAAATTCTGTGGGGAAGAGGACTGCAGGGGTTACGGCTGTGCGGCAGTCTCTTAAAACCTGCTTTCGTAGGTGCTGCTAGCTGACGGATTTCCCTGCTGTATCTTAATCATCCCAGCTCTAGCTTGGAGGCTGCTGGATTTGTCTGCATAAAATCCTAAAGCAAACATATCCTTTGTCAGGCTTATTCTTCTCTGCATGTGACAGGGGGGTGGGGGGGTTCAGTTGCAACAGTCCTTGACTCACAAATGCATCATTCGCCATTACCATTTCTGCTAGCAAGACAGGGCAAAGTATCAGCTAGGAAGACTGATGTCGTAACAAGCATGCTATTCATATTTCTCATGTAGCCATATTGTAAAAAACTTAATGTGCCTGCTAATATGCTCGTTTGCACATATCCGTTACATATGAAGGATAAGTCTGGTGCAAAACTTTGCACACACACTTTACAGAAAACGTGTTGTTGGAATTAGTAGACTTGACTGAAGTCTAATATAAAATTGTACCTTATTGCCTTACCTATTCCAGCTGGAATCTAATATAAACCAGTACTGTATAGTCTCATCTGTAATCGGTAAAACACCAGCTGTTCCTGATGACCCTGAACTGCTTCGCAGGATAGACGCACCATTGGCATATCTACAACTCAGTTTCCTACTGGTACCTGGGGGTTGTTGCTTGTTGAGAGCACTCAGTGCCAGATTTAGGTAAACGTAAAGGGACCCCTTACCGTTAGGTCCAGTCGTGACCGACTCTGGGGTTGCGGCGCTCATCTCGCTTTACTGGCCGAGGGAGCCGGCGTACAGCTTCCGGGTCATGTGGCCAGCATGACTAAGCCGCTTCTGGTGAACCAGAGCTGCACACGGAAACGCCATTTACCTTCCCGCCATAGCGGTACCTATTTATCTACTAGCACTTCGTGCTTTCGAGCTGCTAGGTTGGCAGGAGCTGGGACCGAGCAATGGGAGCTCACCCCGTTGCGGGAATTCAAACTGCTGACCTTCTGATCGGCAAGTCCTAGGCTCTGTGGTTTAACCCACAGTGCCCCCTGCGTCCCCAGTGCCGGATTTACGTATAAGCTAAACAAGCTATAGCTTAGGGCCCACTCTCTTGGAGGCGCCCCCCCTCACAGAAATTTTATATGCCTGTTGTTTTTGTCCACGGAGTTTTCTTGGCAGGGATACTGGAGTGGCTTGCTGGTTCCTGCTCCAGGTGGATCACGTTTGGTCAAAACTCTCCACTATGACCTGTCCATCTTGGGTGGCCCTGCTTGGCATAGCTCATAGCTTCTCTGAGTTATTCAAGCCCCTTTGCAACAGCAAGAAAAGCAATGGCAAACCTAGACAGCATCTTAAAAAGCAGAGACATCACCTTGCCAACAAAGGTCCGTATAGTTAAAGCTATGGTTTTCCCAGTAGTTATGTATGGAAGTGAGATCTGGACCATAAAGAAGGATGATCGCCAAAGAATTGATGCTTTTGAATTATGGTGCTGGAGGAGACTCTTGAGAGTCCTATGGACTGCAAGAAGATCAAACCTATCCATTCTGAAGGAAATCAGCCCTGAGTGCTCACTGGAAGGACAGATCCTGAAGCTGAGGCTCCAAGACTTTGGCCACCTCATGAGAAGAGAAGACTCCCTGGAAAAGACCCTGATGTTGGGAAAGATGGAGGGCACAAGGAGAAGGGACGACAGAGGACGAGATGGTTGGACAGTGTTCGCGAAGCTACCAGCATGAGTTTGACCAAATTGCGGGAGGCAGTGGAAGACAGAAGTGCCTGGCGTGCTCTGGTCCATGGGGTCACGAAGAGTCAGACACGACTAAACAACAACAACGAACATGTTCTATAATTAAATAAATGCGGAGCATCATCAGGAGTAAAACTTCAACTCTTACAACCTAGAACATGTGTGCAGGAAAAAAATCATGAAATAGCTTAGCTAGTAGTTGTACTAGCATCCAGCATTCTGAGTTTCACAGCATATTCCTTCCCCTGCAGTTTTATGAGCTGTGTGTGTGTGTGGCAGTTTCTTAGGGCCAGTTCTTACCTCTGCTATGTGGCTGTTGCATATCTATGGTCTATCTACTGTCCATTCACCATGGTAACCTTTTTAATGAAGAGATTTCATGAAACAGATGGCTGGCATGGTTATTTTTGACATACACATAGCACTTCTCTGGGGGCCAGCAGTACCGTCCCATTAACTGGGAACCCCCAAATTTGGCATCCCCTCCAAACCGGCAGGGACGCGGGTGGTGCTGTGGGTTAAACCACAGAGCCTAGGACTTGCCGATCAGAAGGTCGGTGGTTCGAATCCCCACGATGGGGTGAGCTCCCGTTGCTCAGTCCCTGCTCCTCCCAACCTAGCACTTCGAAAGCACATTAGAGTGCAAGTAGATAAATAGGTACTGCTCCGGCGGGAAGGTAAATGGCGTTTCCGTGTGCTGTTCTGGTTCGCCAGAAGCGGCTTAGTCATGCTGGCCACATGACCCGGAAGCTGTATGCCGGCTCCCTCGGCCAATAAAGCGAGATGAGCGCTGCAACCCCAGAGTCGGCCACAACTGGACCTAACGGTCAGGGTTCCCTTTACCCTTTACCAAACCTGTGCCAAAGTTTTGCAGCGAAAACCCTGCGTTTTGCGGAGCCCCACAAAAGGAGCCATTGACACTCACAGGGTCACCCAAAACCCAACGCTGTCCGATTCACTCCAAACCGGTGCCAAACTCTGGCAAAGGTTTTGCAGTGTGTGCCTTGCCCTTATTGTAACAAGAATGCATGGCGGGGGTGCAAGAGGGAGCAGGACTCCCATACCTTAAATAGGGAATTTCCACAGGTGTAACTTGTCATTCAATAATTACAATTATTAAAGTTGCAAGAGCCTTGACTTCTGCATCTAGTCGTCTTCTCAGATATAGTGCATTGCAGCCAGAGCTCTGTGTGACAGGCTTTCATTTCTGAGCCTTCCCAAAGTTTCCAGATGTTCATCTAACTGGCTTCAGAATTACACAACAGAAGCTTACTGGATATGTTCATAGTTTCTAGCACATTCGGTTCTTAGGATATTCCAGGTATCAGAAAACATGCCACTTTGATTACAAGTATTTGTGTTGTTTCATTTAAATACATAGAGAGGTCAGAGATTCTCATAGCTTCATCTTGGTGGTCCGTGGCATGCCTGTGTCAAATATTTGTGTGGATTTTCAATTGTATTTTAATGGTTTCTTTTATTATTTTATTTTGAATTTCGCCCTCCTACCATCTGAATTCTCTGGAATGCAACTTGCAATAAATGCAATGTGCAAGAAATACAAACAGCTATAAGGCTACAATTAAAAATCATAGAGCAGAAAAAATCGTTACGAAACTATTAGCATTTTTTCCAAGTGGTCTGTGGCAGGGGGGAGTTTGAGAGCCACTGGTATAGATTTGGCAGACAACATTAAGCATGGACCACACGGAATATCGCACCGTCACTTTCATACAACTCACAGAGTTCCACTTTTTATTCCCTCGGGGAAAGAAGACGTTCCACTTCTTTGAATAAAAGGGGAGAAACAAAAGGAACCTTTTGTAATTCCGGGGCTATTAGTGACAGATGTCATTATGTGAAGCGAACACCGCTGAGCAGCATCTTCCGTCTTTCCCCAACAGCTGGCTTGCTGTTACACCTGAAGAAGTAATTAGAAAGGGAGGTCAGAACACTAATTTGCTACACACAAGTCCTCCCAGAGAAGGTATTGCCATTACAAAGGGAAAGAATAGAACTCTTAATCCAGGCAAAGGGGAACTGTCCACAATTTTTCACTCGATTTGCTGTCAGCTCAAGGGCGACCTTTAACCTCTTCCCACCAGCCTCTTAAAAGAAGCTACAAGGTTCAAATGAGGAAAACAGAACACTGTCAGGATACAAAATGTTGAGCACACTTGTCTTTACAAAAGTGGTAATTATTCCGATTCCCAAGCTCTACGTTTCTTTCAGGAGCTTTGAAAAAGGCAACAAATTGTGTTTGCTATATGGTCACTAGAAGACATTATCTATGGGTTTTTAAAAGAAGAAGAAAAACCCTCAAAACCGGGGAGAGGAGGGACTGGAACGGGAAGCTGTTTTGGAACCCAGTGAGGAGAATGCTTTCTACAAGAGAGGTATCAGTTGACTTGATAAATGTTAATAAAGCAAGCCTTTCAAAATGCACCCAAGATGTAGTCAATTTGATGCCATGTGGAAACATCAGGTTTGTACCAAAGTTGAGTTTGTTGAGCGGATTTAAGAGTGCAGTTTTTAAAAGTTCCTCATAGAATGATTTTAAAAAAGAAAGAAAGAAAGAAAGAAAGAAAGAAAGAGAACTCTCTGCTGATGGGTTGGTTTATGAGTCAAATTGCTTTGATAAAGACTCAGATGACTCCCCCTGCTAATATTTTGGTCTGCCAAAGGGCAGGCATTAGCAATAATCTTGCATATACGGGGTATGAAATTCCTGAATATTCTTAAGAGCAATGCTCTCAGTAATCATGGTTGATAGTTTGTTGGCAGGAAAGAACTTGACTTCTTCAGCGGAGAAAAGTTCCTTCTTTCTTTCTACACCGCAAACAGTCTTGCTACATGTGACACTATCTGAGAGGCTTAGATGAATTCCAGGAACAGCAAAAAAACCACCTCAAAACAAACAGTTTTCCTGGCCATCACAAGGATCCAGTGGCCTGCAACCATTTTTCAAAGAGTTCTTTGTTTACAAAATGGCGTTTGCATCGGGAACTCGTTCAGCTAGATTCTTGCATTGCAATTTCCCAATTCACCAAGTAGAAAAGAAAGCAGATAGAGTTTCGATGGTAAAAGAAAAAGAAATCAAAAGCAAAATCCATGTCTGCTTCCAGAATGAAAAACGGAAAATTATATGTCCTGGAGCTGATACTATAGAATTAAGGTATGCATTTCTGGAGATATGGCTATCAATACGCCATTCATAGTTCGAAAGAAACAATGAATGAGGCAAAAGTTCTGCTTATGGCAAGGAGAACTTCCACACATGGAATCTCGAGGTCACAGCTGGCCACATCAGAGTTAGACAAACCACTGATTGTTCCACTTGAGGAAGGTTTAAGAAGCATGCCCAACGCAATTTGAGTTTATAGCTCTCCACAAGCAATCTGCAACGGGTGAAAACAATTGGCTCAGCAGATCTTTACAGGTTCTGTGAATCGACTCTCATTACTGTACACACCAGGCTCGGAGGAGTGTGTGTGTGTGCTTTAATCCGATGCACACAACCAGATTTGTTTCACCGTGCCTAAAAACACACACGCACACCCTGTTCGCGAAGCTGTTCTCGCTCTGTCATCTGTGCATGCACAATGGCTGTCTCAAATTCACATGTTGTTGTTGTTGTTTAGTTGTGTCCGACACTTCGTGACCCCATGGACCAGAGCCCGCCAGGCACTTCTGTCTTCCACTGCCTTCCGCAGTTTGGTCAAACTCATGCTGGTAGCTTCGAGAACACTATCCAACCACCTCGTCCTCTGTCGTCCCCTTCTCCTTGTGCCCTCCATCTTTCCCACCCAACATCAGGGTCTTTTCCAGGGAGTCTTCTCTTCTCATGAGGTGGCCAGAGTATTGGAGCCTCAGCTTCAGGATCTGTCCTTCCAGTGAGCACTCAGGGCTGATTTCCTTAAGAATGGAGAGGTTTAATCTTCTTGCAGTCCATGGGACTCTCAAATGCACATACCTCAGTTTAACTGAGAAGTGAATGTGGTTTCCGTTTTCAAATCAGATGGAAGCTGGTTTGAGGGGAAATGTATCAGACAGTGGCATTTCTCAAGAAACCATAGGATAGATGTGGATCATGGCTAAGGTCATATGTACTCAGCATCGGCCACCAGCGGTGGGAACACACTGGAACCAAAGTACAGTGGTACCTCGGGCTAAGTACTTAATTCGTTCCAGAGGTCCGTTCTTCACCTGAAACTGTTCTTAACCTGAAGCACCACTTTAGCTAATGGGGCCTCCCGCTGCTGCCGCCACACAATTTTTGTTCTCATCCTGAAGCAAAGTTCTTAACCTGAGGTACTATTTCTGGGTAAGCGGAGTCAGTAACCTGAAGCATATGTAACCTGAAGCGTATGTAACCCGAGGTACCACTGTACACTGTAATGTGTACACAGCCCCAGCAAAAGGTGCTTCCTCAAAGGAAACTAAAATTATTCTTCAAAATATTATTATCTAGGGCCCTAAGGCATTTCCTCCCAACCTGAAGCCCTCCAGATGTTTTGGACAACAATTCTTTTTGCAAACTGCTTTTGAGATGTGTGTTTTCATGGTAAGCGCTGTATAAATTTTATTAAATAAATAAATTCCCAGCAGACCTGGGTAGCACTGACAGGGACTGCTTGGAGCAGGGGTCAGCATCCTTTTTTCAGCCGTGGGCCGGTCTACTATCCCTCAGACCATGTGGTGGGCCGGATTATATTTTGAAGAAAAAAATGAACGAATTCCTATGCCCCACAAATAACCCAGAGATGCATTTTAAAGAAAAGCACACATTCTGCTCATGTAAAAACACCAGGCAGGCCCCACAAATAACCCAGAGATGCATTTTAAAGAAAAGCACACATTCTGCTCATGTAAAAACACCAGGCAGGCCCCACAAATAACCCAGAGATGCATTTTAAAGAAAAGCACACATTCCACTCATGTAAAAACACCAGGCAGCCCCCACAAATAACCCAGAGATGCATTTTAAATAAAAGGACACATCCTACTCATCTAAAAACATGGTGATTCCAGGACCGTCCGCAGGCCGGATTGAGAAGGCGATTGGGCCGCATCCAGCCCACAAAGCTTAGGTTACCTACCCCTGGCTTGGAGTCATCCTTCAAAACAATCTACAGAGCTCTGAGCTGGGGAAATCTGTCCCGCAGCCTTTTTTTGAGCGGAAGTTGTATAGCTGTTTTTCAAGTTACTTGTAAATTGTCCCTAATGGGGCAAGCAGATGCTTGAAGAATTGTTTACTTTGGGGGAAATGGCTCCGAGAGAGTTAAAAAGAAACAACTTCGGTGCTGCAGTCTCAATCCAATTTATTCACATGTGCCCATATACCACATGGATTGCTTTTTAATAAATAAAGTGAGGCAAACATTGATCTAATTTAGCTGGATCCTCAGCTGCGGCAGACGATCTACCCAACTTTGCAAAGCTGTGCAGATAAGTTGCATTCTCCCCATACTCAGATTGCAGTATTTTGTTTCTGGGAAACGAGATTAAAATTAATCACTGTTATAAATCCGAATTTGAAAGTGCTAATATTGTATTGCTAACTGTGTGCCCGTAGTCATGAGAGACAGTTTCATCAGTTCCATCTGCGTAATATTCTACTAATCCACTTCATGAATGCAAAGACTTAAATTTTTGCACTCTTGGATGTATCTTCTCTATTTTCCAGGGAGGGAGAGAGGCGAAACATGCAAGAGAGCAGCTAGGCAAATTTCTTTCATGCCCTGTCAGTTCACAGGGACATATGAGTGCATCCACCAGATCATTTGAATTAAATAGTCACTATTTTCTGAACTGATGTCGCTGTTCCCCACATTACATGCTACATTAAACACAATTCTGATAATTTGTGAAAGTGCCTGTAAAACTATAACATGAGAAGGTGCCTACAGCTTCATGGGGATTTCTGTATTTTCTGGCGTCAGCAATTTCTGTCTTTCTCTTCCCACCCCAAGCCTGGTAAAGGTAAAGGTAAAGGGACCCCTGACCATTAGGTCCAGTCGTGACCGACTCTGGGGTTGCGTCGCTCATCTCGCTTTACTGGCCGAGGGAGCCGGCGTACAGCTTCCGGGTCATGTGGCCAGCATGACTAAGCCGCTTCTGGCAAACCAGAGCAGCGCACGGAAACGCCGTTTACCTTCCCACTGGAGCGGTACCTATTCATCTACTTGCACTTTGACGTGCTTTCGAATTGCTAGGTTGGCAGGAGCAGGGACCGAGCAACGGGAGCTCACCCCGTCACGGGGATTCAAACCGCCGACCTTCTGATCGGCAAGTCCTAGGCTCTGTGGTTTACCCCAAGCCTGGTACTTGAAGTTTAAAATGTCTGACTGATCTTTTTTATGAGGGATATCACTCAGTTCAATTCACACTCTACAGAAGGACTCTTCACAATGCGCTCTGAAAAACCCCAAGGCAACACATTCATGTTGGGGAGTATAGCATACAAACCTATTTTTAAAATCTATTTCATGGCATTTAAACCCAGCTTTGTAGTCAAGATGGCTCCCAGAATGACTTATATAAGGTCAACAGAAACAAAAGTTGCCATCTAAGAGACACAACAGAAAAAGAAAAAGGGATGGGGAGAGGAGAGGAAAAACAAGCAACCTCAAGCAACAGTACTTAAAGTTTGTTGTTGTTTAGTCATTTAGTCGTGTCCGACTCTTCGAGACCTCCTGGACCAGAGCACGCCAGGCACTTCTGTCTTCCACTGCCTCCCGCAGTTTGGTCAAACTCATGCTGGTAGCTTCAAGGACACTATCCAACCATCTCGTCCTCTGCCGTCCCCTTCTCCTTGTGCCCTCCATCTTTCCCAACATCAGGGTCTTTTCCAGGGAGTCTTCTCATGAGGTGGCCAAAGTATTGGAGCCTTATGTTCAGGATCTGTCCTTCCAGTGGGCACTCAGGGCTGATTTCCTTCAGAATGGATAGGTTTGATCTTCTTGCAGTCCATGGGACTCTCAAGAGTCTCCTCCAGCACCATAATTCAAAAGCATCAATTCTTCGGCGATCAGCCTTCTTGATGGTCCAGCTCTCACTTCCGTACATCCCTACTGCATGTGGATGTATTAGGGAATAAATGCTAAGCAACTGGTCCTAATAGTATTTATGGGAACTGGATGGAGAGAGAAAACTTTAGCTGGCCAGCATGTGACCATGGGCATTTAATTATTCCATTGTTGTTATTTGAGTAATTAGATACAGATGACTCATTATGAGTTTATTGGATCAAATGATATTACCAATGGATCTACTTACTCTTGAACTCTCTTGGCAGTTTTTATTCCCTCCATGTTTCAGTGTGGACTTATTAATATGTATGCATAGATGCTCAATCATTAAAAACCCTTTGCACATAAAAATCCATTTTTACAGAACTTAAATAGCTAGAAGGAATTGCACCCTCTGCTACTCAAAACATGTTAGTGATTCATTTATATATGAAAATATAAAGTCCATGTCCACATCACATAGCTCAGATATATATTTCAACTTTCAAGTCTTCCTTTCCCACCCTGTCCCTCAAAAGGGTATTCAGAATAAGCATTTCAGTATGGAAAGTGAAATGTCTGAGTGAATTGATGTTAGTCAATTTAGTAAAACTAGAACAAATCAATGAACCACCCAGGAATCTAATGCTCTCCGTATTCCCACCGATGGCTCCACAACATCAAACAGTATGGAAAACATTTTCAAGGTAAGCCCTCTGTACTCGGAAACTGGTCCCTAAAGGCAGAAAGATATAACTTTCTTGGCCTACCTGTTTAAAGAAAGGTTATGGTCTGCATTCACAATAGGATCAAGTTCATGCATAGCTCATGAAAATGCATCTTGGAAAAAATGCTGGATTGGCCACAGTCTTCTCAAGAAGATGGGCAGTTGAGAGAGATGGAACTGACCATTGGGTACATGGGACATTTGTCCGAGATTGGTGGTGTGCCAAAGGCACTGGGACATAGGCTGCTGAGCCGTCTTGCAGCTCCCATTGACCTGTGCCAATTTGCAGAACTGCTGCCCCTCCTAGTTCTTTTAACTGGTCAGGGTGGGGGCTGGTCTTTTGAAATATGGAACAGAAATGATAGGGAAATGGTTAAGTACACACAACATGGCTCCCCAAATCAACACAGACTGTGGAAACTTCACACTGGACTTCAAGCATCTGGCATTGTGTGCCTCCCCATTCTTCCTCCAGACTCTGTGTCCTTGGTTTCCAAATGAGATGCAAAAGCTGCTCTCATCAGAAAAGAGATTTGGGGAGCCATGTCATCAGCTGGTGTTGGTCCACTGTGCTTCATTGAGTCCAGGGTCAACGCAGCCGTCTACCAGGAGATTTTGGAGCGCTTCATGCTTCCTTCTGCAGACGAGCTTTATGGAGATGCTGACTTCATTTTCCAGCAGGACTTTGGCACCTGCCCACCCTGCCAAAAGTACCAAAACCTGGTTCTTTCGAACTGCTTTCGAACTGCTAGGTTGGCAGGAGCAAGGACCGAGCAACGGGAGCTCACCCCGTCGCGGGGATTCGAACCGCCGACCTTCTGATCGGCAAGTCCTAGGTTCTGTGGTTTAACCCACAGCGCCACCCGAGTTCCAACCTGGTATATTTGAAGGAAGCAAATATCTTGAGAGGGGATTGCTGACCAGGCCTTATACCCTCGATTTAACAAATCTGCATCATGGTGAGGAGAATTCATTTGGGTGGCTCGGCTACAACAGTCGGAAGCCTGAACTTTGCTCATAGCCCTTTTGAGGTAGCAGTTTCCGTAGCAGACAAACCTTCCCAGACAGTGCCAATTTAGACTGCGGCAGGGGAAATGGATTGTGGGAGATATCGCTGCTGCACACCCCAAGCTCCCTGCATGCAGAATACAAGCAGCAGAGAAGTCTAGATCAGAGCCTAGATCAGAGTCCTATTCCCTGATATGCTCCTTTCCTGTTGCATGTGACGGGACTCAGGGATCAGCAAACTTTTTCAGCAGGGGCCGGTCCACTGTCCCTCAGACCATGTGGGGGGCCGGACTATATTTGGGGGTGGGATGAACAAATTCCTATGCCCCACAAATAACCCAGAGATGCTTTTTAAATAAAAGCACACATTCTACTTGTGTCAAAACCCCAGACAGGCCCCGCAAATAACCCAGAGATGCATTTTAAATAAAAGGACACATTCTACTCCTGTAAAAACACACTGATTTCCGGACCGTCCGCGGGCCGGATTTAGAAGGCGATTGGGCCGGATCCGGCCCCCGGGCCTTAGTTTGCCTACCCATGGGTCAGAGGATCAAGGAGAACATTCAGATTTGCAAATGCTTCTGTGATATCTGCAAAGATAAGGGTGCACCGTGTGCTATTTCTAAATTTGTAGTGTGGTCCTCTGTTCTTGGGAATTCTCTGCCGAAGTTGGGGTGAACGTGAGAATACACAGAGTGCGCACTGAGGTGTCCCGAATAATCAAAATGTACACCTCCAGTTAAACTGAACGTCACAATGCGTCTTATTCAAAAACTTCTAGACAGCCTCAAGGGTTAAAACAAATAGTCTTTACTGCTTTCTGAATGTCACTGTTTTGAAATCCGGATCTGACTTCCATTCAGAGGTGCTAAGCACTATGCACAGAGTTAAAGGGAAATCGGAAAGCTCTTTTGACAGTTTCTGAAAATCAGATGCAAGAAGCCTCTTGTAGCTGCGTGTCCCCAAAGTTGTCACTTTTATTCATTCAGCTGCCACCCGTATTTTATCCTGATTTAGGATTCCCTCCCCCCCCCCCCCCCAGCTAAAGACAGAAAGTCCTGATTTACACCACGGTTAAAGATCACCGCCTCAAGTTTTGTCTTGGGGCAAATGGAGGTATCCTTGTTCCCTAGCTACAACGGGGAATGTACCGTCATGATTTAAAAAACAACCACCCCCAAAACAATACAAAGAACCGCAATCCATTGTGCTACTAGTGCAAAGGTTGTGTGTCTTTGTGTGTGTGTGTGTGTGTGTGTGTGTGTGTACACACCACCCTTCCTATATCCAGACTTTCTGTGAAGCCCGGGTATTTTGGAAAACACAGCCCCGTTGTTTAAAGACGAAGTAATGAGATTAATATATACGGCAAATTAGAAGGAAGCAAGGAGATCGGGGCGAGGCGAGGGCAAAGGAAGCAAGCTCTTTCCCTGTTAAATATTTACCACTTGTGTTGAGCGCTGGCTCTTGCCTTTTGGTAATCCTAGAGGTGGTTAGTTTTGTGTCAGTAAGGATGTGTGTGTGTGTGTTAATGTATTCCTCCCTCCGAACCCACCTTGCATGGGAAAAGGCCGTGGTAACAAAAAGCAGACTGTTCCTTGTTCATGAATATTAATCGGTAAACTCCCCCTGGTATTTTTAAATTGGAGGCGAAAACTCTCCCTCCCCGCTGCTCCCCACTCAGGCAGGCCCAGAGCAGGAAAGCTCTGAATGTCCTGGGAAAGCCATAGAGTTCCCTGACTTCCCAGGCAATGCCATATAAAACTCCGAGGTCACGGGGCCAGCGAAAGAGGAGCAATCAGCTTTGTCTCCACTGTGTGTTGCTGAAAGCTAAACCTTTATGGAACATTCTGAGCTGCATTTTTGGCTATTTAACCTTCAAAACAAAAGGCTTATTTATTCCCTCCCGCCACCCTCTCCCCTCAGACATTCGCCTTCATCTAGGGTTTCCCCCCCTTTTCGGTCCCACGTTGACAGCGGCGGCATACGAAGGAAACCTCCTCGCCAAAGGCTCAGGCCTTGGTCAGTGACACTAGACGCTGCTTGCCCTAAAAGGAAGGGTGATGTGCTTTTTAGCACTCCTCCCGCAGTTTGGTCAAACTCATGCTGGTAGCTTCAAGAACCCTGTCCAACCATCTCGTCCTCTGTCGTCCCCTTCTCCTTGTGCCCTCCATCTTTCCCAACATCGGGGTCTTTTCCAGGGAGTCTTCTCTTCTCATGAGGTGGCCGAAGTATTGGAGCCTCAGTTTCACGATCTGTCCTTCCAGTGAGCACTCAGGGCTGATTTCCTTCAGAATGGATCGATTTGATCTTCTTGCTGTCCATGGGACTCTCAAGAGTCTCCTCCAGCACCATAATTAAAAAGCATCAATTCTTCTGTGATCATCCTTCACTTCCATACATCACTACTGGGAAAACCATAGCTTTAACTATACGGACCTTTGTCGGCAACATGATATCTCTGCTTTTTAAGATTCTGTCTAGGTTTGTCATTGCTTTTCTCCCAGGAAGCAGGCCTCTTTTAACAGAAAAAACTTCCTGCCCTCTGAATCAGTTATCCTCCATCTTTCCCCACTGAGGTCAGACAATTAGCCTACATAGGCAGTTGGGGGCCTATTTGTTTTAACCATACATTTGTACGATGGCTGTGTTGTGGCTGTGACCCACCACTTTAAAGGCAATGCTGTACATTCCCATCATTCATTAACCCTGACCATGCTGACCCATGCATGTAGGATTGCCATACGTCCGGAATTTCCTGGACATTGCCACTTTAATGCCCTGGAACATGCGGACTTCTAGCAACCCATATCGGAAGTGTAGATTTGGGCAAGTTTCCTTCAAAATAGCTGAAAAACAAAAAACGCTCAACTATTTTGGCCAAAAAGAAAAAAGGGAGGGGGGCCTCAATGACTTTGTCAAAATGAAATCTGAAATATGGCCTGTTATTTGTCTAGAGTAATAATACTGAACACACACACACACACACACACACACACTTCTTCCATCTGCTAACGGAGAAATTTGTGGGCTCCCTTGGACAAAAAACAAGGACACCAGCCAGGAATACCAGAGCAAAACAGCAGCCAGTAGGCTTGGTCTTGATTGAAGACTGTTGCAACAGGACTTCCACATGCTACAAGGTGGAACAAGATGGAAGTCCCGAACAAAAGAGCCCCCAAACTTTTATTAGCTGCTAATCCCCATGTTACACCCCCCCAAACTACATACATACATCACGGTTACATCATGAAAGGGGCAGTAATCTGAGCATTCTGGACCCTGCCCCATGGTTCTCCTTGCCCTCCACCAAACACCCATCAAGTGTAACAAAAAAGATATTTACATTTCCCTGTTTTCCAGCCAAGTTAATCACACCCTTTTGTCTTCATCTGGGTTTGTTATTTCTGGAATGGCTACCTGTCTGGCACTCAGGTATCAGGATGCCAGGAATTATCCCTCAGGCAGAGGGGCTGCTGAGTAGCTAAGCTCACATGTCTATATGAATTTCTGAAGTTTTCCCAGTGAGCCAGTACATAGATACATTTATCAGTGAATTCTTACTTTTAGTACCGTGCAGCAAAGGCCCTTTGAATAGATAGGAAGAAACTGTGATGAAGTGTTTCGTGGGGACAAATCACAAAAGTCACAAAAGTGATTGTGCTGGTTTTGGTAGTGGGCTGCATGTGCATGATATCTGCTGGAGGGGCAACCCCCCCCCCCAACCTATACATAAATTCCTGCAACACATCTTAGATATGTGATGCCGGATGTATAATTCTTATGGATATTTATAAACAGCACATATTCTAAAATTGGAACGATACAGAGATTAGCATGGCCCCTGTGCAAGGAGAACTCGCAGAAGCTGTTCCATATTTTTAACCAAAGGGAAACTTTAATAAAAATTATCACAAAAAAACCAAAGAAAGAATTGTTGATGCTGGAGACAAAAATAATCTGCGAAGGATTTTTGTGGATGAAATAAACGTCGGTTGCCTTAGATAGCAGATAGCAGCCGTCAGATTTCGAGCAATGAGACATATTTGCTTGTGTATAAATAGCTACATTATGCCCTATTTACATTTTTACAGTGCTTCTCAAATTGCCTGATCCTGTGTCTCTGCCTGTCTGTGTGTCCCTGCTCCATTGAAATGCAAACAACGGAAGGATGGAATGCATTGTTGAATTACCAGGAAAATCGCCCATAGACAGCCATTGTAGGGAAGAACAATGTTTGTTTGAATAGCATCCAGGGGGATGTTGGGTTGTAGAACGCATTTAGGAGAAGGTTCCTTGACTTTTTCCTCCTCCACCTCTTATTTTATTTTTTAAAGTATTGTGGCATCATAAGGCAAGCATCAACCTGCCACTAAATTTATTTGTTTATTTGTGCTGCATCTTATATTGACGCTTCAGAATTCTGCTTCTAGCATCATAAACAAGGTTAGCCTAACATAGTCATCTCTTGCTAGCTTCGTGGAACTATAATCAGACTTACAGAATTACCAGCTTTCTACCTTAGCGTTGGAAGATGTCTACAATGCTGCCGCCCTGGGCACACACACACAAACGCACCAGCTTTTATTAGAAAGCAAGGCAGGAAATGTAATAGGAATGTAGCGTTGCATAACTGGCAGAGACTGGCACAGAATAACTTTCACTTGAGGCTGCATATTACATCAATTGCAGAATAACCAAAATCTTGCAGCAAGTCTCTCTCTCTTCTACAAACACCAAACGAGTGCAATGGCCCAAAATTGCCTTGTTTTTGCTGCAAGTGTGTGTTATTTGGTACTGCAAGAGCCATCTATTGGTTCCAGATGATGAGTTTCCGGCATGAATTTCAAGCTCTGCAGGCAGTGGCTTAGAGTCTTATTTCTGCTTATTCTCTTAACTCTGAGGCTAGGAGAATATTTGACTGTGGGCTCCTACAGATGACCTGTTTATTTGTTCGTTTCATTATAGTTCCATCCCACCATACCTCTAAACAGAAGAAGAAGAAGAAGAAGAGTTTGGATTTGATATCCCGCCTTTCACTCCCCTTCAGGAGTCTCAAAGCGGCTAACAAAGTGGGGCTGAGAGACTTCAGAGAAGTGTGACTGGCCCAAGGTCACCCAGCAGCTGCATGTGGAGGAGTGGGGAAGCGAACCCGGTTCCCCAGATTACGAGACTACCGCTCTTAACCACTACACCACACAGCTCAAGGTGGCCTACATGGTTCTTCCCCACCTCATTTAATCCCCCAAACTACCCTGTGAAGTAGGCTAGGCTGAGAGACTGGCCCAAGATCTCCTAGTGAGTTTTGTGTCTGAGTGGGGAATTTGAACCCTGGTCTCCCAGGTCATAGTCAAATATTCTATGAGCTGCCATGCACAAAGCTTACATAGGGGTTAGATTACGGCAGGTCTTTATTGAGCCTTCATCCTGATTTGTTTGAGGTAAGGTTATATGACAATGAGCATTCGTCCCAAATTCATCCCAATTTGCTTCCTCAGTGGTTATACATATTTTTGTTCACAATTCTATCTTGCACATTTTCCTCCTCACTTTCCTAACAGCAAAAGACCATTGGGATTTTTTTGTGAGTGTATTTGCTCTGTCAGGACAATGGAGCGCTCTAGTCCACTTTAAGTGTGAAAACCTAAATTTCCACTATGCCCTTGAAACCTTCCTGCAAAATACTTACTGAAAGTGGCTCATGAGAGCATTGCTTCCCTCTGAGAGCCAGCGTGGTGTAGTGGTCAAGAGCGGTAGACTTGTAATCTGGTGAACCAGGTTTGTGTCCCCGCTCCTCCACATGCAGCTGCTGGGTGTCCTTGGGCTAGTCACACTTCTATGAAGTCTCTAAGCCTCACTCATCTCACAGAGTGTTTGTTGTGGCCAAGGAAGGGAAAGGAGATTGTTAGCCACTTTGAGACTCCTTCAGGTAGTGATAAAGCGGGATATCAAATCCAAACTCCTCCTCCTCCTCCTCCTCCTCCTCTTCTTCTTCTTCTTCTTCTTCTTCTTCTTCTTCTTCTTCTTCTTCTTCTTCTTCTTCCCAATTCAGGTCGGCGAGAAGAGATGCCCCACCTTTTTGAAACTAGGCGAGAGGAAGATGTTCATCACATTAAACAAAAAGAAGCGGGATAAAGAGACACACACCTCTGTTGTTTCTACTGCAAAGATAAGAGGTGCCTGAGCTTAGCTGAACCGCTAGAGAAGCACATTGCAAAAATTGTACATGTCTCTCCATCGATCCACATTTCCAGGGGTACTGTGCTCACAAACCCTGAATGTTCTGTACAGGAGAAAGAGCCGCAAAGAGCCGCAGAACAAAGGTTTTACCGTCAAATGAGAAAGAGGCAACTAGGAATGATGCAATCCCTTACATGCCTACTTTCTATGGGAATGTTCAGGGAGGCAGGAGGCAGGAGAGGATATATTGTTTTTTAAGATCCTTCCTAACTCGCGTTAGCAGAGTTTCACATTCCCCTTTTTAAATGCACAACGGGTAGCTGGTTGCAGGCTTGTGTAAGCCTCTCACTATTAGGTTCCTGGTAAGTTCCCTTAAATCCCTCTTAAAAGAATAAACACGCCACAATCTTGTGTAAAGTATATAAAAGTGGTTTACTCACATTCAGTTCACAGTTGGATCCCTGAAGGCAGATTTAGTATATACAAAGTATATACATGTGGAGCTATATGGGGATAATCCCAGTGTCCTCTGTTGTTTGGAAGCCAACAGAGCATCTCTAGCTAAAAAGCTGCTCCAACGACGGAGGAAGTCAAAAAGAGAGTGGGGGGCTGCGTGCCCTGTCCTTTTGTTAACTGGACAGGTAAGGTCACGCCCACCTCTAGTCACATGCAGAGGAAGTATGTCCCAGCCAGGAGGAAACAGGAAGTTTTTGACCGGCTGGACCAAACATTCCCTGCATGTCCACTCTAGGAAAACAAGGAATGTTGCACTTGACTGCTACTTATGTATCACATCCCACAGTATCACTGAGTTCAGTGGGGCTTACTCCCAGGTAAATCTGCATAGGATTTTAATGTGGGCTGCAATCATATGCAAGCCTTGTGCTCCATGTCACAGTGAGGCGAGTAGCGCTTTTGCTCAGATGCCCAGCAGCACTCAGAGTGAATGCATCTACTGTATCAGCCACAGCTGTTCCTGAGAGGGGAAATAAGTGAAGAGGCTTCCTCTCTGGTTGGCAACGCATCTGGTTTTGGCTGGCATGTGCGTGGTCTCTTCCACATCCGTCTGCTCGGCTTCGTTGTGGCGATGCGTCAACTTGCATAAGGTTGCATAAGAAGTCCTAGGCCACAACAAGCCCAAAAGGAACAATTTGCAAATAAATGAGATTCCAGGTTTTAGAGTAAAGGCTCTCTTGCCTGCCAAGAAGCGAACCTGCAAACGGACAGGGCTTGCTTTCAGTGTTGATAAGCTGACGGGCACTGGCTGCAAGCCCCACTTGCAGAGGAACGATCTGGAGCCAACTTTAAGCTCGCGATGATTTCACTGTAGTCACATCCTTGCTTGTCCCATACCTGACGTCACATATGACATCAGGAGCGGGCTAGGTGGGCTCTACCTTTTTTGATCATCGGTTGTCAGACCAGCGACATGGCAATGCGGAAGGAGCAACCCTTGAAATATATTTGCAAAATGTTTTTGCGTGGCTCCATCCTTACATGTGGCACATGCCGGAAGGGTGGCTCTGTGGACTAAACCACTGAGCCTTTTGGGCTTGCCGATCGGCGGTTCAAATCTCTGTGATGGGGTGAGCTCCCATTGTTCTGTCACAACTCCTGCCCACCTAGCAGTTCGAAAGCACCTCAAAGTGCAAGTAGATACCGTATTTTTCGCTCTATAGGACGCACCCGACCATAGGGCGCACCTAGTTTTTAGAGGAGGAAAACAAGGAAAAAATATTCTGAATCAAATGTTGTATAAACTACTGTAAACAACCGGTATATCAGAATCATATTACAGCCATGTTAAGTGAACAGCAGTCAACAATGGCATTAAGAACCATCATCACTGTCATTAACAAATGAAGAGAGACTAAGGTTTGAGTACTCTTCTAGTCTTCTGTGAACCCCAAGAACTCATCACTGCTAGAGTCAGAATTTATGAAGCTCAGTTGCTCACAATCACTGACACCACTTTCTTCGCTATCTTCATTTGAAATACCATCTTCGTTTCCATGCAAAGCATTGCTAATGCCACATTTTTTCCTCTCAGTCCTCTTCCTCCTCTCAGCGAACAGCCTGCCTGCTGCTCGCAAACATTCCCTTTACTTGAATTACAGTCAAGAAACAGCTGAGCAGAGCGGGCTTGGGAGGCTTTCCTTCTCCCCACTTTTTTCTCCTCCTCCCCAAGCAGCACAGTGCCCTTTTCCAGCCTCCTCCTCTCCATCCCTTTCACCCAAACCCGTCTGCAATTTCTTCCCTTCACTGCTCCCTCTCCTTTGCCCTCTGCCATGACTCTCCACTCACACGTCTCCCTTCACCCAGCTTCTTCGTCCCCCTCCTCTCCATCCTCTTCCTCCCCTCTCTCAGCGAACAGCCTGCCCACTTCTCCAAAGCTTGAAGGGAATGGCAGGCTGCTAGCAGAGAGCACCCCCCATCCCCATTCAGCAGCCCAGGAACGTGGGGCAGGCTGCCTGCTGCTGCAAACCTTAAGGGGAAAGGGCAGGCTGCTGGCAGAGAGCACCCCCCATCCCCATTCAGCAGCCCAGGAACGTGGGGCAGGCTGCCTGCTGCTGCAAACCTTAAGGGGAAAGGGCAGGCTGCTGGCAGAGAGCACCCCCCATCCCCATTCAGCAGCCCAGGAACGTGGGGCAGGCTGCCTGCTGCTGCAAACCTTAAGGGGAAAGGGCAGGCTGCTGGCAGAGAGCACCCCCCATCCCCATTCAGCAGCCCAGGAACGTGGGGCAGGCTGCCTGCTGCTGCAAACCTTAAGGGGAAAGGGCAGGCTGCTGGCAGAGAGCACCCCCCATCCCCATTCAGCAGCACAGGGGCGTGGGGCAGGCTGCCTGCTGCTGCAAAGCTTGAGGGGAAAGGGCAGGCTGCTGGCAGAGAGCACCCCCCATCCCCATTCAGCAGCCCAGGAACGTGGGGCAGGCTGCCTGCTGCTGCAAACCTTAAGGGGAAAGGGCAGGCTGCTGGCAGAGAGCACCCCCCATCCCCATTCAGCAGCACAGGGGCGTGGGGCAGGCTGCCTGCTGCTGCAAAGCTTGAGGGGAAAGGGCAGACTGCTGGCAGAGCAGCACCCCCCACCCTCATTCAGCAGCCCAGGAACGTGGGGCAGGCTGCCAGCTGCCCCAAAGCTTGAGGGGGAAATGCAGGCTGCTGAAAGAGAGCACCCCCCACCCCCATTCAGCAGCACAGGAGCGTGGGGCAGGCTGCCTGCTGCTCCAAAGCTTGAGGGGGAAACGCAGGCTGCTGGCAGAGCAGCACCCCACCCCCATGCAGCAGCCCAGGAGCGCGGGGGATGGGCGCACAGCCCTCCCGTTGCTCCGAAGCTTCCCAGGACTGCAGGGGAAAGCCGAGGCTGCCGGCAGAGGAGCGCAGCTTTCCCCACTGCCCCCATTCAGCAGCCCAGGAGCGCGGGGGAAGGGCGCACAGCCCTCCCGTTGCTCCGAAGCTTCCCGGGACTGCAGGGGGAAGCCGAGGCTGCCGGCAGAGGAGCGCAGCTTTCCCCACTGCCCCCATACAGCAGCCCAGGAGCACGGGGGAAGGGCGCACAGCCCTCCCGTTGCTCGAAAGTTTCCCAGGACTGCAGGGGAAAGCCGAGGCTGCCGGCAGAGGAGCGCAGCTTTCCCCACTGCCCCCATTCAGCAGCCCAGGAGCACGGGGAAGGGCGCACAGCCCTCCCGTTGCTCCGAAGCTTCCCGGGACTGCAGGGAGAAGCCGAGGCTGCCGGCAGAGGAGCGCGGCTCCACCACCACCACCAAAGAGCAGTCCAAGAGTGTGCCGCACTCCGGCAATTTGGCTCCAGGGACCACACATTCGCTCCATAGGACGCACAGACATTTCCCCTTACTTTTTAAGAGTAAAAAAGTGCGTCCTATGGAGCGAAAAATACGGTAAATAGGTACCGCTGCAGCAGGGAGGTAAATGCCGTTTCCATGCGCTGCTCTGGTTTCCGTCACAGTGACCCGTTGCGCCAGAAGCGGTTTAGTCATGCTGGCCACATGACCTGGAAAGCTGTCTGCAGACAAACGCCGGCTTCCTCGGCCTGAAAGCGAGATGAGCGCCGCAACCCCATAGTTGCCTTTGACTGGACTTAACCGTCCAGGGGTCCTTTACCTTTTTACTTTGAAGGGGGTGCATTGCATTAAACCAAGTGCTGAATGAGTCCCAATCTGTACTATTACAAGGGTGGTTGAAATGCAGCTCACCAGGCCATTATTGCATCTGACTGCTGCTACTGGAGGAATGTTAAAGAGCTCAATCTAGCCAAAGTTCAACACTTCAACATCCCATTGATTTCTGTGGGATTTGTGAAGTTCTTAGCTTCTGTGCCCAAAATCCATGGCTCTGCTCCTCATCCCCTCCTTTCTCTCTTAAATGGCAAGATGTGTATAAAGGTAAAGGTAAAGGGACCCCTGACCATTAGGTCCAGTCGTGACCGACTCTGGGGTTACGGCACTCATCTCGCTTTATTGGCCGAGGGAGCCGGCGTACAGTTTCCGGTTCATTTGGCCAGCATGACTAAGCCACTTCTGGCGAACCAGAGCAGCGCACGGAAACACCGTTTACCTTCCCACCAGAGCAGTACCTATTTATCTACTTGCACTTTGACGTGCTTTCGAACTGCTAGGTTGGCAGGAGCAGGGACTGAGCAACGGGAGCTCACCCCGTCACAGGGATTCCAACCGCCAACCTTCTGATCGGCAAGCCCAAGGCTCAGTGGTTTAGACCCCAGCGCCACCCGCATCCCTAAGATGTTTATACCATCTTTTAAAATCTGCCATGAACCACAGTGAGGTCATCTGCCTGCCTGTTCCTCCTTCCCTACCGCTGTGTTTCAAGCTTTTTTCTTTCTTTCTTTTCAACTGTTTCCTTTGTTATATAATAATAATAATAATAATAATAATAATAATAATAATAATAATAATGTTTTTATATATGTTGTAAGCCACCCAGAGTGTCTGGAGGAACCCAGTCAGATGGGTGGGCTATAAATAGTAAAATTATCATTATGGAATGGGACATCCCTATTTTCACCAGAGAAATGTTCACAGGTATGAGAAGAAGTACCAACCAAGGAATAATGACTTCAAAAGTTAACAGACTGTGTGGAAACAGCAAAATCGACAGCAAAAATAAGAGATAAAAGAGACGAACTGTTTAAGGAATAGATTCAGCTGTGTTGGTATGATGCAGTCGAAATACCGGCGTATAAAAAAATAAAAATATTGTACAGTAGCACCTTAGAGAGCAAATACGTTTGTTCTTGGTATAAGCTTTTGTGTGCATGCACACTTCTTCAGATAAGGAATAGTGGAGACTATCTGAAGAACTGCTATGGTCAAATGAAAACGCTGGCAGGGTTCGAATTATGAGCAGCAGAGTGGATGCAACCGTAAGTGAAATAGAGGATATTTGTATTAATATGTTATATAAAGCAGTTGGTACAGGGTGGGAACAGAAACACAACGCAGGTAAGGGTGGGAAGTCAATTTTTTTTTTAAAAAAACATATATATTGAATTTTAAGTAAATTTGTAAAAGTTTTCGAAATTAATAAAAAAATTATGGAAGGGGGAGGGGGGAGAGAACTCTGTTTCTCAGCGGAGTAGCTCTGCATTGTGGTTCGTTTTCTGCCCACGTGCATAAGAATGGCCGCTGGCAGGTGGCTGAGGAGTTGTCTGAATAGCTGCAATTGTCTGGATGTCAAAGGGATGAGGCAACAAGCAGAACTGGGAATTAAAAAGACGGTGGGTGATGCCAAAGTGGTCGGGAGGCGGGGGTGGTGGAGTGAATTCGGCTCAGTGAATTAGCCACCTCCTTCAAAGACACCCTCCCCCCCTTTATCTCTGCCAGTTACACCGTCGAGGCATCTAGGGAGGCATCTAGGGGTCTTCCAAAAGTGATGCTAGAGAGCTATTTGGGGGCCCATAGAGATGTGTTGGGACGCGGGGGGCACTGTGGTCTAAACCACAGAGCCTAGGACTTGCCGATCAGAAGGTCGGCGGTTCGAATCCCCGCGACGGGGTGAGCTCCCATTGCTCGGTCCCTGCTACTGCCCACCTAGCAGTTCAAAAGCACGTCAAAGTGCAAGTAGATAAATAGGTACCGTTCCGGCGGGAAGGAAACAGCGTTTCCGTGCGCTGCTCTGGTTCGCCAGAAGCGGCTTAGTCATGCTGGCCACATGACCCGGAAGCTGTACGCCGGCTCCCTCGGCCAATAAAGTGAGATGAGTGCCGCAACCGCAGAGTCGGCCACGACTGGACCTAATGGTCAGGGGTCCCTTTACCTTTTAGAGATGTATTGGGATGCAGGTGGCACTGTGGTCTAAACCACAGAGCCTAGGGCTTGCCGATCAGAAGGTCGGCGGTTCGAATCCCCGTGACGGGGTGAGCTCCCGTTGCTCTGTCCCTGCTCCTGCCAATCTAGCAGTTCAAAAGCACGTCAAAGTGCAAGTAGATATATAGGTACCACTCCGGCGGGAAGGTAAACGGCGGCTTCAGAATGAGAACAAAAATTGTGCGGCAGCGGTGCGGTGGCAGCGGGAGGCCCCATTAGCTAAAGTGGTACCTCAGGTTAAGAACAGTTTCAGGTTAAGAACGGACCTCTGGAACGAATTAGGTTCTGAACCCGAGGTCCCACTGTACTTTTGTAAACCAATAAATCTTCAATAGAAATATGTTTAAAAACCAAAAACTATAGTTACCAGGATACTTTGGTGGAGGAAGTCATGTGCTTCAAATACGCTTTAAATGTATGTTGTTTGTACCAGCCACAGACTGAGAAGACCCAGGTTAAAATCCCATCTCCATCATGAAGTTCTCTCTGGTTAGCTCTGTCCAAGCCAGAATTTCTCGGCCTAACATTCTCCACTGGTTTGCTGTGAAGATAAAATGGGAGCATCTATTGGTTGACCACAAACTTGACATGAGCCAACAGTGTGACGCGGCAGCTAAAAAAGCCAATGCAATTCTGGGCTGCATCAATAGGAGTATAGCATCTAGATTAAGGGAAGTAAAAGTGCCACTGTATTCTGCTCTGGTCAGACCTCACCTGGAGTACTGTGTCCAGTTCTAGGCACCACAGTTCAAGAAGGACAGTGACAAACTGGAACGTGTCCAGAGGAGGGCAACCAAAATGGTCAAAGGCCTGGAAACGATGCCTTATGAGGAACGGCTAAGGGAGCTGGGCATGTTTAGCCTGGATAAGAGGAGGTTAAGGGGTGATATGATAGCCATGTTCAAATATATAAAAGGATGTCACATAGAGGAGGGAGAAAGGTTGTTTTCTGCTGCTCCAGAGAAGCGGACACGGAGCAATGGATCCAAACTACAAGAAAGAAGATTCCACCTAAACATTAGGAAGAACTTCCTGACAGTAAGAGCTGTTCGACAGTGGAATTTGCTGCCAAGGAGTGTGGTGGAGTCTCCTTCTTTGGAGGTCTTTAAGCAGAGGCTTGACAACCATATGTCAGGAGTGCTCTGATGGTGTTTCCTGCTTGGCAGGGGGTTGGACTCGATGGCCCTTGTGGTCTCTTCCAACTCTATGATTCTGATTCTAAGAGTGCTTTGGAGGAAGGGCTGAATATATACAATTTTATTTTTATTTTTTAAAAATTCCCATCAAGTCTACATGACACATAGCACTGTCTTGGCTTTTGTTGACTATGTGAAGACTTGTCTGGGAAAAGGCATCAAGCTACCTCCATTGAGAAGAGGAGAAACTGTTTCAAACTGCTGAGGTTGGCACTGCCCTTGGCACTAAAATAATTGGTTAATCAGTGCCTTGCACTACTTGCCTGACAAGTTTGGCAAAGGGTTTCCATGAAACCCCTTAGGAAAATAATAATTATTTGCCAACAAAGGGTTTAGCATGCACCCTTTGGTTTTTGTGGCATCCGAGCCAGAACATTTGCTGTTTCTCCCTTCGTCATGTTAGGTGTCAAATTGCCACCCACTCCTGCAGTTTCTCTGGCTATGTTCCTTCGCCCACCCCACCCTGAATCCTGGAAACTGTAGTTTACCCCTCACAGAGCTATAGTTCCCGGCACCCTTAACAACCTGTCATTCCCCGATTTTTTGGAGAAAGTAATGTGCTTTAAATGTGTTTTACACATACCATGTGTATGCAGCTTTTGACTTCTAGGGAGTTCCTGCTGACCTCTATGAAGGGAGCCTCTTTTCTTTTTTTTAATAAATCTTTTTTATTTAAATTTAAATTTGAACAATAAACATCATCATCACCATTTAGGATTTCCTGGATCGTTTGACTCCCCTCCATGGTAACGATTTATTTTTATTTGACTTCCATGGTAACGATTTTCAATCTTTTCCCACTGTTTCCCTTATTTTCTCTATTTTTCTTAGTTAGTTTTTAGTACATTACAAACATTACTAAAGTTTTTAGTTGTTTACAGTGTTCTCTTAAGTACATTGTGAATTTCCCCCATCCCTTCTCAAAGGTCTTTTCTTCCTGGTTTCTGATTTTCCTGGTCAATTTCGCCATTTCGGCGTAGTCCATCATCTTCATCAGCCATTCATAGCTGGTTGGGACTTTATCTTCTTTCCATCTCTGGGCCAGTAATATCCACGCTGCTGTCGTTGCATACAGAAACAATCATTTCTGCTCCTTTAGCATCTCTGCACCTAAAATTCCTAGTAAAAAAGCCTCTGGTTTCCCCCCCCAAATGTTATTTTAAACATTTTTTTCCAACTAATTATATATCCTTTCCCAGAATGCTTTTGTTATCTTGCATGTCCGCCACATGTGGAAGAAGGTGCCTTCAGTCTCCTTACATTTCCAACATACATTTGAAGCAGTTCTATACATCTTTGCTAGTTTTATAGGTGTTAAATACCACGGTACATCATTTTCATGAAAAGGGAGCCTCTTTTTATGCGGTTGTTGGAAGCCCTGAGGCATCCTTGGCACTGTCAGGGCAAGAATTTGAGGAAAGAGCTCAGGGCGAGACTCAATAAAATGAGGAGGGCCCCCCTGCAAGACACTAGGGCCAACTTATCACATTATGGCCCTTCCCCTTCTTGCCTTTTTGTGTTGTGTACCAGTTGTGTACCAGTTGGGCCGGCACCTCTTCCCCTTCCTTGCGTGTCCTGCCAATTCACGACATGAATGGACAATTCATGGCATGAGCCAATGTAAACAGAAAGGGAGCACATAAAACCGGTCTTGAAAGACCTACATTGGCTCCCAGTACATTTCCAAGCACAATTCAAAGTGTTGGTGTTGACCTTTAAAGCCCTAAATGGCCTCGGCCCAGTATACCTGAAGGAGCGTCTCCACCCCCATGGTTCTGCCCGGACACTGAGGTCCAGCGGCGAGGGCCTTCTGGCGGTTCCCTCATTGCGAGAAGCAAAGCTACAGGGAACCAGGTAGAGCGCCATCTTAGTAGTGGTGTCCGCCCTGTGGAACACCCTCCCATCAGATGTCAAAGTGATAAACAACTACCTGACATTCAGAAGACATCTTAAGGCAGCCCTGTTCAGGGAAGTTTTTAATGTGTGACATTTTAGCGTATTTTTGGTCTCTGCAGAAGCCGCCAGAGTGGCTGGGGAAACCCAGCCAGATGGGCGGGGTTCAAATAATAAATTATTATTATTATTATTATTATTATTATTATTATTATTATTGCCTGTTGTCTTTGTCCATGGAGTTTTCTTGGCAGGGATACTGGAGTGGCTTGCCGGTTCCTGCTCCAGGTGGAGCTCTCCACTATGACCTGTTCATCTTGGGTGCCCTGCTCGGCATAGTTCATAGCTTCTCTGAGTTCTTCAAGCCCCTTCGCCACGGCAATCCATGAAATTAAGAGACGCCTGCTTCTTGGGAGGAAAGCAATGACAAACCTAGACAGCATTTTAAAAAGTAGAGACATCACCTTGCCAACAAAGGTCCGTATAGTAAAAGCTATGGTTTTCCCAGTAGTGATGTATGGAAGTGAGAGCTGGACCATAAAGAAGGCTGATCGCCGAAGAATTGACGCTTTTGAATTATGGTGCTGGAGGAGACTCTTGAGAGTCCCATGGACTGCAAGAAGATCAAACGCATCCATTCTGAAGGAAATCAGCCCTGAATGCTCACTGGAAGGACAGATCCTGAAGCTGAGGCTCCAATACTTTGGCCACCTCATGAGAAGAGAAGACTCCCTGGAAAAGACCCTGATGTTGGGAAAGGTGGAGGGCACAAGGAGAAGGGGGCGACAGAGGGCGAGATGGTTGGACAGTGTTCTCAAAGCTACAAACGTGAGTCTGACCAAACTGCGGGAGGCAGTGGAAGACAGGAGTGCCTGGCGTGCTCTGGTCCATGGGTCACGAAGAGTCGGACACGACTGAACGACTAAACAACAACAACAACAACATTATTATTATTATTATTATTATTATTATTATTATTATTATTATTATTATTTCGAGGAGTTGGAGATGGCGTTTATAAGTGGTCCACATTTTACAAGCATACAGTAAGGTAAGGTGAGTAGTACAACTTCGGCTACACTACTCGGGGTCATAAGAGGAGTCGGCGGCTCCTCTCCACGCCAACAAAACTCTCTGAAAAGTGGGGGATGATGGTGCAGGGAGGAGATGCTGAGCAGATGTCTCCTCCTTTGTGGCTCAGAGGGTCTTGTGGTGCAGGCAGGCTCTCTGCTCCTGCTCTCAGCTCCCACAGCATCATCATAATTAAAGAAGGGAGCAGGTTCCAGCAGTCTGGAAGTTAATGGCAGGACAATTTGTTTTGGGTATAGCAGCCTTGAGGCAAGCAGGGCCAGCCCAAGACAGTTTAGCACCTAAGGCCACAGACGAGGAACACAACAGTGGTGCGAATCCCACAGTAATGAATATGATAGTGAATCACTAGTGAAATCATTTGGCACCCTTTAAAAGGCACCTGAAATCCACCAAGAGGCTGGAGAAGTGAGCTACTGGGTAGCTAAATTGTATATACAGGCTGGTTTATTGAAATAATAATAATAATAATAAATTATTTATACCCTGCCCTCCCCAGCCAAGACTGGGCTCACGGCAGCTAACACCAGGTATAAAAACGATTGATTAAAATACAACTTAAAAACAAGATTAAAATGCAGCCTCATTTCAGTAGAAACTCAAATCAAAAACTTTTTGGGGATGAAAGCGTCAAATCTTCACCATGGCCAACTATCCAGACTGGTCCTACATGGGCCAGAAAAAAGCCAGGGAAGTCCCCAAATAGGAGTTCCATCACAGAAGGAGAAAAGAAAAAGGAAAGAGGGGAACGGGATCAAGTTGATTCCAAGCCAAAGGCCAGGCGGAACAACTCTGTCTTACAGGTCCTGCGGAAAGAAATCAGATCCTGCAGGGCTGTGGTCTCATGAGGCAGAGCGTTCCACCAGGCTGGAGCCAGTGTTGAAAAGGCCCTGGTTCTGGTTGAGGGCAGGGGTGGAGAGCCTCAGGGAGATAAGACTTGCTGGGCTTCCTCCAGCAAAAACGTTTCCCACAGCAGCTTACAAAAATTAGCAGTAAAGTTTCATCACATTTTGAACATAGCTTTGGTTAAAAAAAAAGTTATCTAACAAATTAAGCGTCAAGTCAACCAGTTGAAGAAGACACGTTGGTACTGTTTTTCGCAACGGGCAAGGAAACTCTCAAGCTTTTCTTCTGCTCCTGTGTCACACTGTGGAGAGAACTATGGAGGTAATAAAATACATGCATTATCGACAAAATAGAAATGGCACACTCTTGGGCGACTGTGCAAAAAAGTCTTCTGCTGTTTTTGTTTGTTTGTTTGTTTTAAAGTGGGTTATTTTCTTATAACAGATTCAGCAAAGCACTTTAATCCACTTTAATTGTACAAACCTAAATTTGTGGTTGGGACGCGGGTGACGCTGTGGGTTAAACCACAGAGCCTAGGACTTGCTGATCAGAAGGTTGGTGGTTCGAATCCCCGTGATGGGGTGAGCTCCCGTTGTTCGGTCCCTGGTCCTGCTAACCTAGCAGTTCGAAAGCACGTCAAAGTGCAAGTAGATACGGTAAATAGGTACCGCTCCGGCGGGAAGGTAAACGGCATTTCCGTGCGCTTCTCTGGTTCGCCAGAAGCGGCTTAGTCCTGCTGGCCACATGACCCGGAAGCTGTACGCCGGCTTCCTTGGCCAGTAAAGCGAGATGTGCGCCGCAACCCCAGAGTCGGCCACAACTGGACCTAATGGTCAGGGGTCCCTTTACCTTTACCTACATTTGTGGTATGTGATGGAATCCATCCCGAAAAATGGTCTGTAGGTATCACAATGAAGATGGTGAACGTAATGGGAATGGTTTTCGAACATGCAAAAAAGAATGCACACATTATGGTTGTTGTTGTTTATATGCCATTGGTTGCATCCAACTAACGTGCATTCCAAGCAGATCGAAATAAATTAATCCAAGCTAGGGTTGCCATATGTCCGGAATTTTCCAGACATAGCCGGCAATCAGCCGTCGGAAGCAGTGTCCGGGCAGAAATAATTGAAACGTCCAGGAAAATCTGGACATATGGCAACCCATGTCGGTAGTGTCGTTTTTGGTGGTTTTCATTAAAAATAGCTCAAAAAATCATTTATGTTTTTTTGAGATTTTGCAAAAAAGAAGCAGCAACTTCAGGCAAACTATAAAAAAAGCCCAACGACTTTTCACTTTTTGAAATGCGGCAACCCCATCCAAGTCACTCACGTGCATTAATTTCAATGGGACTTCTCTAAGATTAGCATTGGGTGCAGGCCCCTTATCTTTTCCTTCTCTCATTAGGCCGGAAAAATGCCTCCAGCAACTGGTTAGCTTTGAGCTATGTGCTCAGGGAAGATTTCTTGAAAATGATCTCTTAATTGTCATGGTGCTTCCTGGCAGACAGATGGCTGGCTTATTACTGCACACCTTTCACTAGAAGTGAATCTCTTGAAAGTGGCTCTCTTACTTAGTCATCTAGGAAACATTAATACCTCCTCTGCAAAGGGGAGTTTGACGCTTTTTGTACTCAAGCCTAACTAGCCCCATCTCTTAAAATAAATAAAAATGCTGATAGCATCACATGCAACAGCTGGATGAGAGGAAGAAGATGCTTCTGCCAGATGTTGTTTCTCAGAAAGGAAGTTACTTGGATTTGAGCAGTAACAAGCTATTCTACATAGGGATGTGGGTGGCGCTGTGGGTAAAAGCCTCAGTGCCTAGGACTTGCCGATCGAAAGGTTGGCGGTTCGAATCCCCGCGGCGGGGTGCGCTCCCGTCGCTCGGTCCCAGCGCCTGCCAACCTAGTAGTTCGAAAGCACCTCAAAGTGCAAGTAGATAAATAGGGACCGCTTACCAGCGGGAAGGTAAACGGCGTTCCGTGTGCTGCGCTGGCTCGCCAGATGCAGCTTGTCACGCTGGCTACGTGACCCGGAAGTGTCTCCGGACAGCGCTGGCTCCCGGCCTATAGAGTGAGATGAGCGCACAACCCTAGAGTCTGTCAAGACTGGCCCGTACGGGCAGGGGTACCTTTACCTTTACCTTTAAGCTGTTCTACTGGGAATGCCGGCGGAAGCCAATTGTTTAGGGTAAGAAAGCTGATTGTAGGGTTGCCATATTCTGAAGAGCAAAAAAGAGAACACATTTGCCAACTTCTACTTTTAACTATGGATCGCTATGATGACTCTACCCAGTGCTTTTTTTTTCTTAAAAAATGTTTAGGGGGTACTCTCATTTTCCTACTCATATTAAAATACTGCCCCTCAACGAGGCCAAACCTGGCCAAACATTCACAAAATGTTTAAGGGTATGCATACACCTGCATCCCCCCAGAAAAAAGCACTAGTTGTACAATAATAATAATAATAATAATAATAATAATAATAATAATAATAATTTTATTATTTTATTATTATTTATACCCAGCTGATCTGACTGGGTTGCCCCAGCCACTCTGGGCAGCTTCCAACATATATAAAAACATAATCAAACATTAAACATGAGGAAACTTCCCTATACAGGGCTGCCATCAGGTGTCTTCTAAAAGTTGTATAGTTACTTATCTCCTTGGCTCGGGGGGTCGCATAACTAACTGCATACCCTCCAACGTGTCTCCAATGAAAATAGGGGGGCAGACGGGGTTAAAACTGCAAGGAAACAAATCAGGTAAGAAGTTGTCATGGGACAAGAATCTTGTTCTGGATTAGCCACACATGCCAGGCTTATGCTGAGATTTGCTCCTGCTTGGCTAATTGCCTTGCCCGTGAAATTGCAGTTTACCTTTTTAATTCTTCAAAGTGATGCTTCTGTTCCTGTTTTCCACCCAGCAAGGAACCTGTGTGTTTCGCCTAAGGATGGAGATAGACTTGGGAAACAGCCGCTGCTTATGTTTTCAGAGGGCTGCTCCAGACACCCTGCTTATTGAGCATTCGTGCTACACAAAGTCTCCGCCAAGCTAAGCAGTTGGCTCCTTACCTCTCTCGCCCTGACCTAGCCACTGTGATCCACACGATGGTCACCTCCAGACTGGATTATTGTAACTCGCTCTACATGGGGCTGCCCTTGAGACTGACCCAGAAACTCCAGTGGGTGCAGAATGCGGCAGCGAGACTCCTTACGGGGTCTTCGCTATGAGATCACATTCACCCGGTGCTATACCAGCTGCGCTGGCTCCGGGTGGGGAACAGGATCAGGTTTAAGGTGCTGGTTTTAACCTTTAAAGCCCTATACGGCCTAGGACCCTCGTACCTACGGGACCACCCTCTGTTGGTATGTCCCACGGAGGAACTTACGGTCTTCAAACAAAAACATCTTGGAGGTCCCAGGCCACAGAGAGGTTAGGCTGGCCTCAACCAGAGCCAGGGCTTTCTCGGCTGTGGCCCCGATCTGGTGTAACGCTCTGTCACAAGAGACTAAGGCTCTGTGGGACTTGACATCTTTCCGCAGGGCCTGCAAGACAGAGCTGTTCCACCAGGCCTTTGGTCAGGGCACAGCCTGACTCCCTCCTTTGGCAATCTTCACAGAACTTTAGCCTAATGGTTGCCATCATTTTGAGTTGAATTAATTTTATAATGAAATGATTTTAGAATGTTGTACTATTTTATTGTTGTTAGCCGCCCTGAGCCTAGCTTCGGCTGGGGAGGGCAGGATATAAATTAAAAAAATTATTATTATTATTATGACATGGAGGTTAGACCAGGTCTGGTCTTTATGGGTTGTGATTTGTTTGCGGGGAGGTTATACGAGATGGAACAGTCATCCTGATTTGCTTCTGTGCTGTTTATAAGATCTTCTCCTTAATCAATCACCCCACACTTTCTAGTGCATCTCCACGCCATTTTCCTAACTGCAGCAAGTTTGATGTTCGTTTGTTTTCAAGTGGATTTGTGGCACCGGGTCGGCAGAACAGGAGCCTAAATTAACGCTGCAAAGCTAAATTTCCAGTATGCATTTGAATTCCTCCGCCGAATGAATCAGTCATTTTCCTGCTGCTGCTTCTAGGCACCCTTCCTGCAACCCGATACCTGCATAGCATCTAAAAGGGCCTCATTTAAATGCCTACTTCCTCCTTTCCTCTTAACACTGTGACCAGATGCAAAGTCCGTGGCTTCAAGATCAGCCAAAAATACATTTCTTTCTCCCCAATTACTTTCTTCACCTATCCCAGTGGTTTTCAACCAGTAATAATAATAATAATAATAATAATAATAATAATAATAATAATAATAATTTATTATTTATACCCCACCCATCTGGCTGGGTTTCCCCAGCCACTCTGGGCGGCTTCCAAAAGAATATTAAAATACTGTGATACATCAAACATTAAAAGCTTCCCTAAACAGGGCTGCCTTCAGATGTCTTCTAAAAGTTTGGTAGTTGTTGTTCTCTTTGACATCTGGTGGGAGGGCGTTCCACATGGAGGGCGCCACTACCGAGAAGGCCCTCTGCCTGGTTCCCTGTAACCTAGCTTCTCACAGCGAGGGAACTGCCAGAAGGCCCTCGGAGCTGGACCTCAGTGTCCGGGTAGAACCATGGGGGTGGAGACGCTCCTTCAGGTGTACTGGACCAAGGCCATTTAGGGCTTTAAAGGTCAGCACCAACACTTTGAATTGTGCTCGGAAACGTACTGGGAGCCAATGTAGGTCTTTCAAGACCGGTGTTATGTGGTCTCGGCGGCCGCTCCCAGTCACCAGTCTAGCTGCTGCATTCTGGATTAGATGTAGTTTCTGGGTCACCTTCAAAGGTAGCCCCACGTAGAGCGCATTGCAGTAGTCCAAGCGGGAGATAACCAGAGCATGCACCACTCTGGCGAGACAGTCTGCAGGCAGTAAGGGTCTCAGCCTACGTACCAGATGGAGCTGGTACACAGCTGCCCTGGACACGGATTTAACCTGTGCCTCCATGGACAGCTGTGAGTCCAAAATGACTCCCAGGCTGCGCACCTGGTCCTTCAGGGGCACAGTTACCCCATTCAGGACCAGGGAATCCTCCACGCCTGCCTGCCTCCTGTCCCCCAGAAACAGTACTTCTGTCTTGTCAGGATTCAATCTCAATCTGTTTGCCGCCATCCATCCGTGGCACCCTTGAAGGATGGTCAGGGGTGCCGTGGACAACACTGGTCTCTGTCTCTCTTTCCTTCCCTCCCTTCTCTGATGCCTTCTCATGTCTCTGCCCATAGCTGTCAACTTACTGATTTGAAAATCAGGGACCAACAGCCTTGGAAATAAGGGATCAGCAGCCAAAATAAGGGATTTTCCAAGGAGCACAGTAATGTTCAACTTCGGAGCCCCTCCGAGCCAAAGGCAGAAAGCCCAGCCAGCAGCCAAACGAAGCCTCAAGCGGTGGTTTCTACAGCGCAGCAACCCGGCAAAGGGGATGCAGCAAGGAAAACCACCTCCATCTCTCTGCTGGGAAGCACTGAGCAACGGCAAGTCCCCAGGCAACGCGGCCGATTTGATTGGCACAAGGCATGCAAGCTCCACCCCCCAGTCGTTCTTAGACTCCTTATTGGGTGAGCAATGCAGCCAAGCAACACAGTTGGAGCCTCCCTCCTCCCTGGCTGGCAGGGAGGGAGGGAGAGGAGCTGCTTCCTTTGAAACCCGGGAAATTTAAGGGACATCATCAATAAGGGACAGCAGCGGGACACAGCGCTGGGATAAGGGACTGTCCCGCCAAATAAGGGACGGTTGACAGCTAGGATCTGGACAATTTTATTAAATAAATTCCCAGCAGACCTGGGCAGCACTGACAGGGACTGCTTGGAGCAGGGATCAGCAACCTTTTTATGCCGTGGGCTGGTCCACTGTCCCTCAGACCATGTGGTGGGCCGGACTATATTTTTTGGGGAAAAAATATGAACGAATTCCTATGCCCCACAAATAACCCAGAGATGCATTTTAAATAAAAGCACACATTCTACTCATGTAAAAACACGCTGACTCCTGGACCGTACGTGGGCCGGATTGAGAAGGCGATTGGGCCACATCTGGCCCACGGGCCTTAGGTTGCCTACCCCTGACCTATGCAATTAAAGGTTGACTGTCCATCTGTCTCTCCTCCAATTTAATTGAGAAGTGTGTACATTGCAGATGCTTCAAAATAGAGATTGTCAGTGCTTTTTTCTGGGGAAAAGTGTTCTGTACTGAAGTTCTCACCCTGTGCCAGCAGGGAGATACCGTAAATAGTTTTCACTCAGGTCCACATATGCAAATAAGGGATTGAAAGTGACGTTCAGTGATTGGATAGTTACAGAAAATGGTTACTGTTGCGTTCTAGTGGAGCTCTATATAAGCAGGCTGGCTGAACCCTTCAATTCAGTTCAGTTCTGGCCTGTGAATAAACAAGAGCTGTTTGAAGAATTGCTGTGTCGTCTGATACGTTCACCCACAACTTAACAGTACGCATAACCCTAAACATTTTGTGAATCTTTGTACTTTTGCCCTTTAACTGTTTAGCTGCAACCCAAATGTTTCTAAGCCTGCTCCTGATTCCTGTGTTGCAGCCAAAAGCTGGTGCTTTTTGACTTTGGCATCTTTCTCCTGCTGGCAAACCCAAGCAGCTTTTCCAAACCCGGAAATGACGCTCAATTGATTTTTTCCAAACCTGTAGAAAGCTACGAGCCCTCTTAGATGCAGCTCCATATGATCTCCACTGCGTGACTTAATCCAATCTCTGGCACACACCCGCCAAGCCAAAGAAAACAAACTCTAGACTGCCTTCCTTTTAATTCTTTTTTTGCCCACCCTGATCTTCCTTTTGCTGGGAAAATATCTCATTCAGGCTGCTTACTGAAGAAGGCCTTGGAGGAGGAAACTGGAGGCAAGAGAACATCCTCTTGGGTCATAAAATATGAGGAGTAAGCCCCCCCCCACGCCAAATCTTACTCTTGGCTGCCCTGCGGCTTTTAATTAATATAGATTGTATCTATATCCATTAGAATGGTGGATAATACTGGAAAGAATTCCATCTCAGTGGGGTTTATCGCCCCCTTCCCTCAAGTCATTTCCAGATAAGAGATTATAATTGTTGCCGGAGTTTGCCTGGATCAGTGTGGTTCAAAAAGCAGTAATCCACTGTTGCAAATGTGGGGCTCTATTTATTCAGGGAACAAATTGAAAAACAGGAGGCAAGGAAACGCCTGGTCATGTTAATTGGAAAGAAGACAATCCTTCACATTATAAAGTAGAATAATTATATAGTGCAAACACAGCTGCGGTTTGAGACCCTTAATCTGATTACTAAAGTGTTAGCAAGTAGAGTTTCCTCTGAGGAGCGACACACACATTCGTGGTGTCCCTTTCCTGGCTTGCGAGAATGAGACATCAGCTGCATAAATGAAATAAATTACATTTAAATGAAGTACAGTCCCTCCAGGAGTATGGCCGCTGCTAGCCTGTTCAAGAGAATGCCACAACCCCAAAGGGAGGAACGAGCTTCCCAAGGGTTGCAAATTAAAAGGAAACGTTGTTGTTGTTTAGTTGTTTAGTCGTGTCCGACTCTTCGTGAGCCCATGGACCAGAGCACGCCAGGCACTCCTGTCTTCTACTGCCTCCCGCAGTTTGGTCAAACTCATGCTGGTAGCTTCGAGAACGCTGTCCAACCATCTCATCCTCTGCCGTCCCCTTCTCCTTGTGCCCTCTATCTTTCCCAACATCAGGGTCTTTTCCAGGGAGTCTTCTCTTCTCATGAGGTGGCCAAAGTATTGGAGCCTCAACTTCACGATCTGTCCTTCCAGTGAGTACTCAGGGCTGATTTCCTTCAGAGTGGATAGGTTTGATCTTCTTGCAGTCCATGGGACTCTCAAGAGCCTCCTCCAGCACCAGAATTCAAAAGCATCAATTCTTCGGCGATCAGCCTTCTTTATGGTCCAGCTCTCACTTCCATACATCACTACTTGTTGTTTTTGTCCATGGAGTTTTATTGGCAGGGATACTGGAGTGGCTTGCCGGTTCCTGCTCCAGGTAGATCACGTTTGGTCAAAACTCTCCACTATGACCTGTCCATCTTGGGTGGCCCTGCAGGGCACAGCTCATAGCTTCTCCGAGTTATTCAAGCCCCTTCGCCACGGCAAGTCAGTGATCCATGAAGGGGTACAAGGAAATAGTTGCTTCTAATGCAGACATTTGCCGGCATTCAGTTTTGCAAAGTTTTCAACAGGGATAGGGAACATGTGGCCGTCCTGTTGCTGCTGGGCTGCACATCCCATCACCCCTGACTGTTGGCCATGCTGTCCAAGGGCTGATGGGAGTTGGAGCCCATCAACATCTAGAGGGCCCCATTTCTGGCCATGGAGAACATGATGTTATTACATTATAAAAGCTAGCCAGGTCTCAGCCTGTTTGGTACCTGGATTGGAGAGTTCTTGGGAGCTGCATGTAAGCCACTCTGTGTTACGCAGGTGGCGCTGTGGTCTAAACCACTGAGCCTATTGGGCTTGCTGATCAGAAGGTTGGCGGTTCGAATCCCCGCAACGGGGTGAGCTCCTGTTGCTCTGTCCCAGCTCCTGCCAACCTAGCAGTTCGAAAGCACGCCAGTGCAAGTAGATAAATAGGTACTACTGCCGCAGGAAGGTAAATTGTGTTTCTGTGCGCTCTGGTTTCCGTCACGGTGTTCTGTTGTGCCAGAAGCGGTTTAGTCATCCTGGCCATGTGATCCGGAAAGCTGTCTGTGGACAAACAGTGGCTCCCTCAGCCTGAAAGTGAGATAAGTGCCGCAACCCCATAGTCACCATTGTCTGGACTTAACCGTCCAGGGGTCCTTTACCTTTTACCTTACCCCAAAGAAGAGGAGGATATAAGAGTTATAATTCATTAATTTGTAAAACACCACCCTTCGTTCAGTGTGCCATACCCTCCAACATTTCTGAAAATAGGGACTTCTTATTCCATTGCTGCTGCTGCTGCTAATTTTTATATGTACTGTAAGCTGCCCAGAGTGTGTGGGGAAATCCAGCCAGATGGACAGGGTATTATTTGGGTTTGTTTGTTTGTATGTATGTTTATTCATTCATTCATGCTCCACTCGTCTGACTGAGTTGCCCCAGCCACTCTGGGTGGCTTCCAATATACAGTGGTGCCTCGCAAGACGAAATTAATTCGTTCTGCGAGTTTTTTCGTTCTACGAGTTTTTTCGTCTTGCGAAGCACCACTGTGTATTGACGGTTTCCCATAGGAATGCATTGGCGGATTTAAAAAAAAGGCTCAAGACGTTTCGTCTTCCGAAGCAGGCCCATAGGGAAATCCGTCTTGCGAAGCAACTCAGAAAATGAAAAACTCTTTTGTCTTGTGAGTTTTTCGTCTTCCGAGGCATTCGTCTTGCGAGGTACCACTGTAGATAAAAACATAATAAAATGTTAAACATAAAAAAGCCTTCCCTATACAGGATTGGATGCGGGTAGCACTGTGGGTTAAACCACAGAGCCTAGGACTTGCCTATCAGAAGGTCGGCGGTTCGAATCCCCGCGCCGCAACCCCAGAGTCGGCCACGACTGGACCTAATGGTCAGGGGTCCCTTTACCTTTACCTTTATACAGGATTGCCTTCAGACGGCATGGGGGTTTGCATAACTTCATATCCTCCAACATTTCTCCGATGAAAATACGAACGCCCTAAGGAAAAGCAGGAAATTCGGAGATCAAATCTGTAAATTTGGGACTGTCTCTGGAAAAATAGGGACACTTGGAGGGTCTGGCTTGCACTCCCACTTAACAATTACATGAAAATTATGGGATGCGTGGGATATGGAACAGGGAGTATGTTTCAGAAGTAAAAAGGTAAAGGTACCCCTGCCCGTACGGGCCAGTCTTGACAGACTCTAGGGTTGTGCGCCCATCTCACTTAAGAGGCCGGGGGCCAGCGCTGTCCGGAGACACTTCCGGGTCACGTGGCCAGCGTGACAAAGCTGCTCTGGCGAGCCAGCACCAGCGCAGCACATGGAAACGCCGTTTACCTTCCCACTATAAAGCGGTACCTATTTATCTACTTGCACTTAGGAGTGCTTTTGAACTGCTAGGTGGGCAGGAGCTGGGACCGAAAGACGGGAGCTCACCCCGCCGCGGGGATTCGAACCGCCGACCTTGCGATCAGCAAGTCCTAGGCACTGAGGTTTTACCCAAGAATTAAAAACCATAAGAAGGGAAAATGAACATATGTCTCATTTGGTTGTGAGCTGATCTTTCTCTCCCAACCAAGGCCCGCACCCATTCTTCTAAGGAAGCTTAGCTTTGGCTAAAGTCATTGTTTCACCAATCCTCTCCTGCCCGCCCCCCCTTCTCTCTTCCATAGCTGAGGTCTCTCTGGTTTCAAAGTCTTTCTGTAATTAGAAGGAACAGCTTAAATCCTGACTTCAAACATAAAGCCACCAATCTGCTATGTAAACAGAGAGCTTGAATGAGCTCCCAGGGGGATCTTTAAAATATGTTATCCTGACCCATGGCGGGAGAGGGGGGGTGGGGAGAGAGAGAGAGCACAAATGTGGAGGAAATCAAGCCCTTTCATTGATGTAGAGCTAGCAAGGAATCAGGCAGATCCTGGAGGCCAGGCAAGAAGCTGCCCTCCTGCCATCTTGCAAGAGTCTCCAGCGCTGTAGCAAACAGCTGAAATCGGTCCTGTGTAAAAGCTCAAATGTACAGTGGTACCTCGAGTTAAGTACTTAATTCGTTCTGGAGGTCGTTACTTAACCTGAAACTGTTCTTAACCTGAAGCACCACTTTAGCTAATGGGGCCTCTTCCTGCTGCTGCGCCGCCGGAGCATGATTTCTGTTTTCATCCTGAAGCAAAGTTCTTAACAAGAGGTACTATTTCTGGGTTAGCGGAGTCTGTAACCTGAAGTGTATGTAACCCGAGGTACCACTGTATCTGCACCCCAGAAGCATAACTGGAGGAAAGGGTGGGTGGGAAACAGGGTAATTTCAGACCCTCCAATTGTCCCTGTTTTCCAGGGACGGTCCCAGATTTACAGAAAGCATCCTGGATTCTGATTTGATCCCGGAATGTCCCCGTTTTTCTTAAAGGTAAAGGGACCCCAGACCATTTGGTCCAGTCATGGCCGACTCTGGGGTTGCGGCACTCATCTCGCTTTATTGGCTGAGGGAGCCAGCGTACAGCTTCCGGGTCATGTGGCCAGCATGAGGAAGCCGCTTCTGGTGAACCAGAGCAGCGCATGGAAACACCGTTTACCTTCCCGCCGGAGTGGTACCTATTTATCTACTTGCACTTTGACATGCTTTCAAACTGCTAGGTTGGCAGGAGCAGGGACTGAGCAATGGGAGCTCATCCCGTCGCGGGGATTCGAACCGCCGACCTTCTGATCGCCAAGTCCTAGGCTCTGTGGTTTAACCCACAGCGCCATCCGCGTCCCATAGCGCCACCCACGTCCTGTTTTTCTTAGGATGTCCCTATTTTCACTGGATAATTGTTGGAGGGCATTGAGTTACGCAACCCCCGAGCCAAGGAGATTCTAATACAACGTTTAGAAGATGTCTGAAGGCAGACCTGTATAATGTTTTATTATTGTTATGAACTAAGCTTGGATCCTACAACAACAGGCAGGTAGGATCCTAGAATGCAACAACCTGATTGGCCTCCAGGAGCAGCCCAATCAGACTCCAGGAGGGAAGCAAAAGCAGCCAATCAGATGGGACTCATTGTGTAAATAATGTATATAAAAAGCCTGAGGTTTGGGGGGGGATTCATTCACTGCTTTACGAGCTGCAGTAAAGAGCATGAAATCACTGCATGATTCCGAGTATATTTCAATTATGTTTTTGTATATGCTGGAAGCTGCCCAGAATGGCAGGGGCAGCCCAGTCAGATGTGGTGGCAAGGTATAAATAATAAAATTGTTATTATTATTATGCAATAGGGTGTCCCTATTTTAATTGGAGAAATGTTGGAGGGTATGTAATTTGTCCCAAAGTATATTCTGGAAGAGGTCCACAAGAGGCTTCAGAACCGTCCGCTATGTTTAGAGTGGTAAAAAATACTGTTAAAAGGTGGGGTTTTGTTCCTTAGAGACGTTCTTTCAAAAATGGCGGGTGAAAAGCTAGAGAAAAACGTAACAGTCTGTTGGATGAGGCCAATGTCTATTCTAGAATCCTGTTCTCACATTGGAGGACCAGATGCGTGTGGGAAGCCTGTGGTTCTGAGCAAGTGGTATTCAGAAGAACTTCTGGTCAGCCACTGTGAGGACCACTGCTATGGAGAACACCTTCTTTTTCCTCTTCTTTGGAGATCACTTGTAGCTGAATAAGATGGTCTTCCATGAACACAGTCTTAAGAATGAGTCCGTAAGTGACTGTGGAGGCCAATTCTGGATCCGCACGTCCTTCCACACTGGGGACATAGGTTTCCGGGCAGGAGTTGATAACGTTGAGGGGTTGCCAAGCGTGCCTTCCTCTTAGCACGTTTCTCCCTTTTGTCCTGAGTTTGAGTGCCTTCAAAGTCAATGATACCTTTGGTAAAGCCAATTGGAGCACTCGCAGGCCAGTGTTTCCCAGTTGTTGGTGTTTATACTACATTTTAAAAGATTTCCCTTGAGAGAGTCTTTAAACCTCTTTTGTTTACCACCAGCATTATGCTTTCCATTTTTAAGTTCGAAATAGAGTAGTTGCTTTGGAAGACGGTAATCAGGCATCCGAACAACATGGCCAGTACAACGAAGTCAGCAACCAGGTCCCGCCAAGCCATGGGTGTTGAAGCACCCACCCACCAGAAATGCATAGCTGAGGAAGACTAACTCCTCCAGTTAGCACAAACCATTGGCTTATGCCATGGGTAGGCAAACTAAGGCCCAGGAGCCGGAGCCGGACCAATCGCCTTCTAAATCTGGCCTGCAAACGGTCCGGGAATCAGCGTGTTTTTACATGAGTACTGTTATATACTGAAGTTCTCAACCTGGGCCAGCAGGGGGATACCGTAGATAGTTTTCACTCAGGTCCACATATGCAAATAAGGGATTGAAAGTGACGTTCAGTGATTGGATAGTTTCAGAAAGTGGTTACTGTTGCGTTTTAGTGGAGCTCTATATATAGCAGGCTGGCTGAACCCTTCAGTTCAGTTCTGTTCTGGCCTGTGAATAAACAAGAGCTGTTTGAAGAATCGCTGTGTCGTCTGATATGTTCACCCACAACTTAACAAGTAGAATGTGTCCTTTTCTTTAAAATGCATCTCTGGGTTATTTGTGGGGGCTGCCTGGTGTTTTTACATGAGCAGAATGTGTGCTTTTATTTGAAATGCATCTCTGGGTTATTTGTGGGGCATAGGAATTCGTTCATCATTTTTTTCCAAAATATAGTCCTGCCCCCCACAAGGTCTGAGGGACAGTGGACCGGCCCCCTGCTGGAAAAGTTTGCTGACCCCTGGCTTATTATGCACACAAGTTTAGTCCCCTCACTTGCTATCAGATCATGGATGTGGGAGATCTTACTATAGGCTTCCTCAACCTCGGCCCTCCAGATGTTTTGAGACTACAATTCCCATCATCCCTGACCATTGGTCCTGCTAGCTGGGGATCATGGGAGTTGTAGGCCAAAAAACATCTGGAGGGACGAGGTTGAGGAAGCCTGTCTTGCTATGAACTGTCCTAGCTTTTAAAAGCAGCAGCAGTAGGTACAAGGTTGGTGGACAGGACAGCCAGCTTCAGGGGCGATGGCAGAAGACTGCACTTGCCTTTGTCCTCTCTATGGGACTTCTGTGCCTGAAAAAATTGTTTAGAATAGAGAAGGGCAGATTTCAGGCTTGTGGAATCTTTGTACAGTGTTACCTCGGGTTAAGTAATTAATTCGTTCCGGAGGTCCGTTCTTAACCTGAAACTGTTCTTAACCTAAAGCACCACTTTAGCTAATGGGGCCTCCTGCTGCCGCCGCGCCGCCGGAGCACGATTTCTGTTCTCATCCTGAAGCAAAGTTCTTAACCTGAAGCACTATTTCTGGGTTAGTGGAGTCTGTAACCTGAAGCGTATGTAACCTGAAGCGTATGTAACTCGAGGTACCACTGTATTTTACTAGAACCCTTGAGATCCCTCAGCCATACCCTCCAACATTTCTCCAATAAAAATGGGGACATCCTACCCAGTGGCATAGTGTGGGTTGTCAGCACCCGGGGCAAGGCAAGTAATTTGCGCCCCCTAACCCGTGGATTTGCGCCCCCTAACCCTAACCCCCAGATGTTGCGTCCGGTGCGTCCGGCCCCCCCCTGCACCCCCCACGCTACGCCACTGATCCTACCATACCCTCAAACGTTTTTCCAATGGAAATAGGGACATCCTAAGGAAAAGTAGGACATTCCGGGATCAAATCTGAAACCGGGAAGTCTTCTGTAAATTTGGGACTGGAAAATAGGGACACCTGGAGGTTCTGCCCTCAACTGGAGCCAGGTGCAAAAATAAAAAAATAAAAAGGTAAATACTTAAAAATAAGGAATATGGTGCCTTTGAGCTCAGGGCTTGGGGGTTTGTTCTGAGCACCAGAACTGAGCAGACCTCACACAACAATCCATTCTTGGTTACCTTAAGACTTTCTTTATCACAGCAGATTGGTGTACGCCTGTGGGTTAGGGAGAATTATTTTGCTGTGGCTATTGTAAAGCAGTTGGGAGCCAGGAATCCGTGCTGATCTGCTGCAAATTACCAGGATATGTGCTATTAGATCTTACATTTTTGCATCTATCCCAAATTCAGCATGTGTGTCTTGGGTGGCTGTTTGTTAATTTTGTTTTCCTTCTCCGAATAGACATATGTGTGTGTTTTTCAAATCCTCTCTCTCTCTCTCTCTCTCTCTCTCTCTCTCTCTCTCTGTGTGTGTGTGTGTGTGCGCCTGCCTGCGTGTGCGTCTGTGTGATTCTTTCCCCAAATGTTTTTGGTACATTTTGTGAGCAGAAGCAAATTAAGCGAAGTCTTTCTCTCTCCCCCCTCCTTTGCCTTCCTCCTACTCACCCCAAACCTCAACATGATGAAAAACTGCTGAGAAACAACTCCCACAATTAATGATGAGGTCATACTTAGTTCAGCACCATTGGCTGCCTAATTGGCTGGCTCTATTACAGTTCCCCTTATCTGCTTGCCAACACGGCTTCTGACAAGCCTCATTCTGGGTAATTAATCCTGTCCCAGACTTCAGATTCCTGAAGCTGGGGCTGGTTTAAGGGCATGTTGCTCTGTATAGCACAGTCTCTCTGAAGTTGGGAGGTGAAGGTCTTCCTCAGCCGGAACTCTTGAAGAATCCCAACGTAGATCCAGATGGCAGAGCTGATGTCTGTGTGCATGTATACAGGCGCGCGCACATTACTTCACACCCGAAAACCGGGGTGTAACCTCAAGGAAAAGGCACCCGGAACCCCAACATTCAGCTTCACTCTCCCCAAGCTTAGTAGGGGGTCAAGCAACACTGCCAAATGTCAACAACAGAGATGGGGAGGGGAGAAGCCCCAGATATTACGCCAATACACATTGTTTAATGAAGAGAAGCCTAATGAGACTTAATGATCCCTTGGGTAGAACATGGAAATAATGAGCTGGAAACAAAATTGCTCAGCAGAGACAGCACGTCGTCGACACAGGAGACAGGAAAAGGAGTGGGTTCGGGGAAGCCTTTTGGCTTCGGGGTTGGGAACGCAACTCTTGGCTCATGTAGTGATCTTGAAAATATAGCGCAGGTGACGTGGGTCACCTTGGCAGGTGATCTTCATTGAGGATCTGGACCATAGCTGTCAACTTACAGATTTGAAAATAAGGGACCAGCAGCCTTGAAAATAAGAGATCAGCAGCCAAAATAAGGGATTTTCCGGGCACTGGTATGTTCAACTTCTGAGCCCCTCTGAGCCAAAGGCAGAAAGCCCAGCCAGCAGCCAAACGAAGCCTCAAGCGGTGGTTCCCACAGCGCAGCAATCTGGCAAAGGGGATGCAGCAAGGAAAACCACCATCACCTCTCCGCTGGGAAGCACTGAGCAAAGGCGAGTCCCCAGGCAACGCGGCCGATTTGATCGGCACAAGGCATGCAAGCTCCACCCCCCAGTCGTTCTTAGACTCCTTATTGGGTGAGCGACGCAGCCAAGCAACACAGTTGGAGCCTCCCTCCTCCCTGGCCAGCAGGGAGGGAGGGAGAGGAGCCACTTCCTTTGAAACCCGGGAAAGTTAAGGGACATCATCAATAAGGGACAGCAGCGGGACACAGCGCTGGGATAATGGATTGTCCCGACAAAAAAGGGATGGTTGACAGCTATGATCTGGACAGGACACCGGGCACCTCTTTCTGTTTTGCTGGATCTCTTGGGGACTGACCAGTGCTATTTTTCTAGAAAAAGAGATGTCGGAACGCACCATGAATGCCTCCCTTATTCTCTTACAATGGCAATAAGGTAAAAGGTAAAGGACCCCTGGGCAATTAAGTCCAGTCATCTCGCTTTCAGGTTGACGGAGCCGGCTTTCCACAGACAGATTTCCGGGTCATGTGGCCAGCAAGGCTAAGCCGCTTCTGGTGCAACGGAACACCGTGGCGGAAACCAGTGCGCACGGAAATGCCGTTTACCTTCCCGCCACAGCGGTACCTCTTTATCTACTTGCACTGGTGTGCTTGGACTGCTAGGATGGCAGGTGCTGGGACAGAGCAACGGGAGCTCATCCTGTCACAGGGATTCAAACAGGCGACCTTCTGATCAGCAAGCCCAAGAGGCTGAGTGGTTTAGACCACAGTGCCACCCATGTCCCTATAATGGCAATAGCACCCACCTAAGAGGTGCCAGAACTGTGGCTGAAAAAAAGCCCTGCTATTTTTTTAAAAAAATAATTTTAATTAAGTTTTTCATTTTTAAAAATATTACATCCTAACAAATATCATAATTCATAATTTCATAATTTCCCCATTCCCCCGGGACTTCCCTGCTATTGACTATGTTTTCCTTCCCTCTTTTTCATAATAAAGGAAGTGGTACTAAATTCTGGAGGAATGCAAATCACACACTGTCTGTCTGCGCTACTGGGTATCAGGCACATACATCTCCATCATGCTTTACCTTTCGTTTTAGAAAATGGAGAAGGTCACTCTCTGAATAGTCTGATATTGCAAACTTCTTCCAGCTGTCCTCCTTGAGTGTGCACTCCCCTGCCCTGCAGAAACCCCACCTACCCCTTTCCCAGCACCAAGTCCTGTTTGCTTTTGCCAAGGTGTTATAAGCTGGCAGTAAAGGTAAAGGTAAAGGGACCCCTGACCATTAGGTCCAGTCATGACCGACTCTGGGGTTGCGGCGCTCATCTCGCTTTATTGGCCGAGGGAGCCGGCATACAGTTTCTGGGTCATGTGGCCAGCATGACTAAGTACAAATAGCAAAAATGTACAAAACTGGGTCAAATATATGTTGGAAATGTAAAGAAAAAGAAGTTACTTTTTATCATATGTGGTGGGAATGTAGAGAAGTTAAAAATTTTTGGGAAATGATATATAATGAATTGGGAAAAAAAATTAAAATGACTTTTGTAAAAAAAAACAACCAGAAGCATTTTATTAGGGATTGTAGGACAAGACCTGCTAAGAAAAATAAAGAACTCATTTATGTATGCTACAGCGGCAAGAGTGTTGCTAGCACAAGGATGGAAGAATGAGGAAATCCCAACGAAAGAACGATGGCAAGAAAAGCTGATGAACTATGCGGAATTGGCTAAATTGACATACAAACTGTGTGATAAGGACAATTGTGACTTCAAGGAAGAATGGGAACTTTTTACAAACTACCTAAAAAGACAACAAAATGAACTGGACTCCTTGGCAGGTTTTGAATAAACATCCACAAATTTATTAGTTGAACATATGGTAGACAGAGCAAGAGTATGTACAATTTTATAACATGCAGAGAACAATATGTGTTAAAGAAACCAGAAAGGGGAGCTGAGGGAAGTCTTGGGGGGGGGGAGGGATGGGGGGGGGAATAATGTAATTGATTATTTGAACTGATAATTTGTTATGTTGAAATTGTTTAATAAAAATATTTATAAAATAAAAAATAATTTTTTTGAGACACTGTTGATGGAATCTTTTGGGGACTTGGAGGTGGCGTTGGAGTGGTCCATATATCACAAGCATACAGTAAGGCTGGTAGTACAATAGATTTGTAAACAAGCATTTTGTGGTATTGCTTAATACCACAACCATTTTGTTGTTCTTGTTTAGTCGTTTAGTCCGACTCTTCGTGACCCCATGGACTAGAGCACGCCAGGCACTCCTGTCTTCCACTGCCTCCCGCAGTTTGGTCAAACTCATGCTGGTAGCTTCGAGAACACTGCCCAACCATCTCGTCCTCTGTTGTCCCCTTCTCCTTCTGCCCTCCATGTTTCCCAACATCAGGGTCTTTTCCAGGGAGTCTTCTCTTCTCATGAGGTGGCCAAAGTATTGGAGCCTCAGCTTCAGGATCTGTCCTTCCAGTGAGCACTCAGGGCTGATTTCCTTCAGAATGGAGAGGTTTGATCTTCTTGCAGTCCATGGGACTCTCAAGAGTCTCCTCCAGCACCATAATTCAAAAGCATCAATTCTTCGGCGATCAGCCTTCTTTATGGTCCAGCTCTCACTTCCATACATCACTACTGGGAAAACCATAGCTCCTAACAACTGCTTGCAGTATCACATCCTAAGTCAGGTTTCATGAGCATTTGGGACAGGGGGTGTCTGCTGAAAAACGTTGTCATTCTTCTTTTTCCCTAATCATCATTGTCTTCAGAAAGCAAACAAATACCTCACCGTTGCAAATATCTGCCTGGAATGACGCGTCTACCGGTTTGGCTTTCTCCTTCCGTAGAGAGTACAGACTGATTCCCCCCTATCCACATTCTTCTAATTCTCTAAAATGATACAACAGCAATATTTATCAAAGGTCAAGAATGACCTGAGATTCATTTATGGAGCAAAAATGCTTCTCCACTTGATTCCTGCGTGCCAGGTATTTTAAAAAGCAACAAGTTGCAGCAGAATATAGAATGCAGCGGTCGTTTGTTCTTTTCCTTTGATGGTGGTGGGAGAAGAAACAGGAACCAGTGTCCTTTGTGAAAATGCAAGCTTATCATTTGCCCCAGCCCATTTCCCAATATCCCTTAAAAGAAAGCCCTGCTATTCCAGAGTAAAGGAAACTTTCAGCAATGCAGCTGTTAAATGTGGCATCCTGTTTATTGCGTTATTTCCAAATGCTGTTCTCTAGAGGGAGACAGAAAGCTTAGAGTTCCATGGGTGGGCAGCGTATTTATTTAAAATATTTGTTGGCCGTCTTTCAGCAATGCTCTCAGAGTGCCGGCGGTTCGAATCCCCATGACGGGGTGAGCTCCCGTTGCTCGGTCCCTGCTCCTGCCAACCTAGCAGTTCGAAAGCACGTCAAAGTGCAAGTAGATAAATAGGTACCGCTCTGGCAGGAAGGTAAACGGCGTTTCCATGCGCTGCTCTGGTTCGCCAGAAGCAGCTTAGTCATGCTGGCCACGTGACCCGGAAGCTGTATGCCGGTTCCCTTGGCCAATAAAGCGAGATGAGTGCCACAACCTTCGAGAGAACTCTAGTAGCTTATGAACCAGCTGCAATCCTAAATGTAGTTTATGAGGGAGTGAAACCCATCCAGCACAATGGAGCTTCTTTTTTGGAGCAAGCATGCGCTTGCTTCCACTGCAGGTAAAAAGCATTATTTAAAGGTTGGATATGATGAACTCATAGGGACGCGGGTGGCGCTGTGGGTTAAACCACTGAGCTAGGACTTGCCGATCAGAAAGTCGGTGGTTCGAATCCCCGCAACAGGGTGAGCTCCCATTGCTCAGTCCCTGCTCCTACCCACCTAGCTGTTCGAAAGCACGTCAAAGTGCAAGTAGATAAATAGGTACCGCTCTGGCGGGAAGGTAAACGGCGTTTCCGTGCGCTGCTCTGGTTCGCCAGAAGCGGCTTAGTCATGCTGGCCACGTGACCCGGAAGCTGTACACCGGCTCCCTCAGCCAATAAAGCGAGATGAGCGCCGCAACCCCAGAGTCAGTCACAACTGGACCCAATGGTCAGGGGTCCCTTTACCTTTACCTTATGATGAACTCAGATGATGAAAAGGATGAGAAGCACGTTTTTTTTAACTAAGCAACCAAAGTTCTTCACTGCCTTCTGGTTCTGAAACCAAACAGGATGGTGTCAGGCCAGCTCTTTCTCCCCATCCACCCAAAGTGGAAAGAAATGCTGTATTGAAATTAAAAGTGACCATTTGATGTTTGATGTTATTCAGAGGAGCCTGTTCTTCATTTAGGGGGCATTAGTCGTAGTAACAGAAGCCTTAATATTTCAACAACAGTCCTGATTAAGAACATAAGGAGCAAAGTGGCAGCTAATCTCCATCTAAAAAGAACTATAACTAGTCCATCCTTTCCCCCCCCCCAACCCACCCTACTATGCTGTCGCATTTAAATACCATGAATATTCACTGCTTGGCACCCAGCTGGCAGCTGAGCTGTTTTGATACAAAAAAGCCCCTTCAAACTCAAAAGAGTTTTTAATCAGCTGCAAGAGAAAGAAGAAGAAAGTAAAAGAAAGGAATAGGAACAGAGAGAGGGGGTGGAAACACCCCTGAATCAATGAGTTCAACAGAAAAGATAGGCAGAATCCAGTTAACCCCTTCAAGGCCCTCTTGGTTATTGCGCGCTGAATTCCTGGCGACAAGCTGCCCTCTCTCTCAGCCCGGCAGGGCATGCAAAGGGTGCTTCCTGCCATATTTTTTTACAGCAGTACACCAGCTCCCTGCTGCGCCGCCAGTGCTCAAGGTCACTTGTGCAGAACTTCCTTTTCTGTGGCTGTCTGAACCATCAGGAGCTCACTGTCATTGCGCAAAAGGCGAGACAGGCGCCGGTTGCCTTCTGGGATCCAAAACGTGTCAGATTCTACATGGAAGCTGATCTCTGGCACCGAATCCGGAGGCCTACGGGGTTTCGCTTTCTGTAAAACAGCCACTTGAAATCAGGCCACTTCACATTGCGATGGAGTGCAGAGGCAGCTGTGGTTATCCTGAGGCAGGGCTGAAGTTGGGCTGTTTGTGAACGGCCTCCAATCCAACAAAAGCTTAAATGTGCCCAGGGGGTGTGCAATAGCCCCTCAAAAATCTATGGCATGTGAAAGACTCTTCACTCTTCCTGCTCAGTTCCTGTTTGCTTTGGTTCTGCCTATCCCTCCAACATTTCTCTGATGAAAATAGGCATGTCCCATTCCATAATGATAATTTTGCTATTTATACCCCACACATCTTACTGGGTTGCCCCAGTATATACCGGGCAGCTTCCAACATATATAAAAACATAATAAAACATTAAACAATTTTTAAAAAAACTTTCCCTATACAGGATTGCCTTCAGACGACTCGGGGATGGGATAACACCATACCTATCTCCTTGGCTTGGAGGTTGCATAACTCCATGTCCTCCAACATTTCTCCAAAGAAAATAGGGACAGAAGGGGAAGAAATGGAGGCAGTGAGAGATTTTACTTTCTTGGGTTCCATGATCACTGCAGATGGTGACAGCAGTCACGAAATTAAAAGACGCCTGCTTCTTGGGAGAAAAGCAATGACAAACCTAGACAGCATCTTAAAAAGCAGAGACATCACCTTGCCGACAAAGGTCCATATAGTTAAGACTATGGTTTTCCCAGTAGTGATGTATGGAAGTGAGAGCTGGACCATAAAGAAGGCTGATTGCCGAAGAATTGATGCTTTTGAATTATGGTGCTGGAGGAGACTCTTGAGAGTCCCATGGATGGCAAGAAGATCAGACCTATCCATTCTGAAGGAAATCAGCCCTGAGTGCTCACTGGAAGGACAGGTCCTGAAGCTGAGGCTCCAATACTTTGGCCACCTCATAAGAAGAGAAGACTCCCTGGAAAAGACCCGATGTTGGGAAAGATGGAGGGCACAAGGAGAAGGGGAACGACAGAGGGCGAGATGGTTGGACATTGTTCTCGAAGCTACCAGCATGAGTTTGACCAAACTGCGGGAGGCAGTGGAAGACAGAAGTGCCTGGCATGCTCTGGTCCATGGGGTCACGAAGAATCGGACACGACTAAACAACTAAACAACAACAAGGAAAAGTGGGATATTCTGGGATCAAATCAGAAACCGGGATGGCTTCTCTAAATTCAGGAACATCCCTGGAAAATAGGGACACTTGGAGGGTCGGTGGTGGCCATTTTGTGACTGGAGCCCACAGCACTGCCTCAAAACTCAAAATGTGCTCTTAGCCAAAAAAAACCCTGCCATGATCTGCACTCCTAGAGAAACCCTCATACACCAGTCAACTGTAATTTATTTTAATGGGAACACAAGGATCATGGTTGGAGTGTTTGACTTGGAGTAAGAACCATGTTCCGATTCCTATCAAGGGAGCCATGAAGCTCACTGGGTGCCCTTGGAACAAATTCCTCTCAGCCTAACACACCTCACATCATTGTGGTGAGTAGCTCAATGGCAGAGGACCAAGTTTGGCCCAAGAAGATTATTCCCCCATCTCATCCCATCCCATATACAGAAATGGATGGGGAACTTTTAGAAGACATCTGAAGGCAGCCCTGCTACCTTGTATCAGGAAGTTTTTGATGTTCTACGATTTATTACCGGTATGTTTTATATGTTTTGGGGCAATGTAGCCAAATGCATGGGCACAGCCTTTACCAAAGATGTCATGGACGTGGAAGACACTCAAATTCCGGACGCAAGGAAGAAACGTGCTAAGAGGAAGGCACGTTTGGCAAACCCTCATTATGATCAACTCCCGCCCAGAAACCTATGTCCCCACTGTGGAAGGACGTGTGGATCCAGAATTGGCCTCCACAGTCACTTAGGGACTCACTGTTAAAACCGTGTTCATGGAAGACAATCTTACTCGGCTACGAGTGATCACCAAAGAAGAAGAAGAAATTATTATTATTATTAATAGCCAGAATTAAGACTCTTTGAGTCACATTACATGGCCAAGTAGAATTCTGTTCTCCCGGCTGATACGCCATAAAACAGAATCTGAGACAGAGGAATAAATTATTGTTACAGGGCCAGCAGGAAATATCAACCCTATTTATATCCCTAGTAAAATTAAACTACTAGGTGTTCAGATGCCTGGCTTTGACATTAGTGTATCGGGTTATATCACTCAACTCCTGCATGCTTCGCTTTCACTATGGCAGCAATTAAATTATGGTCTAGTTCAGAGAGGCCTGACCCCTCAGTGACATTTATTTTCGGAGCACTTTTGTTCAGCTATCTAAGTTCAGGTTGGTGAGTCATCTTGAAAGTCAAGGCTGAATGGATGTATAGCAAAGCATGTCATAGGCATGTAAAGGTAAAGGGACCCCTGACCATTAGGTCCAGTCGCGGACAACTCTGGGGTTGCAGCGCTCATCTCGCTTTATTGGCCGAGGGAGCCGGCGTACAGCTTCCGGGTCATGTGGCCAGCATGACTAAGCCGCTTCTGGCGAACCAGAGCAGCGCACAGAAACGTCATTTACCTTCCCACCGGAGTGGTACCTATTTATCTACTTGCACTCTGACGTGCTTTCAAACTGCTAGGTTGGCAGGAGCGGGGACTGAGCAACGGGAGCTCACCCCGTCGCGGGGATTCGAACCGCAGACCTTCTGATGGGCAAGCTCAAGGCTCTGTGGTTTAACCCACAGCACCACCCATGTCCCTAGCGCCATTGGCAAGCATAGCGGCAAGAGAAAGATGGGAAGCACATTCAACGGGTAAAGGTGCATTTATTTTGGTTACGCACTTAAGCCAAGTTACAATAAGGGATGAGGATGGGTGGGTGGGCCATAGGCTTCTCGGAAGTATTTTAACCACAGTGACTGATTTCCTGTTTTCGCCTGATGATGTGAGCTTGAGTCCACAAATGCCATACTAAATTTGTTAGGCTGAAAGGTGTAAACAAGACTTCTTGTTGTGTGTTGCTGCAAGAGGCGTTGGGGATGCTGAGACGGCAACAGCAACCAGCTTGGCTACTCCCTTCCCCCAGTTTGTTTGTTTTTCATATAAAACCTCCCCTCCCTTGGTGCTGCGGTACCCACAAAAACAGTGCTGCACACTTTTCAAATTCCATTTTTTTGCAGGTGCGATTGCATGTGATACGTTCAGCGTCGCAGCTCTTAGAGAAACCAATTTGAGTCAAATTGGAAATAATAGCCAACAACACAGGATTGCTTCGCCAGAAGATCTGCTTATAATCTCGAAGGATCATTCATTCATTCATTCATTTATTGATTGATTGAAATACAGTAGTCCATCAAACATTAAAAGCTTCCCTAAACAGGGAAATATACGCATTACTCATATCATCTGACTCTAAAACTTTGAGAGTACCTGGGACTTTCCCAGGGATATTCCTTGCTATGTTTTAGGGTTATTCGTCCTAATTGTTTGGTAACCTTTCGTAAACTTTGGCAAGGTTACACTAATGGCTATATTGACGAAAAGCAACATGGTAAATTCTGAAAAGGGTAATTTCACGGCCTGGGATTTGCTGAGATATATGACCATGCAATTTCAATTAGTAATTATTGAAAATTGTATATTTGTTCAGGTTGGTTGTTTTTAAAGGTTTGAAGGGAATTAACTTGACGTCCTCCTTTGAAGTTTCAGACTCAAAGCCTCTTGGTGAGTTCTAGTTTATCTGTTTTCTTTTATGCATGGTTACCTTTTACTCCAGAAGGGCTGATATGTTCGCTGTTTTATTGTATATTTTATTTTTTTAACAGAATTTTGGATTATCTTCACCACTGTGCTTTCTTTTTCTTTTTTTTGAAGGCTTTTGTATCCTTCAGTGAAATATGCACTATTTCAGAGTTCAGGAGTAGGTAATCTTTTTTTTTTCTGTCGAAAAGAGTTGGCGATGAGCAGAGTCAGTTTGGGATTCACTAATCTGGAATAAAGACTGCCTTGCATCTGTTTCCATCATGGATACTGTTATGTACTGAAGTTCTCACCCTGGGCCAGTAGGGGGATACTGTAGATAGTTTTCACTCAGGTCCACATATGCAAATAAGGGATTGAAAATGACGTTCAGTGATTGGATAGTTACAGAAAGTGGTTACAGTTGCGTTGTGGTGGAGCTCTATATAAGCAGGCTGGCTGAACCCTTCAGTTCAGTTCTGTTCTGGCCTGTGAATAAACAAGAGCTGTTTGAAGAATCGCTGTGTCGTCTGATATGTTCACCCACAACTTAAGAGATACATCAGATTAGAATTTCCAATACCAGACAGGTCTACTCAGAAATAAGTCACAGTGGGTTTGAATTTACCGTACTTTTCTGTGTATAAGATGCCCCCTATTTTGGGGGGGACTCAAATTTAAGAAAATGGGGGGAGATGGCATAGAGTTGTTGAGCTTCTTTTGCAGAGGGTTGCCCAGCGTTTTTGAAAATCGCTCACCCACATGCGCCACTAAATTCGCCTCTCGTCTGTCCCCTCGCTGGCAGAAGCTGCCAATTGCCCGCCCAATTGCCGCAGCGACAGCCAATCAATACCACCCATTGACACAGCAACCAATAACACGCACAATAGCCGCTGACAGTTGCGGCAGCAACCAATCAAATGTCCAACCTATGCACTACCCATGTAAAACCCTCATTTTTTAGCATGATTTTTAAACAAAATATCTTAGTCTTGTACACGGAAAAGTATGGTAGGTTACGCTCAAAAATGTATTTGGAGGACTAGGGCTTGCCGATCGTAAGGTCGGCGGTTTGAATCCCCGCAGCGGGGTGCGCTCCCGCTGTTCGGTCCCAGCGCCTGCCAACCTAGCAGTTCGAAAGCACTCTCGGGTGCAAGTAGATAAATAGGGACCGTTTACTAGCGGGAAGGTAAACGGCGTTTCCGTGTGCGGCTCTGGCTCGCCAGAGCAGCGATGTCACGCTGGCCACGTGACCCGGAAGTGTCTTCGGACAGCGCTGGCCTCCGGCCTCTTTGAGTGAGATGGGTCACAACCCTAGAGTCTGTCAAGACTGGCCCGTACGGGCAGGGGTACCTTTACCTTTACCTTTACCTTTATGGGAAATAAAAATTAATTATAAAAATAGAAAGCTTTCTTAAAATGCCTGCTGAAAGAGAAAGGTCTTTGCCAGGCACCTGAAGGTCAACAAGGAAGAGAGCCTGTCAAATTTGAGCTAGGAGAGAGCAACACCCACAAAGATCTCCGTGATCCGGCAGAGATATAAGGGATTGGATAGTTTTAAAGTAGTAATATGGACCAATACAGTACTGTTCTGGAAAGTAATTGAAAGTAACGTTAGTATTTTCTTTCAGCCGCACGCACACACATCAGAAGTCTACCAATACAACCAAACGAAGTAACACGAGAAACTATCAGTTCATTTTTAATTGAATACATGTATTTCTTCTGAATAGCGCAGCTGCCCTTAGTCCTGGCAACCTTCTGCAGCAAATTCCCTCTCCGAACTAAATTAATTGAGAGCAGAAACTTTAAGACAACAAGGTGAACTAGCCTTGGTGTTCCCTTTAAAAGCTGCTTTCCTCTCTTGGGCTGTTTTGCAGCCCTTCCCTGGTTTGTCTGTCTCCTTGCGTTTAAGGTGCTGGGACGCGGGTGGCACTGTGGGTTAAACCACAGAGCCTAAGACTTGCCGATCAGAAGGTCGGCGGTTCGAAACCCTGCAACGGGGTGAGCTCTCGTTGCTCAGTCCCTGTTCCTGCCAACCTAGCAGTTTGAAAGCACGTCAAAGTGCAAGTAGATAAATAGGTACCAATCCGGCGGGAAGGTAAACGGCGTTTCCGCGCGCTGCTCTGGTTCGCCAGAAGCGGCTTAGTCATGCTGGACACATGACCCGGAAGCTGTACGCCGGCTCCCTCGGCCAATAAAGCGAGACGAGCGCCGCAACCCCAGAGTCGGCCAAGACTGGACCTGATGGTCAGGGGTCCCTTTACCGTTACCTAAAGCCTTTTGACCTTTAAAGCCCTCGTATTAATGGGACCGCCTCTCCTGGTATGCCCTGCAGAGGACCTTAAGGGCCATGAATAATCATAGTTTAGAGGTCCCGGGCCCTAAGGAAGTCAGGTTATCCTCCACCAGGGCCAGGGCCTTCTCAGTGATGGCTCCGACCTGGTGGAATGGTCTGCCCCATGAGACCAGGGCCATGCAGGATTTAACTTCCTTCCACAGGGCCTGTAAGACAGAGCTATTCCGCCTGGCTTTCAGTCTGAACTTAGCCTGATCTATTATTCCCCTTCCTTCCCTCCCCCTCCCCTTTTCATGAAGATTACCCACTCTGGGATCCCACAGCTAATTCTCCCCTGGTCTCCTCGCTGGCCCAAATAGGACTAATTTAGCCAGCTATCCCTGGTGGTCCTCTAATGTTTATTGGATGGATTTCCTCCCTAAATTGATTTTTTAATTTATTGTTATTCACGTTTTATACTGTATTTTATGCTGTTTTTTGTTGCATCAATTAAGTGTTTTAAATTTGTTGTTAGCTGCCCTGAGCCCGGTTTTCTGAACTGGGAAGGGCAGGGTAAAAATAAAATATTATTATTATTATAATTATTAGTCAGCCAAAGGCCTGGAGGAACAGTTTTGTATAATGAAGGTGGCCACAAATGGGGAGCCACTGTAGAAAAGGCCCTTTTCTCATGTTGCCACCCTCTAGACCTCACATAGAGGAGGCACATGAGGCTGATTATGAGAAGTCTTTCTAAAAGGAAGGGTGCAAACAGCCCACTCTTCTGCCAGGTAACCAGGTACAGAATTGCAGCTTCAATAAATATAGATCGGTATGTTAGGCAAGCTGAATCCACTAGCAGTATTCTTTAAAAAAAGGGAAAAAATTCACGTTTTATACTGTATTTTATGCTGTTTTTTGTTGCATCCATTAAGTGCTTTAAATTTTTTGTTAGCTGCCCTGAGCCCGGTTTTCTGAACCGGGAAGGGCGGGGTATAAATAAAAAATTATTTATTATTTATTATTAATCGCTAAAGGACCCCAGCTTCAGGCCCCTCCAGAACTTTGTGGGCGAGGCATGCAAATTGTGTGAAATTAACTTTGTAATCAACTCCTACCATCGAGGGTAGTATTCTCCCTTCGCCCCTCCCTCACCAAACATAAATTAATACTTAGGCTGTTCGAGAGGATAATTACTTTGAACAGAGTATTCCCTGTGAAGCATGCCTGGAACAGGATCAAACCTCACATGCTATACTGTCAGACTGCATATTGGAGGAGACTCACAGCTGGATTCCTCATTTTCCCTCCATGCTACAAAAATAAAAAGGCAGGCTCCTCACCTCTTGTCTCTTCTACCTTAGCTTTGTCTGCCGTTGCACCACATTTTCCCTTCCGAAAGAGCAAAGAATTCATTCCCCTAACAAAGAAACAAGGGCTTCTGTGCAATTGAAATAAGAATTCACTGGACATATGCTGTCCGTGTAATCCTGGGCTGCGTCCACACTAGGGCACGACTGTGTATACATGGCTGACTGTTTCCATGTGCACCTTTGTGTGCTTTCATACACACACGAGCACTTTCAATTTAATCCCTCCGAAATCTGTTTTAGTTAGTGGTGTAGCGTGGGTTGCCAGTGCCCGGGGCCACATGAAAGGGAGGGGAGGGAGGGGAATGGATGTAAGGTTCCTGTATACCTGAAGGAGCGTCTCAACCCCCAGCACCGAGGACCTTCTGGCGGTTCCCTCGCTGTGAGAAGCCAAGTTACAGGGAACCAGGCAGAGGGCCTTCTCGGTAGTGGCGCCAGCCCTGTGGAACGCCCTCCCACCAGAGGTCAAAGAGAAAAACAACTACCAAACTTTTAGAAGACATCGAAAGGCAGCCCTGTTTAGGGAAGCTTTTAATGTTTAATAGGTTACTGTATTTTAGCGTTTTGTTGGAAGCCGCCCAGAATGGCTGGGGAAACTCAGCCAGATGGGCAGGGTATAAATAAATTATTATTATTATTATTATTATTATTATTATTATTATTATTATTATTTCTCACCTGTGTGGTTTTAAGGATGGTTGAAAATATGATAGCTCTGTGAACCCAAACAAACAGAAGCGACAAGGATCTTATGCATTAATGCTACTATTATATATATATATATATATATATATAATTCAACTTAATGCTCTGATGGTGGTGGTGGGATTGTTGATTATTTTGAACCTATACATACCATTTACTTGATATTTGGAAGCAAAACTCACTTTCCGCACAGCTGGGGCCTTCATTTCCTTCTGTTGATCGGGAATAAATGATCCCTGCCGGTGGTCATTTAGGTTCGCAAAGCTAATAGTCTCTCACATACGTTTTATAGCCATTGCAGGGATTCTGGGCAACTCCACTGCACTGCCCGCAAGCTGACGAATCAGTTTTGGCAAAAAGGGCATGTTGTCCTTTTTGAATTCTCAATACACACACGAGACGTAACCCAATCAATATTGTGCTTCTCAATATAACCCTACTTTATAACACTGGCTGCTTACCACAGCTACTACTATGCCATAAGATCCACTGTCTTGCAATATCACATATGGTATGTAGAGTTATTTATTGTTTGATATTATTTTTGCTGTAAAATGTGTGAGATCATTTGCATTAAAGGTAAAGGTAAAGGGACCCCTGACCATTAGGTCCAGTCGTGACCGACTCTGGGGTTGCAGCACTCATCTCGCTTTATTGGCCAAGGAGCCGGCGTACAGCTTCCAGGGCCTGTGGCCAGCATGACTAAGCCGCTTCTGGCGAACCAGAGCAGCGCACGGAAACGCCGTTTACCTTCCCGCAAACAAACCTATGGTCACGTAAAGCATCCTCAAAAAAACACATGACTAGCTGTGTTCTTAGATAAATAAGGTATACTATTCATTGTATCCAATTGTAAATTTCAACAGAGGTACAGTGGTACCTCGGGTTAAGTACTTAATTCATTCCGGAGGCCCGTACTTAACCTGAAACTGTTCTTAACCCGAAGCACCACTTTAGCTAATGGAGACTCCTGCTGCCGCTGCGCCGTCAGAGCACGATTTCTGTTCTCATCCTGAAGCAAAGTTCTTAACCTGAAGCACTATTTCTGGGTTAGCAGAGTCTGTAACCTGAAGCGCATGTAACCTGAAGCGTCTGTAACCTGAGGTACCACTGTACAGTCATACCTCAGGTTGAAGTAGCTTCGGGATGAATATTTTCGGGTCGCGCTCCGCGGCGACCCAGAAATAACGGAGTGCGTTACTTCCAGGTTTCGCTGCCTGTGCAGATGCTCAAAATGACGTCACACACATGCGCGGAAGCGGTGAAACGCGACCTGCGCATGCGCAGACGCTCAGTCACGTGTTATGTTCGCTTCAGGATGTGAACGGGGCTCCGGAAAGGATTCCGTTTGCATCCAGAGGTACCACTGCATAAGTTCTATGCAAACCAATTGGAATGAATGCTAAAAATAAAAAGGTCGTCTGAACGTGAACCAGCTGTGACCCAAGATGAACATGTGATTCCTACAGATCCCTACACCAAAGTGGCTCTGATCTAGCCTCCCTCAAGGAAAGAAGGAGTAGGATTTATCCATCTGAGCGCGCTGTGTCTTCTGGAACAGACCAAAGCAAAACAAGGAGCGTCTCTGAGCCTCTCACATGCTTTTTGTGTCATGGGCAAAGGTTCTCCATGTGTCACAGAGTATGGAAAATAAATCAAATGTAGGTTTTATATTCTTCACATGACCATTGAAGTGTGAATTGACTGACGCTTCACAATGGAAGAAGGTTTGTGAGAATCGGGTTGCAAACATGCACGCCTTTTAAGACAGGTCTGGCTGCTCCTGTCACTGATGTTCTAACCTCAGGATGACTCATTCTCAGTTTGAGTTGTCCCAGTGAAGGAATAGGACAACCTTCTCCCCCCCCCCCCCCCCCCGCCAAGGGCTGCATTCCCTCAGAGGAAACTGACGGAGGGCCGTGGGGGCGAGACACAGGGTTGGACTGGGCCAGAACTGCAGGTCCTCAGCACACCCCACGCTGTTTCTCTCGCCCTAAAGATTGGAAAGTGAACATTTAAGTGTGAGATGGCTGTCAAAGAAAACAGTAACCGTCTCTCCCCTCAAAACACAGAGACACGCCCCTTTGGAAAGTGCTTTTCTCTTCCTGCCAACATAGGGAAAGGCTTTTGCAGGTACAAATGGGGAGGATCTGCACCTGCAAAGCCCCCCCTGGTCAGGTGGGGAGCGTGTCCAAGATGGAGGCTGTAAGGAGCAGGAAGAGGAGAGCCACACACGTCTCGCAATATGACACCTGCTGGTCCTCATGTAAAAACAGCAACATTATATTACAATTTAAAAATGTTTATTTGTGCAGATTGATTCTGGGGGAAATGGCGAAATGTGTTAAGGTCAGTGTATTCTGATAAAGATGTGGGTTTGCTTCTGGTTTTTGTGAAGATGGCTATGGTACTGATTAAATAAGACTGGATTTAACTCCCCAGCTGGGCCTTCTCTTTTTTTATATAATATTTTTTATTAATTTTAACATATAAATTATAAAATGTACCACAAAACTTATACAATCTTTTTAGACTTCCATCAGCACCTCTGATGATCCACCGTTTTAACCACTTCTTATGCATTTCTTAACTTTATATTGCCTTTACATCTCTTAACAAATCATCCTCCCCCTTCTCCATTTTTGCAATACTTCCAATAATACTCCTCACAAAACTTCTTGCAACCCTACAAACGTCGTCTGTTCTTCACAATTACTTTTCAAATAGTCCGTAAATTTACTCCAGTCTTCCGTGAATTTCTGGTCCCGCCGGTTTCGAATCCTTCCTGTTAGTTTATCTAATTCTGCATAGTCCATTAACTTCATCCTCCATTCTTCAATCGTCGGTAACTCTTCTTGCTTCCATTTTTGGGCCCCAGCTGGGGCTTTTCACAGGAGAGACAAGAAGGAAAAATACAATAATCCCATTTCTTTTCTCTCACTCTGAGGGAGATTGGGTTGCCCACCACCCTCCACACCACGCTGGGCTTCAGTCTGGCTAGAACCCCCCCCTCCTCTTCAGCAGCAAGATCCATATCAAAGGACCAGATCACCCAGAGTTCATTAGAGGGCACTGATAATTTCTGCATTTTCTTAGAGAGTGGGTAGCTTTTATTCACAATGCAAATAGGTTGGCCTTAATTTCAACCCTCCTTCCGAGCTAGATATTTTTTTGGGGGGGCAGGCAGTTATTAAAAAAAATGTTTTTCTTCTACAATAATAAATCATTAAATGCTGTTGCATAGGGTACAGTTTCGGTTACATTCAGCTTCTAGGAAAGCATACTGATATAAAGAAAAACAGAGTGGGGGGGGACACACCCACCACCACCCCGGTTAATTCCAGAATCCTCGTTTTGCTCTTTCCCTTGCTGATTAAATTGTGTGCAAATATTGAGCCACATCGGACAAGAAGGCTAACCAACATTTTCTCACAACGATGTAAGAGTCACATATACAGTGGTATCTTGGGTTACATACGCTTCAGGTTACAGACGTTTCAGGTTACAGACTCCGCTAACCCAGTAATAAATAGTACCTCGGGTTAAGAACTTTGCTTCAGAATGAGAACAGAAATCGTGCTCTGGCGGCATGGCGGCAGCAGGAGGCCCCATTAGCTAAAGTGGTGCTTCAGGTTAAGAACAGTTTCAGGTTAAGTACGGACCTCCAGAATGAATTAAGTACTTAACCTGAGGTACCACTGTACAGAAAGCTGCCATGTTGCCATTCCATTTGGAAGGAGAAAAGCAGAAAAGGTGCAAATGGCAGGGAACGAAAGAGGAACTTTTAGGCTGTGAGCGTGTTCCTCCGGTAGGGTATGATAGCTGGGAAACCTTTTCTAAGACTGTGAAAATTTGTCCAGCTGCCAAATGCCTGGCTTGATCAGAGATCAGTTTTGGTGTCATGAGTCATTTGCTTCTTTCAAACCTTTGTGTGCCGCACTCTTAAGCCGCTGCCCTCAGGGGCCGAGAGGAAGAGGTAGGGGTTCAGTTTCTTAAGCAATCTTCCCTGCAGTTGGCCTATTCATGCTTCTTACAGTTGCGAACAGATTAATTTGCTGCCAAGCTTCTTCCAGGTAAGTGCAAAAAAATGCCTCTTGTCAGTGACGCTTCATATATTTGGATAGAGCTGTATATCGAAAGCTGTTGGTACTCCAAAAAGTAGGAAAGCATTTAAACCTGTACGGGCACAATGCCGGTTAGGTTAGGGCAAAGTCACAGTACCAAGCAAGGGGGGGGGGGGACTTTCACAGCTCAAGGGGCGCATTTCTTTCTGAGAAGCTTTCTGAGGGCCACATGCTAATTGTGGGCAGGGCCAGAGGAAATGCAAGTGGACCAAGGAAACTAAACTTTACATTTGTACATGGGGCCGTGGGTTAAACCACAGAGCCTAGGACTTGCCGATCAGAAGGTCATGGTTCGAATCCTGGCAATCGGGTGAGCTCCCGTTTCTCGGTCCCTGCTCCTGCCAACCTAGCAGTTCGAAAGCACGTCACAAGTAGATAAATAGGTACCGCACCGGCGGGAAGGTAAACGGCGTATCCGTGCGCTGCTCTGGTTCGCCAGATGTGGCTTAGTCATGCTGGCCATATGACCCAGAAGCTGTACGCCGGCTTCCTCGGCCAATAAAGCAAGATGAGCACCGCAACCCCAGAGTTGGTCACGACTGGACTTAACCGTTCAGTTACCTTTACCTATTTAGAGATGTACTACCTCTGAACATCTAGGGACACGGGTGTCGCTGTGGGTTAAACCACAGAGCCTAGGACTTGCTGATCAGAAGGTCAGCGGTTCAAATCCCCGCGACGGGGTGAGCTCCCGTTGCTCGGTCCCTGCTCCTGCCAAACTAGCAGTTCGAAAGCACGTCAAAGTGCAAGTAGATAAATAGGTACCGCTCCGGCGGGAAGGTAAACGGCGTTTCGGTGCGCTGCCCTGTTCGCCAGAAGCAGCTTAGTCATGCTGGCCACATGACCCGGAAGCTGTATGCCGGCTCCCTCGGCCAATAAAGCAAGATGAGCGCCGCAACCCCAGAGTCGGCCACGACTGGACCTAATGGTCTGGGGTCCCCTTTACGTTTACATTACAGAAGGCTAGTTTCTGTGCTCTCACCCACCCCTCCCGATCCTTCATTCACGAATCTGATCAGCTAGCCTCCAGAAATAGCATGTTTCACTCAGAGTTTGTTAATGAATATATTATTTATTTAACATAATCGAAACCCCCAGCCTTTCCCGTTAATAAACAACGTACAGTCATACCTCAGGATAAATACACTTCAGGATAAGTAATTTTGGGTTGCGCTCTGCGGCGACCCGGAAGTAACAGAGCGCGTTATTTCCGGGTTTCGCCGCTCGCGCATGTGCAGACAGTCAAAATGACATCACGCACATGCGCAGAAGCGGCGAAACGCGACCCGCAGACGCACAGTCGCGTCTTATGTTCTGTTCGGGATGCGAACAGAGCTCCGGAACAGATCTCGTTCGCATCCTGAGGTACCACTGTACTCAGAGCGGCCTGGAATAAAGTCATACAACAAAAATTTAAAATATATTAAAACAGCAGCAGTAGGTGACTGTATCTGAGATGTGATCCATTTGATCACTGCATGCTCATGTGAAAATATCGTTAAGGTAAGCAGACCTCCCCAGTCTACCGCACTTTGTAAAATCTAGCAACTGAGTAGGTTATATGAGAAAGACATAAAGGTAAAAAGGTAAAGGACTCCTGACAGTTAAGTCCAGTCGCAAACGACTCTGGGGTTGCGGCACTCATCTCGCTTTACTGGCCGAGGGAGCCGACGTTTGTCCACAGACAGTTTTTCTGGGTCATGTGGCCAGCATGACTAAGCCACCTCTGGCGAAACCAGAGCAGCGTACGGAAACGCCATTTACCTTCCCGCCAGAATGGTACCTATTTATCTACTTGCACTTTGACGTGCTTTCGAACTGCTAGGTGGGCAGGAGCAGGGACCAAGCAACGGGAGCTCACCCCGTTGCGGGGATTCGAACTGCCAACCTTCTGATCCGCAAGCCCTAGGCTCTGTGGTTTAGACCACAGCGCCACTTGCGCCCCCGTGAAATACATAGACAGGTGTAAATCATGTGTCATCTGGGGTATTATATATAAAAGAACACCTGGTTTGTAAAATGTTCTTCATACGACAGATTTTTATGTTGAACTGCGCCGCAACTCCCCATTATTCTTTCTGCACCCCACTGATTCAGAGGCTCACACAGAGGGAGGTGCCCAAACTGAGCCTCAAAATGTTGGTGTGCGGTGAAATCTCCGAAATCGCAGGCTCTTGTTACCAAAAGCACACAATAAAGGGCATTTTTCTTAGCCCCCCCCCCCCGGCCCATTTGCTATTCCCTATCTCTGAGTCAATCAACTACTTTGACATGGCTCCATCACTCCCAGCACTAACAGTGTGCAAACAAATAGAAAATTATTTCCCACTGGCAAACATGCTGTTTACTTTCCCGAAAAAATTGCACTTTTCAGCCTGACAGCTGATCAAGGGCTCTCCCTGCTGCTGTCAGCAGGAAGAAGTGTTTAAACACAGGGATGGGAGTTTAAACATTTTCTCATTATCAGAGAATAAAAAAAATAAAAATAAAAAAAATAAATGCAAGCGTTGAGAGCCACAGGACCACCCGCTGTGCGAGTAATGAAGCTGTGTCTCATGACCAGAGCCAGGGGACTTTTATCTCTGTCCCTGGTATCATTACTGAGGTGACACCTTCCCATGATCCAAGACGGGGCTTTTTTTTTTAATCTGCGTTTCCCCAAACGCAGTCACAGGTTGTGTGAGGGATTTTTTTTTGCTGGGTTTCTGAGAGAATATTGCCCATTGTTTGCCGTTCTGGCTACAGTTGTGTCAGCGTTTAGACAAGAGATCTGTGGCTTCATTCTCCTTTGGGTTGGTTGTTGTTTATTTTTAAAAAATTGGCCATGAAATTCACTTTGTGGAAGAGGAGGAGGAAATAAAGAAGGATTTCATTTATTTTATTTTATTTTTTTAAAAAACACATACTTGTAAAAAGAAATAATAATGATTTTTTGGGGTAAATAATACGATAGTCAATTTGTTTGTTACTCAAGGACCGTTCACAAAGTATGCTACTAGTTCAATGGTCTAGGGGTGGGGGAACCCAAAGAATATTGCAGTATTTTGCCTCCGCAAGCCAGTACTTGAATTGACTGGGGAAAAACATGCCCCCCTCCTTTCACCAAAATGTTAACATTTGCTCTGATAAAGGCCTTTTTTAAAATGGAAGAAACCCCTATTTTGGTACATTTTAGATCGTGAAGCTGAGGCTCCAATACTTTGGCCACCTCATGAGAAGAGAAGACTCCCTGGAAAAGACCCTGATGTTGGGAAAGATGGAGGGCACAAGGAGAAAGGGACGACAGAGGACGAGATGGTTGGACAGTGTTCTCGAAGCTACCAGCATGAGTTTGACCAAACTGCGGGAGGCAGTGGAAGACAGGAGTGCCTGGCGTGCTCTGGTCCAGGGGGTCACGAAGTGTTGGACACGGCTAAACGACTAAACAACAACAACAACAACGCATACTTTCTCTCTCCTTTCTCCACAATTTTGCTCCCCACTCCCTCCATCTTCATGCATGACATAGTTCCACATGTTGGTATATTCTCAAATTATTTGAAGGTGTCACGAAGTTGTCAGAGGATGGGTTTGCTGTGATCCCGTTGTGAGGTTTTTGCGAATGACCTGTGCCATAAAAATGCCTCTGTGAAAGGCTGGGGTTTGGATTAATCCTGATGACAAAATGAGAAACGAGAAAATGGCATGATAAAGTCAACGATCAGGTGACTTTACCTCACACAGCCCACAATAGCATAAAATAATATACAAGGTAGCTAGACAGCATCTTAAAAAGTAGAGACATCACCTTGCCAACAAAGGTCCGTATAGTAAAAGCTATGGTTTTCCCAGTAGTGATGTATGGAAGTGAGAGCTGGACCATAAAGAAGGCTGATCGCCGAAGAATGGATGCTTTTGAATTGTGGTGCTGGAGGAGGCTCTTGAGAGTCCCATGGACTGCAAAAAGATCAAACCTCTCCATTCTGAAGGAAATCAGCCCTGAGTGCTCACTGGAAGGACAGATCCTGAAGCTGAGTCTCCAAGACTTTGGCCACCTCATGAGAAGAGAAGACTCCCTGGAAAAGACCCTGATGTTGGGAAAGATGGAGGGCACAAGGAGAAGGGGACGACAGAGGACGAGATTGTTGGACATTGTTCTCAAAGCTACCAGCATGAGTTTGACCAAACTGCGGGAGGCAGTGGAAGACAGAAGTGCCTGGCGTGCTCTGGTCCATGGGGTCATGAAGAGTCGGACACGACTAAACGACTAAACAACAACAAAGCTAAATTACCGGTAAAACTGGAGCACGGACCCTAATTTCACTACCACTTTCTATTGGTATTCATGGTTCCTTGTGTGCATTATGATTTGATGTATGGGTATCTGTGGTTAATTTGTAAGGCACAGGGCAATCTAGTTCAGACTTTGCAGAATAATCCTTTTGACTAATTGTGGCATGATTTAGGAGTGTACTCATGCAAACAGGCTGGGGTTTTTAGTTGTCTAGCCAGCTGTGGTGAGTAAGATTCACCTCTAGGCAATCTTTTTTTGGAAAAAAAATGTTTCTTTTAGGCCACAAATGACTAATATAGATCTGTGTGGGCAGATGGGCAATTAACTTTCATGGACTTAGTTATATAATTGCTAATGACTTTTATCATCTCTATATTTATTTCCCTCAGTTGTTGGGCCTGATTATTTGGAGATAAGCAAATTTGCCTTGGCAGACTGGAGGAAAACACAAGAGCCAGCCTTGAGTTTTCTTGTTCTCTCTGGAAACGAATTCTGATGAGAAACGCTGTGAGAATGCGCTGTCTATGAAAGGACTCAAAAGATGCTCCCACATCAGAAGTCACTTAAGAGCACCTTTCCTATTGACATTCTGTCATTCTGTCAAGAATGCAGAGATCAAGGAGATTAAAAATGTGCTTCTGACTCACTAGAAGATCACTGGCCTCCGCTGAAAACTTCCACCACCAAAAATCTTTGGCTGGATCCATATAAGCTCACTTGCCATCCTTTATTTTTCAAAAACAGACATATTTAGGATGGAACAGTTGAATTTAGCGAAGTCATCCACCCACTTGGCACGTTTTGAATACTCCGTTGGCATGGAACTGGTATAATGATAATCCCATCAGTGATGGTGGAAGGTCTTTCTCGGACAGTGTAACAAATATTAAACAATTCCTTTTGTTGACTTCATCCAATGAGCCATCTTTCCCCAGAGACTTGACTTTAATCTAATCCTCTCCTTCCGCCAGGAATCCCTTTGTTGGGAAAGATCGGAAACCAACCCCAGGAATGACAAGTCTGTCCCTAAGCCTTGGATCAGTCAATACATTCTTGAAATTATCGGCTCCCATCTGTTCTGTTTGTCCACCCAGCTCCTGGTCTGGCAATCTCTTTATCAAGGGACAGTCAGATTTATCCTAAGGGTCCAGAAATCAGACCACACTGTTAACATCTCGGTTGCCAAGTCAATCTTACTGACACTGCATTCTAAACAAAAGATAATATGCAACTCAGGACATCTGTTTCCTCTGTTATTGCTGAGATGTGTCGTCAGAGAAGGAAGATATGGCCCGTAACCAGATTCTGTTAGCATCTATGCTGGTGTAAGTCAGCCATAAATAAAGGGACCCCTGACCATTAGGTCCAGTCGTGACCGACTCTGGGGTTGTGGCGCTCATCTCGCTTTACTGGCCGAGGGAGCCGGCGTACAGCTGATCATGTGGCCAGCATGACTAAGCCACTTCAGGTGAACCAGAGCAGCACACGGAAACGCCGTTTACCTTCCCACCGGAGTGGTACCTATTTATCTACTTGCACTTCCAACTGCTAGGTTGGCAGGAGCAGGGACTGAGCAACGGGAGCTCACCCCGTTGCGGGTATTCGAACCGCCGACCTTCTGATCGGCAAGTCCTAGGCTCTGTGGTTTAACCCACAGTGCCACCCACATCCCTTTGAAGTCAGCCATAGATTGATGCAAACATCAGAGATTCGCTAATTACAAAAGCACAGCCAAATCCAATTTATTTTTGTGATAGAAAATGTCTTTTCTCTTTTAAAAATGGGAAAAAAAACCTTGGCTTTTGCTTGACCCAAATGAACTTGCAGCTCAAACTGTCTTTTGCTGTTGCTGTTGCTTTTGCTGTGTGCAGTGTTGTTTGTGCTGTGAAAACTTTTGCTGTAGCACTCAGTAAAAATAAAGTTGAGAGTGGCGAGCCTCTTCAAAACAAAGGGAAAATGTCCTTCTTATAACTCATAGCTAACACAAAGTGCAGACCTTGGATTTAGGAGCTGTGGGCTTGCTCCAGTGTTGCGACAGTGTGCCCAAAGCCCTTTCCCCAGCAAGATTAGCTCTCTTGGGTCACTACAACCACAGTCCCTTATCTACCTTCTTTCTTGGTCTTCTGACAAAGAAAGAGCACCAGATTATGATTCAGGCTGGATCTGAGGCCCAGCTCTGTAGGCCTTCATATATACATCCAGTCTCACCGACCTTGATTGGTGTTGGTGCCAGCTGGCCTCGGTCCAGTATACCTGAAGGAACGTCTCCACCTCCATCGTTCTGCCCGGACACCGAGGTCCAGCGCTGAGGGCCTTCTGGCGGTTCCCTCACTGTGAGAAGCCAAGTTACAGGGAACCAGGCTGAGGGCCTTCTCGGTAGTGGCGCCCGCCCTGTGGAACGCCCTCCCACCAGAGGTCAAAGAGAAAAACAACTACCAAACTTTTAGAAGACATCTAGAGGCAGCCCTGTTTAGGGAAGCTTTTAATGTTTAATAGGTTATTGTATTTTAGTGTTTTGGTGGAAGCTGCCCAGAGTGGCTGGGGAAACTCAGCCAGATGGGTGGGGTATAAATAATAATAATAATAATAATAATAATAATAATAATGGCTCACTCTGGCCATGGGATCTTAAGATGGCATTAAGAAAGTGGCAGAGGGCCACCCGCCCAGCTGTCTTGAACCAATGTGGCAGCAGTAACAATGGGTGCTGTTTCCTTCACTTCGGTCCATGGTGGGCTAGAGCAGCTTCCACCACTGGAATAGACTTTCATCCGGTTATATGCTGGTAGAATGCAGCTGCTGGAGTAACACAGCAGTCGGGAAAGCATGCTTTGTAGTGTCATTACGCTGACTACGTCTGGAGAGCTTAGCATTGCTAGTAGTGTTGGTGCTATTTTATTGTTACAAAATTTGGGTGTCACCCCCCACTCTCTGAAAGATTCCAGGGTCTGTGTTCCTTTGGAGAACTGAGACATGCTGGAGACTGTTGTAGATTTAAGAAATATGGTTTATTCAGCCACTGTATTTACACCTTCAGTCTGCATGGAGGGAGTCCAGATCTTACAGCATGGTCATTTCAAGAGGGACATGTCTCCCACAGTAGTGCAGCCAGCCTGCCCAAGATGGATCCCAGTCTTGCTTCTTCTTCCCAGAACACCCTGCTTAAAACTCTATTTCCCTGTCGCCTCATACCCAGTTACCCTGGCAACCTTCCAACTCCACAGTCTCTGTTCACACCTCAGAACAAGTGGGGAGGACAGTTCTCTTGCATTGCCAATGGCCCTCAATGGCCCTGTTTTGTTTCTTAATGGCCCTAGCTTGGCCAGGTCATTTTGCATGGGCTGGCCCAGGAGTTCCTCTGCAGCTTGTATTTCTCCCTTCACATTCCAAATAATCAAAATCCTACCATTTATTGAGGAAATCAGACCTGAGTGCTCACTGGAAGGACAGATCCTGAAGATAAGGCTCCAATACTTTGGCCACCTCATGAGAAGGGAAGACTCCTTGGAAAAGACCCTGATGTTGGGAAAGATTGAGGGCACAAGGAGAAGGGGACAACAGAGGATGAGATGGTTGGACAGTGTTCTCGAAGCTACCAGCCTGAGTTTGACCAAACTGCGGGAGGCAGTGGAAGACAGGAGTGCCTGGCATGCTCTGGTCCATGGGGTCACAAAGAGTCGGACACGACTAAACAACAACAAACCATTTATTAATGTCTAGGATTTAGGAGGGGTCCCCCCCCAATCTATTACATTATTATCTGTTCGTATAAAGGTAAAGGGACCCCTGACCATTAGGTCGTTGTGGACAACTCTGGGGTTGCGGCGCTCATGTCGCTTTATTGGCCGAGGGAGCCGGCGTACAGCTTCCGGGTCATGTGGCCAGCATGACTAAGCCGCTTCTGGCGAACCAGAGCAGCGCATGGAAACACCGTTTACCTTCCCGCTGGTGTGGTACCTATTTATGTACTTGCATTTTGACGTGCTTTCGAACTGCTAGGTTGGCAGGAATCTGTTCATATAGCCCACCCTTAATCAAATGGTCCCAGGACACATTGATAGTTGCACTTAATCCTGAAACCTAAAGGGGGAAAATATTTTGCTCCTTTTACTTATGCCTATAATACAGTCTGCTCCTATTTTCTATGATCACTTCTTAGTTTTAAGGGCAAGCCCAGACTCAAATAGTGACGATGAACTGCATCCGTTGACTTCCTCGCCCCAGAAAAGAAGTCCACACTTCGTTTGTTCTTTTCACCAAAACTTGCTGGAGCTGATTTTGTGATGACCCTTCTCGTATGGAGCAAAGAGATCACACATTTCTGGTTTCAGCTTCACTCCGGGAACCGTGAAGATGGACTGTGCTATGAAGGAAACAAAGAAGCCAAGTATCAGTTACAGGGGAGCAATAGAGGGGAGCCTGCACTGGGTCAAATCTGTCCTTGATGGTGACCCACATTGCTTGTCTTGAAAGAAAACGGCTCCTATGTGATGATGCTTGACACAGGAGTAAGCTTATTCCTGGGTGAACTTCCCCAGATTTCGTGGAGAGCCTCTATACCAGTGCAAGTGGGACGGATAACCCATTGCTCTCCAAATATTGGGACTCCAACTCCCATCAGCTTCGGCCAATATAGCCAATGGTCAGAGATGATGGGAGCTTGAGTCCCACAACATCTGTAGGTTCTCAACCACTCTTCTAGTGGAATCTATCATTTTAATAACATTTGTGATAACTTTTTTTTAAAACCCAGTAGCTATGCTATGTCGAAGCCTTTGCAAACCAGCAACTCTCCAGATATTTTGGACTACAACTCCTATCTGCTGTGGGAGCTGGGACTGGTGGGAGTTATACTCCAAAGTATCTGGGAAACACCAGGTTAATGAAGGGAGTCAGGCAATCTGCTCCAGAAATTCATTCACAGACTGAAACATGCCATAGGGACCAGCAGCAAACTATTCCTGGACTCCTTCCCAAAGTAATTTTAACACGAAACCACCACTGGAAACTACAACCGTGGAAAGAAACATGTTCACTCTGCACTTCTAGTAGTAAACCGGCAATCAGTTGTTTTACTGGCAAAAAGTCACACATCCCCATTATTTAACAAGCAAGCAATGGGGTAGCTTTGCACGTTACAAGAAGTGTCAAAGAGCCAACATCCCAGTGACTAATGTAATCTTGAGGTTGTGTGTGTGCGCATCTTCCTCCCTGTGAGATGTGCAAGATCTGATTGTGGGCACAGATTATACATGTTCCCTGATCCTACATGAGCCTGGAAGCACACAAAGTGGATGAGTCAGTTGCTTGTTATCGCTGCACAGCAGGGAATGGTTCCTGAGCCATTATCCTTGGCTCCAGTTAGCCAGTTGCTTATCAGACTAAACTGATGGGGTTCCCCCCCCCCCCCCCGACAAGTCTTCCAGGTCACCTCTTTTGATGGCTTTTTTGATGGGATGCTGGGGGATTAAAAAAACAACAGCTAGTCACACCTAGACTTTGTCTGACCATCAGCCTTGGCTTGGCACTCCATCTCTCTCTCAGACCATACATTGCAGCCTGGATGCCTAACCTGTCCCAATTATGAACTGTTTTCCATTCCCTAGTCTCTTTCTTTTGGCTTAAGGGCTGGGAGACATCCTTGTCTGAAATCCTGGAGACTTGTTCCAAGTCACTGTAGACAATATTGAGCCCAATGCAATGGGCTATAGGTCTGACTCAGTACAAGGTAGCCTTCCTATGTTCTTCCTGTGTGTGTGTCAAGCAAAGCCTGTCCTCCAACACCTTGCCACCGGTCCCAGTTCCCCCCAGCATCTGCTGCCTGAGATGGGTGCCTCAATCTGCCCAATGATAGAGCCGGCCCTCCTTATCCCGGACACTTGTGCTTTTACTGTGCAGCACTTCGGGCAATATGTGAAGTTGTCCAGCATTTCTACATTTCAGTCCCAGTAATCCTCCCAGGGAGGAGGATGGCGCTGTGGGTTAAACCACAGAGCCTAGGACTTGCCGATCAGAAGGTTGGCAGTTCGAATCCCTGCGACAGGGTGAGCTCCCGTTGTTCGATCCCAGTTCCTGCCAACCTAGCAGTTCAAAAGCACGTCAAAGTGCAAGTAGATAAATAGGCGGGAAGGTAAATGGCGTTTCCGTGCGCTGCTCTGGTTCGCCAGAAGCGGCTTAGTCATGCTGGCCACATGACCCAGAAGCTGTACGCCGGCTCCCTCGGCCAGTAAAGCGAGATGAATGCTGCAACCCCAGAGTCGGTCACGACTGGACCTAATGGTCAGGGGTCCCTTTACCTTTACCTTTAATCCTCCCAGGAAAAAAACAACCCAATTCTTTTATAGTTACAGTGGTACCTCGGGTTACATATGCTTCAGGTTACAGACTCCACTAACCCAGAAATAGTACCTTGGGTTAAGAACTTTGCTTCAGGGTGAGAACAGAAATCGTGCTCCGGCGGCACGGCGGCAGCAGGAGGCCCCATTAGCTAAAGTGGTGCTTCAGGTTAAGTACAGTTTCAGGTTAAGAACAGACCTCCCGAACTTATTAAGTACTTAACCCGACGTACCACTGTACTTTGTTTTTTTAAAAAAATGTAAAGAGGAAGAAACGTGCGTTAGTATTTTCCTAATATCATAATAAAAAGAAGCCCAGAAACTTCCACAAGTTTCCCTTTTCCATCTGGAGGGTGTGTGGAGTGAAGCTAGGATTCTCTAGCACAGCTTCCTGCCCTCATAGGGTTCTTATCTGGAAATTCTCTTTTTTTTAAATGCCAGGAGCCCCAGAAAAGAAATAATTTGGCATAACAGTAGTGGGAATGCAGCCTGCTAATCAAAAGGATTCAAATCTTCCTATGTGCTGCCAAGCTCTCTTCTTCCCACCCAGTGGAGGGCGGGAGGGAAGGGGAGAGAGAGAAAGAGGGGGAGAGAGAAAAGAAGAGAGACAAAAAGACAGAGCAAACCAAGAGCATGGTGGTTCCCTTCTTCAGCAATCTTAACAAATGCAAACGCTTCCACTCCACTGACTCCTCATTAACTTACCGAATCTGACAGTCTAATTATCGCAGCTGCTTTGCGCTTAGAATAAATAAATATGAAAGTGGATGTTTAAAGAAAAACGAGAAGGGAAAGTGCCGTCATCCAGGCAGTCAATAGAGAGAGATAGTTTGTTTTAAATTTTTATATCCGTACGTATTTAGAGCATTTGGGGGGGAAAGACAGTGCCATAGTTATCTTTCAGACTAATTGAGTTCCTCACTTGGTGGATGATTGCTTGTTGTTGTCACCATCCCCAGCTTTAACTTTTAAACTTTTGTTCCCTGTGAAACCTGCATCTCTATTTTGCTCCTCTCTCCTCTGAGATTGTGGGCGGCAGCAAGGTTCAGCTCTTCCTAGCTCCCACAGCATCCCTGGCTGCAAAGCAATCCAGCCAGCAAAATGCAGCGGTGGCACATTGCAGAGCACAGTTACTCTTTAAATTATTTCTGTCTTGGGGAGGGGGGCGCAAGTATAGTGGGAGGGGGGGGACAACAAACACAATCTATGTAGTCCTTTGAGCCTTTTTCAACTTTCCTTTTCTACAGCTTAGCTACTTTGGAGGCGGTAATTTGAGGAAGAGGACCAGTTTGGGGGGCGGGAGTGGAATTTCTGTGCCCTTCCTCCTCACACTGTTTTTTCTGCTGGAAATCCCCTCCCCCCCAGATGCTTCTACTTCCACTACAAAAATATATATCAACAGTATGAGTAGCTTGGGAAGGGGATTCTTAGGTTGTGTAAAAAATACCACTTAAGTCTGGCTCCGGCACACTCCCACTGGTGGTGTTTAAAGCTAAGTACAGTGGTACCTCGGGTTAAGAACTTAATTTGTTCCGGAGGTCCATTCTTAACCTGAAACTGTTCTTAACCTGAGGTACCACTGTTCTTAACCTGAGGGGCCTCCCGCTGCCGCCGTGCGATTTCTGTTCTCATCCTGAAGCAAAGTTCTTAACCTGAGGTACTATTTCTGGGTTAGCGGAGTCTGTAACCTGAAGCGTCTGTAACCTGAAGTGTCTGTAACCCGAGGTACCACTGTACACAAGATGTTAAACACAAATCTACAGGTATTCCTGTAGCTCAGTGGTCCCCAGTTAGGTAAGTACTGCAGACCCTCTGCTTTTCAAAAGCCAAGCAATGGAACCCCTACATCATCATCATCATCATCATCATCATCATCATCATCATTATAGATTTTGTTGATTTACAAAAGTGTGTGCAATGTCTCTCTCTCGTATTTTTTCCCCATGTAACATTTTTACAAATCAGTTTCATTTGTTGAGACATTAGGAAGAAAAGGGGGAAAGAGGTGGAGGGCAGGGAGATGGGTGGGGGTCGGGTGGCGATGTTTTTATTTTACTTACTATATGTAGGGTTTGGTGTCAGCGTTGCTTGTGCAGCTTCTTTGCTGTTCACTTGTGTTCCTTTGGTGGTGAGAGAGGTTGGGGTTGGCCTAGGGTGTGGTTAGTCATCTGTGGTTGGCTGTGGTGATCTTTGTTTTCGTGTGTGAGTGAGGTGGGTGGGTGTTTTGGATCAGGTTAGCCATATTGATTTGTATGCTGTTGGTGGATTTTTGTCATTGTCTTGTTGGGCTGTGTATCTGATAAAGGGGAGCCATACCGGGGTGAAGGTGTCTTCTTCTATTTGTCCCCGTGTCAGTTTCAGTTTATTGGTTAGTTTTTCTAGTAGGGCTGTTTCCCATACTATTTGGTACCATTGGTCCATGCTTACTCCTGACAGGTCTCTCGGAACCCCTACTTTTGAAAATGTTGACATGTATGTGGTGAGGTTTTTGTTATGCGAATGGTGCCACCATACCCTCCAACATGTCCCAACACAAAACAAGGGCATGCGTCTTCCGGGCTGCGCTCCCACATGACTCACATGACCTGCGCAAGAGCACAGCACCCCAAAACATGTATTTTTCAGTGCCACAATATTGTGCATTTTGGGGCACCGTGCTCCACCCCCCCCAAAAAAAATGGGATGTCCTCGACAGTTGATGGGTATGTGACATGGGTTACGCAGATCTCCTGGGGTCCACGGACCACCAATTGGGATCTTCTGCTGCAGCTTCTTGAAAAATACTCCTGTTTGATGTGCTTTCCCTCAAACCAGTTTCCATCCAGTTCAGCTGAAGTTGTATGTTTCAGGCAGCCACTGATCATGCGCAGATGTTAGAAGAAGAGAAGAAGAGTTTGGATTTGATATCCCGCTTTATCACTGCCCGAAGGAGTCTCAAAGCGGCTAACATTCTCCTTTCCCTTCCTCCCCCACAACAAACACTCTGTGAGGTGAGTGGGGCTGAGAGACTTCAGAGTAGTGTGACTAGCCCAAGGTCACCCAGCAGCTGCATGTGGAGGAGCGGGGAAGCGAACCCGGTTCACCAGATTACAAGTCTACCGCTCTTAACCACTTCACCACATGCCCAGTGGGGAGAACCCATTTCATTTCTTCCTCAAGTGTGAAGTCCTGTCAACAACTGACAGGACTTGAGACTCTCTCACCTACTTGCCTGGCACATGCCTGTTGTAATCTTATTTATTATTTAGTTTGTTTAGAGCATTTGTACCCCACTCTTCAACCAAGAAGGTTACCAGAGTGGCTTACTTACATGCAGTCAATAAAAACAAGACAGTCCCTGCCTACAGGGTGACAAACTAAAAAACGCAACACACAAGGGGAAAGGGACAAGGAAATCAAACTCTGGTACCAATCCTTAAACAGCTGTTCTCATAAATCCAGGACATACCACAGAAGAGAAATCCAGTGTGTAAATTAACTTGCACATTATCGTTGTAGTGAATTTTTTAAAAAATCAGTTATATAACATACCACTGACTTAAGTTTCATTTGTGAAAATTTCCAAAGTCTGCATTCACTCTCGCTGAAACTTTACAATCGATAGATCAGATTAGTCCTTTTTAGGGCCCCACAGCTATGAAAGGTTTGAAGCTTGCTCAAAAGTGATCGCACCAAGTGAACAGACGGACAGCTCCCTGTGCTGTTGGCGCACAAGGGGAGGTGTGCTTGTTTGCACACTGACATAGATCAAAATGGATGAGAGAGGGGTCAGGGAGGCATGTTTGCTCCTTTAGCAAGTGCCCAAGCCACTTTAGGGAGGAATTGTCTCTCTTGGGGGATGCGGGTGGCGCTGTGGGTTAAACCATAGAGCCTAGGACTTGCCGATCAAAAGGTCGGTGGTTCGAATCCCCACGACGGGGTGAGTTCCCGTTGCTCGGTCCCTGTTCCTGCCAACCTAGCTGTTCAAAAGCACATCAAAGCGCAAGTAGATAAATAGGTACCACTCTGGCGGGAAGGTAAACGGCATTTCCGTGCGCTGCTCTCGTTCTCCAGAAGCGACTTAGTCATGCTGGCTACATGACCCGGAAGCTGCATGCTGGCTCCCTCAGCCAATAAAGCGAGATGAGCGCCGCAACCCTAACAATCTCTATCTGCTCCCAGCCAACATCCCTCACCAGCCCTGTTCTGAACTCCTTAAATGTTTTTGCCTGACTGAAATAATAGAATTCCAGTATACCTGAAGGAGCGTGTCCACTCCCATCATTCAGCCTGGACACTGAGGTCCAGCTCCGAGGGCCTTCTGGCGGTTCCCTCATTGTGAGAAGTGAGGTTACAAGGAACCAGGAAGAGGGCCTTCTCGGTAGCGGCACCCACCCTGTGGAATGCCCTCCCATCCGATGTCAAGGAAATAAGCAACTACAGTGATACCTCAGGTTACATACGCTTCAGGTTACATATGCTTCAGGTTACAGACTCCGCTAACCCAGAAATAGTACCTCGGGTTAAGAACGTTGCTTCAGGATGAGAACAGAAATCGTGTTTCAGCAGCTCGGCGGCAGCAGGAGCAGCAGGAGGCCCCATTAACTAAAGTGGTGATTCAGGTTAAGAACAGTTTCAGGTTAAGGACGGACCTCTGGAACAAATTAAGTACTTAACCTGAGGTACCACTGTGCCTGACTTTTAGAAGACATCTGAAGGCAGCCCTGTTTAGAGAAGTACTTAATGTTTGATGTTTTATTGTGTTTTTAATATTATGTTGGGAGCCGACCAGCGTGGCTGGGGAAACCCAGGCAGATGGGCAGGGTATAAATAATAAAATTATTATTAATATTAATAATAAAAATTGTAGAGTTGGAAGGGACCACGATAATTATCTAGCCCAGCTCTCTGCAATGTAGGAATCTTTCACCTAACGTGGGGTTCAAACCCACGTCCCTGAGATTAAGAGTCTCGCGCTCTACCAATTGAGCTATTCCTCAGGGGTAATATGCTCTTGGACACTGATAATGCTTCTTGCTTGCCCAGGTGAAGGATAGAAAGGGCTGGGCGTGCATATAGAAACTAGATAAAGTTCACATTTGTTGCTTTGCCCACTTTTGCCTGTGACCTTGCCCACCATTGGCATGTGACTCTGAGTAGGTTACTTAAAAGAAGAAGAGTTTGGATTTGATATCCCACTTTATCACAACCCGAAGGAGTCTCAAAGCGGCTAACCATCTCCTTTCCCTTCCTCCCCCACAACAAACACTCTGTGAGGTGAGTGGGGCTGAGAGACTTCAGAGAAGTGTGACTAGCCCAAGGTCACCCAGAAGCTGCATGTGGAGGAGCGGGGAAGCGAACCCGGTTCACCAGATTATGAGTCCACCGCTCTTAACCACTACACCACGCTGGCTCTCCAGGGAATACTGCTCCCCACCTGTGACATAGTAAGCACTCTGTCCTAACTACCAATGACATGAAGCAGGGATGACAGCACTCAGTGGTCGGTGACCAGGATCCACACAGTGGTGTTAAAAACAATACATTTGGAATGCTCGCCACAGAAAGGCCAATCTGCATTGGAAGTGGAAAATTAGGTGGGGGTGGCGCTGTGGGTTACACCACAGAGCCTAGAACTTGCCGATCAGAAGGTCGGTAGTTCGAATCCCCGCGACAGGGTGAGCTCCCGTTGCTCAGTCCCTGCTCCTGCCAACCTAGCAGTTCGAAAGCACGTCAATGTGCAAGTAGATAAATAGGTACCGCTCCAGCGGAAAGGTAAATGGTGTTTCCGTGTGCTGCTCTGGTTTGCCAGAAGTGGCTTAGTCATGCTGGCCACATGACCTGGAAGCTGTACGCCGGCTCCCTTGGCCAATAAAGCGAGATGAGCTCCGCAACCCCAGAGTCGGCCACGACTGGACATAATGGTCAGGGTTCCCTTTACCCTTTACCGTTTACCAACCACAGCTCCAAAATCATTATATCGGTGGCAGGGATAGGAGTGCGGATCTCACGAATGAAATTCAAAGCACTTTTCTGCAAGTTAACGCTGCAATTGCCCCAAAGAGTAAGAGGATTCTTAAGTATGCAATATCAACAGCTCTAGCTCACAGCCACAATTTACTGTTTTCCCTGGTCTTTACTTAAAGAAATCACACATCAAAGTCAGCTACTCTGGTGAACAGACTACTTGGGGTCAGCTTAAATTCCGACAGGGAGTGGAATTAATTATGGTTCCAAGAACTATTCAAGAAGGGATAGAAGGGACCCTTGTTATCACTAAACTATTGTGCACCAGCACCAATATGGTCTGGCAATACAAGACTGGAGTTACCAAATGGAATTAACTTTCCCAGGGTTCATATATTTCCATTAATATGTATGGGAAAGCGCAGCAACCTTGCCTTATAGACCTGGGTTGCACATCATGCTAAACCATGGTGTACTGAGCTAACACTTATGAAATGCTAAACCACGATGTATTATTATTTATTGAATTTATGTACCGCCCTATACTCAGCGGTCTCAGGGCAGTTCAGAGAAAAGATCAGCATAAAAACCACAATATATATATAATCAAAATCAAAACAACAACCCAATAACGTGGCTAAACCATGGTGTATTAAACTATTGTTTATTAAACTGTGGCTTAGTGTTATGTGTGAAGCCTGCCCAGCAGTTTAACTATAGTTTGCTTGCTGCCAAAAAAACCCCCCTCAATTTGTAGCCATTGTTTACTGTTGGTTTACAAACCGTGGTTTTCTTTAACTGCCTTTGGTTCCAACTCTATGTGCCCAGCAGTGTGCATGCCGCCCAATGTGTTTTGTATCTGTACCGTTGGATCTGTACTTTGCTTAGCAGCTGTTAGAATTTAGCCTTCAGTGGGCCAATCTATATATGGAAGTCATTTTCCCACAAACGTAGTTATTTTAATTATTTTTAACTTGCCTCTTCAGCCAAGAAGGGCTCCCCGAGTGGCTTACAGGCAAACTGGAATTTATGGGTGAAAAGCGTGGTGACTGGTATAGTCTGAGGGTGATTTGTGGGCGATGTAGATTAAACAGCTAGAAACACGCAGTAAACTTCAGTATGAACAAGCCACCATCCCTGGAGATGCCAAAACCTTAAGAGATGTTCAGTGCAATCTTTATACAAATATACTCAGAAGTAAGCCCCACCATAGTTGAGTTTGGGCTTACTCTGTGTATAGGATTGCAGCCCCAGTGGTTCTATGAACACCAGATACAAGTTGCATGCTGAGTGCCTACTGATTTTATTAGTCACGGATTATACTAATAGTACAGTCGTACCTTGGAAGTTGAACGGAATCCGTTCCGGAAGTCCGTTTGACTTCCAAAACGTTTGGAAACCAAGGCACAGCTTCCGATTGGCTGCAGGAAGCTCCTGCAGCCAATCGGAACCTGCGGAACATGCATTGGGCGTTCGGGTTCCAAAGAACATTCACAAACTGGAACACTCACTTTGGTGTTCAAGAGCCAAAACATTCGACTTGCAAGGCGTTTGACTTCCAAGGTACGACTGTATTGCAATTAGTAGCAGCCTCTTGACTGAATTCTACGATTGTGGGCTATTTGTTGAAGTCAACTTTTTCCAATCATTTTTAATTTGTTGGACTTATTGATTGTCAGATGAAGTTTACTTTTCTACAGGAATATATATATGCATCCCTCGTCACGTTTAGGACATAGCTACTCAAAGCAGTAGGTCGCCGATCAGAAAGTCGGCGGTTCGAATCCCCGCGACGGGGTGAGCTCCCGTTGCTTGGCCCCTGCTCCTGCCAACCTAGCAGTTCAAAAGCATGTCAAAGTGCAAGTAGATAAATAGGTACCACTCCGGCGGGAAGGTAAACGGTGTTTCCGTGTGCTGCTCTGGTTTGCCAGAAGCGGCTTAGTCATGCTGGCCACATGACCCGGAAGCTGTACGCAGGCTCCCTTGGCCAATAAAGCAAGATGGTCAGGGGTCCCTTTACCTTTACTCGAAGCAATGGCCAGCGAGAAGTCACGAGATTCTCCCTCTCAGCAGCAGAGCAGCAGCCACAATCGCTTGGGACAAGTGGCTGCTCACCCTCTTCCCTGAGCTCGGTAGCAGCGGCACTGGCAGGGGAAATTGGGACATTTCGGGATCAAATCAGAAGCTGGGATGGCTTTCGTAATTCCGGGACTGTCCCTGGAAAATCGGGACACTTGGAACGTATGCATTTGTAGCTCCACCCAGTGGCGTAGCGTGGGGGGTGCAGGGGGGGCCGGCCGCACCGGGCGCAACATCTGGGCGTTAGGGTTAGGGGGCACAAATCCACAGGTTAGGGGGCGCAAATTACTTGCCTTGCCCCGGGTGCTGACAACCCACGCTACGCCACTGGCTCCACCTGCTTCTGCTATTGACCCTGCCCAACAAGAAGTTTGGCCAGAGGAGAATGTGTCCCTTCCGTTTGAAAAAGGTTTCCCACCCGTGTTACAAGGGGACAAGAAGCCCCCCACCCTTCCTGCAAACCTCCCTCCCGCCTCCTTTTTGCTGAACCGAAGCAAAGCAGCCTCCTCTGCCGGCAGTTCGCAATCCGACACAGTTAATATCTGATCCTTCGCATTCTTTTCAATAATCGTTAAAAATCTTGCTATTCTTGTCATCATCAAAACTCTTTTTTCAAATAAAAAAGCAATCTTTGCATTGTTCATTTATCTCCCTCCCACCCACCTAGTCACTCCCTGTGGCAATTTACAGGAAAGAGTGGTCCCTGCTATAACAATTTCATAACAATGTGGGGGGGGGGAGGGGATCTCTCTTTTGTATCCTTTCAGATGAAGATAACAAGCTGATTCTTTTACCCACTGCCACTTCAAATTTGTACTTGAGCATACGAAAGCTAATCACCAGCATCCCCTAGACTAGGCTACAGCCAGAACACAATCTTGTATGCACTCAGAATGCTAAATTTTATATAATTCAATTCAATTAGCTGCAGTGACCCTGGAACCCAAATGTCTTGCTTGATTGTGAAAGTACAGACAGATGTTTGTCAGGAGTTTTTTTGTTGTTGTTTTTTTGAAATCACATTGCTGTCGTTGGGTGATATCCAATATTAGCTATATTCTGAGTAGACCCACGGAAATCAATCGGCTTCAGTAACTTCAGCCGTTTATTTTATTGGTTATGACTAGCATTAGTAAAGGTAAAGGGACTCCTGACCATTAGGTCCAGTCGTGGCCGACTCTGGCGTTGTGGCGCTCATCTTGCTTTATTGGCCGAGGGAGCCGGCGTACAGCTTCCAGGTCATGTGGCCAGCATGACTAAGCCGCTTCTGGCGAACCACAGCAGTGCACAGAAACGCCATTTAGCTTCCCGCCGGAGCGGTACCTATTTATCTACTTGCACTTTGACGTGCTTTCAAACTGCTAGGTTGGCAGGAGCAGGTGTGGGTTGTCGCAGCAGCCTCACTCAACTTGTCGTGGTGGGTGGGCTTGCATGTTCCTATGATAATACGACAGCAACAATCGCAGATAACAATGGCTCTCAAAGTGAACCATTCACAGTGGGATCAGGTGTTAATCAGGGTTGCGTTATCACCCCAACTCTATTCATTCTTTTCGGCAGCCCTCCAGGGGCCCCTCCCCAGCGAAAGGCGACAAGAAGCAAAATTTTTGAATTTCCAGTCCATAGTCTCAAATTTGACTCCTACCATTGACTCCTAGAATTTCACTTTTATCGTTTTGATCGCCATCTTTGTTTGGTCCATAGTCCTCAGGCTCATGAGGAAATCTCTCGTCTGAAGGTCTCCGTCCCTCCCAAGGCCCAGGAGGTCCATGGTTTGGACCTCTGCTATCTCCCTCATTGAATTCTCTGGGGTGGGCCTGGACCACCTCGTCTCCACTTCTTTTCTTGGGGTGGGCCTCCCCATCCCTCAAATTCATGTAAGCGATGGCCAAATCGCTTGTCTGGATGGAAGTCTTCACGAAATTCAGTCACCATGGAACTCTGGATGAGGTCCCCTTCTGTCTGGCACACCCCTATTTTCTCTACCATCACTCCAGTCTTGGCCACCTCGGAAGGGGTCCCTCTCAGGGCCATGATCAAGACCACCAAGGGAGCCTAGGACTCCTCTGCCTCCATTAACGTGATAACTGACAGCAGTAGGACTACCTCAGAGCGAATTAAAGCTGGACCTCACAGACGGGGACGCAATATTCTTTGCGTACGAAAACAACTCTTGACAGGCTTTTCCCGTCTTGTTATTGGGCCCGGGTTGTGGGTGGGTTGGCGGGTGGGAAATAAATGATTTTGACTTTGGAGGCATGTCGCAGGCTGAGTAGACGCCGCCAAAGACCATGAGATTCATGGGCGGAATTAAACAAAGTCGTTGCATGCACAGAACAAGGTCCACATGTGCGATGAGACTCCCCCCGCCTCCTCTCTCTCTGCCCCCCCTCTCTGTGGGTGTGTATAGAGCACACAGCCGCTCTATACCCAACCAGCCGCAGAGCACAAATCTACTTTGACACTTTTAGAAAATTGAAAAGATGGAATCTCGTAGGAGCCTGCCTTTGCCGGGGGATGGGGAGGACGAGGAGGAGGAGGAGGGGAGGACTCTCAGCAGGGTGGGGGGGGGAGTTGACTTTTCTTTATACATATAGGTTTTTTTCCATGCAGAGTTTAAATTATGCCTGATAAAAGGAGTTTCGTGGATGTTTCAGTTCTTTCAAACCCTCCTGGCTTCCTCCCAATTAAATGAGGTTTGTCAAAGCCACAGGGCTCTGCCGCTGCCTGAGAGGCAGACAAGCACTTCCTGCAGTGACATCTCAAATCCCCGAGGGAGGAGATGAAAGTGCCCGTGCCAAAAGACAGGAAAAGAAGGAGAGAGAGAGAATGTGTGTGTGTGTGTGTGTGTGTGTGTGTGTGTGTGGAGGGGAGAGGTGTGTGGGGGGGAGAGCAAAGAGACAGAAACGCAGGAGGGAAAAAGGTGGGGAGGGAAAGAGGGAGGCAACAGATTGGCGAAGACAACATGTCACTCCTGGAGACAAGATGGATCAATTCCATATGAGGAATGCATTTCCCAGTCCCCTGGGTTGGTATATTGGGAGTGTTTCTTACAATGGGTGATATTTCACCCCAATTGCAGCCCGTGGGGCCTTGGTGGGTTGGGGGCAAGCCCATGATGTCATCATGGCAACCCAATGTGTTGGGAAGCCAACCAGAGTCTTTCAGGCAGAAATCGTTGCAGTTTGCGATCCAGCAAGCTCGTATTCTCAAGTGAATTCGCTACGATTGCAATGATGATAATAGGTGGTACCCAATGCTAGTCATGGGGATGCAGGTGGTGCTGTGGGTTAAACACCAGCAAATGGAGTCCTCCACCAAGGTGTCTCGCCCAGAGCAGCAGAGGCATGTGCCAGGGAGCGCATGGACGGGAAGGGGGCTCCTAGCTACTCTGAGCCGGAGTGGAAAGGAGTGTTTTTTGTGCCCCTCCCCCTGGGCCTTTCGTCCTTGGCAGAGGCCAACCTGAGCAACCCCTAGGTTAAGGTTACCAGACGTCCCTGTTTCCTGGGGACAGTCCCCGGATTTACGAATCAGTCCCCATACAAAATCCACTGAAGTTGAAAAGTGTCCCTGGATTCGTTGAAAAAAATCTGGTAACCTTATAGGTGTGTCCCTGAATGGAGGATGGCTTTAAACACAAAGTCAATGTCTGCAAAAGCCTTAGAAAGTAGACATCTTCCTGACAAAAAAGCTTCCCAGAAAGTGCCGAGGGCCTTCTGGTGGTTCCCTCGCTGCGGGAAGCCAAGTTACAGGGAACCAGGCAGAGGGCCTTCTCGGTAGTGGCGCCTGCCCTGTGGAACACCCTCCCACCAGATGTCAAAGAGAACAACAACTACTTTTAGAAGACATCTGAAGGCAGCCCTGTTTAGGGAAGCTTTTAATGTTCAATGTACAGTGGTACCTCGGGTTAAGTACTTAATTCGTTCTGGAGGTCCGTTCTTAACCTGAAACTGTTCTTAACCTGAAGCACTACTTTAGCTAATGGGGCCTCCAGCTGCCACTGAGCCGCTGGAGCACGATTTCTGTTCTCATCCTGAAGCAAAGTTCTTAACCTGAAGTACTATTTATGGGTTAGCGGAGTCTGTAACCTGAAGCGTATGTAACCTGAAGAGTATGTAACCCGAGGTATCACTGTATTACAGTTTTTTAATATTTTGTTGGAAACCGCCCAGAGTGGCTGGAGAAGCCCAGCCAGATGGGCGGGGTATAAATAATAAATTGTTGTTGTTGTTGTTGTTGTTGTTGTTGTTGTTATTATTATTATCCCATGCGCAGGGAGATTTATCTTAGCCCTGGATACTTTTTGGTGCCTCCCCCAGCTTGGTGCTGAACTTGTGGCTGAACTCAGTGGTCATGGATGCTAGGAGTTGTAGTCCGTGTTTTTTTTCTTCATCTGGAGTGAAGGTAGGCACCATTGCAGGCCAGCGGTCTCTCCCCCCCCCCCCCCCCCGCGCTTCTTGCCTTTATGAACTGAGAAGCCCAAAATGAACATTTCAAGTCAAAACGGAAGCTGGCCAGTATGTGCGAGTCTACTTTTTTTTTAGATCTATGGCTCCACCTAGCTCCTAGCCATGACTGGTCAAGCCACAGGGCAGAGCCAATTCTTATTTCCTTTTCCTCAGTCCATCTCCCATGTAGTGGCAGCGAGCTTTAAGCTGTCCAGTCAGGCCTCTACCGCTGCATACAAAGGGCCCTATAAGCTGCCCTAGCCATCTGCCTGAATCTAGGAGAATGAGTGTGGTAGGGCACATTTATTTGACCTGTACCAAAACCAGGGGCAACCCCCAAACCAGCTAGGGAGACAGTTTGCTGTAGTTTTCCGCACTTCCGTGGGTGGTGATGGTGGCTGTTGTCAAACTGGCATCTGTTGAAGGCTGCCCGAGCAGCCCGGTGACTTACTTTAACAACGTTACGGTGAATTCCGGCACCTACCATATTTTTCGCTCTATAAGACGCACCAGACCACAAGACGCACCTAGATTTTGGAGGAGGAAAACAAGAAAAAAAATATTCTGAATCTCAGTAGCCAGAACAGCAAGAGGGATCACTGCGTAGTGAAAGCAGCAATCCCTCTTTCTGTTCTGGCTTCTGGGATAGCTGCGCAGCCTGCATTCGCTCCATAAGATGCACACACATTTCCCCTTACCTTTTAGGAGGGAAAAAGTGAGTCTTATAGAGCAAAAAATACAGTATTTTTCTTGCGAGAAAAGCACTGGTTGTGGTTCAACAACATCTGAAGGGCACCTTCTTGAGGCAGTTAGAATATAGAATGACATACCATCAGAAAGCTGGTGCAGCTGAGAAGGTAAAGAGTTGAAAAAAGGATGGAGACATGCTTTCTGTGCTGAGATCCTGTCCCGTGGACAAAGTTTTAGCATTCTCGTTGCCAGGTCTTCAGCTTCGGATTCTCTGCCCAGCCTAAAAAAACAGAGAGAAATAACCAACACCAAAACAAGACCTTGAGCCATAGGTTTAGCCGCAGGAGAGACTCTGCCAACCTGGTGCCCACAAGATGTTTTCCACTACTACTTCCACCAGCCCCAGACATCATGTCTGTGTCAGCTGAAGAAAGCTGTAGTTCAAGGTATCAGTTTGAGGAAGGCTATCATAGGGGGATCTTTCATGAGGTAAAGGGACCCCTGACTTTATTGGCCGAGGGAGCCGGTGTTTGTCCGCAAACAGCTTCTGGGTCATGTGGCCAGCATGACTAAGCCGCTTCTGGAGAACCAGAGCAGCGCACGGAAACGCCGTTTACCTTCCCGCCGGAGTGGTACCTATTTATCTACTTGCACTTTGACGTGCTTTCGAACTGCTAGGTTGGCAGGAGCTGGGACCAAGCAACGGGAGCTCACCCCGTCACGGGGATTCAAACTGCCAACCTTCTGATCGGCCAGTCCTAGGCTCTGTGGTTTAACCCACAGCGCCACCCGCGTCCCAGCACCTTAAACGCAAGTATGTAGACACGCATAAAAGCATTTAAAGTGGAGAAGGCACCCAGTTCATGAGAAGATCAGAAAATATTCCTCTATGCCACAGGAGAGGCAAGGATCCTAACTGCTAAAACCTGGGAAAAAAGAAACTGCCAACCAAAAAGGAATGGCAAGACAAACTGTTAGAGTATGTTGAACTGGCTAGATTAACAGAGGCAATTAGAGATCACACTAGACAAGAGTTTCAAAAAGCATGGGGGAAATGCAGAGAATACTTCACAAAACAGTGCCCTAAAATACATACCTGGACTTGTTTTGATTAATGTCTGCAGGAGACTTTGTGGATATTTAAGTTATAGTTAGAAAAATCTTAATAATTATTCATAAAGGAAACAGTTTATAAGAAGTAAATAAGGAGGCCAGATACAGGATAAAGGAAGTCTTTTATTTGTTTGTATTGTTGTATGTTATGCTTATTGTATGTTATGTTCACGTTTAATGAGGGTGGATTTGTGTATTGGGGGGTGGGGGTTTATGTTACGTTGTAAATAAAATTCCAATAAAAAATTATTAAAAAAAAAAGAGAGATCCCAAACTGAGGCATATTCCCAGGGCAGGTGGGGCGAAGAGTTACCGACAGAGAACTAAAAAGTGGTGGCGTTGTTGTTGTTAAAATTTGTACACTGTCCTATACCTGCAGGTCTCAGGGTGGTTCACAAGATAAAAACACAAAATACGTAAAATAAAAACGAAAACAACCCAATAACCCTCCCTCCCAACACATTTTAAAGGGGCATTGGATGTCAATCAACCAAAGGCCTGGTTTAAGAGGAACATTTTTTTTTGCCTGGTGCCAAAAGGCATCCGAATGCCCCAGGGGAGAGCATTCCACAATTCTCAAAGTGGTTTAACAGTCAATGCCTCTTCCCAGCAGACTCTGAGAATCGTAGCACTGCATGATGCTGCTTTGAATGTATAGGACAGATGACACCTCAGTATAAGGCATTCCTATCTGCACTCCGTTGCAGTTCTGGTAGAATCCGGCCCTCAGTTCTATGCGCGTAAATGGCTCCCGCTTCTTCTCGCCCCCCGCTACCTCCCCTCTCCTCAAAAGGCGTTGGCAGCTGACATGAGATATTCACGCTCCGAGCCCAGTTCGTTTTATGGGTATGTTTTGGTTGGGGCTCCAGGCTGAGAATGAAAGTGAGCAGATCCCAGCGGCGTGATGTCATTTGGAAGGGAAATGCCCAGCCAGGGAGGGTGTGAGGAGAGACTCAGCAGCCGGGGCTCTAACAGGCCACCTGACGCTCTGAATAAGCAAGCAAATTAAATGCTATAAAACGCAGGGCACTGTTTTTGTTTGCTTGGTGGCGTTTTCTTCTTCTTCTTCTGTTTTGCTTCCTACACTCTAAACTGTCATGTTTCCCAGGAGTCAGCCCCTTGGCATTGAAGTCCCCCTCGCCCGCCCAGACATAGCTGTGGGGAGTAGAGAGGGGAACCGCACAACTTTGTGACATGAAAGTGATTTACATCGGACCATTGGTCTGCCTAGCTCTGTCCACACGGAATGGCAGTGGCTCAACAGGGTTTCAGCTACGAAGTCAGAGCGCTTATATAAGAAAACGTTCTGATGTCAGATCTATGGAGCATCTGAAGAACATTCTTTCCGTATGATGAAGTGATTAACGGGGCGGATAAAAACACCCCACTCCCCTTTTAATGCCATAATGACACAACAAAGTTTCCATGCTTAACTTTTCTGGCAAAGTTAATGGAACATGTCACAAATTTCACAGGTTTGCCCCTCCACTCCTCCCCGCGCCAAAAACCCCAACCCAGGGTGACTTTGCTCCCTTATAAGCCTCCCCAGGGAAGCTTTGGCTCGGTTTTGGTAGTCAGATAAATGCCTCCACTCTCTTGCAGGACTATTTGGAGTTGCATGTACTTGTGTGTTGGCCACGCAAGGAGCAAGGAAGCTGTTTCAGGAATATCCTTTTCAGTTAAAGGGCACCAACTGATTTAATATAAGTGGTTGTCTCTATCTACAAACCCTTACTAGTATGTGTCCTCACTTTGGTGTAGAGATTTAACTTGGGGTATTAAGTATTCAGTCTGCCACCTCATATTCAACAATCATTCAACTCCCCTAAAGGTAAAGGGATCCCTGACCATCAGGTCCAGTCGCAGACGACTCTGGGGTTGCGGCACTCATCTCGCTTTATTGGCCGAGGGAGCCGGCGTACAGCTTCCGGGTCATGTGGCCAGCATGGCTAAGCCGCTTCTGGCGAACCAGAGCAGCGCACGGAAACGCCGTTTACCTTCCCGCCGGAGCAGTACCTATTTATCTACTTGCACTTTGATGTGCTTTCAAACTGCTAGGTTGGCAGGAGCAGGGACCAAGCAACGGGAGCTCACCCTGTCACGGGGATTTGAACCACCGACCTTCGGATCGGCAAGTCCTAGGCTCTGTGGTTTAACCCACAGTGCCACCCGCGTCCTTCAACTCCCCTACCCCCTGGTTATTGTGCCTTTCCTACCTCATCATTTCCCCCCAATGATGTAATCAATTTCCTAAGTTCAGCATTTGACTCAAAGCAAAACAAGTTGTTTGTCACCCAGTTATTAAGGAGAGATCGGATAACCTATCACTACCCTCGTTGGTCTTTACCTTCTGAGTACTCAATATAGTCTATTCTTACCAGAACATTATACTTTTTGGTCTGGGTCTTCATTGACATTGACTCAATGCCTGGTTCATAACCAGAAATTTAGTAAAAGAATTGTGTGCAGCTTGGAAAGAATCCTGGCTGTTCAATCCAATGTATACATTTATTCTTAGGTTTGGGGTGAGTGGGGACAATGTTGGACTGGACCCAAGTATGACCATGGCAATTTCCAGCCAAAATTTAATGGTAACAAAAGCAATATGCATTGCATTAGTCTGCTATTGGTCCTTCCCATGCATTTAAATCCTTTGCTTGCAAAGTAGTGATTTTGCTTCACAATGGATGGAGGAGGGGGGGAAAAGTTTCTCTGGAAATGAGTCTAAAGCATTCTCCAGCAGTTAGGTCCCTAACTTGGAATAAATTTGGAGAAGATGTGAAATGTATTGACCCATTTATATACCTTTAACTGTCATAATTCTGTGGCTGATTTGCTAACACACAATTCTTCAAATTTCTCTATCTATACCTTCGCCCAAAGGGACGTGGGTGGCGCTGTGGGTTAAACCACCGAGCCTAGGACTTGCCGATCAGAAGGTCAGCGGTTCGAATCCCCATGACGGTGTGAGCTCCCGTTGCTCAGTCCCTGCTCCTGCCAACCTAGCAGTTTGAAAGCACGTCAAAGTGCATGTAGATAAATAGGTACCACTCTGGCGGGAAGGTAAACGGCGTTTCCGTGCGCTGCTCTGGTTCGCCAGAAGCGGCTTAGTCATGCTGGCCGGAAGCTGTCTGCGAACAAACGCCGGCTCCCTCAGCCAATAAAGCGAGATGAGCGCCGCAACCCCAGAGTCGGTCACTACTGGACCTAATTGTCAGGGGTCCCTTTACCTTTACCTTACATACTTGTGCAAAATGTAGAAACATGTGGGGGGTGTAAATCAAGGCTGGCTCCGCTCTTCAACTGTCCAACAAACATGGGTGAAAGTTCGTCGGTGGGCATGAAAAAAAGGCAAACATCCCTGGACTTGAGCAGCCGCTGGCCAAGCAGCATTGTCCCAATGCACATGGTTGAAGGAAGTTCCCATGTCCAGACACACAGCCTGGAACCTAGGAAGTTGCCTTGCTATGAGTCAGTCCGTTGGCCCATCTACTTGAGGTTCGTCCACACTGACTGGCAGGATTTTGTGCAGACGTTTTGTTTGCATATTGTCAACAAACGGGTGGCGCTGTGGGTTAAACCACCGAGCCTAGGACTTGCCGATCAGAAGGTCGGCGGTTCGAATCCCCCATGACGGGGTGAGCTCCCGTTGCTTGGTCCCTGCTCCTGCCAACCTAGCAGTTCGAAAGCACATCAAAGTGCAAGTAGATAAATAGGTACCGCTCTGGCGGGAAGGTAAACAGCGTTTCCGTGCACTGCTCTGGTTCGCCAGAAGCGGCTTAGTCATGCTGGCCACATGACCCGGAAGCTATACGCCGGCTCCCTCGGCCAATAAAGCAAGATGAGCGCTGCAACCCCAGAGTCAGTTACAACTGGACCTAATGGTCAGGGGTCCCTTTACCTTTTTTATTGTCAATACTAATATATATATATATTGCTGAGCCTGCACTAAAGATACCAGGAACTTGGGCCCTTCTCAAATGCAGTTATCCCTACTTCAGAGTAGGCATGGAGGGGCCTTAGCCTTTCATTCGGAGCTCAGGAAGAACCCAGCTCATCACAGAGACCCCGTCTAATAGCAGTTATCACGGAATTGTAGAGTTGGAAGGGAACTTGAGGGTCATCCCAACCCATCTGCAATGCAGGAATTGCTGACCCCAACCCCTCAAGATGTGTGTACCGTATATTTTGCTCTATAAGACGCACCAGACCACAAGACGCACCTAGTTTTTGGAGGAGGAAAACAAGAAAAAAAATATTCTGAATCTCAGAAGCCAGACCAGCAAGAGGGATCGCTGCGCAGTGAAAGCAGGAATCCCTCTTGCTGTTCTGGCTTCTGGGATAGCTGCGCAGCCTGCATTCGCTCCATAAGACGCACACACATTTCCCCTTACTTTTTAGGAGGGAAAAAGTAGTCTTATAGAGCAAAAAATACGGTATTTAGTAAGCATTAGGCAAGCTGGTAAATATCTCAGTCTGGGTTTTTACAGAGTGAATACCATAAGCCCAGACACCTCTTGCTTCATACTGATGACTTGTCGTGAAATGGTTCACTTGCGGCTGCTTAGGTAGTTCATGCAAATAGCCCAATAATGATGCCTTTTTCTTGGAATCTGCTGCTTCCACAGACTACTTTGGAGTTGCCTTATTCTGACTCCAAGTCTGGAGTTAAAAGCTTGCATATAAAAACAAACAGACCCTAAGGGAAAGCATGATAACGCTGTCATAGGTAGTTTACCTGTCACAGATCATTCCGAGCCTCCGAGGGTTGCTGGCGAAGAACCTCTCTGGAAAGTTAATATGCAATCACCAGATTAAACAAAACCCAAGGAAACAGTCCAAACCATGCACTTAGCTTTTCAAATCCTGCTATAAAATTTGTTGTTGGTGTATTTATAAAGCTACATTGCTTCTATAAAGCATGAGTACTGGTATAAAGCGATTCTGTAGAGCTCTTTACCCATTTGCTAAAGAATATAGGCACCAACGCTTGAATTTTCTTTTTTTCTTTCTTTAAGAATACAGATTCTGCAACCAGGACTCCCAAATTCCGCAACTGAAACAGGGTATGTGGGTACAAGTGACTGGGTTGGGATTGCTGAAATAGTGGAAGGCAGACAGGGAGATGTAACAGGAACCATGAAAACCAGCTGATATCTATATGTGACCATCTGTTTTCTCACATGACCTGCTACAACTATACAGGGAGGCACAAAATCCGCAATCTGTCACTGCCTTGCAGTGTCTCATTGAAGAGATACAACTTTTCCTAGATTAAAATAGGCAGGAGTCTTAAACCCTCTCTTTTTCTTGGCCATTGCCCTGTCCTCTCTTCTGAATAACTGGAGTCTCACCCACCCCCTTACCCTTTTGGCACTGCGCCTGTGGACTAGATATACCACTCAGAGATTTTAAAAATACTTCACAGGCTTGTTGAGCTCCCTGGGAGAAAAATATGGCATATAAATGCACAATAAGTAAATAATCAGTAATAAAATACAGTAATATTAAGTGTTTTTGTATACCACTTAGAAATTTAAGAATCTCAAGTGGTTTAGAAATGCTGATCATGTTATCCTGGGCTAGACATTACCCTTGCCATCGGTTACCAACATCTTTGCGGCGAGTTTCGTGCACACTCAAACACGCTCACACACGGCGCTCTATTACAACTCAAAGTGTCAATCAAGGGTATCATGGTGAGTTTCCCTGTCAGCAATCCACATCAATGGCAGTTGCCGGGATAGAGAGGAGAATTCACAGCATGTAACAACACTTAGGCAGACTTTAAAGACTTTCCTAGACAATTTGAAAATGATTCCTTTTTCTTAAACTAGACTTGCACTAACCTCAACCCTGGTACCAGCGGAAAACATTCCACTTCTGTATCATGCTACTGTGGAAAACCTTGCTGATACTGTTTGTTCTCCACCGGTCCAGTCAGTCAGGGCAAACACTGGGGAGAAGGTGGAAAGCCTTCAAAGAACTTCCCCACACCACCCCAAGGCCCACAAAAATAGCCTTTGGGTGAAGGGTGGCATAGGAATTTCATGAGCAAATAAGTAAATAAATAAATAGTCTCCTTGCCTTTGTCAGTATATAGGTAAAAGGTAAAGGACTCCTGGATGGCTAAGTCCAGCCAAAGGCGACTATGGGGTTGTGGCGCTCATCTCGCTTTCAGGCTGAGGGAGCTGGTGTTTGTCCACAGACAGCTTTCTGGGTAATGCGGCCAGCATGACTAAACCACTTCTGGCGCAACAGGACATCGTTACAGAAACCAGAGTGCAAGGAAACGCCGTTTACCTTCCCGCCGGAGCAGTACCTATTTATCTACTTGCACTGGTGTGATTTCAAACTGCTAGGTTGGCAGAAGCTGGGACAGAGCAATGGGAGTTCACCCTATGGTGAGGATTCGAACAGCTGAGCTTCTCATGGGCAAGCCCAAGAGGCTCAGTGGTTTAGACCCCAGCACCACCCGCGTCCCTTTACTTTTTACAATTTATAAATAATTGCAATAAATAAACTGTTGGTTTCCCTCCCAAAGCCTATCTGGGTGTTTCTGCACTCCATTCAAGCCAAGGCTGGCCCAAGACATTTTGCCACCTGAGGCCCCCCTCTCCACATGCTGAAGCCAGCTGGACTGGCAGGTGAATTGTCCTTCCATCTTGGCAACGTTGGCGTCCTCCACTTCACCTGAAGGCATCAGGCTAACTTAGGGGGCACACACACCAAGCTACATGGCACACCTATCTCTCTGTCCTCTGACATCTCACAAACCCCAGCATCCACCTAATTGGAGAGTGGCCTTGATTCATATTTTCACCACTCTGGATTCTCGCTAAAAAAAGCCTAGATGATGATGATTTTGGATTTGATATCCCGCTTCATCACTACCCTCAGGAGTCTCAAAGCGGCTAACAATCTCCTTTTCCCTCCCCCCCCCCCCCACAACAAACACTCTGTGAGGTGAGTGAGGCTGAGAGACTTCAGAGAAGTGTGACTAGCCCAAGGTCACCCAGCAGCGGGGAATCGAACCCGGTTCACCAGATTACAAGTCCACCACTCTTAACCACTACACCACACTGGCTCTCCTAAGAGAGATGTTAATAATTGTCACCATGCCCATGCCTTTCTTTAATTTCAGTGCCAATAAACACGTTGATTTGAAGTATACAAACATGTGTGTGTGAGGGGAGGAGGGAAGGAGGGACAAGAGAAAACTGGTGCTTTGATTACAATGACAACAAGATTCCCTTGGAGCTCTCTAATGTAATTGAAGTAGCTCTTTCGTAACCGCCAGAATGCAAGACGCTGTGACTACTGATTAGAGATAAGTGATAAAAATAATAATTCCCAGACTGGGTGGATGACTTAGAGCTGTAAGTTGAAAATGACTGATATGAAAGCACATCACACCTCTGGCATTTGTAAATATTCGCTGGAATGGGGCGGAGGTGTGACGATAGCTCCCTCTCTGTGTGTAAAGCATGGCTCTTCAACGGGTAAGGTTCATTACTGACAACTCCTGACCTAGGATTAAAAGAAGAGTCATGTAAGGTCGCTGAGCATCACAGTGCTCAGAGAGATGGCCAAACCCGTAGATAGCTATATAAAGGTAAAGGGACCCCTGACCATTAGGTCCAGTCATGACCGACTCTGGGGTTGCGGCGCTCATCTCGCTTTATTGACCGAGGGAGCCGGTGTACAGCTTCCGGGTCATGTGGCCAGCATGACTAAGCCGCTTCTGGGAAACCAGAGCAGCGCACGGAAACGCCGTTTACCTTCCCACCAGAGCGGTACCTATTTATCTACTTGTGACGTGCTTTCAAACTGCTAGGTTGGTAGGAGCAGGGACCGAGCAACGGCAGCTCACCCCGTCGCGGGGATTCGAACAGCTGACCTTCTGATCGGCAAGTCCTAGGCTCTGTGGTTTAACCCACAGTGCCACCCGCGTCCCAGATAGCTATATAATCCCGCCAATTGTTCAGGACATAGTTGTTGCATGTTAGGCACAGGTGTCTGGTAGGGTGTTTGGTCTGATGGACATTCGGTGGCATGGGCTCCTATCCCCTTTTGCATTTGGGAACCTTGAAAAGAAACCCCTCTGTATTTCCAGCTCTCTTGCATGTTACTTGCCCTTCTTTCCTGTGGGGCAGGGTCTGCGTAGGCATAGCATAGCATAGCAGAGGCAGGGACCCTGAACTTGTTGTTGAGCCAACTGGGAGCAGTGACCATAGCGCTTTTAAACAAAATGTACATGTAAACAGCCATTTGCCAAGAAACCCTAACATGGTCAGATTTGACTTCAAAAGAGGAAACTTCTCAAAAATTAGGGGATTAGTTAAAAAGGAAATTGAAAGGTAAAGTCAGGAGGGTCAAATCATTCCAAAATATATGAGAGCTGTTTAAAGAACAATATTAGAAGCTCAAGTGGGGTCAAGAGCAGTGATGCCAAACTTGGCCCTCCAGCTGTTTTGGGACTACAACTCCCATCATCCCTGGCTAACAGGACCAAGTGGTCAGGGATGATGGGAATTGTAGTCCCAAAACAGCTGGAGGGCCAAGTTTGGCCATCACTGGTCAAGAGGATGCCAGCGTGGTTAGCTAGCAGAGTCAAAGAAACTATCAGAGGCAAGAAGTCTTGCTTTGAAAAATTAAAAAGACAAAAAAGAACAGAAAATTTGGCAAAAGATGTGCAAGCAGACAGAGAGGCATGCTAAAAAATATATATTGAGGAATACATAGCTAAAAGCATTAAGATCAACAACAAGAAACTCTCTAAAAAAATAGTAGCAGGGAGGCAGTTGGGACGAGAGAGTCAAAGGTATGCTAAAGGAAGATAAGGAGACTGCAGAGAATCTAAACAAATTCTTTACATCTGTCTTCACAATGGATGATATAGGGCAGATCTCAGTGTCTGAACTAACTCTTGCAGGAAAGGAGTTTGAGAAACCTAGGAAGATAGTAGTGAGGAGGGATGAAGTTCTAGGCCCAGTAGACAAAATAAAAACTGACAAATCACCAGGTTCATATGGTATCGACCTGAGAGTTCTCAAATAACTCAAATGTGAAATTGCTAAAAATATGTGACTTGTCCCTAAGCTCAATTTCCATGCCCAAGGACTAGAAAATAACCAAAGCAACATCTATTCTTAAAAGGGGATCTGGGAGGGTTCCTTAATCAGAAACCTGAGGAGAATGTATTGTTAAAGATAAAAGGAACCAAGTAGAAAAACAATGACAAACCTAGACAGCATCTTAAAAAGCAGAGACATCACCTTGCCAACAAAGGTCCGTATAGTTAAAGCCATGGTTTTCCCAGTAGTGATGTATGGAAATGAGAGCTGGACCATAAAGAAGGCTGATCGCCGAAGAATTGATGCTTTTGAATTAAGGTGCTGGGGGAGACTCTTGAGAGTCCCATGGACTGCAAGAAGATCAAACCTATCCATTCTTAAGGAAATCAGCCCTGAGTGCTCACTGGAAGGACAGACCGTGAAGCTGAGGCTCCAGTACTTTGGCCACCTCATGAGAAGAGAAGACTCCCTGGGAAAGACCCTGATGCTGGGAAAGATGGAGGGCAGAAGGAGAAGGGGACGACAAAGGACAAGATGGTTGAATAGTGTTCTTGAAGCAACCAGCATGAGTTTGACCAAACTGCAGGAGGCAGTGGAAGACAGAAGTGCCTTGCGTGCTCTGGTCCATGGGGTCACAAAGAGTCGGACCAGACTAAACGACTAAACAACAACAAAAGTATATGAGAACAAGCCTTGCTGAAGCAAAGTCAGCATGGTTTCTGCAAGGGCCAGTCCTTTCTCATGAACCTTTAAGAGTTCCTTGAGACTGTCAATCAACATACAGAGGTGATCAGTTTGACATTGTGTACTTGAATGCCTTAAGCACCGTTTGAACCCAATGGAATTCAAACAGCCCACCTATTCTCAGGATTGCAGATGCAAACATTTACATGCCAGGTGGCAGATCCAAAGTCATGCAGTAGCATTGGGAGCGATTACCTGGCTACGCATCTACACTGATCTGCCTATCTGTCTGTCACATTTGCAGCCCAACCTTCCATCAAGGTGAGCCTGCCATTTGTCACATCTGCAAAGCTGCTGGATATGAGTTGGGATTGATCTGATTTATGGCTTGGATGCATGTTTGAGCAATCACTTGGCTGCTTCGATGCTGAGTGTCAAACGCTGCATGGATCTATTAAGTCCACATATATTGCGTGAACTCCCTTAATCAGATCTTGTTTACATAGCACAAACTTGGCTAATTTTTGCCTTAAGAATGACTGTGTAAGGAGATTAGAGTTGGCGTACAATGACTTGCTCCACAATGGGTTTCATGGCTGAGTGGGAAGGGAACTGACCCTGAATTTCCCACATCTGAACTTTGAACTATTTATCTTAAATTACAGAGGCTGAAGGCACTCTCAGTTTGTCTGTGCAGAAGACGACTCTGCCAATAAGAGTTCCTTGAGGCCATGGTGGAGACAGCAAACTCCCTTGTTGATCCACACACACACAGCAGCTATGATTACTTTTAGATCTGAAAGCTCCTATGATAAGGAAGATTTGCCTTCATTTTAGAATTCTGTTTCTTTCAGCCCCGTAGAGATTTATTCTTTAAAGGAATCAACCAAACTGGGAAAGGGAAGAAAAAGCTATCAAAATATTAAAATACACATTCCAGATCTTGGACGTCATTTATCTAACAAATGCATTCTGTTGTTTGGCAAGACTGCGCTTCTTGTTTCTTGCTTCCATCTGCTGGCAGAAAGTGAAAAAACAAGAGGACCTAGAAATAAAATAAAAATAGAGCTCCTGTGCTTTAGAGTAAGGGACAGGGTCTTCCCATTTTCCGAAGGCTGTTTCCAGACACGGTATATATTCAAACCATGCCTGCAAATGGAGATTTTGCAGGCAGTGTTTTGAATGCATATGAAGTCTGCATGTGGACTTCAGAGGCGCACTCTCACAGTGCCCATCAACTGAGCAGCACTAAGAATAAGCCCTTTTGAAAGATGACGAAAGATGAAGAGTTCAAATCAGTTATGATTAAATGGGCACAAGATGTAGGTCACAACATTATGATGGAAGATTGGGAAAAATTACGGAAAACTGACTTAAAATTTACAGATTGTTCCCTATTGAAGGAGAATTACATGAAGATGATGTACAGATGGAACACGACACCCGTGCAGTTAAGGAAAATGTACAAAACTAGTTCAAATATATGTTGGAAGTATAAGGAAAAGGAGGGGACATTATATTATATGTGGTGGGATTGTAAGGTAATTAAAAAAAATTGGGAAATTATATACAACGCATTGAAGAAAATGTTCCATTTAACATTTGTTTAAAAACCTGAAGCATTTTTATAAGGGATTGTAGGGAAAGATCTGCCAAAAAAGCTGAAAAACATCTTCATGTATGCAACAATGGCCACGAGAGTTTTAATAGCGCAAGGATGGAAGACTGAAGAAACCCCAACTAAAGAATCATGGCAAGAAAATTTGATGGACTATGCAGAACTGGCAAAACTAACATACAAGCAATGGGACAAGGATAACTGTGACTTTACAGATGAATGGGAACCCTTTACAAAGTATTTGAAGACGCAACAAAGCGAACTGGACTCCTTGGCTGGCTTTGAAGAAACATTCACAAACTTTTTATTGATAATAATCAGCTAAATAGTTTGAGGATCTATACAACTGTGTAACATGCAGAAAACAGCATTTTTAGAGAAATCAAAGATTGGAACTGAGGGAAGTTGGGGGTGGGGGTGGGTGGGTTCTGTGGGGGGAGGGAGGAAAAATGGGGGGGGGAATAAGGATGATATGTTTCTGGATAATATGTTTTGTTTTAATTTTGAATAAAAAGTTATAAAAAAGAGAGAGAGAATAAGCCCTTTTGAAGTCACCACCTGTTGTCATAATGACATAAATAACATCGACCATAACATCCTTCTGGACCGTCTAGAGGGGCTGGGAGCTGGGGGCACTGTTATACGGTGGTTCCGCTCCTTTCTCCTGGGCCGTGTCCAGAAAGTGTGTGGGGGGGATGAGTGTTCAGACCCCTGGGCTCTCACTTGTGGGGTGCCTCAGGGTTCCGTCCTCTCCCCCATGCTTTTTAATATCTATATGAAGCCGCTGGGAGAGATCATCAGGGGGGTTTGGGCTGGGTGTTCATCAGTATGCAAATGACACCCAGCTCTACCTCTCCTTTACATCAGAACCAGTGAAGGCGGTGAAGGTCCTGTGTGAGTGCCTGGAGGCGGTTGGAGGATGGATGGCAGCTAACAGATTGAGGTTGAATCCTGACAAGACAGAAGTACTATTTTGGGGTGACAGGGGGCGGACGGGTGTGGGGGATTCCCTGGTCCTGAATGGGGTAACTGTGCCCCTGAAGGACCAGGTGCGCAGCCTGGGAGTCATTTTGGACTCACAGCTGTCCATGGAGGCACAGGTTAATTCTGTGTCCAGGGCAGCTGTCTACCAGCTCCATCTGGTATGCAGGCTAAGACCCTACCTGCCCGCAGAGTAGTGCATGCTCTAGTTATCTCCCGCTTGGACTACTGCAATGCGCTCTACGTGGGGCTACCTTTGAAAGTGACCCGGAAACTGCAATTAATCCAGAATGCGGCAGCTAGACTGGTGACTGGGAGTGGCCGGCGGGACCACATAACACCAGTCCTGAGAGATCTGCATTGGCTCCCAGTACGTTTCCGAGCACAATTCAGTGTTGGTGCTGACCTTTAAAGCCCTAAACGGCCTCGGTCCTGTATACCTGATGGAGCGTCTCCACCCCCATCGTTCAGCCCGGACACTGAGATCCAGCACCGAGGGCCTTTTGGCGATTCCCTCATTGCAAGAAGTAAGGTTACAGGGAACCAAATAGAGGGCCTTCTCGGTAGTGGTGCCTGCCCTGTGGAACGCCCTCCCAGCAGATGTTAAGGCAATAAACAACTATTTTACTTTTAAAAGACAACTGAAGGCAGCCCTCTTTAGGGAAGTTTTTAATGTCTGATGCTGTACTGTTTTTAATATTCAGTTGGAAGCCGCCCAGAGTGGCTGGGGAAACCCAGCCAGATGGGCGGGGTATAAATAATAAATTATTATTATTATTATTATTATTATTATTATTATTATTATTAATGTATGGATCTCCCCAACCAATCAAAGGAGGAAGGAAAACTGGCAGGTTTTTGCTAGAGTGACTCTGTGTTGATTTCAGTGTGGGGACTGTGCTCAGTTCCTTTTTGGGTGAGCAAAAGTGTAACACTGTATCTGCCATGTGTCTCAGGAAACGAACTTAAAACCAGTGAATTTGGAAACATCTCTGTCAATGATTCACTTGGTCTTACGGCGTTTTATAGCCCTGGTCAGGTTAACACTGAGCGGCAGTTGATCTTGTGTAAATGTGCCAACCACCCTGTAAAAAGGGACGATAGCTTGAGAGTATCAAGTGGTGACTAATTGAGAACAGTAGGGGTGAAAGCCGAGAATCCAATCTTAAATCGTGCATTTATATTGCTCTTGCTAGGCAGAGTCTTTGTTCTCAGTAGCCTTTGGAGCGTAATGTTCTCCATACTGTGAACACAGCACGTAAGTGTACACTTGAATGTGAAATAACTATTTTGCAAGGCAGCTGTCAAGGAACTCTATTGATAACGTTGCTCTGGAACGCAGGAGATGCCGGCTAATTAAACCATCATTGATACTCACTGCCTGGGCAGATTTATACATTCATCAAACCGGCAAAGCCTTCATATGATGGGAGTAGTGGACATGTCGCCCTGAATTAGGCATTAGACAGCATCTTAAAAAGCAGAGACATCACCTTGCTGACAAAGGTCCGTATAGTTAAAGCTGTGGTTTTCCCAGTAGTGATGTATGGAAGTGAGAGCTGGACCATAAAGAAGGCTGATCGCCGAAGAATTGATGCTTTTGAATTATGGTGCTGGAGGAGACTCTTGAGAGTCCCATGGACTGCAAGAAGATCAAACCTATCCATTCTGAAGGAAATCAGCCCTGAGTGCTCACTGGAAGGACAGATCCTGAAGCTGAGGCTCCAATACTTTGGCCACCTCATGAGAAGAGAAGACTCCCTGGAAAAGACCCTGATGTTGGGGAAGATGGAGGGTGCAAGGAGAAGGGGACGGCAGGGGACGAGATGGTTGGACGGTGTTCTCAAAGCTACTACCATGAGTTTGACCAAACTGCGGGAGGCAGTGGAAGACAGAAGTGCCTCTAGTGCTCTGGTCCATGGGGTCACGAAGAGTCGGACACGACTAAACGACTAAACAACAACCACAAATGTCCCATGGGATCACCTTGTTGTGTCCAATTCACAAGCTTATACCTCTATGTATTAGTGGGGATGGGGAACACCTGCATCTCCACCATATAACAACTCTCACATGCCCACTCACCTGTGCACCTACAACACAGGTGGGCAGCCCATGGCCCCAAGCTCATTTTATATGTAGCATCTGACAACTCATGAACCTGCCCCATTCCCTCCATCCCATCAGAGTGCCTTCCTTCCTATCTGTGGTTTTTCTTGGCTTTTTAAAAGTTTTCCCCTTCTTTCTACATTGTTTCAGAACAATTGGAATATACGGTGTTTTATTTGACATTCCAAAAAACAACAACATTTCCCCTTTGCTTTTTACCTGGTTGTATGGCTTGGAGAAATGTTTTTCCCCTACCCAGATGTCTAGGTAGGTTTATGCCATGTCTGTATAAAGCACACTGAAGTCAGAAATGAATTACTTTCACTTGCTTTCCAGAACTGTATTATTCTGCTGTATTAAAAAATATATATATCAGCAACCCAGCTTATGTCTCTCAGACCCACAAGATTTTGTGGTCTTTTAAAAAGCTTGTTATTCAGACATTTAGATCATTCCCATCTATAGAACTCATCAAGGTCTCTCTTAAAAGCAACAATGAATATGAGCAACTCTCACCACAGCAATGACTATCCACCACTGGTGAATATTTCACTTACCAAAAAGAAAAAATGTTCCTTATTTCTTTTGTAGTGATGTGCTCTCTCTTCCCAATGTCAGAATGTGCATCTTCTCCAAGTTTGTTTTAAAGTACTTCGCTGGAGTAAGTACAGCTACCCCTGCTAGCAAACTTACTTGCCCTTCGCACCCCCCGGTTATTATGTCGGGAAGATGGGACGCCGACCCTTACGTCTGCAGAGGAAGGCGACACATTCTCATTTCACGCCAGTTTGATTAATGAGACTCGGCTAATTGTGTGAAAAATTCCAGACCTTTACAATGCAAGTTTGGGTTATTGTTTAGCCAATCACGGCTAGCATGTGAAAATAAGGAGATGTTTAGTTTTCGAGCACTGGAGCCAGAGAAAGGGCGGTTTGGAGCAAGTCACAGAACAACACCCACTTCTTTGAAGAGATGTTACTATGCTCTGCTAAACCTGCAAACCTCCGGCTGAAAGCATTCTCTCTCCCCCCCCCCCAAACCGCCATCACAATTCTTGCTACTCCTGGTTTTCAAACAGCTCCCTCCTCATCTCTGCAAGTGCAAGCAAGAGGCACACCAGCTAACACGCAGATGGATGGATTTCACATTTCAGGCTTTTAAATATTTCACTTTTAGATATATATATATATATATATTTCCAAAAGAATGATCCTGCTGAGAGGTAGAGAATTGGTGTTGATCATTTCCCAACCCCAACCCTCTCTGGCACCTGGGTATAGTGCTCTGAAAGATATCCCACGAGAAAACATTAAACAAAAAAAGAGGAGGGGGGAAGGAAAGGAAAACCGGGAGGTGGGGGGGGGGGGAGCCTTCTTTTCAAAGCGCACTTCTCAATCTGCCCACATCAAAATAAGAGACAACTGGCCCTTTGAAGTTCAGGACACAGAAGTCTCACCCAGTCTGCATGGGAATAAAAGAAACTTGCTTTATAAATCACATGTGCGGCTGTGCATGCACGCTCTCTCTCTCTCTCGCTCACATTCTTGCTCATACACTTCTTGCCTTGCCCACATCCAAATCAGAGACAGAAAGGCAGAGGGGACCCTCCAACCCATCTCTAGAAAAATTGAACAATACAGTGGTACCTCGGTTTACGAACTTAATCCGTTCCGGAAGTCCATTCTCAAACCGAAGCCATTCTTAAACTGATGTGCGCTTTCCCTAATGAGGCCTCCCGCCGCCAGTGCCCTCCCACTGTTCGGATTCCATTCTTAGACCGAGGTAAAGTTCTGAAACCGGGACACAATTTCCGATTTTGCGGAGTTTGTGAACTGAATCGTTCTTAAATCGGACTGTTCTTAAACTGAGGGAACCACTGTATAGGGATGCGGGAGGCACTGTGGGTTAAACCACAGAGCCTAGGACTGGCCGATCAGAAGGTACAAATCCCCATAATGGGGTGAGCTCCCGTTGCTCGGTCCCTGCTCCTGCCAACCTAGCATTTCAAAAGCATGTTAAAGTGCAAGTAGATAAATAGGTACCACTCCAGAGGGAAGGTAAACGGCGTTTCCGTGTGCTGCTCTGGTTCGCCAGAAGTGGCTTAGTCATGCTGGCCACATGACCCGGAAGCTGTATGCCGGCTCCCTTGGCCACTAAAGCGAGATGAGCGCCACAACCCCAGAGTCGGCCACGACTGGACCTAATGGTCAGGGGTCCCTTTACCTTTACCTTTGCCACTGTATAGCCACAATCTGTTTTATAGCACCAAAGCCAAAATATAATACCAGCCAGTGTATTTGAAATTTGACAAGCCAACATGATTAGAATACACAGGGATCTCTTTAGGCTGATCAGAGATCATGTCACTATTCAGTCTGTGGCCTCCACCTGTCGCCAACTCTTGCAGACTCTGCAGGGGAAGGACTCTGTGCATTTGATGCACATGTACAGTGTCTAGCACAATGGCTGCATGGCTGACGGAAGGGGCAGACGGCACATATCCATCCTGCTGGTGCCCCCCCCCCCACAGATTTCCCTAGCCTGTGCTGTCCCACACTGCCACCATGTGGCAATGCACCCGAAGGCCTGCCATACCGAGTGAAAAACAGAAAGACGGAACTAACAGTAGAGGTGAGCTTCAGAAGGCTGCATATCATAGAATCATAGAGTTGGAAGAGACCCCAAGGGCCATCGAGTCCAACCCCCTGCCAAGCAGGAAACACCATCAGAGCACTCCTGACATATGGTTGTCAAGCCTCTGCTTAAAGACCTCCAAAGAAGGAGACTCCACCACACTCCTTGGCAGCAAATTCCACTGTTGAACAGCTCTTACTGTCAGGAAGTTCTTCCTAATGTTTAGGTGGAATCTTCTTTCTTGTAGTTTGGATCCATTGCTCCGTGTCCGCTCATCTGGAGCAGCAGAAAACAACCTTTCTCCCTCCTCTATGTGACATCCTTTTATATATGCAGGGCCATGGGCATAGCCAGGGGGGCGGGGGGGCAGCTGCCCCCCTTAAATTAAGAAATCAATAAAAATACATAGCAAACTAAGGTTCTGCCCCCCCCACAAAAATCCTGGCTACGCCCATGCGCAGAGCACATTTTAAACACTTTTCAGTCACCTGGGAAAAGGCTGTTTCCCCCTCTCAGAGCTACAATTCCTTTTTCTTTCTTTTTTTGAAAAGTTTTTATAGTTAAAACAATTCAACATTAATACACACATATTGCAAATATACCAACATACCAACATACATTTCATACAATCCTTAAAAATGTTCAAACATACCTACACTCAATCCCACAGATAATTCCTTTTCCCATCACCATCCGCCACCCTCACCCCACCCTTGTGTTAGACTTCCAATCTACTCAATTGCAATTTCTTTCCACTTCTATTACTTTCTTTCACACACCTTTAACCTAATTTCATGCTTCTTTTTCTATTACACATTGTTATCCATCTTATTTAGTATTTAGTATTTAAAACAGAACTTGTTTATTCTAACAGGAGTTCTGATTTTTCAGTATGGCTTTGCAAGTATCCTTTAAACGCCCTTCCAGTCCCTGTCTATCTTCTCTTTTGAGATCCATCCAATTTCTCCCATTGTTTTGGATATATTGTAGTACTGCAATAATTTGGCAAGCCACTCTATTTTTGTCAGTATAATGCCACTTTTCGAAGCACCCTCATCCTCAGGATTTTGGGGGGGAAATGGAGCCCTGAGTGGGAATTCCTGCAGGAAGGTAACAGAGTGGATTGAGAGGCAGAAGAAAGCCCAAGAAGGAGGCTTCCGTCAAACAGCAAAGGGGCTTTGAGGGAAAGGATGTTTAAAGAAGGAAGGGCAGAAGATGCCTGGGGAGCCCGGAAATGTAGGAGAGAAGGAAGGGGGAACTGGGCCAGACAGGAGTCCAAGGTAGAAGTAGAAAGCTTAGAAAGGGATAGGATATGCTGGAAGCTGCCCACAGTGGCTTGGGCAGCCCAGTCAGATGGGTGGGGTACTATTATTATTATTATTATTATTATTACAGAAAAGAGAGGGCAACTAGGGAACCAGGCAGAGGGCCTTCTCGGTAGTGGCACCTGCCCTGTGGAACACCCTCCTATCAGATGTCAAAGAGATTAACAACTGCCTGACATTTAGAAGACATCTGAAGGCAGCCCTGTTCAGGGAAATTTTTAATGTGTGACATTTTAATGTATTTTTAATCTTTGCTGGAAGCCGCCCACAGTGGCTGGGGCAGCCAGTCAGATGGGTGAGGTACTTCTTCTTCTTCTTCTTCTTCTTCTTCTTCTTCTTCTTCTTCTTCTTCTTATTACAGAAAAGAGAGGGCAACCAGGGAACCAGGCAGAGGGCCTTCTCGGTAGTGGCGCCCGCCCTGTGGAACACCCTCCCATCAGATGTCAAAGAGAATAACTACAAACTACCTGACATTTAGAAGACATCTGAAGGGAAGTTTTTAATGTGTGACATTTTAATGTATTTTTTATCTTTGCTGGAAGCCGCCCAGAGTGGCTGGGGAAACCCAGCCAGATGGGTGGGGTACAAATTATTATTATTATATTATTATAACCAGAGACAATAGCCAGAAGGGAGAAAGCCTATACCTTCCATAGCGTTATTCATCAGTCATAGTATTATCAATCTTTCTCTGGTTCTTGTTTAACACTGAACTGTTTTATGGATGAGCCAAAAGCTCTTAAAAGTGATGCTACCTTCAGGATTGTGGGACGTGGGTGGCGCTGTGGGTTAAACCACAGAGCCTAGGACTTGCTGATCAGAAGGTCGGCAGTTCGAATCCCTGTGACGGGGTGAGCTCCCGTTGCTCGGTCCCTGCTCCTGCCAACCTAGCAGTTCGAAAGCACGTCAAAGTGCAAGTAGATAAATAGGTACCGCTCTGGCGGGAAGGTAAATGGCGTTTCCATGAGCTGCTCTGGTTCGCCAGAAGCGGCTTAGTCATGCTGGCCATATGACCCGGAAGTTGTACGCCGGCTCCCTCGGCCAGTAAAGCGAGATGAGCGCCGCAACCCCAGAGTCGGTCACGACTAGACCTATTGGTCAGGGGTCCCTTTACCTTTACCTTCAGGATGCAACCATGGATTTTGCTCACATGAAAAGCAGCTTCAAATAGCATTTGTGGCATATTTGCCATCTGAAGAGAGATCATACCTGGCTTATAAAGGGGAAGCTTGGAAACCCCTGGCCATGTTCCTTCGGTTGGGACTCCCAGTACCTGCAGAAAGCAAGAGACAAACCAATAACAAAAGAACAACTCAGCACACACCCAATGTCTTTTCCAAATACATGTATGCAGACTAGATTCTACTCTCGGTATTGCTCTTGGAAAAGGGTGCCCAGCAAGGTTTTCTTACGAGGATGTAGCCGGGAATACAAATGTGCTTTAGCGACTGCAAAGACAGGTGCCATTTCAAATATATCAGCAGCAGTCAGGATCATGGTAGAGTCTTTTTTTTACACCCAAGGTGCTCCCCTAGAGACCAGGATTGCATTGATGAGCGACTCCTGATGGTAGTAGCTCCCCCCAAATGATAGGCATTCAGAAGCCGTACACTGGCTGCGATGGAGATCCCTGCTGCTTTGAGATGAAAAGGAATAGATAGCAAACGAATCTTCTGACAGGTGTTCAAAAAACCCATCCGGGGCACAATTCAAAGACATTCTGGGCCTCAAGTACGCTGTATCTTGATGAGGTGGTCTGAGTCCACCTTAGGATTCTGCCCGCAAGCAAACAAATCTGTGCCAATGAAAATGTGATACGTCCTCCCCACCAAAGCAAGCTTTTTGTTACTGGCTGCGTGAGCGATGCTTCCAATTTGCCTTTGCAATTGGAGCAGCTACATAGCTCTGTTTTAAAAGCATCAGAAAATGCTAATAATGAAATGAATATTCATCCTATCACACTTTCTCTTTTCGCCTGGTATCTTTTGAAATTTCGAGTTCACAAAAAACAACCAACCCCAAATGTATAGATTTCCCCCTTCCCCTTTGTGGCGAATTTGTGGTTCCAAACTTGAACAGATTCACAAGCAAAGCTCAAACTGATTCAAAACTTGTGATTCAGACCAATACTTTAGAATCATAGAATCATAGAGTTGGAAGAGACCACAAGGGCCATTGAGTCCAACCTCCTGCCAAGCAGGAAACACCATCAGAGCACTCATGACATATGGTTGTCAAGCCTCTGCTTAAAGACCTCCAAAGAAGGAGACTCCACCACACTCCTTTGAAGAGTTTGCTTAGCAAATGCTAAGGATTTTTAAAATTAATATTTATCCTATCAGTTTCTTTTGAGCACTTACACCAAGCATAGGCAAACTCGGCCCTCCAAATGTTTTAGGACTACAACTCCCATCATCCCTGACAACTGGTCCTGTGAGCTAGGGATGATGGGAGCTGTAGTCCCAAAACATTTGGAGGGCCGAGTTTGCCTATGCCTGCGGTACGCCATACCATTGAGTACCATGACAAAAAAGCACTGTTCCTATTCCCAACATAGGGCTGCAGCTTTGGATAATCTTTCCCAAAACAACCCCAAAACACACACACACAAGAATGCTGTTTTACACGACACAAAGAAATACAAGAGTTTAACAAGAGGGAGCAGAAAGTGCAGCAACTCCATTTTTGTGTGCCTCCTTCAACCTGCTATCCGTTTAATTGGCTTTAAATTTTTGATGAGACAAGAGAGGCATCAAAGGGAAGTCACTTTGATTTATCTTAGTGTTTGTGGGGAAATTGCCAAATATAGACCGGCCTATTGGATACAACCCCAAACTTAACACACTGGGAGTGAGTGAGACTTTCAATCAAATTGCCTTTTTTCTGTTACATCCATCATTGGGACTAGATAGATAGACGGATAGAAGCTGACCCTTTTGAGATGCTAATGATCTTTGTTCCAGTTTCCCAGATGTATCATTATACTTACCACCCAGATCTTCTCCAACTGTTCAAAGGTGTTGCAAACCCCTGGAAACAGAGGCTGACCCTGAAGCATCTCAGCAAATATGCAGCCTGCACCCCTGGAGAAAAGGCATACATTCTCTTCACTCACTCAGCCTCACACAGCGGATATTAAATACACAGATAAATATGCCCAAGTCCAGATCTAGGTGGAAGAAAACCACATGCACTACATCGTCAGTTACACTTTCTATTCAAAGTAAGAAGTAAAGTGTTTCCCAAAAACATCAAACCCTCTGGCCTGATTTGGACAGTCAATGGATCTCCCAATTAAAGACCGTTGCTAAATAGGATTGCTCAATATGGTTTGAGCAGTGGGGTGCCCAGCTTTTTGCTGCTCCCAACACACGCACCACGTTGAGCTCCTAATCAGAATCACTTCTCCAAAGCTGCTATATTGGCCATTGGGGCGGGCAGGAGGGAGACAGGTGCAATGCAACTACAGTGGTACCTCGGGTTACATATGCTTCAGGTTACATGCGCTTCAGGTTACAGACTCTGCTAACCCAGAAATAGTACCTCGGGTTAAGAGCTTTGTTTCAGGATGAGAGCAGAAATTGTGCTCCAGCGGCACGGCAGCAGCAGGAGGCCCCATTAGCCAAAGTGGTACTTCAGGTTAAGAACAGTTTCAGGTTAAGAACGGACCTCTGGAACGAATTAAGTACTTAACCCAAGGTACCACTGTACCTGTATTTTCCGCTCCATAAGACGCACCTAGTTTTTAGAGGGGGAAAGAGGAAAAGCCCCATTTTTTTGAGGATCAGCTCACAGTTGTGCAGCTTCTTTTGCAAAGGGAAAAAGCCCCATTTTTTGAGGATCAGATCACAGTTTTGCAGCTTCTTTTGCAAAGGGAAAAAGCCCCGTTTTTTGGAGAATCAGCTCACAGTTTTGCAGCTTCTTTTGCAAAGGGAAAAAGGCCCATTTTTTGAGGATCAGATCACAGTTTTGCAGCTTCTTTTGCAAAGGGAAAAAGGCCCATTTTTTGAGGATCAGATCACAGTTTTGTAGCTTCTTTTGCAAAGGGAAAAAGGCCCATTTTTTGAGAATCAGCTCAAAGTTGTGCAGCTTCTTTTGCAAAGGGAAAAAGCCCCGTTTTTTGGAGAATCAGCTCACAGTTGTGCAGCTTCTTTTGCAAAGGGGAAAAGCCCCATTTTTTTGAGGATCAGTTCAAAGTTGTTGAGCTTACTTTGCAAAGGGGAAAAATCCTGCTTTTGTGGGGTTCAACTCACACTTCTGCAGCTTCTTTAGGAAAGGAAAGGGAGCCCTTTCTACAGTTTCCATCAGCAATGTCTAGGCAACACGATGCCCATGTACATACGCAATAGACAATCTTTATAGAATTCCTTCAAACCATAACAAGTACAAAATGAAATCTTTAGTCTCAAAGTCTATGAAAATCTTTAAATGAAGCGAGGTACCAGACTTTGTACGATGTGAAGCTTTGTATATTCAGCAAAGATGATGTCCAACACTGAACAGTGATTCCAGATATTGACTACTGTTTCGTAGAATTCTTCGTCAGCATGGTGGGAGGATATAGAATTGCTTCATAAACCCAAACCCATCTTATTTCGAAGGAATGTATGTAAATGAAAATATCAAATGCTGTGGAACAGTGCTCATGTAATAATGTAGCCTACAGTTTCCAGACAGATAATCTAATCAGCCAGTCACATGTCACTGGGGGAAGAAACAGCCTCCACCTGAAGAACATTCAACAACGGAGGCCTGGGCAAGGGGGTGGGGCCAGAAAGGGAGCCAGCGATGGACCACACATTCGCTCCATAAGACTCACAGACATTTCCCCATACTTTTTAGGAGGAAAAAAGTGCCTCTTATGGAGCGAAAAATACGGTATATGAGCAGCTTCTGGGAATAGGGAGGGGGTGGTGTCAGTCCAGAAAATGGCACCTCCTTCATGCATCCTTCATGCATTCTGGGATGGCACTGGCCGAGGTTGTGGTACAGGTTTCCCCATATGCCCCCAGCCGTATCACGTTTCAGTGGTGACCTGGGCAGGAGCTACTCTGCAGTGGCTCCCACTCAGTCAGCATAATGCAAGAAAGGACCTGCCATCAGAGGTCAAGGAGATAACAACTTTTAGAAGACACCTGAAGGCAGCCCTGTATGGGCAGGGTATAAATAAAATAAAATAAAGTAAAATAAAATAAAATAAAAATTACAGATAATAATTACAGGTCTCATGGGTTCTTTTCAGCCAGAACTTGCCGAAACTCAGTTTCTGGCACCTCTCAGGTAGACCCATTGCCATTATAAGAGAACAAGGTGTTAATGGTGAGTTCCGCACCTCTTTTCCTAGAAAAAATCATGAGCAGAAGTGATCACCTGCACTGTTTCAAGTATGTTAACTTTGTCTCTCTCTTTGCCTCACAAGAAGAAAAGCAGCAGCAATGTCAAAAATAATTCAGAAATAAAATGCTAACGTGGATGTGTGATTGCCTTGAAGAGGACGTAATGTCTAGCCCTCCTGCCGTCATTGCTAAAGGGACTTTATAAATTAGTTGAAGAGAGATAAAAACTCCTCTCAGCATACTGTCAGGTGTGCATTTACCATGCTCAGATTGGGTATTGGCATGTGTGGTGCTCCTCACCACGAACACAAGGGCATGGTAAAATATCTCACTTCTGCTTCTATGTTCTTCTGGACCTGTCTCAGTAAGAAAGAGGGAAGAATCTCCGTATCTACTCTGATAGGGGCTCAAGTCCAATTCAAGTCTAGAAATTGGTGGTATCAGTTGGCTTGGGGGTAGGGATCTAGGTTCCACACACCCCACTTCTGTGTCAGCCTTGAAAGTCAAGGAAAGTTCTTCCTTTTATTATGCTTGCAAATTTACTTTTTATGTAAAGGTAAAGGTAAAGGGACCCCTGACCATTATGTCCAGTCGTGACCGACTCTGGGGTTGCGGCACTCATCTCGCTTTATTGGCCTAGGGAGCCGGCGTACAGCTTCCGGGTCATGTGGCCAGCATGACTAAGCCACTTCTGGCGAACCAGAGCAGCGCACGGAAACGCCGTTTACCTTCCCGCTGGAGTGGTACCTATTTATCTACTTGCACCTTGATGTGCTTTTGAACTGCTAGGTTGGCAGGAGCAGGGACCGAGCAACAGGAGCTCACCCCGTCGCGGAGATTCGAACCGCCGACCTTCTGATCAGCAAGTCCTAGGCTCTGTGGTTTAACCCACAGCGCCACCCGCGTACCATGAACACAAGGGCATGGTAAAATATCTCACTTCTGCTTCTATGTTCTTCTGGACCTGTCTTAGTAAGAAAGAGGGAAGAATCTCCGTTTCTACTCTGATAGGGGCTCAAGTCCAATTCAAGTCTAGAAATTGGTGGTATCAGTTGCCTTGGGGGTAGGGATCTAGGTTCCACACACCGCACTTCTGTGTCAGCCTTGAAAGTCAAGGAAAGTTCTTCCTTTTATTATGCTTGCAAATTTAATTTTTATGTAGTTCAAGTGCTCTTATTGCACCCTGCCAACGTTCTGTATATGCTTGAAAGGGGAAGATTGCTACGCTCAGTGTGATTTACAGCATCTCCACAGCTGGCTCTCACCAGATATCCACATCAGCAGAATAGGCAGTGGCTCCCAGCAGCACATCCGGCGGTCGGTACCCCAATGTCACCACTTCAGCAGAGTACGTTTGACTGGGAAGGGACTTGGCACGAGCAAGACCTGCCAAGAAACAAGTCATTTAAAACCATGCATGAAATTATAATTCCAATCCACTCTCTATAGCATAAATATCACAGCCATTTCTATCAAGGTTAGGCTTGCAATCCTAAGCGATATGCAATCCTGTCAATTTTGGTTTCTCTCAGTTTCTAATTATTCAAATTTCAAATTCAGTTCCACATCAGCTTGCAGAATTTTTGAAAAATCATTCATCAGCAATTTAGTACTAACTTCTAATGTTTTACCATGTATTTTTGCCTAATATACATATTTAATAGTGTGATTTTCCCTAATGCAATGCATTTCTGTATGTTATTTTCACTCATATATACATTTAATGCACACTTTACCCCAGTACATGCCTTTTTCTGGATGTCACTTAGTGGGAGAATTGCATTGCAAAATTCAGAGAAATGTGAATTCTGAAGGATGACTGTTTCGGTTCACACATTTTTTCAGAAAGTGAAAATTTCTCCTGCATTCCTACCTGGAGGTACGCCCCAGTAAATTAAAAAACAACGACAACACTTTGTTACTTCTTAATAGACAGGATTAGGATATTAGCCTTTATGAAGTTTTCCTTTACAGTTAACTGCAACATCAACCCATTACTATTACTTCGCATCTTTTTGATGTGAATGATATCAAATGAGTTTTCAGTATAGATAGTCATGCAAGGCCTTGAACATTCAGCCACTTTTTGGTGGCTTTTCAGCTTCTGAATAACCTAGAGGCCCAAATATCTAAACTTATTGGCCGATGTCAACACTGTATTCACATCGTGATGAGAAACCTGGAGATTCTCCTCTGCAGCAAGTTTGAGCATAAGCCTAATTCCTGCTGATTTATTGTCCAAGGTTGTTCCAAGGGATCAACACGGTACCTATGTACAGAAACTGGGTTTGTACTGAGATTGTACTGACACATTGCCCAGTGGTGTTCACAGAAAGGGGGAGGATGTTAGATTTCTGTTATGCCACTGTGCAGTTTTTGGAGTCGCAAGACTCTGTTGACATTCCAGACCGTTGGAAGTCTCACTGGAGATGGGAGACAGATGTTGAAGTTACTGGTTTCCTGTTTCTTTTGTTCCCTGTTGTTCTCTGTCTCTCACAGAGAGCGGACGCATGTTCTTTTCTGTCCTGCATTTTTTTTTTTTGTTTAGTCGTTTAGTCGTGTCTGACTCTTCCTGACCCCATGGACCAGAGCACGCCAGGCACTTCTGTCTTCCATTGCCTCCTGCAGTTGGGTCAAACTCATGCTGGTAGCTTCGAGAACACTATCCAACCATCTCGTCCTCTGTCATCCCCTTCTTCTTGTGCCCTCAGTCTTTCCCAACACCAGGGTCTTTTCCAGGGAGTCTTCTTGCAGTCCATGGGATTCTCAAGAGTCTCCTCCAGCACCATAATTCAAAAGCATCAATTCTTCAGCAATCAGCCCTCTTTATGGTCCAGCTCTCACTTCCATACATCACTACTGGGAAAACCATAGCTTTTACTATATGGACCTTTGTTGGCATAGTTAGAAATAAAAGCAGCAATGTAGCACATATTTCTGGCTCCTTCTGCTGTCTGGGTACTCTGCGTAATGGGGGGCGTGCCTGAAGCCGCATTCAAAGGCTTAAGTCATTAATCACCATCGGAGGAGAGCCTAGATGGACTCCAAAGATACGACGAGGAGGAGAGCCATTTCAGCTCGGTTGTACAGAAGCTCCGACAGCTAGTTCATCTACTGTGTATTTTGGAAAGAAAGTGGTTTGTCTGTTTGATCACTAGGCGTTCAGCCGTCTCTTGAGATATCATCGCCAAAGGGTTCCCAAAATGGGGGCGGCAGCCTTCATCAACGTTTGGATACAAGGCACCATTTTGAATTAAAATGGCAAACCAAAACATGATTTCACCCAATTGTTAGTGTTACGGGTCCAAGCTTACAAATTGTTGTTGTTTAGTCGTTTAGTCGTGTCCAACTCTTCGTGACCCCATGGACCAGAGCACACCAGGCACTTCTGTCTTCCACTGCCTCCCGAAGTTTGGTCAAACTCATGCTGGTAGCTTCAAGAACACTGTCCAACCATCTTGTCCTCTGTCGTCCCCTTGTGCCCTCCATCTTTCCCAGCATCAGGGTCTTTTCCAGGGAGTCTTCTCTTCTCATGAGGTGCCCAAAGTATTGGAGCCTCAGCTTCAGGATCTGTCCTTCCAGTGAGCACTCAGGGCTGATTTCCTTCAGAATGGAGAGGTTTGATCTTCTTGCAGTCCATGGGACTCCCAAGAGTCTCCTCCAGTACCAGAATTCAAAAGCATCAATTCTTCGGCGATCAGCCTTCTTTATGGTCCAGCTTTCACTTCCATACATCACTAGCTTACAAATTACAGCATCCATTTTAAAATCACTGGGTTGGGGGGGGGGTTCTACAAATTCCTGGGCAGCAGTGGGCACTTCTCGCTAGTGTCAATATAAAGTGAGCAGCCAACCCCAACTCCTCAATTCAGCTGAAGTCAAAGCACTTGGATTTAAGATAATTCCCCCCAGTAGCTTCATGGGCATTAAACTAGATTATTTCCGAGTGCTGCCACTTAATTGGTTCATTACTGGGAGTTTAAGTGCCCAATGTTATGGTTCAGTTTGAACATTCTGGATATCTCTGAGCCATTTTAATAGACAAGGACATTACATGAAGGAACCTTAAATTGTACATAATTGCCACAGCAGTACAAAAAGCCCATTGGCCTTTGTACATGGAGCAGCAGACTCATTCAACTCTTATTAGTTAGGGAGCTAAATTTATTACATTTATTTTATGCTACTTTCCTACAAGTGTAGATTTTACATTAATGCCCTCTCCAGAAACGGACTCTTCCCTGTGCAAAGATGGAAACCCAAGATACAAGGCCAGCTATGAAAATGCAGCCAAAATAGATGCCAATGAAATAAATACCTTAATTTTTTGCTTTATAAGACTCACTTTTCCCCTCCTAAAAAGTAAGGGGAACTGTGTGTGCATCTTATGGAGCGAATGCAGGCTGCGCAGGTATCTCAGAAGCCAGAACAGCAAAAGGGATTGCTGCTTTCACTGCGCAGCAATCCCTCTTGCTGTTCTGGCTTCTGAGATTCAGAATATTTTTTTTCTTGTTTTCCTCCTCCAAAAACTAGGTGCGTCTTGGCGTCTGGTGCGTCTTATAGAGCGAAAAACACGGTAATTGCAATAAATGAAACAAGCAATTGCAAGAACACGCACACAAGATGTGTCATGTCTGTGTGGGTTAAAGTCAACTGTTTTCACTGAGGGCTATTCCATACATACAAAAAGGCAATTTTTAACCTTAGTATTAAATGCAATGCTGACGGCTGTACAATATGCCCTGCCAATGAACTATGGATCCCTGCCCCTTACTTTTAATTTTCAACTGTTGGCAGGCATGCGTTCCCTATGGAGCTGGAGAGAATTCTCATTTGAAGTCAATTGGTTTCATCCAGGGATATTTTCTAAATTGTTTGTTTATTTTATGTTATACGTAGGAGAGGGATGATGACAAAAGACATTGTACAGCAATGTGCTCCTCCAAAAGATCAGTGAAAGCAAAAAACCCCTGTGAATTTGGGATTCATAAAGATGGGAAAGCTGGCCTGTGCCAGAAGGTCTGGCTATTGTCCAGCAGTCTGACTATGATGGCTTACCAAAATCAGCTAGCTTAAGCTCTCCAAGGCAACTGAGGAGGAGGTTCTGAGGTTTCAGGTCCCGGTGAAGGATGCGGTGTTCGTGGATGAAAGCCAAGGCTCGCAGAAGCTGGAACATAAAGAGCTGGCAGACGGAAACAGGACATAATTCGTTAATGACTGATCAGTTTTACTGCTGCATTTCAAGCAAAAGAATAAACCCTTGATAGAAAAGTAAGCAAATACATATACCGTATTTTTCGCTCTATAGGATGCACTTTTTCCCCTCCAAAAATTAAGGGGAAATGTATGTGCGTCCTATAGAGCAAATGCAGGCTGCGCGGCTAAGCCCAAAGCCAGAACAGGGAGACGAAGCGCTGCGCAGCGGAGGCTAGAAAGCTAGCGGAGGCTAGAAAGGCTGTCCCCGAAGCCAGAACAGCGAGACGGAGCGCTGCTCTAGCTTGGGGATGGCTGCGCAAAGCTTTCCCGGCTGGAGAGGTTGCACACGGCTAAAGAGGAAGCCAAGACAGCCAGCAGGATGGATCCCGCTCGCTGTCTTGGCTTCTTTGCTCTGTGGGGCTGGGGGGGAGGGAATAAGATTTTTTTCCATGATTTCCCCCCCTAAAAACTAGGTGCGCCCTATGGTCCGGTGCGCCTTATGGAGCGAAAAATACGGTAACCCTTGAAAGCCGCTTATAATTGACAGCACAGGCTGAGGCAGTAGACTATTATGGGTGCCTTGCTTCGGAACAAATCAAATTATTTACGTTTGGCACCAATGGACATACCTGTCTACAGCTTCAAAAAAACCATTTCAAGGTCTCATTTATTGCAAAACCTCTGCAAGATAGGTACAGCTGCAAGAGAAGGACTTGCTAAATGAGCTTCGTGGTTGTATTTATGTATGAATGGAACTGATTTCTTTGAAAAAGAAAAAGAAAAACCCAAACCTCTTTTTATTGCAACTGATAATTTTTGAGCACCCATGTCTTGGCTTAGAAGCAGGACAGAAACTGTAAAATATATAGCCAACTAACCAACCAACCAACCAACCAATCAATCAGAGATTTGAACCAAGGCTGGATCTACACAGATATTAAAAAACGCTATGAAAATATATATAGCTCACAATGCAATTTACCATTGACTTCGGATTGCTGCTCTACAGCGCCATCTGGTGTCACATTTTTAATGTTATAATTGACCTCTGTAGCTGTGTCCCAAGTCTCCTCAGTTCAGTGAAACAATCTATCCAATAGCCAGAGCTGCTCTTGGCATATGAGCTTTAGGCTATAATCCCATGTCCACTCACTTGGGAGCGCCTCCTAGTGAACCCAATGGGACTTACTTCTGAGTAGACATGCATAGGATTGAAGTGTTGCACACTTAAGAGCAGCACATTTTTCTTCAAGAACTTACTTTAGCATTATAAAGACGAAGCCCACCAGGATGCTGGGACATGTACTGTGCCAAGTCTGTGTGCTAAATAAATAGACAGGAAATGGAATTTAGGGCGGTGAACCCACTTTTCTTAGATACTTTCTGCAACCACCTGTTGTGTGCTTTGCACAAGCCTCCCGCCAGCCCCTTGTTGATGAAACTAGTAGGACATTGTATGGGGAGATGGAAACTCTCCTCCTGGAGCTTTGTGTGTGCCTTGGGGACATACAAATACCGTATTTTTCGCTCCATAAGACGCACTTTTTCCCTCCTAAAAAGTAAGGGGAAATGTGAGTGCGTCTAATGGAGCGAATGGCGCTGCGCAGAGGGAGAGCTGCGCAGCGCCCCTTCAGTGAAGCGGGAGGAGGAACGGAGCCCCTTCTGTTCCTCCTTCTGCTTCGCTGAAGGGGCGCTGCACAGCTCTCCCTCTCTGCGCAGCGCCCCTTCAGTGAAGCGCCTCTTCTGGTTTCTGCCTTAGCCGCAGCAGCCTCTTCTGGGCAGGGGGAGCCTTCATCCTGCTGCCCTGAAGAGGCTTCACGTGGCTATCCCAGAAGCCAGAACAGCCAGAGGCTATCCTAGAAGCCAGATCCCTCTTGCTGTTCTGGCTTCTGGGATTCAGAATATTTTTTTTCTTGTTTTCCTCCTCCAAAAACTAGGTGCGCCTTATAGAATGGAAAATATGGTACTACACCGATCGAAGCCAGTTCCTTGTACTATGCTGAGCCAAGAGAGCATGTTCTGAATCCATCTTTACTTTCAACACACAGCCATTTAAAAGTGTGTCGACCACGCGAGCAAGATATCATGATATATAAAGTATATTAACATGGGCTGCAATACTTTCATGATGTAGGAGTCTTTTAAAAGGGCAAATTGCATCTGCTGGAGAGCGGCTGACAATCAGCGGAATGAGAACAACCAGGGAGGGGTCATTTAACCCTTTCCACCCCTGCTGAGGTCCTGAGGAAAATCGCTCCTCTGAGCCAGTGTATGTGTACATGTCATCCCAGTACAAATATTAGCTTCAGACGAGATATTTCTACAGGATCTCAGCAGGGGAAGGAACATTTCCCTTCTCTGCCTTCTGCAATTTTGATAATTAAAAGCTATGCCTGGAGTCAATAGAAGATTAAGATGAGAGCTAAAAAATTGAGGCAGAATCCAGACACTATGGAGGCTGCTGGTAGGTGGCCCTTCTGGCTGTGGAGGTGTTGTTTGGCCTGTTCTTCTTTTTAAAATACATTTTTATTAGGGTTTAGAAATAAAAATACAAAGATTATTATCAAATATCCTTACTTTGTCCAAACTTAAATGTTAATTTAAAGGCAAAAAGAAGAAAAGAGGAGAAAGGTGAAAAGAAATCGATAGATATAAAGGGAGAGAAAAATATTTTTTATTATTATTATTATTATTATTATTATTATTATTATTATTATTATTATTATTTTCATTTTTATACCGCTTTATATTTTTAAGAAAAATCTCAAAGTGGTTTACAGCATATTAAAACAGACATAAAATAATCCAGAATCAAGAGAGGAAGAAAGTTAACTAAAGAACTTCTGATTCTTTGTCTCACTGCTATATATAAGCATTACTCACGTCATCCACTCCAGTATAACACCTAATAAAGCCACTTTCTATTGATTGTTCTCTTCAATCCTCAAATCCAAATGTCTTTATTTCTTTTTCTTTTTCATGCAAAAAGTCTATGAGAGGTTTCCAATCCTTAGTAAATGTTAACAATGACTTTTCTCTGATTAAGCATGTCAATTTTGCCACCTCAGCTAAGTCCATTAATTCCTCCACTGTTGGTAATATGAGTTTTTCCATCTTTGGGCATATAAAAGTCTCACCATTTGTTTGGCGTGTTCTTAATGGAGGTTGCACTTCCTTCTGTAGAATTAAAGCAAGAATGGGAAACCTGTGGTATTACCTATGCTCCTGGACAACAATTCTCATCATCCATGACTATAGGCCTTGCTGGCTGGGGCTGAAGAGAGAACTAGTCAACAACATCTGAAGAATTCAGGGTCCCCACACCATGCCTGATTTAATCCCGCAAAAGGTTTGTCAGAGTATCATCAGAAGATTATACAGTGGTACCCCGGGTTACATATGCTTCAGGTTACAGACTCCAATAACCCAGAAATAGTACCCCGGGTTAAGAACTTTGCTTCAGGATGAGAACAGAAATCACGCTGGTGCGGTGCTGCGGCAGCAGGAGGCCCCATTAGCTAAAGTGGTGCTTCAGGTTAAGAACGGTTTCAGGTTAAGAACGGACCTCCGGAACGAGTTAAGTACTTAACCCTTTACAGTGGTACATCTGGTTAAGAACTTAATTTGTCCTGGAGGTCTATTTTTAACCTGAAACTGTTCTTAACCTCCCTCCCATCAGATGTCAAAGAGATAAACAACTACCTGACATTCAGAAGACATCTGAAAGCAGTTCAGGGAAGTTTTTAACGTGTGACATTTTAGTGTATTTTTGGTCTTTGTTGGAAGCCACCCAGAGTGGCTAGGAAAACCCAGCCAGATGGGCGGGGTATAAATAAATAGCATTAATTATTATTATTATTATTATTATTATTATTATTATTATCTGAGGTACCACTTTAGCTAATGGGGCCTCCTCCTGCTGCCGCGCCACTGCTGCACGATTTCTGTTCTCATCCTGAAGCAAAGTTCTTAACCCGAGGTACTATTTCAGGATTAGCGGAGTCTGTAACCTGTTACCTGAAGCGTCTGTAACCCAAGGTACCACTGTATTTCTCTGGTTGTGTTGCTTTTACAAGGATCATTACTCAAATGGTGAGGGAGGGAAAGGTTTTTGCATGTGTGCTTGTGAAGGAACAAACCGGTGGTTTTATGAGTCTGTTGTCATGGCAGCTGCAAGAGTAATCAGTTCCTACCAGTTTTTCTGCAATTGAAGCATGTTTTAAAAATGCAGCTGCTACTTAAGAGAAGTTAGGGATCTGAGAAGATAGCTCTCAAAGGCAATTTAGGGAAAGCAAGCAAGAAAAATATGTCACCATGATGGACTCTTATGCATTGCTATAAAACGCTGTGTAAAGGTAAAGGTAAAGGTACCCCTGCCCGTACGGGCCAGTCTTGACAGACTCTAGGGTTGTGCGCCCATCTCACTCAAGAGGCCGGGGGCCAGCGCTGTCCGGAGACACTTCCGGGTCACGTGGCCAGCGTGACATCGCTGCTCTGGCGAGCCAGAGCCGCACACGGAACACCGTTTACCTTCCCGCTAGTAAGTGGTCCCTATTTTTCTACTTGCCCCCGGGGGTGCTTTCGAACTGCTAGGTTGGCAGGCGCTGGGACCGAGCAACGGGAGCGCACCCCGCTGCGGGGATTCGAACCGCCGACCTTTTGATCGGCAAGCCCTAGGCGCTGAGGCTTTTACCCACAGCGCCACCCGCGTCCCAAAACGCTGTGTAGCTCTGCAAAAATAGGACCCAGTGTTTGTTTACCGGCTCGTGAGAAAGCTCACAAACCCTAAATAAACCTGAGAAAATCAACTCACCAAATACTCAAAGACTAACGTCAGGGTCTCCTTGGTCTGGATGATGTCATGAAGGAGCACAATATTGGCATGCTTCAAGCTCTTGAGGAGAGACGCTAAAGAAGGACACATAAATAGGGGTCAGCCTGCTGTCTGCGAGAGGGGGAAACAATTTAACAGTACAGAAAGCAAGGCAAGGCGGCCTTGTCAAATTTAACTACCCATCATTTCCACACCTGGAATTTTGAGCAGGAAAAAGAAGAAGAAGAAGAGTTTGGATTTGATATCCCGCTTTATCACTACCCGAAGGAGTCTCAAAGCGGCTAACATTCTCCTTTCCCTTCCTCCCCCACAACAAACACTCTGTGAGGTGAGTGGGGCTGAGAGACTTCAGAGAAGTGTGACTGGCCCAAGGTCACCCAGCAGCTGCAGGTGGAGGAGCGGAGATGCGAACCCGGTTCCCCAGATTACGAGTCTACCACTCTTAACCACTACACCACACTGGCTGGTCCCGTTTTGTGTTCTTCTTAAGGAATGCCTCAGAAGTGATAGAACAGTTAAAATTAGAAACCAAGATGCCAAAACAGCCTAGATATTGGTCTCTCTCAATGATAGCATAGGGCAAAGCCCCAGATGCTGGCATAATAGAACACTACCCTCTCCTACTAATTTAGGGTTGTATGCGACTCTGGATATGTTCACATTACTGCTTATTCCACATCTAGTACATTCCCACTCCTACCATATTTATGCGAATCTACGAAGAATTGATGCTTTTGAATTATGGTGCTGGAGGAGACTCTTGAGAGTCCCATGGACTGCAAGAAAATCAAACCTATCCATTCTTAAGGAAATCAGCCCTGAGTGCTCACTGGAAGGACAGATCCTGAAGCTGAGGCTCCACTACTTTGGCCACCTCAGGAGAAGAGAAGACTCCCTGGAAAAGACCCTGATGTTGGGAAAGATGGAGGGCACAAGGAGAAGGGGATGACAGAGGATGAGATGGTTGGACAGTGTTCTCGAAGCTATGAACATGAGTTTGACCAAACTGCGGGAGGCAGTGGAAGACATGAGTGCTTGGCGTGCAATGGTCCATGGGGTCACGAAGAGTCGGACACGATTAAACGACTAAACAACAACAAATGCGCCATTGAATCTAATGCGCACCTTGATTTTCAAAACCTTGAAACCCAGAAAGCTTTTGCTGGCGAATGTAAATGTGCCATCAAATCTAATGCGCACCCTAATTTTTGTGATGTAATTTGGCCAATAAAGGTGTGCATTACATTCGAGTAAATGCAGTAATTTTTGAAGCCTCACTCACACGATGTCAGCAACAATCCGTATCAGTCCTGTAGTTTCTTGACAAATGTGGGGTTTTTTATCTCAGACACATTTCAATCCCATGAGAGTAAGAGCATAATGTGAGCATACATTGACAGTCCTCGTGCAAGCACAGATGACAGAAACCGTAAAGGACATGTACATCGGGTGAAGGCATCACTGCCCCCTCTCTGATGTGAACAACTCTAAAAATTTGTCATGAAACACAGCGTTTCAAGCCACTAATGCAGGTATGGCCAAACTTGGCCCTCCAGCTGTTTTGGGACTACAATTCCCATCATCCCTGACCACTGGTCATGCTAGCTAGGGATGATGGGAGTTGTAGTCCCAAAAAAGCTGGAGGGCCAAGTTTGGCCATGCCAGCACTAATGTGAACGTACCTAAGTCATACTCAAGGAAGAGCCACTAAAAGCAATTAAATTGTTAATCATCATGACTTAAAAGTCTGTTGATTGCACTGCCTCTATTCTGAGTATGACTTAGCTCAGTGATTCCCAAATTTGGGTCTCCAGCTGTTTTTGGACTACAACTCCCATCATCCCTGACCACTGGTCTTGCTAGCAAGAGATGATGGGAGTTGTGGTCCAAAACAGCCGGAAACCCAAGTTTGGAAAACACTGACTTAGCTGGACAAAATCTAGTCTTTTTCATTTATCCCAATGCACAATTTCATTCAGGATGAGTTAGGACGGGGGTGGGCAGACTTCAGACTTGTTGTGGGATCTCTATACCTTGCTTTTTCACTAGCACCCCAAGATCTACAAATGGAGACAGGTGCAAAACAGTGATTAGGTGTCATATACCTAGAAATATGAAACTGAGTGCCTCTTAGTATATGCTCATAGTATATGCCAGAAATATATGTTCAGAACTTCAACTGAACAGATAACCCTTCCACAGCTAACAAAAAAATCCACTGTAAGTCCTTTCTCCCTCCCTGCAAACTTTTAAAATCACAGTAACTAAATTTAGAAAAGAAAAAGAAAACCTTTTTCTATTGTGACTATTGTTAAATCCCCCAGAGATCTGTCAATCTTGATCATTTTTCCCCCCTCACCCCTATTAGAAAATGCAGAGCTGAGTGGGGGAAAGAACAAAAAATTAGGAGCACCATGAGAATTTTTTTCTGCAGGCCTTGCTCTTTCTAGAGGCTGGCATTAAATTGTTTATCTACCCCTTAGCTGGGGAAAAGAATATGTTTCCACTGGGACTCAGAGGCAGACTAAAGCAACAGTCTTAATGGAAAATTAAACAAGCTGCTTTTGGATGTTATATCAGTGGGAGCATCTAAAGGCCTGAAGGCAATAATTAAAATCTTAATCTAATGCATCAAATCAGAGACACCAAGAAAACTCTGGACATTTTGCCCAGCACAAGATCAACAAAAACAATGATGGCGGGAGAGAACACTCTCAAAATAGGTGTTGGCACCACGCCAACAAAAAGGGCAACTTTTTGCCCTTGAGTAACTTGCAATTTTGGTGGTTCGAATCCCCGCAACGGGGTGAGCTCCCATTGTTCGGTCCCAGTTCCTGCCAACCTAGCAGTTTGAAAGCACGTCAAAGTGCAAGTAGATAAATAGGTACCGCTCCGGTGGGAAGGTAAACGGCATTTCCGTGCGCTGCTCTGGTTTCGCCAGAAGCAGCTTAGTCATGCTGGCCCCATGACCTGGAAAAACTGTCTGTGAACAAACGCCGGCTCCCTCAGCCAGTAAAGCGAGATGAGCACCACAACCCCAGAGTCGTTCGTGACTGGACTGAACTGTCAGGGGTCCTTTACCTTTTAACTTGCAATTTCTTTGGTTTCTTAGAATCCCCAAGCAGCTCCAGTCACTTCTAGTGAGAATATACCAGGGATGTCCAACAGGTCAATCGAGATCGACCGGTCGATCCCTGGGAGGCTGAGGTAAATCGCGGAAGATCGCTGGCTCCTCCATCCAGCCCTGCCCCCTCACCCCATCGTCTAGATTGCTAGAGCAGAAGCTGGAGTTTTCTCTACGTAACAGACTGTCATTATCAATCTGTTTGTGAGCGTTTTTATTTTATTTTACCCAAACCCTAAATAAATGGATATTCCCTATGACCTGAACCCCACCCCCCCAAATTGGGTTGTTCCTCACTAAAACGTGACGTTCCTCTCTAAAAAAAAGCTCAATCTTGACCTGAAACAGATTTTAATCATGTGAGTAGGTCGCAGTCCCCTGGAAGTTGGACATCCCTGGAATATACTATTGTCATTTATGCTAGGTAAAGGTAAAGGGACCCCTGACCATTAGGTCCAGTCGTGACCGACTCTGGGGTTGCGGTGCTCATCTCGCTTTATTGGCCGAGGGAGCCGGCGTACAGCTTCCGGGTCATGTGGCCAGCATGACTAAGCCGCTTCTGGCGAACCAGAGCAGCGCGTGGAAATGCCGTTTACCTTCCCGCCAGAGCAGTACCTATTTATCTACTTGCACTTTGACATGCTTTCGAACTGCTAGGTGGGCAGGAGCAGGGACCGAGCAACGGGAGCTCACCCCGTCACAGGGATTCGAACCACTGACCTTCTGATCGGCAAGTCCTAGGTTCTGTGGTTTAACCCACAGCGCCACCAGTGTCCCATTTATGCTAGGAGCCCTCCTTAATTGTATGTATGTGCCAGGAATTGCTAGATATAATTTGCTGCCTGAGACACAGCCGGAAATTGTTTCCTCTCCTAAGGTCAAGGTGCATAGTACTGCTAATGAGGTTGTTTAGGCACCTGAGGCAGAAAATCCCACAGAAAATATGCCCCCCCAAATCAGATGCCTGAGGCAGCCTGGCCCTGCTAGATGAGATAGTTTGGATGCAAGGAACTGGTACTCTGCATATAGGAACTAATAGGAACTATAGGAACTAATAAAAGTATGTAGACACACTTTTATTAGTTCCTATATTGTAGGGCTCGGCCCTGGTACAGAAAGTGGATTCAGGCACTGAGCCTTGCTGCTTGATGGTGTCCACTTTGAATATCTTACCTTCTCTTATGGTTGTACAAGGGACTCCTTCCTCAGTCTTCAGGCTGATGACTTTCAAAGCTACTAGCTGTCCATATATCCTAAAGGGACAGAGCACAGCTGATGAAACCTTGGTCATAACAACTGGATCCACTATTTAAGGCACACACAAAACAGCTTCAACCTAGTTCTGCCACTGGTTTAGTTCAGTCAACTGATTTAGTACCATTGACGAAGCAAATTGTGCATTACATACTAATGCGTGTATGTAATTCTTTTTATTTAATTTTACAAAAACAGAACGGTGTATTTGGTATAGGTAAAGGTAAAGGGACCCCTGGCCATTAGGTCCAGTCGTGACCGACTCTGGGGTTGCAGCGCTCATCTTGCTTTATTGGCTGAGGGAGCCGGCGTACAGCTTCCGGGTCATGTGGCCAGCAGGACTAAGCCGCTTCTGGCGAACCAGAGCAGCGCACGGAAACACCGTTTACCTTCCCGCCAGAGCGGTACCTATTTATCTACTTGCACTTTGACGTGCTTTTGAACTGCTAGGTTGGCAGGAGCAGGGACTGAGTAACGGGAGCTCACCCCGTCACGGGGATTCGAACCACCGACCTTCTGATTGGCAAGTCCTAGGCCCTGTGGTTTAACCCACAGTGCCACCTGCATCAAATGTTTACAAATGCCTAAAATTAGACCCAAAACTACTTATCTTCAGTATGACTATTTCAAGCTACCTTTTTTTAAAGCCTAGAACAGACACACAAATATCAGACTTTTCATTTCATCTGTAAACATTTTCTTTGCATTCTGGAATGTTTCTTGTAATACTTCATCTATCATGTGATGCTTAAGTTGATGGTGCTCAATTAATCTGATACATTTTAATCATTATAGGTTCAACTAATGCAAGAGTAGCCAAGGTTTCCCCTATAATATCACTCACCTGCTGACTCCTTTGTATACTGTGGAATGAGAACTGCCGCCTAGCTTCTCCAGATTCAGGTAGGATGAAGCATTTCCAAACGGGAGACCTCTTCTTTGCTTAGATGAGGGTGAGGACAGAGAAAGCCTGTATTCAATACTAGATTTAACAAAGGAGTTTCAAACCCAGCAGAAACACAGGCTATATTGTCAATGAATGGAAAACGGATGATACTTATTACTAGATGAATTTGGTATGGTATTGAACACACTTTTGAAGTTACCCAAAATTATTCATCAGACAAACTGGATAAGCAGCTGATCTTCAGCTGATTACATGATGTGGAACAATCCGCAGCTGTTCATTGCCAAAAAGAGAGGTGATGGGATTCAAGATGGCCGGGAACGAACACAGGCTGACTTGAATGTCACCAACAAGTGACAGTAAGAGCTGTTTGACAGCGGAATGGTCTCCCTTGGGAGGTTGTGGACTGTCCTTTCTTGGAGGTTTTTAGCAGAGGCTGTATGGCCATTTTCCATGGATGCTTTAGTTGAGATTCCTGCATTGCAGGGGGTTGGACTGGATGACCTTTGGGTTCCCATCCAATTCCACATTTCTATGATTCTGTGATCATCACTGGCTCATCTATTACATTTATTGTCAAATTTATTTACAATGGGTTGGACTGCACATTTAAACCCTGGGGTTATGGCGCTCATCTTGTTTATTGGCCAAGGGAGCCGGCATACAGCTTCCGGGTCATGCGGCCAGCATGACTATGCCGCTTCTGGTGAACCAGAGCAGCGCACGGAAACGCCGTTTACCTTCCCGCCAGAGCAGTACCTATTTATCTACTTGCACTTTGACATGCTTTCGAACTGCTAGGTTGGCTAGGAGCAGGGACCGAGCAACGGGAGCTCACCCCATTGTGGGTATTCAAACCACTGACCTTCTGATCGGCAAGCCCTAGGCTATGTGGTTTAAGCCACAGCACCACCCGCGTCCCTTACCTTTACCTTTAAACACATAAAGTAAAGGTAAAGGGACCCCTGACCATTAGGTCCAGTCGTGGCCGACTCTGGGGTTGCAGCGCTCATCTCGCTTTATTGGCCGAGGGAGCCGGAGTACAGCTTCCGGGTCATGTGGCCAGCATGACTAAGCCACTTCTGGCAAACTAGAGCAGCACACGGAAACACTGTTTACCTTCCCGCTGGAGTGGTACCTATTTATCTACTTGCACTTTGACGTGCTTTCGAACTGCTAGGTTGGCAGGAGCAGGGACTGAGCAACGGGAGCTCACCCCGTCGCAGGGATTCAAACGCCAACCTTATGATCAGCAAGTCCTAGGCTCTGTGGTTTAACCCACAGCACCAACGCATACATGACGATAAATGCCTTTTATTAATCGCTTTACGCAGTGCAAGCTTACCCACTGGAACCTCGCAGCAAAATCCAGCTCTTGAGAAGGATCGCTGAGACGGCGTTGCCGTCGTCTTCCAGCTTTTTGGACCGGAAGTGTCTGGAACCACTGTGGCTGCGTTGAATCCATTGGCTTTGGCATCTGGTTTGGCTCTCTCGCCTGGCCAGGGCAAAAAGGCAAAAGATAAGGCACCCAAATATAAATATTCTTGCCCACATCTTTCATTTCTTCACAATTTCTTACACGGGTGCTGTGTGCATACGTGGTTGTGTTGAGTAGAATGCACGTAAGTCGACCATTATTAGTTGAGCCAATGAATTTGCATCATCTTGCTTTCCTTCATGCTTGTTTTGCAATACAGCTACATAGGATTATTGCTATTGAGAGTCCTACTCAGAGTAAAGCCAATAAAAATAATTACTAACCCTATCCACTTTGAGGGGTTTTTATATATAAACAGATGGTATTTTAAAAATGTGAAATATATAAACTTGGATCAATTAATTTTAATGGGTGTACCCTGAGACTCTACTCCAGAGATTTCCGTATACATCCCATAGAAAATATGACCCCTTTTTCCTTCTCCCATATATGTAACTCCAAAGCCTGGCTGGAATACCACTTACCTTCAAAAAACAATCTGCTCCATTAGGCTGAATAGTGTCTTGTGATGAGTCTTCTATCTCTTCATGGCAACATCTGCAATTAGACTTGAAAGCATTTCCGCATAGTACCTCTCCCATGTTCTTCTGTCTTCCGACGGTTTGATTTTATTCCTTTCTCTTGTTATCTGTTTCCCCTTCAGTTTGCCAGAGCTTGGAAAGGCATGAATGTTCATATGACTTGCATAAGGTCTCGGCCGCAATTGGTCTCATGACTTCAGAAACCTTTTTTCTCCCACCTACCACCCAGTATGCCAAATTCATTCTTGGTGCAGCTCTCTTGATTTAATAAACATGGCTTCTGAAAGCGAGCATGCTCAGGTAATTTCCAGGTGATTTACTTATTATTGATCTGTTTGCAACAAAATTAAACACCAGCTATTCATTAAGCATTTGTGTTTGTTGGGTTAGACAACATGTCAAAGCAAGTGTTGTCCCACATTTTCTATTGCATTTTCCTGTTACTTGCATGATCAGAAAAATACTCTTCTTTTGGGGAAATGTGCAAGCCTTCCAAACCAATTTTTACAGAGCTACCTGAATTCTCTGTCATGTGATTGAATTCCACTTGGAAAATTGCAATGGGCTGGAATAAAGTCTGCAGTCTGCCAAGGCAGGAGAAGAGACAGCTCTTTTCTTCTAGGGATAGCAGAGATATTTACAGTCAATGTCGTTTGCATTTAAAGGCAAATCTACCTAATTCACACTTTCCAAAAGAATACATGAACTGAAATAAAGCTGTTTTTTGAAATCTGTAGTCTTTCAGATGCTGCAGTGTACAAATGTGTACAGAAATGCATACACTAGGGTGCATAAAAATGCATATATTTGTGAAAACAACACATAATGCACTTTTTAACTGGGGGGGGGGGAACCATTTTGCAACAATGTGTATTTTGGGTAGAATTTCATACAAAAAATGTGTATTTTAGGAGAGACATACTAAAATGCTGATGAATTTTCACAAAGCTTTTTTTTTTTTTTTTTTTTAAAAGGAAACAGATGCAGATATGTGGAGAACTGAACTGTAAATTGGAAAAGGAAGAAACTGTACAGCATTAGTGGACTGGGAATTTGGGCTTTGTGTTTTTGGGAAATGATTTATAATGAGTTAAAGAAAATGTTGAAATATACTTTTGTTAAGAAACCAGAAACATTTTTATTGGGAATATTAGGGTATGAAATTAAAAAGGAGGATGTGAAGTTATTCTTGTATGCAGTAACAGCAGCTAGAATTTTGTTGGCCCAGAAGTGGAAACAGGAAGAAATGCCTACGAGAGAAGAATGGAGAATGAAACTGATGGAATACGCAGAAATGGACAAATTAACAGGAAGAATTCGGAACCGATGAGACCAAAGATTCACTGAGGACTGGAATAAATTTACAGAATATATGAAAAATGTATGTGATGAGCAGTTAAGTTTTGTAAGTTTTCAAGAAGCTCCTTGAGAATTACTGATAGAAATATTGCTTAAAAAATATGATAAGGTCAATAATGATAGAGTGCAATATTAAACTAAGAAATGTGAGAAAAAGTGATAATACGGAGAATTGCCAGACATGCTGATGGAAGTCCAAAAGAAGTAATTACTAAAAATTGAATGTTAAATTTTGTTTAAATGTATGTTGGAAAATTAATAAAAATTATTTGCAAAAAAAAAAGGGGGGGGGAATGTGGGCTTTGGGGGTCCGTGGTTGCACTTAGAAGTCCCCAACCCGGGACTCAGCTATACAGCTGCAAATAAAATGTTTTAAGTGCAATATTGCACTCAAAGAGGATGGATGGTGGCTAACAGATTGAGGTTGAATCCTGACAAGACAGAAGTACTGTTTTTGGGGGACAGGGGCTGGGCCAGTGTGGGGGATTCCCTGGTCCTGAATGGGGTAACTGTGCCCCTGAAGGACCAGGTGTGCAGCCTGGGAGTCATTTTGGACTCGCAGATGTCCATGGAGGCACAGGTCAATTCCGTATCCAGGGCAGCTGTTTACCAGCTCCACCTGGTACACAGGCTGAGACCCTATCTACCAGCTGACTGTCTCACCAGAGTGGTGCATGCTCTAGTTATCTCCCGCTTGAACTACTGCAATGCGCTCTACGTGGGCCTACCTTTGAAGGTGACCCGGAAACTGCAAATTAATCCAGAATGCAACAGCTAGACTGGTGACTGGGAGTGGCCGCCGGGACCACATAACACTGGTCCTGAGAGATCTGCATTGGCTCCCAGTACATTTCCGGGCACAATTCAAAGTGTTGGTGCTGACCTTTAAAGCCCTAAACCGCCTCGGTCCTGTATACCTGAAGGAGCGTCTCCACCCCCATCGTTCAGCCCAGACACTGAGATCCAGCACTGAGGGCCTTCTGGCGGTTCCCTCATTGCGAGAAGTGAGGTTATAGGGAACCAGACAGAGGGCCTTCTCGGTCGTGGCACCCACCCTGTGGAACGCCCTCCCTTCAGATGTGAAGGAAATAAGCAGCTATCTTCTTTTTAAAAGACATCTGAAGGCAGCCCTGTTTAGGGAAGTTTTTAATATTTAATGCTGTATTGTTTTTAACACTTGATTGGAAGCCGCCCAGAATGGCTGGGGAAACTCAGCCAGATGGGCGGGGTATAAATAAATTATTATTATTGTTATTGTTAGTAGTAGTAGTAATAATAATAATAATAATAATATACAAGGTGACACCAAATAGTGAACCTTATGGAAAATTCAATGTATTTTTTAAAACTTTAAAAAAATAATAATTAAGAACTTTTTTTTTAATTGTATGTAGATTCCACCCAGGATAGCACTTGTATGTAGATTCCACCCAGGATAGCACTTGAATTTATTGTGGTGCACTACCTGTCAGAGACAGTGAACAATCCTTTGGCTTACTGGATAGCCTGAAGCCACATGTGCTAGGACCTAGGTTAGGTTACCCACAAGCTGCTGTCTTGCATACTGACCAAAATCCCAAGTGAGAGGGTGTTTTTGAAGATGGGTAGTTATAATTTCACCTATCACAGCCACTTAAGACGCTGAGTTGGTGGAGCAGGTGGTGTTTTTAAAAGTCAGTCACCTGCTGCCGGCATTCCCCAAACTCGGTTTCTGAGTGAGTGCCAGCTTCACACTCCTGGCTTACTGCACCCTTTGTTTAAAGTTAATTTTAAATCCCCACCCGGGAAGAATGGCAGATGAAGCTGATGGACTACATGGAAATGGCGGAAATGACTGGCAGAATCCGAGACCAGGGAGAAGAGTCGATGGAAGAAGATTGGAAAAAATTTAAAGTATCTTTACAGAAATATTGCAAAATTAATGAATGTTAGAAGAATACTGGAATGAAGTTATATTGTTTTAGCAGAAATGTTATAAAGAACTAAGCAAAAACTGATTGTTAATGGGCTAAAGTGGGAAGCTTAAAGTTAGATTGTGTTAAGATAAATTATAGAACAAAAAATTGAGAAAGAGGGAAAGGAATTGCTGAATTAGCTAATTTGAACTAGACTACAAAAAAGGGAGGTGTGAGGAAGTCGAGGAAATAAGTAAATGAAAGATAAAGATATGGAAATTGGATGTGTTCTTTAAATGTTTTTGTTTTTTCTTGTTGTTTTGATGTACTGTTCCTCCTTTTTATTTTTGATGTATTGTTTGTTAAATTTTTTATTGCTTTTTTCCCCTCTCATGCTTTTTTTTGTAACTATAAAACTTCTAATAAATATTATTATTTAAAAAAGTTAATTTTTCACGGCAGTGTCTCAACTCTGACTGCTTCGATGGTTTTCAACTCTGAACTTGGGACACTCTTTGGTGTTCAGTACAGTGCCCAGGTGGGTTCTGCAGCCAGCTTTCTTTCTCCTGCTTCAGAGGGTCGGTTAAGGTAAAGGACCCCTGGACGGTTAAGCCCAGTCAAAGGCGACTATGAGGTTGCAGCGCTCATCTCGTTTTCAGGCCGAGGGAGCCGGCATTTGTCCTCAGACAGCTTTCCTGTCTAAACCGCTTCTGGCGCAACAGAACACTGTGTCGGAAACCAGAGCACATGGAAACGCCGTTTACCTTCCCACCTCAGCGGTACCTATTTATCTACTTGCACTGGTGTGCTTTCAAACTTCTAGGTTGGCAGGAGCTGGGACAGAGCAATGGGAGCTCATTCCATCGCTGGGATTTGAACCGCCGACCTTCCGATCGGCAAGCCCAAGAGGCTCAGTGGTTTAGACCACAGCGCCACCCGCTCCCTACATCTGGAGGGTAGGATTCGAACCCAATGCCTTCAAGTTACGAGAAAGGAGATTCACACTTAACACCAGGAAGGACTTTCTGACCCTAAGAGTGGTTAGACTCTGAGAGGTGGTGGACTCTTCCTTCCTTGGAGGTTTTAAAGCAGAGGTTGGGTGGCCATTTGCCCTGGTTGCTTTAGCTGAGACCCCTGCATTGCATTGAGACCCTACAATTCTACACTGAGAGCCCACAGAGGAGACTATTAAATTTCTTGTCATGCTGCTTCATGCGCTAATCTTCCCACAGGCAGAGAAAAAAGGCAGAATGATACAGAAACCCAGCCAGATGGGCTGGGTACAAATAATAAATTATTATTATTATTATTATTATTATTATTATACACCTTGACAGGTATCTGAGAGGACGCTTAGGGCGCTCCAGTCAGCTCTCTCCTCCGTACCAGAGATAATAGCAGGGCCGGATTTAGGTTTGACGAGACCCTAAGCTACTGAAGGTAATGGGGCCCTTTATATGTCCAGCTGTCCTTTGTCAACAACAAATTGTCATTCTTTTTTTGTGTTGAATATATGCTATATGCTAATTTATGGACCTAATAGGTATCTACAGCCATTTGCACATGTTGCCATGCAACCAGTCCATGCAGTGTAGGCACCCTATATATATAGAAATGAGCGATATTTTAGGGAGCAAGCTAGCAGACATTACTTACATCATAGGAACCTACACAACACAAAACACTGTTGCTGTATATGTTTTATTTTATTTGTTTTCTATCTTATATTTTGGAAATGTACATCCAGTTGTTATTTTTCTTTTATTTTTTGGGGGGGCCCTAAACTATACTTTGTTAAACTTTTACGTAAATCCGGCACTGGATAATAGAATGGTCGAGTTGGGAGGGACCCCAAGGGCATAGCTGTCAACGTTTCCCTTTTTTTAAGGGAAATTCCCTTATTCCGAATAGGATTCCTCGCAAGAAAAGGGAAAAGTTGACAGCTACGCCCAAGGGTCATCTATCTCAACCCCCTGCAATGCAGGAATCTCAGCTAAAGCATTCACCTCACATGTGCGTATAAAATATCTATGTGTGTGTGTGTGTGCGCGTGCGTGTGTGTAGTGAGGGGACGGTGCCCAGGTTGGCCGAAGTTCGCTTTCTTATCGCCCCTCGCACTAGTTTGTCCCACTCGAGGTCCCGTTCCCGCGCGCGCTCTCCGCCCGGCCTACCGCCCCCGCCTTCGCTTTCCCAGCCTCTTTTCCTAATCTTCCCTCAGCAGAGGCCGAAAGGCTGGCCCCGCCCCCAGGGCCCACCAGGCCCCGCCTCCCACCCGCCCTCTCTTTACGTGAATCAGCTGGTTTCAGCGTCCCTAGAAGCCGGCGGGGAGCTCGGCGGCTTACAGCGTAAGGCGCGCGGTTGCAGGTGAGAAGCGGGGGGGGGGGGGGACGCCACACACGCACGCACGCGAGGGGGGGGGGAGAGAGGGGTGGTTAGTAAGGGAGGACGACGCCGCCGCCGGGTTCGGAGCGGCTCGCTGGCGCGCGCCAACTCCCAACCGCCGCTTTAGCCCCCTTTCCCTCCTCTACCCCACCCCTCAGCGCGCGAGGGGTGAGTGAAACTTAAGTCACGTGCTTAGCGCGGGGGGGGGGCGGAGAGGGATGAGAGAAAACGGACGTCGCCCGCCTCACATTTGGAACCAGCCTCACCTGCCTGTCGTCATTTGCTCTCATTGGCATCGTTGCTGTGGGCTGCCTGTCCTTTAATAAACCAGCATGAAATATATTTTCTTTTTTCTGTAGTGGGCACCTCCATCTATCTGTTTCCGTTTCCACAAATATATATATATATATATATATATATGCTTACGAGGTGAGGGACTATATATATATGTAGTCCCTCACCTCATAAGCACTGTGCCCTTTTCCCGTCGTGAAGGGAAGGGGATGTTGTTTCCACTCCCTTCCTTCCTCCATAAACGTGAAGAGACTTAAAACTAGCATCAAGTGTGAACCTGTTGAATTTTGGAGTTCTGTCCTTTTCCCCTCTGCCACTCAGAATACAGCTTTTGCCTGATTCCTCTTAGAAGAGCTAGATAATGTTTCATTCTGTGCCTTGCGCAGGTCTTTTGTGTGTGTGTGTGTGTGGAAAAACAACTATCTGGCAAGGTATCAATGTGTGATGGCATTGGTCCCTCTCACCAGCTGTGGCTTAGGGCCTTTCCAAACAGAGCTTGCTTTTCCAGGGGGAGATTGTTTGCAGTTTGCTGCTGCTACTGCTTTGCTCTCCGTTGTCGTGGCTGGTGATATCTCTGTTCCTGCTTTATTAAATGGAACAAGGCCAGCTTTGCTGCTGAGGGATAGTCTCTCCCCCCCCCCCCTTTCAAATATATTTTTGCAAAGATGCGGAAGCTAGCACTGAGCAGTTGTCCCACGGGACAACTGTATTTTGAAGGACAGGGACAAAGATTTGCAATTATTTTAAAATGGAATGGAGCATCCCTGAAGAACGCATGGAACCCCGAACAGGAGCCTACTATGCTGCAACATTTTGATGCAGATCTCACAGGGTTACGTTCGAAAGTTGCTTCGGTCCTGCCTCACATACAATAAGAACAGTACACTGTTCCAGAGGCATTCCTGCAGCGCCGTGGGTGTAATAGTCCTGGGAAAGAAGCATTTTTCTGCAACTGCAGCTACTGGAGAAACTGTGATTCCTTCCCACTCCCCACGGAAGCATTTGCTGGTCTGATGTCTTGACTGATGCCATTCTCTTCAAGGGCAGCCATATTGTTTTGGGAATGAATGCCATACAGACCTGGGAGCCATTAAAACTAAACATTAAGTATATCCAATCTTACCTTCAAGGGAATGAAAACTGGGATTGGAAGTGTTTACAAGCTCCTTAAATTGTCTGCAGTTGACATCGAATTGCCTTAAGAATAAGAGTTCTGATTTTCAAGATTGGCTCCCATAATGGAAAATGTGACGCCTTCTTTATTTAAGGGAGGCTAGTGGCACCTTCATGTTGTATCCTGTTTTCTTTTATATTGCTGAATGAGATGTTCATGGGAATAAACACATGGTTAAATGACCAGTCAGCAGTTTTTGCTTAGTTTTTATTTCGGTCTGAAGACAGGGATGGGAGGCAATTTCCTTGCGCAGCATTTTAAAAAAGTGTATAGGGAAGTGGCCAGGAAATGGTGAAGTCTTGCATCTTTAATTCTGGAATAGTGTTACACAACTGCAACATTTGAAGATCTTCCAGTAGTTTACATGTCTTGCTCTACTTGTTCTAATGTTTGGTTACATTTTCTATAACTTTTTAAAAAATTGGCATTAATTGTTTCTTTAATCCTGAATGCAGTTTGCCTACTTTCATTCGCCATGGGTTTTGCATTCTCCAATGTCAATGCAACATCAATCAAATTTACTCATCTATGGGTTCAGCAGGGCTTAACTTTTAAAATGTGTACATCAGGAGTCCAACTGGGCATTCATCCCAAGGAAATCTCTTCTGTGGGAGAGGAGCAAGAGCTTGTGGTGGCCATGAACACAAGTGGGAACCCCTGGAGCCAACAAAACTTGTGCTAGCAGCCTCGAATGGCACCCCGTTTGAGGAAGTGGAAATATTGGATGATTCTGCAGCCTCCTTCTGGATTCTCCCACAACTTCCCCAAGAGTGGTGTGTGAAATTGGAAGCCCAGAGCTAGCTACTTGGGAGAAAGTGAAGCAAGTGCAGGCACTTGAACTAGATTAAGCACCTATGAGAGCTAGGAGGAGTGGAGTAAAGCTGCTATGAGAACCCTTTAGTTTTTCCTGAGAGTCACAAGTAATTGAACTGGTGCATTGTGCACTTATTAGATAGGCCAGTTGGTTCCTGCTTGTTGTCTTTATTCTTTTTATAATGTGGTACTGGAAGTTTTTAAAAGGCCTTAGGGGAATATGACACAATTTCAATGTTCAGGTGATGGTTCTGTGTGCAACACTTCTTTTATCATCGAAGCAGTAAGCCAACATGAAAGAAAATAACCAGACATTCTCTTACAAAACAAAACTAAAATTGGGTTTAAAATACAGCTTCACAAACGTAATGATGGTCACTAGTGTGTATCTTGCCAGAGGCAGCAGAATATAGAAGTACTGGGAATAGGCTGGGCTGACCTCACTGTGCAAACACTACAGTGACACAGAGCAGCAATATTTATGATTAAAATCCAAACATCTGATAAAGTAGACTGTAATCTACAAAAGCTTTGTGCCAGGCATGGCCAAACTCAGCCCTCCAGCTGTTTGGGGACTACAATTCCCATCATCCCTGACCACTGGTCCTGTTAGCTAGGGATGATGGGAGCTGTAGTCCCAAAACAGCTGGAGGGCCGAGTTTGGCCGTGCCTGCTTTATGCCATACTAAATTTGTTAGTCTTTATGGTGCTACAAGAGTCTTTGTTTTGGGTAATATATACTTAAGCAGCTAAAGTATACATGCAAGGCAATGTGAGATCATTAGTAAATAGTTGTTTTTTTGTTTTGTTTTTAACCATCCAGTAGAATTGTTTCTCATATCAGATTTTTCTAAATGTTAGTGTTCTCACAAGTAAGGAAACAGAGACGCTGAATTATAGGGAAATTCTGTTGCTTCTTGCCATGGCATGTGTTTATGGCTGCCCAGCAGCAGGATGTGTGTATCATGAGGGAAGAGGTAACATTTGTATGGTTTTCTTACTTTTATCATGGCAAGGAGCTGGGGAGGGGGTTCGTAAAATACACACACAGTTCCAGCTTTGTAAGTATAGTCCTGTATATGGAAGTGTGAGAAGCAGCCATGGATGTTGTTCTACAACTGTGTATACAAGAGATCTCTTGAAACTGAAAGCGTATGTTAAAAACTTGCTTTTCCTAAGGAAAGAAAGTGTTGAATAATCACATCTTTTTCCTGAGGGCTATGACTGTCCTAATTGGACACTTTAACAGCTGGTCATAAGAGTGGTGCTAGCTGAAAAGGTCTGTTTTGAAGGAGCATTCTTTTAAAAAACTTGCAATGAAAAGGCCTTTCATGAAATCTGTGGGCAGAGTAATTCTGTTGAGCTTTTGTTTCTATTTTTTTTTATGGCATAGCATAGAAACTTTTACGCATTCCAGTCTTCTGTAGATGTTCAAAGCTGAGGTGACCTCTTTCTTTTTTTTTGCGCTTTCTTGCACCATGTGGGACAGTGGTGTCCAAACATTTTTCAAAGAAGGCCAGATTTGATGAAGTTGAGGGCCAACCAAAGTGGTTAACCTTTTTTTAGGATTGAAGTTGTTAAGCTTTTTTATGATTTTAACCCAGGAAATAAACTGCCACAGGGTCCGGATTAAACCGACCGGTGGGCCGGATTGGGCCCCTGAAAGGGACTTTGGACATGCCTGATGTAGGAAATGCTTTTCCACATGTACTGCTAAACGTGTGTTTTGCTTTCGTCTTAACAGTTCCTATCTCAAAGAGGAATGATTTGGTAATGGCCTGTTCTTGCTGACTGATGGACCCTAAAGAAGAAAGGTAAGCCTATTTGTATTTGATGCTACATCTAGAGAGGTGGTCCAAAAAAATTCAAACTAATAGAATGTTGGATGCCAGCTTGTAGATATCCACTTACCTGTGACAAGGAAGAACCGCCCTTAGTCCAGTAGGTATGGGGCATCTTACAAATTGGAAACAAGTGAATATTTCAGACTGTTGAGGTGGCAAAAATGGCTACCTGTATATAGGCAGGCAGAGTAAAAGCCTTTTGCAGGCTAGTAAGATTTCTGAACTTACTCACAAATCTGATTTAATATGCTTTTAAACCAGTATAACATATTAATCCAAGGTAATAATTATTGATGGTATTCCAGCACACCTATTTAAACTCTGACTCTTCCTTGGAACCAGAGGATAGGAAAAAAGGAAAACAAATAGCCATTTTTGGTTCACAGCATTTTAAAGTATAAAAGTTTGCTTCTAATTGTTCCCAGTAGTCAACAAACAGACAGAGATACTGGCCCAAAGCCATCCATTGAGCTTAATGGTTGAGTGGGAGTTTGAACCTATGTCTCCCTGGTCATTATCCAGTCACTATCATATAATTCACGCTGCACTGCTTCCCTGTCTTATCTGTACAAGGGATACTGGGAATAGGCATGCTTTAAACTTACGCAGACCGATGTTGAGGGTGTGCAAACATGCTCTTAAGATTTCCTTCTACTGGTGTTTGGTATTTAACAGTGAGTTGCCCTCCTTGATATTACATATGGATAAAACCTGCATTCTGAGAATAAGGGCAGCTGATGTATCATGCATATGTGCAAAACAATTTCCTCTGAATTAAACTTGTGTAGATTTTAAATTAATCTTACATCATCAGCATTTTATTTATTTTGCCACATAGTTCAGCAGACCAAGAGGGAGCGCGAGAGAGAGGCCTGGTCTATACGTGGCAGGCTGGTTGCTGTTGTCCAGATCCTGAAAGACTTCCAGGTTGGAGTGGAAAGATAGTGTTGCAGGCAGCAGTTGGCATAAACCATGGTGTGCTTCTCTCAGAAGGTATTGTCCGAAGAGCATTATTTAGTATTTAAGATAATAATAATAATAGCATTTGTAAAATGAAATTTCAGAGTTATTGATTTTCCACAATTACATTTTATGAGGATGGAAACAGTGGTTTTCAGTATTTAAAAAAATGTATTTATAATTGGGACGCGGGTGGCGCTGTGGGTAAAACCCTCAGCGCCTAGGCCTTGCTGATTGAAAGGTCGGCGGTTCGAATCCCTGCGGCGGGGTGTGCTCCCGTTGCTCGGTCCCAGCGCCTGCCAACCTAGCAGTTCGAAAGCACCCCCGGGGGCAAGTAGATAAATAGGGACCGCTTACCGGCGCGAAGGTAAACGGCGTTTCCGTGTGCTGCGCTGGCTCACCAGATGCAGCTTTGTCACGCTGGCCATGTGACCTGGAAGTGTCTCCGGACAGCGCTGGCCCTTGGCCTCTTGAGTGAGATGGGCGCACAACCCTAGAGTCTGTCAAGACTGGCCCGTACGGGCAGGGGTACCTTTACCTTTTATTTATAATTGCACATTTGGATTATACCTTTGTACCTCTTCTTAATGAATTTGGTATAGCCAAAGAAAGGCAAGAACTGAGCCATGCATGTTCTCGTGAAGAAATATGATGTCAAAACTCTTTAAAACTTTTATTCAATATTTTTGTCCTAGATGAATTCTTTCATATGTAGGACCTTGCTTCGTGGGCAGATTTCTCTGTAAATTAGCCTTCAGAACCAATGAAAACTAGCCTAGTAATAGCCTAGTAATTGTACTGTATTTTCAGTGTGTGTGTGTATTTGTTTCAGATGGTGAGGTTTACAGTTTTGGAAAGCTTCCCTGGAGGGTTGAGTTGGAAGATGCTTATATCAGCTGTCCCATCTTGGAAAAGGCTTTGAATGGACAACATGTTGTTACAGTGGCAGCTGGCAGCTTCCATTGTGGAGCAGTGACTGAAGGTGGCGACGTGTACATGTGGGGTGGAAATTCTGCCGGCCAATGTGCAGTGGCTAACCAGGCCTTTGTGCCGGAACCCAAACCCATCAGTATTTCTGACTCTGAAGCTAGCCATCCCTTGCCAATACGGATTTTGCAGCTGGCATGTGGAGAGGAGCACACCCTGGCGCTCTCCCTAAGCAGGGAGATATGGGCATGGGGAAGTGGCTGTCAGCTGGGGCTCATAACCAACACTTTCCCAGTTACCAAACCACAAAAGGTCGAGTACCTGGCAGGCCGCGTTGTGCTTCAGATTGCTTGCGGAGCCTCTCACAGCCTGGCTCTTGTGCAGTGCCTCCCTACTCAAGACATAAAGCCTATTCCAGAGAGATGCAATCACTGCAGCCAACTCCTGATCACTATGACTGACAAAGAAGACCATGTCATTATCTCTGACAGCCATTGCTGTCCATTAGGGGTGGTTCTAGCTGACTCCCACTCGGAATGCCACATCTCTTGCTCCTCGCTAGAAACTCTAGAGAGGAAGAGTATAACAAGCAGTCAAGGTGACGATTGTCAGAAAACGCTTACAGAAGACCAGGCACTCGCTGCCGCAGAGTATGATGCAGCAAGTGTGTTTTCAAACAGCGATGCCCAGGAAGACAGTGGCATTTCTAGTCCAGGAAATCTCTTGATAATGGACAAGGTGACAACAAAGCAGCACTTGGCAAGTCTTCCGGATCATCCATTAAATGAGAAGCCTATGGATCAGCAACCTGAGCAGGTACCCACAGTCACTAGGCTGTGCTTTCATTGCTGTATGATCACGCTGTCCTGCAAAGTTCTGATGATTCTTGAGAATGTGACTTTAAATGGGAGCTATGGTTCTGAAGGAGGCATAGCTTCCGTCTTCCCCTTAAGCTGCGGTCAAAAGCCCGCACAATTTAAACAGTAGAAAAAATACAAAAGAAAAGCAAGAGTAGCAGAAAAATAAATTTCTCTTCTCCCAGGCTTTTGACAAATTAAACAATATATGGCCTTTTAAACTGTGTGGGGTTTGGGGATTATTGTTTTGTTTATTAAATCAAAAGGTCCTTCACCTGGCACTCAAAATGTAGACGGTGTCAAATGAGCCTTTTTGGTAAGTGCATTCCAGAGTCAAGGTGCCACAACTGAGAAGACCCTGTTATTTGTTTTCACCAAACTCACTTCCAGAGGCAGACTTGGAGAGGGGTCTCCCAGAAACATCTTAGTAGACAAGGGGGATTCATGCAGCGTTTGGTATTGGTTCTTTTATTATGATCTGATTGACAGCAGTTAGCGTTATGGATGTGTTCTATAGATTTGTGCGGAATTTTTAACTCTGGTTGTTTGGTGTAAAGCAGGAAAATAAAGAATAAAGTTCCCCACAACTTAACTTGGGCTTTACAGAGGTTTAATGGCAGAACCTGTTCTCAGTACTGTGACTGAATTCTGGGAAAATGGGGAGTGCCTTTCCCTCACCTCTAAGGGGAAATGGCTTCATGTTATAAATTAAAAATAGATTGTGAAACATACTGTAGTTTCTTTTCTCTTGCTTTGTATTTTGAATGCTGCTGAACACTGCAAGACTATGCAAGGTGAATCTTGCATATGCTTAACACATGCTTTGTGTCTACCAAGAGAGACAGATTGTTCTGTGAATGTGAAGCAAAGATTTAATTCATTCTTTGTATATTAGCATTGTTTTCAGTGTCGGGCAACTTCTGTCCTATGGATAGTTTATACCAAAGAAGCATTTGTTGTAGACACTTCCCCCATGTCTTTTTATTAAAGAAACTGCGCAGTTTCGAAGAAGATCTATATACGCTGCACATTTATTCAGCATTTTTCAGTAATACCTCTGGTTACGTACCGTTCTCCTTGTGAATGCTTCGGGTAACGAGCTCCGCTAACCCGGAAGTAGGTCTCCGGGAAGTGAACTTTGCCCCAGGATGCGAGCGGAAGTCGCACGCAGCAGAAGGCCCCATTAGTGGAAGCGCGCCTTAGGTTAAGAATGGTTTCATGTTAAGAACGGACCTCCAGAATGAATTAAGCTCATAACCGGAGGTACCACTGTATAATCTTTACAGGACATTTTATAATCTTTACAGGATTCCTACTAATGGGAAGTAATTGCCTGTTCTGTAAGCATTAAGACATATTTGTTTACAAGAGTTCTTACTACTTTACCGTAAGGTCCCAGTGCAGGTTACAACAATTTGATATACAATTATAAAAACAGATGCAACCTTTACTATGATAAAACAAGTAAAGCCATTCCAAATGGAAATAATTGCATACATTTAACAAAGGAGGTTAGTCTCACAATAAAGAGTAACGTCTTCAGTCTACTGCGTAAGCAGTACAATGAAGCTGCACCTCTGTCGGGAGGCAATTCCCCCATTTAGCAGCTTCCACACTCGTAAGGGTGGTGGAATCACCAGGAGTTCATTTAGTGCCAAAAGTGGGAGAAGCAGTATCAATTCCTCATCTAAATTGGCCTGTGCCATTTGGTTGCTACTCAGTATCATGGGAGGTTAAGATGATGTCTGGCTGTTTCCTTTCTTGATCATGAACAAAAACCCAGGAGTTCAGTAGTAATGCTCAAAACTAGTTTTTTTGTATTCTGGATACTTTTGTGCTGCAGTGTTAGGTGGTGTGCCAATCTTGATTTCTCTATAATGAAAGGATCACTGTCCAAGCAGTCTGTGTCTAAATATTTCCCGTTCGGCTGTAACAAATAAAATTATGCTGACTTTTCCTGTGACTATGGTCAGAACAGCCCTGCTTTGTGAACAAGGCAATTTACCCCTTTTTCAGTTCATACTACAGAGTCTTGAACTGCTGTTCTGTGTGCAGTTGAGAGCTTTTTCAGGTCAGGGCTGCACATGTGCAGTTGACTACATATAAAGGGCACTGAAGTTCAGTCCCCAGCAGTTCTTGTTTTTCAGCTTTGCATCCAGCTGAGAATTTAGAGCTCAGTGTTCCTTAGCACTTTATTCTGGGTGGGGTGGGGGGCAGGAATTGCACACGTGTACTTCAGAACTTGTTGAGAGGTTGTTGTTTTGTTTAAGCAGGACTACTTTTATAATCACTTGAATCAACCACCAGAAATTGTTTGTGATTTTTATCCTGTAACCTAGATGTAGGGAGCCTTGGGCCCTCCAGATGTTGCTGGACTACAACTCCCATCATTCCCTGGCCATGGGTCAGGTTTTCTGGGGCTGATGGGAGTTGGAGTTCAGCAACATCTGGAGGGCCAAAGGTTCCACACACCAGCTGTATCTAAAAACCTTGAAAACACATCTAAAACATTTCTCTATTAGAAAAAGGAAAAATCTTTCAGGATAGGATGTACATGTGTCCATGTCAGGCTTGGCCTGAGTGCCAAGCCTTGAAAAACCTCTCAAAATCCCAAGCTAAGCCCAGTCATAGTCCAGCCATCGTTACCTTCTATGTGTAGTGTATACTCCTGGAACTGGGCTGACCCTACCATTAGGCATAGTGAAGTGGCTGCCTCAGGCAGCTGATTGATAGAGCAATGGAAGGGACAGCCAAATCTTAGTTAATGCATCATTGTATTTTTAATGCCAAAGGGGCGGAGGAGTGCTTCTGAGACTTTTTGCCTTGGGTGCCAGAATAGCTTACTTGATCTTGGATGCTGCACACCTTGACTTAGGGAGAGGGGATGTTTACTGCTCTGCTTCAGGCAGCAAAAGATCTTTATGCAGCCCCGATCTAGAGAAAGCTCTAAAACTACATACCTAAAAGCAGCCCAAGACTTTTAAATGGGGAGCTATCAGGGAGTGCAATCTCATGAAAATGAGCATTAGATGGCCTTTCCCCGTCTCAGATTAGTTATGAGTAAATAACCCACTTTACCTAGAATATCCTTGGAAGATATATTTCCTAACCCAGTTGTTAGGAAACCTAGTTGTTTTCTGACCTAGCCTCCCTTGAAACATAAGATACATCATCCTTAGACTCCTAACACATCATATTAACACACACACTGTCCAAAACAAATGAGGTAAACAAGCATAGCGTGCTAGTACTAAGAAATAGGAGCCCTGCAGTGAGTCAAGAACTGCATACAAAAGTAATGCTACTCTTTGGAGAGTGTGGAAGAATGCTTCACAATTGCACAATTGCTCTGAAACTAATTCAGAGACATAATTTCACAGTTGTTGTTTTTTCCTAATTAATCTTATGCCATATTTTCTTCTAACCTGGGTCTGAATCTTGTACAGCCCTTGAAGTATTGATCCTTGGCTAACTCACTTCATTATTGTTGTTATTAATGTCTTAAATAAGCTAGTGACTGCAATAGCTGGCTTTCTAATATAATTGCATTTATTATATTTATAACCTGCCCTTCAGCCACAAGGCTTTCAGTGTGGTGCACAGCATTTCATTAAAAATATAAAATAAAACCATTAGACACCCCAAAGCACTAATTCAGCAGCAGAGAAACAGATTCTTTCAGCTGACCACTTCCATAGGCCTGAAGGAAAAGCGGTCTTAAACTGAGGTCAAAAAATTTAATGTGGGGGGCGACCATATCTCCAGCGAACAGACCTTTACTCTAACCAAATATGTAGTGTTATAAACAATGTAAGTCGAATAACCAATCCTCAATTCAGGCTTGAATAAAATTATGAAAAGTACACATGCTCAATATGATTTTGGCCTGGTTTGCATTGCACAGTCAGCCAAAAAAAGGCTTACTGGAACTGCGCGAACATGCAAGCTCTTAGAAAGGAGCTTGCTTTTCATTTTGCTCTTCCTGGTTCTACTTGCTCCCACACTGAACCCAAGTCCCTCCTCACTATGAGCAGTAGCCTTTTGGCCAGAACCTTGTCTTAGCTCCTTTCAGTGTGGGACCAAAAAGAACCAGGGAGGAGCGAAGCAAACTACTTCCCAAGAGCCCTCATGTTTGTACAGTCCCTGTAAGCCATAGTTTGGTTTACCTGGTCATGCAAACCAGGTTTGGATGGTAATCAAGCAGAAGAGTAGAGGTTGTGATCTTATTTTAAAGCTTCCTTGCTCTGGGTTTGCTTGTTCTAATTAGATTTTGTGGGGTTTCTGTTACTGTATTTCCAGCACTCTCAAGAAGAGGACCTCACTGCTTGCCTACCCAGTCCACCAGGTCCAGGCACATCTGCCCTTAACAGCCTGGTAGTTTCTTGTGCATCAGCAGTTGGCGTAAGAGTTGCTGCTACGTGTGAAGCTGGGGCCTTGTCCCTGAAGAAGGTAATGAACTTCTATGGCACAGTTCCAGGTGACACAGTATCCCCACCTAGCGCTGGGTCTCCAAGCCTGGATGGGGTGAAGGACAGCCGAGAGGAGCAGGTCAGGCAGGAGTCAATGCAGGGAAAGAAGAGTTCCAGCTTGGTGGATATTCGAGAAGAGGAATCGGAAGGAGTCTGTCGAAGGCTTTCCTTACCTGGTTTGCTCTCCCAAGGTGAGATGCTCACAGGTGGTTGCAGCATTATACATCTTGGGGATTTTGGTTCTTTCTTGCTGTGTAATTTCTGTGTGTGACAAGGCACACATATTTTTCCTTACATTGATTGTCCATCATTTTTTAAAAAATGCATAGTGTTACTTTGTTCTTGTTTATTAAGCTTGTTACTCATTTTTACACAAGCACCTCAAAGCGGTTCACAAATGTAGTAAAATACACAGTGCAGTATGTAAAAGCCAAAATAATTAAAAGCCAAGCACAATGCAAGGTAATAAAATCATATAAACAACTCATCCATCCCCTGCAATAGGTCTAATCACTACGATGAGCTCCAAAAGATACATAAACACACACAAAACACCAACTGGTGCAACCTGGACATCTTTCATATAGCTGTAGAAAAATCACAAAAGCTCCTCTTTAGGGGCTGCAAGTGCCAATACTGCCACTGCTAAGACAACTGTTGACCTCAAAAATGTGGTGCACTAATAACAGCAGTGCATGAATTTTTTAGATCAGCAGTTGTCTTAACAGTAAGAGTTTTTTTCACTTGCACCCCTAAAGTGGAGCTTCCTAACTTAAGGAACTCTTGGGACAAGTGCAGTCTAAGGGCAGGGGGCCAACAACTGCCCTCTTGTATTCTGGACACGATTATTCATTTATGCAGCACTTTTAATTTGCAGAGTGCTTTAAAATATTTACCCAAGCCTTGCGTTATGAATTGCTAAGGCAGGTTGACAATCAATTTAGTAATCCATCTTGTGCCGGAAATGAAAGAGGAAGGAAGAAAGCTACTTAACATTATCCCTTTCCTACCTAAAGCAAGTTTTTATGTAAAGCAGAGGTTGCTGTAAAAGTATTGATGCAGTCTCCTGTGTTTGCAACGTTCCTTAATGTTTCCCTTTAGTCGTAAGCATGTAGTAGGTAAACAAGAGGTCTAATAATACACTACTGCCCTGACGCTTGTCTCTGAATTCTGTTTCTGCAAACGAGGAGTGGCATTTCAAACCTAGGATAACCTAAGGCAAGGTTTCTCATACTTGGCTCCAGCTGCTGTTGGACTAGAACTCCCATCATCCAGTGGTCAGGGATGATGAGAATTGTAGTCCAAAAACAGCTGGAGACCCAAGTTTGAGAAACCCTGCCTTAAGGGATTATCTAGGTTAGAATTCTTTTTCAGACACAGAGCTAACTACCATGGAAAATGACCAGCCGTCATCTTCCCTGAAATTTGTAGAAGACTAGATTGTTGTTAAGCTGCAGTTTCCTCCTCCTTATGTGGCACTTAGGAAGTATGGTGCATCTTCTGTCCTCACACATTCCATTCTCTGAGAACAAAATGACAGATCTCATTCAAATTAACTACCCAGTGCGCTCTGAGCTACAGGTGTGAGTTGCCCTTAAGTGTATGTGTCTGTGTTAATCTTGGAGTTTATTTTGGATTTGTTGACCTGGATTGACAGGGTGACAACTTGAAGGTGCTGCAAGGTGACATATTGCCTTTTCAGTTTAAAATGAAACAGCGCTGTTTGACCAAGCCATACTTGTTGCATATTGCTTAGTCAAGATCTTCATAACATCCTGATGTTCCCAAATGACTTTGTGAATCAGCCCTCTTTGTTTGACTGAAATATTTTATTTTAGTGTCTGTACACTTTTTGTTTCCCGTGTTAAAAGTTTCTCCAAGGCTCTTGAGGAAAGTTGGACGAGCCAAGATGAGGACCGTGGCCCTCACACCAACCTACAGTGGTGAAGCTGACGCCCTTCTTCCATCTCTGCGAACAGAGGTGTGGAGCTGGGGTAAAGGAAAAGAAGGGCAGCTAGGACATGGTGATACTCTGCCAAGGTAAGGTTTCACTGAGGAAATCTGTTCCGTGCCAATAGGCAGTGATATTTGGGGTTGATCTTCTATAGCTGTTTGACTATGTTCTGTTGAATGCTTCATTATATCATAGAATCATAGAGCTGGAAGGGACCCGATGGGGCCATCTAGTCCAACCCTCTGCAATCATTAGATGACAAACATCTAACAACACAATAACTTGGGATCAAGATTTGCTTGATATTTTCATCTATAATGCTACCAATACCTTAGATGCATTGAAATATTTCTCCTTATTAAGCCTATGGAATATATCATTTGCTGTGTGTAGATTTCCTGTGTGCTTACCTTGTGGGTCCTGATTCTGTTTTGTGGGTTCATAGGCTCCAACCACTTTGTGTAAAAAGTCTTGATGGGAAGGAAGTAATTCATTTGTCTGCTGGTGGCCACCATTCCTTGGCACTCACTGCCAAATCGCAGGTATGAGGGTGAAATACTGTTTGCTTCTTTTCCAAGGGGTTATAGTGGGATCTGCTTGTTTTTCCTGGGTCAAACTCTCATTTCACTTTTCGGAAAAGGAAACTTGAGCAGCACGCATAATGGACTTCGGGGCCTTTTTACATAGGTGTATATATTTTGTATGAATGTGTGCATCTGAGCTTCAACTTTTTTAAAAAAGCATGCACATCTGTTTCAAAACTTCTCCTGAAATGTAGAAAAAGATTGGTGTACACCTCTTCAAAAGCAGAGGTAACTAGCTAGTGAATTGTGTATAAGATATGAACTACCAGATGACATTTGTTCTGGCTTGTCCTCATGCCTCAATGTTTTTTGGGATCGGCGCTGGTATAATTCTTCCCCTGTATGAATGCGCAGCAGCAAGGAACTTGGAAATGACTGGCAGATAAGGAACAGTGGCAGAAATGCCAGAAAATAGAGTGGCAGTAGTTTAAAGGAGGGGGAGGAAGAGAAGGAGAGGAAGAAAGGGGATAATAAGAGAGAGGCTGGACATGCACAAGAATTTCCCCCAACACCTATAATAATGAAGGGCAGAGTGGGAAGAGAAAGTCAGACATGTGCAATATATCTGGTGGGAGAGACTAAGGAATCTGATCCTACTTTGCGCCCGCTAACTAGAGGTTTAAACCAGGGATGGGAAACTTGTGACCCACCAGATGCTGCAGCGTCCCCAATCCCTGTCCGTTAGCCATGCTGGCCTGGAAGTTGAGAGTTCAACAGCATCTGGAAGGTTCAGGTTCCTCAGCCCTGATGTGGCCGTGGTTTGCTTTAGAATCAAAATCAAAAGTGGAAGCTTTGAGTCAAAATCAAAAGTGGAAAGATGAGCCCACAACTTGCTGAGGTTTGCACATGCTTGTTAATGAGAAGCTCATGGTTTCCTATTGCATCTGAACCAAGCCAGACAGTTTTAGTGTTCTTTCTTCTTCCAAAAATGGGGGTTCTAGAACTAAGTCCTGCTACTGTGAAGCACTGGTTGAGGTTACAGTATTGGGTGGTGAGGAAAGGGCATTCTGCCCATGGCTTCTGTGGGCAATAGAACTGGCCTCTGATCTATAGGGTGCTGAACTGTACAGCTTCATGCATTTACCATCCTGCTCCTAAAAGGAGATTTGCTTCTGCAAAAGGTAGGAAAAAATATCTGGATGGACTTCTGTTAATTCATGTAGTCTCCTAACATACTGTAATCCTAATTATTTGAAAATGGCTATCCTTTCCCACCACCCCTTCCCCTTGATCTTTTTACACAGGTATATTCATGGGGCAGCAATACCTTTGGGCAGCTTAGTCACTTAAGTTCTCCAACCACAGTCCCTCGCCTTGCAAAGGTACTATATGTGTCTTTTTTATATATAAAAAAATCAGTGCTACTTGTGACATTTGTGGTTATTTATGTGGACTTCAATCTTAACTAGCAGTTATTCCTCTTTGCATCGTGTATATTGGTAGGGGGGTTGGCTCATCTTTGTGGACAGAAAAAATTGTAGGCTCTAGGACCCTGTGTTTCTCTTGATAGGGATTGTGGTTTTCCCTGCTCCCAAACTGTGCAAATTGGGAACAACCCCCAACTTCAAGCAGCAAGCTGAGCAGAATCTTCCCTACAGCTTCTGCCAGCTTGCAGCTATTGTGAGTTTGAAATGACCCTGCAGTTGCATTGCAGTTCAGAGGGCCTTGGAAGTGCAAGGCAAATGTGGGGATGATCCTTGCCCTCCCGCTGCAGTTTTGGTTTTGAAACAAGCTGGGACTTGAAGCACAGCACTAAAAATAACCCCCAGCCCTCTTAAGCTCTAAAAAAGAAAGGCTGGGGTTTGTTTGGGTTCAGCATTTGCCAGGTATTTGCGTGTCTGAGAAACACAGCAGCTAAACAAGTCTTTACCACTCTTTCTAATTTCTGAGCCAGAAAGGAGAAGCTTTTGTGGTTTTGACCCTATACCTTCGCAGCAGCCAAATAACCCCCAGATTTCCTCCTACCCAAAACTATGGATCATCCCCATAGTTGCTCTGAGCTTCTGAGAGCCTCAAAAGGTTGGAATTTCATCATTCTTATCAGACTATGGTGGTGCACTCACCATGACCATTGAAAATGTTGGAAGGCTGGATAGAGGCAAAATAAGCCTGAAAAATGAAATCATACAGGCAGTTAAAATCCCATTGCATAGCACTTTACTATTGAAACTGTACAGGGTTGCATTTTAAATTCTTCCCAAATTCTTGCACAGCCAAGAGCATCTTAATTGATTGAAACCTGTCCCTGCTGCTTTAAGCAGGTGTCAAATTTCCACATGTAAAACACTAAAGTTCTTTGATGAAAGCCCCTTAGAAGCCCATTCTCAATTGTCAACAAGGATTTCCCTTTTTTATTATTATGTCTATTTATTTATTTTACTTCTAGGTGTGCGATGACAAAAGCATCTGGAGCATAGTAGCTGGTCCAGATTATTCATTATTCCTAGTAGATGGAGAAGAGTTTCAACCTTTGTTATACTATAGTGGTCGAGAAGAAAAGAAAGAGAGTGATGTTTCATCTGAAAATAGCTGCTTTAAAAATTCAACACTGTTACTAAATTGTAGTAAGGTATGAATTAAGTTCTGTGTCCTAGAAAACTTTAGGGCCTAGCAGTGCCATGATAGTGCCAAGATGCAGAATGGTAGGGTTTGGAAAAGTGTAAGCTGGTGCTCATCTCCCCAGTGAGCCCAAGCCCCTTTCCCCCCAAAAATTCAAATTCTCCTTCAAAAGTCCTCTCTGCTCCAGCTGCTCCCTTCTCTCTCCTGCTCAAACCAACCTTACAGCAGCAGGAAGGCCTTGAGAAGGGGCTCTTGTTAGCCCCTCAACCCTGCTGCAGCAATATGCCAGGCACAACAAATTATGGAAATTGCATTTTCCATAGTTCCTTGCACCTGGGGTGCTGCTACTGGCCTTCCTGTTCCTTTTAATAGGTATGGGGGTTTTAAAATTAAAAAAGGAAGGTGATGAAGTCTCTGGACTTTTGCTGAACTCCTGGTCTTGTCAGTGAGACCATGGCATGGCAAACTTTGAAATTAGCTGGGATAACATGATGCTGAGGAACAGGTGTTGTCCATCACTAGTCAAGTTTTAGGCTTAGTTACAGGCTATGTTATAGTACAGTAAGAGAGGAGACTTCATAAAGGTGTTCTAGGAGGCTGCTTCAAGCATGCAGGGCAATAAGAAAAGGAGGGCAGCAGTTTGAAGGAGCTGATGTGATCACACTGGATATCACAGGAAACTGTGGTATAACAAGTCAGGATATTGGTGCCCAAACTGAGTATGTGTTGCAGAGATGGGGGAAGAGTGTTTAGGCAGAGACATCAGCTTGTTCTTGGACTGATAAAGCATATTTTATCAGTCCAAGATTGTGGCATATGAATTGGGCCAATCTAATAAGTCATTTGACTGCTATATTTATTTTTATATCTTGATTTCTGGCTATATAATAAGGTTTCTGATTAGACGGCAGAAAGTATACATATTAATGAAACCTGTCTGCATTTTGTGAGTGTTCCATTGTGTAAGGTGTGTAACACAGAAGAGCTTGATTTCTATATTAAGTCATGGTTATTTGTAAACCCCTTATCTAGGGGATTTTTAATACAGTCTGTCTTCTCTCCAGCTAGGGTACATTAGCAGTGTGATGGCTGGTGGGAATAACTGTTTGGCTTTAGTGGACAAAAACATTATGGGCTACATTGCAAGTCTGCATGAGTTGGCTTCGATGGAGAGACAGTTCTATTCCAAACTGAGTGCTATAAAATCTCAAGTTCTCAGACCCCTCTTGGGATTAGGTAAGCCGTCTATCCACAGCATCCCTTTTCTGATTGTGACTTCTTTAGAAACACAACCTCTTGATGTTTGTATGTTCCTGGAAGGCAGTACCTGCCATGATCTTGTCTTCTGCTTCATTATGCACCCAAACCTCTGTAATCAGATATCTCTCCCCTCTCTGCCCATATGCATTATATTTTGCTGAGAGGTTCAGATAAGGAAAGCACTGCAAGCTGTCTTTGTGCTAAAATGAATCTCCTGCTGTTTCTCAAGACACAGCACTGCTCTTTTAATACTTAATACACCACAAGCCCCCTTCCAGGTGAGCCTCAGCCGGCAGCCCTGACTGTACAGTCATACCTCGGGTTGAATGTGCTTCAGGATGAGCAGGTTCGAGTTGCGCTCCGCGGCAACCCGGAAGTAACGGAGCACATTACATCTGGGTTTCGCCGCTTGTGCATGCGCAGAAACGCCGAAACGTGACCCTCGCAGACACGGGTTACGTTTGCTTCTAGATGTGATGTGCTTCTAAAAGTTTCCACTCCTTAGTGCACACCCCGGCCTCAAATAGCTCACTGCATATTGTTTGCTCATCTCCTCTGCAGATAATTTAGGTGCTTCATCGACAGTGCAGCTGTTGCAGGAAATGGCTAGTACGTTCAGCAAGCTGTGTTACCTAATCGGTCAGCATGGAGCCTCTTTGACAAGCTTTATTCAAGGGTCGAAAGAGGCAAAGAACTTGGCTGTCTTGAAGCATTCAAGCCTCTTTTTGGAAAGTTACACTGAGCAAGTATCTCATTTTTATTCTCTGGAGATTTATTGTTTCAGGCACGACGCGTTACAAGAAAATCTAAGATGAAACAAAGAAAGACTTGAAACAGCACACTTGCTATCACCTGAATTATTCACTTGTACTGTAGGGCTGAACTTTACACATTCAGTAAAGTTGGCAAGTGCTTGTTCTGGACTGTACCACTTCAGATTGCAAGCCTCCTTGAATTCTCCCTCATGTAAAATTTCAAGAGAAAAGACACACAGCCACATTTGTGGCTGAGTTGGCACTGAAATGGAACGATTGGGCATTTTAAATGCCCAGGCATCATTGATGTACTATTGTGGATATAGTGGAATGTTAAAGCTGCCAGTCATTTAATCTTTAAGGTGCAATCCACCAGAACTCGTGGTGTGAAATTGCTGTTCATTTTGATGCATTGTGGCAGATGCTCACTGTGCAAGCCCTGTTGAAATGGGCATTGTGCAAAAAGTTCTTCGAAAGCTGCATCCTATAAGCTAACACCATTATTTCAAAGGGGGCACATTGTGTGTTCTTGTGTTACCCTTGTAGTCCCACATTGTGAGTCTTCCTATAATAGATTTTCACCCATTTTTTGTGGTGTGTGTGGCAATACTAGTGTGGACAAGCTGCAGTGCGGACAAGGTGTTAATGGTTATTGAAGCAACTATTCTGCAGAGAAAGATCATGCTGTAAGCACAATGTGAGACTGTAAGGTGGTGATGTAAGTTTTCCATTAGTCAAAAAGAGGTTGTTCACACTCGCTCCTTAGGTCCTTCATCCAGCAAATTCATCAGGCTGATTTCCACTTGAAATGCCTAGGCTTTCTCACTTTTCTTCATTAATGCCTCTGATTTAGGTACTGCACTTCCTTGACAAACTTTTTGGTGATGGGAGGATTTACGCTTCTCTCCAAACCAGCAATGTAAGTTAGTACTTCTGGATGTTGAGTCTGGTGATTTGATGTTACAGTAATGTCTGCAAATCCTGGTGTATTACCAATGTATCCATGTGTGAATCTAGTAGCTCTGCTTACTGTGAGTGCTAAGATAATGGTTAGTAGTTCAGCTGCATAGAATCTTGTACAATCCTTAGCAGCGGTTCTACAGAAAGAGAGAGAGAGAGAGAGAGAGAAAGGAAGGTAGGTAGGTAGGGGTGGTCTGTTAGTGTCTGAAGTTGGTGTCTCTTGCAGTACCTGCAAATGCACCTGTTCACACACCTTTGGCTCTTGAGGTATATATTTTTTAAGACCCACCTTAGTTTTGCAATTTTAAGTTGTTTTAGACTGTGTTTCGTATTGTGTAATATTGCATTTTAGGGACGCGGGTGGCGCTGTGTGTTAAACCACAGAGCCTAGGACTTGCTGATCAGAAGGTTGGCGGTTCGAATCCCCGCGACGGGGTGAGCTCTTGTTGCTCGGTCCCAGCTCCTGCAAACCTAGCAGTTCGAAAGCACTCAAAGTGCAAGTAGATAAATAGGTACAGCTCCAGTGGGAAGGTAAACAGCGTTTTCGTGCGCTGCTCTGGTTTGCCAGAAGTGGCTTAGTCATGCTGGCCACATGACCCGGAAGCTGTACGCCGGCTCCCTCAGCCAATAAAGCGAGATGAGCGCCGCAACCCCAGAGTTGCAACCCCAGAGTCGGCCACGACTGGACCTAATGGTCAGGGGTCCCTTTACCTTTACCCAATATTGCATTTTAATGTTAATGTTAATGTTTTAATCGTTATAACACACCCTGGAATCATACGGTGAAGGACGGGAAACAAATTGTAATAATACCTTCCCAGCTTCCTAGTTTTTTTCATTATTATGAAAGTTGCTTGCTTACCTTCCCTTTGTCAGATGAATCCCTGAAATAAAGTTTCTTACGCCTTAGAATAATGAAAACCCTTTTAGGATGTCATTGTGAGCTATCGGTGCTTTGCTCACAGGAAAGGATCCTGCCCCTTAACAGGTAAAATGAGACAAATTTAATAGAAGTCCAAGCTTCATCCCAAATTCTGGCCCAAACAGCCAGCCTGTAATAAGCATATATAACATTTGGATCCTAATGTCAGGTATTGTGTGGAGTAATAAGGGCTTTATATGGTGGTCAGAATCTGTTAGGTAGCTCTATTCTTATTATCTGTGTTGAAAACCATTGAAGCATTAGTCATTTCTTCCATTATGGGTATCAAAGGATGTAGGACTGTGTCTCTCCAGATAACGGTTATATGCTTAGAATGACTGATTGAGGAAATGAGATCTTTGCAGCAAGATACCAATGTCAGTGGCTAATGATATGAGATGGTCTTCTGTGACTATTCCTTTGTACAGCCTTTTAAGTAATTCATCATAAAAGGGAAGCAGCAGCTCACCAGGACTCCTCATTGTCAGGCAACTTAGCAGCGTTTCCTTTGAGACATTAGCCAAGACTTGGTCTTACGATAGTTCTGATACTCCTTGATGCTTGTGTATTGTGACTTCCAAGTGTTGCTCTCAAAGCACTTTAAAAATGCAAACCATCCAGATGGTTAGTCTGGTGGCTGAGAAAAAGAGCTTCCTGATTAAAAAAGAGAGAGAGAGCACTTTCCCCCCCCTTGAAGCTCGCTCGAAAATGAGAAGTCGTGGAACTAGGCAAGGTAGATGCGTTTGATGCTTCTGTGGCAGCACCTCGTTAATCATGTAGAGTGGCCCTGCTGTTTAGTTCACTAAGCTACTCCTTTGTTCCCAAAGCTTTGATGTCGCTCTTCTCTGCCTTGCAAGCCTTCCTTTCCAAATTTCCACCTTAACTTATTTCGTAGCTGTACAAATTCATTGCAAGTTCGATGTTTCATTGCAGACAGCAACACAGAAGAAGTCAAAAGCAGTAAATGGTTGCGTTCACCAATGCAGACTCGTGTAATATTTGAGTAGATTTTCCACCACTTTTAAGTTAGCACTTAAAATTTGCATTGGAAAACTTGAAAGGCTCTATTTTTGGAGGCACTATTCAGCTGATAAGGGACGCGGGTGGCGCTGTGGGTTAAACCGCAGAGCCTAGGACTTGCCGATCAGAAGGTCGGTGGTTCGAATCCCCACGATGGGGTGAGCTCCCATTGCTCGGTCCCTGCTCCTGCCAACCTAGCAGTTCGAAAGCACGTCAAAGTGCAAGTAGATAAATAGGTACCGCTCAGGCGGGAAGGTAAACAGCGTTTCCGTGCGCTGCTCTGGTTCGCCAGAAGCAGCTTAGTCATGCTGGCCACATGACCCGGAAGCTGTACGCCGGCTCCCTCGGCCAATAAAGCGAGATGAGCGCCGCAACCCCAGTGTCGGTCACCACTGGCCCTAATAGTCGGGGTCCCTTTACCTTATACAGCTGATAGGCAAAGAGCGTATCAACTTCCTTCGGTGATGCAGGAAATATACTTGGCTAGTGGTCAGCAGCAGTCAGCTCTGGAACTCTCTGCCCACTGAATTTTGTTGAGCATGGTCTCTGATGGTATTCAGATGCCAACTCAATCATGGCTTTTGACCTAGGCTTTTGGGTATTGTTACTGATACTTATTCATATGTCCATAGTAGAGGCTTTGCTTATGATGACACTATGATATTTATGTATGGATATAAAATTTTATTGACTTTTGCTGTTACTGCTCTGCGATCTTTGGATGAAGGGAGGGATATAAATGGCTTAAATCTAAATAAAAAATAAATCTCAAAGACATGCCACAGGGTGGGACAGGGGACACCCAGAACGTATTGCGGGGGAGGTATATGGTCCACAGGTTAGATACCTCTAGTTTAAATAAAGAAACTAGTCTTGTTAATAAGTAGTAATTTATGTATTTGATTCCCAGGAAATCTGTATCACTTCTAACAAGAGATAACAAAATACACAGGCTGCGTTCTCAAGCAGCTGTAAACCAAGAAGCTTGGTGTAATAAACCACACTGTGCCTGAACTGTGTGCAAGCAGGAAACAAGCCAGGAAAGTGATAGCTTAGGGTTACATTTGAACTCAGGTATGTGGTTTGCTGCTCCCTAAACAGGCTATGAGCCGTAAGTCATGGTTTGCTGTTTACATACGGATCATGGCCTGTTTTAGAGAGAAACAAACCACCGTTTTGGGTTGGAACCTAGCACTTAAGTCATCCTCTTGCTAGTTTGTTTATGCAGAGTAGGGATGTTCAGGTGCTTGCACAACCAATGCAGCTTTTGCACAGTATAGTTTATTAAGCCAAGCTTCTTGGCTTACCTTTTATGCATGAATGCAACTGTAGGATTTTATACAAGTGATGCTTGATGCTCTAAGGACTCCTAGAAATTAATGCAAAACATTAGCCTTGAGTATTTTTTAAGTGCAGTAGTCCTGGGGTAGGTCTAACTCAGGCTTCCTCAACCTCGGCCCTTCAGATGTTTTTGGCCTACAACTCCCATGATCCCTAGCTAGCAGGACCAGTGGTCAGGGATGATGAGAATTGTAGTCTCAAAACATCTGGAGGAAGCCTGCCTGACCTCTGTATCAGTGAAAGGGCGTGTAACCATGTGTATCTGGGCCCAAAGTCACATGGTGGTGTTCCGCAGCTGAAGCTAAGCAGATCCAAACCAGTTTGCAAGCTGCCTGGGTGGAAGGATACCTGGAAACCATATATAAATATGTTCTGAGTTCCACAGAAGAAGAGTCCGACATAAGTATAGTAAGTGTTGCACTGAAAGTGTTGTCAAAACATTAACACACATCTGTCTTTATACTGTAGGGATTTCCTAACTAAAAACCAGGCATTGCTTCAGGATCTGTCAGAGACAAATGAGGAGGCTTTCCCATTGGTAGAAGTGTTAAATACTCTGTTTTTCTTGCCAATCCGACGACTTCATAATTATGCTAGAACTTTACTAAAGCTTGCTACGTGTTTTGAAGTGGTAAGTTGTTGGATAAGAAAGTTTCACTAAACAGGAGATATTTTGTGTTTGTTTTTTGGATCTCATTGCTAACATAATCGTTCCAGGTGGCGTAATACTTTTAAACAGTTCAAAAAAAAAGTGCAAATGCAGTTGCATTTGTTATAATAACTAAGTGGTTTATTCTTCATTGTATTAGTGTTCCTTTTAGTTACTTAAATATTATTCATAATGTTCAATCACAGGAGAAGTTGTTTCAGTTGATTTAAATATAACATTTTCAGAAACTGCAATTACTGTAGCGAAATATTGCAGTAGGTCTCTGGAAGCAAGTGTCAATTGCTAACCTTGTTTTGTTTGTTCCTTCTCTGTAGGCATCTCCAGAATACCAGAGCCTCCAGGATGCCAGTTCTTGTTATGAAACCCTTGCTGTCCATCTTAGCAGGAAAAGGAAAGAAGCTGAATACACGCTGGGTTTCTGGAAGACCTTTCCTGGCAAAATGACAGTACGTGGGCATTGCTGTAGTCTCTGCTAGCACAACTCTTTCCACTGTAGGATTCCATTGTTCCCACAGTGATGTCACCGTAGTTTCCTTCCCTTCCCTTCCCCTCTCTTCATGGCTGTGGTGCTTCCAATTTCAGAAAGTATTGTATTTAGCAAATAATCCTAATTTCCCGTTACGGCGGAGATGCATGTAAATTCCATCTGTGATGAGTGCGCACTACTGTTAATGACACAGGGGTGATAATAGGCATAGTAGACCTAATTTGTGTGCCTGCCTCACTCCTCAATTACAGGATTCCTTGAGGAAACCCGAACGGCGACTAATCTGTGAGAGCAGCAATCGGGGACTGTCACTGCAGCATGCGGGGAGATTCTCAGTAAACTGGTTCATCCTCTTTAACGATGCCTTGGTCCATGCTCAGGTAAGCTCATACTGGGGATCAGAGCTGAATTGTTCCCGTTATACCTGAATGGATGGGGCACCTCACAGTAAAAGGATATTTTCAGAGTTCTGTAGCAGTCACATCTCTCCCCATGCTCTTCAGAAGAACACACACAAAGACGACCTGAGGTCCATATGGGTTGTCGCTAGGGCTAGTCAGTGGCGGAGGAAGGGGCAGGTTACCCTGGGTGCCAGCCTGGGGGGGTGACATCGCCGCGGGCAGGCACCTCCCCCTTGGGACACTCGCACGGGCGACGTACCATGCCCCTGGGTGCCACACCCCCACAGGCAATGTGCCATGTCCCCGCCGAAGCCCCTTCCTCCGCGACTGGGTCTCGTATGGATGACAAGAGCCTTGGATACCAAGTTCTGTCTTCTGTGCAATGTAGATCACTCCCCACCTCTCTCTATTGGGGTTCCGAAACACAATTCAGAATTGGGTCTATTCCACCTGCCCAGCCACCACCTCATTAGTGCCATTGATCTTGCCGGCATTAGGTTTTGGAACATTATGTTTTGGGTCTTTGAACAGCATTGCCTCTCACTTGCAAAAAAATGTTGAAAGACAAAAAATAGTTGTGTACAGTTTCTCCCGGTCTTCTGGAGAGACTGGAAAATATCTTCCATCGCTAGCATACAGCGGCACTATCATTTGCTGCCCCTTAAACAAACAGTAGGTACAGGGTATCCTATGCACTAAGCTCTGGTTCATAGAGCCCGTTATTTGGCATAAATATGGTTGCAGCTTTACAAGCTGTGCAATTTCAACATATCAAATTGGGGGTGGCTGGGAACTCGTTAAGAGATATAGCAGTTGCATTTCAGCCGTGTGGCTTAACGTCATTCTGTTCCCAAAGGGGAAGAAACACTGAAGAAGGAACACCCACAAAGAGTGAATCTAATCCTAATAGGAAGGTTGATGCTTTTCCTCTTTTGCTTTTCTTTGCAGTTTTCAACTCATCATATTTTTTCCTTGTCCACATTGTGGGTAGAACCTGTTTCAGAAGAGTCTGGTAATATGTAAGTATGTCAAGGCCATCCCTCAAATAGAAATTATTTTGTTGCTGTTGTTGATGAGATGAGTTTTTCTTTTGAAATGTCTTGGGTACTCCAGGCCTTTTGTGTTCTTTGTCCATGAAGTGATACTCGACTTGCATCCTTTAAAGGCAGTGGTGGGGAACCTTGTGGCCTGTCCAGCTGCTTTTTGACTCCAACTCCCATCAGTCTCAGCCAGCCAATGGCCAGGGATGATGTTCATCATAAACCAGCAGCAGCTGGAAGGACCACAGGTTCTGCATCCCCACATTAATGTGATTATCGTGCTTGTGGTTAGTGAGATAAAGTTATCACAGGGGTACATGTTGGTCATTTTAATAATAATAATAATTTTTTAATAATTTTTTAATACCCCGCCCTCCCCAGCCAAGGCCGGGCTCAGGGTGGCTAACAAGCAATAATAAAAACAAGTTGGATGAATACAATTTAAAAACAAGATTAAAATACAACAATTAAAATATTGAAACATTAAAATATTAAAATGCAGCCTCATCACAGGAGGAGAAAGGAAAAAGAAAAAAGAAAGAGGGGGAGGGAATCAAATTGGCTCCAAGCCAAAGGCCAGGCGGAACAACTCTGTCTTACAGGCCCTGCGGAAAGAAATCAGATCCTGCAGGGCCCTGGTCTCATGAGACAGAGCGTTCCACCAGGCCGGAGCCAGAGTTGAAAAGGCCCTGGCTCTGGTTGAAGCTAATCTAACTTCTTTAGGGTCCGGGACCACTAGGGTGTTACTATTTATGGACCTTGAGGCTCTCCGTGGAACATACCGGGAGAGGTGGTCCCGTAGATACGAGTGTCCTAGGCCGTGAAGTATGTATTTAAGCATGTATTGGCTGGACATTAAGTCTTGTAAATGCAGATATGATGAAATCATCCAAACCAGTGCAGTCTAATCTGTAATTATTATTATTATTCTCATCCTCATCATTTTTGTTTTATTAATTGCCTTCTAGATTACCATCTCAAGGCATTTTACATATAAGATAATTAAAAACATAAAACAGTCAATACATTTAAAACTAGACTAAACCCCTAAGAAATATTCCAGTGTGCTTTTGTAAGGAAGAATGCTGTGGCATTTCTTGTGTTTAGACAGGTAAGACTATTCATGCAATGTGATACTGGTGCAGAATTCAGCTTCCTACAACCTTTTTTCTTAGCTTGAAGCAGGCTTTCTAGTCCATATGGATGTGAGTACAGTGGTACCTTGTTTTGCAGCCGGGATCCGTTCCGGAGCCCCGGCTGCTAGCCGAAAATGATGCAGGGCAAAATGCCATGTCTGCGCACACGTGTGGAGCGGTTTGTGCTTCTGCGCATGCGTGAGCGGCAAACCTGGAAATAACCCGGTACTTCCAGGTTTGTTGTGGACATTCACCAGAATGGACGCTAGACAAGGCAGACATTCGCAGAGATATTACTGTGTAGGCTTGGCAGCTTGGTAATTTCTTATGAAACAAAAGGATGGCTGAATAAAGCTAGTGGCTTAAGGATCTGGCATAGGTAAAGTAAAAGATGCCAGATAAGCATAAATACTTTACTTAACTTGCACAACTTGGAACTTCTTCATTTTATTTTGGTACAGAGTACAGTCTTCCTTATAATCGCTAGTGATAAGAGACTGAAATAGGATGGAAGGTGTTAGATTACGTGGCACTTTACTGTTGCAAATGGAGATTCCCCATTTCTCATTAATTTAGGGAAAGGGGGAACATTTCTTTAAGCCAGAGGCTAGAAGGAAAAGGACAGAAAATAGAATGTGACTCTGCCCCCTTTGCTTTGGTATTAATTTTTGCCTGTGCTAGCTACAGTTATCTGTTCAATTATTTTTCTTTTTTCTTTTCTTATGTTCTTTTTACATGAACCTTTTTTTTTCCTTTTTCTTTTTTTGTCTTTATACTAGGAATGGTTTGAGAGTCACTACACCAGAAGAACAGTTCATCCTTGTTTCATCAACACCACAGGAAAAGGTAGGCAGGCACAGAGACTGCATTCTCTCCTCTCCTCCCCTGTTTGCACCACTTGCCGGTTGGTTAACAGCAGCAACATAGGAAGCTGCCTTATACTGAGTCAAACCATTGGTCCATTTAACTTTATTGTGTACACTGACCAGCAGCATTTCTTAGGGCTCCAGGCAGCATAATTCCCAGTCCTGTTTGGAGATGCCAGAGATTATACCTAGTGCATGAGTTGTGATCTTCCTCCATTACTTCCCCACAAGGAATGTGGGCTTGGCTTACTTGTGAGAGCCATCTTAAGTGCCTTAGCTACTTTGAACATAGAGTACCGTATTTCTCGCTCTATAGGACGCATTTTCCCCCCTCCAAAAATTAAGGGGAAATGTGTGTGCATCCTATAGAGCGAATGCAGGCTGCACGGCTAAGCCCAAAGCCAGAACAGGGAGACGTCTCGCTGTTCTAGCTTGGGGATGGCTGCGCACAACGGAAGGCTGTTCCCAAGCCAGAACAGGGAGACGGAGACAGAGCAGCGCTCCCCCCCCCCCCCACCGCCAGCCCCACAAGCTCGGGTGAATGCACCTTGAACGCACCTTGTTTTAGAGGGGGAGAACAAGGAAAAAAAATTCCCCCCCCTGTTCTCCCCCTCCTATGGTCCGGTGCATCCTATGGTCTGGTGCGTCCTATAGAGCGAAAAATACGGTACTTTGTAAGCTTATTTTCTCTGCTTATTTCACTCTGTAACCTAAGGGAAATCAACATACAATGACCCTGCTTGCACAGCACGGCAAACCATAGTTAATGGTATACCGCAAACGTGTCTATCTGAGTTGTTCACCTCCTTTCTGGTTGCATGTGGATGAAACAAGCCACAATTTAGCGTTGCATCCAAATCAGATGGTGGTTCATTTTGCAACACAATCTGTAAGCCGAGATTTGTTCTTGGCTGATCATAGTTTGTTGGGAGTGAAATCATCCATGGATCAAATGTAACGCTAAGACAGGAGTTGTGGTCTGTTTCCTGTCTGTGCAAATGGGAGGAGCAAAACTAACATTGTTTGCTCGTAGACGGTAGCCCGTGGTATAGAAGACATGCAAGTATGGTCCACATTGCTGTAGCTGAGTATGTAGCATCTTCAAAAAGTGACTTGTGATCCATAGTTGGCCCAAAGATGGTTCATGCCATTGCCAATCATTGCCAATTATTTTTTTAAATTTAAGTTTAGTTTGTTGTTAAGTGACGTAGAGAATGATGACCATAAAATGGTGGTGTATTAAAAACTCACCCTTTGTTCCAAGCAGAAGGTAAATGGGGCCCCAAGTCTGAAAAGGTTAAGATTGCTGGAGCAGATGAACTTTTGCAGTTTCGTGATTTTATTCATTTATTGATTCTGTGGCACCAATAAGTCTTATCAGACTAACTCCAAGAGATTCCTTCAGTACAGTAGTACCTCAGGTTAAGTACTTAATTCGTTCCGGAGGTCCGTGCTTAACCTGAAACTGTTCTTAACCTGAAGCACCACTTTAGCTAATGGGGCCTCCTGCTGCCGCCACGCCGCCGGAGCACAATTTCTGTTCTCATCCTGAAGCAAAGTTCTTAACCTGAAGCACTATTTCTGGATTAGCGGAGTCTGTAACCTGAAGCGTATGTAACCTGAAGCATATCTAACCCGAGGTACCACTGTATTCCCATAAAAGTAGTTATGAATAGAGAGGAGGAACACAAAGGGTAGGCAAAACCTTGAATACTTTTACTGTAATTGTTTCAGACTAAATGGCTGAGAGCGATAAGCCAAGCAGTGGATCAGGCCTTAAAAGGGACGACTGACTTGCCTCCTTATGGAGTTAGCGGGAACATTCAGAGGCAAGAGCCCCCTATCTCACGGAGTGCCAAATACACCTTTTACAAAGATCCTCGGCTTAAGGACGCCACTTACAATGGTCGATGGCTTTCTGGGAAACCACACGGCAGGTGAAACTGTGCAAATGTTCTTATGTACATGTTCGCTAGTTAAGAGGCTGTCCTGTTTACTTTAAACCAAGCAGAAAAGCACCAATAATAACAGGCCAAAAAGAGAGAGAGATTTTCACTAATTGCATGGAAAATGTGCTGACTTCTGTTGCTACAGCATCGCTTGCATTTGGTGAAAATTGCTGCTAAAAACACGCCTCACGAGGAAGGATTTTTTCTTTAACATATTGGACTTGCAATAAATCATTTCAAGCACCTGAAGTTTTCCCCTGTTCTCTTCTTTTACATTTTCTCCTCTTTATTTTTGCTTAAAGCTAGGTAACAAGTGAAAAGAGGCATGTAAAAAGTATTTAAATCTGAATAAAGCAGAGTACAATAAATGAAAAGCCGCCTACTCTATGACCACTTAACCCTGAGCTCTAAAACCTAGCCAGAAAAAAATGCAGTAGTCCTTTGAACGATGTAATAGTCTTGCATAAAACGTGTTATGCTAATTCAAATGAGGAACTGGTCTAATTATGGCACTCTGTATATTTCAGGGGAGTTTTGAAATGGGCAGATGGAAGAATGTATTCTGGCATGTTCAGAAGTGGCCTGGAAGATGGGTAGGTACAAAGAGTTAAACCAAATTTGGGGTTGGAGAAAGAGAAGTCTAATTATTACTTAAAATTGTCTTACCACCAGCAAGATGTTAGATAACCTCCCTTTGGCTGATGGATTTATTTAGCTGTCAAAATAGTTTTTAGGAGTTTTGTGAAACTAACTTGTCACATCATATATTGGGTTATATCCAGTGTTGATCTTACTCATAGTAGAACCATTGAAATGTAGTGGGCATGACTAACTTATATCCATTAATTTCAATGGATCTGCTCAAAGTGCAACTTGGGTTCAACCCATGCTTACCTGGGAGTAAGTCTCAGATACTCAGGGTTTCATTTTAATCACTGTAACAAGCAGCTTGCAATGGGTTTGAGACATCCATGGTGTTAAACTAAAAAATCCTATTATGTAGTAGTGTACTTTTTTAAACAGTGTATTAGGGATTTGTCTGTAAGACACTTTCCTAAAACTTCTATTTAGCCTTCTATTTGACAGGTGAAAATACCAGTGCTGTTTCTCAAGTGATTTTCATCACTTTACCTTCAATTCAAAATTTGTATGAAATTCTGGAGAGCTAAACTTGTTCTCTCATGAAGTCAATGCAGTGTCAAAAATAAAGCAGTCACAGTTTGAACTGCATGCTAGGAATTGTTGGCTGAATCTATTACTTGTGCTTAAATTTAAATAGCTACCACCTCAGATATACATGTATAGAAAAGTCATATATAGGTGTTTTATAATTGTATATCATATAATTCATTAACCGTTACTCCATTACACATAATTCACAGATACATAGTACATTTTTAGTATTATTCAGTACAGTGGATGCTAGTATTATTCAGTACAGTTGCGAACGTGATCCGTGTGGGAAATACGTTTGCAACCCACAGCGCCGTATCTGCGCATGCGCAGGTTTGCGATTCGGCACTTCTGTGCATGCACAAAGCGCAATTTAGGGCTTCTGCGCATGCGTGAGCTCCGAAACCCGGAAGTAACCCGTTCCGGTACTTCTGGGTTCGGCGCGGTGCCCAACCCAAAAAACACGCAACCTGAAGCATCTGTAACCCAAGGTATGACTGTACATAGAGTACTGTACATAGAGGACTGTACTAGAGCCAGGGCTTTTTCGGCCGTGGCTCCGATCTGGTGGAACACTCTGTCACAAGAGACCAGGGCCCTGCGGGACTTGACATCTTTCCACAGGGCCTGCAAGACAGAGCTTTTCCACCAGGCCTTTGGCCAGGGCACAGCCTGACTCCCTCCCTCGGCAATCTTTGCAGAGCTCTGGCCCAATGGTTGCCAGTGGCTTGAATTAATTAATTTTATAATGATTGATTTTAGAGTGTTGTTTGTGCTGTACTTTTGTACTGTTTTATTGTTGTTAGCCGCCCTGAGCCCGGCTTCGGCTGGGGAGGGCGGGATATAAATAAAATTTATTATTATTATTATTATTACATGTTTACTCAGAAGTAAATCTTACAATGTTCAATGGGTCTTACTGCCAAGTAGATGTGTATGGGATTGCTGCTCTTCATGTTATATTCTTGTTTTCTAGTTGTTCAGGACTGTTATTGTTTTCAAATTGGCAGGTACGGTGAATACAAAATACCAAGCAAAATACTGAACAAGAGTGACCGCTATGTTGGATATTGGAAGGAGGGAAAAATGTGTGGACAAGGAATCTACAGGTAGTATACAAAACAACATGAGTATTGTTTTAAAGGTCAACGTGTGTGGTCCAAAAGAGAGCAGCATTTAACCCACAATGCACTTCAAAGGGCCACTTAACACACACACAAACCATTTCTTTCTATGCAAAACTTTTCCAGGTAGGAACAGCATGAAACCCCTATGAAGATCACCATGTGTGACAGTTTTCACTCACAAACACATTTCATTGTGTGAACACCTCCTGGGAAGTTGCATTTTGCCTTGTGTCCCTGCAGTGAAATATACATGTGCCCCTGTTGCTTCACACGACAATCTGTGCATAGATGTGATACCATATCTGTTCATGCTCTTTTTGCACAGAACTACATAATCTACAATACGACACATCTCCATTCCCCCCCTCTCCTGAAACTCATCACTGGAAATAATTGTCCTGTTTTCACATTCCTGCTAAAAATGTTGTTTTCTGTGTGCAGAGGGGGAGAGAGATAACACTCTTTTATTTCAGCTATGCCACTGGAGAAGTGTATGAAGGGAGCTTTCAGGATAACATGCGTCATGGGCATGGTCTCCTGCGCAGTGGGAAACTGACATCTACCTCTCCCAGTATGTTCATTGGCCAGTGGGTGATGGATAAGAAGACTGGATATGGAGTATTTGACGATATCACAAGGTAAATAGATTCTGAGCATTCTAAAAACTTATGCTAAGTAGTTGCTTATTCCTCTAGTTTACTTGAATAAAATCACTAACAGGATGACATGGAATGCAATCTAAAACTTGTATGTCAGCAATCAATCACCTGCCTTTGTTTAACTCATGAGCTATTGCTTTAACTCATGAGCTATTGCTGCAATCTGCTCCGATTGTATATTTTATCTTTATGAGTGCTGTTTTTATTGTGTTATGTTATGTGAGCTGGTCTTTGACCGTAATAAATTATCTCAATTATCTCTCACCTGCCTTTGAACTTACTAATTTATATTTTAGCTCAGCATTCATGTTTCATAAACCTTAATATAAGTCCTCTTTGGAAATACTGAAAAGTGCGATAACATACAATTAAAAATAATAATGGCAAACTTATGAAAATGATACATAAACTGCAGTTAAGATGTACACTAGTTTGTGCCCTCCCCCAACCCCATTATAGAGCTCTGATATGACCCTATTAATTGCCGAAAAGGCTTCTCAGCTGGTAGGGTAGTATGTCTGTTGTTTAGTTGTCAGAGTGTCACAGAACAGGAGATGGTATGGTGAGCCTTATTTCTTAAAATTTAGATTGCTTTGGCCCTTAATCCCTTCTTGTCTCTTCAGGGGAGAAAAATATATGGGAATGTGGCAAGATGACCTTGGCCAGGGCAATGGTGTTGTGGTTACACAGTTTGGACTGTATTATGAAGGAGCCTTTAGCAGCAATAAAATGATGGTGAGTACTGTACAAACCAGTGTCTTACGGTTGAAGGAGCATTCCCAGCAGTCCCTAAGCTTACTCTGTTTTTTGGTGCTCAACGTATAAAAATAAAAATTCACTCCCTTTTTTCAAAGTAGCGTTTATGCCAGATTGGATCCAGACTACCTGTGAGCAGTTCCTCTCTTGAGGTGCTCCCAATGGTAGAAAAGCAGAGGAGGCAATTTTTGCTACCCCTCCTCTTCCTGCAACCCCCTATACCCCAATGAAAATCTGCTCTGGAGGGTTGGGGGACTGAGGAGGACAGTGCAGAAAGAAAAAGGAATAGGTGAAAATTGCCTTCTTCCTTCCTCCACCTTTTTCCATTATGAGTCTTCACTGGATCTCTGCCCTTCCCACTAAGGACAAGTTTGGATCCAGCACATTGACTGTTCTGTATCTTTGTGTTTCGGCTACTGTAAAAATATACATCTTCCTGCATTTTTCTTCCCTAATACTACTCTGTGTTTATGTGAACTATTCAGAACAGGGCTTGTAATGATTGTGATACTGCTTTATGCAGGGGACTGGTGTCTTGCTTTCGGAAGATGACACAGTGTATGAAGGAGAGTTTTCAGATAATTGGACCCTTAATGGAAAGGTTGGTAAATCATATTTTGGGGGTTTGCCTTTTTTGAGTAGAGCAGTTTTTAAAAATGAGTGAGTTCATTCTTTCTTTACTCTCTTCTCTCCCCTCCCCTCCATCCCTTCTTCAAAGGGAAGACTGACTTTGCCAAATGGAGACACTATTGAAGGTATTTTCAGTGGCGAGTGGGGATCTGGGATAAAGATTGCTGGAACCTACTTCAAACCCAGTTTGTACGATCATGAGAAGGACCGACCCAAAACCCTGTGAGTGAATGGGAGTTGGCTTCTGTTTAGACTGTATCATGTCTTTGTCTGTAGCTAGCCATGGTACCTGAGCCCTAGCACTGAATTGAATGCAAAGTAGGTTGCAGATCACAGCCTGTATTGCCTTGTTTGCCCAACTCTAGTTGTTTATTTCCAGCTCCTCTGCTTGGTTAGGCAATGGGGAATAGTACAGTGTCATTGCCAAGTCCTCATGCGGATTTCAGATTTGAGTGGAACACTGCAGGTTTTGTCTGAGGTGCTTGGAAGACAATGGGGTCAAGAGTTACAATGCTTGCTCTTTAGAAAAGGCTAAAAGTGGTGAAAATTCTGTAAGTCATATGATATCTGAGCAGCTGGTGATCAATGTGATGAAAGTGAAAACGTAGCAGCTGTATTTTGGGGGCTGCAATTGGTCACTGGCACTTAAAGAGTGAGGGCCTCTACCCTTAGACAGGCAGTAGAAATAGAGGTTCCAATAAACAGGTGGCGCTGTGGTCTAAACCACTGAGCCTCTTGGGCTTGCAGATCGGAAGGTCGGTGGTTCAAATCCCCGCGACAGGGCGAGTTCCCATTGCTCGGCCCCAGCTCCTGCCAACCTAGCAGTTCAAAAGCACACCAAAAAGTGCAAGTACAGTGGTACCTCTGGTTACGTACTTAATTCGTTCTGGAGGTCCGTTCTTAACCTGAAACTGTTCTTAACCTGAAGCACCACTTTAGCTAATGGGGCCTCCCGCCATTGCCGCACAATTTCTGTTCTCATCCTGAAGCAAAGTTCTTAACCCAAGGTACTATTTCTGGGTTTGCGGAGTCTGTAACCTGAAGCGTATGTAACCCGAGGTACCACTGTAGGTAAATAGGTACTGCTCCGGCAGGAAGGTAAACGGCAGTTCCGTGCCCTGCTCTGGTTTCGGTGTTCGGTTGCGCCAGAAGTGGCTTAGTTATACTGGCCACATGACCTGGGTAAACTGTCTGCAGACAAACTCTGGATCCCTCGGCCTGTAAAGAGAGATGAGCGCCGCAACTCCAGAGTCGTCCACTACTGAACTTAACTTTACCTTTATATACATACACACACACACACACACACATACATAAACAGAACTGGAAATGCATCTGTGCGGTGGTTGGACTGCACAGCCCATTTTGATTCATAATGGATGTTTTCAGGCATTTTTATAAGTCATCAGAGAGATGCTGTTGGGGAATAGGTGCCTGTCAGACTTGTGCAACGGTGCAGGATTGTCATCTCTGAAGAGCACTCGTGTGGCTGTCAGTTTTAAGTCATACAGTACCCATTATACATAGCTGTGGCTGTTTTTAAATTGTTAAACAAAATGTATGTCTATTTTATATTTATGGACAGCATAAGACTCTATTTCTCCCCGCCTAACCCGCTTTGGCTTTTATTTATGATGCTGTTAATTTCTTTTGACATCACTGATGCCCAAATCTGACTGTTGATCAGGCTTTCCTGCCAAACTTAGCAAACTTCTTAGGGAGCTGCTTTTTACCTCACCAGGGGGTCTATGAATAAATGTATGCAGGTGCCTCTGAAGCGAGGATTGTTGGCTGTCTTAAGTTCAGAATTTATTGCTTGATTTTTTTCTAAGAAATAGTTAATGCTGCTCACTTGTCTAATGCAGCACAGAGAGAGTCACATTCTCTGCTTTTTAAGCAAAGGCCTTGAAGTTACCGTAAGTTATTATTAAAATAATGCTTCTGGTCTTCATCCCACAATCCTTTGATCCTTACCACCTCATCTTTTCAGCTTGGGCACTATTAACTGTCCTGGTTATTGATATAATAAATAAAAATTCATTTATGAATCATCCCCCATGAAACGCCCCCAAGTGATGGGCAATAAAAACCATTTCAGCAATTGTCAGACGGCCCAACATTAGCTAATGTGTCTTATTAATTAACAGCAAGCTTGAGATGTTGAAGAGTGTGTGTGTGTGTGGGGGGGGGTGTTTCTGCCCTGCTCCACCCCATAATGTTCTAGATCTGCATGCTCTTCGGAGAAATTTCTGGTCCGCACATCTCTTAAGGCATTTCATCGAGAATTGTGATTCTTGTGGTTAAAATGTCCCCAGGCGGAAGCTTGGAAACCTTGCTGTTCCTGCTGATGAAAAATGGAAGGCGGTGTTTGAGGAATGCTGGCATCAGCTAGGCTGTGAGCAACCAGGCCAAGGGGACAGGTGGAAAGCTTGGGATAGCATTGCTGTTGCCCTGACAACCAATCGGCGTCAACACAAAGACAGGTTAGTGGTGAGGGACACTTGTTCTTCAAGAAACAGCAGGAAAAAAATATCAAGTGAAGTTCGGCCACCATTTTAAATTTACATTAAGATTTTTAAAAACAGCTTACTGGAAGTTTGCTATGGATATATATTGTAATATATGTAGTTTCACAGCATTTGTGTACATTTTTTAAAAAGTATACATGTAAAAAATCTGCCATTTTGTGTGTGGAAACCTCTGCAATTCTAGTGTTTTATGAATCTATTAGGTACTGACAGAATGTTAGTGTGGTAGCAAGAGCCTTTAGTTAGCACAGTTGATCACATACTGCCCAGAATTATTTTTAAATTAGTAAATTATAGGGGGAAAATTCTTAAGAGAGGAGATGGATGTAGAAAAGGAGGAAATGTTTCAGAGCAGATATGAAGGTTATCAGCAGTTTAGAAGAAATGGCTAGAAAGAGCCATTCCAATTGGCAAGAATTAAGGGCAAGTACATTATACAGTGGCATACTTTAAATAGGGAAGGGAGATATCCACATGAGCAGCCCTATGACAGAAGCAGAAAAGTATTATTTTTGTACACTTAAGAAAATCTGTACCTGTGGGATATTGGGAAACAAAAGTGTAGTTATTGGAGAGAGAGGAAGGAATGAGTGTGGCAAATATAATGGGTCCTCTGATAGCAAGATGACAGAAAGAGCTAAGAACATTTTGCTAGTATAATTTATTGCATTTTTCAGTATCTGGTTTCCAGGATTTGTAATTATTTTTTATTTTCTCATGTGTGTTTTTTTAGACTTTCTTGTTGATTGGTTTGTAGCTACTTGACCCATGTGTGTTTCCTATATAGCTTATAACTATATCTCTTCCATTGTTGCAGCCCAGAACTGTTAAGTAGATCTCATGCGCAAACTTTGGAGAGCTTGGAGTTCATTCCAAAACACGTTGGTGCCTTCACACTCGAAAAATACGACAACATTAAGAAATATCTCATAAAGGTATTGTGACTGTTGTTAAATAAGCTCTTATGTATAAGCTGGGATGCAAACAGGGAACACACTGTGTTCAGTAAACGGGACCTGCATGCATTCCTACTATAAAGTGAGGATTTTGTCATAAGTAATAAGTTTGTAAGAACACTATTTCCAGTTCTTTCCCCAGCTCTTCTATAAACTCCTACAGATTGCAGTCTGTGGTATAATTTTCAGATGATACTAGAGCAGAGGTCAGCAAACTTTTTCAGCAGGGGGCCAGTCCACTGTCCCTCAGACCTTGTGAGGGGCCGGACTATATTTTAAAGAAAAATAGTGAACAAATTCCTAAGCCCCACAAATAACCCAGAGATGCATTTTAAATAAAAGTGCACATTCTACTCATGTAAAAACACCAGGCAGGCCCCACAAATAACCCAGAGATGCATTTTAAATAAGAGGACACATTCTACTCATGTGAAAACACGCTGATTCCCGGACCGTCCATGGGCCGGATTTAGAAGGAGATTGGGCCGGATCCGGCCCCCGGGCCTTAGTTTGCCTACCCATGTACAAGACTAGAGCATTGATATTGTAATAATAATAATAATAATAATAATAATAATAAAATTTATTTATACCCCGCCCTCCCCAGCTAAGGCCGGGCTCAGGGCAGCTAACAAGCAATAATAAAAACAAGTTGAATGAATACAACTTAAAAACAAGATTAAAATACAACATTAAAACATTGAAACATTAAAATGCAGCCTCATCACAGGAGGAGAAAGGAAAAAAGAAAGAGGGCGAGGGAATCAAATTGACTCCAAGCCAAAGGCCAGGCGGAACAACTCTGTCTTACAGGCCCTGCGGAAAGAAATCAGATCCTGCAGGGCCCTGGTCTCATGAGACAGAGCGTTCCACCAGGCTGGAGCCAGTGCTGAAAAAGCCCTGTCTCTGGTTGAGGCTAATCTAACTGTACTCTAACATTGTAGAGTAAATCTTCTTCTTTTCTATAAGATGGGTAAGGTAAAGGTAAAGGGACCCCTGACCATTAGGTCCAGTCATGACCAACTCTGGGGTTGCGGCGCTCATCTCGCTTTATTGGCCGAGGGAGCCGGCGTACAGCTTCCGGGTCGTGGCCAGCATGACTAAGCCGCTTCTGGCGAACCAGAGCAGCGCACGGAAACGCCGTTTACCTTCCCACCGGAGCGGTACCTATTTATCTACTTGCACTTTGACGTGCTTTCGAACTGCTAGGTTGGCAGGAGCAGGGACTGCGCAATGGGAGCTCACCCCGTCGCGGGGATTCGAACCGCCGACCTTCTGATCGGCAAGTCATAGGCGCTGTGGTTTAACCCACAGCGCCACCCGCGTCCCATAAGATGGGTAGGTTATGTATATTGTTTGAACTGCCATTGCTTTAAACAAAGAGCCTTAAATAAATATGAGTGTTGCAATCAAGACTCTGCTTCTTTATGTAGCCGCCAAATTCTCTGACCCTTTTCTTTTTAGGCGTGTGATACTCCCCTGCATCCTTTGGGAAAACTTGTTGAGACCCTAGTTGCTGTATACCGAATGACATATGTAGGCGTGGGAGCTAATCGGCGGCTGTTGCAGGAAGCAGTCAGGGAAATTAAATCCTACCTCAAACGCATCTTCCAGCTAGTCAGGTAAGGAAAAAAGCAATAATAATAATAATAATTTATTATTTGTACCCCGCCCATCTGGCTGGGTTTCCCCAGCCACTCTGGGCGGCTTCCATAGAAACAAAAAATACAGTAAAATATCACAGATTAAAAACTTCCCTGAACAGGGCTGCCTTAAGATGTCTTCTAAATGTCAGGTAGTTATTTATCGCTTTGACATCTGATGGGAGGGCGTTCCACAGGGCGGGCGCCACTACCGAGAAGGCCCTCTGCCTGGTTCCCTGTAGCTTTGCTTCTCGCAATGAGGGAACCTCCAGAAGGCCCTAGGCGCTGGACCTCAGCGTCTGGGCAGAACGATGGGGGTGGAGACGCTCCTTCAGGTATACTGGGCCGAGGCCATTTAGGGCTCTAAAGGTCAACACCAGCACTTTGAATTGTGCTTGGAAACGTACTGGGAGCCAATGTAGGTCTTTCAAGACCGGTGTTATGTGGTCTCGGCGGCCGCCCCCAGTCACCAGTCTAGCTGCCACGTTCTGGATTAGTTGTAGTTTCCGGGTCACCTTCAAAGGTAGCCCCACGTAGAGCACATTGCAGTAGTCCAAGCGGGAGATAACCAGAGCATGCACTACTCTGGCGAGACAGTCCGCGGGCAGGTAGGGTCTCAGCCTGCGTACCAGGTGGAGTTGGTAGACAGCTGCCCTGGATACAGAATTGACCTGCGCCTCCATGGACAGCTGACAGCTCCATGAACTTTGTCTCTCATTTAGTGTAAAACTTTTATACTTCCACCTTTCTCTCTTAACAAACATGCATAAAGAAATGCATTTGTGCAGAAAAGCTGATCACCCAGCAGCCGTTGAATTGTTGCCAGGTTCCCCTGCAAGAAAGAAAACCGAAGAAAATTATTCGCAGAGAGTTATGTTTGAAAAAATGGTTGCAACCCTTGTTAAGAATTTTTGACACAGTTTGGTGAGTTGTGGTTAATTTTACACATGTTTTGATTTTAAGGTTCCTGTTCCCTGATCTTCCTGAAGAGGGCAGTTCAATCCCACTTTTGGTGACTGAGACCAAAGGAAGGAGATCATTCTGTAGTGGGAAAAATGACTCCAGGCCAGAATCTCCGGAACCAGGGTATGTAGATAAAAATCTGTTTAGAAGTTTAGTGTTTAGCCTGGAGAAGAGGAGGTTAAGGGGTGATATGATAGCCATGTTCAAATATATAAAAGGATGTCACATAGAGGAGGGAGAAAGGTTGTTTTCTGCTGCTCCAGAGAAGCGGACACGGAGCAATGGATCCAAACTACAAGAAAGAAGATTCCACCTAAACATTAGGAAGAACTTCCTGACAGTAAGAGCTGTTCAACAGTGGAATTTGCTGCCAAGGAGTGTGGTGGAGTCTCCTTCTTTGGAGGTCTTTAAGCAGAGGCTTGACAACCATGTGTCAGGAGTGCTCTGATGGTGTTTCCTGCTTGGCAGGGGTTGGATTCGATGGCCCTTGTGGTCTCTTCCAACTCTATGAATCTATGATTCTATGATTCTAAATGCTTGACATGGGGTGGTAGGATCGGGGAGTAAGCTCTCCATATCTGCTCCTTCTCTGATCAGTGGCTGGGGCCAGACTAGTCCTCCCTTTGCTGTGCTGATATTCCTGAGCTCAGTGTGTGCATGTGCACACCTCATAGTGTCAGTTGTTCCTCACACACAAATATGGAACACAATTGTTCCATATTTAGGGGCTGTGGTGTCATCCAACAAGGACAGACATTTAAGCTGCTCAGGAGCTTAAGAACTGAACAGGGGATTGATTGCTCTTTGTGGAAAGAGGAGCAGAAAGTTTGGGGAGTGAATTTCCTATCACGCCCACCCACCTTTCCTTGGACTGGTTGCCTTTCTTCCTCAACATGTGTTGTTGATAGGACAGGTTGGTAATTATCTAGGGGATGAGGGTTCAACAAGAAAGACCTGGTTATGTTTAGAGTGATACCGCATAGACAAATGTTCCCTGATACCACAATGAGGGATTTGTTGGAATGCAGATAGAGAGAATTGATAAGAATAAATGATCTGTTGTGACCTTGACGGAAGCGTACAATAGATGTGCCTTCTTGTTTTGGCTCATCTTCCTCTTTCCCCCCCTCCTTTTCCCCCTTTTTTCTCCCCCCCCCCCTTATTCTTCTTCTTCTTTCCTTTTTCTTTTTTCTTTCCCATAATGGCTTATGCTTTACGCCATGTACTTTGATATTTTTTGTAGATTTTTAGCTTTTTTCATTATCATTTTGTAATTTTGGTTCTCTATATTTATATGTATTTGTGTCAGGGAACTGCCATCGGCTCAGGGGGGAGAGGGGAAAAGCCGGATGGATTACAGAGAGCCCCCAAAGATCGTGGGAAGCAGCCCCTCCTCAGCGGAGGAGAGTAACCACGCCTCCAGTGGAGAGGAGCTTCAGGGCTCGGAGGAGGCGAGGCGGTGCCAGGACACCTTGCCTGGGCAAAGCGGGGAGGTCCTCCATTACCCATGCCCTCCTTGCAGACTGGGCATCAAGAAACTACTTTGCTGGGGAATTTTTAAGGACCACCCACTCACGGATTCTGCCAGTGAATGAGCCAGCCACGGGAGAGTGGCGCTCTGGACAGATAAAGTTTATTTTGGCATCAAAAGCGAGGCTTCACAGCCAAGCAGGGAGGCATTTGCCTGCTTGCTCTTGAGCAACCCCTTGGAGCCCCAACAATTTGTTTAAAGCAAAATAAAAGTCTTTTTAAAAAAGGAAAAAAAGATAAGACAGGTTGAGGAGAGCCGAGCCATATAATAAAGATTTCTGTGAGCTGCCCCTCGTTCATCCAAAGCTCTTTCTTTGTTTTGTGTTTTTCAGCTATGTGGTCACAAGCTCTGGGTTGATGCTTCCTGTGTTGCTACCGCGACTCTACCCTCCTTTGTTCATGCTGTACGCCTTAGACAATGAGCGAGAGGAAGATGTTTACTGGGAGTGCGTCCTGCGTCTGAACAAACAACCAGACATGGCTCTGTTGAGCTTTTTGGGGGTGCAAATGTAAGCATGCTTCAATGTGTTTCTCCTGGCTAGAGAATGCAGTACAGTGGTACCTCGGGTTAAGTACTTAATTCGTTCCGGAGGTCTGTTCTTAACCTGAAACTGTTCTTAACCTGAAGCACCACTTTAGCTAATGGGGCCTCCTGCTGCTGCCGGAGCACGATTTCTATTCTCATCCTGAAGCAAAGTTCTTAACCCGAGGTACTATTTCTGGGTTAGCGGAGTCTGTAACCTGAAGCGTATTGTCAGGGAACTCCATCGGCCCAGGGGCGAGAGGGGAAAAGCCGGATGGATTACAGACAGCCCGCAAAGATCGTGGGAAGCAGCATCTCCTCAGCAGAGGAGAGCAACCACACCTCCAGTGGTTCGGAGGGCTCGGAGGAGGCGAGGCGGTGCCAGGACACCTTGCCTGGGCAAAGCGGGGAGGAGAGAGGTCTTCCGTTACCCATGCCCTCCTTGCGCAGTAGGCTTCCGCGCAGAGAGGGGAGGCGCAGACTGGGCATCAAAAAACTACTCTGCTGGGGAAGGTTTAAGGACCGCCCACTCACGGATTCTGCCAGTGAATGAGCAAGGCACGAAATAGAGGCGCTCTGCATTCTAACGGTTTTCATCATCAATAAGAAACCTTTTAAAACAGACTATTGAAGCTTATTGCCTGATTGCTCTCGAGCAACCAGCCAATACTTCAAACACGTATGTAACCTGAAGCATATGTAACCCGAGGTAAAAAGGTAAAGGTACCCCTGCCCGTACGGGCCAGTCTTGACAAACTCTAGGGTTGTGCGCCCATCTCACTCAAAGAGGCCAGGGGCCAGCGCTGTCCGAAGACACTTCCGGGTCACGTGGCCAGCGTGACGAAGCTGCTCTGGCGAGCCAGAGCCGCATACGGAAACGCCGTTTACCTTCCCGCTAGTAAGCGGTCCCTATTTATCTACTTGCACCCGAGAGTGCTTTCGAACTGCTAGGTTGGCAGGCGCTGGGACCGAACAACGGGAGCGCACCCCGCCGTGGGGATTCGAACCGCCGACCTTTCGATCGGCAAGCCCTAGGCACTGAGGCTTTTACCCACAGCGCCACCCGCGTCCCATGTAACCCAAGGTACCATTGTACTTATTTCCTGTTTGTTACTGTCGGGGGATTAATTGTCACCTCTCACAAAGGAGATTTAGAGCTTTCCAAAGTCTTTTGGGTGTAAGGCTGGTTTTGTTATGGCCGTGCCACAAAGAAATGTGCATTCTTCACTTAATTCATCGTTGCTCTTAAGCCAACCTTTCCCAGCCTGGTGTCCTCCCAGATGTTTCAGACAGCAACTCCCATCAGCATCAGTGGAAGTTCCAGTCCAATGGCATCTGGAGGGCAGCAGGTCCAGGAAACTTGCATTAAGATGAGCCAAAAAGTTTTTGCTTTGATCCACTCAGTTGACTGATCCAGATATATGAGGAAATTCCACTATGCTAAGAACTCGGTCCCTGCTCCTGCCAACCTAGCAGTTCGAAAGCACTTCAAGGTGCAAGTAGATGAATAGGTACCACTCCAGCGGGAAAGTAAACGGCATTTCCGTGCGCTGCTCTGGTTCGCCAGAAGCGGCTTAGTCATGCTGGCCACATGACCCGGAAGCTGTACGCCGGCTCCCTCAGCCAGTAAAGCGCGATGAGCGCCGCAACCCCAGAGTCGGTCATGACTGGACCTAATGGTCAGGGGTCCCTTTACCTTTACTAAGAACCTGAAACCTCAATTATATATTTGTAAGGAAGTGTGTTAGAAAACAAATTCTTTTGTTTAACTTCCTTTCTTCCATGATAGGAAAATAATTAACTATACTCATGGTACTTCTTTCAGGAAATTTTGGCCAACGAAAACCTGTATTCTTGGTGAAAATAAAAAGGTATGTTATATTTCATCTGGAGTTCCCTTAACTGCATATCTTTGATAGCCTTTGAATTGAATAAAGCTAGACTGCAGTCACTGTGTGTGTCAGTTTTAATTCATTGCTGTTTTGGTTAGCACTTGACATTTATATGTCAATCATTTTTACAGTTTACAGTGTACAGTTCTTCTAGATGCATGGCTCCAAGGACATGTAATATTTATCGTTATCTTTCCTGTCATGATTTCACTTAAGTGATTTTTAAAAAATGATCCCCAAATCATTGCTTCATTAAAAGATACAGTACAATCTAATTATTCATTGATTTGGGTGGAGGCTTTCTGTGGTTTCCTTTTAGATGCTCATATTCTGCATGTGGTTAAGCTGCACTTTCTCTATTAAAGCAAAAGCAATAATCCTTCCGTATGGAATTTATAAAGTGCAGGTGTCCAGTTGGTACATTCTGCACGCCAGAGGCAGGCTACATTGCTGTTGATAAACAGGGAGAAAGGGAGAAAGAAGAAGAGTTTGGATTTGATATCCCGCCTTTCACTCCCCTTCAGGAGTCTCAAAGCGGCTAACATTCTCCTTTCCCTTCCTCCCCCACAACAAACACTCTGTGAGGTGAGTGGGGCTGAGAGACTTCAAAGAAGTGTGACTGGCCCAAGGTCACCCAGCAGCTGCATGTGGAGGAGCAGAGACGCGAACCCGGTTCCCCAGATTACGAGACTACTGCTCTTAACCACTACACCACACTGGCTCGTTTTGCAGACTAGGTGCCTTTGGGCCAGCACAGCCTGATGATATCATTTTGTGCCCATCCTGACTGCTAGCATCTATAGAGCACAAGTGTTCAACCATGATGAAGCTTTGATTTTTGGACATGGCTCAGAAAGAACGTGGCAGCAGCATGTCACCAACTTGATGTTCCCAGCCACAGTTATGTCTTGGCTTGGTTCTCATAAAGTGGGGACCCAAAGTATTTTGTAAGATGATAATATTCACTGAAGGATTTTGAGGGTTGCATTTCTCAAGTGCAGATGTCTATCACTCACTAGATAATTGTTCAAGTTGATCCTCTTCTTTCATTTTAATTGATCAAATTTACACATGACAGAATCACAGCTTTAATTCTATTTTTAATATAGTGACGATATAGAAGTAGGGATGGGCAGAGCAATCAAACTCCTTGACAATTTTGCATGTGTTCATTCATAAGTCTGTTCTGTATTGTTTTCATGTTACGCACATTTTTTAAAAACCCTACAAACAATCCGTTTGAATACAGTACATATTTTATCATAAAATAAAATATTAAAAATTCTCGCAATGTACCCATGGCTAAAATAGGTTTTATCCTAACCTATGCATGTGAAAACACTTCCCCCCACCCTCCGAAACCAAGAATTGAGTCGCTAAATTCAGAGGTGTTCAGAATTGAAACTTTACTTATGTCACATTCTAGTCGGAACATTAATCTGGGAGGTGAGGATCGGGTCTGTTTGCACTGCAGTTCACAGAAATCAAATTCCTCAAGCATCCCTAAATGTAAGACAAACTAAAGCATAAAGCTCACAGCCCTGATGTGCACTGTTGAAAATATCCTCTCCCGACCCCCATTTGAAGTAGCCTTCTCGAAACTGGAATTCATGCAGAAACTGAACTATTGTGGTGCTCTAGAAGTTGAAATTTATTGCAGTCATAATCCAGCATCTCTGATTACTTCTGAAATTGGTGTGATGAATTATTCTATCCAAGACACTGTTAGAAATCATAATCATAGGTTTTCATTCTTATGCTTAGGTATTGCCAAATACAAAAGATGCCTGTTTTGCTTCAGCAGTGGAGTGCTTACAACAGATCAGGTAATCTTGAACATTGACTCTTTATTGTCCTGTCTTTCTGGTCCTAGTCAGTAGTGCTACTTCCACTTGGTGATCTGAGGATTGTGGTCTTAGGCTTCGGTGGTAACGCATTTGCTAGGAAGCAAACCCCATTGTACACAGAGAGACTTACTGCCGAGTGAGCTGGAAGCATATAATGTATCACAATTTAATGTGTCACTGTGTAGAGCAGTCTTCTCTAGATATTTTGAACTGCCACTTCCAACATCCCTGATCATTGGCCACTATGGATAAGGTTGATAAGAGTTGTAGTCCAAAGCATATGAAAAGCACCAGAGTTTTGTTCTTCGGCCTATTTCTTGCTTTCATTTATGTGCCAAATTAAAAGGTGCAGTTCTCTTGTACTGGCTTTTTGACAGCTTCCTCTCTGTATAGGTAAATCCTTTGTGTGCATCAAGGAACCCAAAACTTGGGTTGTGTGTTTGATTTTCTTGTTAGAGAATGGGGTAAAACAGAATTCGCTCGCCACTATTTTACCGCCTTATTGAAATCTTTCAAGAATTTGCCTTGCCAGCGTCACGAATGCTTTAATTTTCCTTTTTTTAAAAAATGTCTTCCTAATAGTACAACTTTTACACCTGCTGACAAACTGAAGGTGATCCAGCAGACTTTTGAGGAAATCTCACAGAGCGTCCTCGAGAGTCTTCATGAGGATTTCCTTTGGTCGATGGATGATTTGTTTCCTGTTTTTCTGTATGTGGTGCTACGAGCCAGGTGGGCAGCTGTTTAATTTTTGCAAATGCAGTGAATCTTGTCATTTGCAAATGCAATGAATACTCATAGAATCATAGAATTGTAGAATTGGAAGGGACCACAAGGGTCATCTAGTCCAAACCCCTGTAATGCAGAAATCTTTTGCCTAAAGTTGGGCTCTAACCCATAACCCTGAGATTAAGAATCTTATGTCCTGGCAACTGAGCCAAGATAGGTGAAATGCTTAATTAAACAAAGTTCTGGGTCTAAGTGGACTAAATCAGTGTGTCCCACTCACATAGAATCATAGAATCATAGAGTTGGAAGAGACCACAAGGGCCATCGAGTCCAACCCCCTGCCAAGAAGGAAACACCATCAGAGCACTCCTGACATATGGTTGTCAAGCCTCTGCTTAAAGACCTCCAAAGAAGGAGACTCCACCACACTCCTTGGCAGCAAATTCCACTGTCAAACAGCTCTTACTGTCAGGAAGTTCTTCCTAATGTTTAGATGGAATCTTCTTTCTTGTAGTTTGGATCCATTGCTCTGTGTCCACTTCTCTGGATTTTTATTGATTACATGGGGCTGAGATAACACCACTGTTGGCTCTGATCCATTGGCAGTAGCACAATACTTTTTCATCTGTTACATGGGGGGGGGGGGTAATACCTTTGCTCTGGGGAATAGCTATCTTGTTACCCTGCCTTTTGTATTTCAGTGGTGATAGGTGGGTGGCGTATGGGAAGTGGGTGGCGCTGTGGGTTAAACCACGGAGCCTAGGACTTGCCAATCAGAAGTTCGGCGGTTCGAATCCCCACGACGGGGTGAGCTCCCGTCGCTCAGTCCCTGCTCCTGCCAACCTAGCAGTTCAAAAGCACGTCAGAGTGCAAGTAGATAAATAGGTACCACTCTGGCGGGAAGGTAAGCGGCGTTTCAGTGTGTTGCTCTGGTTTGCCAGAAGTGGCTTAGTCATGCTGGCCACATGACCTGGAAGTTATACGCCGGCTCCCTCAGCCAATAAAGCGAGATGAGCGCTGCAACCCCAGAGTCAGCCACAACTGGACCTAATGGTCAGGGGTCCCTTTACCTTTACTTTAGGTGTGCACTCTGTACTCTTGGTGAAGTCTTGTGAAATAGTGGCTGGTTGACTTAAACAGCTGTTCCCTTTTTGTGGCAGGATCAGGAATTTGGGTTCTGAAGTGCATTTGATTGAGGACCTCATGGATCCATATCTCCAACATGGGGAGCAAGGCATTATGTTCACTACTCTGAAGGCAAGCCTATAAATAATATCCTTATTTAAGACATTAATTGTTTATCTATTTTTTTCTGTATACACCATTTATATTTAGACTTGTTTGAACTGTCAGTCAGATCTCTCACCTGCTTTGATCGCAAATACAACGTCCTTACCTTTAGTCCTTAATCTTTGTAATCAGCAATAGCTGCTAACTAGGAAATCTGAAAACCACAAAGCTGTGCTAACTTGCTGATAACTGATTTTATTGGTAATATTATATTTCATGTAAACACCTTAAAGGTTTTGATGATTAAGATGTATATAAACCCTGTTAAATTAAAATAATAAAGTAGCTTAATCTGGATCCAACCCACATAACTGTATCGCCAGAATGGTGCATGCTCTAATTGTCTCTCGCTTGGACTACTGCAATGCGCTCTATGTGGGGCTACCTTTGAAGGTGACCCGGAAACCACAATTAATCCAGAATGCGGCAGCTAGACTGGTGACTAGGAGCGGCCGCCGAGACCATATAACACTGGTCTTGAAAGACCTACACTGGCTCCCAGTATGTTTCCAAGCACAATTCAAAGTGTTGGTACTGACCTTTAAAGCCCTAAACGGCCTCGGTCCAGTATACCTGAAGGAGCGTCTCCACCTCCATTGTTCTGCCCGGACACTGAGGTCCAGCGCTGAGGGCCTTCTGTGAGAAGCCAAGTTACAGGGAACCAGGCAGAGGGCCTTCTCGGTAGTGGCACCCGCCCTGTGGAACTACCAAATAACTACCAAACTTTTAGAAGACACCTGAAGGCAGCCCTGTTTAGGGAAGCTTTTAATGTTTAATAGGTTATTGTATTTTAGTGTTTTGTTGGAAGTCGCCCAGAGTGGCTGGGGAAACCCAGCCAGATGGGCAGGTATAAATAAATTATTATTATTATTAATAATAATAATTATAAAAGAATGCTGATTGTCATTTTTTAAAAAATACAACCTTATTTGCAGGCATGTTATTACCAGATTCAACACGAGAAGCTCACCTAAATATAGAAGACCCCGATGAACACAGCTTTAGTCTTCTTCACAGAAATGCACTTATGATGGACTGAGAATCTTTATGCGGTGGATGCAGTTCTGAGGCCTTTAAAAAAGAGAAAAAGCAGAGGCCAATATAAATGGGAAAAAAGAAAATTTATAAGAAGCAAAAATAAGGTTTCCAAGGCAGCTCTCGGAGAAAAAATATTTGCCCTTCAAAGTGGCAAAGTGTTTTTTCCCATCTCTTCACAAAGGCAATGTGTAGTGTGGCATCTACATGGAATTCATATAAAAGCATAGTCTGGAAGTATGCTGCTTGTTAGAGACTATCTGAGCTTCCCGAGGATTGAAGTGCACTATGGAACCACACAGTGTCTTTCTAAGTTAAACTGCCTGGGTCTATGTATCCACTAAGATCTGTCTACAGAACTCATGGCTTCCCTACTTCTTCTGATCCATGGCAATCCAAGACTTAAGATGTACTGAATATACAATTCATGTGACTGGAGCAGTTTCATTACACAGATTACAGAAGGCTAGCAATGTGGTCTGTCAGAATAAGTATATGCTTGGCCATGCCTGAGATGTTGGCTTAGTATGCAGGGACCTAGAGTACCTGAAAGGAAACACTTTTTTTTTTTTGTTCAAATGTTATTTTTGTTGTTGTTTAAAGAAGAGAGCCACAAAACATTCATGCCATTGTTCTTGTGACTTTTCCTTTGGTGTATGTGGATAATGTTAGCTGACATCTTGGATAAAACAGGTGCTGTCCTTCACTATGTCTGTCACAGATGTGGGAGATATTCTAGTTGAATTAACAAGTTAATACAGACAATGCCGATAACTTCTGGAAATCTGAATCATGGCTTTTGTGTAGCTCCTTTATTTAAAAAAAATATATGGTGGGATCAGTGGCTGTAAATGGAGCAATTTTCATAATAAAGAATAATTCTGTGATTTCTTTTGTGGCAATTAATACAAATTCCATTTGGGTGCTATTCGCTAATCACTCCAAGGTGGTTTTTCTGTTAAAAAATTGTGAGTTACAGCTCTGTGGAAGGTACCATACATACTTAAAAGTTATTGGTTCCCATCAGCTTCCCCCATTACCTCCATTTTATTCCACCCACAATTTAATAAAAATGGTACTGTAAGTTGATTCCCCAGTTGGCATTGAGATTTACGGACTGGATTTCTAACAACCAGGTTAAATCTCTGGCTCAAATGAGAGAGGAGTTGGGTTCTCTTTGTGCATTTCCAAGACTTTTTAAACAGCTGGAAAGCTCACCCGGAGACAGAGAAATGATCTTGAATAATTAATTTGTGAAAAACTCAAAATGTCAAAATTATACCAAGAAATCTCCAAGAGAGATAAAGCATAATTTTGACATTTTGTTTTCATTTTTCTCAAATTGTTTTTTCAGGATTATTTCTCTGTCTCAAACCTTCTGAACGAGATCCTAACCAGCTACTTAACGAGTCTTGGAAACACAAAATTGGAAACATTGATTGAAGCTTCTATTTCAAATGATACATGGCCCCTACACCAGACATGCCATACACAGAGATGTTTTACAATCTGGAAATCGGCATTAAGGAAATCAGCCCTGAGTGCTCACTGGAAGGACAGATCCTGAAGCTGAGGCTCCAATACTTTGGCCACCTCATGAGAAGAGAAGACTCCCTGGAAAAGACCCTGATGCTGGGAAAGATGGAGGGCACAAGGAGAAGGGGAAGACAGAGGACGAGATGGTTAGACAGTGTTCTCGAAGCTACAAACATGAGTCTGACCAAACTGCAGGAGGCAGTGGAAGACAGGAGTGCCTGGCGTGCTCTGGTCCATGGGGTCACGAAGAGTCGGACACGACTAAACGACTAAACAACAACAACAAGTATAAAAGGAGGGAGGGAATTAAAAGGGTGAGGAATCTCATTGTAGACAAAATATTTTTAAAAAAAATATTTTATATTATGTATGCGCTTATAATTGCAAGTTGCTTTGAGAAGAAAATACAACATATAGATAATATTTGCTGGATTGCTATCCATTCCGCACATTGGTCATTTTCACTACTATTTCTGTTTCCATCAGAATTCTCTGACATTCCTGGTGTTGAATATGGGATTGTTTTACCCTCAGTATGAACCCCGATCCCCAGCCATGTCATCAGGATAGGCCTTTGGGACAGAAGCCCAGATTCCCACTTACCAGTATCTTAGCACATTTTGAAGCAATGCAGTTTACAATCTAGTATAGCTATTGCATCTTGAAATGTCCAAACCCTAAAATATTTTTACCCTGCTTTTCATAATTCCTTTGTGGAATGCTATGTTTTAATTGTCTTTCGATCAGTAATTGCTAGAAGCCCCTTGCGTGTCTTGAGTTGGATTATTCCTAGGCCGTTTCATTATGAGGTAATGATTAGCTAAAGAGAATCCCATAATTAAACGGGCATAGATTTGTTCCAGTAACCTGAGCTGCGTTTGAAAGCTCTGTAGCAGCTTTAATGTTGCTGCTGTTTAACAAAGAAATGGATTTCCTTACTTTCTTTGGACTCTGAACTTGAATAGCTTCTATTCGCCTATATGGGTGTATTGCCAAAGGACAGCTACCTAAATATAAATATCTCTATTCATTGCCTCATGCTACTGATTTGGAAAAACAAACAAACGCAGGCGATCAGATCTATCCATGTGCTAGAATGGGTTTGCAAATGAAGAAATACAATATAATTAGACAAAAATAATAATGTTTCAAGCCAAGTTTTCAGTGAGAAAACAGTTAAGAAGCTTTGTTGTCTCCTTGATAAAAAGAGTCGCCCTGGTTACGTTTCTGCGGATTAAAAAGGAAAGGATGTCCCTAGATTAGCTAGAGCAGTGAGGTGACTTAAGTTACTAATATCCAGCCAATGTTTTCCTTCTAGGCAATTCCTTCTAGGCATTTCTAGGAGATTGGACTGTTGTAAATTCTGATGGGAACTTCTGGTCCCTTTCAGAATCGGCAAGACATCTTGTAGAAGAATTTCATCGTAGTAGCTGTGAAATTGAATTGCAGTTCAATACCTGGTAAGTGGGTTTTTTTCCTTGTGAGACTTGATGATAAACGAATCAGGTCCATAGTTCAACTAATCCTCCTGCTAGATTAAAAAAAGGGGGGGTCTAGAATCCTTAAAAATAAAGGACGATCATAGGGATGTAATTTTCAAAGGTGTTGAACTCCTTTAGGTAGAAAAGGGGAGTTATTCCTTTTCCATTTGTAACTGGGTGACTGTCAGTGAACGTACAGTCATTTCCCTGTCATTGGGTGTTACTATGTCCTTCAAATGTCTTCGAATAATTATTAAGGGTTCCATCGATAACTCATAACCAGCAATCAATTTGGTTTTGTATACTATTGAAATCCAGGTGTTTCTGATTATGGGACAAGCCCAGATGAAACAAATCAACACAAGTCATGTCTCCGGCATTTGTCTGTTTTAGTAGCAAATGTTCAGCTTAATCTCCGTGATTTAAAGTCCTACCTGAATATTAATTTATACAAATTTTCGTTAAGGTTTATTTAGATTGTGAAGTGTGCAATAGGTTTCCATTTGTGAAATGTTCACATGCCTCTCCTCCCATTTATAATGATGGGAAGCAGATTTACAAATTATCTACATTTAATAAGGCTTGGTTTCCTTTGCAAAATAGAATTTTCTTTTGTATGTTGGGGTTAGAGGCTTTCTTTGTCCCTTTTCCTTGTTTCATGACACCGTCAAGTGTTCTTCTTAGAAATGTGCGCATAAGGAAAACGATTTGTCTGTAGCATGATGTGCTGATAGCTTCAGGTACTGTATTGCATTGTTGATACCTGAGCATGTTTTTTCCTATCTACTTGGCACTGCAAACTACCAGGCATTTTTGTTTCATTTCTATTTATTTGGGCATATATGTCAATCAATCAATCAATCAATCAATCTTTATTACGGTCCAGAGACCCAACAAATCATTATAAAGCAATACACAATTCATACAGCCCACCTCCAGGTCAAACAAGCATTATGTTCAGAATATAGGCATCATTTGTTCTTGCAACAACCGATAAAAACTTTGCCACTGCTAATGTTCTAGCGTTTGTCCGGTCTTCCAGTAGGAACCTGACATAGTGAGCCTCTGATTTTCCTGGGAAAAGGTATCAGCAAGGGTAGTATCAGTTCAGCCCTGGCTTGCTCATATTTTGCACAATGCAACAAAATATGTTTTATGGCATATATGTACAAATCGCAGCCAGCTTCAGACTCCCTTCTACGTAGCTATGATTTGTTGAAATAAGCCAGGGTCATGGTTTGATGATGTCCTTTTCAAATATAACAATAAACTATACTTATTTAAAAATAGAAAACAGATACTTCTAATCTCATCACAACAGTGGAAAGGACAGGAGAGGGTGCGAACCTGAGGCCTGCTTAACTGAACTAGACTGTGTGCACACATGCATTGAAGTTTCATATGGGTGTCCTTCTTTAATATATAATTGGGCTACCCACACTTTTAAGATTCAGTTTTGTACAGTCAAAATCTCAAGTACGTGGTAGGCCTGATAAACAGCACCTGAAGAACTTTGAAACATTTTTAGGACTGTCATGGCAATCTTTGTACGTATGAAAGTATATTTGTTTTGGCAACAGTACTTTCCCCCTGAAGTTGTATTACCGTATTTTTTGCTCTATAAGACTCACTTTTCCCCTCCTAAAAAGTAAGGGAAAATGTGTGTGCGTCTTATGGAGTGAATGCAGGCTGCGCAGCTATCCCAGAAGCCAGAACAGCAAGAGCTGCTTTCACTGCACAGCAATCCCTCTTGCTGTTCTGGCTCTGAGATTCAGAATATTTTTTTTCTTGTTTTCCTCCTCCAAAAACTAGGTGCGTCTTGTGGTCTGGTGCGTCTTATAGAGCGAAAAATACGGTAGTTCCCACCTGTGTCTCTCCATAGGAAAGTGAACTCAGCAAGATAAAAGACTCTGCTTCCTGTTAGCAACCACATAAATCACACCCTCCAACATTTCGCTGATGACAACAGGGATGTCAGATTGTCATTGTCATTATTTTATTTACTATTTAGCCCCCACCCATCTGACTGGGGGCTTTCAACATATATAAAAACATAATAAAATATCAAACATTTTCTTTAGAAAAATTCCCCGTACAAGGCTGCCTTCAGATGTCTTCTAAAGGCTAGTTACCTTTCTCCTTGGCTCAGTGGTTGCATAACTCCATACCCTCCCACATTTCTCTGATGAAAATAGGGATGTCCTAAGGCAGGGGTGCCCAAATTTTTCCCAAAGAGGGCCAGATTTGATGAAGTGAACATGCATGAGGGCTGACCTAGGTTGTTGAGCTTTTATTGGATTGAAGTTGCTGAGCTTTTTTTAGGATTTTACCCCAGGACATAATACTGCCACAGGGGTCGAATAACCATATTTTTCGCTCTATAAGATGCACCAGACCATAAGATGCACCTAGTTTTAGAGGAAGAGAACAAGAAAAAAAAATATTCTCTCCCTCTCTGCACAGCGCCTCTCCAGCAAAGCGGGAGGAGAAATGGAAGGGGCTACTTTTCTCCTCCCGCTTTGCTGAAGGGGCGCTGCGCAGAGATGGAAAGCTGCGCAGCGCCTCTCCAGCCAAAGTCAGAACAGCAAGAGGGATCGCTGCACAGCGAAAGCAGCGATCCCTCTTGCTGTTCTGGCTTCTGGGATAGTCGTGCCAAGCCTGCATTCGCTCCATACGACACACACACATTTCCCCTTAATTTTTAGGAGGGGGAAAGTGCGTCTTATAGAGCAAAAAATACAGTAAATGTTGGGGGCGCCCCCACCACGGGGGCGGACCGGATTAGACCCCCAAAATGGACTTTGGACATGCCTATCCTAAGGAAAAGTGGGACATCCTGGGAACAAATCAGGAACCGGGATGGCTTCTGTAAATCTGCGACTGTCCCTGGGAAAGAGGACACCTGGAGAATCTGCATATACCGTATTTTTTGCTCTATAGGACGCACCCGACCATAGGACGTACCTAGTTTTAGAGGGGGAGAACAAGAAAAAAAGTTCTCTCCCTCTCTGCGCAGCGCCCCTTCAGCGAAGCAGCAGGAGAAACGGAGCCACTTCAATTTCTCCTCCCGCTTTGCTGAAGGGGCGCTGCGCAGAGAGGGAAAGCTGTGTAGCGCCTTTCCAGCGAAATGAAGCCAGGAGAGCGAGAGGGATCGGTGCACACCTCAAAGCCTCCGGAGCGCGGCGGGAGCGCTCCCACTGCGCTTCGGAGGCTTCGCGTTGCTTTTGATGAAGCCGTGGAGCCTGCATTCGCTCCATAAGATGCACACACATTTCCCCATAATTTTTGGAGGGGGAAAAGTGCGTCTTATAGAGTAAAAAATACGGTATATAAGATAAACAGTCTCATACTGGAAGGCACATTAATGATCTGGGTTTGGAAGTCAGACTTTTCATCATTCTGGAATCCCCCAAATAGGATGCTGGGTGACCTTGAGCATGCGAGACAGATCTAGATGCCCGCGTTGGCAGAGTGCCTTCTTCCCCAGACTGGGTTGTGTCAGTTGGATTACTTAGACACACAACTGTGACGTGGGGTGGAGCTGAGGGTCTAAGCTCTGCTGCAGCATCTTTCCTGGGAGGAGGTGAGGAGTCAGATTAGAAAGGTGAGAAAAGCACAGAGGAGTCATTTAAGCTGGGTGGCGGCAGTGCACATGCATGAACCATAGGCTCTCTTACGCAGAAGGGCGCACATGCGTCCCACTTCTCCGTGATACAGGAGTGTGAGAGGATAAGCTTGGATGAGTTTTATGCATGCTGGTTTTAGGGCTCAACTTTGGGACTGCTATGCCTAGTCCTCTGAAGTTCTGCGTGCCAAGGGAATTTGAGTACTGAGTCCTAAATCTGCATTCCTCTTTATGCACCGGATTTTTCGCTCTATATAACGCACCAGACCACAAGACGCACCTAGTTTTTGGAGGAGGAAAACAAGAAAAAAAATATTCTGAATCTCAGAAGCCAGAACAGCAAGAGGGATCGCTGCGCAGCGAAAGCAGTGATCCCTCTTGCTGTTCTGGCTTCTGGGATAGCTGCGCAGCCTGCATTCGCTCCATAAGACGCACACACATTTCCCCTTACTTTTTAGGAGGGAAAAAATGAGAGCAAAAAATACGGTAATTAGTATGTTTCATTGTTTAGTTGATTGCTGATTTCTCCCCAAGCCATAAAGAACTCTTACCAAAGGCTATGAATTTTCAAGGGATGTTTTCTGGAATCACTGTATTGGATAAGCAGCATTAAAAATGTGTAAGCAGATTATATTATATACAGATTGCTAGGTGTTTGAAATTCATTGAACAGTATTTTACCATTGAAAACAAAACAAGAAACCCCCTCTGTTTGGCCTGTCAAATACTGAATGATCAAAACCTAGTTATTTTCCGCATGGTTCCATTTCTACCTGTCATAGGAGCCAACTCCTAGGGGCAGAAGTCCCTCTGTCCCCCCCAATAAAATGTTTTAAGGGACTGCTCCCCCATATTTATGGGCCTTACCATTCAAATTGTGTGTGCGTGTGCCAGGTCTTGTGACTGATTATGTGGAGCAGGGCTTATCTGCCCCCTCCCATATTTTATTCAAGTTGTCACCTCTGTTGCCTGTATAGCTATGGAAAGTATAGTATTTGTTTGTTTATATCCCTGCCTAATCAAATGATAACCTAGCACAGACCAGTTAGTTTTGTCAGGCAGGATAGAAATTCAGAAATTAGGTAATCTAAAAATTAGACAACCCAAGGTTGAGAAAGACTGTATTTATTAAAAACAACAAGGGCTTTCCTCCTATTCCGAATGATTTATTCATGGCAATTTTTATCCAGCTTTCTTGACTCTGCATGTCCCATATGCTTTGTTATTTTTAGGAAATGGATGGTTCTGATCTGATTTATATAACTCCTTTGTTTGAATGCTGGCGATAAATAGGCAGATTACTTCTGCTTAGCAAATAGAGTTGTCAAAGGAGTGTGTGTGGATTTACCCCGTATTGACATACCCGCAACTGAAGCTACTGTATGAGGAAATCAGGAAATAGATGGAGACCTAAATGAATAGCTACTGCTGAAGGTGTTTTAGTGCAGGTTTGTGGGAAGAAAACCTGGAAGGAAATATTAATCAGAGGCAGGCATAACTGTGTTCGTTTACAAAAGTGCAAATAGTATATAGCTGTTAAACCAATGACTACAGCGGCATAGACACCATTAATTCAATGCATGTGATTCCCTTCCCAATAATTCTGAAAACTAGTTTGTTAAGGCTGCTGGGAATTTCAGACCCTCCAAGTGTCCCTATTTTCCAGAGACATCCCTGATTTAGAGAAGCCGTCCCAGTTTCTGATTTGATCCCGGAATGTCTCGTTTTCCCCTATTTTCATTGGAGAAATGTTGGAGGGTATGGAGTTATTCGACTCCCAAGCAGTCTGAAGGCAATCTTGTTCGGGGAAGGGTGTTTTTTAAAAATGTTTAATGTTTTGTTATGTTTTTATATCTGTTGGAAGCTGCCCAGAGTAGCTGCTGCAACCCAGTAAGATGTGTGTGGAGTATAAATAGTAAAATTATCATTATGGAATGGGACGTCCCTATTTTCATTTGAGAAATGTTGGAGGGTATAGCTCTGGAGTGTCTGCAGCCTTCATTTTTAAAGAAATCCTGCAGTTTTGGTTTAAAACAAAAACAGCCAAGAACCTACTAAAACTCACACTCTCACCATCTTAGAGAGAAATTTCACAACCAACATTTGCTATTTAGGGGAGTGGGATTATTATCATTGTTGTAGTTATTATTAGCCGTGCTTTTTTCCCCCAGGGGGGCGCATACCCCTAAACATTTTGTAAATTTTTGTACTTTTGTCCATTTACTGTATTTTATTTTTCCCTATTTGAACTATAAAATGGTGGTTTTCTTGAGTCAAAATGAGAGTACAGTGGTACCTCGGGTTAAGTACTTAATTCGTTCCAGAGTTCCGTACTTAACCTGAAACTGTTCTTAACCTGAAGCACCACTTTAGCAAATGGGGCCTCCTGCTGCCGCCGGAGCACAATTTCTGTTCTCATCCTGAAGCAAAGTTCTTAACCTGAAGCACTGTTTCTAGGTTAGCGGAGTCTGTAACCTGAAGCGTATGTAACCTGAAGCATATGTAACCCAAGGTACCACTGTACCCCTAAACATTTCTTTTAGGAAAAAAAAAAGCAGTCGTTGTTGCTGCTGCTGCTGCTTTTAAAAGATAATATGGAACCAAAGCAACAATTCGATTCCATCACTTCGGCCTCACCCGAGGGACTCAAGAACCAGCCACAAAGTACAAAATTCCACCCTGCTTGTTGTCTCCCCCACCTCTTCTCCAGCCTCTGGCACATGTTTGCATCATCGAGCATTCCTCTTTCCCCTCCCTCTCTCCCCTCTCACACGCCCTCCCCCTTCTATCCTTATCTCCTATCTGCAGCGATTTGCCATCTTATGGTATTAACTTTTCAGACACAGGGATACATCCCTGCGCACAGCTTTCCACGCGCTCCCATCTGCGCCTGCCTCTCGCATCTTCCTCCCATCACTCTCTGTTCTCCTTAGAAATCTTTTAACGACGGTGGAGTACCCAGAACGGCAGAAGAAAGGAAGCGAGTTCTAAATATAGGTCCTAAGAAGGGCAGTAAAAGTGACAGTAATTCCTTTGCCTCCGATAAGAAGATTGGGGTAATACATCTGCAGAACAAAGCCACGGAAAATGCCTGCTGCCTTGTGTGGATAAACCCGAAGATAAGAAATTATACAGCGTATTCTCTTCCAGGTTGGTATAATGTTACATTTCTTGCACCCCACTTTTTTTAGGGAAGCTAGGAGACTGTTTGTTGTGGCACAACTGGCTGTATATATATATTTCTACAGTGATGGTGTTCTCTGAGTGAGTGGAAAGAATTCTACTCAAGCAATTCAGCTGGTCAATGACAGCTTTTAACTAGGAGCTGAGCAATTCCTGGCAAGCTCAGATAGTGAGAAGCTTCACTAAAGGACAGGGAGTCTTGCTGCACTTGCCTCCAAAGAACCTGGGTCATAGCTGTAAAGCGTCCCTTATTTGGCGGGACAGTCCCTTATCCCAGCACCATGTCCCGCTGCTGTCCCTTATTGATGATGTCCCTTAAATAAGCTACTGAAGGTAATGGGGCCCTTTCTATGTCCAGTTGCGCTTTGTCAACAACAAATTGTTGCCTTTTTTGTGTTGAATATATGCTATATGGTAATTTATGGACCTAATAGGTATCTAAAGCCATTTGCATGCAACAAAATATGTATTTTATCAAAGTAATTGTTGATCCCTTATTTTGGCTGCTGATCCCTTATTTTTGAGGCTGCTGGCCCCTTATTTTCAAATCTGTAAGTTGACAGCTATGACCTGGATAATTACTATTTTTTTGAAGACTTTATACGGTACTTTCAGAACCACAAGCTGTCCAAAATCATCTGTGCTGGGAAAGGTTGAGAGGATGCCAACCTCAGTTTATCCCCTCCCCCCTTAAATGGCTGCTTATTTTATCCATTTGTTTACCCTTTCCAGAAACCGCTTCTGACACCAGTCTAGCAGCATTTTCACAGCAAATTAGGGACTGATTTATCTATACTGGAGAAATATATTCTCTCCTTTTACCCATTCCTTGAAATGGATTAAGTTTGCATGCATAGCTCTCTTGACACTTGCCTTTTGGAAATAGTGAGCAATGTAGCCTCCTCTTTTCTGTAGTTGCTATTTTCACATTATATGTTCTGTTCTGAAACACAAATCCTTTTTATAGGTTTTTGAGTTAATGTTAGCCACACATTCTCTAACCATGGTCAGGGTGAGCTTTCCTTTAGTTGCTATTGCTTTTAACATGGCAAAGGCACATTAGTCACATTGTGGGGGTTCTAGAAAACCCACAACGGAAGGCTGCGTTTCTGGGATATTGTGCTTCTTCGGAGTCTTGAAACATCAATATTTGTTTGCTGCACAATGTACCGTATTTTTCGCTCTATAAGACTCACCAGACCATAAGACGCAACCAGTTTTAGGAGGAGGAAAACAAGAAAAAAAAATCTGAATCCCCGAAGCCAGAACAGCAAGAGGGATCGCTGCACAGTGAAAGCAGCAATCCCTCTTGCTGTTCTGGCTTCTGGGATAGCTGCGCAGCCTGCATTCGCTCCATAGGATGCACACACATTTCCCCTTACCTTTTAGGAGGGAAAAAGTGCGTCTTATAGAGCAAAAATACAGTAGTTTCTTGTGTTCCAACTTGTACATGCATTGCAATTTCTGTTTGACCTGGTACCTTTTGAAGAGTGAAAATGGACACTGCTTGCCCTTCTCTGCATCTATGTCCTTTTCTGTCTTAGTACAAACAAGGTGGGACACGGGTGGCACTGTGGTCTAAACCACTGAGCCTAGGGCTTGCCGATTGGAAGGTTGGCGGTTCGAATCCCCGCGATGGGGTGAGCTCCCATTGCTCGGTCCCTGCTCCTGCCAACCGAGCAGTTCAAAAGCACATCAAAGTGCAAGTAGATAAATAGGTACCACTCCGGCGGGAAGGTAAACGGCATTTCCGTGCACTGCGCTGGTTTCACCAGAAGCGGCTTAGTCATGCTAGCCACATGACCCCGAAAAACTGTCTGTGGACAAACATCAGCTCCCTCGGCCAGTAAACGAGATGAGCGCCGCAACCGCAGAGTCGTTCACGACTGGACTGAACTGTCAGGAGTCCTTTACCTCTTTACAAACAAGGCAAACTTTTAAAAAATCTCAAAAGTGTGTAAATCTCGTGTGTGTGTGTGAGAGAGAGAGAGAGAGAGAGAGAGAGAGAAACTAGTCGCAAGTACTGTATAGCACTAAATAAATATTGGGTTTTTAATTGGTTTGAGCCCCATGTCAAGATGAAAACAATCTGAAAATCCCTTAAATGTAACATAGCCCATATAAAGGTACAACCAGTGCTTTTTTTCTGGGGGGACACAGGGGTATGCATACCCTTAAACATTTTGTGAATCTTTGTACTTTTGTCCATTTACTGTACTTATTTTCTCTGATTTGAACTATAAAATGGTGATTTTCTTGAGTCAAAATGAGAGCACCCCTAAACATTTCTTTAGGAAAAAAGCACCGGGTACAACAGCAAACTTTTATTATTTGCTTCATTAATGACGTTTGAAAATACTTTTGTCGTAAATGCATCCCAGTCTGTACTGAGACCTGTGGTATTTTCTTCGTGTTGTTATTCCAGACAGAGGGCTCCAAAATTTTACACATCTAACAGTTAAACTTCAAAGAAGGTATTTTGCATCCACCTCAATTCCCCCGCAGTCTTCATTCTCAAGTGCTATTAAAAACTCAAATTTAACTATATAACCTATTTCTTTTGCTTTGTTTTCCAGTTTGGCTTCTGGTTTTATACAGCTCAGATGATCCACTCAGAGAAACGTGCAGAAACTCCAAGGATGAGGGAGAAGATGGAGAAAGCTGCCCTGTTGCGTAGCCATGAAAATGGTGCGACCCATTGGTTTATTCTCTTTTTAAAATTAAAAAAATAGATGAATGTAATAGTAGATATGTATTCCTCTTCTTTTCACTTACGGTAAATCTGCACAACTGCAGACCACCATACCAGAGCTGTCCAGTTGTACAAACTAGAAAACCTGTTGTCTGTTTGAAAATATATACCTATTTTAATTGAAATGTTTACATCTGTTTCAAAAGGCCTAATGGCTAGACTTGTGACTGAGCTCAAAACCCAAAGGAGAGTTCCATAGCTGTCAACTTACATATTTGAAAATAAGGGACCAGCAGCCTTGAAAATAAGGGATCAGCAGCCAAAATAAGAGATTTTCCGGGCACAGGTATGTTCAACTTCTGAGCCCCTCCGAGCCAAAGGCAGAAAGCCCAGCCAGCAGCCAAACGAAGCCTCAAGCGGTGGTTCCCACAGCGCAGCAACCTGGCAAAGGGGATGCAGCAAGGAAAACCACCGTCACCTCTCCGCTGGGAAGCACTGAGCAATGGCGAGTCCCCAGGCAATGCGGCTGATTTGATTGGCACAAGGCATGCAAGCTCCACCCCCCAGTCATTCTTAGACTCCTTATTGGGTGAGCAATGCAGCCAAGCAACACAGTTGGAGCCTCCCGCCTCCCTCCTCCTTGGCCGGCAGGGAGGGAGGGAGAGGAGCTGCTTCCTTAGAAACCCGGGAAATTTAAGGGACATCTTCAATAAGGGACAGCAGCGGGACACAGCACTGGGATAAGGGACTTTCCCGCCAAATAAGGGACAGTTGGCAGCTATGGAGTTCCTAGGCAGTCTCTCATTCAGCCACTGGTCTAATCAAATCGGCTTAGTGTCAACAAAATAAATTCATCATATGCCTTTGGATCATTCTATGAGACTGATATCCCAATGGGAATAATGCAGTTTCTTTTACATTGGTATTTCAGCCAATTTACTTTAGGTATTTATACTGCTGCACCATTGCATTTTAATCTGATGTAGTGGTTTTATGGCTGTTGCTTATTTTAGAGGATTGTTTTATTGTATGAAGCTGTCCTGCGAGGTATAAAATATCTAAATATTTAAAGAGAAATTATGTTGATGATAACAGCTGAGAAATGAGAAGAGAATAAATTCTGCTTTGTTTAGATTTAGGCATAGAGGGACAAAGTCCCTAACTACTTAGGTGTTTCATCATCTTACTCTTTTTTTGAAAGTTAACAACTAATAAGGATGCCTTCAGAAATTAAAGGCAATGTGACAAATCCACTACTAAAATGTTTATAAAACTGAAATGCTAACTTATTAACAAATCATTAAAACCTGGATGTAGGGTGCCCCTGCCAAGTCCAAAGAACACCCTTTTATATTACACAGTCTCAGGTTTCAAGACAGACAGCATTAGCAAAGCGGTCTAATGATGACATTCTTCTCCCCTTGTTGGTCACTGGCTCTGCCCCCCTGGTGAAGAGCTACAGGACGAGAATCTTTTGGCTCTTGCCTTTAGGCAAAGCTCTAAGCTTTTATTACCTTGGAAGACAAGAAATACGCAACCAATAAGTTGCATTTTCAGCTCAATTTGGAGAAACTACTTGAAGCATCCACTGTGTTGAGCTATTTCAATTGCTTTTGTTTGATTTGATCATTGGAAATATCAATAATAATAATAATAATAATAATAATAATTTATTTATTTATACCCCACCCATCTGGCTGAGTTTCCCCAGCCACTCTGGGCGGCTCCCAATCAAGTGTTAAAAACAGTACAGCGTTAAATATTAAAAGCTTCCCTAAACAGGGCTGCCTTCAGATGTCTTCTAAAAGTCTGGTAGTTGTTCTTCTCTTTGAAATCTGCTGGGAGGGCGTTCCACAGGGCGGGTGCCACTACCGAGAAGGCCCTCTCCCTGGTTCCCTGTAACTTGGCTTCTCGCAGCGAGGGAACCGCCAGAAGGCCCTTGGCGCTGGACCTCAGTGTCCGGGCTGAACGATGGGGTTGGAGACGCTCCTTCAGGTATACAGGACCGAGGCCGTTTAGGGCTTTAAAGGTCAGCACCAACCGAAAGTCTGTAAATTTTGATAATAAACCTGATTTACAATGGGGGTTCGATTGCAGCTGTAGCTTGGGTGTGGAAATGATGTCATCAATAATAATGCATATTGTCTGTGGGCTAGGTTTATCGCATGTTCTCTCTCTGGTCCTGCATGAACTGAGTCTGTTCTATAAGAGAGATGTCAATGGAGTTGGTGTCTTGTATGACCTGCTGAGATCTCCGTGGCTGCAGGCTCTCCTGAAGGTAAGATCTCTTCCAGTGCGAGCGAAGTCATTTGGCAGCTGTTAGTATATAGAAATTTTCAGAGCTACCCATTTCTTTCCAATGTAGGGGCTGGGGTGATTACCGTACTTTTCGCTCTATAAGACGCACCAGACCACAAGACGCACCTAGTTTTTGGAGGAGGAAAACAAGAAAACAAATATTCTGAATCTCAGAAGCCAGAACAGCAAGAGGGATCGCTACGCAGTGAAAGCAGCAATCCCTCTTGCTGTTCTGGCTTCTGGGATAGCTGCCCAGCCTGCATTCGCTCCATAAGACGCACACACATTTCCCCTTACTTTTTAGGAGGGAAAAGGTGAGTCTTATAGAGCAAAAAATACGGTAAATCAACGGATGGAGAGATAATACAGCCCCCCCCCCGCCAATGATCAATAATCATTGCAGATCCATTCTGTAGATGCAAGTATAAATTACCGTACTTTTCTGTGTATTAGAGTACGGGTTTTTTACTTTAAAATTACAGTGGTACCTCGGGTTAAGTACTTAATTCGTTCTGGAGGTCTGTACTTAACCTGAAACTGTTCTTAACCTGAAGCACCACTTTTGCTAATGGGGCCTCCTGCTGCTGCCGCGCTGCCGGAGCACGATTTCTGTTCTCATCCTGAAGCAAAGTTCTTAACCCGAGGTACTATTTCTGGGTTAGCGGAGTCTGTAACCTGAAGCATATGTAACCTGAAGCGTATGTAACCCAAGGTACCACTGTATGTGAAAGACTGTGGGTCGCCTTATACACGGGGCACTCTCCCCCCTATTTAATTAAATTGGAGTCCCTAAAAATAGGGAGCGTCTTATACATGGAGGTGTCTTCTACACAGGAAAATACAGCACTTTTTTCCTCATATAAAATACAGAAGGATCCTTAAGCCTTATCAAAATGATCGAACCAGTTCAGGCAATCAACCTTCCAGCTTCCTGTCTGCAAACATTTCCCAAACCCGGATGTTTCCCATTTAAACATGAGAGTATTAAGATGTAATTATAATTATAATTAATTAAATAAATAAAGAATTAATTTATTACTTATACCCCGCCCACCTGGCTGGGTTCCCCCAGCCACTCTAAAGGTAAAGGTACCCCTGCCCGTACGGGCCAGTCTTGACAGACTCTAGGGTTCTGCGCCCATCTCACTCAAGAGGCCGGGGGCCAGCGCTGTCCGAAGACACTTCCGGGTCACGTGGCCAGCGTGACATCGCTGCTCTGGCGAGCCAGAGCTGCACACGGAAACACCGTTTACCTTCCCGCTAGTAAGCGGTCCCTATTTATCTACTTGCACCTGGGAGTGCTTTCGAACTGCTAGGTTGGCAGGCGCTGGGACCGAACAACGGGAGTGCACCCCGCCGCGGGGATTCAAACCGCCAACCTTTCGATCGGCAAGCCCTAGGCGCTGAGGCTTTTACCCACAGCGCCACCCGCGTCCCCCAGCCACTCTAACCCACATCCTATTTGATAGTTTCAGGAAATTTCATCATAATATTGGCACTGTAAGCAGTATATGAGTATACAGGTAAGTGTTGGGGTTCTAAAAGAGGACACAAGCCTCTGGTAAAATCTATGGACAATTTGGCTACAACCCAGACCTAACCAAGATGCACCCTTTGGTGACAGAGGAAAATCAGGGCATGTGAGCAATGTTAGGAGATTTGTTCCATATTACTATGTTGTGGCAATGGTATCTTTCACTTTGAGCACTTCTACTCCTAGGTTTATGAATGTCTTCATCTGTATATCAAAAGAAGACCAGTTCCACTCACACCACAGGCACGACCGCTGACCCACGAGGTGAGATTGCGAGATCAGATTCAGACTCAAGTCACTGGAACAGAAAATAACCCAACCGCTCGATGGGCCTGGGCTTTCCGTTCAAAGTTAATGATCTCCAGAGGAGTAGCGTGTGATTTGGTTTTTCTGTGTATCGGTGATCAAATATGTGCCTCACCATTCAGCTGCTAACAAAAAGATGGTGCTCTATAGATGAAATTTGTTAGGTTGTGGGTGAACATATCAGACGACACAGCGATTCTTCAAACAGCTCTTGTTTATTCACAGGCCAGAACAGAACTGAACTGAAGGGTTCAGCTAGCCTGCTTATATAGAGCTCCACTAGAACGCAACAGTAACCATTTTCTGTAACTATCCAATCACTGAACGTCACTTTCAATCCCTTATTTGCATATGTGGACTTGAGTGAAAACTATCTAAGGTATCCCCCTGCTGGCCCAGGGTGAGAACTTCAGTACATAACAAAATTAGTTTTCTTTTTGTCACCTTCAGGTGGTGGAGCTGTTGCGAGGAGTCCAACAGTCTCCGGAGGTTAAAGAGCTACGGCGACTTCTCCGAGGACCACACTTCAAGGCGAGTACCGGCATGAAATTACTCAGCATTAAAGGAGAAAGTTTAGGAGTAGAGGGACGCGGGTGGCGCTGTGGGTTAAACCACAAAGCCTAGGACTTGCCGATCAGAAGGTTGGCGGTTCGAATCCCTGCGACGGGGTGAGCTCTCATTGCTCAGTCCCTGCTCCTGCCAACCTAGCAGTTCGAAAGCACGTCAAAGTGCAAGTAGATAAATAGGTCTTCTCCTATAATAAATTATCTTCTCCGGCGGGAAGGTAGACGGCGTTTCCATGCACTGCTCTGGTTCGCCAGAAGTGGCTTAGTCATGCTGGCCACATGACCTGGAAACTGTACGCCAGCTCCCTCGGCCAATAAAGCGAGATGAGCGCGCAAGCCCAGAGTCAGCCACGACTGGACGGTCAGGGGTCCCTTTACCTTTAGGAGTAGAACGTGGTTGGGTTGTTAATATGCAGCATACTCAGCGAATGTGGAAACTCCATCACTCTTCTCCCAACAACCCAAAAAAGACCATATCTGATATTTGGCAAGCAGATAGCATGCTAAAACTGGGAGGCCTCACTTCAGATCCCTGCACAAATAGTCCATTGATTCATTATCTGTTAGTTCTCCTTTTGTAAAAGAATGACAACTGGGAGGAATGTTGTATGAAGACAAGATTCATATGCCAGGTGAGAATCACCTCTGGCGCATCAGCTTTTGGGCAGAATGGAAATAATAATAATAATAATAAAAAATAATAATTAATAATAAATTTATTATTTAGACCCCGCCCATCTGGCTGGGTTTCCCCAGCCACTCTGGGTGGCTTCCAACAAAACACTAAAATACAATAACCTATTAAACATTAAAAGCGTCCCTAAACAGGGCTGCCTTTCGATGTCTTCTAAAAGTTTGGTAGTTATTTTTCTCTTTGACATCTGGTGGGAGGGCGTTCCATAGGGTGGGTGCCACTACCGAGAAGGCCCTCTGCCTGGTTCCCTGTAGCTTTGCTTCTCGCAATGAGGGAACCGCCAGAAGGCCCTCGGCGCTGGACCTCAGCGTCCGGGCAGAAAGATGGAGGTGGAGACGCTCCTTCAGGTATACTGGACCGAAGCCGTTTAGGGCTTTAAAGGTCAGCACCAACACTTTGAATTGTGCTCGGAAACGTACTGGGAGCCAGTGTAGGTCTTTCAAGACCGGTGTTATGTGGTTTCGGCGGCCGCTCCCAGTCACCAGTCTAGCTGCCGTATTCAGGATTAGAAAGAAACAAATGACAGTATCTGGATGCAAAGATGATGCTAAACATTGCTTTCCCCTTCTCCTCCTCCTCCTCCTCCTCTTCCTCCTCCTCCTCCTCTTCACAGGCCTTTCTGTCTGCTCATGATACGGTGGCCCAGAAGGACTATGAACCAATCCTCCCACCTCTGCCAGATAACATCCCTGAAAATGAGGAGGCGATGAGAATAGTCTGCCTGGTGAAAAACAAGCAGCCCCTTGTAAGCTGGACATTTGATTCTAAACTTGTGCCGTCAGCTTAAGCAACATTTTTTTTTCACATTAAAAGGACGGCTTCACAAATGAAGAGTTTTAACATGAGCTTTAAAAATATGAGAAAGGAGGAGGTGGTTTTCATGAAGAACAGATTTCACCGTGTAAGAGTCTTCCTTCCCCAACGTAGCGCTTAAGAGAGCATAGGCAGCGCCGCAGTGATCAGAGTAATGTGAATTATTTGCTTTGCTTTCAGATACAGAGAGGTGCGTATTTTCCCCATTGCATGTCAAGACCCCGCAGCTACCCCCTCGTTGCAAATAACTCACACAAGGACACGGATATTAGGTTTATGTTATTGGGCAAATTTTTGGCCGCAACTTTATTGAAATTACAGAATGTGAGCGGTATTGGCTTAGGCATTGATTGGACCTGACTATACCTGACTCCTGCCCATTGTGCAAGAAGTCCCAGTAAGGGTAAGCCACCGGTAGGGGGAGCCCTGTCGATGCGAACCAACTCAAGCTCCCCCTGGTGTTCCCGTCGGGGTCGTGTCAAGGCCTTAGCCCCCCAGCCCAGGCTTCACACTAGAACTACACCCCCGGATTCCTTTAACGGGATACCCTTAAGCATGGAGGGGCAGGTGATGGCCACACCTGCCCTCCCCCACACAAGGTCAAACAATGCCTAACCGCAACCCTAACAAAGTTGTGACGATTGCTACGGGGTAGGCGAAAAGCAAGTGGCCAGTGCCAATTTGCCAAGTGGGAAAAATCCTACCAGGCCCCTCAGACAACGAAGGCGACCATCCGAAGTCCATAGCAAGGTCATTGCCTAACCTGTAAGAAAGGGAGGGAGGGTGGGCGACTGAGGAAGCGAGCCAAGAGGAAGTCCTCTGGTTCGCTCCTCCATTTAAACGGACCCTGCCACGCCCCCCCCCGGCCAGCGGGTTGGTTGGCCGGGCTCTGACGTGACCGGGATCCTCCAGGTAACGGGGGACAGAGTCCCCCGCCCCCGGTGGGGAGTGGGTGGCCACGTGGTCCACTGCAACTCCTCCCCACTGGGAAGTGGAGCGGATCTGTTAGGAAGTTGTTACATCTGCTGAGCTTTGAGGGCGGCCTTGTCGTGAAGCACTAGCCTGGTAGTCATAGGTGGGCAAGGAATTCCACGTAGAAGTCAAACAGGATGCCTGAGGAGAGATTCCTGCGGCTCCTCACCCAGCTGAGAAATGCAATGGGCTGCTGCAGGAGAGACAGCCCCAGCGGGTGCTAGCAACCTGTGTAGGCTTATTAAAAGGCTGCTTCGGGGGTAAAGTAAGCTAGAGAAGAAAAACGATATGGCTAGAAATGTTACAGAAGGTTATATGTAAGAGGTGGAGACATTGAGGAAATCCAACTGTGACTATTGCATATTTTTCCCTTACAAAAAACCCTCTAGTGCAGTTAAGCGTATTATTTTGCTTATGTAGTATAGGGACACAGGTGGCGCTGTGGGTTAAACCACAGAGCCTAGGGGTGAGCTCCCGTTGCTCGGTCCCTGCTCCTGCCAACCTAGCAGTTCAAAAGCACGTCAAAGTGCAAGTAGATAAATAGGTACCACTCCAGAGGGAGTGTGCTGCTGTGGTTCTCCAGAAGCAGCTTAGTCCTGCTGGCCACATGACCTGGAAGCTGTACGCCGGCTCCCTCGGCCAATAAAGTGAGATGAGGGTCGCAACCCCAGAGTCGGCCACGACTGGACCTAATGGTCAGGGGTCCCTTTACCCTTTACCTAGTGTAAGGTAATTAAAATTGTTTCATGATATATAGGTAAAAAGAATGCCAGCTGTTAGGAACATCTGATATTTATAAAAGGAGTGTGTGTGCAAGGAATGAGGACTCCAGCCTTAATGTTTCTAACAATCTCTCACCATTTGCAATAATATTTAAATACTTGCTGAATTCTTTGTTTCTATTTCATTCACTTGTTCAGTGATATTCTCTCTCTCTCTCTCTCTCTCTCTCTTTCTCTCTCTCTCTTTTCCACCCTAGGGTGCCACTATTAAACGCCATGAGCTAACAGGAGATATTACTGTAGCGAGAGTAATCCATGGTGGATTGGCAGATAGAAGTGGTAAGGTGAATTCTAAAATACACAGCAAGGAAGGAATGGTAGTTTGGGGGTGATTTTTGTGTGTGCATGTGTTAGGTTCTGTAAATTGGTTTCTCTGCCAATATTTCCTCGCATATGATCATTGATTCCCCTTGTCTAGAATTCTGGCTAGAATGCAGGCATCCCTCAGAAGGGCAGAATATTTTTGTCCCTCCTATTTTCTGGCAGATCTCTCAATGCCCTCTTTTCTGTCATAGGGCTGTTATACGCTGGAGACAAACTGGTCGAGGTGAACGGAGTTCCGGTGGAAGGTTTGGAGCCAGAGCAAGTAATTCACATTCTGGTATGATATTTACATTTTTAATACCTCCCAATGAGAACATCAAAAGGTCTTAAGTTGGTCCGTCCATCCCTGCATCTTTGGCACTCACCTGTAGACCCATTCCTTCCCTCCTTTTCTTTTTTTAACTTTGCAAAAAGGGAGCATGGAAGATTTGCAGGGAAACGGTTTGCAATTTTTATACCATCTTCCCATAAAAACAATTCAAATTTCATTGATATGAAATATGCATTTGAGTGCATTTCTTTAAACATAACATACTTTTGCTGTTAATATTTTGGGGGATGGAACTGCATCATAATCATCATCATCATCATCATCATCATCTTTATTGTCATTGCCCCCTTCGGTGACAACGAAATTACTTGACTGCTCCATAAAAACACTAATTAAACAATACAGTATAATACAGCAAGGGAGATTAGATGACTTTCAAAGTCCGGGCTTCCCATTCAGGGCCGAGATCGCTCTGGAGAAGAAGCTGTTCTTAAGACGGCTCGTTCTTGTCTTCATCGTCCTGTATCTCCGTCCCGACGGCAAGAGCTCGAAGAGACAGTGGCCAGGATGCGATGGATCTTTTACTATGTCCAGTGCCTTCCTATGGCACCTTGTGGCATAAATCTGCTCTAAGGTGGGGAGTGGGCAGCCAACAATGCTCTCTGCTGCCTTAACAACCCTGCACAACCCCATCCTGTCCTGGGTAGTATCTAGAAAGGTGCATCATCCGGCCAATACTTGCATTTTGATCTGCAAGCAGGTCTGGGAACATCAGATCAGACCAGTCCAAACACCAGACCTGGTCATGTGACACCTTAAAGTTTCCTGCAAGTTATGCGGAATTTCAGGATAAACTGTATTACATACACACGAACACACACACACATGATGCGGGGGGAGGAGGGAATTGTCAGCATGAAGACATAAAGGAAATGCAGAAAAGTCCAGCCAATGATTGCGGTATTAGCAGTGGTCATTCACAAAAAAAATCCAGCTGTGTTGATACCACATAAATGCTGGCATTGGTAAGCCAATCAGCACATGCAGTGTGATTAAAAATCCACTGACACAATCCAGACACAACTGATTGTGTCCAGAGAAGGGCAACCAAAATGGTCAAAGGCCTGGAAACGATGCCTTATGAGGAACGGCTAAGGGAGCTGGGCATGTTTAGCCTGGAGAAGAGGAGGTTAAGGGGTGATATGATAGCCATGTTCAAATATATAAAAGGATGTCACATAGAGGAAGGAGAAAGGTTGTTTTCTGCTGCTCCAGAGAAGCGGACACGGAGCAATGGATCCAAACTACAAGAAAGAAGATTCCACCTAAACATTAGGAAGAACTTCCTGACAGTAAGAGCTGTTTGACAGTGGAATTTGCTGCCAAGGAGTGTGGTGGAGTCTCCTTCTTTGGAGGTCTTTAAGCAGAGGCTTGACAACCATATGTCAGGAGTGCTCTGATGCTGTTTCCTGCTTGGCAGGGGGTTGGACTCGATGGCCCTTGTGGTCTCTTCCAACTCTATGATTCTATGATTCTATGATTTTCACTCTGCTGTGTGTGTTAACTTGGATTTCTGGTGCCAGGGTGTCTGTTGTTACCAACACAGTTGTTTTCAAGGACAGCACTTCACCCAAATACCTGGACATCTGGTTGATTTGCAATGGTGCTATTGCATTAAATTGTAATAATTAAAATGTAATCATTAAACCGAACACCCAAAAACCACAAGGACAGCTTTCTACGCAAACAAAATGTTTATTGGTCCCCATTGGCAAGCCCACACAAGTTAATTCAGATGAACCTATTAAAAACTGAACTGTTCTCCACCACCACCATACATAATCAATAGCATTCTTCCTGGGTTCTTTGGTGACGTGTTAATAAAATCTCCAGAAATGTCACCTAGCAAACAAATGTCAGAGGCCTTGGGGATACTTTAAACATTTTATTTGGATCCTGCCTATCTGCTCAAAATAGTTTGCAGTTTAAAATACTGGCTTGCAATTCAGTGGACATGCTACAAAACAGAAAGCAGGCCAGCATAAGCAAAATCGGGTATCATCTTCTTCTTTCTTCTCTTCTTCTTTGGCGATCACTCATAGCTGAGTAAGATTGTCTTCCATAAACACAGTTTTAACAATGAGTCCGTAAGTGACTGTGGAGGCCAGTTCTGGACCCACGCGTCCTTCCACAGTGGGGACATTGGTTTCCAGGCAGGAGTTGATCACGGTGAGAGTTTGCCAAGCGTGCCTTCCTCTTAGCCCATTTCTCCCTTGCGTTCTGAGTTTGATTGTCTTCAAAGCCCATGACACCTTTGGTAAAGGCTGTTCTCCAACTGGAGCGCTCGCAGGCCAGTGTTTCCCAATTGTCAGTGTTTATACTACATGTTTTTAGATTTGCCTTGAGAGAGTCTTTAAACCTCTTTTGTTGACCACCAGCATTACGCTTTCCATTTTTAAGTTCGGAATAGAGTAGTTGCTTTGGAAGACGATCATCAGGAGTCAGGTGGCAGCTGCCTCAGTTCTCCTTTGTGTTATGTACTGAAGTTCTCACCCTGGGCCAGCAGGGGGCTACTGTAGATAGTTATGCAAATGAAGGATTGAAAGTGACGTTCAGTGATTGGATAGTTTGTATGCAAATGAAGGATCAAAAGATGTTAGGTTGAAATAAACGAAAGACGAGTGACAAGTGTCATATGGGAGGCATCTCTCGAGCATGTCTCAGAGAGTCCCTTTTATTGAATATTACAGCATTGCCACCTATGTGCTTGTTGCTGATTGGTTAACACAAATCATATGCAAGGGTTGCATATAGACATTAATCATCAATAGATTAAAGGTTGGGAAAAAGAACACAGAATTGGACAGGTATGAAAACCTCCTTATTAAACTATTACTAGTGATATAGCAAAACTTAAAAGGGTATAACTATCGTATTCATAGATGTGGTCAACCATGCATTAAGAACAGGTCAGGGTACGATGTTTCATGAACTCAATGTGAACTAAACATTCTAGGCTGGGTGAGGAAGGAATGCTTCAGCTAAGAGCGCTTTGCCAGACTCATGTGCAGAAGCAAAACCTCCCATCAAAAAGTGACGTTCAGTGATTGGATAGTTTTAGAAAGTTGCAACAGTTACGCTGTTCTGGAGCTCTATATAAGCAGGCTGATTGAGCTCTTCAGTTCAGTTCTGTTCTGGCCTCGGAATAAACAAGAGCTGTTTGAAGAATCGCTGTGTCGTCTGATATGTTCGCCCACAACTTAACACTTTGCATGCACCCAGGGGGAATCTCTGCTGATCAAAGCCTTATTAGCCCCGATAACCAACAATTACACACTTAAAATGGCGTCGCTGTGAACTTTATTAATCCTGCCTTCACAGGAGTGTCTTTTTAAAAATCTAGAACTGCTAATCTGTTGGTTCGGGTGCTGAAATACTATGCATTTGGCGTTCTTGCAGGCACTGTCACAGGGAACTATTATGTTCAAGCTGATTCCAGTTTCTGATCGGCCAGTCAGCAATCAAACGACGGTAAGATGTGTTTATTTCTTCAGGTCTCTGTGGCTGCAGAGAGTTAATCAAAGTAAGTGTGGCTAATCCAGTTAATCCCAAAAGGAGAATTGGTACTGTCAATTCAACTCCCATTCCTGAAAAGCCCACAAACAAGACCTGGGGGCAATCATGTTATCCTGTCCCCAGCAGCTAGTATTCAAAAGGATGATGTCATAATTTCCTCCATCTAAACCAGGGGTCAGCAAACTTTTTCAGCAGGGGGCTGATCCACTGTCCCTCAGACCTTGTGGGGGCATGAACTATAGTTCATGGGGGGGGGGATGAATGAATTCCTATGCCCCACAAATAACCCAGAGATGCATTTTAAAGAAAAGCAAACATTCTACTCATGTAAAAACACCAGGCAGGCCCCACAAATAACCCAGAGATGCATTTTAAATAAAAGGACACATTCTACTCATGTAAAAACACGCTAATTCCCAGACCGTCCGTGGGCCGGATTTAGAAGGCGATTGGGCCGGATCCAGCCCCCAGGCCTTAGTTTGCCTACCCATTATCTAAGGGCTGTCAAATCTGTGCTGTTTATAGAGACATGTTACAGTGCATCCAGAAGTATATACAGTGGCACCTCAGGTTAAGTACTTAATTCGTTCCGGAGGTCCGTTCTTAACCTGAAACTGTTTTTAACCTGAAGCACCACTTTAGCTAATGGGGCCTCCTGCTGCTGCTGCTGCGCCGCCAGCGCCCAATTTCTGTTCTTATCCTGAAGCAAAGTTCTTAACCTGAAGCACTATTTCTGGGTTAGCGGAGTGTGTAACCTGAAGCATATGTAACCCGAGGTACCACTGTAAAATCTTGAAGGCCCACTGGCTTCTATATGAACCTGACAGTTTATGATATTCAGGAGCAAAGCTCTGGTGTGTCCTGCCAGTTTCTGAGTTACATTTGGTAGGCATGAGGGAAAAAAGGCCTTTTCTGTGGCTGTCGCATACTGCAGAATTCTGTCCCTGGAGAGGCTTGTCCATTGCCGATTTTCAGGTCTTCCTTTCATACAGGTCTTTGACCTGCAAGATTATTTATTTCATGCTTTCCCTACTGTCAAAGGTGGATTTAGGGCAGCGTAGCCGGTTCTGCCGCACTGGGTACTGAATTTTGACCTCGCACAGGGCGCTGCTGAAATTTGAAAGACCAGATTCCACCCTGATCCTGTTTACAATGTTAATGTTTTATCATATCAGCTCTATGTGCGAGCGATGGCAGATTACTGGCCCCTTCAGGACCCCGCCATTCCGTGTGCTGACGCAGGACTGCCGTTTAAAAAGGGAGACATTCTTCAGATTGTGGACCAGAACGATGCCCTGTGGTGGCAGGCGAGGAAAGTCTCTGACCTCAGTGCCTGTGCTGGACTCATCCCCTCGAACCACCTTCTGAAGAGGTAGGAAAAACCAATGTCAGCTGAAAAGAAGGTGGCTTTGTGGCTGAGTGGGGATTCGAACCAGAGTCTAAAGGTAAAGGTACCCCTGACCATTAGGTCCAGTCATGGCCGACTCTGGGGTTGCGGCGCTCATCTCGCTTTATTGGCCGAGGGAGCCGGCGTACAGCTTCCGGGTCATGTGGCCAGCATGACTAAGCCGCTTCTAGCGAACCAGAGCAGCGCACTGAAACGCCGTTTACCTTCCCGCCGGAGTGGTACCTATTTATCTACTTGCACTGGTGTGCTTTCGAACTGCTAGGTTGGCAGGAGCAGGGACCGAGCAACGGGAGCTCACCCCGTTGCGGGGATTCGAACCACCGACCTTTTGATCAGCAAGCCCTAGGCTCTGTGGTTTAACCCACAGTGCCACCCACATCCCTTTTTTTTGCTATTTGGTGTTAGACCCTATAACACTGGAACAGTATAAACAAGAAATGCGGTTGTATTCCAGCATATGATGATGTGTAGGCAAAAAGCGCGGAGGTTCTTCATTTGGTTCCCTTCCCGTTGCTTTGGGCTTCTTTGAAACATAGGGTGGAAGAGGCTAGTTTTCCATCTTATTATCATTCTGGAGCACAGGGAATAAGAATGCCCCGTCTGAAGTGGGACCCATGGAAACTGCATTTATTCTCTTTTTAAGGAAGCAGCGAGAGTTCTGGTGGTCTCAGCCCTTGCAACCCCACACCTGCCTCAAATCAACCATACGTGAGTAGAGAGATCTCTGGTTGTGAATAGCGGGTGGGGAAGCTTCTCTAATACTTGCTTCATTTGCTGCATGGCTTCCTACCATTGTTGTTGTTGTTGTTTAGTCGTTTAGTCATGTCTGACTCTTCTTGACCCCCTGGACCAGAGCACGCCGGGCACTCCTGTCCTCCACTGCCTCCCGCAGTTTGGTCAGAAGTAGATGTCTTTTGGGAACTCTCTAGCTTTCTCCATAATCCAACGCATGTTTGCAGTTTGGTCTCTGGTTCCTCTGCCCCTTCAAAATCCAGCTTGCACTTCTGGGAGTTCTCGGTCCACATACTGCTTAAGCCTGCCTTGTAGAATTTTAAGCATAACCTTGCTAGCGTGTGAAATGAGTGCAATTGTGCGGTAGTTGGAGCAATCTTTGGCACGGCCCTTCTTTGGGATTGGGATGTAGACTGATCTTCTCCAATCCTCTGGCCACTGCTGAGTTTTCTCCCACCATTGACTAGAGCACAAATCAGACCCCGCCATACATTGAGGGGCAGTGACAAAACCCGTAGGGTGCATCTAGCTCAATACCTTGGTTGACAAATGCCTTGCGACTTGAACGGTTTGGCTTCCGGGCGCCGCAAACCCGGAAGTGACCGTTCCAGTTTGCGAATGGAACCCAAACGTCTGACAGGGCTTCTGATAGGCTGCAGGAAGCTCCAGTCGGATGTCGCGCCTTGGTTTCCGAACGTTTTGGAAGTCAAACTGGGTGCAGCTTTCTGGAGTTTCAGACAGGGAAATCCTAGCTATGGAAGACTGAACCAGCGAACTTCTGCTTGCAAAGCAATTGCTGAGTTATGGTTCTTCCTGGTATATTTTCATCTGTTGGAAGCCGTGTGTGTGTGTGTGTCTGTGTGTGTGTAGAGCAAAAGTTCTGGCAGTCTCCTTAACTCTACTGTTTACTTTCTTTTTAATTTCCTCCATGGATTTTCTGTGAGTAGTAAGTACTGTGGAAGAAGGTAAGCACCGGCGTCTGAATGTCATATATTTCCTTTTAGATATGCCAGGCCAGTGGTGCAGTTAGGTAATTTTCATCTCTAGACCGAATGGTCTGATGGAGGAGAAATCGTTAGATGGTAATGTACACAGACCTTCCAAGTGTCCCTCTTTTCCAGGGACAGCCCCGGATTTACAGAAGCCATCCCAGTTTCTGATTTGATCCCAGAATGTCCCACTTTTCCTTAGGACGTCCCTATTTTTGTTAGAGAAATGTTGAGTTATGCGACCCTGGAGCCAAGGAGATGTAACTATACAACCTTTAGAAGACATCTGAAGGCAGCCCTGTTTTTAAATGTTTAATGTTTTATTATTTATATATGTGTGTGTTGGAAGCTGCCCAGAGTGGTTGGGGGTACAAATAATAAAATTATTATTATGGAATTGGATGTCCCTATTTTCACCGGAGAAAGGTTGGAGGGTATGGTGCACATTTACTTTGAAATGTGTCAGGCCAGCCTTGTTTCATTTTGTGACCCTCCTTCTCCTCCTCCTCACATTTAAAGCCAGATTAAATCGGCACTTTTGGAAGCAACCTGAGAACTGAATCGCAGCCACCCTTCTGTATTTGCACTTATCTGAATTTTGCAGAGTAGTTGTCCAACCAAACAATGCTTACAAAGCTGCATACATTAGGGGAACCTGTGCGTTAAAAAATGAATATATTAGTGAAAAATGACACACTAAAATGCATTCTGTTAGGAGAAATTGCTTGCAAAAATGAACACATTTAGTAAAAGCTGCGTACGAAAACGTGTTTGTTTGGAGAAATTTGCAGTGAAATGCTGGAAGATTTTCATGCGGATTTTTTAAAAAAGGGCAAACTTCTGCAGAAAAACAGGGAACTGAATTTAAGACTCAGTTTAAATTCCAATTTAATGGTGAGCAACTGAGAAAACTGAAATGGACTGCTTTTTCCATCCCTAGTGAAATGTAGCCTCAGTCTAAAAGAAAATTAGACGTACCTAATATCTGAAGAAGTGTGCATATACACGAAAGCTTATATCCAGAACAAACTTAGTTGGTCTCTAAGGTGCTACTGGACAATTTTTTAATTTATTTTGACTGCATCAGACCAACATGGCTACATACCTGAATTTAGACATACCTGTTAACGTTCCCAACCCCTACATTGCACCGTGGTATAATACTGAAACGCCAGAGAAAATCGATAGAAATTGGATCTCTGGTTGGATTAGTGCTTGTTTCTGTCATTGTGTGAGGTTAAAAGCAAACAAACTCATGGCCTGTTTTTGTTTCTGCTTGCCATTTTTTTCATACAACAAACAGAAGAAGACATGCAGATTGATGAGAAATGTGTAGAAACAGGTAATTGACATTGGGATTGGGTGGGTGGCTGTTGTTGTGCAAAAGGGACCACAAACCTGGGTATAAGTGAAATGTTCTATTAAATTATCTCAGAGGGAACATGCAAAATAAAGGGTGTGTTTTAATTTTTTTAACGTGTTATCATTCTGGTTTTATCAGCTGATGCTCATAATAAAGATAACCAGCAGGAGAAGTATAAGTTTTGTGAGGAACGCTTGATTACGCAGTTTAAGCCTCTCTTGTGACTGTTTCACAAGTCTCACAAGCTGAAAAGCTTTCCTCCCTACCAAGCCGTTTTTTGAGCTTATGGATATTATTTGTACAGCAAGGAATTCAAATGGGCTGAAGGATTACTGTTTCCCTGTTCCTCTGCAGATCTAAGGAGGTACATGATAGTCATTTTTGTTATAGCGGAGGCACATATCGTATTTTTCGCCCCATAGGGCGCACCGGCCCATAGGGCGCACCTAGTTTTTTTTGGGGGGGGGAAATAAAGGGGGGAAATTATTTCCCCCCCAGGCACGGGGCTGGGGTGGGGGAAGTCTGAGCTTCCCCCGCCCCCCGCCCCCAGAACAGGCTGCTGTCTGCAAGCCTGTGGAGACCGGTGCGACTTCCCCCCGGTCTCCCCAGGCTTGCGGATATCTGCCCGAAGCCTGGGGCACGCTGCTCAGCGTGCCCCAGGCTTTCAGGATGCAGGCTGCTTTCCGCAAGCCTAGGGAGCCCGGCGGGAAGTCGTGCCGGGCTCCCAGGCTTGCGGAGAGCTGCCCGAAGCCTGGGGTGCACTCCGCTGCGCTCCCCAGGTTTCGGGCTGCAGGCTTCTGTCCGCAAGCCTTGGGAGCCCGACAGGAACTCCTGCGGGCTCCCAAGGCTTGCGGATAGCTTCCTGAAGCCTGGAGGGCGAGAGGGGTCGGTGCGCACTGACCCCTCTCGCTCTCCAGGCTTCAGCGAAAGCCTGCATTCGCCCCATAGGACGCACACATATTTCCCCTTCATTTTTGGAGGGGAAAAAGTGTGTCTTATAGGGCGAAAAATTCGGTACCTTGCAGACGCTCTATCTAAAGGATGCCTTCTCCTGCCATGCCTAAAACGTACGGAGAGTGGCAATTCTAAGAGTACAGTACCTGGATAAGCAGAATGTGGGTTGGTGTGACTTACATTACTAAATATGGAAAAATGCAAAAACGAAACAGTCTTTTGAGCGGGGGGACCTCATGCTAAATTGCATCTTCTGACCTGCTTGCTCAAAAATGGAGAAGGGATAATATGGGCTGGATGTAGAGTTTCAACAAGAGGAGTTCTGCTCCTGAGATGTTCTCTGTAGAAGAAAATTTCATCCGATTCCTTGTGCACCTTGAAAAGCTTCTCTGCAGGGTTGGAAGACTAAGGGAGAATGACTTGAATGACTGCAGTGGAAAGGAGGATTTGATGAAAGTCACCTGCCTTTCTCATGAACTCCTGTCCCTTCTGTTTGTGAAAGGGAACTCTGGGAACACTCCTTTGAGCTAAGGATGAGTTCAGGCAGACTCTCTGAAATTGGCCAAACTTGCATGAGCATGGACAGGGAACTGTAGCTCTGCTCTAATATGCTGAGTCTGTTATTCCTAATTCAGTGGAAAATGCTTCTAGTTCAGATTGTTGAATGAGTGTGAAATCAGAGCATTCCTTGTTAAGTTGTGGGTGAACATATCAGACGACACAGCAATTCTTCAAACAGCTCTTGCTTATTCGCAGGCCAGGACAGAACTGAACTGAAGGGTTCAGTCAGCTTGCTTATATAGAGCTCCAGTACAATGTAACTGTAACAATTTTCTAAAACTATCCAAACACTGAACGTCACTTTCGATCCCTTATTTGCATAACTATCTACAGTTAAGGCAGCAGAGAGCATTGTTGGCTGCCCACTCTCCACCTTAGAGCAGATTTATGCCACAAGGTGCCATAGGAAGGCACTGGACATAGTAAAAGATCCATCGCATCCTGGTCACTGTCTCTTCGAGCTCTTGCCGTCGGGACGGAGATACAGGACGATGAAGACAAGAACAAGCCGTCTTAAGAACAGCTTCTTCTCCAGAGCGATCTCGGCCCTGAATGGGAAGCCCGGACTTTGAAAGTCATCTAATCTCCCTTGCTGTATTTTACTATATTGTTTAATTAGGGTTTTTATGGAGTTTTTATGGAGCAGTCAAGTAATTTCGTTGTCCCCGAAGGGTGCAATGACAATAAAGATATTATTATTATTATTATTATTATTATTATTATTATTATTATTATTATTATCCCCCTGCTGGCCCAGGGTGAGAACTTCAGTACATAACATTCCTCTTAATATCAAAGCCACCACCAATTTTACAAAGCCATTTCATATTCATTTGTCTCTCTAGATATAAAACCTTGGAGGGCTTTGTATGTTGCATTGAATGACGTTACCCAACACTGAATCAAAATATTCTGGACCTCTTCTTTTTCCCCTCCTTTACTCGGGCTGTAACAGCTGTGCTGGGGATGCAGTTTGGATTGAAATAAGTGTGGGCCAAAAGGTTTAAGTGCCCTGCCCCCTCGGTGCCGCTGCTGCAATCCAATTTGGCGCCCATCCCCACAGTTGCTTTTAACTAAAAATAAGATCCAATTATGGCTCTGCCCTATAATGTGCACTTTGGCCCCTGTGCACGGATCAGAGGAGGAAATGATAAACTAAGTGTGTCTTGTTGCTGTGGGGTTGGGAAGCCCTTTCTGATGGGGTGAGTTTTAATGATCTTAGATGAGGATAATACTGAAATGTATTTGCTATTTTTGCTCCCTGGGTGACTTAAAAGACGAGGAGACTTTTGAGTCTGGTAAGTATACTTCTTTTGGCAATTTTGTGTTGCTGACTATACTTTTCCTAATGATAATAAGCACGTGATGGAGGGGATCGGTTTCATTTTAAAAGTGTACTGTGGGATCCACGTGTGCGTTCGGAAAGCCGTTTGCCGTCTCAGGGTTTTCTGAGCCAGATCTGGAGATTTTAATCACCAAAACGAAAACACATTTGAGACCAGCTGGGTTATCCTCTCCGCGTTCGTTCAGTTTTGAATGACTCCCATACGTACGGCGAAAATTGCCAAACCACGAACGTGTTACGAGAGGACAGCTGGAAGATAATGAGATTACATTATATAAGTGTGATTGAAGAGCTAATCTACTTCATGGCCTCCTTATTACTCCTGATGATGGAGGAGGATCCCTTTTGACACTTGGATACTAGGATGAATTTGCACATTATATACAAAAGTAGGGCAGGTTTATGTGAAGCTTATCTGTCTGTAAACTGAGCAGATCGGGCTTAAAGCAACTGAGAACACCCAGCAGTGAGATCATGCTTCCTTAACAAGCAAATCTTGAGCGGTGGTCCTGTTTGGTTTTTTTACATGGATCAGATTGTTAGAACAAATCAGAAGGTATGCTTGTAGTTTTCCAGTGCATCTGCAGTGACTTCAATACACTGCAATCCACAAAGCTGTGTGGAGACCATAACTGATAAAGCTGGGAGTTTTAAGGCAACTTGTGGAAAGAATTCTGTACACACAATACCTTAAAAGCACATTCTTTCCCTCAATTCTGGGCACTGTAGTTTGTTAAAGCTTGCTGAGATTTGCAATTTTGTGAGGGGTAAACTACAGTACGGGACGCAGCTGGTGCTGTGGGTTAAACCACAGAGCCTAGGACTTGCCGATCAGAAGGTCGGAGGTTCGAATCCCCGCCACGGTGTGAGCTCCCATTGTTCGGTCTCTGCTCCTGCCAACCTAACAGTTCGAAAGCACCTCAAAGTGCAAGTAGATAAATAGGTACCACTCCGGTGGGAAGGTAAACGGCGTTTCCATGCACTGCTCTGGTTCACCAGAAGTGGCTTATTCATGCTGGCCACATGACCCGGAAGCTGTTTGCGGACAAATGCCAGCTCCCTCGGCCTATAGAGCGAGATGAGCGCGCAACCCCAGAGTCGGTCACGACTGGACCTAATGGTCAGGGGTCCCTTTACCCTTTACCTTTACTTTTAAACTACATTACCCAGAATTCTTTGAGGGGGGAAACGTGTTTCAAATATGCTTTAAAGCTTTGGCATGTCCATAGCCTAAGAGGTGAAGGACGCTTCCAGACAAACCTGTTCGCTGAGCATTCATTCTGATTTCTTTGTGGGGAGGTTAGATGATGTTACATCAAGCATCTTTCTCGCCATTCTCCATCACTTTCCTTACTGCAAAAAGTAAGGAAGTGAGTTTATTGTGCAAGACCTGAACTGGTATGGGATGGAATCCCACCTCAAAATAGCACCCAAATTTTAGAAGTCATAGGGGTTTTCCAAAATGGTGAGATGTGATTTGAGACAGAGGACATCTGTTAAGAAGCATTGATAAGTGGCCTATGAAGAGCTGGGATGTGAAGTGTTCACACTGAGGGGGAATCTGAAGTAGGTTGCAAAGTCTGTAGTCCCTGGAAAAAGATGGTGGATGTGTATGGTTGCTAGATATTTTGAAAGTACTAGTAAGAAATGCTTGCTTTTGTATAAAGTAGCTCTAGTCATACTTGAATTATCTACATGTTCCGCTATACTGCTTTGGATGTGAATTTCACAGACCTGATTTTTTAATATGCCCTCCTGTTTTTATTTTTTTTATGCAACGATGCCAGAGGAGCTTAAAGAAGGTAAATTTGAATTTCCCCCCCTTTCCTTCAGATTCCCCAGAGTAGGTTGTTGGTCATTTATTTATGGCTAGAGATGTCAGAGGCTTATATATTGAATTGCCTCCTTCAAGTCATGTCAGGTATATATGCAGAGAAATTATGGGATGGACCCGAGCAGGAACATGGATGCACACTTAGCAAATGTATGTTTACCAAATGATAACACATTTGTATGAACTAAGCACTAACCAACCCTTATGTAAGTTAAGGTTCTACAGAGCCTCTTTGGAAATATGAGGAGAGTTTTTGTGCTGCGTATGTGTGTGTGTGCTTTGACTATTTGGTTAGCATGTTTGGATGGTGGACAAATATATTAGCTGCTTATTTTTGCACCTGAGTGCTTCCGTGGCATATTTGATGTGTGGTCAGAAAATAAATACAGTCCTCAGCCAGTTTTTAACACGTAAAAAATGGTTCCATATTTCTTTCTTTCTTACCTGGAAGGATATTTCAGGGCAACTTACGCAGCTTGAGTCCTTAAAAAGAGAAGATGTCATTATTAATATTTAGTTTTATTATTGCTCAGCAGGGCAATATTCACCAGCAGGTCCCAGGGCACTAACAACCATTTACAGTTTTAAATAGTAGTTTTAATTAACTGTTTTTACTAATAATTTTATTGCTTTGTTCTTTTTAAAAACTGCTTTGAGGGGTTTTTATGCAATAAAATATAGAATTAAAGTTCAGAATGAAAAACAGCACAAACTGCAGTCAGGGGAGCAGGGTGGGTATTGAAAACACACGCATCTCAGGTGTCATATTGAAGATGACTGGTGCCTCCTGTTAAAAAAAGGAAAGAGGTTTGTTTAAAAATATATTTATTTTAGCTAGTTAGATATTGCTTTAGTATTGTGATTTCTAAGCAGTGGGCAAAAAACCAAAGCAATAAAAATTGATCATAAAACTGAGCAATATCGATCAAGAGTAGGCAGTCTCAAAACAGAATCAGAAGCCACATGGCTTCTGTAGCCACATTCAGCTGCCATTATTTGGCCACATTATTTTGCCCACACCTAGGCTGGGCAAGCCAATTTCATGACAATTCTCCATCCTTGTGTGCTTTCTTTTACTTAGGCCAACCTAACTGACAATTTGGAAAGCACTTTTTTTGATTTACCATCAACTAGCAAGCGAAGAAGGTCGGCGGTTCGAAGCCCCGCAACGGGGTGAGCTCCCGTTGCTCAGTCCCTGCTCCTGCCAACCTAGCAGTTTGAAAGCACGTCAAAGTGCAAGTAGATAAATAGGTACCGCTCCGGCGAGAAGGTAAACAGCGTTTCCGTGTGCTGCTCTGGTTCACCAGAAGTGGCTTAGTCATGCTGGCCACATGAACCGGAAGCTGTATGCCGGCTCCCTGGGCCAATAAAGCGAGATGAGCGCCGCAACTCCAGAGTTGGCCACGACAGGACTTAACCGTTCAGTTACCTTTACCTATTTAGAGATGTAGTACCTCTGAACATCTAAGGACGCGGGTGGCACTGTGGGTTAAATCACAGAGCCTAGGACTTGCCGATCAGAAGGTCGGCAGTTCAAATCCCCACGACGGGGTGAGCTCCCATTGCTCGGTCCCTGCTCCTGCCAAGCTAGCAGTTCGAAAGCACGTCAAAGTGCAAGTAGATAAATAGGTACCGCTCCAGTGGCAAGGTAAACGGCGTTTCCGCACGCTGCTCTGGTTCGCCAGAAGCGGCTTAGTCATGCTGGCCACATGACCCAGAAGCTGTACGCCGGCTCCCTTGGCCAATAAAGCGAGATGAGCGCCGCAACCCCAGAGTCGGTCACGACTGGACCTAATGGTCAGGGCTCCCTTTACCTTTAGCAAGCGAAGCACAAATCGAGAGAGGGCTATTTCTTAAAACTGACGTGAGACAGCAACTTAGGCATATAAGAAACAAGAGCTTAAAACGTTCTGTTGTGAAGGGCTGCTGCCGTTGCGTTGTCGTTTTTAAAGTATAGCTTTATCTACGGTATTTTGGGTGTAGTAAATCTGGTCTCTTACATCTTTTTGGTGGCACCCTTAGGCATTAAAACGATACTAGCTACATCTTTTGTATGAAAACAGGTAAAATCCTGAAGTTTTGATAATCAGTCTGGCTTTTCATTATTTGTCTGACTTAAAAAAAAATAATGTTGCTTTTTTCACATTGCAGAAGAGGAAGAATTCAGTGGATCTGGCAAGCGGGTCTTCATTAGTACGTAGTTGTATTGAGAGACTGGAGAATTGCTGTTTGCTGTTTCTGCCTGTGAAAGTAGTTCCTTGTCGTTGTGCTTGAGGTGTATTCACCTTGTGCTTTCTTCCTGAATGTTCCTTTACTTGCTCCCTTTTTGCTGCGAGGGAGATGATCATTTCAATTTTAGTGAAATCCCTAATATCCCAAGAGAGCCAGCGTGGTGTAGTGGTGAAGAGCAGTGGACTCGTAATCTGGTGAACCGGGTTCGCTTCCCCACTCCTCCACATGCAGCTGCTGGGTGACCTTGGGCCAGTCACACTTCTCTGAAGTCTCTCAGCCCCACTCACCTCACAGAGTGTTTGTTGTGGGGGAGGAAGGGAAAGGAGAATGTTAGCCGCTTTGAGACTCCTTAAAGGGAGTGAAAGGTGGGATATCAAATCCAAACTCTTCTTCTTCTTCTTCTCAGCCCCACTCACCTCACAGAGTGTTTGCTGTGGGGGAGGAAGGGAGAAGGAGAATGTTAGCCGCTTTGAGACACCTTAAGGGGAGTGAAAGGCGGGATATCAAGTCCAAACTCTTCTAATATTATCCTGACCATTAAGCTTGAAGTAAGATCTGAAGTCAGTTAATCCAAGTCCACTGCTTCACTTTAAGCCTCTAACCAGCCACTCTTCTGTGCAGTTCTGTTTTGTAGTTCCAGTAGTAGTAGTTGTAATAATAATAATAAGAATTTTATTATTTCTACCCCATCCATCTGGCTGGGTTTCCCCAGCCACTCTGGGCAGCTTTCAACAAAAGATTAAAAATACATTAAAACACCAGTCATTAAAAACTTCCCTAAACTGGGCTGCCTTCACATGTCTTCTAAATGTCAGATAGTTGTTTATTTCCTTGACATCTAATGGGAGGGCGTTCCACAGGGCGGGTGCCACTACCGAGAAGGCCCTCTGCCTGTTTCCCTGTAACTTGGCTTCTTCCAGTGAGGGAACCGCCAGAAGGCCCTCAGCGCTGGACCTCAGGTTGAATGATGGGGGTGGAGATGCTCCTTCAGGTATACTGAAGGTATTCTTCCCTGCTAAGCCGCCTCTCCAATAGGTTTATAGCTCTTGTGGTTCCCTCTGCCTGATAAAAACGGACAAATTTCCACCAACTTCAGAGACTCCAAATTGCTTAGCTTTTATTATGGGCTAATCAGAAAGACCCACTAATTCCTGCGAATTCATTCTAATCTAAACCATCCCGAGAATTGCATTAAATGTTGACATACCTGCCCGCAGACTGTCTCACCAGAGTGGTGCATGCTCTGGTTATCTCCCGCTTGGACTACTGCAATGCGCTCTATGTGGGGCTACCTTTGAAGGTGACCCGGAAAATACAACTAATCCAGAATGTGGCAGCTAGACTGGTGACTGGGGGCGGCCGCCGACACCACATAACACCGGTCTTCAAAGACCTACATTGGCTCGCAGTACATTTCCGAGCACAATTCAAAGTGTTGGTGTTGACCTTTAAAGCCCTAAATGGTCTCAGCCCAGTATACCTGAAGGAATGTCTCCACCCCCATCGTTCTGCCCGGACACTGAGGTCCAGCGCCGAGGGCCTTCTGGCGGTTCCCTCCCTGCGAGAAGCCAAGTTACAGGGAACCAGGCAGAGGGCCTTCTCGGTAGTGGCGCCCTCCCTGTGGAACGCCCTCCCACCAGATGTCAAGGAAATAAACAACTACCTGACAATCAGAAGACATCTTAAGGCAGCCCTGTTCAGGGAAGTTTTTAATGTGTGACATTTTAGTGTATTTTTGGTCTCTGTGGAAGCCGCCCAGAGTGGCTGGGGAAACCCAGCCAGATGGGCGGGGTACAAATAATAAATTATTATTATAGCTACAGTTGGAAGTGGTGCACACTTTTTACCACCTCAGTGAGAACTAGACCCATGGATATTGGCCATCAGATCTAAGAACCCGTGCCTTCAGGGAGAGCATAGCTCTGAATATCAGAAGTTGCAGGTCAGAGATGAATTTTTTTTAGCCCTCCTGATGTGGTTGGGACTCCATCTCTTCCCCACCCCAGCCAGCAAATGGTCAGGAATGATGAGAGCCCAACAACATCAGGAAACCCACTGGCTCCTCACCCCTCCACAGACAAAATAGGGACTAAGCATCACTTCCATGGTCAACTGTTCAGAGGCCTTTGGCTAGCTGCTCTTGGAATGGAGTAGCCATTGAGATGGACCTCAGTCAATTCCAGAAAATGTTATTTTCACAGAAACTGCCATCAGCTTCCAAGGCTCACCAAACGGCATGCAGGGAATTTAAATTCAAATATTTAAATTTTAAAGTATTTCTATACAGTTACGGACTTGATCCTTTCTGGGGTGCTGTTCTCACACCGACAAGTCCGTAACTAGAGCGCCGCTTCTGCGCATGCACACAGCACGATAGAGCGCTTCTGCGCATGTGCAAAGCGCGCAGAATGCTTCTGCGCACATGCACGTGGTGAAACCCGGAAGTATACACTTCCGGGTTTGCCATGTTTGCAAGCCGAAAAGACACAGCATGAACCTCATGCAACACGAGGTATGACTCTATTTAAGTACAGTCATACCTCAGGTTGAAGTAGCTTCAGGATGAGTATTTTCGGTTTGTGCTCCGTGGCGACCCGGAAGTAACGGAGTGTGTTACTTCCGGGTTTCGCCTCTCGCGCATGTGCAGACACTCAAAATGACGTCACGCACATGTGCGGCAGCAGCAAATCGCGACCCGTGCATGCGGGTTGCGTTCGCTTCAGGGTGTGAACGGGGCTCCGCAACGGATCCCGTTTGCATCCAGAGGTACCACTGTATTTAAATGGGGAGCTTGTCACAAGCGATCTTCAAATATCTAAACATTGAAGATGGAGCAAACTTGCTTTCTTCTGCTCTGGAGGGTAGGACTCGAGCCAGTGGATGCTTTAGCCGAGATCCCTGCATTGCAGGGGGAGGAACGAGATTACTCTTGGGGGGGGGGGAGTGTCTTTCCCAACTCTACAATTCTATGAGTTGTAGAAATGTGGGGGGAGAACAGCTCTGTCTTGGACTTGAGAGGCCAGACACAATAATGGTCTATCAGTCTGCTAGGAAGGGGAGTTTCCGGTTAAGATGTGATGGGGTGGGGGGCCATCTGAGGCTCCAGAAATATTGCAGGCTGGCCCTGCTAACCAATCAAGTGTGCCCATCACATTCCTTCCGTGACCAGTGCTCCATTCTCCATTCTCAGCCGGTTTCCGGAGAAGTATGCGCCTGTGCCGCAGGAAATGCCGTAACAGCCACCTGCCATGCTACACCCGGTGCCCCAGCGGCTGCTACAGTGCCGCAGCAGCACCTTATGAAGAAGTGGTGAGGTACCAGAGGCACCCTGGAGACCGAAACAGATTAATTGTGCTAGTAGGTGAGTTGCAACAAGTTGCCTACAACTTACCTAGTTACTGTTAGGATCGTCCTACTCTTGTGTAGGACCCTGGTAGAGACACATGCCCGACTGGCATGTTCACTCCCACCTGGTCGGTCGGTCGGGAGCTTCAAAATCTTTCTTCTGCCCGAACATCACAGCGACTGAAACCAAAAGGCATTAGCATGCTTAGGGATCCACAGAGTATTCACAGTTTGTGTAACAGAACTCAGTAGCAAAGCATTTTGGCTAATCTACCTTTATTTACATATAATACACTCGGAGCATTCTGACTTAGCTCCTTCCTCTTTCTCATCAGACAGCAAAGAGAGAAAGAGAGAAAGAGAGAAAGAAAGAAAGAAAGAAAGAAAGAAAGAAAGAAAGAAAGAAAGAAAGAAAGGACAATAGTCCCACTTCACGGAACACAGTAATACCAAACATCCTGTCTCCGTCACTTCCCACACTGTGGAATGAAAACATACACCGTCATGTGATAGACAACAATCTCATGACTGCAGACACAGGGAATGAATCTCCAACATCCTCCCCCGATTCATGAACTGTGTTGTAGTCATCAGTGTAACTGCAACAACCATACAGATGTCATACACACAGTATACCCCTGTATCACCCATTCTACTCTTGGAACTACCTGCAACTGGATTGGCCTTGGGCCTTTACCATCTTGCACATCTGACTAGTCTTGGTATCATAGCTCTCCTGACTATCAAGAAGTTTCACACCTGGCTTTGTTGGGACCTCGAACCCCAGCCTCGTTCCTCTCTGAGGAATTGGTGTTGACACACACACAGCCTTTGGACGTGGTTCAGCTTCCTTCTCCAAGGAAACAGTGTCTACCCTTACAGCCTTTGGGCGTGGTTTCCTGTCCTTCAAGGACAAAGCCTGTACCCCTTTCAAGACTTTGGGTTCCAAGATCTGTGTTGAGCCACTAGCCACAGCTAAATCTGCAACAGCTGTGTTAGCAAACTCCTGAGCATACCTGGTGGTAGCTGCCTCAGATCTGCACATCAGGCGCACTTCTTTCACTGTATCAGTGGGACTCACCTCACCTCATAACTTCCCTTGAATTTGTACAGAGAAAGTACAGGCGTACCTTAGCGATATCACAAGTTCAGTTCCCGACTACTGCAATAAAACAAATATTGCAATAAAGCAAGTCACTTTTTTTTGTTTCCCAGTGCATGTAAAATTTATGTTTACACTATACTGTAGTCTTAAGGGACACAGGTGGCGCTGTGGGTTAAACCACAGAGCCTAGGACTTAACGATCAGAAGGTTGGCGGTTCGACAGGGTGAGCTCCCGTTGCTCGGTCCCTGCTCCTGCCAACCTAGCAGTTCAAAAGCACGTCAAAGTGCAAGTAGATAAACAGGTACCGCTCCGGCGGGAAGGTAAACAGCGTTTCCGTGCGCTGCTCTGGTTCGCCAGAAGCGGCTTAGTCATGCTGGCCACATGACCCGGAAGCTGTATGCCGGCTCCCTTGGCCAATAAAGCGAGATGAGCGCCGCAACCCCAGAGTCAGCCACGACTGGATCTAATGGTCAGGGGTCCCTTTACCTTTATACCGTAGTCTTATTAAGCCAGGCCTCCCTGGCTGTGGGGGGTGGGTTGGGATCCAGCTCTAGCCCTAGTCCTGTGGCCACAAGAGGAGCATCGGAGCTTCCTTCTCCTGGGAGCAGCCAGGCTGCCTGCAACTGAACCCATGTCCTTGTGAGGAGCAATGTATATATGAAGCGCAATCGTGCAAAGTGCAATAAAATGAGGTAATAATAATAATAATAATTTATTTATACTCCGCCCATCTGGCTGAGTTTCCCCAGCCACTCTGGGCGGCTCCCAATCAAGTGTTAAAAACAATACAGCATTAAATATTAAAAACTTCCCTACACAGGGCTGCCTTCAGATGTCTTCTAAAGATAGGATAGCCGCTTATTTCCTTCACATCTGAAGGGAGGGCGTTCCACAGGGCGGGCGCCACTACCAAGAAGGCCCTCTGTTTGGTTCCCTGTAACCTCACTTCTCGCAATGAAGGAACCACCAGAAGGCCCTCGGCGCTGGATCTCAGTGTCCGGGCTGAACGACAGGGGTGGAGACGCTCCTTCAGGTATACAGGACTGAGGCCGTTTAGGGCTTTCAAGGTCAGCACCAACCCTTTGAATTGTGCTCGGAAACGTACTGGGAGCCAATGCAGATCTCTCAGGACCTGTGTTATGTGGTCCTGGTGGTACACCTGTAATTCTTGGATTGGCATCTCTTCAGAAAAGCAGGTGCTCACTACCACCTCTGCAAAGAAATCTGTTTTTCTACTCTTTATCTAACTTTGAGGAATTGTGATGAGCATTACTGGTCATGTGAAACTACTCTTCTTCTGTTACAAGTAGGGCGCATTGTACTGGGGGCATGATGCATTCATTTGGCACTTACCGGTTTCCTTTCTTGAAACAGGTCCTTCAGGTGTGGGAGTGAATGAGCTACGGCGGCGGCTTATTGGTATAAACCCTCATCACTTTCAAAGTGCTGTGCCACGTACGTGACATTTTTCATGTATCCTTAATTCTAGCAGTAGGAGGAGAGGGGAAGCTTTGCCAAAAGGTTTCATCCAAGTACAGTGGTACCTTGGTTCTCAAACTTAATTGTTCCGGGAGTCTGTTCCAAAACCAAAGTGTTCCAAAACCAAGGCTCGCTTTCCCTTAGAAGGTCATGCAAAACGGATTAATCCGTTCCAGACTTTTAAAAACAACCCCTAAAACAGCAATTTGACATGAATTTTACTATATAATGAGACCATTGATCCATAAAATGAAAGCAATTATCAATTTACTGTGCTATAAAATAAATAAAACAGTATTGTAGATGATAAAAATAAAAATTTAAGAAATTGCTTACCTGCGCTGATGATAGTCATTGTTTGGATGGGGGACTTTTATCCTTTTCCGCAGTCACACAATCAAGTCAATCAATCAGTAGCTGAACTGGGATCCACAGAGTCACAAAAACAAATTAACTGAAAAAGCGTCAAAACAAAAATAAATAGCAAAAACAAAAGCACCAAATATACGCCCCAAATATCACCTCAGAACACTGCAAACGGAAGGCTTGAATTACAATGGGGGGGGGGGCGCAAATTAGCAGCGCAACAGGAAAAACAGGGGGACTCAAAACAGAGCACGTTCGGCTTCCGGAAAAATAGTTCAGAAACCGAAACACCTACTTCCGGTTTTGCAGCCTTTGCGTTCCAAGTTGTTCGTGAACTAAGCTGTACGAAAACCGAGGTACCACTGTAATTGGTCCGGGGAATTAACAGGTTTATAATAGCGCTGCCATTTTTATTCTTTTTAAACAGACACAACTCGTGCTCAAAAGAGCTATGAAGAGAATGGCCGAGAGTACCACTATGTGTTGAAGGAAACCTTTGAAAATATGGTGTACGGTCACAGGTAATCCTTAGATTTACATTTCTTGCCCTTTCTCCTTATGTTTCAAAATCATGTGGTCGAGCACCAGGACTAACAGTGGTACCTCGGGTTAAGAACTTAATTCGTTCTGGAGGTCTGTTCTTAACCTGAAACTGTACTTAACCTGAAGCACCACTTTAGCTAATGGGGCCTCCTGCTGCTGCCGCGCTGCCGGAGCACGATTTCTGTTCTCAACCTGAAGCAAAGTTAATAGAAATAGTACCTTTGGTTAATAATAATAATAATAATAATAATAATAATAATAATAATAATAATTTTTATTTATACCCCGCCCTCCCCAGCCAAGGCCAGGCTCAGAGCGGCTTACAAGCAATAATAAAAACAAGATGAATGATTACAACTTAAAAACAAAAGTAAAATACAACATTAAAACAATGGAACATTAAAATATTAAAATGTAGCCTCATCGCAGGAGGAGAAGGAAAAGAAAAAAGAAAGGGAGGGAGGGAGGGAATCAAATTGGCTCCAAGCCAAAGGCCAGGCGGAACAACTCTGTCTTACAGGCCCTGCGGAAAGAAATCAGATCCTGCAGGGCCCTGGTCTCATGAGGCAGAGAGTTCCACCAGGCCGGAGCCAGAGTTGAAAAGGCCCTGGCTCTGGTTGAAGCCAATCTAACTTCCTTAGGGCCTGGGACCACTAGGGTGTTGCTGTTTATGGACCTTGAGGTGGTCCCATAGGTACGAGGGTTCTAGGCCGTGAAGGGCTTTAAAGATCAAAACCAGCACCTTAAATCTGACCCTGTACTCCACCGGGAGCCAATGCAGCTGGAAAAGCACTAGGTGAATATGCTCCCATGGCAGAGACCCCGTGAGGAGCCTCGCTGCAGCATTCTGCACCCACTGGAGTTTCTGGGACAGAATGACGTGAGAATGTGCACTATTGCGGCATCGGTGACACGTTGCAGAATACAGCAGCAAAAGGCAAAACACAAGTTCTGGTGGGACCCCGGAAGGAAATGTTTTTGCTACCCTCCCCAACACATATTTTTCACCTGAAGCACAGGGTGTGAAGGTTTTAAATACCTTTTGCTTCAAGCAGGCGCCTCTCACCTTGCCCGTCTCCTCCTCCCTTGTTGATCGCATTTGCAGAATGATGGAGTACGGAGAGTACAAGGGGAATCTCTACGGCACGAGCATTGATGCCGTACGCGCAGTGCTTGATGAAGGGAAGATCTGCATAGTGGACTTAGAGCCTCAGGTGAGTCACGAAGAAAATAATGTTACCGTCCACAGGTCATGTGCAAAGCTCCTTGGTTCCGTATTTGGAGGCCAGGGGGAATCTGAAATGAAATTTGAAACAAAGGTGGTCTAGAGCACAAATAAAATACAAATATGACAAGGCTAGGGATGAATAATATCCATGTATGTAATATATATAATATATATAATGTTAGGGCCGCGGGTAGCACTGTGGGTTAAACCACAGAGCCTAGGACTTGCCGATCAGAAGGTCGGCTGTTCGAATCCCCGCGACAGGGTGAGCTCCCGTTGTTCGGTCCCTGCTCCTGCCAACCTAGCGGTTTGAAAGCACGTCAAAGTGCAAGTAGATAAGTAGGTACCACTCTGGCGGGAAGGTAAACGGCATTTCCGTGCGCTGCTCTGGTTCGCCAGAAGCGGCTTAGTCATGCTGGCCACATGACCTGGAAGCTGTACGCCGGCTCCCTCGGCCAATAAAGCAAGATGAGCGCCGCAACCCCAGAGTCGGCCACAACTGCACCTAATGGTCAGGTGTCCCTTTACCTTATATAATATAAGTCGGTACCCAGAAAAACTGTCTGCGGACAAACATCGGCTCCCTCGGCCAGTAAAGTGAGATGAGCGCCGCAACCTGGACTTAACGGTCAGGGGTCCTTTTACCATTACCTTTTTTTGAATCATGATTTAATTCTGATTGAAAATTAATATGGCATTGCTACCGAAGGATGCCTGGACTATGAATGGTCAGTAATACTATTTTTTTGTCGCAGGCATTCTTTAATGACTGTAAACTGCAGAGAGGATAGATCCAGTCCTGTTGGAGTCAGTGCAAATGCATATTTGAATTGTAGCCTCTGTCTTTTAAATATACAGTTATTTTTAATCAGAATAAAACCTGAAAAAGACAAATGTATTTATCTTGTCTGAATGCAATGCATCAAGTTGAAATGGCCATGGGGTTTTCTGTATTGTATTTTTCTCTTTCAGAGTATTCCACTGGCTCGTACTCATGAACTAAAGCCCTACATTATATTTATTAAGCCATCAAGCTTGAGCTGTATGAAGCAGTCCCGGAAAAATGCTCGGATGATCACGGACTACTATGTGAATATGAAATTTAAGGTGAGAGGAGGGGAGGAGAGATGTGGGGATGGATTGATGTGATATGGTGTGAAACCCAACCACCTCCTTGATATGCCTTTGTATGTAATATATCTTCAAATCCATGCTGCGAGGAAGATAATCATTTCAATTTTATAGATGATATGGGGGGGGGGGACGACGACTCTGAAATAGTGAAATCCCTAAAATTATCCTGACAGTTAAGCTTGAAGTAAGATCTGAAGTCAGTTAATCCAAGTCCACTGCTTCATGTACTGGTACTCTTTAACTTTTTAATTTTTTTTTATAATAATATTTATTAAATGTTTAATAGTTACAGAAAGAAAAAAAGTGAAGAAATAATAAAAATTTAACAAACAATACATCAAAAATAAAAAGAGAAAAACAGTACAACAAAACAACAAGAAAAAGCAAAAGCATTTAAAAACACATCCAAATTTTCATACCTTTATCTTTCATTTGCTTGTTTCCTCGACTTCCTCACACCTCCCTTTTTTGTATTCTAGTTCAAATTAGCTGGTTCAGCAAATCCTTTCCCTCTTTCTCAATTTTTTGTTCTATAATTTATCTTAACACAATCTAACTTTAAATTTTCCACTTTGGCCCTTTAACAATCAATTTTTCCATAATTCTTAACAACATTTCTGCTAAAACCATATAACTTTGGTACTCTTTAACTTTTTTAAAGCCTCATATTTATCACATAACATGTTTTTTAAAAACCAGTGTATACCGCTTTGGGTCAACATTGTGGGAGTAAAAAAAAATCTGACATTTAGAGGAGGAGGAAGAGGAGGAGGAGGAGGAAGAGGAGGAGGAGGAGGAGGAGGAGGAGAAGAAGAAGAAGAAGAAGAAGAAGAAGAATTATTATTATTATTATTATTTATTGGGCCTCTTTAAATTTAAATATGGTTCTGCCTCCTTCTTTGTAGCCTCCCCAGCATGAGAACCTTGTTTTCTGTGTCTCCCTTCTCCAATATTCAGCTCTTCCAGTTTTTTTTCTTGAGTCCAGTTCAAACACAAAAACAAAGGAGGCATAGTGTTTAGGATGGAGTCCCAATGGCTTACAACCTAGCGGCACCTGTATGGAGGTGCCATTTGTGAAAGCCAGCTCCACAATTTCATTCAGCAATTCTGGTTTGTGTGATTTGCAGGTCTTCAGACTGGGTTTCCACAACCACCCTAATCACTTAGACAGCCCCATGTGGAGGTGCTATAAACTGTGTATTAGCACAAATGCTTGTTCTGTATTACTAGACTCAAGAAGAATACAACTATCAAAATGGGCATTAGATTAGCACTCTGTTCAGCTGATACAGTGGTACCTCAGGTTAAGTACTTAATTCGTTCCAGAGGTCCGTTCTTAACCTGAAACTGTTCTTAACCTGAAGCACACTTTAGCTAATGGGGCCTCCTGCTGCCGCTGCGCCGCTGGAGCCCGATTTCTGTTCTTATCCAGAAGCAAAGTTCTTAACCTGAAGCACTTTCTGGGTTAACGGAGTGTGTAACCTGAAGCGTATGTAACTCGAGGTACCACTGTACTGAAAAGCAGAATGGAAGTCGTAGTTCATGAACGATTTTGAAGTACAACCGGTCTCTTATCTCTTTATGGATGCATGTTGAAGGTTTATGGATTTTATTTACACCAAGTTCAATTTTTACACAGGTACAGTGGACACTGATCTGCCCTATACAAACAAATAGCGTGCAGTTTTCTAACTGATTTCTTACCTTGAGAAATGTTAAGTGTAGTCACCCCGTCGGTCTTGAAATAAGCCATTATTCGCCATGTCTCTAAGTTCCGCCTTGAGCTTCTTCTTTTTTAAATAATATTTTATTAAGATTTTCCAAAACATTACAAAAAGAAAAAGAGAAAAAAGAAAAATACAAAAATAAAAAACAGTTAAAAACAGTTCTATCTTTCATAACATATCTTGCATTTGCTTGTTTCCTGGACCTCCCCACACCTCCCCTCTTTGTATTCCAGTTCAATTTATTTATTCAGCAAATCCTTTCCCTCTTTACCTTTATCCTTATCTTGATCTTAATATAGTATAACTTTAAATTTTCACCTGTTAACATTCCATTTTTGCATATTCCTTCATAACATTGTTACTATAAACCCCTTAACCTCAATCCAACATCATTCTAACATTCATTAATTTTGCAATATTTCTGTAGATAGTCTTTAAATTTCTTCCAATCTTCTTCTACCAACTCTTCTCCCTGGTCTCGGATTCTGCCGGTCATTTCCGCCAATTCCATATAGTCCATCACCTTCATCTGCCATTCTTCCAGAGTGGGTAGTTCTTGCGTCTTCCTGCCTTGAGCTTCTTGTTGCTTTGCTCTCTATAGGAAGAAGATCTGCAGGAGATGGAAGAGTCAGCTAAGAAAATGGAAGCTCAGTTTGGTCAGTTCTTTGATCATGTGATTGTGAACGACAATTTACAGGAGGCTTGCATGCAGCTACTGTCAGCTGTGCGCCGAGCGCAAGATGAGCCCCAGTGGGTCCCGGCGACATGGATATGTTCAGAAAACCAGCCATAATTATCAGAGCTATACAGTTCCACAAAAACGATAGTTCATGTCTCACAGCATTCGTAACCATAATGCTGGGATTGCCAGAGAGGATATCTCATTCTTCGCAGGGAATTTTGGAGAGGATTAGGCAAAAAGCTAAATTAATGTTTGGTGTGGCATTCTTAAGCATTGTATGTTCAGTAACATTAATTTTGTACCCCCCAAAAAATTATATTGCTTTGTTGTAGTGTAAAAATATAATGGTTAAGAATAATAAAAGAATATATTTTGTTGCATTTATTTGTGTGAGCCAGCTGCATTAATTTAATCGTAATGTCTTTTATTTGTGGCATTTTGATTGCTTCCTCTCTCTCTCTCTCTCTCTCTCTCTCTCTCACACACACACACACACCCATAGTCAAAAAATTCAAGGATCCATCCAACAATTAATTTTCCGGTGATTTTGAGTTGGGGGCAGTCTTTGTTATTGATTTAGGGCAGGGCTGTCTGGCAAGAATTGCAGTCTCTGCTAACGTGACAGTGGAGAACTATCAGCAGAGTTCTGGCCTCAGTCGGGCATGCCTGAGCTTTTGTGACACCATTTGAATTTTGCTTCAGCAGCTTACCAGTGTGAGAGCCATTGTGGTGTAGTGGTTAAGAGCGGTAGATTCGTAATCTGGTGAACCGGGTTCGCGTCTCCGCTCCTCCACATGCAGCTGCTGGGTGACCTTGGGCCAGTCACACTTCTTTGAAGTCTCTCAGCCCCACTCACCTCACAGAGTGTTTGTTGTGGGGGAGGAAGGGAAAGGAGAGTGTTAGCCGCTTTGAGACTCCTTCAGGTAGTGATAAAGCGAGATATCAAATCCAAACTCCTCTTCTTCTTCTTACCGTATTTTTCGATCTATAGGACGCACCAGACCACAGGACGCATCTTCTTTTAGAGGGGGAGAATAAGAGGGGGGAAAAATCCCCCTCTCTGCTCAGCGCCCCTTCAGCGAAGTGGCAGGAGAAACGGAACCCCTTCCATTCCTCCTCCCGCTTTGTTGAAGGGGCGCTGCACAGATCTCCCCCTCTGCTGAAGCCGGGAGAGTCTTGCTCTCCCGACTTCAGCAAAAGGAACCCGAAGCCTTCAGAGCGCAGCGCGAGTTCCCGCTGCACTCCAAAGGCTTCAGGCAGCTATCCCTGAAATCTGACGTTCTGCAATTTACTCAGAAATGGTGCCAAACTCTTCCAAATGCTCCCCTGAGTGGTTTTTGGGTGGAAACAGAAGGCTTTTTATCATCGGAATAATAATTAGTGAAGGGACTGCTACATTCTGGCAGCTCGTGTAATTTCTTCAGCAGAGACTTCGCTCTGGAGCACCAACTCCACCTGGACCCCCAATAATACTGGGAATGAGCTGGCTGGCAATGCATGACCCAGTGGTGTTGTGGCATCAGCGGTCGGTCACCTTTGGGTCAGCTTACTGCTTAGAGCACTGTCTGGGAGGGAAGGAACCCAGAATGACTGTGGCCAGGGTGGCTGGGTTGGCCCTGGAGCAAAAAGGGGAGGTGCCACCACAAAATGCTGATTTGAAGGAGGTCTTCAGTGAGAGGGAGGCAGATAAGCTGCCCCCGCCACAGGCCCTTTGACTGCCAAATCAACCTGCTTCCAGGGGCTCAGTTACCAGTGGGTAAGCTGTATGCCATGTCTGACCGGGAGATGCAGGAGCTATGGCAGTTTATTGACAAGAACCTGAAGAGAGGTTTCATAAGGGAATCTAAGGCAGTGGGGGGCAGTCCAGTGTTCTTTGTGGACAAAAAAGAGACTAACCAGCCCAGATTAGTCATGGATTACCAGGCCCTAAACCTGGTATCAGAACCCGTGACTTTCCCAATGCCCAGGATTGATGATATTTTGACACGTGTGAGGCAGGGGAAGATTTTTACCAAGCTGGACCTCAGGGGAGCCTACAATCTGATTAGGATAAGGGAGGGGGACGAATGGAAAATGACTATGTTCACCCCCCTGGGGGCTTTTGAGTACTTAGTCATGCCGTTTGGATTACAATCGGGCTCTGCCTGCTTTCAAGCATTCATGCATCATGTGTTGGGACCCCTGCTGTACAAGAATTGCGTAGCCTTTTTGGACAACATCTTAATCTATTCGGACAATGAAAGGCAACACGTCAGAGATGTCAGGGAGGTGCTACGGAGATTGAAGAAGCATCAGTTGTGGGTCAAGCTGGAAAAATGCCAATTCCACGCCAAGGAGGTCGAGTTCCTGGGCTACAGGCTGTCAGACAAAGGACTAGCCATGGATCCAGGCAAGGTGAAGGCAGTGCTGGAATGGAAGGCCCCCCAAAACAGAAAGGATGTGCAAAGGTTCCTAGGCTTCAGCAACTTCTACAGGAAGTTCATAAAGAACTTCACTCACTTGACAGCACCCATAATGGATTGTCTTAGTAGCAAAAGGAAGTTCACGTGGACAGAGGGTGCGCAGCAATCCTTTGAAAAACTGAAGAGGGCGTTCGCCTCGGAAGAGCAGCTCCTGCACGTGAATCCGGAGAAGCCCATGAGACTGGAGACGGACGCGTCTGACCGTGCCATTGGAGCGGTCCTTTTGCAGCCCTGGGCCAAGCAGAACTGGAGGCCGTGTGCCTTTTTCTCTAGGAAGCTGAGCAAGTCAGAGCAAAACTACACAGTGTATGACCGAGAACTGCTTGCGATCTATGTGGCATTTCGGCAATGGAGACATCTGTTGATAGGGGCGCGGCACAAGATCCAGGTCCGAACTGACCACAAGAACTTGGAGTACTGGCAGACCGCGCGAGTGCTCAACCAGAGACAGATCAGGTGGTCCCAGGAGTTCGCCAAGTTTTCCTTCGAGATCCGATACGTGCTGGGAGAGGAGAATGTAAGGGCAGATGCTCTCTCCCGGAAACCGGAGTACATGGCAGAAGAGGGGCCACCAGAGACCAGGCACGTGTTCCCCGAGAACCGGTGTGTGTGGGCGGGGGGCATTGGTTGGCAAACGAGAACTGGCAGGGCTCACCAGAGACGATGAGTTTGCTCAGACAAAGATCAGGGAGCTCAGGGACGGAAAGGAAGTCCATGGAGGGTTTGAGGAAAAGGAAGGGCTACTGTACTATAAGGGGGCGCTGTATGTACCGGGGGAGACTTTGACAACCCAACAGCTGGGTTGACTCCATGACAACCCAACAGCTGGGCACTTTGGACAGCACAAGACCATGCTACTGGTCGCCAGGCAGTTCTGGTGGCCAAAGGTGAGGGAAGATGTACGAGAATATGTACGAGGGTGTGACCGATGCCAGAGGGCTAAGGAGGAAAGGGCCGCCCCCACGGGGTTGCTGGAACCCTTACCCACACCGGGAAGGCCCTGGGAGGTGGTGTCCATTGGTTTTATGACAGATCTGCCCAAGTCGAAGGGAAAGACAGCAGTCATGGTAGTAGTCGATCTACTGACTAAAATGTGCCATTTCGTAGCTTGCTCACATGAAGCAACGGCAGAGGAGACCGCCAGGCTGTTCGTGGATCACAGACTGCATGGGGTTCCTTTGAGGGTAATCTCAGATCGCGGGAAACAATTTACTTCCCAGTTCTGGCGGAAACTCATGAGCTTGCTACAGGTTGAGGTGAGCTTCTCGACGGTGAGGCACCTGGAAACCAACGAACAAGCCGAAAGAGCGAACGACACACTCCAGCAATACCTACGCTGCTATGTCAGCGAGAGACAGAACGATTGGGTAGAGAAATTAGCTTTGGCTGAATTTGCGTACAATAACGCTGAACACGTGTCCACAGGAATGAGCCCTTTCATGGCCAATTACGGGTGTCACCCCAGGGCATTCCCGGGGCGGGGGGAGGAAGGATGGAGTGTACCTGCGGCTGAGCAATTTGTGGAGGAAATGGAGGCCCTACACCAGCAACTAAGGCTGAACTTGGAGCGGGCCAAGGAAGTGTACAAGAGGCAGGCGGACAGGCACCGTCGGGAGGGGGAGGCCATACGGGTGGGAGACCGGGTGTGGTTGTCATCCCAAGGGTTGCCCCTAAAGGGAGGGTGCAAGAAGTTGCAGCCGAGGCGGCTGGGGCCTTTTGAGGTAATACAGCAGGTGAACCCAGTGGCATTTAAATTCAAGTTGCCTGACAGCATGAAGATATATCTGGTGTTCCATAGGTCCCTACTTTCACCTTACAGGGAGGGGCGGGAATTCCTGGGACGGGAGGGAGGGGTTACCACCCACCCGTGGGTAGAGGAGAGGGAACACTGTAACGAAGCCATGGAAATACTCGATTCAAGGTGGCGAGGTTGCCAGGTAGAGTACTTGGTGGCCTGGGAGGGGAAACCTAGGTCGGAAAACACGTGGGTCCCTGCTGAATCAATCATTGACAGGTATCTGGTGGAAGAATTCCACAGTTTGTTCCCGGATAAGCCCAAACCATTAGCGAGATTCTGAGAGGAGGAATTTGGACCCACAGACGACGAAGGGGATTTTGTGGGTTTTCCTGCCTCCGAAGAGGAGGGAGAGGAGGTGTCTGAGGGAGAAGAATCAGACTGGGAGGGTCAACCAGCAGGAAGAGATCCGAGCGGATGGGAGGCTGGTTTTGAATCCTCAGAAGATGATGCCAGCTCTTTCAGGTGATTCCCCGCATTGTCGGCCGAGGAGAGGGAGGAGGTTGTGCCGGAAAATCGTGCCCGGGGTGGGAGGGGTCCTGAGGAGGAGGTGGATGTCACGGAACTGCCATCAGTGTCCGAGGGAGAGAGCAAGCTCCAAAGGGATCCCAGAGAGCGTCCCGGGAGTGGGAGAGGCAGCCCATCTTCTGGGGAAGAGAATCAGCATAGCTCCAGTGGAAAAGGGGGGAGATGGGGGAATCGGCGAGGCGGTCCCATGACTCCTTGCCGGGGACCAGCGGGGAAGGGTCCTCCGCTGCCTACGCCCTCCTTGCGCAGAAGGCTTCCGCGCAGGGAGAGTAGGAGAAGACTGGGAGTCAAAGAGCTTCTTTGCTGGAAGAAGTTTAAGAAAGGCCCACTGACGGATTCTGCCAGCGATTGAGACAGTCACGGGTGAGTGGCTGCCCAGACAGAAAAGTTTACTCAGGCAACCCAGCCAGGTGTTCGGACAAGCTTACACATGAGCAACCCCCTAGAACCATTACAGCTCTCCTGAGAGGTGTTTCGGTGGAAAAAGAAGGCTTTTTATCATCGGAAATAGAATTAGCCCTCAACGACTGAACTTGCCCCATGATATTCTTGTAAAGAAGCTGGTAAAATGTGGTCTTGACTATGCTATGACTCAGTGGATTTGTAACTGGCTGACTGACCGAACCCAAAAGGGTGCTCATCAATGGTTCCTCTTCATCCTGGAGAAGAGTGACTAGTGGGGTGCCACAGGGTTCTGTCTTGGGCCCGGTCTTATTCAACATCTTTATCAACGACTTGGATGATGGACTCAAGGGCATCCTGGTCAAATTTGCAGATGACACCAAACTGGGAGGGATGGCTAACACCCCAGAGGACAGGATCACACTTCAAAACGACCTTGACAGATTAGAGAACTGGGCCAAAACAAGCAAGATGAATTTTAACAGGCAGAAATGTAAAGTATTGCACTTGGGCAAAAAAAAATGAGAGGCACAAATACAAGATGGGTGACACCTGGCTTGAGAGCAGTACATGTGAAAAGGATCTAGGAGTCTTGGTTGACCACAAACTTGACATGAGCCAACAGTGTGACGCTGCAGCTAAAAAAGCCAATGCAATTCTGGGCTGCATCAATAGGAGTATACCATCTAGATCATGGGAAGTAATAGTGCCACTGTATTCTGCTCTGGTCAGACCTCACCTGGAGTACTGTGTCGAGTTCTGGGCACCACAGTTCAAGAAGGACACTGACAAACTGGAACGTGTCCAGAGGAGGGCAACCAAAATGGTCAAAGGCCTGGAAACGATGCCTTATGAGGAACGGCTAAGGGAGCTGGGCATGTTTAGCCTGGAGAAGAGGAGGTTAAGGGGTGATATGATAGCCATGGTCAAATATATAAAAGGATGTCACATAGAGGAGGGAGAAAGGTTGTTTTCTGCTGCTCCAGATGAGCGGACACGGAGCAATGGATCCAAACTACAAGAAAGAAGATTCCACCTAAACATTAGGAAGAACTTCCTGACAGTAAGAGCTGTTCGACAGTGGAATTTGCTGCCAAGGAGTGTGGTGGAGTCTCCTTCTTTGGAGGTCCTTAAGCAGAGGCTTGAAAACCATATGTCAGGAGTGCTCTGATGGTGTTTCCTGCTTGGCAGGGGGTTGGACTCGACGGCCCTTGTGATCTCTTCCAACTCAATGATTCTATGAATTTCAGCAAAAATCTGGCGTTCTGGAATTCACTCAAAAATGGTGCCAAACTCTTGCAAACCATCCCCTGAAAGGTTTTTCAGTGGAAACATATGGGTTTTTATCATCGGAAACAGAATTAGCCCTCGACGTCTGAACAACTTTTTTCTGAAAAAATCCCTAAGCTGCGCGGTCACAATTTCAGCAAAAATCTGACACTCTGCAATTCACTCAAAAATGGTGCCAAACAGATGCAAACCATCCCCTGAAAGGTTTTTCGGTGGAAACAGATGGGTTTTTATTATCGGAAACAGAATTAGCCCTCTACGTCTGAACAACATTTTTGAAAAAATCCCTAAGCCGCGCGGTCACAATTTCAGCAAAAATCTGGCGTTCTGGAATTCACTCAAAAATGGTGCCAAACTCTTGCAAACCATCCCCTGAAAGGTTTTTCGGTGGAAACAGAGGGGTATTTATCATTGGAAACAGAATTAGCCCTCGACGTCTGAACAACTTTTTTTTGAAAAAATCCCTAAGCCGCGCGGTCACAATTTCAGCAAAAATCTGACATTCTGCAATTCACTCAAAAATGGTGCCAAACTGTTGCAAACGATCCCCTGAAAGGTTCTTCGGTGGAAACAGATAGATTTTTATCATCGGAAACAGAGTTAGCCCTCGACGTCTGAACAATTATTTTTTAAAAAAATCCCTAAGCCGCGCGTTCACAATTTGAGCAAAAATCTGACATTCTGAAATTCACTCAAAAAGGGTGCCAATCTGTTGCATACGATCCCCTCAAAGGTTTTTCGGTGGAAACAGATGGGTTTTTATCATCGGAAACAGAATTAGCCCTCGACGTCTGAACAATTTTTTTTTAAAAAAATCCCTAAGCCGCGCGGTCACAATTTCAGCAAAAATCTGACATTCTGAAACTCACTCAAAAAGGGTGCCAAACTGTTGCATACGATCCCTTCAAAGGTTTTTCGGTGGAAACAGATGGGTTTTTATCATCGGAAACAGAATTAGCCCTCGACGTCTGAACAACTTTTTTTTTAAAAAATCCCTAAGCCGCGCGGTCACAATTTCAGCAAAAATCTGGCGTTCTGGAATTCACACAAAAATGGTGCCAAACTTTTGCAAACGATTACCTGAAAGGTTTTTCGGTGGAAACAGATGGGTTTTTATCATCGGAAACAGAATTAGCCCTCGACGTCTGAACAACTTTTTTTTGAAAAAATCCCTAAGCCGCGCGGTCACAATTTCAGCAAAAATCTGACATTCTGCAATTCACTCAAAAATGGTGCCAAACTGTTGCAAACGATCCCCTGAATGGTTTTTCGGTGGAAACAGATAGGATTTTATCATCGGAAACAGAATTAGCGCTCGACGTCTGAACACCTTTTTTGAAAAAATCCCTAAGACGCGCGGTCAGAATTTCAGCAAAAATCTGGCGTTCTGGAATTCACTCAAAAATGGTGCCAAACTGTTGCAAACCATCCCCTGAAAGGTTTTTCGGTGGAAACAGATGGGTTTTTATCATCTGAAACAGAATTAGCCCTCTACGTCTGAACAACTTTTTTTTGAAAAAATCCCTAAGCCGCGCGGTCACAATTTCAGCAAAAATCTGGCGCTCTGGAATTCACTCAAAAATGGTGCCAAACTCTTGCAAACGATCCCCTGAAAGTTTTTTTGGTGGAAACAGATGGGTTTTTATCATCGGAAACAGAATTAGCCCTCGACGTCTGAACAACTTTTTTTTGAAAAAATCCCTAAGCCGCGCGGTCACAATTTCAGTAAAAATCTGACATTCTGCAATTCACTCAAAAATGGTGCCAAACTGTTGCAAACGATCCCCTGAATGGTTTTTCGGTGGAAACAGATGGATTTTTATCATCGGAAACAGAGTTAGCCCTCGACGTCTGAACAATTAAAAAAAAAAAAATCCCTAAGCCGCGCGGTCACAATTTCAGCAAAAATCTGGCGTTCTGGAATTCACTCAAAAATGGTGCCAAACTCTTGCAAACGATTACCTGAAAGGTTTTTCGGTGGAAACAGATGGGTTTTTATCATCGGAAAAAGAATTAGCCCTCTACGTCTGAACACCTTCTTTTTGAAAAAATCCCTAAGCTTCGTGGTCACAATTTCAGCAAAAATCTGACATTCTGCAATTCATTCAAAAACGGTGCCAAACGCTTGCAAACGATCCCCTGAAAGGTTTTTCGGTGGAAACAGATGGGTTTTTATCATCGGAAACAGAATTAGCCCTCGACGTCTGAACAATTTTTTTGAAAAAAAATCCCTAAGCCGCGCGGTCACAATTTCAGCAAAAATCTGGCGTTCTGGAATTCACTCAAAAATGGTGCCAAACTCTTGCAAACGATCCCCTGAAAGGTTTTTCGGTGGAAACAGATGGGTTTTTATCATCGGAAACAGAATTAGCCCTCGACGTCTGAACAACTTTTTTTTGAAAAAATCCCTAAGCCGCGCGGTCACAATTTCAGTAAAAATCTGACATTCTGCAATTCACTCAAAAATGGTGCCAAACTGTTGCAAACGATCCCCTGAATGGTTTTTCGGTGGAAACAGATGGGTTTTTATCATCGGAAACAGAGTTAGCCCTCGACGTCTGAATAATTTTTTTTTAAAAAAATCCCTAAGCCGCGTGGTCACAATTTCAGCAAAAATCTGACATTCTGCAATTCATTCAAAAATGGTGCCAAACGCTTGCAAACGATCCGTGAAAGGTTTTTCAGTGCAAACAGATGGGTTTTTATTATCAGAAACAGAATTAGCCCTCGACGTCTGAACACCTTCTTTGAAAAAATCCCTAAGCCGCGCGGTCACAATTTAAGCAAAAATCTGGCATTCTTCAATTCACTCAAAAATGGTGCCAAACTGTTGCAAACGATACCCTGAAATGTTTTTCGGTGGAAACAGATGGGTTTTTATCATTGTAAACAGAGTTAGCCCTCGACGTCTGAACAATTTTTTTTTAAAAAAATCCCTAAGCCGCACGGTCACAATTTCAGCAAAAATCTTGCGTTCTGGAATTAACTCAAAAATGGTGCCAAACTCTTGCAAACGATCCCCTGAAAGGTTTTTCGGTGGAAACAGATGGGTTTTTATCATCGGAAACAGAATTAGCCCTCTACGTCTGAACACCTTTTTTTTGAAAAAATCCCTAAGCCGCGCGGTCACAATTTCAGCAAAAATATAACATTCTGGAATTCACTCAAAAATGTGCCAAACTGTTGCATACGATCCCCTCAAAGGTTTTTCGGTGGAAACAGATGGGTTTTTATCATCGGAAACAGAATTAGCCCTCGACGTCTGAACAATTTTTTTTAAAAAAAAATCCCTAAGCCGCGCGGTCACAATTTCAGCAAAAATCTGGCGTTCTGGAATTCACTCAAAAATGGTGCCAAACTCTTGCAAACGGTCCCCTGAAAGGTTTTTCGGTGGGAACAGATGGGTTTTTATCATCGGAAACAGAATTAGCCCTCGACGTCTGAACAACTTTTTTTTGAAAAAATCCCTAAGCCGCGCGGTCACAATTTCAGCAAAAATCTGGCGTTCTGTAATTCACTCAAAAATGGTGCCAAACTCTTGCAAACGAACCCCTGAAAGGTTTTTCGGTGGAAACAGATGGGTTTTTATCATCGGTGCCAAACTCTTGCAAACGATCCCCTGAAAGGTTTTTCGGTGGAAAAAGATAGGTTTTTATCATCGGAAACAGAATTAGCCCTCGACGTCTGAACAACTTTTTTTTGAAAAAATCCCTAAGCCGCGCGGTCACAATTTCAGCAAAAATCTGGCATTCTGCAATTCACTCAAAAATGGTGCCAAACTGTTGCAAACGATCCCCTGAAAGGTTTTTCGGTGGAAACAGATGGGTTTTTATCATTGTAAACAGAGTTAGCCCTCGACGTCTGAACAATTTTTTTAAAAAAAAATCCCAAGCCGCACGGTCACAATTTCAGCAAAAATCTTGCGTTCTGGAATTCTCTCAAAAATGGTGCCAAATTCTTGCAAACGATCCCCTGAAAGGTTTTTCGGTGGAAACAGATGGGTTTTTATCATCGGAAACAGAATTAGCCCTCGACGTCTGAGCAATATTTTTTAAAAAATAATCCCTAAGCCGCGCGTTCACAATTTCAGCAAAAATATAACATTCTGGAATTCACTCAAAAATGTGCCAAACTGTTGGATACGATCCCCTCAAAGGTTTTTCGGTGGAAACAGATGGGTTTTTATCATCGGAAACAGAATTAGCCCTCGACGTCTGAACAATTTTTTTTTAAAAAAATACCCAATCCGCGCGGTCACAATTTCAGCAAAAATCTGACATTCTGAAATTCACTCAAAAAGGGTGCCAAACTGTTGCATACGATCCCCTGAAAGGTTTTTCGGTAGAAACAGATGGGTTTTTATCATCGGAAACAGAATTAGCCCTCGACGTCTGAACAATTTTTTTAAAAAAAAATCCCTAAGCCGCGCGGTCACAATTTCAGCAAAAATCTGGCGTTCTGGAATTCACTCAAAAATGGTGCCAAACTCTTGCAAACGATCCCCTGAAAGGTTTTTCGGTGGAAACAGATGGGTTTTTATCATCGGAAACAGAATTAGCCCTCGACGTCTGAACAATTTTTTTGAAAAAAAAATCCCTAAGCCGCTCGGTCACAATTTCAGCAAAAATCTGGCGTTCTGGAATTCACTCAAAAATGGTGCCAAACTCTTGCAAACGATCCCCTGAAAGGTTTTTCGGTGGAAACAGAAGGGTTTTTATCATCGGAAACAGAATTAGCCCTCGACGTCTGAACAACTTTTTTTTGAAAATATCCCTAAGCCGCGCGGTCACAATTTCAGCAAAAATCTGGCATTCTGGAATTCACTCAAAAATGGTGCCAAACTCTTGCAAACGATCCCCTGAAAGGTTTTTCGGTGGAAACAGATGGGTTTTTATCATCAGAAAAAGAATTAGCCCTCTACGTCTGAACACCTTTTTTTTGAAAAAATCCCTAAGCCTCGTGGTCACAATTTCAGCAAAAATCTGACATTCTGCAACTCATTCAAAAATGGTGCCAAACGCTTGCAAACGATCCGTGAAAGGTTTTTCAGTGGAAACAGATGGGTTTTTATTATCAGAAACAGAATTAGCCCTCGACGTCTGAACACCTTCTTTGAAAAAATCCCTAAGCCGCGCGGTCACAATTTCAGGAAAAATATAACATTCTGGAATTCACTCAAAAATGTGCCAAACTGTTTCATACGATCCCCTCAAAGGTTTTTCGGTGGAAACAGATGGGTTTTTATCATCGGAAAGAGAATTAGCCCTCGACGTCTGAACAATTTAAAAAAAAAAAATCCCTAAGCCGCGCGGTCACAATTTCAGCAAAAATCTGGCGTTCTGGAATTCACTCAAAAATGGTGCCAAACTCTTGCAAACGATCCCCTGAAAGGTTTTTCGGAGGAAACAGATGGGTTTTTATCATCGGAAACAGAATTAGCCCTCGACGTCTGAACAATTTTTTTGAAAAAAAAATCCCTAAGCCGCGCGGTCACAATTTCAGCAAAAATCTGGCGTTCTGGAATTCACTCAAAAAGGGTGCCAAACTGTTGCATACGATCCCCTGAAAGGTTTTTCGGTGGAAACAGATGGGTTTTTATCATCGGAAACAGAATTAGCCCTCGACGTCTGAACAATTTTTTTTAAAAAAAATCCCTAAGCCGCGCGGTCACAATTTCAGCAAAAATCTGGCGTTCTGGAATTCACTCAAAAATCGTGCCAAACTCTGGCAAACGTTCCCCTGAAAGGTTTTTCGGTGGAAACAGAAGGGTTTTTATCATCGGAAACAGAATTAGCCCTCGACGTCTGAACAACTTTTTTTTGAAAATATCCCTAAGCCGCGCGGTCACAATTTCAGCAAAAATCTGGCGTTCTAGAATTAACTTAAAAATGTTGCCAAACTCTTGCAAACGATCTCCTGAAAGGTTTTTCGGTGGAAACAGATGGGTTTTTATCATAAGAAAAAGAATTAGCCCTCGACGTCTGAACACCTTTTTTTTGAAAAAATCCCAAAGCCTCGTGGTCACAATTTCAGCAAAAATCTGACATTCTGCAATTCATTCAAAAATGGTGCCAAACCCTTGCAAATGATCCGTGAAAGGTTTTTCAGTGGAAACAGATGGGTGTTTATTATCAGAAACAGAATTAGCCCTCGACGTCTGAACACCTTTTTTTTGAAAAAATCCCTAAGCCTCGTGGTCACAATTTCAGCAAAAATCTGACATTCTGCAACTCATTCAAAAATGGTGCCAAACGCTTGCAAACGATCCGTGAAAGGTTTTTCAGTGGAAACAGATGGGTTTTTATTATCAGAAACAGAATTAGCCCTCGACGTCTGAACACCTTCTTTGAAAAAATCCCTAAGCCGCGCGGTCACAATTTCAGGAAAAATATAACATTCTGGAATTCACTCAAAAATGTGCCAAACTGTTTCATACGATCCCCTCAAAGGTTTTTCGGTGGAAACAGATGGGTTTTTATCATCGGAAAGAGAATTAGCCCTCGACGTCTGAACAATTTAAAAAAAAAAAATCCCTAAGCCGCGCGGTCACAATTTCAGCAAAAATCTGGCGTTCTGGAATTCACTCAAAAATGGTGCCAAACTCTTGCAAACGATCCCCTGAAAGGTTTTTCGGTGGAAACAGATGGGTTTTTATCATCGGAAACAGAATTAGCCCTCGACGTCTGAACAATTTTTTTGAAAAAAAAATCCCTAAGCCGCGCGGTCACAATTTCAGCAAAAATCTGGCGTTCTGGAATTCACTCAAAAATGGTGCCAAACTCTTGCAAACGATCCCCTGAAAGGTTTTTCGGTGGAAACAGATGGGTTTTTATCATCGGAAACAGAATTAGCCCTCGACGTCTGAACAATTTTTTTTTTAAAAAATCCCTAAGCCGCGCGGTCACAATTTCAGCAAAAATCTGGCGTTCTGGAATTCACTCAAAAATCGTGCCAAACTCTGGCAAACGTTCCCCTGAAAGGTTTTTCGGTGGAAACAGAAGGGTTTTTATCATCGGAAACAGAATTAGCCCTCGACGTCTGAACAACTTTTTTTTGAAAATATCCCTAAGCCGCGCGGTCACAATTTCAGCAAAAATCTGGCGTTCTAGAATTAACTTAAAAATGTTGCCAAACTCTTGCAAACGATCTCCTGAAAGGTTTTTCGGTGGAAACAGATGGGTTTTTATCATAAGAAAAAGAATTAGCCCTCGACGTCTGAACACCTTTTTTTTGAAAAAATCCCAAAGCCTCGTGGTCACAATTTCAGCAAAAATCTGACATTCTGCAATTCATTCAAAAATGGTGCCAAACCCTTGCAAATGATCCGTGAAAGGTTTTTCAGTGGAAACAGATGGGTGTTTATTATCAGAAACAGAATTAGCCCTCGACGTCTGAACACCTTCTTTGAAAAAATCCCTAAGCCGCGCGGTCACAATTTCAGCAAAAATCTGACGTTCTGCAATTCACTCAAAAATGGTGCCAAACTCCTGCAAACGATCCCCTGAAAGGTTTTTCGGTGGAAAAAGATAGGTTTTTATCATCGGAAACAGAATTAGCCCTCGACGTCTGAACAACTTTTTTTAAAAAAAATCCCTAAGCCGCGCGGTCACAATTTCAGCAAAAATCTGGCATTCTGCAATTCACTCAAAAATGGTGCCAACCGCTTGCAAACGATCCGTGAAAGGTTTTTCAGTGGAAACAGATGTGTTTTTATTATCAGAAACAGAATTAGCCCTCGACGTCTGAACACCATCTTTGAAAAAATCCCTAAGCCGCGCGGTCACAATTTCAGCAAAAATCTGACGTTCTGCAATTCACTCAAAAATGGTGCCAAACTCCTGCAAACGATCCCCTGAAAGGTTTTTCGGTGGAAACAGATGGGTTTTTATCATTGTCAACAGAGTTAGCCCTCTACGTTTGAACAACTTTTTTTTGAAAAAATCCCTAAGCCGCACGGTCACAACATCAGCAAAAATCTGGCGTTCTGGAATTCACTCAAAAATGGTGCCAAACTCTTGCAAACGATCCCCTGAAAGGTTTTTCGGTGGAAACAGATGGGTTTTTATCATCGGAAACAGAATTAGCCCTCTACGTCTGAACAACTTTTTTTTGAAAAAATCCCTAAGCCGCGCGGTCACAATTTCAGCAAAAATATAACATTCTGGAATTCACTCAAAAATGGTGCCAAACTGTTGCAAACGATCCCCTGAATGGTTTTTCGGTGGAAACAGATGGGTTTTTATCATCGGAAACAGAGTTAGCCCTCGACGTCTGAACAATTTTTTTTAAAAAAAATCCCTAAGCCGCGCGGTCACAATTTCAGGAAAAATCTGGCGTTCTGGAATTCACTCAAAAATGTTGCCAAACTCTTGCAAACGATCTCCTGAAAGGTTTTTCGGTGGAAACAGATGGGTTTTTATCATCGGAAACAGAGTTAGCCCTCGACGTCTGAACAATTTTTTTTTAAAAAAAATCCCTAAGCCGCGCGGTCACAATTTCAGCAAAAATCTGGCGTTCTGGAATTCACTCAAAAATGGTGCCAAACTCTTGCAAACGGTCCCCTGAAAGGTTTTTTGGTGGAAACAGATGGGTTTTTATCATCGGAAACAGAATTAGCCCTCGACGTCTGAACAACTTTTTTTTGAAAATATCCCTAAGCCGCGCGGTCACAATTTCAGCAAAAATCTGGCGTTCTAGAATTAACTTAAAAATGTTGCCAAACTCTTGCAAACGATCTCCTGAAAGGTTTTTCGGTGGAAACAGATGGGTTTTTATCATAAGAAAAAGAATTAGCCCTCGACGTCTGAACACCTTTTTTTTGAAAAAATCCCAAAGCCTCGTGGTCACAATTTCAGCAAAAATCTGACATTCTGCAATTCATTCAAAAATGGTGCCAAACCCTTGCAAATGATCCGTGAAAGGTTTTTCAGTGGAAACAGATGGGTGTTTATTATCAGAAACAGAATTAGCCCTCGACGTCTGAACACCTTTTTTTTGAAAAAATCCCTAAGCCTCGTGGTCACAATTTCAGCAAAAATCTGACATTCTGCAACTCATTCAAAAATGGTGCCAAACGCTTGCAAACGATCCGTGAAAGGTTTTTCAGTGGAAACAGATGGGTTTTTATTATCAGAAACAGAATTAGCCCTCGACGTCTGAACACCTTCTTTGAAAAAATCCCTAAGCCGCGCGGTCACAATTTCAGGAAAAATATAACATTCTGGAATTCACTCAAAAATGTGCCAAACTGTTTCATACGATCCCCTCAAAGGTTTTTCGGTGGAAACAGATGGGTTTTTATCATCGGAAAGAGAATTAGCCCTCGACGTCTGAACAATTTAAAAAAAAAAAATCCCTAAGCCGCGCGGTCACAATTTCAGCAAAAATCTGGCGTTCTGGAATTCACTCAAAAATGGTGCCAAACTCTTGCAAACGATCCCCTGAAAGGTTTTTCGGTGGAAACAGATGGGTTTTTATCATCGGAAACAGAATTAGCCCTCGACGTCTGAACAATTTTTTTGAAAAAAAAATCCCTAAGCCGCGCGGTCACAATTTCAGCAAAAATCTGGCGTTCTGGAATTCACTCAAAAATGGTGCCAAACTCTTGCAAACGATCCCCTGAAAGGTTTTTCGGTGGAAACAGATGGGTTTTTATCATCGGAAACAGAATTAGCCCTCGACGTCTGAACAATTTTTTTTTAAAAAAATCCCTAAGCCGCGCGGTCACAATTTCAGCAAAAATCTGGCGTTCTGGAATTCACTCAAAAATCGTGCCAAACTCTGGCAAACGTTCCCCTGAAAGGTTTTTCGGTGGAAACAGAAGGGTTTTTATCATCGGAAACAGAATTAGCCCTCGACGTCTGAACAACTTTTTTTTGAAAATATCCCTAAGCCGCGCGGTCACAATTTCAGCAAAAATCTGGCGTTCTAGAATTAACTTAAAAATGTTGCCAAACTCTTGCAAACGATCTCCTGAAAGGTTTTTCGGTGGAAACAGATGGGTTTTTATCATAAGAAAAAGAATTAGCCCTCGACGTCTGAACACCTTTTTTTTGAAAAAATCCCAAAGCCTCGTGGTCACAATTTCAGCAAAAATCTGACATTCTGCAATTCATTCAAAAATGGTGCCAAACCCTTGCAAATGATCCGTGAAAGGTTTTTCAGTGGAAACAGATGGGTGTTTATTATCAGAAACAGAATTAGCCCTCGACGTCTGAACACCTTCTTTGAAAAAATCCCTAAGCCGCGCGGTCACAATTTCAGCAAAAATCTGACGTTCTGCAATTCACTCAAAAATGGTGCCAAACTCCTGCAAACGATCCCCTGAAAGGTTTTTCGGTGGAAAAAGATAGGTTTTTATCATCGGAAACAGAATTAGCCCTCGACGTCTGAACAACTTTTTTTAAAAAAAATCCCTAAGCCGTGCGGTCACAATTTCAGCAAAAATCTGGCATTCTGCAATTCACTCAAAAATGGTGCCAACCGCTTGCAAACGATCCGTGAAAGGTTTTTCAGTGGAAACAGATGTGTTTTTATTATCAGAAACAGAATTAGCCCTCGACGTCTGAACACCATCTTTGAAAAAATCCCTAAGCCGCGCGGTCACAATTTCAGCAAAAATCTGACGTTCTGCAATTCACTCAAAAATGGTGCCAAACTCCTGCAAACGATCCCCTGAAAGGTTTTTCGGTGGAAACAGATGGGTTTTTATCATTGTCAACAGAGTTAGCCCTCTACGTTTGAACAACTTTTTTTTGAAAAAATCCCTAAGCCGCACGGTCACAACATCAGCAAAAATCTGGCGTTCTGGAATTCACTCAAAAATGGTGCCAAACTCTTGCAAACGATCCCCTGAAAGGTTTTTCGGTGGAAACAGATGGGTTTTTATCATCGGAAACAGAATTAGCCCTCTACGTCTGAACAACTTTTTTTTGAAAAAATCCCTAAGCCGCGCGGTCACAATTTCAGCAAAAATATAACATTCTGGAATTCACTCAAAAATGGTGCCAAACTGTTGCAAACGATCCCCTGAATGGTTTTTCGGTGGAAACAGATGGGTTTTTATCATCGGAAACAGAGTTAGCCCTCGACGTCTGAACAATTTTTTTAAAAAAAAATCCCTAAGCCGCGCGGTCACAATTTCAGGAAAAATCTGGCGTTCTGGAATTCACTCAAAAATGTTGCCAAACTCTTGCAAACGATCTCCTGAAAGGTTTTTCGGTGGAAACAGATGGGTTTTTATCATCGGAAACAGAGTTAGCCCTCGACGTCTGAACAATTTTTTTTTAAAAAAAATCCCTAAGCCGCGCGGTCACAATTTCAGCAAAAATCTGGCGTTCTGGAATTCACTCAAAAATGGTGCCAAACTCTTGCAAACGGTCCCCTGAAAGGTTTTTTGGTGGAAACAGATGGGTTTTTATCATCGGAAACAGAATTCGCCCTCGACGTCTGAACAACTTTTTTTTGAAAAAATCCCTAAGCCGCGCGGTCACAATTTCAGCAAAAAATCTGACATTCTGCAATTCATTGAAAAGTGGTGCCAAACTGTTGCAAACGATCCACTGAAAGGTTTTTCGGTGGAAACAGATGGGTTTTTATCATCGGAAACAGAATTAGCCGTCGACGTCTGAACAACTTTTTTTAGAAAAAATCCCTAAGCCGCGCGGTCACAATTTCAGCAAAAATCTGACATTCTGCAATTCACTCAAAAATGGTGCCAAACTCTTGCAAACGATCCCCTGAAAGGTTTTTCGGTGGAAACAGATGGGTTTTTATCATCGGAAACAGAATTAGCCCTCGACGTCTGAACAATTTTTTTGAAAAAAAAATCCCTAAGCCGCGCGGTCACAATTTCAGCAAAAATCTGGCGTTCTGGAATTCACTCAAAAAGGGTGCCAAACTGTTGCATACGATCCCCTGAAAGGTTTTTCGGTGGAAACAGATGGGTTTTTATCATCGGAAACAGAATCAGCCCTCGACGTCTGAACAATTTTTTTTAAAAAAAATCCCTAAGCCGCGCGGTCACAATTTCAGCAAAAATCTGGCGTTCTGGAATTCACTCAAAAATCGTGCCAAACTCTGGCAAACGTTCCCCTGAAAGGTTTTTCGGTGGAAACAGAAGGGTTTTTATCATCGGAAACAGAATTAGCCCTCGACGTCTGAACAACTTTTTTTTGAAAATATCCCTAAGCCGCGCGGTCACAATTTCAGCAAAAATCTGGCGTTCTAGAATTAACTTAAAAATGTTGCCAAACTCTTGCAAACGATCTCCTGAAAGGTTTTTCGGTGGAAACAGATGGGTTTTTATCATAAGAAAAAGAATTAGCCCTCGACGTCTGAACACCTTTTTTTTGAAAAAATCCCAAAGCCTCGTGGTCACAATTTCAGCAAAAATCTGACATTCTGCAATTCATTCAAAAATGGTGCCAAACCCTTGCAAATGATCCGTGAAAGGTTTTTCAGTGGAAACAGATGGGTGTTTATTATCAGAAACAGAATTAGCCCTCGACGTCTGAACACCTTTTTTTTGAAAAAATCCCTAAGCCTCGTGGTCACAATTTCAGCAAAAATCTGACATTCTGCAACTCATTCAAAAATGGTGCCAAACGCTTGCAAACGATCCGTGAAAGGTTTTTCAGTGGAAACAGATGGGTTTTTATTATCAGAAACAGAATTAGCCCTCGACGTCTGAACACCTTCTTTGAAAAAATCCCTAAGCCGCGCGGTCACAATTTCAGGAAAAATATAACATTCTGGAATTCACTCAAAAATGTGCCAAACTGTTTCATACGATCCCCTCAAAGGTTTTTCGGTGGAAACAGATGGGTTTTTATCATCGGAAAGAGAATTAGCCCTCGACGTCTGAACAATTTAAAAAAAAAAAATCCCTAAGCCGCGCGGTCACAATTTCAGCAAAAATCTGGCGTTCTGGAATTCACTCAAAAATGGTGCCAAACTCTTGCAAACGATCCCCTGAAAGGTTTTTCGGTGGAAACAGATGGGTTTTTATCATCGGAAACAGAATTAGCCCTCGACGTCTGAACAATTTTTTTGAAAAAAAAATCCCTAAGCCGCGCGGTCACAATTTCAGCAAAAATCTGGCGTTCTGGAATTCACTCAAAAATGGTGCCAAACTCTTGCAAACGATCCCCTGAAAGGTTTTTCGGTGGAAACAGATGGGTTTTTATCATCGGAAACAGAATTAGCCCTCGACGTCTGAACAATTTTTTTTTAAAAAAATCCCTAAGCCGCGCGGTCACAATTTCAGCAAAAATCTGGCGTTCTGGAATTCACTCAAAAATCGTGCCAAACTCTGGCAAACGTTCCCCTGAAAGGTTTTTCGGTGGAAACAGAAGGGTTTTTATCATCGGAAACAGAATTAGCCCTCGACGTCTGAACAACTTTTTTTTGAAAATATCCCTAAGCCGCGCGGTCACAATTTCAGCAAAAATCTGGCGTTCTAGAATTAACTTAAAAATGTTGCCAAACTCTTGCAAACGATCTCCTGAAAGGTTTTTCGGTGGAAACAGATGGGTTTTTATCATAAGAAAAAGAATTAGCCCTCGACGTCTGAACACCTTTTTTTTGAAAAAATCCCAAAGCCTCGTGGTCACAATTTCAGCAAAAATCTGACATTCTGCAATTCATTCAAAAATGGTGCCAAACCCTTGCAAATGATCCGTGAAAGGTTTTTCAGTGGAAACAGATGGGTGTTTATTATCAGAAACAGAATTAGCCCTCGACGTCTGAACACCTTCTTTGAAAAAATCCCTAAGCCGCGCGGTCACAATTTCAGCAAAAATCTGACGTTCTGCAATTCACTCAAAAATGGTGCCAAACTCCTGCAAACGATCCCCTGAAAGGTTTTTCGGTGGAAAAAGATAGGTTTTTATCATCGGAAACAGAATTAGCCCTCGACGTCTGAACAACTTTTTTTAAAAAAAATCCCTAAGCCGCGCGGTCACAATTTCAGCAAAAATCTGGCATTCTGCAATTCACTCAAAAATGGTGCCAACCGCTTGCAAACGATCCGTGAAAGGTTTTTCAGTGGAAACAGATGTGTTTTTATTATCAGAAACAGAATTAGCCCTCGACGTCTGAACACCATCTTTGAAAAAATCCCTAAGCCGCGCGGTCACAATTTCAGCAAAAATCTGACGTTCTGCAATTCACTCAAAAATGGTGCCAAACTCCTGCAAACGATCCCCTGAAAGGTTTTTCGGTGGAAACAGATGGGTTTTTATCATTGTCAACAGAGTTAGCCCTCTACGTTTGAACAACTTTTTTTTGAAAAAATCCCTAAGCCGCACGGTCACAACATCAGCAAAAATCTGGCGTTCTGGAATTCACTCAAAAATGGTGCCAAACTCTTGCAAACGATCCCCTGAAAGGTTTTTCGGTGGAAACAGATGGGTTTTTATCATCGGAAACAGAATTAGCCCTCTACGTCTGAACAACTTTTTTTTGAAAAAATCCCTAAGCCGCGCGGTCACAATTTCAGCAAAAATATAACATTCTGGAATTCACTCAAAAATGGTGCCAAACTGTTGCAAACGATCCCCTGAATGGTTTTTCGGTGGAAACAGATGGGTTTTTATCATCGGAAACAGAGTTAGCCCTCGACGTCTGAACAATTTTTTTAAAAAAAAATCCCTAAGCCGCGCGGTCACAATTTCAGGAAAAATCTGGCGTTCTGGAATTCACTCAAAAATGTTGCCAAACTCTTGCAAACGATCTCCTGAAAGGTTTTTCGGTGGAAACAGATGGGTGTTTATCATCGGAAACAGAGTTAGCCCTCGACGTCTGAACAATTTTTTTTAAAAAAAAATCCCTATGCCGCGCGGTCACAATTTCAGCAAAAATCTGGCGTTCTGGAATTCACTCAAAAATGGTGCCAAACTCTTGCAAACGGTCCCCTGAAAGGTTTTTTGGTGGAAACAGATGGGTTTTTATCATCGGAAACAGAATTCGCCCTCGACGTCTGAACAACTTTTTTTTGAAAAAATCCCTAAGCCGCGCGGTCACAATTTCAGCAAAAAATCTGACATTCTGCAATTCATTGAAAAGTGGTGCCAAACTGTTGCAAACGATCCACTGAAAGGTTTTTCGGTGGAAACAGATGGGTTTTTATCATCGGAAACAGAATTAGCCGTCGACGTCTGAACAACTTTTTTTAGAAAAAATCCCTAAGCCGCGCGGTCACAATTTCAGCAAAAATCTGACATTCTGCAATTCACTCAAAAATGGTGCCAAACTGTTGCAAACCATCCCCTGAAAGGTTTTTCGGTGGAAACAGATGGGTTTTTATTATCGGAAACAGAATTAGCCCTCTACGTCTGAACAACATTTTTGAAAAAATCCCTAAGCCGCGCGGTCACAATTTCAGCAAAAATCTGACATTCGGCAATTCACTCAAAAATGGTGCCAAACTGTTGCAAACGATCCACTGAAAGGTTTTTCGGTGTAAACAGATGGGTTTTTATCATCGGAAACAGAATTAGCCGTCGACGTCTGAACAACTTTTTTTTAAAAAAATCCCTAAGCCGCGCGGTCACAATTTCAGCAAAAATCTGACATTCTGCAATTCACTCAAAAATGGTGCCAAACTGTTGCAAACCATCCCCTGAAAGGTTTTTCGGTGGAAACAGATGGGTTTTGATTATCGGAAACAGAATTAGCCCTCGACGTCTGAACAACATTTTTGAAAAAATCCCTAAGCCGCGCGGTCACAATTTCAGCAAAAATCTGACGTTCTGTAATTCACTCAAAAATGGTGAAAAAATGTTGCAAACGATCCACTGAAAGGTTTTTCGGTGGAAACAGATGGGTTTTTATCATCGGAAACCGAATTAGCCGTCGACGTCTGAACAACTTTTTTTTGAAAAAAAAATCCCTAAGCCGCGCGGTCACAATTTCAGCAAAAATCTGCCGTTCTGGAATTCACTCAAAAATGGTGCCAAACTCTTGCAAACGATCCCCTGAAAGGTTTTTAGGTGGAAACAGATAGGTTTTTATCATCGGAAACAGAATTAGCCCTCGACGTCTGAACACCTTTTTTGAAAAAATCCCTAAGCCGCCCGGTTACAATTTCAGCAAAAATCTGGCATTCTGAAATTCACTCAAAAATGGTGCCAAACTCTTGCAAACGATCCCCTGAAAGGTTTTTCGGTGGAAACAGATGGGTTTTTATCATTTTAAACAGAGTTAGCCTTCGACGTCTGAACAATTTTTTTTAAAAAAAATCCCTAAGCCGCACGGTCACAATTTCAGCAAAAATCTGGCGTTCTGGAATTAACTCAAAAATGTTGCCAAACTCTTGCAAACGATCCCCTGAAAGGTTTTTCGGTGGAAACAGATGGGTTTTTATCATCGGAAACAGAATTAGCCCTCTACGTCTGATCACCTTTTTTTTGAAAAAATCCCTAAGCCGCGCGGTCACAATTTCAGGAAAAACCTGGCGTTCTGGAATTAACTCAAAAATGTTGCCAAACTCTTGCAAATGACCTCCTGAAAGGTTTTTCGGTGGAAACAGATGGGTTTTTATCATCAGAAACAGAATTATCCCTCGACGTCTGAACACCTTTTTTTTGAAAAAATCCCTAAGCCTCGCCGTCACAATTTCAGCAAAAATCTGACATTCTGCAATTCATTCAAAAATGGTGCCAAACCCTTGCAAATGATCCGTGAAAGGTTTTTCAGTGGAAACAGATGGGTTTTTATTAGCGGAAACAGAATTAGCCCTCGACGTCTGAACACCTTCTTTGAAAAAATCCCTAAGCCGCGCGGTCACAATTTCAGCAGAAATCTGACGTTCTGCAATTCACTCAAAAATGGTGCCAAACTCTTCCAAGCGATCCCCTGAAAGGTTTTTCGGTGGAAACAGATAGGTTTTTATCATGCGAATCAGAATTAGCCCTCGACGTCTGAACACCTTTTTTGAAAAAATCCATAAGCCGCCCGGTCACAATTTCAGCAAAAATCTGGCGTTCTGGAATTCACTCAAAAATGGTGCCAAACTGTTGCAAACCATCCTCTGAAAGGTTTTTCGGTGGAAACAGATGGGTTTTTATCATCGGAAACAGAATTAGCCCTCGACGTCTGAACAACTTTTTTTTGAAAATATCCCTAAGCCGCGCGGTCACAATTTCAGCAAAAACCTGGCGTTCTGGAATTAACTCAAAAATGTTGCCAAACTCTTGCAAACGATCTCCTGAAAGGTTTTTCGGTGGAAACAGATGGGTTTTTATCATCAGAAACAGAATTAGCCCTCTACGTCTGAACACCTTTTTTTTGAAAAAATCCCTAAGCCGCGCGGTCACAATTTCAGCAAAAATCTGACATTCTGCAATTCATTCAAAAATGGTGCCAAACCCTTGCAAATGATCCGTGAAAGGTTTTTCAGTGGAAAAAGATGGGTTTTTATTAGCGGAAACAGAATTAGCCCTCTACGTCTGAACAACTTTTTTTTGAAAAAATCCCTAAGCCGCGCGGTCACAATTTCAGCAAAAATATAACATTCTGGAATTCACTCAAAAATGTGCCAAACTGTTGCATACGATCCCCTCAAAGTTTTTTCGGTGGAAACAGATGGGTTTTTATCATCGGAAAGAGAATTAGCCCTCGACGTCTGAACAATTTAAAAAAAAAAAAATCCCTAAGCCGCGCGGTCACAATTTCAGCAAAAATCTGGCGTTCTGGAATTCACTCAAAAATGGTGCCAAACTCTTGCAAACGATCCCCTGAAAGGTTTTTCGGTGGAAACAGTTGGTTTTTTATCATCGGAAACAGAATTAGCCCTCGACGTCTGAACTACTTTTTTTTAAAAAAATCCCTAAGCCGCGCGGTCAGAATTTCAGCAAAAATCTGACGTTCTGGAATTCTCTCAAAAATGGTGCCAAACTGTTGCAAACGATCCCCTGAAAGCTTTTTCGGTGGAAACAGATGGGTTTTTATCATCAGAAACAGAATTAGCCACCAACGTCTGAAGTACTATTTTTGAAAAAATCCCTAAGCTGCGGTCAGAATATCAGCAAAAATCTGACGTTCTGGAATTCTCTCAAAAATGCTTCCAAACTGTTGCAAACGATCCCCTGAAAGGTTTTTCGGTGGAAACAGATGGGTTTTTATCATCAGAAACAGAATTAGCCGCCGACCTCCGAACAACGTTTTTTGAAAAAATCCTTAAGCCGCGCGGTCAGAATTTCAGCAAAAATCTGACGTTCTGGAATTCTCTCAAAAATGGTGCCAAACTGTTGCAAACAATCCCCTGAAAGGTTTTTGGGTGGAAACAGATGGGTTTTTATCATCAGAAACAGAATTAGCCGCCAATGTCTGAAGAACTATTTTTGAAAAAATCCCTAAGCTGCGCGGTCAAAATTTCAGCAAAAATCTGACGTTCTGGAATTCTCCCAAAAATGGTGCCAAACTGTTGCAAACGATCCCCTGAAAGCTTTGTCGGTGGAAACACATGGGTTTTTATCATCAGAAACAGAATTAGCCGCCAACGTCTGAAGAACTATTTTTGAAAAAATCCGTAAGCCGCGCGGTCAGAATTTCAGCAAAAATCTGACGTTCTGGAATTCTCTCAAAAATGGTGCCAAACTGTTGCAAACAAACCCCTGAAAGCTTTTTCGGTTGAAACAGATGGGTTTTTATCATCAGAAACAGAATTAGCCGCCAACGTCTGAAGAACTATTTTTGAAAAAATCCCTAAGCCGCGCGGTCAGAATTTCAGCAAAAATCTGACGTTCTGGAATTCTCTCAAAAATGGTGCCAAACTGTTGCAAACGATCCCTTGAAAGGTTTTTTGGCGGAAACAGATGGGTTTTTATCATCAGAAACAGAATTAGCCACCGACGTCTGAAGAACTATTTTTTAAAAAATCCCTAAGCCGCGCGGTCAGAATTTCAGCAAAAATCTGACGTTCTGGAATTCTCTCAAAAATGCTTCCAAACTGTTGCAAACGATCCCCTGAAAGCTTTTTCGGTGGAAACAGATGGGTTTTTATCATTAGAAACAGAATTAGCCGCCGACGTCTGAACAACTTTTTTTGAAAAAATCCCTAAGCCGCGCGGTCAGAATTTCAGCAAAAATCTGACGTTCTGGAATTCTCTCAAAAATGGTGCCAAACTGTTGCAAACAATCCCCTGAAAGCTTTTTCGATGGAAACAGATGCGTTTTTATCATCAGAAACAGAATTAGCCGCCAACGTCTGAAGAACTATTTTTGAAAAAATCCGTAAGCCGCGCGGTCAGAATTTCAGCAAAAATCTGACGTTCTGGAATTCTCTCAAAAATGGTGCCAAACTGTTGCAAACAATCCCCTGAAAGGTTTTTCGGTGGAAACAGATGGGTTTTTATCATCAGAAACAGAATTAGCCGCTGACGTCTGAACAACTTTTTTTGAAAAAATCCCTAAGCCGCGCGGTCAGAATTTCAGCAAAAATCTGACGTTCTGGAATTCTCTCAAAAATGGTGCCAAACTGTTGCAAACAATCCCCTGAAAGGTTTTTCGGTGGAAACAGATGGGTTTTTATCATCAGAAACAGAATTAGCCGCTGACGTCTGAACAACTTTTTTTGAAAAAATCCCTAAGCCGCGCGGTCAGAATTTCAGCAAAAATCTGACGTTCTGGAATTCTCTCAAAAATGGTGCCAAACTGTTGCAAACGATCCCCTGAAAGCTTTTTCGGTGGAAACAGATGGGTTTTTATCATCAGAAACAGAATTAGCCGCCAACGTCTGAAGAACTATTTTTGAAAAAATCCGTAAGCCGCGCGGTCAGAATTTCAGCAAAAATCTGACGTTCTGGAATTCTCTCAAAAATGGTGCCAAACTGTTGCAAACAATCCCCTGAAAGCTTTTTCGGTGGAAACATTTGGGTTTTTATCTTCAGAAACAGAATTAGCCGCCGACGTCTGAAGAACTATTTTTGAAAAAATCCGTAAGCCGCGCGGTCAGAATTTCAGCAAAAATCTGACGTTCTGGAATTCTCTCAAAAATGGTGCCAAACTGTTGCAAACGATCCCTTGAAAGGTTTTTTGGCGGAAACAGATGGGTTTTTATCATCAGAAAGAAAATCAGCCGCCGACGTTTGAAGAACTTTTTTTTGAAAAAATCCCTAAGCCGCGCGGTCAGAATTTCAGCAAAAATCTGACGTTCTGGAATTCTCTCAAAAATGGTGTGAAACTTTTGCAAATGATCCCTTGAAGGGTTTTTGGCGGAAACAGATGGGTTTTTATCATCAGAAACAGAATTAGCCGCCAATGTCTGAAGAACTATTTTTGAAAAAATCCCTAAGCTGCGCGGTCAAAATTTCAGCAAAAATCTGACGTTCTGGAATTCTCCCAAAAATGGTGCCAAACTGTTGCAAACGATCCCTTGAAAGGTTTTTTGGCGGAAACAGATGGGTTTTTATCATCAGAAAGAAAATCAGCCGCCGACGTTTGAAGAACTTTTTTTTGAAGAAATCCCTAAGCCACGCGGTCAGAACTTCAGCAAAAATATGACATTCTGGAATTCTCTCAAAAATGGTGCCAAACTGTTGCAAACGATCCCCTGAAAGCTTTTTTGGTGGAAACAGATGGGTTTTTATCATCAGAAACAGAATTAGCCGCCAATGTCTGAAGAACTATTTTTGAAAAAATCCCTAAGCTGCGCGGTCAAAATTTCAGCAAAAATCTGACGTTCTGGAATTCTCCCAAAAATGGTGCCAAACTGTTGCAAACGATCCCCTGAAAGCTTTGTCGGTGGAAACACATGGGTTTTTATCATCAGAAACAGAATTAGCCGCCAACGTCTGAAGAACTATTTTTGAAAAAATCCGTAAGCCGCGCGGTCAGAATTTCAGCAAAAATCTGACGTTCTGGAATTCTCTCAAAAATGGTTCCAAACTGTTGCAAACAATCCCCTGAAAGCTTTTTCGGTGGAAACAGATGGGTTTTTATCATCAGAAACAGAATTAGCCGCCAACGTCTGAAGAACTATTTTTGAAAAAATCCCTAAGCCGCGCGGTCACAATTTAAGCAAAAATCTGGCATTCTTCAATTCACTCAAAAATGGTGCCAAACTGTTGCAAACGATACCCTGAAATGTTTTTCGGTGGAAACAGATGGGTTTTTATCATTGTAAACAGAGTTAGCCCTCGACGTCTGAACAATTTTTTTTTAAAAAAATCCCTAAGCCGCACGGTCACAATTTCAGCAAAAATCTTGCGTTCTGGAATTAACTCAAAAATGGTGCCAAACTCTTGCAAACGATCCCCTGAAAGGTTTTTCGGTGGAAACAGATGGGTTTTTATCATTAGAAACAGAATTAGCCGCCGACGTCTGAACAACTTTTTTTGAAAAAATCCCTAAGCCGCGCGGTCAGAATTTCAGCAAAAATCTGACGTTCTGGAATTCTCTCAAAAATGCTTCCAAACTGTTGCAAACGATCCCCTGAAAGCTTTTTCGGTGGAAACAGATGGGTTTTTATCATTAGAAACAGAATTAGCCGCCGAGGTCTGAACAACTTTTTTTGAAAAAATCCCTAAGCCGCGCGGTCAGAATTTCAGCAAAAATCTGACGTTCTGGAATTCTCTCAAAAATGGTGCCAAACTGTTGCAAACAATCCCCTGAAAGCTTTTTCGATGGAAACAGATGCGTTTTTATCATCAGAAACAGAATTAGCCGCCAACGTCTGAAGAACTATTTTTGAAAAAATCCCTAAGCCGCGCGGTCAGAATTTCAGCAAAAATCTGACGTTCTGGAATTCTCTCAAAAATGCTTCCAAACTGTTGCAAACGATCCCCTGAAAGCTTTTTCGGTGGAAACAGATGGGTTTTTATCATTAGAAACAGAATTAGCCGCCGAGGTCTGAACAACTTTTTTTGAAAAAATCCCTAAGCCGCGCGGTCAGAATTTCAGCAAAAATCTGACGTTCTGGAATTCTCTCAAAAATGGTGCCAAACTGTTGCAAACAATCCCCTGAAAGCTTTTTCGATGGAAACAGATGCGTTTTTATCATCAGAAACAGAATTAGCCGCCAACGTCTGAAGAACTATTTTTGAAAAAATCCGTAAGCCGCGCGGTCAGAATTTCAGCAAAAATCTGACGTTCTGGAATTCTCTCAAAAATGGTGCCAAACTGTTGCAAACAATCCCCTGAAAGGTTTTTCGGTGGAAACAGATGGGTTTTTATCATCAGAAACAGAATTAGCCGCTGACGTCTGAACAACTTTTTTTGAAAAAATCCCTAAGCCGCGCGGTCAGAATTTCAGCAAAAATCTGACGTTCTGGAATTCTCTCAAAAATGGTGCCAAACTGTTGCAAACGATCCCCTGAAAGCTTTTTCGGTGGAAACAGATGGGTTTTTATCATCAGAAACAGAATTAGCCGCCAACGTCTGAAGAACTATTTTTGAAAAAATCCGTAAGCCGCGCGGTCAGAATTTCAGCAAAAATCTGACGTTCTGGAATTCTCTCAAAAATGGTGCCAAACTGTTGCAAACGATCCCCTGAAAGCTTTTTCGGTGGAAACATTTGGGTTTTTATCTTCAGAAACAGAATTAGCCGCCGACGTCTGAAGAACTATTTTTGAAAAAATCCGTAAGCCGCGCGGTCAGAATTTCAGCAAAAATCTGACGTTCTGGAATTCTCTCAAAAATGGTGCCAAACTGTTGCAAACGATCCCTTGAAAGGTTTTTTGGCGGAAACAGATGGGTTTTTATCATCAGAAAGAAAATCAGCCGCCGACGTTTGAAGAACTTTTTTTTGAAAAAATCCCTAAGCCGCCCGGTCAGAATTTCAGCAAAAATCTGACGTTCTGGAATTCTCTCAAAAATGGTGCCAAACTGTGGCAAACGATCCCCTGAAAGCTTTTTCGGTGGAAACAGATGGGTTTTTATCATCAGAAACAGAATTAGCCGCCAACGTCTGAAGAACTATTTTTGAAAAAATCCCTAAGCCGCGCGGTCAGAACTTCAGCAAAAATATGACATTCTGGAATTCTCTCAAAAATGGTGCCAAACTGTTGCAAACGATCCCCTGAAAGGTTTTTCATTGGAAACAGATGCGTTTTTATCATCAGAAACAGAATTAGCCGCCAATGTCTGAAGAACTATTTTTGAAAAAATCCCTAAGCTGCGCGGTCAAAATTTCAGCAAAAATCTGACGTTCTGGAATTCTCCCAAAAATGGTGCCAAACTGTTGCAAACGATCCCCTGAAAGCTTTGTCGGTGGAAACACATGGGTTTTTATCATCAGAAACAGAATTAGCCGCCAACGTCTGAAGAACTATTTTTGAAAAAATCCGTAAGCCGCGCGGTCAGAATTTCAGCAAAAATCTGACGTTCTGGAATTCTCTCAAAAATGGTGCCAAACTGTTGCAAACAATCCCCTGAAAGCTTTTTCGGTGGAAACAGATGGGTTTTTATCATCAGAAAGAAAATCAGCCGCCGACGTCTGAAGAACTTTTTTTGAAAAAATCCCTAAGCCGCGCGGTCACAATTTAAGCAAAAATCTGGCATTCTTCAATTCACTCAAAAATGGTGCCAAACTGTTGCAAACGATACCCTGAAATGTTTTTCGGTGGAAACAGATGGGTTTTTATCATTGTAAACAGAGTTAGCCCTCGACGTCTGAACAATTTTTTTTTAAAAAAATCCCTAAGCCGCACGGTCACAATTTCAGCAAAAATCTTGCGTTCTGGAATTAACTCAAAAATGGTGCCAAACTCTTGCAAACGATCCCCTGAAAGGTTTTTCGGTGGAAACAGATGGGTTTTTATCATTAGAAACAGAATTAGCCGCCGACGTCTGAACAACTTTTTTTGAAAAAATCCCTAAGCCGCGCGGTCAGAATTTCAGCAAAAATCTGACGTTCTGGAATTCTCTCAAAAATGGTGCCAAACTGTTGCAAACAATCCCCTGAAAGCTTTTTCGATGGAAACAGATGCGTTTTTATCATCAGAAACAGAATTAGCCGCCAACGTCTGAAGAACTATTTTTGAAAAAATCCGTAAGCCGCGCGGTCAGAATTTCAGCAAAAATCTGGCGTTCTGGAATTCACTCAAAAATGGTGCCAAACTCTTGCAAACGGTCCCCTGAAAGGTTTTTCGGTGGGAACAGATGGGTTTTTATCATCAGAAACAGAATTAGCCGCCAATGTCTGAAGAACTATTTTTGAAAAAATCCCTAAGCTGCGCGGTCAAAATTTCAGCAAAAATCTGACGTTCTGGAATTCTCCCAAAAATGGTGCCAAACTGTTGCAAACGATCCCCTGAAAGCTTTGTCGGTGGAAACACATGGGTTTTTATCATCAGAAACAGAATTAGCCGCCAACGTCTGAAGAACTATTTTTGAAAAAATCCGTAAGCCGCGCGGTCAGAATTTCAGCAAAAATCTGACGTTCTGGAATTCTCTCAAAAATGGTGCCAAACTGTTGCAAACAATCCCCTGAAAGCTTTTTCGGTGGAAACAGATGGGTTTTTATCATCAGAAACAGAATTAGCCGCCAACGTCTGAAGAACTATTTTTGAAAAAATCCCTAAGCCGCGCGGTCACAATTTAAGCAAAAATCTGGCATTCTTCAATTCACTCAAAAATGGTGCCAAAATGTTGCAAACGATACCCTGAAATGTTTTTCGGTGGAAACAGATGGGTTTTTATCATTGTAAACAGAGTTAGCCCTCGACGTCTGAACAATTTTTTTTTAAAAAAATCCCTAAGCCGCACGGTCACAATTTCAGCAAAAATCTTGCGTTCTGGAATTAACTCAAAAATGGTGCCAAACTCTTGCAAACGATCCCCTGAAAGGTTTTTCGGTGGAAACAGATGGGTTTTTATCATTAGAAACAGAATTAGCCGCCGACGTCTGAACAACTTTTTTTGAAAAAATCCCTAAGCCGCGCGGTCAGAATTTCAGCAAAAATCTGACGTTCTGGAATTCTCTCAAAAATGGTGCCAAACTGTTGCAAACAATCCCCTGAAAGCTTTTTCGATGGAAACAGATGCGTTTTTATCATCAGAAACAGAATTAGCCGCCAACGTCTGAAGAACTATTTTTGAAAAAATCCGTAAGCCGCGCGGTCAGAATTTCAGCAAAAATCTGGCGTTCTGGAATTCACTCAAAAATGGTGCCAAACTCTTGCAAACGGTCCCCTGAAAGGTTTTTCGGTGGGAACAGATGGGTTTTTATCATCGGAAACAGAATTAGCCCTCGACGTCTGAACAACTTTTTTTTGAAAAAATCCCTAAGCCGCGCGGTCACAATTTCAGCAAAAATCTGGCGTTCTGTAATTCACTCAAAAATGGTGCCAAACTCTTGCAAACGAACCCCTGAAAGGTTTTTCGGTGGAAACAGATGGGTTTTTATCATCGGAAACAGAATTAGCCGTCGACGTCTGAACAACTTTTTTTAAAAAAAATCCCTAAGCCGCGCGGTCACAATTTCAGCAAAAATCTGACATTCTGCAATTCACTCAAAAATGGTGCCAAACTGTTGCAAACCATCCCCTGAAAGGTTTTTCGGTGGAAACAGATGGGTTTTGATTATCGGAAACAGAATTAGCCCTCGACGTCTGAACAACATTTTTGAAAAAATCCCTAAGCCGCGCGGTCACAATTTCAGCAAAAATCTGACGTTCTGTAATTCACTCAAAAATGGTGAAAAAATGTTGCAAACGATCCACTGAAAGGTTTTTCGGTGGAAACAGATGGGTTTTTATCATCGGAAACCGAATTAGCCGTCGACGTCTGAACAACTTTTTTTTGAAAAAAAAATCCCTAAGCCGCGCGGTCACAATTTCAGCAAAAATCTGCCGTTCTGGAATTCACTCAAAAATGGTGCCAAACTCTTGCAAACGATCCCCTGAAAGGTTTTTAGGTGGAAACAGATAGGTTTTTATCATCGGAAACAGAATTAGCCCTCGACGTCTGAACACCTTTTTTGAAAAAATCCCTAAGCCGCCCGGTTACAATTTCAGCAAAAATCTGGCATTCTGAAATTCACTCAAAAATGGTGCCAAACTCTTGCAAACGATCCCCTGAAAGGTTTTTCGGTGGAAACAGATGGGTTTTTATCATTTTAAACAGAGTTAGCCTTCGACGTCTGAACAATTTTTTTTAAAAAAAATCCCTAAGCCGCACGGTCACAGTTTCAGCAAAAATCTGGCGTTCTGGAATTAACTGAAAAATGTTGCCAAACTCTTGCAAACGATCCCCTGAAAGGTTTTTCGGTGGAAACAGATGGGTTTTTATCATCGGAAACAGAATTAGCCCTCTACGTCTGAACACCTTTTTTTTGAAAAAATCCCTAAGCCGCGCGGTCACAATTTCAGGAAAAACCTGGCGTTCTGGAATTAACTCAAAAATGTTGCCAAACTCTTGCAAATGACCTCCTGAATGGTTTTTCGGTGGAAACAGATGGGTTTTTATCATCAGAAACAGAATTATCCCTCGACGTCTGAACACCTTTTTTTTGAAAAAATCCCTAAGCCTCGCCGTCACAATTTCAGCAAAAATCTGACATTCTGCAATTCATTCAAAAATGGTGCCAAACCCTTGCAAATGATCCGTGAAAGGTTTTTCAGTGGAAACAGATGGGTTTTTATTAGCGGAAACAGAATTAGCCCTCGACGTCTGAACACCTTCTTTGAAAAAATCCCTAAGCCGCGCGGTCACAATTTCAGCAGAAATCTGACGTTCTGCAATTCACTCAAAAATGGTGCCAAACTCTTCCAAGCGATCCCCTGAAAGGTTTTTCGGTGGAAACAGATAGGTTTTTATCATGCGAATCAGAATTAGCCCTCGACGTCTGAACACCTTTTTTGAAAAAATCCATAAGCCGCCCGGTCACAATTTCAGCAAAAATCTGGCGTTCTGGAATTCACTCAAAAATGGTGCCAAACTGTTGCAAACCATCCTCTGAAAGGTTTTTCGGTGGAAACAGATGGGTTTTTATCATCGGAAACAGAATTAGCCCTCGACGTCTGAACAACTTTTTTTTGAAAATATCCCTAAGCCGCGCGGTCACAATTTCAGCAAAAACCTGGTGTTCTGGAATTAACTCAAAAATGTTGCCAAACTCTTGCAAACGATCTCCTGAAAGGTTTTTCGGTGGAAACAGATGGGTTTTTATCATCAGAAACAGAATTAGCCCTCTACGTCTGAACACCTTTTTTTTGAAAAAATCCCTAAGCCGCGCGGTCACAATTTCAGCAAAAATATAACATTCTGGAATTCACTCAAAAATGTGCCAAACTGTTGCATACGATCCCCTCAAAGTTTTTTCGGTGGAAACAGATGGGTTTTTATCATCGGAAAGAGAATTAGCCCTCGACGTCTGAACAATTTAAAAAAAAAAAAATCCCTAAGCCGCGCGGTCACAATTTCAGCAAAAATCTGGCGTTCTGGAATTCACTCAAAAATGGTGCCAAACTCTTGCAAACGATCCCCTGAAAGGTTTTTCGGTGGAAACAGTTGGTTTTTTATCATCGGAAACAGAATTAGCCCTCGACGTCTGAACTACTTTTTTTTAAAGAAATCCCTAAGCCGCGCGGTCAGAATTTCAGCAAAAATCTGACGTTCTGGAATTCTCTCAAAAATGGTGCCAAACTGTTGCAAACGATCCCCTGAAAGCTTTTTCGGTGGAAACAGATGGGTTTTTATCATCAGAAACAGAATTAGCCACCAACGTCTGAAGTACTATTTTTGAAAAAATCCCTAAGCTGCGGTCAGAATATCAGCAAAAATCTGACGTTCTGGAATTCTCTCAAAAATGCTTCCGAACTGTTGCAAACGATCCCCTGAAAGGTTTTTCGGTGGAAACAGATGGGTTTTTATCATCAGAAACAGAATTAGCCGCCGACCTCCGAACAACGTTTTTTGAAAAAATCCTTAAGCCGCGCGGTCAGAATTTCAGCAAAAATCTGACGTTCTGGAATTCTCTCAAAAATGGTGCCAAACTGTTGCAAACAATCCCCTGAAAGGTTTTTGGGTGGAAACAGATGGGTTTTTATCATCAGAAACAGAATTAGCCGCCAATGTCTGAAGAACTATTTTTGAAAAAATCCCTAAGCTGCGCGGTCAAAATTTCAGCAAAAATCTGACGTTCTGGAATTCTCCCAAAAATGGTGCCAAACTGTTGCAAACGATCCCCTGAAAGCTTTGTCGGTGGAAACACATGGGTTTTTATCATCAGAAACAGAATTAGCCGCCAACGTCTGAAGAACTATTTTTGAAAAAATCCGTAAGCCGCGCGGTCAGAATTTCAGCAAAAATCTGACGTTCTGGAATTCTCTCAAAAATGGTGCCAAACTGTTGCAAACAAACCCCTGAAAGCTTTTTCGGTTGAAACAGATGGGTTTTTATCATCAGAAACAGAATTAGCCGCCAACGTCTGAAGAACTATTTTTGAAAAAATCCCTAAGCCGCGCGGTCAGAATTTCAGCAAAAATCTGACGTTCTGGAATTCTCTCAAAAATGGTGCCAAACTGTTGCAAACGATCCCTTGAAAGGTTTTTTGGCGGAAACAGATGGGTTTTTATCATCAGAAACAGAATTAGCCACCGACGTCTGAAGAACTATTTTTTAAAAATTCCCTAAGCCGCGCGGTCAGAATTTCAGCAAAAATCTGACGTTCTGGAATTCTCTCAAAAATGCTTCCAAACTGTTGCAAACGATCCCCTGAAAGCTTTTTCGGTGGAAACAGATGGGTTTTTATCATTAGAAACAGAATTAGCCGCCGACGTCTGAACAACTTTTTTTGAAAAAATCCCTAAGCCGCGCGGTCAGAATTTCAGCAAAAATCTGACGTTCTGGAATTCTCTCAAAAATGGTGCCAAACTGTTGCAAACAATCCCCTGAAAGCTTTTTCGATGGAAACAGATGCGTTTTTATCATCAGAAACAGAATTAGCCGCCAACGTCTGAAGAACTATTTTTGAAAAAATCCGTAAGCCGCGCGGTCAGAATTTCAGCAAAAATCTGACGTTCTGGAATTCTCTCAAAAATGGTGCCAAACTGTTGCAAACAATCCCCTGAAAGGTTTTTCGGTGGAAACAGATGGGTTTTTATCATCAGAAACAGAATTAGCCGCTGACGTCTGAACAACTTTTTTTGAAAAAATCCCTAAGCCGCGCGGTCAGAATTTCAGCAAAAACTGACGTTCTGGAATTCTCTCAAAAATGGTGCCAAACTGTTGCAAACGATCCCCTGAAAGCTTTTTCGGTGGAAACAGATGGGTTTTTATCATCAGAAACAGAATTAGCCGCCAACGTCTGAAGAACTATTTTTGAAAAAATCCGTAAGCCGCGCGGTCAGAATTTCAGCAAAAATCTGACGTTCTGGAATTCTCTCAAAAATGGTGCCAAACTGTTGCAAACAATCCCCTGAAAGCTTTTTCGGTGGAAACATTTGGGTTTTTATCTTCAGAAACAGAATTAGCCGCCGACGTCTGAAGAACTATTTTTGAAAAAATCCGTAAGCCGCGCGGTCAGAATTTCAGCAAAAATCTGACGTTCTGGAATTCTCTCAAAAATGGTGCCAAACTGTTGCAAACAATCCCCTGAAAGCTTTTTCGGTGGAAATATTTGGGTTTTTATCTTCAGAAACAGAATTAGCCGCCGACGTCTGAAGAACTATTTTTGAAAAAATCCGTAAGCCGCGCGGTCAGAATTTCAGCAAAAATCTGACGTTCTGGAATTCTCTCAAAAATGGTGCCAAACTGTTGCAAACGATCCCCTGAAAGCTTTTTCGGTGGAAACAGATGGGTTTTTATCATCAGAAACAGAATTAGCCGCCGACGTCTGAACAACTTTTTTTGAAAAAATCCCTAAGCCGCACGGTCAGAATTTCAGCAAAAATCTGACGTTCTGGAATTCTCTCAAAAATGGTGCCAAACTGTTGCAAACGATCCCTTGAAAGGTTTTTTGGCGGAAACAGATGGGTTTTTATCATCAGAAAGAAAATCAGCCGCCGACGTTTGAAGAACTTTTTTTTGAAAAAATCCCTAAGCCGCCCGGTCAGAATTTCAGCAAAAATCTGACGTTCTGGAAGTCTCTCAAAAATGGTGCCAAACTGTGGCAAACGATCCCCTGAAAGCTTTTTCGGTGGAAACAGATGGGTTTTTATCATCAGAAACAGAATTAGCCGCCAACGTCTGAAGAACTATTTTTGAAAAAATCCCTAAGCCGCGCGGTCAGAATTTCAGCAAAAATCTGACGTTCTGGAATTCTCTCAAAAATGGTGCCAAACTGTTGCAAACAATCCCCTGAAAGGTTTTTCATTGGAAACAGATGCGTTTTTATCATCAGAAACAGAATTAGCCGCCGACGTCTGAACACCTTTTTTTGAAAAAAAACCCTAAGCCGCGCGGTCAGAATTTCAGCAAAAATCTGACGTTCTGGAATTCTCTCAAAAATGGTGTGAAACTTTTGCAAATGATCCCTTGAAGGGTTTTTGGCGGAAACAGATGGGTTTTTATCATCAGAAACAGAATTAGCCGCCAATGTCTGAAGAACTATTTTTGAAAAAATCCCTAAGCTGCGCGGTCAAAATTTCAGCAAAAATCTGACGTTCTGGAATTCTCTCAAAAATGGTGCCAAACTGTTGCAAACGATCCCCTGAAAGCTTTTTCGGTGGAAACAGATGGGTTTTTATCATCAGAAACAGAATTAGCCGCCGACGTCTGAACAACTTTTTTTGAAAAAATCCCTAAGCCGCACGGTCAGAATTTCAGCAAAAATCTGACGTTCTGGAATTCTCTCAAAAATGGTGCCAAACTGTTGCAAACGATCCCTTGAAAGGTTTTTTGGCGGAAACAGATGGGTTTTTATCATCAGAAAGAAAATCAGCCGCTGACGTTTGAAGAACTTTTTTTTGAAAAAATCCCTAAGCCTCCCGGTCAGAATTTCAGCAAAAATCTGACGTTCTGGAATTCTCTCAAAAATGGTGCCAAACTGTGGCAAGCGATCCCCTGAAAGCTTTTTCGGTGGAAACAGATGGGTTTTTATCATCAGAAACAGAATTAGCGGCCAACGTCTGAAGAACTATTTTTGAAAAAATCCCTAAGCCGCGCGGTCAGAATTTCAGCAAAAATCTGACGTTCTGGAATTCTCTCAAAAATGGTGCCAAGCTGTTGCAAACAATCCCCTGAAAGGTTTTTCATTGGAAACAGATGCGTTTTTATCATCAGAAACAGAAGTAGCCGCCGACGTCTGAACACCTTTTTTTGAAAAAAAACCCTAAGCCGCGCTGTCAGAATTTCAGCAAAAATCTGACGTTCTGGAATTCTCTCAAAAATGGTGTGAAACTTTTGCAAATGATCCCTTGAAGGGTTTTTGGCGGAAACAGATGGGTTTTTATCATCAGAAACAGAATTAGCCGCCAATGTCTGAAGAACTATTTTTGAAAAAATCCCTAAGCCGCCCGGTCAGAATTTCAGCAAAAATCTGACGTTCTGGAATTCTCTCAAAAATGGTGCCAAACTGTTGCAAACAATCCCCTGAAAGCTTTTTCGATGGAAACAGATGCGTTTTTATCATCAGAAACAGAATTAGCCGCCAACGTCTGAAGAACTATTTTTGAAAAAATCCGTAAGCCGGGCGGGCAGAATTTCAGCAAAAATCTGACGTTCTGGAATTCTCTCAAAAATGGTGCCAAACTGTTGCAAACGATCCCCTGAAAGCTTTTTTGGTGGAAACAGATGGGTTTTTATCATCAGAAACAGAATTAGCCGCCAATGTCTGAAGAACTATTTTTGAAAAAATCCCTAAGCTGCGCGGTCAAAATTTCAGCAAAAATCTGACGTTCTGGAATTCTCCCAAAAATGGTGCCAAACTGTTGCAAACGATCCCCTGAAAGCTTTGTCGGTGGAAACACATGGGTTTTTATCATCAGAAACAGAATTAGCCGCCAATGTCTGAAGAACTATTTTTGAAAAAATCCGTAAGCCGCGCGGTCAGAATTTCAGCAAAAATCTGACGTTCTGGAATTCTCTCAAAAATGGTGCCAAACTGTTGCAAACGATCCCTTGAAAGGTTTTTTGGCGGAAACAGATGGGTTTTTATCATCAGAAACAGAATTAGCCACCGACGTCTGAAGAACTATTTTTTAAAAAATCCCTAAGCCGCGCGGTCAGAATTTCAGCAAAAATCTGACGTTCTGGAATTCTCTCAAAAATGCTTCCAAACTGTTGCAAACGATCCCCTGAAAGCTTTTTCGGTGGAAACAGATGCGTTTTTATCATCAGAAACAAAATTAGCCGCCAACGTCTGAAGAACTACTTTTGAAAAAATCCCTAAGCCGCCCGGTCAGAATTTCAGCAAAAATCTGACGTTCTGGAATTCTCTCAAAAATGGTGCCAAACTGTTGCAAACAATCCCCTGAAAGCTTTTTCGATGGAAACAGATGCGTTTTTATCATCAGAAACAGAATTAGCCGCCAACGTCTGAAGAACTATTTTTGAAAAAATCCGTAAGCGGGGCGGGCAGAATTGCAGCAAAAATCTCACGTTCTGGAATTCTCTCAAAAATGCTTCCAAACTGTTGCAAACGATCCCCTGAAAGGTTTTTCGGTGGAAACAGATGGGTTTTTATCATCAGAAACAGAATTAGCCGCCGACGTCTGAACAACTTTTTTTGAAAAAATCCCTAAGCCGCGCGGTCAGAATTTCAGCAAAAATCTGACGTTCTGGAATTCTCTCAAAAATGGTGCCAAACTGTTGCAAACGATCCCCTGAAAGCTTTTTCGGTGGAAACAGATGCGTTTTTATCATCAGAAACAAAATTAGCCGCCAACGTCTGAAGAACTACTTTTGAAAAAATCCCTAAGCCGCCCGGTCAGAATTTCAGCAAAAATCTGACGTTCTGGAATTCTCTCAAAAATGGTGCCAAACTGTGGCAAACGATCCCCTGAAAGCTTTTTCGGTGGAAACAGATGGGTTTTTATCATCTGAAACAGAATTAGCCGCCAACGTCTGAAGAACTATTTTTGAAAAAATCCGTAAGCCGCGCGGTCAGAATTTCAGCAAAAATCTGACGTTCTGGAATTCTCTCAAAAATGGTGCCAAACTGTTGCAAACAATCCCCTGAAAGGTTTTTCATTGGAAACAGATGCGTTTTTATCATCAGAAACAGAATTAGCCGCCGACGTCTGAACACCTTTTTTTGAAAAAAACCCTAAGCCGCGCGGTCAGAATTTCAGCAAAAATCTGACGTTCTGGAATTCTCTCAAAAATGGTGTGAAACTTTTGCAAATGATCCCTTGAAGGGTTTTTGGCGGAAACAGATGGGTTTTTATCATCAGAAACAGAATTAGCCACCGACGTCTGAACAACTATTTTTGAAAAAATCCGTAAGCCACGCGGTCAGAATTTCAGCAAAAATCTGACGTTCTGGAATTCTCTCAAAAATGGTGCCAAACTGTTGCAAACGATCCCCTGAAAGCTTTTTCGGTGGAAACAGATGGGTTCTTATCATCAGAAACAGAATTAGCCGCCGAAGTCTGAACAACTTTTTTTGAAAAAATCCCTAAGCCGCGCGGTCAGAATTTCAGCAAAAATCTGACGTTCTGGAATTCTCTCAAAAATGGTGCCAAACTGTTGCAAACGATCCCCTGAAAGCTTTTTCGGTGGAAACAGATGGGTTTTTATCATCTGAAACAGAATTAGCCGCCAACGTCTGAAGAACTATTTTTGAAAAAATCCGTAAGCCGCGCGGTCAGAATTTCAGCAAAAATCTGACGTTCTGGAATTCTCTCAAAAATGGTGCCAAACTGTTGCAAACAATCCCCTGAAAGGTTTTTCATTGGAAACAGATGCGTTTTTATCATCAGAAACAGAATTAGCCGCCGACGTCTGAACACCTTTTTTTGAAAAAAACCCTAAGCCGCGCGGTCAGAATTTCAGCAAAAATCTGACGTTCTGGAATTCTCTCAAAAATGGTGTGAAACTTTTGCAAATGATCCCTTGAAGGGTTTTTGGCGGAAACAGATGGGTTTTTATCATCAGAAACAGAATTAGCCGCCGACGTCTGAACAACTATTTTTGAAAAAATCCGTAAGCCACGCGGTCAGAATTTCAGCAAAAATCTGACGTTCTGGAATTCTCTCAAAAATGGTGCCAAACTGTTGCAAACGATCCCTTGAAAGGTTTTTTGGCGGAAACAGATGGGTTTTTATCATCAGAAAGAAAATCAGCCGCCGACGTTTGAACAACTTTTTTTTGAAAAAATCCCTAAGCCACGCGGTCAGAAATTCAGCAAAAATATGACATTCTGGAATTCTCTCAAAAATGCTTCCAAACTGTTGCAAACGATCCCCTGAAAGCTTTTTTGGTGGAAACAGATGGGTTTTTATCATCAGAAACAGAATTAGCCGCCAATGTCTGAAGAACTATTTTTGAAAAAATCCCTAAGCTGCGCGGTCAAAATTTCAGCAAAAATCTGACGTTCTGGAATTCTCCCAAAAATGGTGCCAAACTGTTGCAAACGATCCCCTGAAAGCTTTTTTGGTGGAAACAGATGGGTTTTTATCATCAGAAACAGAATTAGCCGCCAATGTCTGAAGAACTATTTTTGAAAAAATCCCTAAGCTGCGCGGTCAAAATTTCAGCAAAAATCTGACGTTCTGGAATTCTCCCAAAAATGGTGCCAAACTGTAGCAAACGATCCCCTGAAAGCTTTGTCGGTGGAAACACATGGGTTTTTATCATCAGAAACAGAATTAGCCGCCAACGTCTGAAGAACTATTTTTGAAAAAATCCGTAAGCCGCGCGGTCAGAATTTCAGCAAAAATCTGACGTTCTGGAATTCTCTCAAAAATGGTGCCAAACTGTTGCAAACGATCCCCTGAAAGCTTTTTCGATGGAAACAGATGCGTTTTTATCATCAGAAACAGAATTAGCCGCCAACGTCTGAAGAACTATTTTTGAAAAAATCCGTAAGCCGCGCGGGCAGAATTGCAGCAAAAATCTGACGTTCTGGAATTCTCTCAAAAATGCTTCCAAACTGTTGCAAACGATCCCCTGAAAGGTTTTTCGGTGGAAACAGATGGGTTTTTATCATCAGAAACAGAATTAGCCGCCGACGTCTGAACAACTTTTTTTGAAAAAATCCCTAAGCCGCGCGGTCAGAATTTCAGCAAAAATCTGACGTTCTGGAATTCTCTCAAAAATGGTGCCAAACTGTTGCAAACGATCCCCTGAAAGCTTTTTCGGTGGAAACAGATGCGTTTTTATCATCAGAAACAAAATTAGCCGCCAACGTCTGAAGAAGTACTTTTGAAAAAATCCCTAAGCCGCCCGGTCAGAATTTCAGCAAAAATCTGACGTTCTGGAATTCTCTCAAAAATGGTGCCAAACTGTGGCAAACGATCCCCTGAAAGCTTTTTCGGTGTAAACAGATGGGTTTTTATCATCAGAAACAGAATTAGCCGCCAACGTCTGAAGAACTATTTTTGAAAAAATCCCTAAGCCGCGCGGTCAGAATTTCAGCAAAAATCTGACGTTCTGGAATTCTCTCAAAAATGGTGCCAAACTGTTGCAAACAATCCCCTGAAAGGTTTTTCATTGGAAACAGATGCGTTTTTATCATCAGAAACAGAATTAGCCGCCGACGTCTGAACACCTTTTTTTGAAAAAAACCCTAAGCCGCGCGGTCAGAATTTCAGCAAAAATCTGACGTTCTGGAATTCTCTCAAAAATGGTGTGAAACTTTTGCAAATGATCCCTTGAAGGGTTTTTGGCGGAAACAGATGGGTTTTTATCATCAGAAACAGAATTAGCCGCCGACGTCTGAAGAACTATTTTTGAAAAAATCCGTAAGCCGCGCGGTCAGAATTTCAGCAAAAATCTGACGTTCTGGAATTCTCTCAAAAATGGTGCCAAACTGTTGCAAACGATCGCCTGAAAGCTTTTTCGGTGGAAACAGATGGGTTCTTATCATCAGAAACAGAATTAGCCGCCGACGTCTGAACAACTTTTTTTGAAAAAATCCCTAAGCCGCGCGGTCAGAATTTCAGCAAAAATCTGACGTTCTGGAATTCTCTCAAAAATGGTGCCAAACTGTTGCAAACGATCCCCTGAAAGCTTTTTCGGTGGAAACAGATGGGTTTTTATCATCAGAAACAGAATTAGCCGCCAACGTCTGAAGAACTATTTTTGAAAAAATCCGTAAGCCGCGCGGTCAGAATTTCAGCAAAAATCTGACGTTCTGGAATTCTCTCAAAAATGGTGCCAAACTGTTGCAAACGATCCCCTGAAAGCTTTTTCGGTGGAAACAGATAGGTTTTTATCATCAGAAACAGAATTAGCCGCCAACGTCTGAAGAACTATTTTTGAAAAAATCCGTAAGCCGCGCGGTCAGAATTTCAGCAAAAATCTGACGTTCTGGAATTCTCTCAAAAATGGTGCCAAACTGTTGCAAACAATCCCCTGAAAGGTTTTTCGGTGGAAACAGATGGGTTTTTATCATCAGAAACAGAACTAGCCGCTGACGTCTGAACAACTTTTTTTGAAAAAATCCCTAAGCCGCGCGGTCAGAATTTCAGCAAAAATCTGACGTTCTGGAATTCTCTCAATAATGGTGCCAAACTGTTGCAAACGATCCCCTGAAAGCTTTTTCGGTGGAAACAGATGGGTTTTTATCATCAGAAACAGAATTAGCCGCCAACGTCTGAAGAACTATTTTTGAAAAAATCCGTAAGCCGCGCGGTCAGAATTTCAGCAAAAATCTGACGTTCTGGAATTCTCTCAAAAATGGTGCCAAACTGTTGCAAACAATCCCCTGAAAGCTTTTTCGGTGGAAACATTTGGGTTTTTATCTTCAGAAACAGAATTAGCCGACGACGTCTGAAGAACTATTTTTGAAAAAATCCGTAAGCCGCGCGGTCAGAATTTCAGCAAAAATCTGACGTTCTGGAATTCTCTCAAAAATGGTGCCAAACTGTTGCAAACGATCCCCTTAAAGCTTTTTCGGTGGAAACAGATGGGTTTTTATCATCAGAAACAGAATTAGCCGCCAACGTCTGAAGAACTATTTTTGAAAAAATCCGTAAGCCGCGCCCTCAGAATTTCAGCAAAAATCTGACGTTCTGGAATTCTCTCAAAAATGGTGCCAAACTGTTGCAAACGATCCCCTGAAAGCTTTTTCGGTGGAAACAGATGCGTTTTTATCATCAGAAACAAAATTAGCCGCCAACGTCTGAAGAAGTACTTTTGAAAAAATCCCTAAGCCGCCCGGTCAGAATTTCAGCAAAAATCTGACGTTCTGGAATTCTCTCAAAAATGGTGCCAAACTGTGGCAAACGATCCCCTGAAAGCTTTTTCGGTGGAAACAGATGGGTTTTTATCATCAGAAACAGAATTAGCCGCCAACGTCTGAAGAACTATTTTTGAAAAAATCCCTAAGCCGCGCGGTCAGAATTTCAGCAAAAATCTGACGTTCTGGAATTCTCTCAAAAATGGTGCCAAACTGTTGCAAACAATCCCCTGAAAGGTTTTTCATTGGAAACAGATGCGTTTTTATCATCAGAAACAGAATTAGCCGCCGACGTCTGAACACCTTTTTTTGAAAAAAACCCTAAGCCGCGCGGTCAGAATTTCAGCAAAAATCTGACATTCTGGAATTCTCTCAAAAATGGTGCCAAACTGTTGCAAACGATCCCTTGAAAGGTTTTTTGGCGGAAACAGATGGGTTTTTATCATCAGAAACAGAATTAGCCACCGACGTCTGAAGAACTATTTTTTAAAAAATCCCTAAGCCGCGCGGTCAGAATTTCAGCAAAAATCTGACGTTCTGGAATTCTCTCAAAAATGCTTCCAAACTGTTGCAAACGATCCCCTGAAAGGTTTTTCGGTGGAAACAGATGGGTTTTTATCATTAGAAACAGAATTAGCCGCCGACGTCTGAACAACTGTTTTTGAAAAAATCCCTAAGCCGCGCGGTCAGAATTTCAGCAAAAATCTGACGTTCTGGAATTCTCTCAAAAATGGTGCCAAACTGTTGCAAACAATCCCCTGAAAGCTTTTTCGATGGAAACAGATGCGTTTTTATCATCAGAAACAGAATTAGCCGCCAACGTCTGAAGAACTATTTTTGAAAAAATCCGTAAGCCGCGCGGGCAGAATTTCAGCAAAAATCTGACGTTCTGGAATTCTCTCAAAAATGCTTCCAAACTGTTGCAAACGATCCCCTGAAAGGTTTTTCGGTGGAAACAGATGGGTTTTTATCATCAGAAACAGAATTAGCCGCCGACGTCTGAACAACTTTTTTTGAAAAAATCCCTAAGCCGCGCGGTCAGAATTTCAGCAAAAATCTGACGTTCTGGAATTCTCTCAAAAATGGTGCCAAACTGTTGCAAACGATCCCCTGAAAGCTTTTTCGGTGGAAACAGATGGGTTTTTATCATCAGAAACAGAATTAGCCGCCAACGTCTGAAGAACTATTTTTGAAAAAATCCCTAAGCCGCGCGGTCAGAATTTCAGCAAAAATCTGACGTTCTGGAATTCTCTCAAAAATGGTGCCAAACTGTTGCAAACAATCCCCTGAAAGGTTTTTCATTGGAAACAGATGCGTTTTTATCATCAGAAACAGAATTAGCCGCCGACGTCTGAACACCTTTTTTTGAAAAAAACCCTAAGCCGCGCGGTCAGAATTTCAGCAAAAATCTGACGTTCTGGAATTCTCTCAAAAATGGTGTGAAACTTTTGCAAATGATCCCTTGAAGGGTTTTTGGCGGAAACAGATGGGTTTTTATCATCAGAAACAGAATTAGCCGCCGACGTCTGAACAACTATTTTTGAAAAAATCCCTAAGCCACGCGGTCAGAATTTCAGCAAAAATCTGACGTTCTGGAATTCTCTCAAAAATGGTGCCAAACTGTTGCAAACGATCCCCTGAAAGCTTTTTCGGTGGAAACAGATGGGTTCTTATCATCAGAAACAGAATTAGCCGCCAACGTCTGAAGAACTATTTTTGAAAAAATCCCTAAGCAGCGCGGTCAGAATTTCAGCAAAAATCTGACGTTCTGGAATTCTCTCAAAAATGGTGCCAAACTGTTGCAAACAATCCCCTGAAAGCTTTTTCGGTGGAAACAGATGGGTTTTTATCATTAGAAACAGAATTAGCCGCCGACGTCTGAACAACTTTTTTTGAAAAAACCCCTAAGCCGCGCGGTCAGAATTTCAGGAAAAATCTGACGTTCTGGAATTCTCTCAAAAATGGTGCCAAACTGTTGCAAACAATCCCCTGAAAGCTTTTTCGGTGGAAACATTTGGGTTTTTATCTTCAGAAACAGAATTAGCCGCCGACGTCTGAAGAACTATTTTTGAAAAAATAAGTAAGCCGCGCGGTCAGAATTTCAGCAAAAATCTGACGTTCTGAAATTCTCTCAAAAATGGTGCCAAACTGTTGCAAACGATCCCCTGAAAGCTTTTTCGGTGGAAACAGATGGGTTTTTATCATCAGAAACAGAATTAGCCGCCGACGTCTGAACAACTTTTTTTGAAAAAATCCCTAAGCCGCCCGGTCAGAATTTCAGCAAAAATCTGACGTTCTGGAATTCTCTCAAAAATGGTGCCAAACTGTTGCAAACGATCCCCTGAAAGCTTTTTCGGTGGAAACAGATGCGTTTTTATCATCAGAAACAAAATTAGCCGCCAACGTCTGAAGAACTACTTTTGAAAAAATCCCTAAGCCGCCCGGTCAGAATTTCAGCAAAAATCTGACGTTCTGGAATTCTCTCAAAAATGGTGCCAAACTGTGGCAAACGATCCCCTGAAAGCTTTTTCGGTGGAAACAGATGGGTTTTTATCATCAGAAACAGAATTAGCCGCCAACGTCTGAAGAACTATTTTTGAAAAAATCCGTAAGCCGCGCGGGCAGAATTTCAGCAAAAATCTGACGTTCTGGAATTCTCTCAAAAATGCTTCCAAACTGTTGCAAACGATCCCCTGAAAGGTTTTTCGGTGGAAACAGATGGGTTTTTATCATCAGAAACAGAATTAGCCGCCGACGTCTGAACAACTTTTTTTGAAAAAATCCCTAAGCCGCCCGGTCAGAATTTCAGCAAAAATCTGACGTTCTGGAATTCTCTCAAAAATGGTGCCAAACTGTGGCAAACGATCCCCTGAAAGCTTTTTCGGTGGAAACAGATGTTTTTTTATCATCAGAAACAAAATTAGCCGCCAACGTCTGAAGAACTATTTTTGAAAAAATCCCTAAGCCGCGCGGGCAGAATTTCAGCAAAAATGTGACGTTCTGGAATTCTCTCAAAAATGCTTCCAAACTGTTGCAAACGATCCCCTGAAAGCTTTTTCGGTGGAAACAGATGGGTTCTTATCATCAGAAACAGAATTAGCCGCCGACGTCTGAACAACTTTTTTTGAAAAAATCCCTAAGCCGCGCGGTCAGAATTTCAGCAAAAATCTGACGTTCAGGAATTCTCAAAAATGGTGCCAAACTGTTGCAAACGATCCCCTGAAAGCTTTTTCGGTGGAAACAGATGGGTTTTTATCATCAGAAACAGAATTAGCCGCCAACGTCTGAAGAACTATTTTTGAAAAAATCCCTAAGCCGCGCGGTCAGAATTTCAGCAAAAATCTGACGTTCTGGAATTCTCTCAAAAATGGTGCCAAACTGTTGCAAACAATCCCCTGAAAGGTTTTTCATTGGAAACAGATGCGTTTTTATCATCAGAAACAGAATTAGCCGCCGACGTCTGAACACCTTTTTTTGAAAAAAACCCTAAGCGGCGCGGTCAGAATTTCAGCAAAAATCTGACGTTCTGGAATTCTCTCAAAAATGGTGCCAAACTGTTGCAAACGATCCCTTGAAAGGTTTTTTGGCGGAAACAGATGGGTTTTTATCATCAGAAACAGAATTAGCCACCGACGTCTGAAGAACTATTTTTTAAAAAATCCCTAAGCCGCGCGGTCAGAATTTCAGCAAAAATCTGACGTTCTGGAATTCTCTCAAAAATGCTTCCAAACTGTTGCAAACGATCCCCTGAAAGGTTTTTCGGTGGAAACAGATGGGTTTTTATCATCAGAAACAGAATTAGCCGCCGACGTCTGAACAACTGTTTTTGAAAAAATCCCTAAGCCGCGCGGTCAGAATTTCAGCAAAAATCTGACGTTCTGGAATTCTCTCAAAAATGGTGCCAAACTGTTGCAAACAATCCCCTGAAAGCTTTTTCGATGGAAACAGATGCGTTTTTATCATCAGAAACAGAATTAGCCGCCAACGTCTGAAGAACTATTTTTGAAAAAATCCGTAAGCCGCGCGGTCAGAATTTCAGCAAAAATCTGACGTTCTGGAATTCTCTCAAAAATGCTTCCAAACTGTTGCAAACGATCCCCTGAAAGGTTTTTCGGTGGAAACAGATGGGTTTTTATCATCAGAAACAGAATTAGCCGCCGACGTCTGAACAACTTTTTTTGAAAAAATCCCTAAGCCGCGCGGTCAGAATTTCAGCAAAAATCTGACGTTCTGGAATTCTCTCAAAAATGGTGCCAAACTGTTGCAAACGATCCCCTGAAAGCTTTTTCGGTGGAAACAGATGGGTTTTTATCATCAGAAACAGAATTAGCCGCCAACGTCTGAAGAACTATTTTTGAAAAAATCCCTAAGCCACGCGGTCAGAATTTCAGCAAAAATCTGACGTTCTGGAATTCTCTCAAAAATGGTGCCAAACTGTTGCAAACGATCCCCTGAAAGCTTTTTCGGTGGAAACAGATGGGTTCTTATCATCAGAAACAGAATTAGCCGCCGACGTCTGAAGAACTATTTTTGAAAAAATAAGTAAGCCGCGCGGTCAGAATTTCAGCAAAAATCTGACGTTCTGAAATTCTCTCAAAAATGGTGCCAAACTGTTGCAAACGATCCCCTGAAAGCTTTTTCGGTGGAAACAGATGGGTTTTTATCATCAGAAACAGAATTAGCCGCCGACGTCTGAACAACTTTTTTTGAAAAAATCCCTAATCCGCACGGTCAGAATTTCAGCAAAAATCTGACGTTCTGGAATTCTCTCAAAAATGGTGCCAAACTGTTGCAAACGATCCCTTGAAAGGTTTTTTGGCGGAAACAGATGGGTTTTTATCATCAGAAAGAAAATCAGCCGCCGACGTTTGAACAACTTTTTTTGAAAAAATCCCTAAGCCACGCGGTCAGAACGTCAGCAAAAATATGACATTCTGGAATTCTCTCAAAAATGCTTCCAAACTGTTGCAAACGATCCCCTGAAAGCTTTTTTGGTGGAAACAGATGGGTTTTTATCATCAGAAACAGAATTAGCCGCCAATGTCTGAAGAACTATTTTTGAAAAAATCCCTAAGCTGCGCGGTCAAAATTTCAGCAAAAATCTGACGTTCTGGAATTCTCCCAAAAATGGTGCCAAACTGTTGCAAACGATCCCCTGAAAACTTTGTCGGTGGAAACACATGGGTTTTTATCATCAGAAACAGAATTAGCCGCCAACGTCTGACGAACTTTTTTTGAAAAAATCCGTAAGCCGCGCGGTCAGAATTTCAGCAAAAATCTGACGTTCTGGAATTCTCTCAAAAATGGTGCCAAACTGTTGCAAACAATCCCCTGAAAGCTTTTTCGGTGGAAACAGATGGGTTTTTATCATCAGAAACAGAATTAGCCGCCAACGTCTGAAGAACTATTTTTGAAAAAATCCCTAAGCCGCGCGGTCAGAATTTCAGCAAAAATCTGACGTTCTGGAATTCTCTCAAAAATGGTGCCAAACTGTTGCAAACGATCCCTTGAAAGGTTTTTTGGCGGAAACAGATGGGTTTTTATCATCAGAAACGGAATTAGCCACCGACGTCTGAAGAACTATTTTTTAAAAAATCCCTAAGCCGCGCGGTCAGAATTTCAGCAAAAATCTGACGTTCTGGAATTCTCTCAAAAATGCTTCCAAACTGTTGCAAACGATCCCCTGAAAGGTTTTTCGGTGGAAACAGATGGGTTTTTATCATTAGAAACAGAATTAGCCGCCGACGTCTGAACAACTTTTTTTGAAAAAATTCCTAAGCCGCGCGGTCAGAATTTCAGCAAAAATCTGACGTTCTGGAATTCTCTCAAAAATGGTGCCAAACTGTTGCAAACAATCCCCTGAAAGCTTTTTCGATGGAAACAGATGCGTTTTTATCATCAGAAACAGAATTAGCCGCCAACGTCTGAAGAACTATTTTTGAAAAAATCCGTAAGCCGCGCGGGCAGAATTTCAGCAAAAATCTGACGTTCTGGAATTCTCTCAAAAATGCTTCCAAACTGTTGCAAACGATCCCCTGAAAGGTTTTTCGGTGGAAACAGATGGGTTTTTATCATCAGAAACAGAATTAGCCGCCAACGTCTGAACAACTTTTTTTGAAAAAATCCCTAAGCCGCGCGGTCAGAATTTCAGCAAAAATCTGACGTTCTGGAATTCTCTCAAAAATGGTGCCAAACTGTTGCAAACGATCCCCTGAAAGCTTTTTCGGTGGAAACAGATGGGTTTTTATCATCAGAAACAGAATTAGCCGCCGACGTCTGAACAACTTTTTTTGAAAAAATCCCTAAGCCGCCCGGTCAGAATTTCAGCAAAAATCTGACGTTCTGGAATTCTCTCAAAAATGGTGCCAAACTGTTGCAAACGATCCCCTGAAAGCTTTTTCGGTGGAAACAGATGCGTTTTTATCATCAGAAACAAAATTAGCCGCCAACGTCTGAAGAACTACTTTTGAAAAAATCCCTAAGCCGCGCGGTCAGAATTTCAGCAAAAATCTGACGTTCTGGAATTCTCTCAAAAATGGTGCCAAACTGTGGCAAACGATCCCCTGAAAGCTTTTTCGGTGGAAACAGATGGGTTTTTATCATCAGAAACAGAATTAGCCGCCAACGTCTGAAGAACTATTTTTGAAAAAATCCGTAAGCCGCGCGGGCAGAATTTCAGCAAAAATCTGACGTTCTGGAATTCTCTCAAAAATGCTTCCAAACTGTTGCAAACGATCCCCTGAAAGGTTTTTCGGTGGAAACAGATGGGTTTTTATCATCAGAAACAGAATTAGCCGCCGACGTCTGAACAACTTTTTTTGAAAAAAACCCTAAGCCGCGCGGTCAGAATTTCAGCAAAAATCTGACGTTCTGGAATTCTCTCAAAAATGGTGCCAAACTGTTGCAAACGATCCCTTGAAAGCTTTTTTGGCGGAAACAGATGGGTTTTTATCATCAGAAACAGAATTAGCCACCGACGTCTGAAGAACTATTTTTTAAAAAATCCCTAAGCCGCGCGGTCAGAATTTCAGCAAAAATCTGACGTTCTGGAATTCTCTCAAAAATGCTTCCAAACTGTTGCAAACGATCCCCTGAAAGGTTTTTCGGTGGAAACAGATGGGTTTTTATCATCAGAAACAGAATTAGCCGCCGACGTCTGAACAACTGTTTTTGAAAAAATCCCTAAGCCGCGCGGTCAGAATTTCAGCAAAAATCTGACGTTCTGGAATTCTCTCAAAAATGGTGCCAAACTGTTGCAAACGATCCCCTGAAAGCTTTTTCGATGGAAACAGATGCGTTTTTATCATCAGAAACAGAATTAGCCGCCAACGTCTGAAGAACTATTTTTGAAAAAATCCCTAAGCCGCGCGGTCAGAATTTCAGCAAAAATCTGACGTTCTGGAATTCTCTCAAAAATGCTTCCAAACTGTTGCAAACGATCCCCTGAAAGGTTTTTCGGTGGAAACAGATGGGTTTTTATCATCAGAAACAGAATTAGCCGCCGACGTCTGAACAACTTTTTTTGAAAAAATCCCTAAGCCGCGCGGTCAGAATTTCAGCAAAAATCTGACGTTCTGGAATTCTCTCAAAAATGGTGCCAAACTGTTGCAAACGATCCCCTGAAAGCTTTTTCGGTGGAAACAGATGGGTTTTTATCATCAGAAACAGAATTAGCCGCCAACGTCTGAAGAACTATTTTTGAAAAAATCCCTAAGCCACGCGGTCAGAATTTCAGCAAAAATCTGACGTTCTGGAATTCTCTCAAAAATGGTGCCAAACTGTTGCAAACGATCCCCTGAAAGCTTTTTCGGTGGAAACAGATGGGTTCTTATCATCAGAAACAGAATTAGCCGCCGACGTCTGAAGAACTATTTTTGAAAAAATAAGTAAGCCGCGCGGTCAGAATTTCAGCAAAAATCTGAAGTTCTTAAATTCTCTCAAAAATGGTGCCAAACTGTTGCAAACGATCCCCTGAAAGCTTTTTCGGTGGAAACAGATGGGTTTTTATCATCAGAAACAGAATTAGCCGCCAACGTCTGAACAACTTTTTTTGAAAAAATCCCTAATCCGCACGGTCAGAATTTCAGCAAAAATCTGACGTTCTGGAATTCTCTCAAAAATGGTGCCAAACTGTTGCAAACGATCCCTTGAAAGGTTTTTTGGCGGAAACAGATGGGTTTTTATCATCAGAAAGAAAATCAGCCGCCGACGTTTGAACAACTTTTTTTGAAAAAATCCCTAAGCCACGCGGTCAGAACGTCAGCAAAAATATGACATTCTGGAATTCTCTCAAAAATGCTTCCAAACTGTTGCAAACGATCCCCTGAAAGCTTTTTTGGTGGAAACAGATGGGTTTTTATCATCAGAAACAGAATTAGCCGCCAATGTCTGAAGAACTATTTTTGAAAAAATCCCTAAGCTGCGCGGTCAAAATTTCAGCAAAAATCTGACGTTCTGGAATTCTCCCAAAAATGGTGCCAAACTGTTGCAAACGATCCCCTGAAAGCTTTGTCGGTGGAAACACATGGGTTTTTATCATCAGAAACAGAATTAGCCGCCAACGTCTGAAGAACTATTTTTGAAAAAATCCGTAAGCCGCGCGGTCAGAATTTCAGCAAAAATCTGACGTTCTGGAATTCTCTCAAAAATGGTGCCAAACTGTTGCAAACAATCCCCTGAAAGCTTTTTCGGTGGAAACAGATGGGTTTTTATCATCAGAAACAGAATTAGCCGCCAACGTCTGAAGAACTATTTTTGAAAAAATCCCTAAGCCGCGCGGTCAGAATTTCAGCAAAAATCTGACGTTCTGGAATTCTCTCAAAAATGGTGCCAAACTGTTGCAAACGATCCCTTGAAAGGTTTTTTGGCGGACACAGATGGGTTTTTATCATCAGAAACGGAATTAGCCACCGACGTCTGAAGAACTATTTTTTAAAAAATCCCTAAGGCGCGGTCAGAATTTCAGCAAAAATCTGACGTTCTGGAATTCTCTCAAAAATGCTTCCAAACTGTTGCAAACGATCCCCTGAAAGGTTTTTCGGTGGAAACAGATGGGTTTTTATCATTAGAAACAGAATTAGCCGCCGACGTCTGAACAACTTTTTTTGAAAAAATTCCTAAGCCGCGCGGTCAGAATTTCAGCAAAAATCTGACGTTCTGGAATTCTCTCAAAAATGGTGCCAAACTGTTGCAAACAATCCCCTGAAAGCTTTTTCGATGGAAACAGATGCGTTTTTATCATCAGAAACAGAATTAGCCGCCAACGTCTGAAGAACTATTTTTGAAAAAATCCGTAAGCCGCGCGGGCAGAATTTCAGCAAAAATCTGACGTTCTGGAATTCTCTCAAAAATGCTTCCAAACTGTTGCAAACGATCCCCTGAAAGGTTTTTCGGTGGAAACAGATGGGTTTTTATCATCAGAAACAGAATTAGCCGCCAACGTCTGAACAACTTTTTTTGAAAAAATCCCTAAGCCGCGCGGTCAGAATTTCAGCAAAAATCTGACGTTCTGGAATTCTCTCAAAAATGGTGCCAAACTGTTGCAAACGATCCCCTGAAAGCTTTTTCGGTGGAAAGAGATGCGTTTTTATCATCAGAAACAAAATTAGCCGCCAACGTCTGAAGAACTACTTTTGAAAAAATCCCTAAGCCGCCCGGTCAGAATTTCAGCAAAAACCTGACGTTCTGGAATTCTCTCAAAAATGGTGCCAAACTGTGGCAAACGATCCCCTCAAAGGTTTTTCGGTGGAAACAGATGGGTTTTTATCATCAGAAACAGAATTAGCCGCCAACGTCTGAAGAACTATTTTTGAAAAAATCCCTAAGCCGCGCGGTCAGAATTTCAGCAAAAATCTGACGTTCTGGAATTCTCTCAAAAATGGTGCCAAACTGTTGCCAACGATCCCCTGAAAGCTTTTTTGGTGGAAACAGATGCGTTTTTATCATCAGAAACAGAATTAGCCGCCGACGTCTGAACACCTTTTTTTGAAAAAAACCCTAAGCCGCGCGGTCAGAATTTCAGCAAAAATCTGACGTTCTGGAATTCTCTCAAAAATGGTGTGAAACTTTTGCAAATGATCCCTTGAAGGGTTTTTGGCGGAAACAGATGGGTTTTTATCATCAGAAACAGAATTAGCCGCTGACGTCTGAACAACTATTTTTGAAAAAATCCCTAAGCCACGCGGTCAGAATTTCAGCAAAAATCTGACGTTCTGGAATTCTCTCAAAAATGGTGCCAAACTGTTGCAAACGGTCCCCTGAAAGATTTTTCATTGGAAACAGATGGGTTCTTATCATCAGAAACAGAATTAGCCGCCAATGTCTGAAGAACTATTTTTGAAAAAATCCCTAAGCTGCGCGGTCAAAATTTCAGCAAAAATCTGACGTTCTGGAATTCTCCCAAAAATGGTGCCAAACTGTTGCAAACGATCCCCTGAAAGCTTTGTCGGTGGAAACACATGGGTTTTTATCATCAGAAACAGAATTAGCCGCCAACGTCTGAAGAACTATTTTTGAAAAAATCCGTAAGCCGCGCGGTCAGAATTTCAGCAAAAATCTGACGTTCTGGAATTCTCTCAAAAATGGTGCCAAACTGTTGCAAACGATCCCCTGAAAGCTTTTTCGGTGGAAACAGATGGGTTTTTATCATCAGAAACAGAATTAGCCGCCAACGTCTGAAGAACTATTTTTGAAAAAATCCGTAAGCTGCGCGGTCAGAATTTCAGCAAAAATCTGACGTTCTGGAATTCTCTCAAAAATGGTGCCAAACTGTTGCAAACAATCCCCTGAAAGGTTTTTCGGTGGAAACAGATGGGTTTTTATCATCAGAAACAGAACTAGCCGCTGACGTCTGAACAACTTTTTTTGAAAAAATCCCTAAGCCGCGCGGTCAGAATTTCAGCAAAAATCTGACGTTCTGGAATTCTCTCAAAAATGGTGCCAAACTGTTGCAAACGATCCCCTGAAAGCTTTTTCGGTGGAAACAGATGGGTTTTTATCATCAGAAACAGAATTAGCCGCCAACGTCTGAAGAACTATTTTTGAAAAAATCCGTAAGCCGCGCGGTCAGAATTTCAGCAAAAATCTGACGTTCTGGAATTCTCTCAAAAATGGTGCCAAACTGTTGCAAACGATCCCCTGAAAGGTTTTTCGGCGGAAACAGATGGGTTCTTATCATCAGAAACAGAATTAGCCGCCGACGTCTGAACAACTTTTTTTGAAAAAATCCCTAAGCCGCGCGGTCAGAATTTCAGCAAAAATCTGACGTTCTGGAATTCTCTCAAAAATGCTTCCAAACTGTTGCAAACGATCCCCTGAAAGCTTTTTCGATGGAAACAGATGGGTTTTTATCATCAGAAACAGAATTAGCCGCCGACGTCTGAACAACTTTTTTTGAAAAAATCCCTAAGCCGCGCGGTCAGAATTTCAGCAAAAATCTGACGTTCTGGAATTCTCTCAAAAATGGTGCCAAACTGTTGCAAACGATCCCTTGAAAGCTTTTTCGGTGGAAACAGATGGGTTTTTATCATCAGAAACAGAATTAGCCGCCATCGTCTGAAGAACTATTTTTGAAAAAATCCCTAAGCCGCGCGGTCAGAATTTCAGCAAAAATCTGACGTTCTGGAATTCTCTCAAAAATGGTGCCAAACTGTTGCAAGCAATCCCCTGAAAGGTTGTTGTTTGGAAACAGATGGGTTTTTATCATCAGAAACAGAATTGGCCCTCGACGTCTGAACAACTTTTTTTGAAAAAATCCCTAAGCCGCGCGGTCAGAATTTCAGGATAAATCTGACGTTCTGGAATTCTCTCAAAAATGGTGCCAAACTGTTGCAAACGATCCCCTTAAAGCTTTTTCGGTGGAAACAGATGGGTTTTTATCATCAGAAACAGAATTAGCGGCCGACGTCTGAACAACTTTTTTTGAAAAAATTCCTAAGCCGCGCGGTCAGAATTTCAGCAAAAATCTGACGTTCTGGAATTCTCTCAAAAATGGTGCCAAACTGTTGCCAACGATCCCCTGAAAGCTTTTTTGGTGGAAACAGATGCGTTTTTATCATCAGAAACAGAATTAGCCGCCGACGTCTGAACACCTTTTTTTGAAAAAAACCCTAAGCCGCGCGGTCAGAATTTCAGCAAAAATCTGACGTTCTGGAATTCTCTCAAAAATGGTGTGAAACTTTTGCAAATGATCCCTTGAAGGGTTTTTGGCGGAAACAGATGGGTTTTTATCATCAGAAACAGAATTAGCCGCCGACGTCTGAACAACTATTTTTGAAAAAATCCCTAAGCCACGCGGTCAGAATTTCAGCAAAAATCTGACGTTCTGGAATTCTCTCAAAAATGGTGCCAAACTGTTGCAAACGATCCCCTGAAAGCTTTTTCATTGGAAACAGATGGGTTCTTATCATCAGAAACAGAATTAGCCGCCAATGTCTGAAGAACTATTTTTGAAAAAATCCCTAAGCTGCGCGGTCAAAATTTCAGCAAAAATCTGACGTTCTGGAATTCTCCCAAAAATGGTGCCAAACTGTTGCAAACGATCCCCTGAAAGCTTTGTCGGTGGAAACACATGGGTTTTTATCATCAGAAACAGAATTAGCCGCCAACGTCTGAAGAACTATTTTTGAAAAAATCCGTAAGCCGCGCGGTCAGAATTTCAGCAAAAATCTGACGTTCTGGAATTCTCTCAAAAATGGTGCCAAACTGTTGCAAACGATCCCCTGAAAGCTTTTTCGGTGGAAACAGATGGGTTTTTATCATCAGAAACAGAATTAGCCGCCAACGTCTGAAGAACTTTTTTTGAAAAAATCCCTAAGCCGCGCGGTCAGAATTTCAGCAAAAATCTGACGTTCTGGAATTCTCTCAAAAATGGTGCCAAACTGTTGCAAACAATCCCCTGAAAGCTTTTTCGGTGGAAACAGATGGGTTTTTATCATCAGAAACAGAACTAGCCGCTGACGTCTGAACAACTTTTTTTGAAAAAATCCCTAAGCCGCGCGGTCAGAATTTCAGCAAAAATCTGACGTTCTGGAATTCTCTCAAAAATGGTGCCAAACTGTTGCAAACGATCCCCTGAAAGCTTTTTCGGTGGAAACAGATGGGTTTTTATCATCAGAAACAGAATTAGCCGCCAACGTCTGAAGAACTATTTTTGAAAAAATCCGTAAGCCGCGCGGTCAGAATTTCAGCAAAAATCTGACGTTCTGGAATTCTCTCAAAAATGGTGCCAAACTGTTGCAAACGATCCCCTGAAAGGTTTTTCGGCGGAAACAGATGGGTTCTTATCATCAGAAACAGAATTAGCCGCCGACGTCTGAACAACTTTTTTTGAAAAAATCCCTAAGCCGCGCGGTCAGAATTTCAGCAAAAATCTGACGTTCTGGAATTCTCTCAAAAATGCTTCCAAACTGTTGCAAACGATCCCCTGAAAGCTTTTTCGATGGAAACAGATGGGTTTTTATCATCAGAAACAGAATTAGCCGCCGACGTCTGAACAACTTTTTTTGAAAAAATCCCTAAGCCGCGCGGTCAGAATTTCAGCAAAAATCTGACGTTCTGGAATTCTCTCAAAAATGGTGCCAAACTGTTGCAAACGATCCCTTGAAAGCTTTTTCGGTGGAAACAGATGGGTTTTTATCATCAGAAACAGAATTAGCCGCCATCGTCTGAAGAACTATTTTTGAAAAAATCCCTAAGCCGCGCGGTCAGAATTTCAGCAAAAATCTGGCGTTTTGGAATTCACTCAAAAATGCTTCCAAACTGTTGCAAACGATCCCCTGAAAGGTTGTTGTTTGGAAACAGATGGGTTTTTATCATCAGAAACAGAATTGGCCCTCGACGTCTGAACAACTTTTTTTGAAAAAATCCCTAAGCCGCGCGGTCAGAATTTCAGCAAAAATCTGACGTTCTGGAATTCTCTCAAAAATGCTTCCAAACTGTTGCAAACGATCCCCTGAAAGCTTTTTCGGTGGAAACAGATGGGTTTTTATCATCAGAAACAGAATTAGCCGCCGACCTCTGAACAACTTTTTTTGAAAAAATCCCTAAGCCGCGCGGTCAGAATTTCAGGATAAATCTGACGTTCTGGAATTCTCTCAAAAATGGTGCCAAACTGTTGCAAACGATCCCCTTAAAGCTTTTTCGGTGGAAACAGATGGGTTCTTATCATCAGAAACAGAATTAGCCGCCGACGTCTGAACAACTTTTTTTGAAAAAATTCCTAAGCCGCGCGGTCAGAATTTCAGCAAAAATCTGACGTTCTGGAATTCTCTCAAAAATGGTGCCAAACTGTTGCAAACAATCCCCTGAAAGCTTTTTCGATGGAAATAGATGCGTTTTTATCATCAGAAACAGAATTAGCCGCCAACGTCTGAAGAACTATTTTTGAAAAAATCCGTAAGCCGCGCGGGCAGAATTTCAGCAAAAATCTGACGTTCTGGAATTCTCTCAAAAATGGTGCCAAACTGTTGCAAACGATCCCCTGAAAGCTTTTTCGGTGGAAAGAGATGCTTTTTTATCATCAGAAACAAAATTAGCCGCCAACGTCTGAAGAACTACTTTTGAAAAAATCCCTAAGCCGCCCGGTCAGAATTTCAGCAAAAATCTGACGTTCTGGAATTCTCTCAAAAATGGTGCCAAACTGTGGCAAACGATCCCCTCAAAGGTTTTTCGGTGGAAACAGATGGGTTTTTATCATCAGAAACAGAATTAGACGCCAACGTCTGAAGAACTATTTTTGAAAAAATCCCTAAGCCGCGCGGTCAGAATTTCAGCAAAAATCTGACGTTCTGGAATTCTCTCAAAAATGGTGCCAAACTGTTGCAAACGATCCCCTGAAAGCTTTTTCGGTGGAAACAGATGCGTTTTTATCATCAGAAACAGAATTAGCCGCCGACGTCTGAACACCTTTTTTTGAAAAAAAACCCTAAGCCGCGCGGTCAGAATTTCAGCAAAAATCTGACGTTCTGGAATTCTCTCAAAAATGGTGTGAAACTTTTGCAAATGATCCCTTGAAGGGTTTTTGGCGGAAACAGATGGGTTTTTATCATCAGAAACAGAATTAGCCGCCGACGTCTGAACAACTATTTTTGAAAAAATCCCTAAGCCACGCGGTCAGAATTTCAGCAAAAATCTGACGTTCTGGAATTCTCTCAAAAATGGTGCCAAACTGTTGCAAACGATCCCCTGAAAGCTTTTTCATTGGAAACAGATGGGTTCTTATCATCAGAAACAGAATTAGCCGCCGACGTCTGAACAACTTTTTTTGAAAAAATCCCTAAGCCGCGCGGTCAGAATTTCAGCAAAAATCTGACGTTCTGGAATTCTCTCAAAAATGGTGCCAAACTGTTGCAATCGATCCCCTGAAAGCTTTTTCGGTGGAAACAGATGGGTTTTTATCATCAGAAACAGAATTAGCCGCCAACGTCTGAAGAACTATTTTTGAAAAAATCCGTAAGCCGCGCGGTCAGAATTTCAGCAAAAATCTGACGTTCTGGAATTCTCTCAAAAATGGTGCCAAACTGTTGCAAACGATCCCCTGAAAGCTTTTTCGGTGGAAACAGATGGGTTTTTATCATCAGAAACAGAATTAGCCGCCAACGTCTGAAGAACTATTTTTGAAAAAATCCGTAAGCCGCGCGGTCAGAATTTCAGCAAAAATCTGACGTTCTGGAATTCTCTCAAAAATGGTGCCAAACTGTTGCAAACAATCCCCTGAAAGGTTTTTCGGTGGAAACAGATGGGTTTTTCTCATCAGAAACAGAACTAGCCGCTGACGTCTGAACAACTTTTTTTGAAAAAATCCCTAAGCCGCACGGTCAGAATTTCAGCAAAAATCTGACGTTCTGGAATTCTCTCAAAAATGGTGCCAAACTGTTGCAAACGATCCCCTGAAAGCTTTTTCGGTGGAAACAGATGGGTTTTTATCATCAGAAACAGAATTAGCCGCCAACGTCTGAAGAACTATTTTTGAAAAAATCCGTAAGCCGCGCGGTCAGAATTTCAGCAAAAATCTGACGTTCTGGAATTCTCTCAAAAATGGTGCCAAACTGTTGCAAACGATCCCCTGAAAGGTTTTTCGGCGGAAACAGATGGGTTCTTATCATCAGAAACAGAATTAGCCGCCAACGTCTGAAGAACTATTTTTGAAAAAATCCCTAAGCCGCGCGGTCAGAATTTCAGCAAAAATCTGACGTTCTGGAATTCTCTCAAAAATGGTGCCAAACTGTTGCAAACGATCCCTTGAAAGCTTTTTCGGTGGAAACAGATGGGTTTTTATAATCAGAAACAGAATTAGCCGCCATCGTCTGAAGAACTATTTTTGAAAAAATCCCTAAGCCGCGCGGTCAGAATTTCAGCAAAAATCTGACGTTCTGGAATTCTCTCAAAAATGGTGCCAAACTGTTGCAAGCAATCCCCTGAAAGGTTGTTGTTTGGAAACAGATGGGTTTTTATCATCAGAAACAGAATTGGCCCTCGACGTCTGAACAACTTTTTTTGAAAAAATCCCTAAGCCGCGCGGTCAGAATTTCAGCAAAAATCTGACGTTCTGGAATTCTCTCAAAAATGCTTCCAAACTGTTGCAAACGATCCCCTGAAAGCTTTTTCGGTGGAAACAGATGGGTTTTTATCATCAGAAACAGAATTAGCCGCCGACCTCTGAACAACTTTTTTTGAAAAAATCCCTAAGCCGCGCGGTCAGAATTTCAGGATAAATCTGACGTTCTGGAATTCTCTCAAAAATGGTGCCAAACTGTTGCAAACGATCCCCTGAAAGCTTTTTCGGTGGAAACAGATGGGTTTTTATCATCAGAAACAGAATTAGCCGCCAACGTCTGAAGAACTATTTTTGAAAAAATCCGTAAGCCGCGCGGTCACAATTTCAGCAAAAATCTGACGTTCTGGAATTCTCTCAAAAATGGTGCCAAACTGTTGCAAACGATCCCCTGAAAGGTTTTTCGGCGGAAACAGATGGGTTCTTATCATCAGAAACAGAATTAGCCGCCGACGTCTGAACAACTTTTTTTGAAAAAATCCCTAAGCCGCGCGGTCAGAATTTCAGCAAAAATCTGACGTTCTGGAATTCTCTCAAAAATGCTTCCAAACTGTTGCAAACGATCCCCTGAAAGCTTTTTCGATGGAAACAGATGGGTTTTTATCATCAGAAACAGAATTAGCCGCCGACGTCTGAACAACTTTTTTTGAAAAAATCCCTAAGCCGCGCGGTCAGAATTTCAGCAAAAATCTGACGTTCTGGAATTCTCTCAAAAATGGTGCCAAACTGTTGCAAACGATCCCTTGAAAGCTTTTTCGGTGGAAACAGATGGGTTTTTATCATCAGAAACAGAATTAGCCGCCATCGTCTGAAGAACTATTTTTGAAAAAATCCCTAAGCCGCGCGGTCAGAATTTCAGCAAAAATCTGGCGTTTTGGAATTCACTCAAAAATGCTTCCAAACTGTTGCAAACGATCCCCTGAAAGGTTGTTGTTTGGAAACAGATGGGTTTTTATCATCAGAAACAGAATTGGCCCTCGACGTCTGAACAACTTTTTTTGAAAAAATCCCTAAGCCGCGCGGTCAGAATTTCAGCAAAAATCTGACGTTCTGGAATTCTCTCAAAAATGCTTCCAAACTGTTGCAAACGATCCCCTGAAAGCTTTTTCGGTGGAAACAGATGGGTTTTTATCATCAGAAACAGAATTAGCCGCCGACCTCTGAACAACTTTTTTTGAAAAAATCCCTAAGCCGCGCGGTCAGAATTTCAGGATAAATCTGACGTTCTGGAATTCTCTCAAAAATGGTGCCAAACTGTTGCAAACGATCCCCTTAAAGCTTTTTCGGTGGAAACAGATGGGTTCTTATCATCAGAAACAGAATTAGCCGCCGACGTCTGAACAACTTTTTTTGAAAAAATTCCTAAGCCGCGCGGTCAGAATTTCAGCAAAAATCTGACGTTCTGGAATTCTCTCAAAAATGGTGCCAAACTGTTGCAAACAATCCCCTGAAAGCTTTTTCGATGGAAACAGATGCGTTTTTATCATCAGAAACAGAATTAGCCGCCAACGTCTGAAGAACTATTTTTGAAAAAATCCGTAAGCCGCGCGGGCAGAATTTCAGCAAAAATCTGACGTTCTGGAATTCTCTCAAAAATGGTGCCAAACTGTTGCAAACGATCCCCTGAAAGCTTTTTCGGTGGAAAGAGATGCTTTTTTATCATCAGAAACAAAATTAGCCGCCAACGTCTGAAGAACTACTTTTGAAAAAATCCCTAAGCCGCCCGGTCAGAATTTCAGCAAAAATCTGACGTTCTGGAATTCTCTCAAAAATGGTGCCAAACTGTGGCAAACGATCCCCTCAAAGGTTTTTCGGTGGAAACAGATGGGTTTTTATCATCAGAAACAGAATTAGACGCCAACGTCTGAAGAACTATTTTTGAAAAAATCCCTAAGCCGCGCGGTCAGAATTTCAGCAAAAATCTGACGTTCTGGAATTCTCTCAAAAATGGTGCCAAACTGTTGCAAACGATCCCCTGAAAGCTTTTTCGGTGGAAACAGATGCGTTTTTATCATCAGAAACAGAATTAGCCGCCGACGTCTGAACACCTTTTTTTGAAAAAAACCCTAAGCCGCGCGGTCAGAATTTCAGCAAAAATCTGACGTTCTGGAATTCTCTCAAAAATGGTGTGAAACTTTTGCAAATGATCCCTTGAAGGGTTTTTGGCGGAAACAGATGGGTTTTTATCATCAGAAACAGAATTAGCCGCCGACGTCTGAACAACTATTTTTGAAAAAATCCCTAAGCCACGCGGTCAGAATTTCAGCAAAAATCTGACGTTCTGGAATTCTCTCAAAAATGGTGCCAAACTGTTGCAAACGATCCCCTGAAAGCTTTTTCATTGGAAACAGATGGGTTCTTATCATCAGAAACAGAATTAGCCGCCGACGTCTGAACAACTTTTTTTGAAAAAATCCCTAAGCCGCGCGGTCAGAATTTCAGCAAAAATCTGACGTTCTGGAATTCTCTCAAAAATGGTGCCAAACTGTTGCAAACGATCCCCTGAAAGCTTTTTCGGTGGAAACAGATGGGTTTTTATCATCAGAAACAGAATTAGCCGCCAACGTCTGAAGAACTATTTTTGAAAAAATCCGTAAGCCGCGCGGTCAGAATTTCAGCAAAAATCTGACGTTCTGGAATTCTCTCAAAAATGGTGCCAAACTGTTGCAAACGATCCCCTGAAAGCTTTTTCGGTGGAAACAGATGGGTTTTTATCATCAGAAACAGAATTAGCCGCCAACGTCTGAAGAACTATTTTTGAAAAAATCCGTAAGCCGCGCGGTCAGAATTTCAGCAAAAATCTGACGTTCTGGAATTCTCTCAAAAATGGTGCCAAACTGTTGCAAACAATCCCCTGAAAGGTTTTTCGGTGGAAACAGATGGGTTTTTATCATCAGAAACAGAACTAGCCGCTGACGTCTGAACAACTTTTTTTGAAAAAATCCCTAAGCCGCACGGTCAGAATTTCAGCAAAAATCTGACGTTCTGGAATTCTCTCAAAAATGGTGCCAAACTGTTGCAAACGATCCCCTGAAAGCTTTTTCGGTGGAAACAGATGGGTTTTTATCATCAGAAACAGAATTAGCCGCCAACGTCTGAAGAACTATTTTTGAAAAAATCCGTAAGCCGCGCGGTCAGAATTTCAGCAAAAATCTGACGTTCTGGAATTCTCTCAAAAATGGTGCCAAACTGTTGCAAACGATCCCCTGAAAGGTTTTTCGGCGGAAACAGATGGGTTCTTATCATCAGAAACAGAATTAGCCGCCAACGTCTGAAGAACTATTTTTGAAAAAATCCCTAAGCCGCGCGGTCAGAATTTCAGCAAAAATCTGACGTTCTGGAATTCTCTCAAAAATGGTGCCAAACTGTTGCAAACGATCCCTTGAAAGCTTTTTCGGTGGAAACAGATGGGTTTTTATAATCAGAAACAGAATTAGCCGCCATCGTCTGAAGAACTATTTTTGAAAAAATCCCTAAGCCGCGCGGTCAGAATTTCAGCAAAAATCTGACGTTCTGGAATTCTCTCAAAAATGGTGCCAAACTGTTGCAAGCAATCCCCTGAAAGGTTGTTGTTTGGAAACAGATGGGTTTTTATCATCAGAAACAGAATTGGCCCTCGACGTCTGAACAACTTTTTTTGAAAAAATCCCTAAGCCGCGCGGTCAGAATTTCAGCAAAAATCTGACGTTCTGGAATTCTCTCAAAAATGCTTCCAAACTGTTGCAAACGATCCCCTGAAAGCTTTTTCGGTGGAAACAGATGGGTTTTTATCATCAGAAACAGAATTAGCCGCCGACCTCTGAACAACTTTTTTTGAAAAAATCCCTAAGCCGCGCGGTCAGAATTTCAGGATAAATCTGACGTTCTGGAATTCTCTCAAAAATGGTGCCAAACTGTTGCAAACGATCCCCTGAAAGCTTTTTCAGTGGAAACAGATGGGTTCTTATCATCAGAAACAGAATTAGCCGCCGACCTCTGAACAACTTTTTTTGAAAAAATCCCTAAGCCGCGCGGTCAGAATTTCAGGAAAAATCTGACGTTCTGGAATTCTCTCAAAAATGGTGCCAAACTGTTGCAAACGATCCCTTGAAAGCTTTTTCGGTGGAAACAGATGGGTTTTTATCATCAGAAACAGAATTAGCCGCCAACGTCTGAAGAACTATTTTTTAAAAAATCCCTAAGACGCACAGTCAGAATTTCAGCAAATATCTGACATTCTGGAATTCTCTCAAAAATGGTGCCAAACTGTTGCAAACGATCCCTTGAAAGCTTTTTCGGCGGAGACAGATGGGTTTTTATCATCAGAAACAGAATTAGCCGCCAATGTCTGAAGAACTATTTTTGAAAAAATCCCTAAGCCGCGCGGTCAGAATTTCAGCAAAAATCTGACGTTCTGGAATTCTCTCAAAAATGCTTCCAAACTGTTGCAAAAGATCCCCTGAAAGGTTTTTCGGCGGAAACAGATGGGTTTTTATCATCAGAAACAGAATTAGCCGCCGACGTCTGAACAACTTTTTTTGAAAAAATCCCTAAGCCGCGCCGTAAAAATTTCAGCAAAAATCTGACGTTCTGGAATTCTCTCAAAAATGGTGCCAAACTGTTGCAAACGATCCCCTGAAAGGTTTTTCGGTGGAAACAGATGGGTTTTTATCATCAGAAACAGAATTAGCCGCCAACGTCTGAAGAACTTTTTTTGAAAAAATCCCTAAGCCGCGCGGTCAGAATTTCAGCAAAAATCTGACGTTCTGGAATTCTCTCAAAAATGGTGCCAAACTGTTGCAAATGATCCCCTCAAAGGTTTTTCGGTGGAAACAGATGGGTTTTTATCATTAGAAACAGAATTAGCCGCCGACGTCTGAACAACTTTTTTTAAAAAAATCCCTAAGCCACGCGGTCAGAATTTTCCGCAAAAATCTGACGTTCTGGAATTCTCTCAAAAATGGTGCCAAACTGTTGTAAACAATCCCCTGAAAGATTTTTCGGTGGAAACAGATGGGTTTTTATCATCAGAAACAAAATCAGCCGCCGACGTTTGAACAACTTTTATTTGAAAAAATCCCTAAGACGCGCGGTCAGAATTTCAGGAAAAATCTGACGTTCTGGAATTCTCTCAAAAATGGTGCCAAGCTGTTGCAAACGATCCCCTGAAAGCTTTTTCGGTGGAAACAGATGGGTTTTTATCATCAAAACAGAATTAGCCGCCAACGTCTGAAGAACTATTTTTGAAAAAATCCCTAAGCCGCGCGGTCAGAATTTCAGCAAAAATCTGACGTTCTGGAATTCTCTCAAAAATGGTGCCAAACTGTTGTAAACAATCCCCTGAAAGGTTTTTCGGTGGAAACAGATGGGTTTTTATCATCAGAAACAGAAATAGCCGCCGACGTCTGAAGAACTATTTTTGAAAAAATCCGTAAGCCGCGCGGTCAGAATTTCAGCAAAAATGTGACGTTCTGGAATTCTCTCAAAAATGGTGCCAAACTGTTGCAAGCAATCCCCTGAAAGGTTTTTGGGTGGAAACAGATGGGTTTTTATCATCAGAAACAGAATTGGCCCTCGACGTCTGAACAACTTTTTTTGAAAAAATCCCTAAGCCGCGCGGTCAGAATTTCAGCAAAAATCTGACGTTCTGGAATTCTCTCAAAAATGCTTCCAAACTGTTGCAAACGATCCCCTGAAAGCTTTTTCGGTGGAAACAGATGGGTTTTTATCATCAGAAACAGAATTGGCCCTCGACGTCTGAACAACTTTTTTTGAAAAAATCCCTAAGCCGCGCGGTCAGAATTTCAGCAAAAATCTGACATTCTGGAATTCTCTCATAAATGGTGCCAAACTGTTGCAAACAATCCCCTGAAAGCTTTTTCGGTGGAAACAGATGGGTTTTTATCATCAGAAACAGAATTAGCCGCCAACGTCTGAAGAACTACTTTTGAAAAAATCCCTAAGCCGCGCGGTCAAAATTTCAGCAAAAATCTGACGTTCTGGAATTCTCTCAAAAATGCTTCCAAACTGTTGCAAAAGATCCCCTGAAAGGTTTTTCGGTGGAAACAGATGGGTTTTTATCATCAGAAACAGAATTAGCCGCCGACGTCTGAACAACTTTTTTTGAAAAATCCCTAAGCCTCGCGGTCAGAATTTCAGCAAAAATCTGACGTTCTGGAATTCTCTCAAAAATGGTGCCAAACTGTTGCAAACGATCACCCAGAAAGCTTTTTCGGTGGAAACAGATGGGTTTTTATCATCAGAAACAGAATTAGCCTCCAACGTCTGAAGAACTATTTTTGAAAAAATCCCTAAGCCGCGCGGTCAGAATTTCAGCAAAAATCTGACGTTCTGGAATTCTCTCAAAAATGGTGCCAAACTGTTGTAAACAATCCCCTGAAAGCTTTTTCGGTGGAAACAGATGGGTTTTTATCATCAGAAACAGAATTAGCCGCCAACTTCTGAACAACTTTTTTTGAAAAAATCCCTAAGCCGCGCGGTCAGAATTTCAGCAAAAATCTGACGTTCTGGAATTCTCTCAAAAATGGTGCCAAACTGTTGCAAACGATCCCCTGAAAGCTTTATTGGTGGCAACAGATGCGTTTTTATCATCAGAAACAAAATTAGCCGCCAACGTCTGAAGAACTACTTTTGAAAAAATCCCTAAGCCGCGCGGTCAGAATTTCAGCAAAAATCTGACGTTCTGGAATTCTCTCAAAAATGGTGCCAAACTGTGGCAAACGATCCCCTGAAAGCTTTTTCGGTGGAAACAGATGGGTTTTTATCATCAGAAACAGAATTAGCCGCCAACGTCTGAAGAACTATTTTTGAAAAAATCCCTAAGCTGCGCGGTCAGAATTTCAGCAAAAATCTGACGTTCTGGAATTCTCTCAAAAATGGTGCCAAACTGTTGCAAACGATCCCTTGAAAGCTTTTTCGGTGGAAACAGATGGGTTTTTATCATCAGAAACAGAATTAGCCGCCAACTTCTGAACAACTTTTTTTGAAAAAATCCCTAAGCCGCGCGGTCAGAATTTCAGCAAAAATCTGACGTTCTGGAATTCTCTCAAAAATGGTGCCAAACTGTTGCAAACGATCCCCTGAAAGCTTTATTGGTGGAAACAGATGCGTTTTTATCATCAGAAACAAAATTAGCCGCCAACGTCTGAAGAACTACTTTTGAAAAAATCCCTAAGCCGCGCGGTCAGAATTTCAGCAAAAATCTGACGTTCTGGAATTCTCTCAAAAATGGTGCCAAACTGTGGCAAACGATCCCCTGAAAGCTTTTTCGGTGGAAACAGATGGGTTTTTATCATCAGAAACAGAATTAGCCGCCAACGTCTGAAGAACTATTTTTGAAAAAATCCCTAAGCTGCGCGGTCAGAATTTCAGCAAAAATCTGACGTTCTGGAATTCTCTCAAAAATGGTGCCAAACTGTTGCAAACAATCCCCTGAAAGCTTTTTCATTGGAAACAGATGCGTTTTTATCATCAGAAACAGAATTAGCCGCCGACGTCTGAACACCATTTTTTGAAAAAATCCCTAAGCCACGTGGACAGAATTTCAGCAAAAATATGACGTTCTGGAATTCTCTCAAAAATGGTGCCAAACTGTTGCAAACGATCCCCTGAAAGCTTTTCCGGTGGAAACAGATGGGTTCTTATCATAAGAAACAGAATTAGCCACCGACGTCTGAACAACTTTTTTTGAAAAAATCCCTAAGCCACGCGGTCAGAATTTCAGCAAAAATCTGACGTTCTGGAATTCTCTCAAAAATGGTGCCAAACTGTTGCAAACGATCCCCTGAAAGCTTTTCCGGTGGAAACAGATGGGTTCTTATCATAAGAAACAGAATTAGCCACCGACGTCTGAACAACTTTTTTTGAAAAAATCCCTAAGCCGCGCTGTCAGAATTTCAGCAAAAATCTGACGTTCTGGAATTCTCTCAAAAATGGTGCCAAACTGTTGCAAACGATCCCCTGAAAGCTTTTTCGGTGAAAACAGATGGGTTTTTATCATCAGAAACAGAATTAGCCGCCAACGTCTGAAGAACTATTTTTGAAAAAATCCGTAAGCCGCGCGGTCAGGATTTCAGCAAAAATCTGAAGTTCTGGAATTCTCTCAAAAATGCTTCCAAACTGTTGCAAACGATCCCCTGAAAGCTTTTTCGGTGCAAATTGATGGGTTTTTATCATCAGAAACAGAATTAGCCGCCAACGTCTGAAGAACTTTTTTTGAAAAATCCCTAAGCCGCGCGGTCAGAATTTCAGCAAAAATCTGACGTTCTGGAATTCTTTCAAAAATGGTGCCAAACTGTTACAAATGATCCCTTGAAAGCTTTTTCGGTGGAAACAGATGGGTTTTTATCATCAGAAACAGAATTAGCCGCCAACGTCTGAAGAACTATTTTTGAAAAAATCCCTAAGCCGCGCGGTCAGAATTTCAGCAAAAATCTGACGTTCTGGAATTCTCTCAAAAATGGTGCCAAACTGTTGCAAACGATCCCTTGAAAGGTTTTTTGGCGGAAACAGATGGGTTTTTATCATCAGGAACAGAATTAGCCACCGACTTCTGAAGAACTATTTTTAAAAAAATCCCTAAGCCGCGCGGTCAGAATTCCAGCAAAAATCTGACGTTCTGGAATTCTCTCAAAAATGGTGCCAAACTGTTGCAAACAATCCCCTGAAAGGTTTTTGGGTGGAAACAGATGGGTTTTTATCATCAGAAACAGAATTGGCCCTCGACGTCTGAACAACTTTTTTTGAAAAAATCCCTAACCCGCGCGGTCAGAATTTCAGCAAAAATCTGACGTTCTGGAATTCTCTCAAAAATGGTGCCAAACTGTTGCAAACGATCCCCTGAAAGCTTTGTCGGTGGAAACAGATGGGTTTTTATCATCAGAAACAGAATTAGCCGCCAACGTCTGAAGAACTATTTTTGAAAAAATCCCTAAGCCGCGCGGTCAGAATTTCAGCAAAAATCTGACGTTCTGGAATTCTCTCAAAAATGGTGCCAAACTGTTGCAAACAATCCCCTGAAAGGTTTTTGGGTGGAAACAGATGGGTTTTTATCATCAGAAACAGAATTGGCCCTCGACGTCTGAACAACTTTTTTTGAAAAAATCCCTAACCCGCGCGGTCAGAATTTCAGCAAAAATCTGACATTCTGGAATTCTCTCATAAATGGTGCCAAACTGTTGCAAACAATCCCCTGAAAGCTTTTTCGGTGGAAACAGATGGGTTTTTATCATCAGAAACAGAATTAGCCGCCAACGTCTGAAGAACTATTTTTGAAAAAATCCCTAAGCCGCGCGGTCAAAATTTCAGCAAAAATCTGACGTTCTGGAATTCTCTCAAAAATGCTTCCAAACTGTTGCAAAAAGATCCCCTGAAAGGTTTTTCGGTGGAAACAGATGGGTTTTTATCATCAGAAACAGAATTAGCCGCCGACGTCTGAACAACTTTTTTTGAAAAATCCCTAAGCCGCGCGGTCAGAATTTCAGCAAAAATCTGACGTTCTGGAATTCTCTCAAAAATGGTGCCAAACTGTTGCAAACGATCACCCAGAAAGCTTTTTCGGTGGAAACAGATGGGTTTTTATCATCAGAAACAGAATTAGCCTCCAACGTCTGACGAACTTTTTTTGAAAAAATCCCTAAGCCGCGCGGTCAGAATTTCAGCAAAAATCTGACGTTCTGGAATTCTCTCAAAAATGGTGCCAAACTGTTGCAAACGATCCCTTGAAAGCTTTTTCGGTGGAAACAGATGGGTTTTTATCATCAGAAACAGAATTAGCCGCCAACGTCTGAAGAACTTTTTTTGAAAAAATCCCTAAGCCGCGCGGTCAGAATTTCAGCAAAAATCTGACGTTCTGGAATTCTCTCAAAAATGGTGCCAAACTGTTGCAAACGATCCCCTGAAAGCTTTATTGGTGGAAACAGATGCGTTTTTATCATCAGAAACAAAATTAGCCGCCAACGTCTGAAGAACTACTTTTGAAAAAATCCCTAAGCCGCGCGGTCAGAATTTCAGCAAAAATCTGACGTTCTGGAATTCTCTCAAAAATGGTGCCAAACTGTTGCAAACAATCCCCTGAAAGCTTTTTCATTGGAAACAGATGCGTTTTTATCATCAGAAACAGAATTAGCCGCCAACGTCTGAACACCACTTTTTGAAAAAATCCCTAAGCCACGCGGTCAGAATTTCAGCAAAAATCTGACGTTCTGGAATTCTCTCAAAAATGGTGCCAAACTGTTGCAAACGATCCCCTGAAAACTTTTCCGGTGGAAACAGATGGGTTCTTATCATAAGAAACAGAATTAGCCACCGACGTCTGAACAACTTTTTTTGAAAAAATCCCTAAGCCGCGCTGTCAGAATTTCAGCAAAAATCTGACGTTCTGGAATTCTCTCAAAAATGGTGCCAAACTGTTGCAAACGATCCCCTGAAAGCTTTTTCGGTGGAAACAGATGGGTTTTTATCATCAGAAACAGAATTAGCCGCCAACGTCTGAAGAACTATTTTTGAAAAAATCCGTAAGCCGCGCGGTCAGAATTTCAGCAAAAATCTGACGTTCTGGAATTCTCTCAAAAATGCTTCCAAACTGTTGCAAACAATCCCCTGAAAGCTTTTTTGGTGGAAACAGATGGGTTTTTATCATCAGAAACAGAATTAGCCGCCAACGTCTGAAGAACTTTTTTTGAAAAAATCCCTAAGCCGCGCGGTCAGAATATCAGCAAAAATCTGACGTTCTGGAATTCTCTCAAAAATGGTGCCAAACTGTTGCAAACGATCCCTTGAAAGCTTTTTCGGTGGAAACAGATGGGTTTTTATCATCAGAAACAGAATTAGCCGCCAACGTCTGAAGAACTTTTTTTGAAAAAATCCCTAAGTCGCACGGTCAGAATTTCAGCAAAAATCTGACGTTCTGGAGTTCTCTCAAAAATGCTTCCAAACTGTTGCAAACGATCCCCTGAAAGCTTTTTCGGTGGAAACAGATGGGTTTTTATCATCAGAAACAGAATTAGCCGCCAACTTCTGAAGAACTATTTTTGAAAAAATCCCTAAGCCGCGCGGTCAGAATTTCAGCAAAAATCTGACGTTCTGGAATTCTCTCAAAAATGCTTCCAAACTGTTGCAAACGATCCTCTGAAAGGTTTTTCGGTGGAAACAGATGGGTTTTTATCATCAGAAACAGAATTAGCCGCCGACGTCTGAAGAACTATTTTTGAAAAAATCCCTAAGCCGCGCGGTCAGAATTTCAGGAAAAATCTGACGTTCTGGAATTCTCTCAAAAATGGTGCCAAACTGTTGCAAACGATCCCTTGAAAGCTTTTTCGGTGGAAACAGATGGGTTTTTATCATCAGAAACAGAATTAGCCGCCAACGTCTGAAGAACTACTTTTGAAAAAATCCCTAAGCCGCGCGGTCAGAATTTCAGCAAAAATCTGACGTTCTGGAATTCTCTCAAAAATGGTGCCAAACTGTTGCAAACAATCCCCTGAAAGCTTTTTCATTGGAAACAGATGCGTTTTTATCATCAGAAACAGAATTAGCCGCCAACGTCTGAACACCACTTTTTGAAAAAATCCCTAAGCCACGCGGTCAGAATTTCAGCAAAAATCTGACGTTCTGGAATTCTCTCAAAAATGGTGCCAAACTGTTGCAAACGATCCCCTGAAAACTTTTCCGGTGGAAACAGATGGGTTCTTATCATAAGAAACAGAATTAGCCACCGACGTCTGAACAACTTTTTTTGAAAAAATCCCTAAGCCGCGCTGTCAGAATTTCAGCAAAAATCTGACGTTCTGGAATTCTCTCAAAAATGGTGCCAAACTGTTGCAAACGATCCCCTGAAAGCTTTTTCGGTGGAAACAGATGGGTTTTTATCATCAGAAACAGAATTAGCCGCCAACGTCTGAAGAACTATTTTTGAAAAAATCCGTAAGCCGCGCGGTCAGAATTTCAGCAAAAATCTGACGTTCTGGAATTCTCTCAAAAATGCTTCCAAACTGTTGCAAACAATCCCCTGAAAGCTTTTTTGGTGGAAACAGATGGGTTTTTATCATCAGAAACAGAATTAGCCGCCAACGTCTGAAGAACTTTTTTTGAAAAAATCCCTAAGCCGCGCGGTCAGAATATCAGCAAAAATCTGACGTTCTGGAATTCTCTCAAAAATGGTGCCAAACTGTTGCAAACGATCCCTTGAAAGCTTTTTCGGTGGAAACAGATGGGTTTTTATCATCAGAAACAGAATTAGCCGCCAACGTCTGAAGAACTTTTTTTGAAAAAATCCCTAAGTCGCACGGTCAGAATTTCAGCAAAAATCTGACGTTCTGGAGTTCTCTCAAAAATGCTTCCAAACTGTTGCAAACGATCCCCTGAAAGCTTTTTCGGTGGAAACAGATGGGTTTTTATCATCAGAAACAGAATTAGCCGCCAACTTCTGAAGAACTATTTTTGAAAAAATCCCTAAGCCGCGCGGTCAGAATTTCAGCAAAAATCTGACGTTCTGGAATTCTCTCAAAAATGCTTCCAAACTGTTGCAAACGATCCTCTGAAAGGTTTTTCGATGGAAACAGATGGGTTTTTATCATCAGAAACAGAATTAGCCGCCGACGTCTGAAGAACTATTTTTGAAAAAATCCCTAAGCCGCGCGGTCAGAATTTCAGGAAAAATCTGACGTTCTGGAATTCTCTCAAAAATGGTGCCAAACTGTTGCAAACGATCCCTTGAAAGCTTTTTCGGTGGAAACAGATGGGTTTTTATCATCAGAAACAGAATTAGCCGCCAACGTCTGAACAACTTTTTTTGAAAAAATCCCTAAGCCGCGCGGTCAGAATTTCAGCAAAAATCTGACGTTCTGGAATTCTCTCAAAAATGGTGCCAAACTGTTGCAAACGATCCCCTGAAAGCTTTATTGGTGGAAACAGATGCGTTTTTATCATCAGAAACAAAATTAGCCGCCAACATCTGAAGAACTATTTTTGAAAAAATCCCTAAGCTGCGCGGTCAGAATTTCAGCAAAAATCTGACGTTCTGGAATTGTCTCAAAAATGGTGCCAAACTGTTGCAAACAATCCCCTGAAAGCTTTTTCATTGGAAACAGATGCGTTTTCATCATCAGAAACAGAATTGGCCCTCGACGTCTGAACAACTTTTTTTTAAAAAATCCCTAACCCGCGCGGTCAGAATTTCAGCAAAAATCTGACGTTCTGGAATTCTCTCAAAAATGCTTCCAAACTGTTGCAAACGATCCCCTGAAAGCTTTTTCGGTGGAAACAGATGGGTTTTTATCATCAGAAACAGAATTAGCCGCCAACTTCTGAACAACTTTTTTTGAAAAAATCCCTAAGCCGCGCGCTCAGAATTTCAGCAAAAATCTGACGTTCTGGAATTCTCTCAAAAATGGTGCCAAACTGTTGCAAACAATCCCCTGAAAGGTTTTTGGGTGGAAACAGATGGGTTTTTATCATCAGAAACAGAATTGGCCCTCGACGTCTGAACAACTTTTTTTGAAAAAATCCCTAACCCGCGCGGTCAGAATTTCAGCAAAAATCTGACGTTCTGGAATTCTCTCAAAAATGCTTCCAAACTGTTGCAAACGATCCCCTGAAAGCTTTTTCGGTGGAAACAGATGGGTTTTTATCATCAGAAACAAAATTAGCCGCCAACGTCTGAAGAACTATTTTTGAAAAAATCCCTAAGCTGCGCGGTCAGAATTTCAGCAAAAATCTGACGTTCTGGAATTGTCTCAAAAATGGTGCCAAACTGTTGCAAACAATCCCCTGAAAGCTTTTTCATTGGAAACAGATGCGTTTTTATCATCAGAAACAGAATTGGCCCTCGACGTCTGAACAACTTTTTTTGCAAAAATCCCTAACCCGCGCGGTCAGAATTTCAGCAAAAATCTGACGTTCTGGAATTCTCTCAAAAATGCTTCCAAACTGTTGCAAACGATCCCCTGAAAGCTTTTTCGGTGGAAACAGATGGGTTTTTATCATCAGAAACAGAATTAGCCGCCTACGTCTGAACAACTTTTTTTGAAAAAATCCCTAAGCCGCGCGCTCAGAATTTCAGCAAAAATCTGACGTTCTGGAATTCTCTCAAAAATGGTGCCAAACTGTTGCAAACAATCCCCTGAAAGTTTTTTGGGTGGAAACAGATGGGTTTTTATCATCAGAAACAGAATTGGCCCTCGACGTCTGAACAACTTTTTTTGCAAAAATCCCTAACCCGCGCGGTCAGAATTTCAGCAAAAATCTGACGTTCTGGAATTCTCTCAAAAATGCTTCCAAACTGTTGCAAACGATCCCCTGAAAGCTTTTTCGGTGGAAACAGATGGGTTTTTATCATCAGAAACAAAATTAGCCGCCAACGTCTGAAGAACTATTTTTGAAAAAATCCCTAAGCTGCGCGGTCAGAATTTCAGCAAAAATCTGACGTTCTGGAATTGTCTCAAAAATGGTGCCAAACTGTTGCAAACAATCCCCTGAAAGCTTTTTCATTGGAAACAGATGCGTTTTTATCATCAGAAACAGAATTGGCCCTCGACGTCTGAACAACTTTTTTTGCAAAAATCCCTAACCCGCGCGGTCAGAATTTCAGCAAAAATCTGACGTTCTGGAATTCTCTCAAAAATGCTTCCAAACTGTTGCAAACGATCCCCTGAAAGCTTTTTCGGTGGAAACAGATGGGTTTTTATCATCAGAAACAGAATTAGCCGCCAACTTCTGAAGAACTATTTTTGAAAAAATCCCTAAGCCGCGCGGTCAGAATTTCAGCAAAAATCTGACGTTCTGGAATTCTCTCAAAAATGGTGCCAAACTGTTGCAAACGATCCCTTGAAAGCTTTTTCGGTGGAAACAGATGGGTTTTTATCATCAGAAACAGAATTAGCCGCCGACGTCTGAAGAACTATTTTTGAAAAAATCCCTAAGCCGCGCGGTCAGAATTTCAGGAAAAATCTGACGTTCTGGAATTCTCTCAAAAATGGTGCCAAACTGTTGCAAACGATCCCTTGAAAGCTTTTTCGGTGGAAACAGATGGGTTTTTATCATCAGAAACAGAATTAGCCGCCAACGTCTGAACAACTTTTTTTGAAAAAATCCCTAAGCCGCGCGGTCAGAATTTCAGCAAAAATCTGACGTTCTGGAATTCTCTCAAAAATGGTGCCAAACTGTTGCAAACGATCCCCTGAAAGCTTTATTGGTGGAAACAGATGCGTTTTTATCATCAGAAACAAAATTAGCCGCCAACGTCTGAAGAACTATTTTTGAAAAAATCCCTAAGCTGCGCGGTCAGAATTTCAGCAAAAATCTGACGTTCTGGAATTGTCTCAAAAATGGTGCCAAACTGTTGCAAACAATCCCCTGAAAGCTTTTTCATTGGAAACAGATGCGTTTTCATCATCAGAAACAGAATTGGCCCTCGACGTCTGAACAACTTTTTTTTAAAAAATCCCTAACCCGCGCGGTCAGAATTTCAGCAAAAATCTGACGTTCTGGAATTCTCTCAAAAATGCTTCCAAACTGTTGCAAACGATCCCCTGAAAGCTTTTTCGGTGGAAACAGATGGGTTTTTATCATCAGAAACAGAATTAGCCGCCAACTTCTGAACAACTTTTTTTGAAAAAATCCCTAAGCCGCGCGCTCAGAATTTCAGCAAAAATCTGACGTTCTGGAATTCTCTCAAAAATGGTGCCAAACTGTTGCAAACAATCCCCTGAAAGGTTTTTGGGTGGAAACAGATGGGTTTTTATCATCAGAAACAGAATTGGCCCTCGACGTCTGAACAACTTTTTTTGAAAAAATCCCTAACCCGCGCGGTCAGAATTTCAGCAAAAATCTGACGTTCTGGAATTCTCTCAAAAATGCTTCCAAACTGTTGCAAACGATCCCCTGAAAGCTTTTTCGGTGGAAACAGATGGGTTTTTATCATCAGAAACAAAATTAGCCGCCAACGTCTGAAGAACTATTTTTGAAAAAATCCCTAAGCTGCGCGGTCAGAATTTCAGCAAAAATCTGACGTTCTGGAATTGTCTCAAAAATGGTGCCAAACTGTTGCAAACAATCCCCTGAAAGCTTTTTCATTGGAAACAGATGCGTTTTTATCATCAGAAACAGAATTGGCCCTCGACGTCTGAACAACTTTTTTTGCAAAAATCCCTAACCCGCGCGGTCAGAATTTCAGCAAAAATCTGACGTTCTGGAATTCTCTCAAAAATGCTTCCAAACTGTTGCAAACGATCCCCTGAAAGCTTTTTCGGTGGAAACAGATGGGTTTTTATCATCAGAAACAGAATTAGCCGCCAACGTCTGAACAACTTTTTTTGAAAAAATCCCTAAGCCGCGCGCTCAGAATTTCAGCAAAAATCTGACGTTCTGGAATTCTCTCAAAAATGGTGCCAAACTGTTGCAAACAATCCCCTGAAAGTTTTTTGGGTGGAAACAGATGGGTTTTTATCATCAGAAACAGAATTGGCCCTCGACGTCTGAACAACTTTTTTTGCAAAAATCCCTAACCCGCGCGGTCAGAATTTCAGCAAAAATCTGACGTTCTGGAATTCTCTCAAAAATGCTTCCAAACTGTTGCAAACGATCCCCTGAAAGCTTTTTCGGTGGAAACAGATGGGTTTTTATCATCAGAAACAAAATTAGCCGCCAACGTCTGAAGAACTATTTTTGAAAAAATCCCTAAGCTGCGCGGTCAGAATTTCAGCAAAAATCTGACGTTCTGGAATTGTCTCAAAAATGGTGCCAAACTGTTGCAAACAATCCCCTGAAAGCTTTTTCATTGGAAACAGATGCGTTTTTATCATCAGAAACAGAATTGGCCCTCGACGTCTGAACAACTTTTTTTGCAAAAATCCCTAACCCGCGCGGTCAGAATTTCAGCAAAAATCTGACGTTCTGGAATTCTCTCAAAAATGCTTCCAAACTGTTGCAAACGATCCCCTGAAAGCTTTTTCGGTGGAAACAGATGGGTTTTTATCATCAGAAACAGAATTAGCCGCCAACGTCTGAACAACTTTTTTTGAAAAAATCCCTAAGCCGCGCGCTCAGAATTTCAGCAAAAATCTGACGTTCTGGAATTCTCTCAAAAATGGTGCCAAACTGTTGCAAACAATCCCCTGAAAGTTTTTTGGGTGGAAACAGATGGGTTTTTATCATCAGAAACAGAATTGGCCCTCGACGTCTGAACAACTTTTTTTGAAAAAATCCCTAACCCGCGCGGTCAGAATTTCAGCAAAAATCTGACGTTCTGGAATTCTCTCAAAAATGCTTCCAAACTGTTGCAAACGATCCCCTGAAAGCTTTTTCGGTGGAAACAGATGGGTTTTTATCATCAGAAACAGAATTAGCCGCCAACTTCTGAAGAACTATTTTTGAAAAAAGCCCTAAGCCGCGCGGTCAGAATTTCAGCAAAAATCTGACGTTCTGGAATTCTCTCAAAAATGGTGCCAAACTGTTGCAAACGATCCCTTGAAAGCTTTTTCGGTGGAAACAGATGGGTTTTTATCATCAGAAACAGAATTAGCCGCCAACGTCTGAAGAACTATTTTTTCAAAAATCCCTAAGACGCACAGTCAGAATTTCAGCAAATATCTGACATTCTGGAATTCTCTCAAAAATGGTGCCAAACTGTTGCAAACGATCCCTTGAAAGCTTTTTTGGCGGAGACAGATGGGTTTTTATCATCAGAAACAGAATTAGCCGCCAATGTCTGAAGAACTATTTTTGAAAAAATCCCTAAGCCGCGCAGTCAGAATTTCAGCAAAAATCTGACGTTCTGGAATTCTCTCAAAAATGGTGCCAAACTGTTGCAAATGATCCCCTCAAAGGTTTTTCGGTGGAAACAGAAGGGTTTTTATCATTAGAAACAGAATTAGCCGCCGACGTCTGAACAACTTTTTTTAAAAAAATCCCTAAGCCACGCGGTCAGAATTTCAGCAAAAATCTGACGTTCTGGAATTCTCTTAAAAATGGTGCCAAACTGTTGCAAACGATCCCCTGAAAGCTTTTTCGGCGGAAACAGATGGGTTCTTATCATCAGAAACAGAATTAGCCGCCGATGTCTAAAGAACTATTTTTGAAAAAATCCGTAAGCCGCGCGGTCAGAATTTCAGAAAAAATCTGACGTTCTGGAATTCTCTCCAAAATGGTGCCAAACTGTTGCAAACAATCCCCTGAACGGTTTTTCGGTGGAAACAGATGGGTTTTTATCATCAGAAACAGAATTAGCCGCTGACGTCTGAACAACTTTTTTTGAAAAAATCCCTAAGACGCACAGTCAGAATTTCAGCAAATATCTGACATTCTGGAATTCTCTCAAAAATGGTGCCAAACTGTTGCAAACGATCCCTTGAAAGCTTTTTTGGCGGAGACAGATGGGTTTTTATCATCAGAAACAGAATTAGCCGCCAATGTCTGAAGAACTATTTTTGAAAAAATCCCTAAGCCGCGCGGTCAGAATTTCAGCAAAAATCTGACGTTCTGGAATTCTCTCAAAAATGCTTCCAAACTGTTGCAAAAGATCCCCTGAAAGGTTTTTCGGCGGAAACAGATGGGTTTTTATCATCAGAAACAGAATTAGCCGCCGACGTCTGAACAACTTTTTTTGAAAAAATCCCTAAGCCGCGCCGTAAAAATTTCAGCAAAAATCTGACGTTCTGGAATTCTCTCAAAAATGGTGCCAAACTGTTGCAAACGATCCCCTGAAAGGTTTTTCGGTGGAAACAGATGGGTTTTTATCATCAGAAACAGAATTAGCCGCCAACGTCTGAAGAACTTTTTTTGAAAAAATCCCTAAGCCGCGCGGTCAGAATTTCAGCAAAAATCTGACGTTCTGGAATTCTCTCAAAAATGGTGCCAAACTGTTGCAAATGATCCCCTCAAAGGTTTTTCGGTGGAAACAGAAGGGTTTTTATCATTAGAAACAGAATTAGCCGCCGACGTCTGAACAACTTTTTTTAAAAAAATCCCTAAGCCACGCGGTCAGAATTTCAGCAAAAATCTGACGTTCTGGAATTCTCTTAAAAATGGTGCCAAACTGTTGCAAACGATCCCCTGAAAGCTTTTTCGGCGGAAACAGATGGGTTCTTATCATCAGAAACAGAATTAGCCGCCGATGTCTAAAGAACTATTTTTGAAAAAATCCGTAAGCCGCGCGGTCAGAATTTCAGCAAAAATCTGACGTTCTGGAATTCTCTCCAAAATGGTGCCAAACTGTTGCAAACAATCCCCTGAACGGTTTTTCGGTGGAAACAGATGGGTTTTTATCATCAGAAACAGAATTAGCCGCTGACGTCTGAACAACTTTTTTTGAAAAAATCCCTAAGCCGCGCGGTCAGAATTTCAGCAAAAATCTGACGTTCTGGAATTCTCTCAAAAATGCTTCCAAACTGTTGCAAACCATCCCCTGAAAGCTTTTTCGATGGAAACAGATGGGTTTTTATCATCAGAAACAGAATTAGCCGCCGACGTCTGAACAACTTTTTTTGAAAAAATCCCTAAGCCGCGCGGTCAGAATTTCAGGAAAAATCTGACGTTCTGGAATTCTCTCAAAAATGGTGCCAAACTGTTGCAAACGATCCCCTGAAAGCTTTTTCGGTGGAAGCAGATGGGTTTTTATCATCAGAAACAGAATTAGCCGCCAACGTCTGAAGAACTATTTTTGAAAAAATCCCTAAGCCGCGCGGTCAGAATTTCAGCAAAAATCTGACGTTCTGGAATTCTCTCAAAAATGGTGCCAAACTGTTGTAAACAATCCCCTGAAAGATTTTTCGGTGGAAACAGATGGGTTTTTATCATCAGAAACAGAAATAGCCGCCAACGTCTGAAGAACTATTTTTGAAAAAATCCGTAAGCCGCGCGGTAAAAATTTCAGCAAAAATCTGACGTTCTGAAATTCTCTCAAAAAAGGTGACAAACTGTTGCAAACGATCCCTTGAAAGGTTTTTCGGTGGAAACAGATGGGTTTTTATCATCAGAAACAAAATCAGCCGCCGACGTTTGAACAACTTTTATTTGAAAAAATCCCTAAGCCGCGCGGTCAGAATTTCAGGAAAAATCTGACGTTCTGGAATTCTCTCAAAAATGGTGCCAAGCTGTTGCAAACGATCCCCTGAAAGCTTTTTCGGTGGAAACAGATGGGTTTTTATCATCAAAACAGAATTAGCCGCCAACGTCTGAAGAACTATTTTTGAAAAAATCCCTAAGCCGCGCGGTCAGAATTTCAGCAAAAATCTGACGTTCTGGAATTCTCTCAAAAATGGTGCCAAACTGTTGCAAGCAATCCCCTGAAAGGTTTTTGGGTGGAAACAGATGGGTTTTTATCATCAGAAACAGAATTGGCCCTCGACGTCTGAACAACTTTTTTTGAAAAAATCCCTAAGCCGCGCGGTCAGAATTTCAGCAAAAATCTGACGTTCTGGAATTCTCTCAAAAATGCTTCCAAACTGTTGCAAACGATCCCCTGAAAGCTTTTTCGGTGGAAACAGATGGGTTTTTATCATCAGAAACAGAATTAGCCGCCGACGTCTGAACAACTTTTTTTGAAAAAATCCCTAAGCCGCGCGGTCAGAATTTCAGCAAAAATCTGACGTTCTGGAATTCTCTCAAAAATGGTGCCAAACTGTTGCAAACGATCCCCTGAAAGCTTTATTGGTGGCAACAGATGCGTTTTTATCATCAGAAACAAAATTAGCCGCCAACGTCTGAAGAACTACTTTTGAAAAAATCCCTAAGCCGCGCGGTCAGAATTTCAGCAAAAATCTGACGTTCTGGAATTCTCTCAAAAATGGTGCCAAACTGTGGCAAACGATCCCCTGAAAGCTTTTTCGGTGGAAACAGATGGGTTTTTATCATCAGAAACAGAATTAGCCGCCAACGTCTGAAGAACTATTTTTGAAAAAATCCCTAAGCTGCGCGGTCAGAATTTCAGCAAAAATCTGACGTTCTGGAATTCTCTCAAAAATGGTGCCAAACTGTTGGAAACGATCCCTTGAAAGCTTTTTCGGTGGAAACAGATGGGTTTTTATCATCAGAAACAGAATTAGCCGCCAACGTCTGAAGAACTATTTTTGAAAAAATCACTAAGCCGCGCGGTCAGAATTTCAGCAAAAATCTGACGTTCTGGAATTCTCTCAAAAATGGTGCCAAACTGTTGCAAACGATCCCTTGAAAGCTTTTTCGGTGGAAACAGATGGGTTTTTATCATCAGAAACAGAATTAGCCGCCAACGTCTGAAGAACTATTTTTGAAAAAATCCCTAAGCCGCGCGGTCAAAATTTCAGCAAAAATCTGACGTTCTGGAATTCTCTCAAAAATGCTTCCAAACTGTTGCAAACAGATCCCCTGAAAGGTTTTTCGGTGGAAACAGATGGGTTTTTATCATCAGAAACAGAATTAGCCGCCGACGTCTGAACAACTTTTTTTGAAAAATCCCTAAGCCGCGCGGTCAGAATTTCAGCAAAAATCTGACGTTCTGGAATTCTCTCAAAAATGGTCCCAAACTGTTGCAAACGATCACCCAGAAAGCATTTTCGGTGGAAACAGATGGGTTTTTATCATCAGAAACAGAATTAGCCTCCAACGCCTGAAGAACTTTTTTTGAAAAAATCCCTAAGCCGCGCGGTCAGAATTTCAGCAAAAATCTGACGTTCTGGAATTCTCTCAAAAATGGTGCCAAACTGTTGCAAACGATCCCTTGAAAGCTTTTTCGGTGGAAACAGATGGGTTTTTATCATCAGAAACAGAATTAGCCGCCAACTTCTGAACAACTTTTTTTGAAAAAATCCCTAAGCCGCGCGGTCAGAATTTCAGCAAAAATCTGACGTTCTGGAATTCTCTCAAAAATGGTGCCAAACTGTTGCAAACGATCCCCTGAAAGCTTTATTGGTGGAAACAGATGCGTTTTTATCATCAGAAACAAAATTAGCCGCCAACGTCTGAAGAACTATTTTTGAAAAAATCCCTAAGCCGCGCGGTCAGAATTTCAGCAAAAATCTGACGTTCTGGAATTCTCTCAAAAATAGTGCCAAACTGTGGCAAACGATCCCCTGAAAGCTTTTTCGGTGGAAACAGATGGGTTTTTATCATCAGAAACAGAATTAGCCGCCGACGTCTGAAGAACTATTTTTGAAAAAATCCCTAAGCCGCGCTGTCAGAATTTCAGCAAAAATCTGACGTTCTGGAATTCTCTCAAAAATGGTGCCAAACTGTTGCAAACGATCCCCTGAAAGCTTTTTCGGTGGAAACAGATGGGTTTTTATCATCAGAAACAGAATTAGCCGCCAACGTCTGAAGAACTATTTTTGAAAAAATCCGTAAGCCGCGCGGTCAGAATTTCAGCAAAAATCTGACGTTCTGGAATTCTCTCAAAAATGCTTCCAAACTGTTGCAAACAATCCCCTGAAAGCTTTTTTGGTGGAAACAGATGGGTTTTTATCATTAGAAACAGAATTAACCGCCGACGTCTGAACAACGTTTTTGGAAAAAATCCCTAAGCCGCGCGGTCAGAATTTCAGCAAAAATCTGACGTTCTGGAATTCTCTCAAAAATGCTTCCAAACTGTTGCAAACGATCCCCTGAAAGGTTTTTCGGTGGAAACAGATGGGTTTTTATCATCAGAAACAGAATTAGCCGCCAACGTCTGAAGAACTTTTTTTGAAAAAATCCCTAAGCCGCGCGGTCAGAATATCAGCAAAAATCTGACGTTCTGGAATTCTCTCAAAAATGATGCCAAACTGTTGCAAACGATCCCTTGAAAGCTTTTTCGGTGGAAACAGATGGGTTTTTATCATCAGAAACAGAATTAGCCGCCAACGTCTGAAGAACTTTTTTTGAAAAAATCCCTAAGTCGCACGGTCAGAATTTCAGCAAAAATCTGACGTTCTGGAGTTCTCTCAAAAATGCTTCCAAACTGTTGCAAACGATCCCCTGAAAGCTTTTTCGCTGGAAACAGATGGGTTTTTATCATCAGAAACAGAATTAGCCGCCAACTTCTGAAGAACTATTTTTGAAAAAATCCCTAAGCCGCGCGGTCAGAATTTCAGCAAAAATCTGACGTTCTGGAATTCTCTCAAAAATGCTTCCAAACTGTTGCAAACGATCCCCTGAAAGGTTTTTCGGTGGAAACAGATGGGTTTTTATCATCAGAAACAGAATTAGCCGCCGTCGTCTGAAGAACTATTTTTGAAAAAATCCCTAAGCCGCGCGGTCAGAATTTCAGGAAAAATCTGACGTTCTGGAATTCTCTCAAAAATGGTGCCAAACTGTTGCAAACGATCCCTTGAAAGCTTTTTCGGTGGAAACAGATGGGTTTTTATCATCAGAAACAGAATTAGCCGCCAACGTCTGAACAACTTTTTTTGAAAAAATCCCTAAGCCGCGCGGTCAGAATTTCAGCAAAAATCTGACGTTCTGGAATTCTCTCAAAAATGGTGCCAAACTGTTGCAAACGATCCCCTGAAAGCTTTATTGGTGGAAACAGATGCGTTTTTATCATCAGAAACAAAATTAGCCGCCAACGTCTGAAGAACTATTTTTGAAAAAATCCCTAAACTGCGCGGTCAGAATTTCAGCAAAAATCTGACGTTCTGGAATTGTCTCAAAAATGGTGCCAAACTGTTGCAAACAATCCCCTGAAAGCCTTTTCATTGGAAACAGATGCGTTTTTATCATCAGAAACAGAATTGGCCCTCGACGTCTGAACAACTTTTTTTGAAAAAATCCCTAACCTGCGCGGTCAGAATTTCAGCAAAAATCTGACGTTCTGGAATTCTCTCAAAAATGCTTCCAAACTGTTGCAAACGATCCCCTGAAAGCTTTTTCGGTGGAAACAGATGGGTTTTTATCATCAGAAACAGAATTAGCCGCCAACTTCTGAACAACTTTTTTTGAAAAAATCCCTAAGCCGCGCGCTCAGAATTTCAGCAAAAATCTGACGTTCTGGAATTCTCTCAAAAATGGTGCCAAACTGTTGCAAACAATCCCCTGAAAGGTTTTTCGGTGGAAACAGATGGGTTTTTATCATCAGAAACAGAATTAGCCGCCGACGTCTGAAGAACTTTTTTTGAAAAAATCCCTAAGCCGCGCGGTCAGAATTTCAGCAAAAATCTGACGTTCTGGAATTCTCTCAAAAATGCTTCCAAACTGTTGAAAACGATCCCCTGAAAGGTTTTTTGGCGGAAACAGATGGGTTTTTATCATCAGAAACAGAATTAGCCCTCGACGTCTGAACAACTTTTTTTGAAAAAATCCCTAAGTCGCACGGTCAGAATTTCAGCAAAAATCTGACGTTCTGGAGTTCTCTCAAAAATGCTTCCAAACTGTTGCAAACGATCCCCTGAAAGCTTTTTCGGTGGAAACAGATGGGTTTTTATCATCAGAAACAGAATTAGCCGCCAACTTCTGAAGAACTATTTTTGAAAAAATCCCTAAGCCGCGCGGTCAGAATTTCAGCAAAAATCTGACGTTCTGGAATTCTCTCAAAAATGGTGCCAAACTGTTGCAAACGATCCCTTGAAAGCTTTTTCGGTGGAAACAGATGGGTTTTTATCATCAGAAACAAAATTAGCCGCCAACGTCTGAAGAACTATTTTTGAAAAAATCCGTAAGCCGCGCGGTCAGAATTTCAGCAAAAATCTGACGTTCTGGAGTTCTCTCAAAAATGGTGCCAAACTGTTGCAAACAATCCCCTGAAAGCTTTTTGGGTGGAAACAGATGGGTTTTTATCATCAGAAACAGAATTGGCCCTCGACGTCTGAACAACTTTTTTTGAAAAAATCCCTAAGTCGCACGGTCAGAATTTCAGCAAAAATCTGACGTTCTGGAGTTCTCTCAAAAATGCTTCCAAACTGTTGCAAACCATCCCCTGAAAGCTTTTTCGATGGAAACAGATGGGTTTTTATCATCAGAAACAGAATTAGCCGCCGACGTCTGAACAACTTTTTTTGAAAAAATCCCTAAGCCGCGCGGTCAGAATTTCAGGAAAAATCTGACGTTCTGGAATTCTCTCAAAAATGGTGCCAAACTGTTGCAAACGATCCCCTGAAAGCTTTTTCGGTGGAAGCAGATGGGTTTTTATCATCAGAAACAGAATTAGCCGCCAACGTCTGAAAAACTATTTTTGAAAAAATCCCTAAGCCGCGCGGTCAGAATTTCAGCAAAAATCTGACGTTCTGGAATTCTCTCAAAAATGGTGCCAAACTGTTGTAAACAATCCCCTGAAAGATTTTTCGGTGGAAACAGATGGGTTTTTATCATCAGAAACAGAAATAGCCGCCAACGTCTGAAGAACTATTTTTGAAAAAATCCGTAAGCCGCGCGGTAAAAATTTCAGCAAAAATCTGACCTTCTGAAATTCTCTCAAAAAAGGTGCCAAACTGTTGCAAACGATCCCTTGAAAGGTTTTTCGGTGGAAACAGATGGGTTTTTATCATCAGAAACAAAATCAGCCGCCGACGTTTGAACAACTTTTATTTGAAAAAATCCCTAAGCCGCGCGGTCAGAATTTCAGGAAAAATCTGACGTTCTGGAATTCTCTCAAAAATGGTGCCAAGCTGTTGCAAACGATCCCCTGAAAGCTTTTTCGGTGGAAACAGATGGGTTTTTATCATCAAAACAGAATTAGCCGCCAACGTCTGAAGAACTATTTTTGAAAAAATCCCTAAGCCGCGCGGTCAGAATTTCAGCAAAAATCTGACGTTCTGGAATTCTCTCAAAAATGGTGCCAAACTGTTGCAAGCAATCCCCTGAAAGGTTTTTGGGTGGAAACAGATGGGTTTTTATCATCAGAAACAGAATTGGCCCTCGACGTCTGAACAACTTTTTTTGAAAAAATCCCTAAGCCGCGCGGTCAGAATTTCAGCAAAAATCTGACGTTCTGGAATTCTCTCAAAAATGCTTCCAAACTGTTGCAAACGATCCCCTGAAAGCTTTTTCGGTGGAAACAGATGGGTTTTTATCATCAGAAACAGAATTAGCCGCCGACGTCTGAACAACTTTTTTTGAAAAAATCCCTAAGCCGCGCGGTCAGAATTTCAGCAAAAATCTGACGTTCTGGAATTCTCTCAAAAATGGTGCCAAACTGTTGCAAACGATCCCCTGAAAGCTTTATTGGTGGCAACAGATGCGTTTTTATCATCAGAAACAAAATTAGCCGCCAACGTCTGAAGAACTACTTTTGAAAAAATCCCTAAGCCGCGCGGTCAGAATTTCAGCAAAAATCTGACGTTCTGGAATTCTCTCAAAAATGGTGCCAAACTGTGGCAAACGATCCCCTGAAAGCTTTTTCGGTGGAAACAGATGGGTTTTTATCATCAGAAACAGAATTAGCCGCCAACGTCTGAAGAACTATTTTTGAAAAAATCCCTAAGCTGCGCGGTCAGAATTTCAGCAAAAATCTGACGTTCTGGAATTCTCTCAAAAATGGTGCCAAACTGTTGGAAACGATCCCTTGAAAGCTTTTTCGGTGGAAACAGATGGGTTTTTATCATCAGAAACAGAATTAGCCGCCAACGTCTGAAGAACTATTTTTGAAAAAATCCCTAAGCCCGCGCGGTCAGAATTTCAGCAAAAATCTGACGTTCTGGAATTCTCTCAAAAATGGTGCCAAACTGTTGCAAACGATCCCTTGAAAGCTTTTTCGGTGGAAACAGATGGGTTTTTATCATCAGAAACAGAATTAGCCGCCAACGTCTGAAGAACTATTTTTGAAAAAATCCCTAAGCCGCGCGGTCAAAATTTCAGCAAAAATCTGACGTTCTGGAATTCTCTCAAAAATGCTTCCAAACTGTTGCAAAAAGATCCCCTGAAAGGTTTTTCGGTGGAAACAGATGGGTTTTTATCATCAGAAACAGAATTAGCCGCCGACGTCTGAACAACTTTTTTTGAAAAATCCCTAAGCCGCGCGGTCAGAATTTCAGCAAAAATCTGACGTTCTGGAATTCTCTCAAAAATGGTCCCAAACTGTTGCAAACGATCACCCAGAAAGCATTTTCGGTGGAAACAGATGGGTTTTTATCATCAGAAACAGAATTAGCCTCCAACGCCTGAAGAACTTTTTTTGAAAAAATCCCTAAGCCGCGCGGTCAGAATTTCAGCAAAAATCTGACGTTCTGGAATTCTCTCAAAAATGGTGCCAAACTGTTGCAAACGATCCCTTGAAAGCTTTTTCGGTGGAAACAGATGGGTTTTTATCATCAGAAACAGAATTAGCCGCCAACTTCTGAACAACTTTTTTTGAAAAAATCCCTAAGCCGCGCGGTCAGAATTTCAGCAAAAATCTGACGTTCTGGAATTCTCTCAAAAATGGTGCCAAACTGTTGCAAACGATCCCCTGAAAGCTTTATTGGTGGAAACAGATGCGTTTTTATCATCAGAAACAAAATTAGCCGCCAACGTCTGAAGAACTATTTTTGAAAAAATCCCTAAGCCGCGCGGTCAGAATTTCAGCAAAAATCTGACGTTCTGGAATTCTCTCAAAAATAGTGCCAAACTGTGGCAAACGATCCCCTGAAAGCTTTTTCGGTGGAAACAGATGGGTTTTTATCATCAGAAACAGAATTAGCCGCCGACGTCTGAAGAACTATTTTTGAAAAAATCCCTAAGCCGCGCTGTCAGAATTTCAGCAAAAATCTGACGTTCTGGAATTCTCTCAAAAATGGTGCCAAACTGTTGCAAACGATCCCCTGAAAGCTTTTTCGGTGGAAACAGATGGGTTTTTATCATCAGAAACAGAATTAGCCGCCAACGTCTGAAGAACTATTTTTGAAAAAATCCGTAAGCCGCGCGGTCAGAATTTCAGCAAAAATCTGACGTTCTGGAATTCTCTCAAAAATGCTTCCAAACTGTTGCAAACAATCCCCTGAAAGCTTTTTTGGTGGAAACAGATGGGTTTTTATCATTAGAAACAGAATTAACCGCCGACGTCTGAACAACGTTTTTGGAAAAAATCCCTAAGCCGCGCGGTCAGAATTTCAGCAAAAATCTGACGTTCTGGAATTCTCTCAAAAATGCTTCCAAACTGTTGCAAACGATCCCCTGAAAGGTTTTTCGGTGGAAACAGATGGGTTTTTATCATCAGAAACAGAATTAGCCGCCAACGTCTGAAGAACTTTTTTTGAAAAAATCCCTAAGCCGCGCGGTCAGAATATCAGCAAAAATCTGACGTTCTGGAATTCTCTCAAAAATGATGCCAAACTGTTGCAAACGATCCCTTGAAAGCTTTTTCGGTGGAAACAGATGGGTTTTTATCATCAGAAACAGAATTAGCCGCCAACGTCTGAAGAACTTTTTTTGAAAAAATCCCTAAGTCGCACGGTCAGAATTTCAGCAAAAATCTGACGTTCTGGAGTTCTCTCAAAAATGCTTCCAAACTGTTGCAAACGATCCCCTGAAAGCTTTTTCGCTGGAAACAGATGGGTTTTTATCATCAGAAACAGAATTAGCCGCCAACTTCTGAAGAACTATTTTTGAAAAAATCCCTAAGCCGCGCGGTCAGAATTTCAGCAAAAATCTGACGTTCTGGAATTCTCTCAAAAATGCTTCCAAACTGTTGCAAACGATCCCCTGAAAGGTTTTTCGGTGGAAACAGATGGGTTTTTATCATCAGAAACAGAATTAGCCGCCGTCGTCTGAAGAACTATTTTTGAAAAAATCCCTAAGCCGCGCGGTCAGAATTTCAGGAAAAATCTGACGTTCTGGAATTCTCTCAAAAATGGTGCCAAACTGTTGCAAACGATCCCTTGAAAGCTTTTTCGGTGGAAACAGATGGGTTTTTATCATCAGAAACAGAATTAGCCGCCAACGTCTGAACAACTTTTTTTGAAAAAATCCCTAAGCCGCGCGGTCAGAATTTCAGCAAAAATCTGACGTTCTGGAATTCTCTCAAAAATGGTGCCAAACTGTTGCAAACGATCCCCTGAAAGCTTTATTGGTGGAAACAGATGCGTTTTTATCATCAGAAACAAAATTAGCCGCCAACGTCTGAAGAACTATTTTTGAAAAAATCCCTAAACTGCGCGGTCAGAATTTCAGCAAAAATCTGACGTTCTGGAATTGTCTCAAAAATGGTGCCAAACTGTTGCAAACAATCCCCTGAAAGCCTTTTCATTGGAAACAGATGCGTTTTTATCATCAGAAACAGAATTGGCCCTCGACGTCTGAACAACTTTTTTTGAAAAAATCCCTAACCTGCGCGGTCAGAATTTCAGCAAAAATCTGACGTTCTGGAATTCTCTCAAAAATGCTTCCAAACTGTTGCAAACGATCCCCTGAAAGCTTTTTCGGTGGAAACAGATGGGTTTTTATCATCAGAAACAGAATTAGCCGCCAACTTCTGAACAACTTTTTTTGAAAAAATCCCTAAGCCGCGCGCTCAGAATTTCAGCAAAAATCTGACGTTCTGGAATTCTCTCAAAAATGGTGCCAAACTGTTGCAAACAATCCCCTGAAAGGTTTTTCGGTGGAAACAGATGGGTTTTTATCATCAGAAACAGAATTAGCCGCCGACGTCTGAAGAACTTTTTTTGAAAAAATCCCTAAGCCGCGCGGTCAGAATTTCAGCAAAAATCTGACGTTCTGGAATTCTCTCAAAAATGCTTCCAAACTGTTGAAAACGATCCCCTGAAAGGTTTTTTGGCGGAAACAGATGGGTTTTTATCATCAGAAACAGAATTAGCCCTCGACGTCTGAACAACTTTTTTTGAAAAAATCCCTAAGTCGCACGGTCAGAATTTCAGCAAAAATCTGACGTTCTGGAGTTCTCTCAAAAATGCTTCCAAACTGTTGCAAACGATCCCCTGAAAGCTTTTTCGGTGGAAACAGATGGGTTTTTATCATCAGAAACAGAATTAGCCGCCAACTTCTGAAGAACTATTTTTGAAAAAATCCCTAAGCCGCGCGGTCAGAATTTCAGCAAAAATCTGACGTTCTGGAATTCTCTCAAAAATGGTGCCAAACTGTTGCAAACGATCCCTTGAAAGCTTTTTCGGTGGAAACAGATGGGTTTTTATCATCAGAAACAAAATTAGCCGCCAACGTCTGAAGAACTATTTTTGAAAAAATCCGTAAGCCGCGCGGTCAGAATTTCAGCAAAAATCTGACGTTCTGGAGTTCTCTCAAAAATGGTGCCAAACTGTTGCAAACAATCCCCTGAAAGCTTTTTGGGTGGAAACAGATGGGTTTTTATCATCAGAAACAGAATTGGCCCTCGACGTCTGAACAACTTTTTTTGAAAAAATCCCTAAGTCGCACGGTCAGAATTTCAGCAAAAATCTGACGTTCTGGAGTTCTCTCAAAAATGCTTCCAAACTGTTGCAAACGATCCCCTGAAAGCTTTTTCGGTGGAAACAGATGGGTTTTTATCATCAGAAACAGAATTAGCCGCCAACTTCTGAAGAACTATTTTTGAAAAAATCCCTAAGCCGCGCGGTCAGAATTTCAGCAAAAATCTGACGTTCTGGAATTCTCTCAAAAATGCTTCCAAACTGTTGCAAACAATCCCCTGAAAGCTTTTTTGGTGGAAACAGATGGGTTTTTATCATTAGAAACAGAATTAACCGCCGACGTCTGAACAACGTTTTTGGAAAAAATCCCTAAGCCGCGCGGTCAGAATTTCAGCAAAAATCTGACGTTCTGGAATTCTCTCAAAAATGCTTCCAAACTGTTGCAAACGATCCCCTGAAAGGTTTTTCGGTGGAAACAGATGGGTTTTTATCATCAGAAACAGAATTAGCCGCCGACGTCTGAACAACTTTTTTTGAAAAAATCCCTAAGCCGCGCGGTCAGAATTTCAGCAAAAATCTGACGTTCTGGAATTCTCTCAAAAATGGTGCCAAACTGTTGCAAACGATCCCTTGAAAGCTTTTTCGGTGGAAACAGATGGGTTTTTATCATCAGAAACAGAATTAGCCGCCAACATCTGAAGAACTATTTTTGGAAAAATCCCTAAGCCGCGCGGTCAGAATTTCAGCAAAAATCTGACGTTCTGGAATTCTCTCAAAAATGGTGCCAAACTGTGGCAAATGATCCCCTGAAAGCTTTGTCGGTGGAAACAGATGGGTTTTTATCATCAGAAACAGAATTAGCCGCCAACGTCTGAATAACTATTTTTGAAAAAATCCCTAAGCCGCGCGGTCAGAATTTCAGCAAAAATCTGACATTCTGGAATTCTCTCAAAAATGCTTCCAAACTGTTGCAAACGATCCCCTGAAAGGTTTTTCGGTGGAAACAGATGGGTTTTTATCATCAGAAACAGAATTAGCCGCCGACGTCTGAACAACTTTTTTTGAAAAAATCCCTAAGCCGCGCGGTCAGAATTTCAGCAAAAATCTGACGTTCTGGAATTCTCTCAAAAATGGTGCCAACCTGTTGCAAACGATCCCCTGAAAGCTTTTTCGGTGGAAACAGATGCGTTTTTATCATCAGAAACAAAATTAGCCGCCAACGTCTGAAGAACTATTTTTGAAAAATCCCTAAGCCGCGCGGTCAGAATTTCAGCAAAAATCTGACGTTCTGGATTTCTCTCAAAAATGGTGCCAAACTGTTGCAAACGATCCCCTGAAAGGTTTTTCATTGGAAACAGATGCGTTTTTATCATCAGAAACAGAATTAGCCGCCGTCTGAACACCTTTTTTTGAAAAAATCCCTAAGCCGCGCGGTCAGAATTTCAGCAAAAATCTGACGTTCTGGAATTCTCTCAAAAATGGTGTGAAACTGTTGCAAACGATCCCTTGAAAGGTTTTTTGGCGGAAACAGATGGGTTTTTATCATCAGAAACAGAATTAGCCGCCGACGTCTGAACAACTTTTTTTGAAAAAATCCCTAAGCCACGCGGTCAGAATTTCAGCAAAAATCTGACGTTCTGGAATTCTCTCAAAAATGGTGCCAAACTGTTGCAAACGATCCCCTGAAAGCTTTTTCGGTGGAAACAGATGGGTTCTTATCATCAGAAACAGAATTAGCCGCCGACGTCTGAACAACTTTTTTTGAAAAAATCCCTAAGCCGCGCGGTCACAATTTCAGCAAAAATCTGACGTTCTGGAATTCTCTCAAAAATGGTGCCAAACTGTTGCAAACGATCCCCTGAAAGCTTTTTCGGTGGAAACAGATGGGTTTTTATCATCAGAAACAGAATTAGCCGCCAAATTCTGAAGAACTATTTTTGAAAAAATCCCTAAGCTGCGCGGTCAGAATTTCAGCAAAAATCTGACGTTCTGGAATTCTCTCAAAAATGCTTCCAAACTGTTGCAAACAATCCCCTGAAAGCTTTTTTGGTGGAAACAGATGGGTTTTTATCATTAGAAACAGAATTAACCGCCGACGTCTGAACAACGTTTTTGGAAAAAATCCCTAAGCCGCGCGGTCAGAATTTCAGCAAAAATCTGACGTTCTGGAATTCTCTCAAAAATGCTTCCAAACTGTTGCAAACGATCCCCTGAAAGGTTTTTCGGTGGAAACAGATGGGTTTTTATCATCAGAAACAGAATTAGCCGCCGACGTCTGAATAACTTTTTTTGAAAAAATCCCTAAGCCGCGCGGTCAGAATTTCAGCAAAAATCTGACGTTCTGGAATTCTCTCAAAAATGGTGCCAAACTGTTGCAAACGATCCCTTGAAAGCTTTTTCGGTGGAAACAGATGGGTTTTTATCATCAGAAACAGAATTAGCCGCCAACGTCTGAAGAACTTTTTTTGAAAAAATCCCTAAGTCGCACAGTCAGAATTTCAGCAAAAATCTGACGTTCTGGAATTCTCTCAAAAATGCTTCCAAACTGTTGCAAACGATCCCCTGAAAGCTTTTTCGGTGGAAACAGATGGGTTTTTATCATCAGAAACAAAATTAGCCGCCAACGTCTGAAGAACTATTTTTGAAAAAATCCCTAAGCTGCGCGGTCAGAATTTCAGCAAAAATCTGACGTTCTGGAATTGTCTCAAAAATGGTGCCAAACTGTTGCAAACAATCCCCTGAAAGCTTTTTCATTGGAAACAGATGCGTTTTTATCATCAGAAACAGAATTGGCCCTCGACGTCTGAACAACTTTTTTTTAAAAAATCCCTAACCCGCGCGGTCAGAATTTCAGCAAAAATCTGACGTTCTGGAATTCTCTCAAAAATGCTTCCAAACTGTTGCAAACGATCCCCTGAAAGCTTTTTCGGTGGAAACAGATGGGTTTTTATCATCAGAAACAGAATTAGCCGCCAACTTCTGAACAACTTTTTTTGAAAAAATCCCTAAGCCGCGCGCTCAGAATTTCAGCAAAAATCTGACGTTCTGGAATTCTCTCAAAAATGGTGCCAAACTGTTGCAAACAATCCCCTGAAAGGTTTTTGGGTGGAAACAGATGGGTTTTTATCATCAGAAACAGAATTAGCCGCCAACGTCTGAAGAACTATTTTTTAAAAAATCCCTAAGACGTACAGTCAGAATTTCAGCAAATATCTGACATTCTGGAATTCTCTCAAAAATGGTGCCAAACTGTTGCAAACGATCCCTTGAAAGCTTTTTTGGCGGAGACAGATGGGTTTTTATCATCAGAAACAGAATTAGCCGCCAATGTCTGAAGAACTATTTTTGAAAAAATCCCTAAGCCGCGCGGTCAGAATTTCAGCAAAAATCTGACGTTCTGGAATTCTCTCAAAAATGCTTCCAAACTGTTGCAAAAGATCCCCTGAAAGGTTTTTCGGCGGAAACAGATGGGTTTTTATCATCAGAAACAGAATTAGCCGCCGACGTCTGAACAACTTTTTTTGAAAAAATCCCTAAGCCGCGCCGTAAAAATTTCAGCAAAAATCTGACGTTCTGGAATTCTCTCAAAAATGGTGCCAAACTGTTGCAAACGATCCCCTGAAAGGTTTTTCGGTGGAAACAGATGGGTTTTTATCATCAGAAACAGAATTAGCCGCCAACGTCTGAAAAACTTTTTTTGAAAAAATCCCTAAGCCGCGCGGTCAGAATTTCAGCAAAAATCTGACGTTCTGGAATTCTCTCAAAAATGGTGCCAAACTGTTGCAAATGATCCCCTCAAAGGTTTTTCGGTGGAAACAGAAGGGTTTTTATCATTAGAAACAGAATTAGCCGCCGACGTCTGAACAACTTTTTTTAAAAAAATCCCTAAGCCACGCGGTCAGAATTTCAGCAAAAATCTGACGTTCTGGAATTCTCTTAAAAATGGTGCCAAACTGTTGCAAACGATCCCCTGAAAGCTTTTTCGGCGGAAACAGATGGGTTCTTATCATCAGAAACAGAATTAGCCGCCGATGTCTAAAGAACTATTTTTGAAAAAATCCGTAAGCCGCGCGGTCAGAATTTCAGCAAAAATCTGACGTTCTGGAATTCTCTCAAAAATGGTGCCAAACTGTTGCAAACAATCCCCTGAAAGATTTTTCGGTGGAAACAGATGGGTTTTTATCATCAGAAACAGAAATAGCCGCCAACGTCTGAAGAACTATTTTTGAAAAAATCCGTAAGCCGCGCGGTAAAAATTTCAGCAAAAATCTGACGTTCTGAAATTCTCTCAAAAAAGATGCCAAACTGTTGCAAACGATCCCTTGAAAGGTTTTTCGGTGGAAACAGATGGGTTTTTATCATCAGAAACAAAATCAGCCGCCGACGTTTGAACAACTTTTATTTGAAAAAATCCCTAAGCCGCGCGGTCAGAATTTCAGGAAAAATCTGACGTTCTGGAATTCTCTCAAAAATGGTGCCAAGCTGTTGCAAACGATCCCCTGAAACCTTTTTCGGTGGAAACAGATGGGTTTTTATCATCAAAACAGAATTAGCCGCCAACGTCTGAAGAACTATTTTTGAAAAAATCCCTAAGCCGCGCGGTCAGAATTTCAGCAAAAATCTGACGTTCTGGAATTCTCTCAAAAATGGTGCCAAACTGTTGTAAACAATCCCCTGAAAGGTTTTTCGGTGGAAACAGATGGGTTTTTATCATCAGAAACAGAAATAGCCGCCGACGTCTGAAGAACTATTTTTGAAAAAATCCGTAAGCCGCGCGGTCAGAATTTCAGCAAAAATGTGACGTTCTGGAATTCTCTCAAAAATGGTGCCAAACTGTTGCAAGCAATCCCCTGAAAGGTTTTTGGGTGGAAACAGATGGGTTTTTATCATCAGAAACAGAATTGGCCCTCGACGTCTGAACAACTTTTTTTGAAAAAATCCCTAAGCCGCGCGGTCAGAATTTCAGCAAAAATCTGACGTTCTGGAATTCTCTCAAAAATGCTTCCAAACTGTTGCAAACGATCCCCTGAAAGCTTTTTCGGTGGAAACAGATGGGTTTTTATCATCAGAAACAGAATTAGCCGCCGACGTCTGAACAACTTTTTTTGAAAAAATCCCTAAGCCGCGCGGTCATAATTTCAGCAAAAATCTGACGTTCTGGAATTCTCTCAAAAATGGTGCCAAACTGTTGCAAACGATCCCCTGAAAGCTTTATTGGTGGCAACAGATGCGTTTTTATCACCAGAAACAAAATTAGCCGCCAACGTCTGAAGAACTACTTTTGAAAAAATCCCTAAGCCGCGCGGTCAGAATTTCAGCAAAAATCTGACGTTCTGGAATTCTCTCAAAAATGGTGCCAAACTGTGGCAAACGATCCCCTGAAAGCTTTTTCGGTGGAAACAGATGGGTTTTTATCATCAGAAACAGAATTAGCCGCCAACGTCTGAAGAACTATTTTTGAAAAAATCCCTAAGCTGCGCGGTCAGAATTTCAGCAAAAATCTGACGTTCTGGAATTCTCTCAAAGATGGTGCCAAACTGTTGCAAACGATCCCTTGAAAGCTTTTTCGGTGGAAACAGATGGGTTTTTATCATCAGAAACAGAATTAGCCGCCAACGTCTGAAGAACTATTTTTAAAAAAATCCCTAAGCCGCGCGGTCAGAATTCCAGCAAAAATCTGACGTTCTGGAATTCTCTCAAAAATGGTGCCAAACTGTTGCAAACAATCCCCTGAAAGGTTTTTGGGTGGAAACAGATGGGTTTTTATCATCAGAAACAGAATTGGCCCTCGACGTCTGAACAACTTTTTTTGAAAAAATCCCTAACCCGCGCGGTCAGAATTTCAGCAAAAATCTGACGTTCTGGAATTCTCTCAAAAATGGTGCCAAACTGTTGCAAACGATCCCCTGAAAGCTTTTTCGGTGGAAACAGATGGGTTTTTATCATCAGAAACAGAATTAGCCGCCAACGTCTGAAGAACTATTTTTGAAAAAATCCCTAAGCCGCGCGGTCAGAATTTCAGCAAAAATCTGACGTTCTGGAATTCTCTCAAAAATGGTGCCAAACTGTTGCAAACAATCCCCTGAAAGGTTTTTGGGTGGAAACAGATGGGTTTTTATCATCAGAAACAGAATTGGCCCTCGACGTCTGAACAACTTTTTTTGAAAAAATCCCTAACCCGCGCGGTCAGAATTTCAGCAAAAATCTGACGTTCTGGAATTCTCTCAAAAATGGTGCCAAACTGTTGCAAACGATCACCCAGAAAGCTTTTTCGGTGGAAACAGATGGGTTTTTATCATCAGAAACAGAATTAGCCTCCAACGTCTGAAGAACTTTTTTTGAAAAAATCCCTAAGCCGCGCGGTCAGAATTTCAGCAAAAATCTGACGTTCTGGAATTCTCTCAAAAATGGTGCCAAACTGTTGCAAACGATCCCTTGAAAGCTTTTTCGGTGGAAACAGATGGGTTTTTATCATCAGAAACAGAATTAGCCGCCAACTTCTGAACAACTTTTTTTGAAAAAATCCCTAAGCCGCGCGGTCAGAATTTCAGCAAAAATCTGACGTTCTGGAATTCTCTCAAAAATGGTGCCAAACTGTTGCAAACGATCCCCTGAAAGCTTTATTGGTGGAAACAGATGCGTTTTTATCATCAGAAACAAAATTAGCCACCAACGTCTGAAGAACTATTTTTGAAAAAATCCCTAAGCCGCGCGGTCAGAATTTCAGCAAAAATCTGACGTTCTGGAATTCTCTCAAAAATGGTGCCAAACTGTGGCAAACGATCCCCTGAAAGCTTTTTCGGTGGAAACAGATGGGTTTTTATCATCAGAAACAGAATTAGCCGCCGACGTCTGAAGAACTATTTTTGAAAAAATCCCTAAGCTGCGCGGTCAGAATTTCAGCAAAAATCTGACGTTCTGGAATTCTCTCAAAAATGGTGCCAAACTGTTGCAAACAATCCCCTGAAAGCTTTTTCATTGGAAACAGATGCGTTTTTATCATCAGAAACAGAATTAGCCGCCGACGTCTGAACACCATTTTTTGAAAAAATCCCTAAGCCACGCGGTCAGAATTTCAGCAAAAATCTGACGTTCTGGAATTCTCTCAAAAATGGTGCCAAACTGTTGCAAACGATCCCCTGAAAGCTTTTCCGGTGGAAACAGATGGGTTCTTATCATAAGAAACAGAATTAGCCACCGACGTCTGAACAACTTTTTTTGAAAAAATCCCTAAGCCGCGCTGTCAGAATTTCAGCAAAAATCTGACGTTCTGGAATTCTCTCAAAAATGGTGCCAAACTGTTGCAAACGATCCCCTGAAAGCTTTTTCGGTGGAAACAGATGGGTTTTTATCATCAGAAACAGAATTAGCCGCCAACGTCTGAAGAACTATTTTTGAAAAAATCCGTAAGCCGCGCGGTCAGAATTTCAGCAAAAATCTGACGTTCTGGAATTCTCTCAAAAATGCTTCCAAACTGTTGCAAACAATCCCCTGAAAGCTTTTTTGGTGGAAACAGATGGGTTTTTATCATTAGAAACAGAATTAACCGCCGACGTCTGAACAACGTTTTTGGAAAAAATCCCTAAGCCGCGCGGTCAGAATTTCAGCAAAAATCTGACGTTCTGGAATTCTCTCAAAAATGCTTCCAAACTGTTGCAAACGATCCCCTGAAAGGTTTTTTGGTGGAAACAGATGGGTTTTTATCATCAGAAACAGAATTAGCCGCCAACGTCTGAAGAACTTTTTTTGAAAAAATCCCTAAGCCGCGCGGTCAGAATATCAGCAAAAATCTGACGTTCTGGAATTCTCTCAAAAATGATGCCAAACTGTTGCAAACGATCCCTTGAAAGCTTTTTCGGTGGAAACAGATGGGTTTTTATCATCAGAAACAGAATTAGCCGCCAACGTCTGAAGAACTTTTTTTGAAAAAATCCCTAAGTCGCACGGTCAGAATTTCAGCAAAAATCTGACGTTCTGGAGTTCTCTCAAAAATGCTTCCAAACTGTTGCAAACGATCCCCTGAAAGCTTTTTCGGTGGAAACAGATGGGTTTTTATCATCAGAAACAGAATTAGCCGCCAACTTCTGAAGAACTATTTTTGAAAAAATCCCTAAGCCGCGCGGTCAGAATTTCAGCAAAAATCTGACGTTCTGGAATTCTCTCAAAAATGCTTCCAAACTGTTGCAAACAATCCCCTGAAAGCTTTTTCGGTGGAAACAGATGGGTTTTTATCATGAGAAACAGAATTAACCGCCGACGTCTGAACAACGTTTTTGGAAAAAATCCCTAAGCCGCGCGGTCAGAATTTCAGGAAAAATCTGACGTTCTGGAATTCTCTCAAAAATGGTGCCAAACTGTTGCAAACGATCCCTTGAAAGCTTTTTCGGTGGAAACAGATGGGTTTTTATCATCAGAAACAGAATTAGCCGCCAACGTCAGAACAACTTTTTTTGAAAAAATCCCTAAGCCGCGCGGTCAGAATTTCAGCAAAAATCTGACGTTCTGGAATTCTCTCAAAAATGGTGCCAAACTGTTGCAAACGATCCCCTGAAAGCTTTATTGGTGGAAACAGATGCGTTTTTATCATCAGAAACAAAATTAGCCGCCGACGTCTGAAGAACTATTTTTGAAAAAATCCCTAAACTGCGCGGTCAGAATTTCAGCAAAAATCTGACGTTCTGGAATTGTCTCAAAAATGGTGCCAAACTGTTGCAAACAATCCCCTGAAAGCTTTTTCATTGGAAACAGATGCGTTTTTATCATCAGAAACAGAATTAGCCGCCAACTTCTGAACAACTTTTTTTGAAAAAATCCCTAAGCCGCGCGCTCAGAATTTCAGCAAAAATCTGACGTTCTGGAATTCTCTCAAAAATGGTGCCAAACTGTTGCAAACAATCCCCTGAAAGGTTTTTGGGTGGAAACAGATGGGTTTTTATCATCAGAAACAGAATTGGCCCTCGACGTCTGAACAACTTTTTTTGAAAAAATCCCTAACCCGCGCGGTCAGAATTTCAGCAAAAATCTGACGTTCTGGAATTCTCTCAAAAATGCTTCCAAACTGTTGCAAACGATCCCCTGAAAGCTTTTTCGGTGGAAACAGATGGGTTTTTATCATCAGAAACAGAATTAGCCGCCAACTTCTGGAGAACTATTTTTGAAAAAAGCCCTAAGCCGCGCGGTCAGAATTTCAGCAAAAATCTGACGTTCTGGAATTCTCTCAAAAATGGTGCCAAACTGTTGCAAACGATCCCCTTAAAGCTTTTTCGGTGGAAACAGATGGGTTTTTAACATCAGAAACAGAATTAGCCGCCAACGTCTGAAGAACTATTTTTGAAAAAATCCCTAAGCCGCGCGGTCAGAATTTCAGCAAAAATCTGACGTTCTGGAATTCTCTCAAAAATGGTGCCAAACTGTTGCAAACAATCCCCTGAAAGGTTTTTCGGTGGAAACAGATGGGTTTTTATCATCAGAAACAGAATTAGCCGCCGACGTCTGAAGAACTTTTTTTGAAAAAATCCCTAAGCCGCGCGGTCAGAATTTCAGCAAAAATCTGACGTTCTGGAATTCTCTCAAAAATGCTTCCAAACTGTTGAAAACGATCCCCTGAAAGGTTTTTTGGCGGAAACAGATGGGTTTTTATCATCAGAAACAGAATTAGCCCTCGACGTCTGAACAACTTTTTTTGAAAAAATCCCTAAGTCGCACGGTCAGAATTTCAGCAAAAATCTGACGTTCTGGAGTTCTCTCAAAAATGCTTCCAAACTGTTGCAAACGATCCCCTGAAAGCTTTTTCGGTGGAAACAGATGGGTTTTTATCATCAGAAACAGAATTAGCCGCCAACTTCTGAAGAACTATTTTTGAAAAAATCCCTAAGCCGCGCGGTCAGAATTTCAGCAAAAATCTGACGTTCTGGAATTCTCTCAAAAATGCTTCCAAACTGTTGCAAACAATCCCCTGAAAGCTTTTTTGGTGGAAACAGATGGGTTTTTATCATTAGAAACAGAATTAACCGCCGACGTCTGAACAACGTTTTTGGAAAAAATCCCTAAGCCGCGCGGTCAGAATTTCAGCAAAAATCTGACGTTCTGGAATTCTCTCAAAAATGCTTCCAAACTGTTGCAAACGATCCCCTGAAAGGTTTTTCGGTGGAAACAGATGGGTTTTTATCATCAGAAACAGAATTAGCCGCCGACGTCTGAACAACTTTTTTTGAAAAAATCCCTAAGCCGCGCGGTCAGAATTTCAGGAAAAATCTGACGTTCTGGAATTCTCTCAAAAATGGTGCCAAACTGTTGCAAACGATCCCTTGAAAGCTTTTTCGGTGGAAACAGATGGGTTTTTATCATCAGAAACAGAATTAGCCGCCAACATCTGAAGAACTATTTTTGGAAAAATCCCTAACCCGCGCGGTCAGAATTTCAGCAAAAATCTGACGTTCTGGAATTCTCTCAAAAATGGTGCCAAACTGTGGCAAACGATCCCCTGAAAGCTTTGTCGGTGGAAACAGATGGGTTTTTATCATCAGAAACAGAATTAGCCGCCAACGTCTGAATAACTATTTTTGAAAAAATCCCTAAGCCGCGCGGTCAGAATTTCAGCAAAAATCTGACATTCTGGAATTCTCTCAAAAATGCTTCCAAACTGTTGCAAACGATCCCTTGAAAGCTTTTTCGGTGGAAACAGATGGGTTTTTATCATCAGAAACAGAATTAGCCGCCGACGTCTGAACAACTTTTTTTGAAAAAATCCCTAAGCCGCGCGGTCAGAATTTCAGCAAAAATCTGACGTTCTGGAATTCTCTCAAAAATGGTGCCAAACTGTTGCAAACGATCCCCTGAAAGCTTTTTCGGTGGAAACAGATGCGTTTTTATCATCAGAAACAAAATTAGCCGCCAACGTCTGAAGAACTATTTTTGAAAAAATCCCTAAGCCGCGCGGTCAGAATTTTAGCAAAAATCTGACGTTCTGGATTTCTCTCAAAAATGGTGCCAAACTGTTGCAAACAATCCCCTGAAAGGTTTTTCATTGGAAACAGATGCGTTTTTATCATCAGAAACAGAATTAGCCGCCGTCTGAACACCTTTTTTTGAAAAAATCCCTAAGCCGCGCGGTCAGAATTTCAGCAAAAATCTGACGTTCTGGAATTCTCTCAAAAATGGTGCCAAACTGTTGCAAACGATCCCCTGAAAGCTTTTTCGGTGGAAACAGATGGGTTCTTATCATCAGAAACAGAATTAGCCGCCGACGTCTGAACAACTTTTTTTGAAAAAATCCCTAAGCCGCGCGGTCACAATTTCAGCAAAAATCTGACGTTCTGGAATTCTCTCAAAAATGGTGCCAAACTGTTGCAAACGATCCCCTGAAAGCTTTTTCGGTGGAAACAGATGGGTTTTTATCATCAGAAACAGAATTAGCCGCCAACTTCTGAAGAACTATTTTTGAAAAAATCCCTAAGCTGCGCGGTCAGAATTTCAGCAAAAATCTGACGTTCTGGAATTCTCTCAAAAATGCTTCCAAACTGTTGCAAACAATCCCCTGAAAGCTTTTTTGGTGGAAACAGATGGGTTTTTATCATTAGAAACAGAATTAACCGCCGACGTCTGAACAACGTTTTTGGAAAAAATCCCTAAGCCGCGCGGTCAGAATTTCAGCAAAAATCTGACGTTCTGGAATTCTCTCAAAAATGCTTCCAAACTGTTGCAAACGATCCCCTGAAAGCTTTTTCGGTGGAAACAGATGGGTTTTTATCATCAGAAACAGAATTGGCCGCCAACTTCTGAAGAACTATTTTTGAAAAAATCCCTAAGCCGCGCGGTCAGAATTTCAGCAAAAATCTGACGTTCTGGAATTCTCTCAAAAATGGTGCCAAACTGTTGCAAACAATCCCCTGAAAGGTTTCTGGGTGGAAACAGATGGGTTTTTATCATCAGAAACAGAATTGGCCCTCGACGTCTGAACAACTTTTTTTGAAAAAATCCCTAACCCGCGCGGTCAGAATTTCAGCAAAAATCTGACGTTCTGGAATTCTCTCAAAAATGCTTCCAAACTGTTGCAAACGATCCCCTGAAAGCTTTTTCGGTGGAAACAGATGGTTTTTTATCATCAGAAACAGAATTAGCCGCCGACGTTTGAAGAACTATTTTTGAAAAAATCCCTAAGCCGCGCGGTCAGAATTTCAGGAAAAATCTGACGTTCTGGAATTCTCTCAAAAATGGTGCCAAACTGTTGCAAACGATCCCTTGAAAGCTTTTTCGGTGGAAACAGATGGGTTTTTATCATCAGAAACAGAATTAGCCGCCAACGTCTGAAGAACTTTTTTTGAAAAAATCCCTAAGCCGCGCGGTCAGAATTTCAGCAAAAATCTGACGTTCTGGAATTCTCTCAAAAATGGTGCCAAACTGTTGCAAACGATCCCCTGAAAGCTTTATTGGTGGAAACAGATGCGTTTTTATCATCAGAAACAAAATTAGCCGCCAACGTCTGAAGAACTATTTTTGAAAAAATCCCTAAACTGCGCGGTCAGAATTTCAGCAAAAATCTGACGTTCTGGAATTCTCTCAAAAATGGTGCCAAACTGTTGCAAACAATCCCCTGAAAGCTTTTTCATTGGAAACAGATGCGTTTTTATCATCAGAAACAGAATTAGCCGCCGACGTCTGAACACCATTTTTTGAAAAAATCCCTAAGCCGCGCGGTCAGAATTTCAGCAAAAATCTGACGTTCTGGAATTCTCTCAAAAATGGTGCCAAACTGTTGCAAACAATCCCCTGAAAGGTTTTTCGGTGGAAACAGATGGGTTTTTATCATCAGAAACAGAATTAGCCGCCGACGTCTGAAGAACTTTTTTTGAAAAAATCCCTAAGCCGCGCGGTCAGAATTTCAGCAAAAATCTGACGTTCTGGAATTCTCTCAAAAATGCTTCCAAACTGTTGAAAACCATCCCCTGAAAGGTTTTTTGGCGGAAACAGATGGGTTTTTATCATCAGAAACAGAATTAGCCGCCGACGTCTGAACAACTTTTTTTGAAAAAATCCCTAAGCCGCGCGGTCAGAATTTCAGCAAAAATCTGACGTTCTGGAATTCTCTCAAAAATGGTGCCAAACTGTTGCAAACGATCCCTTGAAAGCTTTTTCGGTGGAAACAGGTGGGTTTTTATCATCAGAAACAAAATTAGCCGCCAACGTCTGAAGAACTATTTTTGAAAAAATCCGTAAGCCGCGCGGTCAGAATTTCAGCAAAAATCTGACGTTCTGGAGTTCTCTCAAAAATGGTGCCAAACTGTTGCAAACAATCCCCTGAAAGGTTTTTGGGTGGAAACAGATGGGTTTTTATCATCAGAAACAGAATTGGCCCTCGACGTCTGAACAACTTTTTTTGAAAAAATCCCTAAGTAGCACGGTCAGAATTTCAGCAAAAATCTGACGTTCTGGAGTTCTCTCAAAAATGCTTCCAAACTGTTGCAAACGATCCCCTGAAAGCTTTTTCGGTGGAAACAGATGGGTTTTTATCATCAGAAACAGAATTAGCCGCCAACTTCTGAAGAACTATTTTTGAAAAAATCCCTAAGCCGCGCGGTCAGAATTTCAGCAAAAATCTGACGTTCTGGAATTCTCTCAAAAATGCTTCCAAACTGTTGCAAACGATCCCCTGAAAGCTTTTTCGGTGGAAACAGATGGGTTTTTATCATCAGAAACAGAATTAGCCGCCAACTTCTGAAGAACTATTTTTGAAAAAATCCCTAAGCCGCGCGGTCAGAATTTCAGCAAAAATCTGACGTTCTGGAATTCTCTCAAAAATGCTTCCAAACTGTTGCAAACAATCCCCTGAAAGCTTTTTCGGTGGAAACAGATGGGTTTTTATCAGTAGAAACAGAATTAACCGCCGACGTCTGAACAACGTTTTTGGAAAAAATCCCTAAGCCGCGCGGTCAGAATTTCAGCAAAAATCTGACGTTCTGGAATTCTCTCAAAAATGCTTCCAAACTGTTGCAAACGATCCCCTGAAAGGTTTTTCGGTGGAAACAGATGGGTTTTTATCATCAGAAACAGAATTAGCCGCCGACGTCTGAACAACTTTTTTTGAAAAAATCCCTAAGCCGCGCGGTCAGAATTTCAGCAAAAATCTGACGTTCTGGAATTCTCTCAAAAATGGTGCCAAACTGTTGCAAACGATCCCTTGAAAGCTTTTTCGGTGGAAACAGATGGGTTTTTATCATCAGAAACAGAATTAGCCGCTGACGTCTGAACAACTTTTTTTGAAAAAATCCCTAAGCCGCGTGGTCAGAATTTCAGCAAAAATCTGACGTTCTGGAATTCTCTCAAAAATGCTTCCAAACTGTTCCAAACGATCCCCTGAAAGCTTTTTCGATGGAAACAGATGGGTTTTTATCATCAGAAACAGAATTAGCCGCCGACGTCTGAACAACTTTTTTTGAAAAAATCCCTAAGCCGCGCGGTCAGAATTTCAGCAAAAATCTGACGTTCTGGAATTCTCTCAAAAATGGTGCCAAACTGTTGCAAACGATCCCTTGAAAGCTTTTTTGGGTGGAAACAGATGGGTTTTTATCATCAGAAACAGAATTGGCCCTCGACGTCTGAACAACTTTTTTTGAAAAAATCCCTAAGCCGCACGGTCAGAATTTCAGCAAAAATCTGACGTTCTGGAATTCTCTCAAAAATGGTGCCAAACTGTTGCAAACAATTCCCTGAAAGGTTTTTCGGTGGAAACAGATGGGTTTTTATCATCAGAAACAGAATTAGCCGCCGACGTCTGAACAACTTTTTTTGAAAAAAACCCTAAGCCGCGCGGTCAGAATTTCAGCAAAAATCTGACGTTCTGGAATTCTCTCAAAAATGGTGCCAAACTGTTGCAAACGATCCCTTGAAAGCTTTTTTGGGTGGAAACAGATGGGTTTTTATCATCAGAAACAGAATTAGCCGCCAACTTCTGAAGAACTATTTTTGAAAAAAACCCTAAGCCGCGCGGTCAGAATTTCAGCAAAAATCTGACGTTCTGGAATTCTCTCAAAAATGGTGCCAAACTGTTGCAAACGATCCCTTGAAAGCTTTTTTGGGTGGAAACAGATGGGTTTTTATCATCAGAAACAGAATTAGCCGCCAACTTCTGAAGAACTATTTTTGAAAAAATCCCTAAGCCGCGCGGTCAGAATTTCAGCAAAAATCTGACGTTCTGGAATTCTCTCAAAAATGGTGCCAAACTGTTGCAAACGATCCCCTGAAAGCTTTTTCGGTGGAAACAGATGGGTTTTTATCATCAGAAACAGAATTAGCCGCCAACGTCTGAAGAACTATTTTTGAAAAAATCCGTAAGCCGCGCGGTCAGAATTTCAGCAAAAATCTGACGTTCTGGAATTCTCTCAAAAATGGTGCCAAACTGTTGCAAACGATCCCTTGAAAGCTTTTTTGGGTGGAAACAGATGGGTTTTTATCATCAGAAACAGAATTAGCCGCCAACTTCTGAAGAACTATTTTTGAAAAAATCCCTAAGCCGCGCGGTCAGAATTTCAGCAAAAATCTGACGTTCTGGAATTCTCTCAAAAATGCTTCCAAACTGTTGCAAACAATCCCCTGAAAGGTTTTTCGGTGAAAACAGATGGGTTTTTATCATTAGAAACAGAATTAGCCGCCGACGTCTGAACAACTTTTTTTGAAAAAATCCCTAAGCCGCGCGGTCAGAATTTCAGCAAAAATCTGACGTTCTGGAATTCTCTCAAAAATGGTGCCAAACTGTTGCAAACGATCCCCTGAAAGCTTTTTCGGTGGAAACAGATGGGTTCCTATCATCAGAAACAGAATTAGCCGCCGACGTCTGCACAACTTTTTTTGAAAAAATCCCTAAGCGGCGCGGTCAGAATTTCAGCAAAAATCTGACGTTCTGGAATTCTCTCAAAAATGGTGCCAAACTGTTGCAAACGATCCCCTGAAAGCTTTTCGGTGGAAACAGATGGGTTTTTATCATCAGAAACAGAATTAGCCGCCAACGTCTGAAGAACTATTTTTGAAAAAATCCCTAAGCCGCGCGGTCAGAATTTCAGCAAAAATCTGACGTTCTGGAATTCTCTCAAAAATGCTTCCAAACTGTTGCAAACGATCCCCTGAAAGCTTTTTCGGTGGAAACAGATGGGTTTTTATCATCAGAAACAGAATTAGCCGCCAACTTCTGAAGAACTATTTTTGAAAAAATCCCTAAGCCGCGCGGTCAGAATTTCAGCAAAAATCTGACGTTCTGGAATTCTCTCAAAAATGCTTCCAAACTGTTGCAAACAATCCCCTGAAAGGTTTTTCGGTGAAAACAGATGGGTTTTTTTAACATTAGAAACAGAATTAGCCGCCGACGTCTGAACAACTTTTTTTGAAAAAATCCCTAAGCCGCGCGGTCAGAATTTCAGCAAAAATCTGACGTTCTGGAATTCTCTCAAAAATGCTTCCAAACTGTTGCAAACGATCCCCTGAAAGCTTTTTCGGTGGAAACAGATGGGTTCCTATCATCAGAAACAGAATTGGCCCTCGATGTCTGAACAAATTTTTTTGAAAAAATCCCTAAGCGGCGCGGTCAGAATTTCAGCAAAAATCTGACGTTCTGGAATTCTCTCAAAAATGGTGCCAAACTGTTGCAAACGATCCCTTGAAAGCTTTTTCGGTGGAAACAGATGGGTTTTTATCATCAGAAACAGAATTAGCCGCCAACGTCTGAAGAACTATTTTTGAAAAAATCCCTAAGCCGCGCGGTCAGAATTTCAGCAAAAATCTGACGTTCTGGAATTCTCTCAAAAATGGTGCCAAACTGTTGCAAACAATCCCCTGAAAGGTTTTTCGGTGAAAACAGATGGGTTTTTATCATTAGAAACAGAATTAGCCGCCGACGTCTGAACAACTTTTTTTGAAAAAATCCCTAAGCCGCGCGGTCAGAATTTCAGCAAAAATCTGACGTTCTGGAATTCTCTCAAAAATGGTGCCAAACTGTTGCAAACGATCCCCTGAAAGCTTTTTCGGTGGAAACAGATGGGTTCCTATCATCAGAAACAGAATTAGCCGCCGACGTCTGCACAACTTTTTTTGAAAAAATCCCTAAGCGGCGCGGTCAGAATTTCAGCAAAAATCTGACGTTCTGGAATTCTCTCAAAAATGGTGCCAAACTGTTGCAAACGATCCCCTGAAAGCTTTTCGGTGGAAACAGATGGGTTTTTATCATCAGAAACAGAATTAGCCGCCAACGTCTGAAGAACTATTTTTGAAAAAATCCCTAAGCCGCGCGGTCAGAATTTCAGCAAAAATCTGACGTTCTGGAATTCTCTCAAAAATGCTTCCAAACTGTTGCAAACGATCCCCTGAAAGCTTTTTCGGTGGAAACAGATGGGTTTTTATCATCAGAAACAGAATTAGCCGCCAACTTCTGAAGAACTATTTTTGAAAAAATCCCTAAGCCGCGCGGTCAGAATTTCAGCAAAAATCTGACGTTCTGGACTTCTCTCAAAAATGCTTCCAAACTGTTGCAAACAATCCCCTGAAAGGTTTTTCGGTGAAAACAGATGGGTTTTTTTAACATTAGAAACAGAATTAGCCGCCGACGTCTGAACAACTTTTTTTGAAAAAATCCCTAAGCCGCGCGGTCAGAATTTCAGCAAAAATCTGACGTTCTGGAATTCTCTCAAAAATGCTTCCAAACTGTTGCAAACGATCCCCTGAAAGCTTTTTCGGTGGAAACAGATGGGTTCCTATCATCAGAAACAGAATTGGCCCTCGACGTCTGAACAAATTTTTTTGAAAAAATCCCTAAGCGGCGCGGTCAGAATTTCAGCAAAAATCTGACGTTCTGGAATTCTCTCAAAAATGGTGCCAAACTGTTGCAAACGATCCCTTGAAAGCTTTTTCGGTGGAAACAGATGGGTTTTTATCATCAGAAACAGAATTAGCCGCCAACGTCTGAAGAACTATTTTTGAAAAAATCCCTAAGCCGCGCGGTCAGAATTTCAGCAAAAATCTGACGTTCTGGAATTCTCTCAAAAATGGTGCCAAACTGTTGCAAACAATCCCCTGAAAGGTTTTTCATTGGAAACAGATGCGTTTTTATCATCAGAAACAGAATTAGCCGCCGACGTCTGAACACCTTTTTTTGAAAAAATCCCTAAGCCGCGCGGTCAGAATTTCAGCAAAAATCTGACGTTCTGGAATTCTCTCAAAAATGGTGTGAAACTGTTGCAAACGATCCCTTGAAAGGTTTTTTGGCGGAAACAGATGGGTTTTTATCATCAGAAACAGAATTAGCCGCCAACGTCTGAAGAACTATTTTTGAAAAAATCCCTAAGCCGCGCGGTCAGAATTTCAGCAAAAATCTGACGTTCTGGAATTCTCTCAAAAATGGTGCCAAACTGTTGCAAACGATCCCCTGAAAGCTTTTTCGTTGGAAACAGATGGGTTTTTATCATCAGAAACAGAATTAGCCGCCAACGTCTGAAGAACTATTTTTGAAAAAATCCCTAAGCCGCGCGGTCAGAATTTCAGCAAAAATCTGACGTTCTGGAATTCTCTCAAAAATGCTTCCAAACTGTTGCAAACGATCCCCTGAAAGCTTTTTCGATGGAAACAGATGGGTTTTTATCATCAGAAACAGAATTAGCCGCCGACGTCTGAAGAACTATTTTTGAAAAAATCCCTAAGCCGCGCGGTCAGAATTTCAGCAAAAATCTGACGTTCTGGAATTCTCTCAAAAATGGTGCCAAACTGTTGCAAACAATCCCCTGAAAGGTTTTTCGGTGGAAACTGATGGGTTTTTATCATTAGAAACAGAGTTAGCCGCCAACGTCTGAACAACTTTTTTTGAAAAAATCCCTAAGCCGCGCGGTCAGAATTTCAGCAAAAATCTGACGTTCTGGAATTCTCTCAAAAATGCTTCCAAACTGTTGCAAACGATGCCCTGAAAGCTTTTTCGATGGAAACAGATGGGTTTTTATCATCAGAAACAGAATTAGCCGCCAACGTCTGAAGAACTACTTTTGAAAAAATCCCTAAGCCGCGCGGTCAGAATTTCAGCAAAAATCTGACGTTCTGGAATTCTCTCAAAAATGGTGCCAAACTGTGGCAAACGATCCCCTGAAAGCTTTTCGGTGGAAACAGATGGGTTTTTATCATCAGAAACAGAATTAGCCGCCAACGTCTGAAGAACTATTTTTGAAAAAATCCCTAAGCCGTGCGGTCAGAATTTCAGCAAAAATCTGACGTTCTGGAATTCTCTCAAAAATGGTGCCAAACTGTTGCAAACAATCCCCTGAAAGGTTTTTCATTGGAAACAGATGCGTTTTTATTATCAGAAACAGAATTAGCCGCCGACGTCTGAACACCTTTTTTTGAAAAAATCCCTAAGCCGCGCGGTCAGAATTTCAGCAAAAATCTGACGTTCTGGAATTCTCTCAAAAATGGTGTGAAACTGTTGCAAACGATCCTTTGAAAGGTTTTTTGGCGGAAACAGATGGGATTTTATCATCAGAAACAGAATTAGCCGCCGACGTCTGAACAACTTTTTTTGAAAAAATCCCTAAGCCGCGCGGTCAGAATTTCAGCAAAAATCTGACGTTCTGGAATTCTCTCAAAACTGGTGCCAAACTGTTGCAAACGATCCCCTGAAAGCTTTTTCGGTGGAAACAGATGGGTTTTTATCATCAGAAACAGAATTAGCCGCCAACGTCTGAAGAACTATTTTTGAAAAAATCCGTAAGCCGCGCGGTCAGAATTTCAGCAAAAATCTGACGTTCTGGAATTCTCTCAAAAATGGTGCCAAACTGTTGCAAACGATCCCCTGAAAGCTTTTTCGGTGGAAACAGATGGGTTTTTATCATCAGAAACAGAATTAGCCGCCAACGTCTGAAGAACTATTTTTGAAAAAATCCGTAAGCCGCGCGGTCAGAATTTCAGCAAAAATCTGACGTTCTGGAATTCTCTCAAAAATGGTGCCAAACTGTTGCAAACAATCCCCTTAAAGCTTTTTCGGTGGAAACAGATGGGTTTTTATCATCAGAAACAGAATTAGCCGCTGACGTCTGAACAACTTTTTTTGAAAAAATCCCTAAGCCGCGCGGTCAGAATTTCAGCAAAAATCTGACGTTCTGGAATTCTCTCAAAAATGCTTCCAAACTGTTGCAAACGATCCCCTGAAAGCTTTTTCGATGGAAACAGATGGGTTTTTATCATCAGAAACAGAATTAGCCGCCGACGTCTGAAGAACTATTTTTGAAAAAATCCCTAAGCCGCGCGGTCAGAATTTCAGCAAAAATCTGACGTTCTGGAATTCTCTCAAAAATGGTGCCAAACTGTTGCAAACAATCCCCTGAAAGGTTTTTCGGTGGAAACTGATGGGTTTTTATCATTAGAAACAGAGTTAGCCGCCGACGTCTGAACAACTTTTTTTGAAAAAATCCCTAAGCCGTGCGGTCAGAATTTCAGCAAAAATCTGACGTTCTGGAATTCTCTCAAAAATGGTGCCAAACTGTTGCAAACGATCCCCTGAAAGCTTTTTCGGTGGAAACAGATGGGTTCTTATCATCAGAAACAGAATTAGCCGCCGACGTCTGAACAACTTTTTTTGAAAAAATCCCTAAGCCGCGCGGTCAGAATTTCAGCAAAAATCTGACGTTCTGGAATTCTCGCAAAAATGGTGCCAAACTGTTGCAAACGATCCCTTGAAAGCTTTTTCGGTGGAAACAGAAGGGTTTTTATCATCAGAAACAGAATTAGCCGCAAACGTCTGAAAAACTATTTTTGAAAAAATCCGTAAGCCGCGCGGTCAGAATTTCAGCAAAAATCTGACGTTCTGGAATTCTCTCAAAAATGGTGCCAAACTGTTGCAAACGATCCCCTGAAAGCTTTTTCGGTGGAAACAGATGGGTTTTTATCATCAGAAATAGAATTAGCCGCCAACGTCTGAAGAACTATTTTTGAAAAAATCCCTAAGCCGCGCGGTCAGAATTTCAGCAAAAATCTGACGTTCTGGAATTCTCTCAAAAATGGTGCCAAACTGTTGCAAACGATCCCCTGAAAGCTTTTTCGGTGGAAACAGATGGGTTTTTATCATCAGAAACAGAATTAGCCGCCAACGTCTGAAGAACTATTTTTGAAAAAATCCCTAAGCCGCGCGGTCAGAATTTCAGCAAAAATCTGACGTTCTGGAATTCTCTCAAAAATGGTGCCAAACTGTTGCAAACAATCCCCTGAAAGCTTTTTCATTGGAAACAGATGCGTTTTTATCATCAGAAACAGAATTAGCCGCCAACGTCTGAAGAACTATTTTTGAAAAAATCCGTAAGCCGCGCGGTCAGAATTTCAGCAAAAATCTGACGTTCTGGAATTCTCTCAAAAATGGTGCCAAACTGTTGTAAACAATCCCCTTAAAGCTTTTTCGGTGGAAACAGATGGGTTTTTATCATCAGAAACAGAATTAGCCGCTGACGTCTGAACAACTTTTTTTGAAAAAATCCCTAAGCCGCGCGGTCAGAATTTCAGCAAAAATCTGACGTTCTGGAATTCTCTCAAAAATGCTTCCAAACTGTTGCAAACGATCCCCTGAAAGCTTTTTCGATGGAAACAGATGGGTTTTTATCATCAGAAACAGAATTAGCCGCCGACGTCTGAAGAACTATTTTTGAAAAAATCCCTAAGCCGCGGCGCGGTCAGAATTTCAGCAAAAATCTGACGTTCTGGAATTCTCTCAAAAATGGTGCCAAACTGTTGCAAACGATCCCCTGAAAGCTTTTTCGGTGGAAACAGATGCGTTTTTATCATCAGAAACAAAATTAGCCGCCAACGTCTGAAGAACTACTTTTGAAAAAATCCCTAAGCCGCGCGGTCAGAATTTCAGCAAAAATCTGACGTTCTGGAATTCTCTCAAAAATGGTGCCAAACTGTTGCAAACGATCCCCTGAAAGCTTTTTCGGTGGAAACAGATGGGTTCTTATCATCAGAAACAGAATTAGCCGCCGACGTCTGAACAACTTTTTTTGAAAAAATCCCTAAGCCGCGCGGTCAGAATTTCAGCAAAAATCTGACGTTCTGGAATTCTCTCAAAAATGGTGCCAAACTGTTGCAAACGATCCCTTGAAAGCTTTTTCGGTGGAAACAGATGGGTTTTTATCATCAGAAACAGAATTAGCCGCAAACGTCTGAAAAACTATTTTTGAAAAAATCCCTAAGCCGCGCGGTCAGAATTTCAGCAAAAATCTGACGTTCTGGAATTCTCTCAAAAATGGTGCCAAACTGTTGCAAACAATCCCCTGAAAGGTTTTTCGGTGGAAACTGATGGGTTTTTATCATTAGAAACAGAGTTAGCCGCCAACGTCTGAACAACTTTTTTTGAAAAAATCCCTAAGCCGCGCGGTCAGAATTTCAGCAAAAATCTGACGTTCTGGAATTCTCTCAAAAATGCTTCCAAACTGTTGCAAACGATGCCCTGAAAGCTTTTTCGATGGAAACAGATGGGTTTTTATCATCAGAAACAGAATTAGCCGCCAACGTCTGAAGAACTACTTTTGAAAAAATCCCTAAGCCGCGCGGTCAGAATTTCAGCAAAAATCTGACGTTCTGGAATTCTCTCAAAAATGGTGCCAAACTGTGGCAAACGATCCCCTGAAAGCTTTTCGGTGGAAACAGATGGGTTTTTATCATCAGAAACAGAATTAGCCGCCAACGTCTGAAGAACTATTTTTGAAAAAATCCCTAAGCCGTGCGGTCAGAATTTCAGCAAAAATCTGACGTTCTGGAATTCTCTCAAAAATGGTGCCAAACTGTTGCAAACAATCCCCTGAAAGGTTTTTCATTGGAAACAGATGCGTTTTTATTATCAGAAACAGAATTAGCCGCCGACGTCTGAACACCTTTTTTTGAAAAAATCCCTAAGCCGCGCGGTCAGAATTTCAGCAAAAATCTGACGTTCTGGAATTCTCTCAAAAATGGTGTGAAACTGTTGCAAACGATCCTTTGAAAGGTTTTTTGGCGGAAACAGATGGGATTTTATCATCAGAAACAGAATTAGCCGCCGACGTCTGAACAACTTTTTTTGAAAAAATCCCTAAGCCGCGCGGTCAGAATTTCAGCAAAAATCTGACGTTCTGGAATTCTCTCAAAACTGGTGCCAAACTGTTGCAAACGATCCCCTGAAAGCTTTTTCGGTGGAAACAGATGGGTTTTTATCATCAGAAACAGAATTAGCCGCCAACGTCTGAAGAACTATTTTTGAAAAAATCCGTAAGCCGCGCGGTCAGAATTTCAGCAAAAATCTGACGTTCTGGAATTCTCTCAAAAATGGTGCCAAACTGTTGCAAACGATCCCCTGAAAGCTTTTTCGGTGGAAACAGATGGGTTTTTATCATCAGAAACAGAATTAGCCGCCAACGTCTGAAGAACTATTTTTGAAAAAATCCGTAAGCCGCGCGGTCAGAATTTCAGCAAAAATCTGACGTTCTGGAATTCTCTCAAAAATGGTGCCAAACTGTTGCAAACAATCCCCTTAAAGCTTTTTCGGTGGAAACAGATGGGTTTTTATCATCAGAAACAGAATTAGCCGCTGACGTCTGAAAAACTATTTTTGAAAAAATCCCTAAGCCGCGCGGTCAGAATTTCAGCAAAAATCTGACGTTCTGGAATTCTCTCAAAAATGCTTCCAAACTGTTGCAAACGATCCCCTGAAAGCTTTTTCGATGGAAACAGATGGGTTTTTATCATCAGAAACAGAATTAGCCGCCGACGTCTGAAGAACTATTTTTGAAAAAATCCCTAAGCCGCGCGGTCAGAATTTCAGCAAAAATCTGACGTTCTGGAATTCTCTCAAAAATGGTGCCAAACTGTTGCAAACAATCCCCTGAAAGGTTTTTCGGTGGAAACTGATGGGTTTTTATCATTAGAAACAGAGTTAGCCGCCGACGTCTGAACAACTTTTTTTGAAAAAATCCCTAAGCCGTGCGGTCAGAATTTCAGCAAAAATCTGACGTTCTGGAATTCTCTCAAAAATGGTGCCAAACTGTTGCAAACGATCCCCTGAAAGCTTTTTCGGTGGAAACAGATGGGTTCTTATCATCAGAAACAGAATTAGCCGCCGACGTCTGAACAACTTTTTTTGAAAAAATCCCTAAGCCGCGCGGTCAGAATTTCAGCAAAAATCTGACGTTCTGGAATTCTCGCAAAAATGGTGCCAAACTGTTGCAAACGATCCCTTGAAAGCTTTTTCGGTGGAAACAGAAGGGTTTTTATCATCAGAAACAGAATTAGCCGCAAACGTCTGAAAAACTATTTTTGAAAAAATCCGTAAGCCGCGCGGTCAGAATTTCAGCAAAAATCTGACGTTCTGGAATTCTCTCAAAAATGGTGCCAAACTGTTGCAAACGATCCCCTGAAAGCTTTTTCGGTGGAAACAGATGGGTTTTTATCATCAGAAATAGAATTAGCCGCCAACGTCTGAAGAACTATTTTTGAAAAAATCCCTAAGCCGCGCGGTCAGAATTTCAGCAAAAATCTGACGTTCTGGAATTCTCTCAAAAATGGTGCCAAACTGTTGCAAACGATCCCCTGAAAGGTTTTTCGGTGGAAACAGATGGGTTTTTATCATCAGAAACAGAATTAGCCGCCAACGTCTGAAGAACTATTTTTGAAAAAATCCCTAAGCCGCGCGGTCAGAATTTCAGCAAAAATCTGACGTTCTGGAATTCTCTCAAAAATGGTGCCAAACTGTTGCAAACAATCCCCTGAAAGGTTTTTCGGTGGAAACAGATGGGTTTTTATCATCAGAAACAGAATTAGCCGCCAACGTCTGAAGAACTATTTTTGAAAAAATCCGTAAGCCGCGCGGTCAGAATTTCAGCAAAAATCTGACGTTCTGGAATTCTCTCAAAAATGGTGCCAAACTGTTGCAAACGATCCCCTGAAAGCTTTTTCGGTGGAAACAGATGGGTTTTTATCATCAGAAATAGAATTAGCCGCCAACGTCTGAAGAACTATTTTTGAAAAAATCCCTAAGCCGCGCGGTCAGAATTTCAGCAAAAATCTGACGTTCTGGAATTCTCTCAAAAATGGTGCCAAACTGTTGCAAACGATCCCCTGAAAGGTTTTTCGGTGGAAACAGATGGGTTTTTATCATCAGAAACAGAATTAGCCGCCAACGTCTGAAGAACTATTTTTGAAAAAATCCCTAAGCCGCGCGGTCAGAATTTCAGCAAAAATCTGACGTTCTGGAATTCTCTCAAAAATGGTGCCAAACTGTTGCAAACAATCCCCTGAAAGCTTTTTCATTGGAAACAGATGCGTTTTTATCATCAGAAACAGAATTAGCCGCCAACGTCTGAAGAACTATTTTTGAAAAAATCCGTAAGCCGCGCGGTCAGAATTTCAGCAAAAATCTGACGTTCTGGAATTCTCTCAAAAATGGTGCCAAACTGTTGTAAACAATCCCCTTAAAGCTTTTTCGGTGGAAACAGATGGGTTTTTATCATCAGAAACAGAATTAGCCGCTGACGACTGAACAACTTTTTTTGAAAAAATCCCTAAGCCGCGCGGTCAGAATTTCAGCAAAAATCTGACGTTCTGGAATTCTCTCAAAAATGGTGCCAAACTGTTGCAAACGATCCCCTGAAAGCTTTTTCGGTGGAAACAGATGCGTTTTTATCATCAGAAACAAAATTAGCCGCCAACGTCTGAAGAACTACTTTTGAAAAAATCCCTAAGCCGCGCGGTCAGAATTTCAGCAAAAATCTGACGTTCTGGAATTCTCTCAAAAATGGTGCCAAACTGTTGCAAACGATCCCCTGAAAGCTTTTTCGGTGGAAACAGATGGGTTCTTATCATCAGAAACAGAATTAGCCGCCGACGTCTGAACAACTTTTTTTGAAAAAATCCCTAAGCCGCGCGGTCAGAATTTCAGCAAAAATCTGACGTTCTGGAATTCTCTCAAAAATGGTGCCAAACTGTTGCAAACGATCCCTTGAAAGCTTTTTCGGTGGAAACAGATGGGTTTTTATCATCAGAAACAGAATTAGCCGCAAACGTCTGAAAAACTATTTTTGAAAAAATCCCTAAGCCGCGCGGTCAGAATTTCAGCAAAAATCTGACGTTCTGGAATTCTCTCAAAAATGGTGCCAAACTGTTGCAAACGATCCCCTGAAAGCTTTTTCGGTGGAAACAGATGGGTTTTTATCATCAGAAACAGAATTAGCCGCCAACGTCTGAAGAACTATTTTTGAAAAAATCCCTAAGCCGCGCGGTCAGAATTTCAGCAAAAATCTGACGTTCTGGAATTCTCTCAAAAATGGTGCCAAACTGTTGCAAACAATCCCCTTAAAGCTTTTTCGGTGGAAACAGATGGGTTTTTATCATCAGAAACAGAATTAGCCGCTGACGTCTGAACAACTTTTTTTGAAAAAATCCCTAAGCCGCGCGGTCAGAATTTCAGCAAAAATCTGACGTTCTGGAATTCTCTCAAAAATGCTTCCAAACTGTTGCAAACGATCCCCTGAAAGCTTTTTCGATGGAAACAGATGGGTTTTTATCATCAGAAACAGAATTAGCCGCTGACGTCTGAAGAACTATTTTTGAAAAAATCCCTAAGCCGCGCGGTCAGAATTTCAGCAAAAATCTGACGTTCTGGAATTCTCTCAAAAATGGTGCCAAACTGTTGCAAACAATCCCCTGAAAGGTTTTTGGGTGGAAACAGATGGATTTTTATCATCAGAAACAGAATTGGCCGCCAACGTCTGAAGAACTATTTTTGAAAAAATCCCTAAGCCGCGCGGTCAGAATTTCAGCAAAAATCTGACGTTCTGGAATTCTCTCAAAACTGGTGCCAAACTGTTGCAAACGATCCCCTGAAAGCTTTTTCGGTGGAAACAGATGGGTTTTTATCATCAGAAACAGAATTAGCCGCCAACGTCTGAAGAACTATTTTTGAAAAAATCCGTAAGCCGCGCGGTCAGAATTTCAGCAAAAATCTGACGTTCTGGAATTCTCTCAAAAATGGTGCCAAACTGTTGCAAACAATCCCCTTAAAGCTTTTTCGGTGGAAACAGATGGGTTTTTATCATCAGAAACAGAATTAGCCGCTGACGTCTGAACAACTTTTTTTGAAAAAATCCCTAAGCCGCGCGGTCAGAATTTCAGCAAAAATCTGACGTTCTGGAATTCTCTCAAAAATGCTTCCAAACTGTTGCAAACGATCCCCTGAAAGCTTTTTCGATGGAAACAGATGGGTTTTTATCATCAGAAACAGAATTAGCCGCCGACGTCTGAAGAACTATTTTTGAAAAAATCCCTAAGCCGCGCGGTCAGAATTTCAGCAAAAATCTGACGTTCTGGAATTCTCTCAAAAATGGTGCCAAACTGTTGCAAACAATCCCCTGAAAGGTTTTTCGGTGGAAACTGATGGGTTTTTATCATTAGAAACAGAGTTAGCCGCCGACGTCTGAACAACTTTTTTTGAAAAAATCCCTAAGCCGTGCGGTCAGAATTTCAGCAAAAATCTGACGTTCTGGAATTCTCTCAAAAATGGTGCCAAACTGTTGCAAACGATCCCCTGAAAGCTTTTTCGGTGGAAACAGATGGGTTTTTATCATCAGAAACAGAATTAGCCGCCGACGTCTGAACAACTTTTTTTGAAAAAATCCCTAAGCCGCGCGGTCAGAATTTCAGCAAAAATCTGACGTTCTGGAATTCTCTCAAAAATGTTTCCAAACTGTTGCAAACGATCCCCTGAAAGCTTTTTCGGTGGAAACAGATGGGTTTTTATCATCAGAAACAGAATTAGCCGCCGACGTCTGAAGAACTATTTTTGAAAAAATCCCTAAGTCGCGCGGTCAGAATTTCAGCAAAAATCTGACGTTCTGGAATTCTCTCAAAAATGGTGCCAAACTGTTGCAAACAATCCCCTGAAAGGTTTTTGGGTGGAAACAGATGGGTTTTTATCATCAGAAACAGAATTGGCCCTCGACGTCTGAACAACTTTTTTTGAAAAAATCCCTAACCCGCGCGGTCAGAATTTCAGCAAAAATCTGACGTTCTGGAATTCTCTCAAAAATGGTGCCAAACTGTTGCAAACGATCCCCTGAAAGCTTTTTCGGTGGAAACAGATGGGTTTTTATCATTAGAAACAGAATTAGCCGCCGACGTCTGAACAACTTTTTTTGAAAAAATCCCTAAGCCGCGCGGTCAGAATTTCAGCAAAAATCTGACGTTCTGGAATTCTCTCAAAAATGGTGCCAAAGTGTTGCAAACAATCCCCTGAAAGGTTTTTCGGTGGAAACAGTTGGGTTTTTATCATTAGAAACAGAATTAGCCGCCGACGTCTGAACAACTTTTTTTGAAAAAATCCCTAAGCCGCGCGGTCAGAATTTCAGCAAAAATCTGACGTTCTGGAATTCTCTCAAAAATGGTGCCAAACTGTTGCAAACGATCCCCTGAAAGCTTTTTCGGTGGAAACAGATGGGTTCTTATCATCAGAAACAGAATTAGCCGCCGACGTCTGAACAACTTTTTTTGAAAAAATCCCTAAGCCGCGCGGTCAGAATTTCAGCAAAAATCTGACGTTCTGGAATTCTCTCAAAAATGGTGCCAAACTGTTGCAAACGATCCCTTGAAAGGTTTTTCGGTGGAAACAGATGGGTTTTTATCATCAGAAACAGAATTAGACGCCAACGTCTGAAGAACTATTTTTGAAAAAATCCCTAAGCCGCGCGGTCAGAATTTCAGCAAAAATCTGACGTTCTGGAATTCTCTCAAAAATGGTGCCAAACTGTTGCAAACGATCCCCTGAAAGCTTTTTCGGTGGAAACAGATGGGTTTTTATCATCAGAAACAGAATTAGCCGCCAACATCTGAAGAACTATTTTTGAAAAAATCCCTAAGCCGCGCGGTCAGAATTTCAGCAAAAATCTGACGTTCTGGAATTCTCTCAAAAATGGTGCCAAACTGTTGCAAACAATCCCCTGAAAGGTTTTTCGGTGGAAACAGATGGGTTTTTATCATCAGAAACAGAATTAGCCGCTGACGTCTGAACAACTTTTTTTGAAAAAATCCCTAAGCCGCGCGGTCAGAATTTCAGCAAAAATCTGACGTTCTGGAATTCTCTCAAAAATGGTGCCAAACTGTTGCAAACAATCCCCTGAAAGGTTTTTCGGTGGAAACAGATGGGTTTTTATCATTAGAAACAGAATTAGCCGCCGACGTCTGAACAACTTTTTTTGAAAAAATCCCTAAGCCGCGCGGTCAGAATTTCAGCAAAAATCTGACGTTCTGGAATTCTCTCAAAAATGGTGCCAAACTGTGGCAAACGATCCCCTGAAAGCTTCTTCGGTGGAAACAGATGGGTTTTTATCATCAGAAACAGAATTAGCCGCCAACGTCTGAAGAACTATTTTTGAAAAAATCCGTAAGCCGGGCGGTCAGAATTTCAGCAAAAATCTGACGTTCTGGAATTCTCTCAAAAATGGTGCCAAACTGTTGCAAACGATCCCCTGAAAGCTTTTTCGGTGGAAACAGATGGGTTTTTATCATCAGAAACAGAATTAGCCGCCAACGTCTGAAGAACTATTTCTGAAAAAATCCGTAAGCCGCGCGGTCAGAATTTCAGCAAAAATCTGACGTTCTAGAATTCTCTCAAAAATGGTGCCAAACTGTTGCAAACAATCCCCTGAAAGGTTTTTCGGTGGAAACAGATGGGTTTTTATCATCAGAAACAGAATTAGCCGCCAACGTCTGAAGAACTATTTTTGAAAAAATCCGTAAGCCGCGCGGTCAGAATTTCAGCAAAAATCTGACGTTCTGGAATTCTCTCAAAAATGGTGCCAAACTGTTGCAAACGATCCCCTGAAAGCTTTTTCGATGGAAACAGATGGGTTTTTATCATCAGAAACTGAATTAGCCGCCGACGTCTGAACAACTTTTTTTGAAAAAATCCCTAAGCCGCGCGGTCAGAATTTCAGCAAAAATCTGACGTTCTGGAATTCTCTCAAAAATGGTGCCAAACGGTTGCAAACGATCCCTTGAAAGCTTTTTCGGTGGAAACAGATGGGTTTTTATCATCAGAAACAGAATTAGCCACCAACTTCTGAAGAACTATTTTTGAAAAAATCCCTAAGCCGCGCGGTCAGAATTTCAGCAAAAATCTGACGTTCTGGAATTCTCTCAAAAATGGTGCCAAACGGTTGCAAACGATCCCTTGAAAGCTTTTTCGGTGGAAACAGATGGGTTTTTATCATCAGAAACAGAATTAGCCGCGAACGTCTGAAGAACTATTTTTGACAAAATCCGTAAGCCGCGCGGTCAGAATTTCAGCAAAAATCTGACGTTCTAGAATTCTCTCAAAAATGGTGCCAAACTGTTGCAAACGATCCCTTGAAAGCTTTTTCGGTGGAAACAGATGGGTTTTTATCATCAGAAACAGAATTAGCCCCTGACGTCTGAAAAACTTTTTTTGAAAAAATCCCTAAGCCGCGCGTTCAGAATTTCAGCAAAAATATGACGTTCTGGAATTCTCTCAAAAATGGTGCCAAACTGTTGCAAACGATCCCTTGAAAGCTTTTTCGGTAGAAACAGATGGGTTTTTATCATCAGAAACAGAATTAGCCGCCAACGTCTGAAGAACTATTTTTGAAAAAATCCCTAAGCCGCGCGGTCAGAATTTCAGCAAAAATCTGACGTTCTGGAATTCTCTCAAAAATGGTGCCAAACTGTTGCAAACAATCCCCTGAAAGGTTTTTGGGTGGAAACAGATGGGTTTTTATCATCAGAAACAGAATTAGCTGCCAACGTCTGAACAACCATTTTTGAAAAAATCCCTAAGCCGCGCGGTCAGAATTTCAGCAAAAATCTGACGTTCTGGAATTCTCTCAAAAATGGTGCCAATCTGTTGCAAACGATCCCCTGAAAGCTTTTTCGGTGGAAACAGATGGGTTTTTATCATCAGAAACAGAATTAGCCGCCAACGTCTGAGGAACTATTTTTGAAAAAATCCGTAAGCCGTGCGGTCAGAATTTCAGCAAAAATCTGACGTTCTGGAATTCTCTCAAAAATGGTGCCAAACTGTTGCAAACGATCCCCTGAAAGCTTTTTCGGTGGAAACAGATGGGTTTTTATCATGAGAAACAGAATTAGCCGCCAACGTCTGAAGAACTATTTCTGAAAAAATCCGTAAGCCGCGCGGTCAGAATTTCAGCAAAAATCTGACGTTCTAGAATTCTCTCAAAAATGGTGCCAAACTGTTGCAAACAATCCCCTGAAAGGTTTTTCGGTGGAAACAGATAGGTTTTTATCATCAGAAACAGAATTAGCCGCCAACGTCTGAAGAACTATTTTTGAAAAAATCCGTAAGCCGCGCGGTCAGAATTTCAGCAAAAATCTGACGTTCTGGAATTCTCTCAAAAATGGTGCCAAACTGTTGCAAACGATCCCCTGAAAGCTTTTTCGATGGAAACAGATGGGTTTTTATCATCAGAAACTGAATTAGCCGCCGACGTCTGAACAACTTTTTTTGAAAAAATCCCTAAGCCGCGCGGTCAGAATTTCAGCAAAAATCTTTCGTTCTGGAATTCTCTCAAAAATGGTGCCAAACTGTTGCAAACGATCCCTTGAAAGCTTTTTCGGTGGAAACAGATGGGTTTTTATCATCAGAAACAGAATTAGCCGCCAACTTCTGAAGAACTATTTTTGAAAAAATCCCTAAGCCGCGCGGTCAGAATTTCAGCAAAAATCTGACGTTCTGGAATTCTCTCAAAAATGGTGCCAAACTGTTGCAAACGATCCCTTGAAAGCTTTTTCGGTGGAAACAGATGGGTTTTTATCATCAGAAACAGAATTAGCCGCGAACGTCTGAAGAAATATTTTTGACAAAATCCGTAAGCCGCGCGGTCAGAATTTCAGCAAAAATCTGACGTTCTAGAATTCTCTCAAAAATGGTGCCAAACTGTTGCAAACGATCCCTTGAAAGCTTTTTCGGTGGAAACAGATGGGTTTTTATCATCAGAAACAGAATTAGCCGCCAACGTCTGAAGAACTATTTTTGAAAAAATCCCTAAGCCGCGCGGTCAGAATTTCAGCAAAAATCTGACGTTCTGGAATTCTCTCAAAAATGGTGCCAAACTGTTGCAAACGATCCCTTGAAAGCTTTTTCGGTGGAAACAGATGGGTTTTTATCATCAGAAACAGAATTAGCCGCGAACGTCTGAAGAACTATTTTTGACAAAATCCGTAAGCCGCGCGGTCAGAATTTCAGCAAAAATCTGACGTTCTGGAATTCTCTCAAAAATGGTGCCAAACTGTTGCAAACGATCCCCTGAAAGCTTTTTCGGTGGAAACAGATGGGTTTTTATCATCAGAAACAGAATTAGCCGCCGACGTCTGAAGAACTATTTTTGAAAAAATCCCTAAGCCGCGCGGTCAGAATTTCAGCAAAAATCTGACGTTCTGGAATTCTCTCAAAAATGGTGCCAAACTGTTGCAAACAATCCCCTGAAAGGTTTTTGGGTGGAAACAGATGGGTTTTTATCATCAGAAACAGAATTAGCCGCCAACGTCTGAACAACTATTTTTGAAAAAATCCCTAAGCCGCGCGGTCAGAATTTCAGCAAAAATCTGACGTTCTGGAATTCTCTCAAAAATGGTGCCAAACTGTTGCAAACGATCCCCTGAAAGCTTTTTCGGTGGAAACAGATGGGTTTTTATCATCAGAAACAGAATTAGCCGCCAACGTCTGAAGAACTATTTTTGAAAAAATCCCTAAGCCGCGCGGTCAGAATTTCAGCAAAAATCTGACGTTCTGGAATTCTCTCAAAAATGGTGCCAAACTGTTGCAAACGATCCCCTGAAAGCTTTTTCGGTGGAAACAGATGGGTTTTTCTCATCAGAAACAGAATTAGCCGCCAACGTCTGAAGAACTATTTCTGAAAAAATCCGTAAGCCGCGCGGTCAGAATTTCAGCAAAAATCTGACGTTCTAGAATTCTCTCAAAAATGGTGCCAAACTGTTGCAAACAATCCCCTGAAAGGTTTTTCGGTGGAAACAGATGGGTTTTTATCATCAGAAACAGAATTAGCCGCCAACGTCTGAAGAACTATTTTTGAAAAAATCCGTAAGCCGCGCGGTCAGAATTTCAGCAAAAATCTGACGTTCTGGAATTCTCTCAAAAATGGTGCCAAACTGTTGCAAACGATCCCCTGAACGGTTTTTCGGTGGAAACAGATGGGTTTTTATCATCAGAAACAGAATTAGCCGCCAACGTCTGAACAACTTTTTTTGAAAAAATCCCTAAGCCGCGCGGTCAGAATTTCAGCAAAAATCTGACGTTCTGGAATTCTCTCAAAAATGGTGCCAAACTGATGCAAACGATCCCCTGAAAGCTTTTTCGGTGGAAACAGATGGGTTTTTATCATCAGAAACAGAACTAGCAACCGACGTCTGAACAACTTTTTTTGAAAAAATCCCTAAGCCGCGCGGTCAGAATTTCAGCAAAAATCTGACGTTCTGGAATTCTCTCAAAAATGGTGCCAAACTGTTGCAAACGATCCCTTGAAAGGTTTTTCGGTGGAAACAGATGGGTTTTTATCATCAGAAACAGAATTAGACGCCAACGTCTGAAGAACTATTTTTGAAAAAATCCCTAAGCCGCGCGGTCAGAATTTCAGCAAAAATCTGACGTTCTGGAATTCTCTCAAAAATGGTGCCAAACTGTTGCAAACGATCCCCTGAAAGCTTTTTCGGTGGAAACAGATGGGTTTTTATCATCAGAAACAGAATTAGCCGCCAACATCTGAAGAACTATTTTTGAAAAAATCCCTAAGCCGCGCGGTCAGAATTTCAGCAAAAATCTGACGTTCTGGAATTCTCTCAAAAATGGTGCCAAACTGTTGCAAACGATCCCCTGAAAGCTTTTTCGGTGGAAACAGATGGGTTTTTATCATCAGAAACAGAATTAGCCGCCAACGTCTGAAGAACTATTTTTGAAAAAATCCGTAAGCCGCGCGGTCAGAATTTCAGCAAAAATCTGACGTTCTGGAATTCTTTCAAAAATGGTGCCAAACTGTTGCAAACGATCCCCTTAAAGCTTTTTCGGTGGAAACAGATGGGTTTTTATCATCAGAAACAGAATTAGCCGCCAACGTCTGAACAACTATTTTTGAAAAAATCCCTAAGCCGCGCGGTCAGAATTTCAGCAAAAATCTGACGTTCTGGAATTCTCTCAAAAATGGTGCCAAACTGTTGCAAACAATCCCCTGAAAGGTTTTTCGGTGGAAACAGATGGGTTTTTATCATCAGAAACAGAATTAGCCGCTGACGTCTGAACAACTTTTTTTGAAAAAATCCCTAAGCCGCGCGGTCAGAATTTCAGCAAAAATCTGACGTTCTGGAATTCTCTCAAAAATGGTGCCAAACTGTTGCAAACGATCCCCTGAAAGCTTTTTCGGGGGAAACAGATGCGTTTTTAACATCAGAAACAAAATTAGCCGCCAACGTCTGAAGAACTACTTTTGAAAAAATCCCTAAGCCGCGCGGTCAGAATTTCAGCAAAAATCTGACGTTCTGGAATTCTCTCAAAAATGGTGCCAAACTGTGGCAAACGATCCCCTGAAAGCTTTTCGATGGAAACAGATGGGTTTTTATCATCAGAAACAGAATTAGCCGCCAACGTCTGAAGAACTATTTTTGAAAAAATCCCTAAGCCGCGCGGTCAGAATTTCAGCAAAAATCTGACGTTCTGGAATTCTCTCAAAAATGGTGCCAAACTGTTGCAAACAATCCCCTGAAAGGTTTTTCATTGGAAACAGATGCGTTTTTATTATCAGAAACAGAATTAGCCGCCAACGTCTGAACACCTTTTTTTGAAAAAATCCCTAAGCCGCGCGGTCAGAATTTCAGCAAAAATCTGACGTTCTGGAATTCTCTCAAAAATGGTGCCAAACTGTTGCAAACGATCCCCTGAAAGCTTTTTCGGTGGAAACAGATGGGTTTTTATCATCAGAAACAGAATTAGCCGCCAACATCTGAAGAACTATTTTTGAAAAAATCCCTAAGCCGCGCGGTCAGAATTTCAGCAAAAATCTGACGTTCTGGAATTCTCTCAAAAATGGTGCCAAACTGTTGCAAACGATCCCCTGAAAGCTTTTTCGGTGGAAACAGATGGGTTTTTATCATCAGAAACAGAATTAGCCGCCAACGTCTGAAGAACTATTTTTGAAAAAATCCGTAAGCCGCGCGGTCAGAATTTCAGCAAAAATCTGACGTTCTGGAATTCTTTCAAAAATGGTGCCAAACTGTTGCAAACGATCCCCTTAAAGCTTTTTCGGTGGAAACAGATGGGTTTTTATCATCAGAAACAGAATTAGCCGCCAACGTCTGAACAACTATTTTTGAAAAAATCCCTAAGCCGCGCGGTCAGAATTTCAGCAAAAATCTGACGTTCTGGAATTCTCTCAAAAATGGTGCCAAACTGTTGCAAACAATCCCCTGAAAGGTTTTTCGGTGGAAACAGATGGGTTTTTAGCATCAGAAACAGAATTAGCCGCTGACGTCTGAACAACTTTTTTTGAAAAAATCCCTAAGCCGCGCGGTCAGAATTTCAACAAAAATCTGACGTTCTGGAATTCTCTCAAAAATGGTGCCAAACTGTTGCAAACGATCCCCTGAAAGCTTTTTCGGGGGAAACAGATGCGTTTTTAACATCAGAAACAAAATTAGCCGCCAACGTCTGAAGAACTACTTTTGAAAAAATCCCTAAGCCGCGCGGTCAGAATTTCAGCAAAAATCTGACGTTCTGGAATTCTCTCAAAAATGGTGCCAAACTGTGGCAAACGATCCCCTGAAAGCTTTTCAATGGAAACAGATGGGTTTTTATCATCAGAAACAGAATTAGCCGCCAACGTCTGAAGAACTATTTTTGAAAAAATCCCTAAGCCGCGCGGTCAGAATTTCAGCAAAAATCTGACGTTCTGGAATTCTCTCAAAAATGGTGTGAAACTGTTGCAAACGATCCCTTGAAAGGTTTTTTGGCGGAAACAGATGGGTTTTTATCATCAGAAACAGAATTAGCCGCCAACGTCTGAACAACTATTTTTGAAAAAATCCCTAAGCCGCGCGGACAGAATTTCAGCAAAAATCTGACGTTCTGGAATTCTCTCAAAAATGGTGCCAAACTGTTGCAAACGATCCCCTGAAAGCTTTTTCGGTGGAAACAGATGGGTTTTTATCATCAGAAACAGAATTAGCCGCCAACGTCTGAAGAACTATTTTTGAAAAAATCCCTAAGCCGCGCGGTCAGAATTTCAGCAAAAATCTGACGTTCTGGAATTCTCTCAAAAATGGTGCCAAACTGTTGCAAACGATCCCCTGAAAGCTTTTTCGGTGGAAACAGATGGGTTTTTATCATCAGAAACAGAATTAGCCGCCAACGTCTGAAGAACTATTTTTGGAAAAATCCGTAAGCCGCGCGGTCAGAATTTCAGCAAAAATCTGACGTTCTGGAATTCTTTCAAAAATGGTGCCAAACTGTTGCAAACGATCCCCTTAAAGCTTTTTCGGTGGAAACAGATGGGTTTTTATCATCAGAAACAGAATTAGCCGCCAACGTCTGAACAACTATTTTTGAAAAAATCCCTAAGCCGCGCGGTCAGAATTTCAGCAAAAATCTGACGTTCTGGAATTCTCTCAAAAATGGTGCCAAACTGTTGCAAACAATACCCTGAAAGGTTTTTCGGTGGAAACAGATGGGTTTTTAGCATCAGAAACAGAATTAGCCGCTGACGTCTGAACAACTTTTTTTGAAAAAATCCCTAAGCCGCGCGGTCAGAATTTCAGCAAAAATCTGACGTTCTGGAATTCTCTCAAAAATGGTGCCAAACTGTTGCAAACGATCCCCTGAAAGCTTTTTCGGGGGAAACAGATGCGTTTTTAACATCAGAAACAAAATTAGCCGCCAACGTCTGAAGAACTACTTTTGAAAAAATCCCTAAGCCGCGCGGTCAGAATTTCAGCAAAAATCTGACGTTCTGGAATTCTCTCAAAAATGGTGCCAAACTGTGGCAAACGATCCCCTGAACGCTTTTCAATGGAAACAGATGGGTTTTTATCATCAGAAACAGAATTAGCCGCCAACGTCTGAAGAACTATTTTTGAAAAAATCCCTAAGCCGCGCGGTCAGAATTTCAGCAAAAATCTGACGTTCTGGAATTCTCTCAAAAATGGTGTGAAACTGTTGCAAACGATCCCTTGAAAGGTTTTTTGGCGGAAACAGATGGGTTTTTATCATCAGAAACAGAATTAGCCGCCGACGTCTGAACAACTATTTTTGAAAAAATCCCTAAGCCACGCGGTCAGAATTTCAGCAAAAATCTGACGTTCTGGAATTCTCTCAAAAATGGTGCCAAACTGTTGCAAACGATCCCCTGAAAGGTTTTTCGGTGGAAACAGATGGGTTCTTATCATCAGAAACAGAATTAGCCGCCGACGTCTGAACAACTTTTTTTGAAAAAATCCCTAAGCCGCGCGGACAGAATTTCAGCAAAAATCTGACGTTCTGGAATTCTCTCAAAAATGGTGCCAAACTGTTGCAAACGATCCCCTGAAAGCTTTTTCGGTGGAAACAGATGGGTTTTTATCATCAGAAACAGAATTAGCCGCCAACGTCTGAAGAACTATTTTTGAAAATATCCGTAAGCCGCGCGGTCAGAATTTCAGCAAAAATCTGACGTTCTGGAATTCTCTCAAAAATGGTGCCAAACTGTTGCAAACAATCCCCTGAACGGTTTTTCGGTGGAAACAGATGGGTTTTTATCATCAGAAACAGAATTAGCCGCCAACGTCTGAAGAACTATTTTTGAAAAAATCCCTAAGCCGCGCGGACAGAATTTCAGCAAAAATCTGACGTTCTGGAATTCTCTCAAAAATGGTGCCAAACTGATGCAAACGATCCCCTGAAAGCTTTTTCGCTGGAAACAGATGGGTTTTTATCATCAGAAACAGAACTAGCAACCGACGTCTGAACAACTTTTTTTGAAAAAATCCCTAAGCCGCGCGGTCAGAATTTCAGCAAAAATCTGACGTTCTGGAATTCTCTCAAAAATGGTGCCAAACTGTTGCAAACGATCCCTTGAAAGTTTTTTCGGTGGAAACAGATGGGTTTTTATCATCAGAAACAGAATTAGACGCCAACGTCTGAAGAACTATTTTTGAAAAAATCCATAAGCCGCGCGGTCAGAATTTCAGCAAAAATCTGACGTTCTGGAATTCTCTCAAAAATGGTGCCAAACTGTTGCAAACGATCCCCTGAAAGGTTTTTCGGTGGAAACAGATGGGTTCTTATCATCAGAAACAGAATTAGCCGCCGACGTCTGAACAACTTTTTTTGAAAAAATCCCTAAGCCGCGCGGTCAGAATTTCAGCAAAAATCTGACGTTCTGGAATTCTCTCAAAAATGCTTCCAAACTGTTGCAAACGATCCCCTGAAAGCTTTTTCGGTGGAAACAGATGGGTTTTTATCATCAGAAACAGAATTAGCCGCCAACATCTGAAGAACTATTTTTGAAAAAATCCCTAAGCCGCGCGGTCAGAATTTCAGCAAAAATCTGACGTTCTGGAATTCTCTCAAAAATGGTGCCAAACTGTTGCAAACGATCCCCTGAAAGCTTTTTCGGTGGAAACAGATGGGTTTTTATCATCAGAAACAGAATTAGCCGCCAACGTCTGAAGAACTATTTTTGAAAATATCCGTAAGCCGCGCGGTCAGAATTTCAGCAAAAATCTGACGTTCTGGAATTCTCTCAAAAATGGTGCCAAACTGTTGCAAACAATCCCCTGAACGGTTTTTCGGTGGAAACAGATGGGTTTTTATCATCAGAAACAGAATTAGCCGCCAACGTCTGAACAACTTTTTTTGAAAAAATCCCTAAGCCGCGCGGTCAGAATTTCAGCAAAAATCTGACGTTCTGGAATTCTCTCAAAAATGGTGCCAAACTGATGCAAACGATCCCCTGAAAGCGTTTTCGGTGGAAACAGATGGGTTTTTATCATCAGAAACAGAACTAGCAACCGACGTCTGAACAACTTTTTTTGAAAAAATCCCTAAGCCGCGCGGTCAGAATTTCAGCAAAAATCTGACGTTCTGGAATTCTCTCAAAAATGGTGCCAATCTGTTGCAAACGATCCCTTGAAAGGTTTTTCGGTGGAAACAGATGGGTTTTTATCATCAGAAACAGAATTAGACGCCAACGTCTGAAGAACTATTTTTGAAAAAATCCATAAGCCGCGCGGTCAGAATTTCAGCAAAAATCTGACGTTCTGGAATTCTCTCAAAAATGGTGCCAAACTGTTGCAAACGATCCCCTGAAAGCTTTTTCGGTGGAAACAGATGGGTTTTTATCATCAGAAACAGAATTAGCCGCCAACATCTGAAGAACTATTTTTGAAAAAATCCGTAAGCCGCGCGGTCAGAATTTCAGCAAAAATCTGACGTTCTGGAATTCTCTCAAAAATGGTGCCAAACTGTTGCAAACGATCCCCTGAAAGCTTTTTCGGTGGAAACAGATGGGTTTTTATCATCAGAAACAGAATTAGCCGCCAACGTCTGAAGAACTATTTTTGAAAAAATCCGTAAGCCGCGCGGTCAGAATTTCAGCAAAAATCTGACGTTCTGGAATTCTTTCAAAAATGGTGCCAAACTGTTGCAAACGATCCCCTTAAAGCTTTTTCGGTGGAAACAGATGGGTTTTTATCATCAGAAACAGAATTAGCCGCCAACGTCTGAACAACTATTTTTGAAAAAATCCCTAAGCCGCGCGGTCAGAATTTCAGCAAAAATCTGACGTTCTGGAATTCTCTCAAAAATGGTGCCAAACTGTTCCAAACAATCCCCTGAAAGGTTTTTCGGTGGAAACAGATGGGTTTTTATCATCAGAAACAGAATTAGCCGCTGACGTCTGAACAACTTTTTTTGAAAAAATCCCTAAGCCGCGCGGTCAGAATTTCAGCAAAAATCTGACGTTCTGGAATTCTCTCAAAAATGTTTCCAAACTGTTGCAAACGATCCCCTGAAAGCTTTTTCGGTGGAAACAGATGGGTTTTTATCATCAGAAACAGAATTAGCCGCCGACGTCTGAAGAACTATTTTTGAAAAAATCCCTAAGTCGCGCGGTCAGAATTTCAGCAAAAATCTGACGTTCTGGAATTCTCTCAAAAATGGTGCCAAACTGTTGCAAACAATCCCCTGAAAGGTTTTTGGGTGGAAACAGATGGGTTTTTATCATCAGAAACAGAATTGGCCCTCGACGTCTGAACAACTTTTTTTGAAAAAATCCCTAACCCGCGCGGTCAGAATTTCAGCAAAAATCTGACGTTCTGGAATTCTCTCAAAAATGGTGCCAAACTGTTGCAAACGATCCCCTGAAAGCTTTTTCGGTGGAAACAGATGGGTTTTTATCATTAGAAACAGAATTAGCCGCCGACGTCTGAACAACTTTTTTTGAAAAAATCCCTAAGCCGCGCGGTCAGAATTTCAGCAAAAAACTGACGTTCTGGAATTCTCTCAAAAATGGTGCCAAACTGTTGCAAACGATCCCCTGAAAGCTTTTTCGGTGGAAACAGATGGGTTCTTATCATCAGAAACAGAATTAGCCGCCGACGTCTGAACAACTTTTTTTGAAAAAATCCCTAAGCCGCGCGGTCAGAATTTCAGCAAAAATCTGACGTTCTGGAATTCTCTCAAAAATGGTGCCAAACTGTTGCAAACGATCCCTTGAAAGGTTTTTCGGTGGAAACAGATGGGTTTTTATCATCAGAAACAGAATTAGACGCCAACGTCTGAAGAACTATTTTTGAAAAAATCCCTAAGCCGCGCGGTCAGAATTTCAGCAAAAATCTGACGTTCTGGAATTCTCTCAAAAATGGTGCCAAACTGTTGCAAACAATCCCCTGAAAGGTTTTTCGGTGGAAACAGATGGGTTTTTATCATCAGAAACAGAATTAGCCGCTGACGTCTGAACAACTTTTTTTGAAAAAATCCCTAAGCCGCGCGGTCAGAATTTCAGCAAAAATCTGACGTTCTGGAATTCTCTCAAAAATGGTGCCAAAGTGTTGCAAACAATCCCCTGAAAGGTTTTTCGGTGGAAACAGATGGGTTTTTATCATTAGAAACAGAATTAGCCGCCGACGTCTGAACAACTTTTTTTGAAAAAATCCCTAAGCCGCGCGGTCAGAATTTCAGCAAAAATCTGACGTTCTGGAATTCTCTCAAAAATGGTGCCAAACTGTGGCAAACGATCCCCTGAAAGCTTTTTCGGTGGAAACAGATGGGTTCTTATCTTCAGAAACAGAATTGGCCCTCGACGTCTGAACAACTTTTTTTGAAAAAATCCCTAAGCCGCGCGGTCAGAATTTCAGCAAAAATCTGACGTTCTGGAATTCTCTCAAAAATGGTGCCAAACTGTTGCAAACGATCCCTTGAAAGCTTTTTCGGTGGAAACAGATGGGTTTTTATCATCAGAAACAGAATTAGCCGCCAACGTCTGAAGAACTATTTTTGAAAAAATTCGTAAGCCGCGCGGTCAGAATTTCAGCAAAAATCTGACGTTCTGGAATTCTCTCAAAAATGGTGCCAAACTGTTGCAAACAATCCCCTGAAAGGTTTTTCGGTGGAAACAGATGGGTTTTTATCATCAGAAACAGAATTAGCCGCCAACGTCTGAAGAACTATTTTTGAAAAAATCCGTAAGCCGGGCGGTCAGAATTTCAGCAAAAATCTGACGTTCTGGAATTCTCTCAAAAATGGTGCCAAACTGTTGCAAACGATCCCCTGAAAGCTTTTTCGGTGGAAACAGATGGGTTTTTATCATCAGAAACAGAATTAGCCGCCAACGTCTGAAGAACTATTTCTGAAAAAATCCGTAAGCCGCGCGGTCAGAATTTCAGCAAAAATCTGACGTTCTAGAATTCTCTCAAAAATGGTGCCAAACTGTTGCAAACAATCCCCTGAAAGGTTTTTCGGTGGAAACAGATGGGTTTTTATCATCAGAAACAGAATTAGCCGCCAACGTCTGAAGAACTATTTTTGAAAAAATCCGTAAGCCGCGCGGTCAGAATTTCAGCAAAAATCTGACGTTCTGGAATTCTCTCAAAAATGGTGCCAAACTGTTGCAAACGATCCCCTGAAAGCTTTTTCGATGGAAACAGATGGGTTTTTATCATCAGAAACTGAATTAGCCGCCGACGTCTGAACAACTTTTTTTGAAAAAATCCCTAAGCCGCGCGGTCAGAATTTCAGCAAAAATCTGACGTTCTGGAATTCTCTCAAAAATGGTGCCAAACGGTTGCAAACGATCCCTTGAAAGCTTTTTCGGTGGAAACAGATGGGTTTTTATCATCAGAAACAGAATTGGCCCTCGACGTCTGAACAACTTTTTTTGAAAAAATCCCTAACCCGCGCGGTCAGAATTTCAGCAAAAATCTGACGTTCTGGAATTCTCTCAAAAATGGTGCCAAACTGTTGCAAACGATCCCTTGAAAGCTTTTTCGGTGGAAACAGATGGGTTTTTATCATCAGAAACAGAATTAGCCGCGAACGTCTGAAGAACTATTTTTGACAAAATCCGTAAGCCGCGCGGTCAGAATTTCAGCAAAAATCTGACGTTCTAGAATTCTCTCAAAAATGGTGCCAAACTGTTGCAAACGATCCCTTGAAAGCTTTTTCGGTGGAAACAGATGGGTTTTTATCATCAGAAACAGAATTAGCCCCTGACGTCTGAAAAACTTTTTTTGAAAAAATCCCTAAGCCGCGCGTTCAGAATTTCAGCAAAAATATGACGTTCTGGAATTCTCTCAAAAATGTTTCCAAACTGTTGCAAACGTTCCCCTGAAAGCTTTTTCGGTGGAAACAGATGGGATTTTATCATCAGAAACAGAATTAGCCGCCGACGTCTGAACAACTTTTTTTGAAAAAATCCCTAAGCCGCGCGGTCAGAATTTCAGCAAAAATCTGACGTTCTGGAATTCTCTCAAAAATGGTGCCAAACTGTTGCAAACGATCCCTTGAAAGCTTTTTCGGTGGAAACAGATGGGTTTTTATCATCAGAAACAGAATTAGCCGCCAACGTCTGAAGAACTATTTTTGAAAAAATCCCTAAGCCGCGCGGTCAGAATTTCAGCAAAAATCTGACGTTCTGGAATTCTCTCAAAAATGGTGCCAAACTGTTGCAAACGATCCCCTGAAAGCTTTTTCGGTGGAAACAGATGGGTTTTTATCATGAGAAACAGAATTAGCCGCCAACGTCTGAAGAACTATTTCTGAAAAAATCCGTAAGCCGCGCGGTCAGAATTTCAGCAAAAATCTGACGTTCTAGAATTCTCTCAAAAATGGTGCCAAACTGTTGCAAACAATCCCCTGAAAGGTTTTTCGGTGGAAACAGATAGGTTTTTATCATCAGAAACAGAATTAGCCAACAACGTCTGAAGAACTATTTTTGAAAAAATCCCTAAGCCGCGCGGTCAGAATTTCAGCAAAAATCTGACGTTCTGGAATTCTCTCAAAAATGGTGCCAAACTGTTGCAAACGATCCCTTGAAAGCTTTTTCGGTGGAAACAGATGGGTTTTTATCATCAGAAACAGAATTAGCCGCCAACTTCTGAAGAACTATTTTTGAAAAAATCCCTAAGCCGCGCGGTCAGAATTTCAGCAAAAATCTGACGTTCTGGAATTCTCTCAAAAATGGTGCCAAACTGTTGCAAACGATCCCTTGAAAGCTTTTTCGGTGGAAACAGATGGGTTTTTATCATCAGAAACAGAATTAGCCGCGAACGTCTGAAGAACTATTTTTGACAAAATCCGTAAGCCGCGCGGTCAGAATTTCAGCAAAAATCTGACGTTCTAGAATTCTCTCAAAAATGGTGCCAAACTGTTGCAAACGATCCCTTGAAAGCTTTTTCGGTGGAAACAGATGGGTTTTTATCATCAGAAACAGAATTAGCCGCTGACGTCTGAAAAACTTTTTTGAAAAAATCCCTAAGCCGCGCGTTCAGAATTTCAGCAAAAATCTGACGTTCTGGAATTCTCTCAAAACTGGTGCCAAACTGTTGCAAACGATCCCCTGAAAGCTTTTTCGATGGAAACAGATGGGTTTTTATCATGAGAAACTGAATTAGCCGCCGACGTCTGAACAACTTTTTTTGAAAAAATCCCTAAGCCGCGCGGTCAGAATTTCAGAAAAAATCTTTCGTTCTGGAATTCTCTCAAAAATGGTGCCAAACTGTTGCAAACGATCCCTTGAAAGCTTTTTCGGTGGAAACAGATGGGTTTTTATCATCAGAAACAGAATTAGCCGCCAACCTCTGAAGAACTATTTTTGAAAAAATCCGTAAGCCGCGCGGTCAGAATTTCAGCAAAAATCTGACGTTCTGGAATTCTCTCAAAAATGGTGCCAAACTGTTGCAAACGATCCCTTGAAAGCTTTTTCGGTGGAAACAGATGGGTTTTTATCATCAGAAACAGAATTAGCCGCTGACGTCTGAAAAACTTTTTTGAAAAAATCCCTAAGCCGCGCGTTCAGAATTTCAGCAAAAATCTGACGTTCTGGAATTCTCTCAAAAATGGTGCCAAACTGTTGCAAACAATCCCCTGAAAGGTTTTTGGGTGGAAACAGATGGGTTTTTATCATCAGAAACAGAATTAGCCGCCGACGTCTGAAGAACTATTTTTGAAAAAATCCCTAAGCCGCGCGGTCAGAATTTCAGCAAAAATCTGACGTTCTGGAATTCTCTCAAAAATGGTGCCAAACTGTTGCAAACAATCCCCTGAAAGGTTTTTGGGTGGAAACAGATGGGTTATTATCATCAGAAACAGAATTAGCCGCCAACGTCTGAACAACTATTTTTGAAAAAATCCGTAAGCCGCGCGGTCAGAATTTCAGCAAAAATCTGACGTTCTGGAATTCTCTCAAAAATGGTGCCAAACTGTTGCAAACGATCCCCTTAAAGCGTTTTCGGTGGAAACAGATGGGTTTTTATCATCAGAAACAGAATTAGCCGCCAACGTCTGAAGAACTATTTTTGAAAAAATCCGTAAGCCGCGCGGTCAGAATTTCAGCAAAAATCTGACGTACTGGAATTCTCTCAAAAATGGTGCCAAACTGTTGCAAACAATCCCCTGAAAGGTTTTTCGGTGGAAACAGATGGGTTTTTATCATCAGAAACAGAATTAGCCGCTGACGTCTGAACAACTTTTTTTGAAAAAATCCCTAAGCCGCGCGGTCAGAATTTCAGCAAAAATCTGACGTTCTGGAATTCTCTCAAAAATGGTGCCAAACTGTTGCAAACGATCCCCTGAAAGCTTTTTCGATGGAAACAGATGGGTTTTTATCATCAGAAACAGAATTAGCCGCCGACGTCTGAACAACTTTTTTTGAAAAAGTCCCTAAGCCGCGCGGTCAGAATTTCAGCAAAAATCTGACGTTCTGGAATTCTCTCAAAAATGGTGCCAAACTGTTGCAAACGATCCCTTGAAAGCTTTTTCGGTGGAAACAGATGGGTTTTTATCATCAGATACAGAATTAGCCGCGAACGTCTGAAGAACTATTTTTGACAAAATCCGTAAGCCGCGCGGTCAGAATTTCAGCAAAAATCTGACGTTCTAGAATTCTCTCAAAAATGGTGCCAAACTGTTGCAAACGATCCCTTGAAAGCTTTTTCGGTGGAAACAGAAGGGTTTTTATCATCAGAAACAGAATTAGCCGCTGACGTCTGAACAACTTTTTTTGAAAAAATCCCTAAGCCGCGCGGTCAGAATTTCAGCAAAAATCTGACGTTCTGGAATTCTCTCAAAACTGGTGCCAAACTGTTGCAAACGATCCCCTGAAAGCTTTTTCGATGGAAACAGATGGGTTTTTATCATGAGAAACTGAATTAGCCGCCGACGTCTGAACAACTTTTTTTGAAAAAATCCCTAAGCCGCGCGGTCAGAATTTCAGAAAAAATCTTTCGTTCTGGAATTCTCTCAAAAATGGTGCCAAACTGTTGCAAACGATCCCTTGAAAGCTTTTTCGGTGGAAACAGATGGGTTTTTATCATCAGAAACAGAATTAGCCGCCAACCTCTGAAGAACTATTTTTGAAAAAATCCGTAAGCCGCGCGGTCAGAATTTCAGCAAAAATCTGACGTTCTGGAATTCTCTCAAAAATGGTGCCAAACTGTTGCAAACGATCCCTTGAAAGCTTTTTCGGTGGAAACAGATGGGTTTTTATCATCAGAAACAGAATTAGCCGCTGACGTCTGAAAAACTTTTTTGAAAAAATCCCTAAGCCGCGCGTTCAGAATTTCAGCAAAAATCTGACGTTCTGGAATTCTCTCAAAAATGGTGCCAAACTGTTGCAAACAATCCCCTGAAAGGTTTTTGGGTGGAAACAGATGGGTTTTTATCATCAGAAACAGAATTAGCCGCCAACGTCTGAAGAACTATTTTTGAAAAAATCCCTAAGCCGCGCGGTCAGAATTTCAGCAAAAATCTGACGTTCTGGAATTCTCTCAAAAATGGTGCCAAACTGTTGCAAACGATCCCCTGAAAGCTTTTTCGGTGGAAACAGATGGGTTTTTATCAACAGAAACAGAATTAGCCGCTGACGTCTGAACAACTTTTTTTGACAAAATCCGTAAGCCGCGCGGTCAGAATTTCAGCAAAAATCTGACGTTCTAGAATTCTCTCAAAAATGGTGCCAAACTGTTGCAAACGATCCCTTGAAAGCTTTTTCGGTGGAAACAGAAGGGTTTTTATCATCAGAAACAGAATTAGCCGCCGACGTCTGAACAACTTTTTTTGAAAAAATCCCTAAGCCGCGCGGTCACAATTTCAGCAAAAATCTGACGTTCTGGAATTCTATCAAAAATGGTGCCAAACTGTTGCAAACGATCCCCTGAAAGCTTTTTCGGTGGAAACAGATGGGTTTTTATCATCAGAAACAGAATTAGCCACCGACGTCTGAACAACTTTTTTTGAAAAAATCCCTAAGCCGCGCGGTCAGAATTTCAGCAAAAATCTGACGTTCTGGAATTCTCTCAAAAATGGTGCCAAACTGTTGCAAACGATCCCTTGAAAGCTTTTTCGGTGGAAACAGATGGGTTTTTATCATCAGAAACAGAATTAGCCGCCAACGTCTGAAGAACTATTTTTGAAAAAATCCCTAAGCCGCGCGGTCAGAATTTCAGCAAAAATCTGACGTTCTGGAATTCTCTCAAAAATGGTGCCAAACTGTTGCAAACGATCCTCTGAAAGGTTTTTCGGTGGAAACAGATGGGTTTTTATCATCAGAAACAGAATTAGCCGCTGACGTCTGAACAACTTTTTTTGAAAAAATCCCTAAGCCGCGCGGTCAGAATTTCAGCAAAAATCTGACGTTCTAGAATTCTCTCAAAAATGGTGCCAAACTGTTGCAAACGATCCCTTGAAAGCTTTTTCGGTAGAAACAGAAGGGTTTTTATCATCAGAAACAGAATTAGCCGCCGACGTCTGAACAACTTTTTTTGAAAAAATCCCTAAGCCGCGCGGTCACAATTTCAGCAAAAATCTGACGTTCTGGAATTCTATCAAAAATGGTGCCAAACTGTTGCAAACGATCCCTTGAAAGCTTTTTCGGTGGAAACAGATGGGTTTTTATCATCAGAAACAGAATTAGCCGCCAACGTCTGAAGAACTATTTTTGAAAAAATCCCTAAGCCGCGCGGTCAGAATTTCAGCAAAAATCTGACGTTCTGGAATTCTCTCAAAAATGGTGCCAAACTGTTGCAAACGATCCTCTGAAAGGTTTTTCGGTGGAAACAGATGGGTTTTTATCATCAGAAACAGAATTAGCCGCTGACGTCTGAACAACTTTTTTTGAAAAAATCCCTAAGCCGCGCGGTCAGAATTTCAGCAAAAATCTGACGTTCTAGAATTCTCTCAAAAATGGTGCCAAACTGTTGCAAACGATCCCTTGAAAGCTTTTTCGGTGGAAACAGAAGGGTTTTTATCATCAGAAACAGAATTAGCCGCCGACGTCTGAACAACTTTTTTTGAAAAAATCCCTAAGCCGCGCGGTCACAATTTCAGCAAAAATCTGACGTTCTGGAATTCTCTCAAAAATGGTGCCAAACTGTTGCAAACGATCCCCTGAAAGCTTTTTCGGTGGAAACAGATGGGTTTTTATCATCAGAAACAGAATTAGCCGCCGACGTCTGAACAACTTTTTTTGAAAAAATCCCTAAGCCGCGCGGTCAGAATTTCAGCAAAAATCTGACGTTCTGGAATTCTCTCAAAAATGGTGCCAAACTGTTGCAAACGATCCCTTGAAAGCTTTTTCGGTGGAAACAGATGGGTTTTTATCATCAGAAACAGAATTAGCCGCCGACGTCTGAACAACTTTTTTTGAAAAAGTCCCTAAGCCGCGCGGTCAGAATTTCAGCAAAAATCTGACGTTCTGGAATTCTCTCAAAAATGGTGCCAAACTGTTGCAAACGATCCCTTGAAAGCTTTTTCGGTGGAAACAGATGGGTTTTTATCATCAGAAACAGAATTAGCCGCGAACGTCTGAAGAACTATTTTTGACAAAATCCGTAAGCCGCGCGGTCAGAATTTCAGCAAAAATCTGACGTTCTAGAATTCTCTCAAAAATGGTGCCAAACTGTTGCAAACGATCCCTTGAAAGCTTTTTCGGTGGAAACAGAAGGGTTTTTATCATCAGAAACAGAATTAGCCGCCGACGTCTGAACAACTTTTTTTGAAAAAATCCCTAAGCCGCGCGGTCAGAATTTCAGCAAAAATCTGACGTTCTGGAATTCTATCAAAAATGGTGCCAAACTGTTGCAAACGATCCCCTGAAAGCTTTTTCGGTGGAAACAGATGGGTTTTTATCATCAGAAACAGAATTAGCCGCTGACGTCTGAAAAACTTTTTTTGAAAAAATCCCTAAGCCGCGCGTTCAGAATTTCAGCAAAAATCTGACGTTCTGGAATTCTCTCAAAAATGTTTCCAAACTGTTGCAAACGATCCCCTGAAAGCTTTTTCGGTGGAAACAGATGGGATTTTATCATCAGAAACAGAATTAGCCGCCGACGTCTGAACAACTTTTTTTGAAAAAATCCCTAAGCCGCGCGGTCAGAATTTCAGCAAAAATCTGACGTTCTGGAATTCTCTCAAAAATGGTGCCAAACTGTTGAAAACGATCCCTTGAAAGCTTTTTCGGTGGAAACAGATGGGTTTTTATCATCAGAAACAGAATTAGCCGCCGACGTCTGAAGAACTATTTTTGAAAAAATCCCTAAGCCGCGCGGTCAGAATTTCAGCAAAAATCTGACGTTCTGGAATTCTCTCAAAAATGGTGCCAAACTGTTGCAAACAATCCCCTGAAAGGTTTTTGGGTGGAAACAGATGGGTTTTTATCATCAGAAACAGAATTAGCCGCTGACGTCTGAACAACTTTTTTTGAAAAAATCCCTAAGCCGCGCGGTCAGAATTTCAGCAAAAATCTGACGTTCTGGAATTCTCTCAAAAATGTTTCCAAACTGTTGCAAACGATCCCCTGAAAGCTTTTTCGGTGGAAACAGTTGGGTTTTTATCATCAGAAACAGAATTAGCCGCCGACGTCTGAACAACTTTTTTTGAAAAAATCCCTAAGCCGCGCGGTCAGAATTTCAGCAAAAATCTGACGTTCTGGAATTCTCTCAAAAATGGTGCCAAACTGTTGCAAACGATCCCTTGAAAGCTTTTTCGGTGGAAACAGATGGGTTTTTATCATCAGAAACAGAATTAGCCGCCAACGTCTGAACAACTATTTTTGAAAAAATCCGTAAGCCGCGCGGTCAGAATTTCAGCAAAAATCTGACGTTCTGGAATTCTCTCAAAAATGGTGCCAAACTGTTGCAAACGATCCCCTTAAAGCTTTTTCGGTGGAAACAGATGGGTTTTTATCATCAGAAACAGAATTAGCCGCCAACGTCTGAAGAACTATTTTTGAAAAAATCCCTAAGCCGCGCGGTCAGAATTTCAGCAAAAATCTGACGTTCTGGAATTCTCTCAAAAATGGTGCCAAACTGTTGCAAACAATCCCCTGAAAGGTTTTTCGGTGGAAACAGATGGGTTTTTATCATCAGAAACAGAATTAGCCGCCAACATCTGAAGAACTTTTTTTGAAAAAATCCCTAAGCCGCGCGGTCAGAATTTCAGCAAAAATCTGACGTTCTGGAATTCTCTCAAAAATGGTGCCAAACTGTTGCAAACGATCCCCTGAAAGCTTTTTCGGTGGAAACAGATGGGTTTTTATCATCAGAAACAGAATTAGCCGCCGACGTCTGAACAACTTTTTTTGAAAAAGTCCCTAAGCCGCGCGGTCAGAATTTCAGCAAAAATCTGACGTTCTGGAATTCTCTCAAAAATGGTGCCAAACTGTTGCAAACGATCCCTTGAAAGCTTTTTCGGTGGAAACAGATGGGTTTTTATCATCAGAAACAGAATTAGCCGCGAACGTCTGAAGAACTATTTTTGACAAAATCCGTAAGCCGCGCGGTCAGAATTTCAGCAAAAATCTGACGTTCTAGAATTCTCTCAAAAATGGTGCCAAACTGTTGCAAACGATCCCTTGAAAGCTTTTTCGGTGGAAACAGAAGGGTTTTTATCATCAGAAACAAAATTAGCCGCCGACGTCTGAACAACTTTTTTTGAAAAAATCCCTAAGCCGCACGGTCAGAATTTCAGCAAAAATCTGACGTTCTGGAATTCTATCAAAAATGGTGCCAAACTGTTGCAAACGATCCCCTGAAAGCTTTTTCGGTGGAAACAGATGGGTTTTTATCAACAGAAACAGAATTAGCCGCTGACGTCTGAACAACTTTTTTTGACAAAATCCGTAAGCCGCGCGGTCAGAATTTCAGCAAAAATCTGACGTTCTAGAATTCTCTCAAAAATGGTGCCAAACTGTTGCAAACGATCCCTTGAAAGCTTTTTCGGTGGAAACAGAAGGGTTTTTATCATCAGAAACAGAATTAGCCGCCGACGTCTGAACAACTTTTTTTGAAAAAATCCCTAAGCCGCGCGGTCACAATTTCAGCAAAAATCTGACGTTCTGGAATTCTATCAAAAATGGTGCCAAACTGTTGCAAACGATCCCCTGAAAGCTTTTTCGGTGGAAACAGATGGGTTTTTATCATCAGAAACAGAATTAGCCACCGACGTCTGAACAACTTTTTTTGAAAAAATCCCTAAGCCGCGCGGTCAGAATTTCAGCAAAAATCTGACGTTCTGGAATTCTCTCAAAAATGGTGCCAAACTGTTGCAAACGATCCCTTGAAAGCTTTTTCGGTGGAAACAGATGGGTTTTTATCATCAGAAACAGAATTAGCCGCCAACGTCTGAAGAACTATTTTTGAAAAAATCCCTAAGCCGCGCGGTCAGAATTTCAGCAAAAATCTGACGTTCTGGAATTCTCTCAAAAATGGTGCCAAACTGTTGCAAACGATCCTCTGAAAGGTTTTTCGGTGGAAACAGATGGGTTTTTATCATCAGAAACAGAATTAGCCGCTGACGTCTGAACAACTTTTTTTGAAAAAATCCCTAAGCCGCGCGGTCAGAATTTCAGCAAAAATCTGACGTTCTAGAATTCTCTCAAAAATGGTGCCAAACTGTTGCAAACGATCCCTTGAAAGCTTTTTCGGTAGAAACAGAAGGGTTTTTATCATCAGAAACAGAATTAGCCGCCGACGTCTGAACAACTTTTTTTGAAAAAATCCCTAAGCCGCGCGGTCACAATTTCAGCAAAAATCTGACGTTCTGGAATTCTATCAAAAATGGTGCCAAACTGTTGCAAACGATCCCTTGAAAGCTTTTTCGGTGGAAACAGATGGGTTTTTATCATCAGAAACAGAATTAGCCGCCAACGTCTGAAGAACTATTTTTGAAAAAATCCCTAAGCCGCGCGGTCAGAATTTCAGCAAAAATCTGACGTTCTGGAATTCTCTCAAAAATGGTGCCAAACTGTTGCAAACGATCCTCTGAAAGGTTTTTCGGTGGAAACAGATGGGTTTTTATCATCAGAAACAGAATTAGCCGCTGACGTCTGAACAACTTTTTTTGAAAAAATCCCTAAGCCGCGCGGTCACAATTTCAGCAAAAATCTGACGTTCTGGAATTCTATCAAAAATGGTGCCAAACTGTTGCAAACGATCCCCTGAAAGCTTTTTCGGTGGAAACAGATGGGTTTTTATCATCAGAAACAGAATTAGCCGCCGACGTCTGAACAACTTTTTTTGAAAAAATCCCTAAGCCGCGCGGTCAGAATTTCAGCAAAAATCTGACGTTCTGGAATTCTCTCAAAAATGGTGCCAAACTGTTGCAAACGATCCCTTGAAAGCTTTTTCGGTGGAAACAGATGGGTTTTTATCATCAGAAACAGAATTAGCCGCGAACGTCTGAAGAACTATTTTTGACAAAATCCGTAAGCCGCGCGGTCAGAATTTCAGCAAAAATCTGACGTTCTAGAATTCTCTCAAAAATGGTGCCAAACTGTTGCAAACGATCCCTTGAAAGCTTTTTCGGTGGAAACAGAAGGGTTTTTATCATCAGAAACAAAATTAGCCGCCGACGTCTGAACAACTTTTTTTGAAAAAATCCCTAAGCCGCACGGTCAGAATTTCAGCAAAAATCTGACGTTCTGGAATTCTATCAAAAATGGTGCCAAACTGTTGCAAACGATCCCCTGAAAGCTTTTTCGGTGGAAACAGATGGGTTTTTATCAACAGAAACAGAATTAGCCGCTGACGTCTGAACAACTTTTTTTGACAAAATCCGTAAGCCGCGCGGTCAGAATTTCAGCAAAAATCTGACGTTCTAGAATTCTCTCAAAAATGGTGCCAAACTGTTGCAAACGATCCCTTGAAAGCTTTTTCGGTGGAAACAGAAGGGTTTTTATCATCAGAAACAGAATTAGCCGCCGACGTCTGAACAACTTTTTTTGAAAAAATCCCTAAGCCGCGCGGTCACAATTTCAGCAAAAATCTGACGTTCTGGAATTCTATCAAAAATGGTGCCAAACTGTTGCAAACGATCCCCTGAAAGCTTTTTCGGTGGAAACAGATGGGTTTTTATCATCAGAAACAGAATTAGCCACCGACGTCTGAACAACTTTTTTTGAAAAAATCCCTAAGCCGCGCGGTCAGAATTTCAGCAAAAATCTGACGTTCTGGAATTCTCTCAAAAATGGTGCCAAACTGTTGCAAACGATCCCTTGAAAGCTTTTTCGGTGGAAACAGATGGGTTTTTATCATCAGAAACAGAATTAGCCGCCAACGTCTGAAGAACTATTTTTGAAAAAATCCCTAAGCCGCGCGGTCAGAATTTCAGCAAAAATCTGACGTTCTGGAATTCTCTCAAAAATGGTGCCAAACTGTTGCAAACGATCCTCTGAAAGGTTTTTCGGTGGAAACAGATGGGTTTTTATCATCAGAAACAGAATTAGCCGCTGACGTCTGAACAACTTTTTTTGAAAAAATCCCTAAGCCGCGCGGTCAGAATTTCAGCAAAAATCTGACGTTCTAGAATTCTCTCAAAAATGGTGCCAAACTGTTGCAAACGATCCCTTGAAAGCTTTTTCGGTAGAAACAGAAGGGTTTTTATCATCAGAAACAGAATTAGCCGCCGACGTCTGAACAACTTTTTTTGAAAAAATCCCTAAGCCGCGCGGTCACAATTTCAGCAAAAATCTGACGTTCTGGAATTCTATCAAAAATGGTGCCAAACTGTTGCAAACGATCCCTTGAAAGCTTTTTCGGTGGAAACAGATGGGTTTTTATCATCAGAAACAGAATTAGCCGCCAACGTCTGAAGAACTATTTTTGAAAAAATCCCTAAGCCGCGCGGTCAGAATTTCAGCAAAAATCTGACGTTCTGGAATTCTCTCAAAAATGGTGCCAAACTGTTGCAAACGATCCTCTGAAAGGTTTTTCGGTGGAAACAGATGGGTTTTTATCATCAGAAACAGAATTAGCCGCTGACGTCTGAACAACTTTTTTTGAAAAAATCCCTAAGCCGCGCGGTCACAATTTCAGCAAAAATCTGACGTTCTGGAATTCTATCAAAAATGGTGCCAAACTGTTGCAAACGATCCCCTGAAAGCTTTTTCGGTGGAAACAGATGGGTTTTTATCATCAGAAACAGAATTAGCCGCCGACGTCTGAACAACTTTTTTTGAAAAAATCCCTAAGCCGCGCGGTCAGAATTTCAGCAAAAATCTGACGTTCTGGAATTCTCTCAAAAATGGTGCCAAACTGTTGCAAACGATCCCTTGAAAGCTTTTTCGGTGGAAACAGATGGGTTTTTATCATCAGAAACAGAATTAGCCGCCAACGTCTGAAGAACTATTTTTGAAAAAATCCCTAAGCCGCGCGGTCAGAATTTCAGCAAAAATCTGACGTTCTGGAATTCTCTCAAAAATGGTGCCAAACTGTTGCAAACGATCCTCTGAAAGGTTTTTCGGTGGAAACAGATGGGTTTTTATCATCAGAAACAGAATTAGCCGCTGACGTCTGAACAACTTTTTTTGAAAAAATCCCTAAGCCGCGCGGTCAGAATTTCAGCAAAAATCTGACGTTCTGGAATTCTCTCAAAAATGGTGCCAAACTGTTGCAAACGATCCCCTGAAAGCTTTTTCGGTGGAAACAGATGGGTTTTTATCATCAGAAACAGAATTAGCCGCCGACGTCTGAACAACTTTTTTTGAAAAAGTCCCTAAGCCGCGCGGTCAGAATTTCAGCAAAAATCTGACGTTCTGGAATTCTCTCAAAAATGGTGCCAAACTGTTGCAAACGATCCCTTGAAAGCTTTTTCGGTGGAAACAGATGGGTTTTTATCAACAGAAACAGAATTAGCCGCTGACGTCTGAACAACTTTTTTTGACAAAATCCGTAAGCCGCGCGGTCAGAATTTCAGCAAAAATCTGACGTTCTAGAATTCTCTCAAAAATGGTGCCAAACTGTTGCAAACGATCCCTTGAAAGCTTTTTCGGTGGAAACAGAAGGGTTTTTATCATCAGAAACAGAATTAGCCGCCGACGTCTGAACAACTTTTTTTGAAAAAATCCCTAAGCCGCGCGGTCACAATTTCAGCAAAAATCTGACGTTCTGGAATTCTATCAAAAATGGTGCCAAACTGTTGCAAACGATCCCCTGAAAGCTTTTTCGGTGGAAACAGATGGGTTTTTATCATCAGAAACAGAATTAGCCACCGACGTCTGAACAACTTTTTTTGAAAAAATCCCTAAGCCGCGCGGTCAGAATTTCAGCAAAAATCTGACGTTCTGGAATTCTCTCAAAAATGGTGCCAAACTGTTGCAAACGATCCCTTGAAAGCTTTTTCGGTGGAAACAGATGGGTTTTTATCATCAGAAACAGAATTAGCCGCCAATGTCTGAAGAACTATTTTTGAAAAAATCCCTAAGCCGCGCGGTCAGAATTTCAGCAAAAATCTGACGTTCTGGAATTCTCTCAAAAATGGTGCCAAACTGTTGCAAACGATCCTCTGAAAGGTTTTTCGGTGGAAACAGATGGGTTTTTATCATCAGAAACAGAATTAGCCGCTGACGTCTGAACAACTTTTTTTGAAAAAATCCCTAAGCCGCGCGGTCAGAATTTCAGCAAAAATCTGACGTTCTAGAATTCTCTCAAAAATGGTGCCAAACTGTTGCAAACGATCCCTTGAAAGCTTTTTCGGTAGAAACAGAAGGGTTTTTATCATCAGAAACAGAATTAGCCGCCGACGTCTGAACAACTTTTTTTGAAAAAATCCCTAAGCCGCGCGGTCACAATTTCAGCAAAAATCTGACGTTCTGGAATTCTATCAAAAATGGTGCCAAACTGTTGCAAACGATCCCTTGAAAGCTTTTTCGGTGGAAACAGATGGGTTTTTATCATCAGAAACAGAATTAGCCGCCAACGTCTGAAGAACTATTTTTGAAAAAATCCCTAAGCCGCGCGGTCAGAATTTCAGCAAAAATCTGACGTTCTGGAATTCTCTCAAAAATGGTGCCAAACTGTTGCAAACGATCCTCTGAAAGGTTTTTCGGTGGAAACAGATGGGTTTTTATCATCAGAAACAGAATTAGCCGCTGACGTCTGAACAACTTTTTTTGAAAAAATCCCTAAGCCGCGCGGTCACAATTTCAGCAAAAATCTGACGTTCTGGAATTCTATCAAAAATGGTGCCAAACTGTTGCAAACGATCCCCTGAAAGCTTTTTCGGTGGAAACAGATGGGTTTTTATCATCAGAAACAGAATTAGCCGCCGACGTCTGAACAACTTTTTTTGAAAAAATCCCTAAGCCGCGCGGTCAGAATTTCAGCAAAAATCTGACGTTCTGGAATTCTCTCAAAAATGGTGCCAAACTGTTGCAAACGATCCCTTGAAAGCTTTTTCGGTGGAAACAGATGGGTTTTTATCATCAGAAACAGAATTAGCCGCCAACGTCTGAAGAACTATTTTTGAAAAAATCCCTAAGCCGCGCGGTCAGAATTTCAGCAAAAATCTGACGTTCTGGAATTCTCTCAAAAATGGTGCCAAACTGTTGCAAACGATCCTCTGAAAGGTTTTTCGGTGGAAACAGATGGGTTTTTATCATCAGAAACAGAATTAGCCGCTGACGTCTGAACAACTTTTTTTGAAAAAATCCCTAAGCCGCGCGGTCAGAATTTCAGCAAAAATCTGACGTTCTGGAATTCTCTCAAAAATGGTGCCAAACTGTTGCAAACGATCCCCTGAAAGCTTTTTCGGTGGAAACAGATGGGTTTTTATCATCAGAAACAGAATTAGCCGCCGACGTCTGAACAACTTTTTTTGAAAAAGTCCCTAAGCCGCGCGGTCAGAATTTCAGCAAAAATCTGACGTTCTGGAATTCTCTCAAAAATGGTGCCAAACTGTTGCAAACGATCCCTTGAAAGCTTTTTCGGTGGAAACAGATGGGTTTTTATCATCAGAAACAGAATTAGCCGCGAACGTCTGAAGAACTATTTTTGACAAAATCCGTAAGCCGCGCGGTCAGAATTTCAGCAAAAATCTGACGTTCTAGAATTCTCTCAAAAATGGTGCCAAACTGTTGCAAACAATCCCCTGAAAGGTTTTTCGGTGGAAACAGAAGGGTTTTTATCATCAGAAACAGAATTAGCCGCCGACGTCTGAACAACTTTTTTTGAAAAAATCCCTAAGCCGCACGGTCAGAATTTCAGCAAAAATCTGACGTTCTGGAATTCTATCAAAAATGGTGCCAAACTGTTGCAAACGATCCCCTGAAAGCTTTTTCGGTGGAAACAGATGGGTTTTTATCAACAGAAACAGAATTAGCCGCTGACGTCTGAACAACTTTTTTTGAAAAAATCCCTAAGCCGCGCGGTCAGAATTTCAGCAAAAATCTGACGTTCTGGAATTCTCTCAAAAATGGTGCCAAACTGTTGCAAACGATCCCTTGAAAGCTTTTTCGGTGGAAACAGATGGGTTTTTATCATCAGAAACAGAATTAGCCGCGAACGTCTGAAGAACTATTTTTGACAAAATCCGTAAGCCGCGCGGTCAGAATTTCAGCAAAAATCTGACGTTCTAGAATTCTCTCAAAAATGGTGCCAAACTGTTGCAAACGATCCCTTGAAAGCTTTTTCGGTGGAAACAGAAGGGTTTTTATCATCAGAAACAGAATTAGCCGCCGACGTCTGAACAACTTTTTTTGAAAAAATCCCTAAGCCGCGCGGTCAGAATTTCAGCAAAAATCTGACGTTCTGGAATTCTATCAAAAGTGGTGCCAAACTGTTGCAAACGATCCCCTGAAAGCTTTTTCGCTGGAAACAGATGGGTTTTTATCATCAGAAACAGAATTAGCCGCCGACGTCTGAAGAACTATTTTTGAAAAAATCCCTAAGTCGCGCGGTCAGAATTTCAGCAAAAATCTGACGTTCTGGAATTCTCTCAAAAATGGTGCCAAACTGTTGCAAACAATCCCCTGAAAGGTTTTTGGGTGGAAACAGATGGGTTTTTATCATCAGAAACAGAATTGGCCCTCGACGTCTGAACAACTTTTTTTGAAAAAATCCCTAACCCGCGCGGTCAGAATTTCAGCAAAAATCTGACGTTCTGGAATTCTCTCAAAAATGGTGCCAAACTGTTGCAAACGATCCCCTGAAAGCTTTTTCGGTGGAAACAGATGGGTTTTTATCATTAGAAACAGAATTAGCCGCCGACGTCTGAACAACTTTTTTTGAAAAAATCCCTAAGCCGCGCGGTCAGAATTTCAGCAAAAATCTGACGTTCTGGAATTCTCTCAAAAATGGTGCCAAACTGTTGCAAACGATCCCCTGAAAGCTTTTTCGGTGGAAACAGATGGGTTCTTATCATCAGAAACAGAATTAGCCGCCGACGTCTGAACAACTTTTTTTGAAAAAATCCCTAAGCCGCGCGGTCAGAATTTCAGCAAAAATCTGACGTTCTGGAATTCTCTCAAAAATGGTGCCAAACTGTTGCAAACGATCCCTTGAAAGCTTTTTCGGTGGAAACAGATGGGTTTTTATCATCAGAAACAGAATTAGCCGCCAACGTCTGAACAACTATTTTTGAAAAAATCCGTAAGCCGCGCGGTCAGAATTTCAGCAAAAATCTGACGTTCTGGAATTCTCTCAAAAATGGTGCCAAACTGTTGCAAACGATCCCCTTAAAGCTTTTTCGGTGGAAACAGATGGGTTTTTATCATCAGAAACAGAATTAGCCGCCAACGTCTGAAGAACTATTTTTGAAAAAATCCCTAAGCCGCGCGGTCAGAATTTCAGCAAAAATCTGACGTTCTGGAATTCTCTCAAAAATGGTGCCAAACTGTTGCAAACAATCCCCTGAAAGGTTTTTCGGTGGAAACAGATGGGTTTTTATCATCAGAAACAGAATTAGCCGCTGACGTCTGAACAACTTTTTTTGAAAAAATCCCTAAGCCGCGCGGTCAGAATTTCAGCAAAAATCTGACGTTCTGGAATTCTCTCAAAAATGGTGCCAAACTGTTGCAAACGATCCCCTGAAAGCTTTTCCGGTGGAAACAGATGGGTTTTTATCATCAGAAACAGAATTAGCCGCCGACGTCTGAACAACTTTTTTTGAAAAAGTCCCTAAGCCGCGCGGTCAGAATTTCAGCAAAAATCTGACGTTCTGGAATTCTCTCAAAAATGGTGCCAAACTGTTGCAAACGATCCCTTGAAAGCTTTTTCGGTGGAAACAGATGGGTTTTTATCATCAGAAACAGAATTAGCCGCGAACGTCTGAAGAACTATTTTTGACAAAATCCGTAAGCCGCGCGGTCAGAATTTCAGCAAAAATCTGACGTTCTAGAATTCTCTCAAAAATGGTGCCAAACTGTTGCAAACGATCCCTTGAAAGCTTTTTCGGTGGAAACAGAAGGGTTTTTATCATCAGAAACAGAATTAGCCGCCGACGTCTGAACAACTTTTTTTGAAAAAATCCCTAAGCCGCACGGTCAGAATTTCAGCAAAAATCTGACGTTCTGGAATTCTATCAAAAATGGTGCCAAACTGTTGCAAACGATCCCCTGAAAGCTTTTTCGGTGGAAACAGATGGGTTTTTATCAACAGAAACAGAATTAGCCGCTGACGTCTGAACAACTTTTTTTGACAAAATCCGTAAGCCGCGCGGTCAGAATTTCAGCAAAAATCTGACGTTCTAGAATTCTCTCAAAAATGGTGCCAAACTGTTGCAAACGATCCCTTGAAAGCTTTTTCGGTGGAAACAGAAGGGTTTTTATCATCAGAAACAGAATTAGCCGCCGACGTCTGAACAACTTTTTTTGAAAAAATCCCTAAGCCGCGCGGTCACAATTTCAGCAAAAATCTGACGTTCTGGAATTCTACCAAAAATGGTGCCAAACTGTTGCAAACGATCCCCTGAAAGCTTTTTCGGTGGAAACAGATGGGTTTTTATCATCAGAAACAGAATTAGCCACCGACGTCTGAACAACTTTTTTTGAAAAAATCCCTAAGCCGCGCGGTCAGAATTTCAGCAAAAATCTGACGTTCTGGAATTCTCTCAAAAATGGTGCCAAACTGTTGCAAACGATCCCTTGAAAGCTTTTTCGGTGGAAACAGATGGGTTTTTATCATCAGAAACAGAATTAGCCGCCAACGTCTGAAGAACTATTTTTGAAAAAATCCCTAAGCCGCGCGGTCAGAATTTCAGCAAAAATCTGACGTTCTGGAATTCTCTCAAAAATGGTGCCAAACTGTTGCAAACGATCCTCTGAAAGGTTTTTCGGTGGAAACAGATGGGTTTTTATCATCAGAAACAGAATTAGCCGCTGACGTCTGAACAACTTTTTTTGAAAAAATCCCTAAGCCGCGCGGTCAGAATTTCAGCAAAAATCTGACGTTCTAGAATTCTCTCAAAAATGGTGCCAAACTGTTGCAAACGATCCCTTGAAAGCTTTTTCGGTAGAAACAGAAGGGTTTTTATCATCAGAAACAGAATTAGCCGCCGACGTCTGAACAACTTTTTTTGAAAAAATCCCTAAGCCGCGCGGTCACAATTTCAGCAAAAATCTGACGTTCTGGAATTCTATCAAAAATGGTGCCAAACTGTTGCAAACGATCCCTTGAAAGCTTTTTCGGTGGAAACAGATGGGTTTTTATCATCAGAAACAGAATTAGCCGCCAACGTCTGAAGAACTATTTTTGAAAAAATCCCTAAGCCGCGCGGTCAGAATTTCAGCAAAAATCTGACGTTCTGGAATTCTCTCAAAAATGGTGCCAAACTGTTGCAAACGATCCTCTGAAAGGTTTTTCGGTGGAAACAGATGGGTTTTTATCATCAGAAGCAGAATTAGCCGCTGACGTCTGAACAACTTTTTTTGAAAAAATCCCTAAGCCGCGCGGTCAGAATTTCAGCAAAAATCTGACGTTCTAGAATTCTCTCAAAAATGGTGCCAAACTGTTGCAAACGATCCCTTGAAAGCTTTTTCGGTGGAAACAGAAGGGTTTTTATCATCAGAAACAGAATTAGCCGCCGACGTCTGAACAACTTTTTTTGAAAAAATCCTTAAGCCGCGCGGTCACAATTTCAGCAAAAATCTGACGTTCTGGAATTCTATCAAAAATGGTGCCAAACTGTTGCAAACGATCCCCTGAAAGCTTTTTCGGTGGAAACAGATGGGTTTTTATCATCAGAAACAGAATTAGCCGCCGACGTCTGAACAACTTTTTTTGAAAAAATCCCTAAGCCGCGCGGTCAGAATTTCAGCAAAAATCTGACGTTCTGGAATTCTCTCAAAAATGGTGCCAAACTGTTGCAAACGATCCCTTGAAAGCTTTTTCGGTGGAAACAGATGGGTTTTTATCATCAGAAACAGAATTAGCCGCCAACGTCTGAAGAACTATTTTTGAAAAAATCCCTAAGCCGCGCGGTCAGAATTTCAGCAAAAATCTGACGTTCTGGAATTCTCTCAAAAATGGTGCCAAACTGTTGCAAACGATCCTCTGAAAGGTTTTTCGGTGGAAACAGATGGGTTTTTATCATCAGAAACAGAATTAGCCGCTGACGTCTGAACAACTTTTTTTGAAAAAATCCCTAAGCCGCGCGGTCAGAATTTCAGCAAAAATCTGACGTTCTGGAATTCTCTCAAAAATGGTGCCAAACTGTTGCAAACGATCCCCTGAAAGCTTTTTCGGTGGAAACAGATGGGTTTTTATCATCAGAAACAGAATTAGCCGCCGACGTCTGAACAACTTTTTTTGAAAAAGTCCCTAAGCCGCGCGGTCAGAATTTCAGCAAAAATCTGACGTTCTGGAATTCTCTCAAAAATGGTGCCAAACTGTTGCAAACGATCCCTTGAAAGCTTTTTCGGTGGAAACAGATGGGTTTTTATCATCAGAAACAGAATTAGCCGCGAACGTCTGAAGAACTATTTTTGACAAAATCCGTAAGCCGCGCGGTCAGAATTTCAGCAAAAATCTGACGTTCTAGAATTCTCTCAAAAATGGTGCCAAACTGTTGCAAACAATCCCCTGAAAGGTTTTTCGGTGGAAACAGAAGGGTTTTTATCATCAGAAACAGAATTAGCCGCCGACGTCTGAACAACTTTTTTTGAAAAAATCCCTAAGCCGCACGGTCAGAATTTCAGCAAAAATCTGACGTTCTGGAATTCTATCAAAAATGGTGCCAAACTGTTGCAAACGATCCCCTGAAAGCTTTTTCGGTGGAAACAGATGGGTTTTTATCAACAGAAACAGAATTAGCCGCTGACGTCTGAACAACTTTTTTTGAAAAAATCCCTAAGCCGCGCGGTCAGAATTTCAGCAAAAATCTGACGTTCTGGAATTCTCTCAAAAATGGTGCCAAACTGTTGCAAACGATCCCTTGAAAGCTTTTTCGGTGGAAACAGATGGGTTTTTATCATCAGAAACAGAATTAGCCGCGAACGTCTGAAGAACTATTTTTGACAAAATCCGTAAGCCGCGCGGTCAGAATTTCAGCAAAAATCTGACGTTCTAGAATTCTCTCAAAAATGGTGCCAAACTGTTGCAAACGATCCCTTGAAAGCTTTTTCGGTGGAAACAGAAGGGTTTTTATCATCAGAAACAGAATTAGCCGCCGACGTCTGAACAACTTTTTTTGAAAAAATCCCTAAGCCGCGCGGTCAGAATTTCAGCAAAAATCTGACGTTCTGGAATTCTATCAAAAGTGGTGCCAAACTGTTGCAAACGATCCCCTGAAAGCTTTTTCGCTGGAAACAGATGGGTTTTTATCATCAGAAACAGAATTAGCCGCCGACGTCTGAAGAACTATTTTTGAAAAAATCCCTAAGTCGCGCGGTCAGAATTTCAGCAAAAATCTGACGTTCTGGAATTCTCTCAAAAATGGTGCCAAACTGTTGCAAACAATCCCCTGAAAGGTTTTTGGGTGGAAACAGATGGGTTTTTATCATCAGAAACAGAATTGGCCCTCGACGTCTGAACAACTTTTTTTGAAAAAATCCCTAACCCGCGCGGTCAGAATTTCAGCAAAAATCTGACGTTCTGGAATTCTCTCAAAAATGGTGCCAAACTGTTGCATACGATCCCCTGAAAGCTTTTTCGGTGGAAACAGATGGGTTTTTATCATTAGAAACAGAATTAGCCGCCGACGTCTGAACAACTTTTTTTGAAAAAATCCCTAAGCCGCGCGGTCAGAATTTCAGCAAAAATCTGACGTTCTGGAATTCTCTCAAAAATGGTGCCAAACTGTTGCAAACGATCCCCTGAAAGCTTTTTCGGTGGAAACAGATGGGTTCTTATCATCAGAAACAGAATTAGCCGCCGACGTCTGAACAACTTTTTTTGAAAAAATCCCTAAGCCGCGCGGTCAGAATTTCAGCAAAAATCTGACGTTCTGGAATTCTCTCAAAAATGGTGCCAAACTGTTGCAAACGATCCCTTGAAAGGTTTTTCGGTGGAAACAGATGGGTTTTTATCATCAGAAACAGAATTAGACGCCAACGTCTGAAGAACTATTTTTGAAAAAATCCCTAAGCCGCGCGGTCAGAATTTCAGCAAAAATCTGACGTTCTGGAATTCTCTCAAAAATGGTGCCAAACTGTTGCAAACGATCCCCTGAAAGCTTTTTCGGTGGAAACAGATGGGTTTTTATCATCAGAAACAGAATTAGCCGCCAACATCTGAAGAACTATTTTTGAAAAAATCCCTAAGCCGCGCGGTCAGAATTTCAGCAAAAATCTGACGTTCTGGAATTCTCTCAAAAATGGTGCCAAACTGTTGCAAACAATCCCCTGAAAGGTTTTTCGGTGGAAACAGATGGGTTTTTATCATCAGAAACAGAATTAGCCGCTGACGTCTGAACAACTTTTTTTGAAAAAATCCCTAAGCCGCGCGGTCAGAATTTCAGCAAAAATCTGACGTTCTGGAATTCTCTCAAAAATGGTGCCAAAGTGTTGCAAACAATCCCCTGAAAGGTTTTTCGGTGGAAACAGATGGGTTTTTATCATTAGAAACAGAATTAGCCGCCGACGTCTGAACAACTTTTTTTGAAAAAATCCCTAAGCCGCGCGGTCAGAATTTCAGCAAAAATCTGACGTTCTGGAATTCTCTCAAAAATGGTGCCAAACTGTGGCAAACGATCCCCTGAAAGCTTTTTCGGTGGAAACAGATGGGTTCTTATCTTCAGAAACAGAATTGGCCCTCGACGTCTGAACAACTTTTTTTGAAAAAATCCCTAAGCCGCGCGGTCAGAATTTCAGCAAAAATCTGACGTTCTGGAATTCTCTCAAAAATGGTGCCAAACTGTTGCAAACGATCCCTTGAAAGCTTTTTCGGTGGAAACAGATGGGTTTTTATCATCAGAAACAGAATTAGCCGCCAACGTCTGAAGAACTATTTTTGAAAAAATTCGTAAGCCGCGCGGTCAGAATTTCAGCAAAAATCTGACGTTCTGGAATTCTCTCAAAAATGGTGCCAAACTGTTGCAAACAATCCCCTGAAAGGTTTTTCGGTGGAAACAGATGGGTTTTTATCATCAGAAACAGAATTAGCCGCCAACGTCTGAAGAACTATTTTTGAAAAAATCCGTAAGCCGGGCGGTCAGAATTTCAGCAAAAATCTGACGTTCTGGAATTCTCTCAAAAATGGTGCCAAACTGTTGCAAACGATCCCCTGAAAGCTTTTTCGGTGGAAACAGATGGGTTTTTATCATCAGAAACAGAATTAGCCGCCAACGTCTGAAGAACTATTTCTGAAAAAATCCGTAAGCCGCGCGGTCAGAATTTCAGCAAAAATCTGACGTTCTAGAATTCTCTCAAAAATGGTGCCAAACTGTTGCAAACAATCCCCTGAAAGCTTTTTCGGTGGAAACAGATGGGTTTTTATCATCAGAAACAGAATTAGCCGCCAACGTCTGAAGAACTATTTTTGAAAAAATCCGTAAGCCGCGCGGTCAGAATTTCAGCAAAAATCTGACGTTCTGGAATTCTCTCAAAAATGGTGCCAAACTGTTGCAAACGATCCCCTGAAAGCTTTTTCGATGGAAACAGATGGGTTTTTATCATCAGAAACTGAATTAGCCGCCGACGTCTGAACAACTTTTTTTGAAAAAATCCCTAAGCCGCGCGGTCAGAATTTCAGCAAAAATCTGACGTTCTGGAATTCTCTCAAAAATGGTGCCAAACGGTTGCAAACGATCCCTTGAAAGCTTTTTCGGTGGAAACAGATGGGTTTTTATCATCAGAAACAGAATTAGCCACCAACTTCTGAAGAACTATTTTTGAAAAAATCCCTAAGCCGCGCGGTCAGAATTTCAGCAAAAATCTGACGTTCTGGAATTCTCTCAAAAATGGTGCCAAACTGTTGCAAACGATCCCTTGAAAGCTTTTTCGGTGGAAACAGATGGGTTTTTATCATCAGAAACAGAATTAGCCGCGAACGTCTGAAGAACTATTTTTGACAAAATCCGTAAGCCGCGCGGTCAGAATTTCAGCAAAAATCTGACGTTCTAGAATTCTCTCAAAAATGGTGCCAAACTGTTGCAAACGATCCCTTGAAAGCTGTTTCGGTGGAAACAGATGGGTTTTTATCATCAGAAACAGAATTAGCCCCTGACGTCTGAAAAACTTTTTTTGAAAAAATCCCTAAGCCGCGCGTTCAGAATTTCAGCAAAAATATGACGTTCTGGAATTCTCTCAAAAATGTTTCCAAACTGTTGCAAACGTTCCCCTGAAAGCTTTTTCGGTGGAAACAGATGGGATTTTATCATCAGAAACAGAATTAGCCGCCGACGTCTGAACAACTTTTTTTGAAAAAATCCCTAAGCCGCGCGGTCAGAATTTCAGCAAAAATCTGACGTTCTGGAATTCTCTCAAAAATGGTGCCAAACTGTTGCAAACGATCCCTTGAAAGCTTTTTCGGTGGAAACAGATGGGTTTTTATCATCAGAAACAGAATTAGCCGCCAACGTCTGAAGAACTATTTTTGAAAAAATCCCTAAGCCGCGCGGTCAGAATTTCAGCAAAAATCTGACGTTCTGGAATTCTCTCAAAAATGGTGCCAATCTGTTGCAAACGATCCCCTGAAAGCTTTTTCGGTGGAAACAGATGGGTTTTTATCATCAGAAACAGAATTAGCCGCCAACGTCTGAGGAACTATTTTTGAAAAAATCCGTAAGCCGCGCGGTCAGAATTTCAGCAAAAATCTGACGTTCTGGAATTCTCTCAAAAATGGTGCCAAACTGTTGCAAACGATCCCCTGAAAGCTTTTTCGGTGGAAACAGATGGGTTTTTATCATGAGAAACAGAATTAGCCGCCAACGTCTGAAGAACTATTTCTGAAAAAATCCGTAAGCCGCGCGGTCAGAATTTCAGCAAAAATCTGACGTTCTAGAATTCTCTCAAAAATGGTGCCAAACTGTTGCAAACAATCCCCTGAAAGGTTTTTCGGTGGAAACAGATAGGTTTTTATCATCAGAAACAGAATTAGCCGCCAACGTCTGAAGAACTATTTTTGAAAAAATCCCTAAGCCGCGCGGTCAGAATTTCAGCAAAAATCTGACGTTCTGGAATTCTCTCAAAAATGGTGCCAAACTGTTGCAAACGATCCCTTGAAAGCTTTTTCGGTGGAAACAGATGGGTTTTTATCATCAGAAACAGAATTAGCCGCCAACTTCTGAAGAACTATTTTTGAAAAAATCCCTAAGCCGCGCGGTCAGAATTTCAGCAAAAATCTGACGTTCTGGAATTCTCTCAAAAATGGTGCCAAACTGTTGCAAACGATCCCTTGAAAGCTTTTTCGGTGGAAACAGATGGGTTTTTATCATCAGAAACAGAATTAGCCGCGAACGTCTGAAGAACTATTTTTGACAAAATCCGTAAGCCGCGGGGTCAGAATTTCAGCAAAAATCTGACGTTCTAGAATTCTCTCAAAAATGGTGCCAAACTGTTGCAAACAATCCCCTGAAAGGTTTTTGGGTGGAAACAGATGGGTTTTTATCATCAGAAACAGAATTAGCCGCCGACGTCTGAAGAACTATTTTTGAAAAAATCCCTAAGCCGCGCGGTCAGAATTTCAGCAAAAATCTGACGTTCTGGAATTCTCTCAAAAATGGTGCCAAACTGTTGCAAACAATCCCCTGAAAGGTTTTTGGGTGGAAACAGATGGGTTTTTATCATCAGAAACAGAATTAGCCGCCAACGTCTGAACAACTATTTTTGAAAAAATCCCTAAGCCGCGCGGTCAGAATTTCAGCAAAAATCTGACGTTCTGGAATTCTCTCAAAAATGGTGCCAAACTGTTGCAAACGATCCCCTTAAAGCTTTTTCGGTGGAAACAGATGGGTTTTTATCATCAGAAACAGAATTAGCCGCCAACGTCTGAAGAACTATTTTTGAAAAAATCCGTAAGCCGCGCGGTCAGAATTTCAGCAAAAATCTGACGTTCTGGAATTCTCTCAAAAATGGTGCCAAACTGTTGCAAACGATCCCCTGAAAGCTTTTTCGATGGAAACAGATGGGTTTTTATCATGAGAAACTGAATTAGCCGCCGACGTCTGAACAACTTTTTTTGAAAAAATCCCTAAGCCGCGCGGTCAGAATTTCAGAAAAAATCTTTCGTTCTGGAATTCTCTCAAAAATGGTGCCAAACTGTTGCAAACGATCCCTTGAAAGCTTTTTCGGTGGAAACAGATGGGTTTTTATCATCAGAAACAGAATTAGCCGCCAACCTCTGAAGAACTATTTTTGAAAAAATCCGTAAGCCGCGCGGTCAGAATTTCAGCAAAAATCTGACGTTCTGGAATTCTCTCAAAAATGGTGCCAAACTGTTGCAAACGATCCCTTGAAAGCTTTTTCGGTGGAAACAGATGGGTTTTTATCATCAGAAACAGAATTAGCCGCTGACGTCTGAAAAACTTTTTTGAAAAAATCCCTAAGCCGCGCGTTCAGAATTTCAGCAAAAATCTGACGTTCTGGAATTCTCTCAAAAATGGTGCCAAACTGTTGCAAACAATCCCCTGAAAGGTTTTTGGGTGGAAACAGATGGGTTTTTATCATCAGAAACAGAATTAGCCGCCGACGTCTGAAGAACTATTTTTGAAAAAATCCCTAAGCCGCGCGGTCAGAATTTCAGCAAAAATCTGACGTTCTGGAATTCTCTCAAAAATGGTGCCAAACTGTTGCAAACAATCCCCTGAAAGGTTTTTGGGTGGAAACAGATGGGTTATTATCATCAGAAACAGAATTAGCCGCCAACGTCTGAACAACTATTTTTGAAAAAATCCCTAAGCCGCGCGGTCAGAATTTCAGCAAAAATCTGACGTTCTGGAATTCTCTCAAAAATGGTGCCAAACTGTTGCAAACGATCCCCTTAAAGCGTTTTCGGTGGAAACAGATGGGTTTTTATCATCAGAAACAGAATTAGCCGCCAACGTCTGAAGAACTATTTTTGAAAAAATCCGTAAGCCGCGCGGTCAGAATTTCAGCAAAAATCTGACGTACTGGAATTCTCTCAAAAATGGTGCCAAACTGTTGCAAACAATCCCCTGAAAGGTTTTTCGGTGGAAACAGATGGGTTTTTATCATCAGAAACAGAATTAGCCGCTGACGTCTGAACAACTTTTTTTGAAAAAATCCCTAAGCCGCGCGGTCAGAATTTCAGCAAAAATCTGACGTTCTGGAATTCTCTCAAAAATGGTGCCAAACTGTTGCAAACGATCCCCTGAAAGCTTTTTCGATGGAAACAGATGGGTTTTTATCATCAGAAACAGAATTAGCCGCCGACGTCTGAACAACTTTTTTTGAAAAAGTCCCTAAGCCGCGCGGTCAGAATTTCAGCAAAAATCTGACGTTCTGGAATTCTCTCAAAAATGGTGCCAAACTGTTGCAAACGATCCCTTGAAAGCTTTTTCGGTGGAAACAGATGGGTTTTTATCATCAGAAACAGAATTAGCCGCGAACGTCTGAAGAACTATTTTTGACAAAATCCGTAAGCCGCGCGGTCAGAATTTCAGCAAAAATCTGACGTTCTAGAATTCGCTCAAAAATGGTGCCAAACTGTTGCAAACGATCCCTTGAAAGCTTTTTCGGTGGAAACAGAAGGGTTTTTATCATCAGAAACAGAATTAGCCGCCGACGTCTGAACAACTTTTTTTGAAAAAATCCCTAAGCCGCGCGGTCAGAATTTCAGCAAAAATCTGACGTTCTGGAATTCTATCAAAAATGGTGCCAAACTGTTGCAAACGATCCCCTGAAAGCTTTTTCGGTGGAAACAGATGGGTTTTTATCATCAGAAACAGAATTAGCCGCTGACGTCTGAAAAACTTTTTTTGAAAAAATCCCTAAGCCGCGCGTTCAGAATTTCAGCAAAAATCTGACGTTCTGGAATTCTCTCAAAAATGTTTCCAAACTGTTGCAAACGATCCCCTGAAAGCTTTTTCGGTGGAAACAGATGGGATTTTATCATCAGAAACAGAATTAGCCGCCGACGTCTGAACAACTTTTTTTGAAAAAATCCCTAAGCCGCGCGGTCAGAATTTCAGCAAAAATCTGACGTTCTGGAATTCTCTCAAAAATGGTGCCAAACTGTTGCAAACGATCCCTTGAAAGCTTTTTCGGTGGAAACAGATGGGTTTTTATCATCAGAAACAGAATTAGCCGCCGACGTCTGAAGAACTATTTTTGAAAAAATCCCTAAGCCGCGCGGTCAGAATTTCAGCAAAAATCTGACGTTCTGGAATTCTCTCAAAAATGGTGCCAAACTGTTGCAAACAATCCCCTGAAAGGTTTTTGGGTGGAAACAGATGGGTTTTTATCATCAGAAACAGAATTAGCCGCTGACGTCTGAACAACTTTTTTTGAAAAAATCCCTAAGCCGCGCGGTCAGAATTTCAGCAAAAATCTGACGTTCTGGAATTCTCTCAAAAATGTTTCCAAACTGTTGCAAACGATCCCCTGAAAGCTTTTTCGGTGGAAACAGATGGGTTTTTATCATCAGAAACAGAATTAGCCGCCGACGTCTGAACAACTTTTTTTGAAAAAATCCCTAAGCCGCGCGGTCAGAATTTCAGCAAAAATCTGACGTTCTGGAATTCTCTCAAAAATGGTGCCAAACTGTTGCAAACGATCCCTTGAAAGCTTTTTCGGTGGAAACAGATGGGTTTTTATCATCAGAAACAGAATTAGCCGCCAACGTCTGAACAACTATTTTTGAAAAAATCCGTAAGCCGCGCGGTCAGAATTTCAGCAAAAATCTGACGTTCTGGAATTCTCTCAAAAATGGTGCCAAACTGTTGCAAACGATCCCCTTAAAGCTTTTTCGGTGGAAACAGATGGGTTTTTATCATCAGAAACAGAATTAGCCGCCAACGTCTGAAGAACTATTTTTGAAAAAATCCCTAAGCCGCGCGGTCAGAATTTCAGCAAAAATCTGACGTTCTGGAATTCTCTCAAAAATGGTGCCAAACTGTTGCAAACAATCCCCTGAAAGGTTTTTCGGTGGAAACAGATGGGTTTTTATCATCAGAAACAGAATTAGCCGCTGACGTCTGAACAACTTTTTTTGAAAAAATCCCTAAGCCGCGCGGTCAGAATTTCAGCAAAAATCTGACGTTCTGGAATTCTCTCAAAAATGGTGCCAAACTGTTGCAAACGATCCCCTGAAAGCTTTTTCGGTGGAAACAGATGGGTTTTTATCATCAGAAACAGAATTAGCCGCCGACGTCTGAACAACTTTTTTTGAAAAAGTCCCTAAGCCGCGCGGTCAGAATTTCAGCAAAAATCTGACGTTCTGGAATTCTCTCAAAAATGGTGCCAAACTGTTGCAAACGATCCCTTGAAAGCTTTTTCGGTGGAAACAGATGGGTTTTTATCATCAGAAACAGAATTAGCCGCGAACGTCTGAAGAACTATTTTTGACAAAATCCGTAAGCCGCGCGGTCAGAATTTCAGCAAAAATCTGACGTTCTAGAATTCTCTCAAAAATGGTGCCAAACTGTTGCAAACGATCCCTTGAAAGCTTTTTCGGTGGAAACAGAAGGGTTTTTATCATCAGAAACAGAATTAGCCGCCGACGTCTGAACAACTTTTTTTGAAAAAATCCCTAAGCCGCACGGTCAGAATTTCAGCAAAAATCTGACGTTCTGGAATTCTATCAAAAATGGTGCCAAACTGTTGCAAACGATCCCCTGAAAGCTTTTTCGGTGGAAACAGATGGGTTTTTATCAACAGAAACAGAATTAGCCGCTGACGTCTGAACAACTTTTTTTGACAAAATCCGTAAGCCGCGCGGTCAGAATTTCAGCAAAAATCTGACGTTCTAGAATTCTCTCAAAAATGGTGCCAAACTGTTGCAAACGATCCCTTGAAAGCTTTTTCGGTGGAAACAGAAGGGTTTTTATCATCAGAAACAGAATTAGCCGCCGACGTCTGAACAACTTTTTTTGAAAAAATCCCTAAGCCGCGCGGTCAGAATTTCAGCAAAAATCTGACGTTCTGGAATTCTCTCAAAAATGGTGCCAAACTGTTGCAAACGATCCCTTGAAAGCTTTTTCGGTGGAAACAGATGGGTTTTTATCATCAGAAACAGAATTAGCCGCCAACGTCTGAAGAACTATTTTTGAAAAAATCCCTAAGCCGCGCGGTCAGAATTTCAGCAAAAATCTGACGTTCTGGAATTCTCTCAAAAATGGTGCCAAACTGTTGCAAACGATCCTCTGAAAGGTTTTTCGGTGGAAACAGATGGGTTTTTATCATCAGAAACAGAATTAGCCGCTGACGTCTGAACAACTTTTTTTGAAAAAATCCCTAAGCCGCGCGGTCAGAATTTCAGCAAAAATCTGACGTTCTAGAATTCTCTCAAAAATGGTGCCAAACTGTTGCAAACGATCCCTTGAAAGCTTTTTCGGTGGAAACAGAAGGGTTTTTATCATCAGAAACAGAATTAGCCGCCGACGTCTGAACAACTTTTTTTGAAAAAATCCCTAAGCCGCGCGGTCACAATTTCAGCAAAAATCTGACGTTCTGGAATTCTATCAAAAATGGTGCCAAACTGTTGCAAACGATCCCTTGAAAGCTTTTTCGGTGGAAACAGATGGGTTTTTATCATCAGAAACAGAATTAGCCGCCAACGTCTGAAGAACTATTTTTGAAAAAATCCCTAAGCCGCGCGGTCAGAATTTCAGCAAAAATCTGACGTTCTGGAATTCTCTCAAAAATGGTGCCAAACTGTTGCAAACGATCCTCTGAAAGGTTTTTCGGTGGAAACAGATGGGTTTTTATCATCAGAAACAGAATTAGCCGCTGACGTCTGAACAACTTTTTTTGAAAAAATCCCTAAGCCGCGCGGTCAGAATTTCAGCAAAAATCTGACGTTCTAGAATTCTCTCAAAAATGGTGCCAAACTGTTGCAAACGATCCCTTGAAAGCTTTTTCGGTGGAAACAGAAGGGTTTTTATCATCAGAAACAGAATTAGCCGCCGACGTCTGAACAACTTTTTTTGAAAAAATCCCTAAGCCGCGCGGTCACAATTTCAGCAAAAATCTGACGTTCTGGAATTCTATCAAAAATGGTGCCAAACTGTTGCAAACGATCCCCTGAAAGCTTTTTCGGTGGAAACAGATGGGTTTTTATCATCAGAAACAGAATTAGCCGCCGACGTCTGAACAACTTTTTTTGAAAAAATCCCTAAGCCGCGCGGTCAGAATTTCAGCAAAAATCTGACGTTCTGGAATTCTCTCAAAAATGGTGCCAAACTGTTGCAAACGATCCCTTGAAAGCTTTTTCGGTGGAAACAGATGGGTTTTTATCATCAGAAACAGAATTAGCCGCCAACGTCTGAAGAACTATTTTTGAAAAAATCCCTAAGCCGCGCGGTCAGAATTTCAGCAAAAATCTGACGTTCTGGAATTCTCTCAAAAATGGTGCCAAACTGTTGCAAACGATCCTCTGAAAGGTTTTTCGGTGGAAACAGATGGGTTTTTATCATCAGAAACAGAATTAGCCGCTGACGTCTGAACAACTTTTTTTGAAAAAATCCCTAAGCCGCGCGGTCAGAATTTCAGCAAAAATCTGACGTTCTGGAATTCTCTCAAAAATGGTGCCAAACTGTTGCAAACGATCCCCTGAAAGCTTTTTCGGTGGAAACAGATGGGTTTTTATCATCAGAAACAGAATTAGCCGCCGACGTCTGAACAACTTTTTTTGAAAAAGTCCCTAAGCCGCGCGGTCAGAATTTCAGCAAAAATCTGACGTTCTGGAATTCTCTCAAAAATGGTGCCAAACTGTTGCAAACGATCCCTTGAAAGCTTTTTCGGTGGAAACAGATGGGTTTTTATCATCAGAAACAGAATTAGCCGCGAACGTCTGAAGAACTATTTTTGACAAAATCCGTAAGCCGCGCGGTCAGAATTTCAGCAAAAATCTGACGTTCTGGAATTCTCTCAAAAATGGTGCCAAACTGTTGCAAACAATCCCCTGAAAGGTTTTTCGGTGGAAACAGATGGGTTTTTATCATCAGAAACAGAATTAGCCGCTGACGTCTGAACAACTTTTTTTGAAAAAATCCCTAAGCCGCGCGGTCAGAATTTCAGCAAAAATCTGACGTTCTGGAATTCTCTCAAAAATGGTGCCAAACTGTTGCAAACGATCCCCTGAAAGCTTTTTCGGTGGAAACAGATGGGTTTTTATCATCAGAAACAGAATTAGCCGCCGACGTCTGAACAACTTTTTTTGAAAAAGTCCCTAAGCCGCGCGGTCAGAATTTCAGCAAAAATCTGACGTTCTGGAATTCTCTCAAAAATGGTGCCAAACTGTTGCAAACGATCCCTTGAAAGCTTTTTCGGTGGAAACAGATGGGTTTTTATCATCAGAAACAGAATTAGCCGCGAACGTCTGAAGAACTATTTTTGACAAAATCCGTAAGCCGCGCGGTCAGAATTTCAGCAAAAATCTGACGTTCTAGAATTCTCTCAAAAATGGTGCCAAACTGTTGCAAACGATCCCTTGAAAGCTTTTTCGGTGGAAACAGAAGGGTTTTTATCATCAGAAACAGAATTAGCCGCCGACGTCTGAACAACTTTTTTTGAAAAAATCCCTAAGCCGCACGGTCAGAATTTCAGCAAAAATCTGACGTTCTGGAATTCTATCAAAAATGGTGCCAAACTGTTGCAAACGATCCCCTGAAAGCTTTTTCGGTGGAAACAGATGGGTTTTTATCAACAGAAACAGAATTAGCCGCTGACGTCTGAACAACTTTTTTTGACAAAATCCGTAAGCCGCGCGGTCAGAATTTCAGCAAAAATCTGACGTTCTAGAATTCTCTCAAAAATGGTGCCAAACTGTTGCAAACGATCCCTTGAAAGCTTTTTCGGTGGAAACAGAAGGGTTTTTATCATCAGAAACAGAATTAGCCGCCGACGTCTGAACAACTTTTTTTGAAAAAATCCCTAAGCCGCGCGGTCAGAATTTCAGCAAAAATCTGACGTTCTGGAATTCTCTCAAAAATGGTGCCAAACTGTTGCAAACGATCCCTTGAAAGCTTTTTCGGTGGAAACAGATGGGTTTTTATCATCAGAAACAGAATTAGCCGCCAACGTCTGAAGAACTATTTTTGAAAAAATCCCTAAGCCGCGCGGTCAGAATTTCAGCAAAAATCTGACGTTCTGGAATTCTCTCAAAAATGGTGCCAAACTGTTGCAAACGATCCTCTGAAAGGTTTTTCGGTGGAAACAGATGGGTTTTTATCATCAGAAACAGAATTAGCCGCTGACGTCTGAACAACTTTTTTTGAAAAAATCCCTAAGCCGCGCGGTCAGAATTTCAGCAAAAATCTGACGTTCTAGAATTCTCTCAAAAATGGTGCCAAACTGTTGCAAACGATCCCTTGAAAGCTTTTTCGGTGGAAACAGAAGGGTTTTTATCATCAGAAACAGAATTAGCCGCCGACGTCTGAACAACTTTTTTTGAAAAAATCCCTAAGCCGCGCGGTCACAATTTCAGCAAAAATCTGACGTTCTGGAATTCTATCAAAAATGGTGCCAAACTGTTGCAAACGATCCCTTGAAAGCTTTTTCGGTGGAAACAGATGGGTTTTTATCATCAGAAACAGAATTAGCCGCCAACGTCTGAAGAACTATTTTTGAAAAAATCCCTAAGCCGCGCGGTCAGAATTTCAGCAAAAATCTGACGTTCTGGAATTCTCTCAAAAATGGTGCCAAACTGTTGCAAACGATCCTCTGAAAGGTTTTTCGGTGGAAACAGATGGGTTTTTATCATCAGAAACAGAATTAGCCGCTGACGTCTGAACAACTTTTTTTGAAAAAATCCCTAAGCCGCGCGGTCAGAATTTCAGCAAAAATCTGACGTTCTAGAATTCTCTCAAAAATGGTGCCAAACTGTTGCAAACGATCCCTTGAAAGCTTTTTCGGTGGAAACAGAAGGGTTTTTATCATCAGAAACAGAATTAGCCGCCGACGTCTGAACAACTTTTTTTGAAAAAATCCCTAAGCCGCGCGGTCACAATTTCAGCAAAAATCTGACGTTCTGGAATTCTATCAAAAATGGTGCCAAACTGTTGCAAACGATCCCCTGAAAGCTTTTTCGGTGGAAACAGATGGGTTTTTATCATCAGAAACAGAATTAGCCGCCGACGTCTGAACAACTTTTTTTGAAAAAATCCCTAAGCCGCGCGGTCAGAATTTCAGCAAAAATCTGACGTTCTGGAATTCTCTCAAAAATGGTGCCAAACTGTTGCAAACGATCCCTTGAAAGCTTTTTCGGTGGAAACAGATGGGTTTTTATCATCAGAAACAGAATTAGCCGCCAACGTCTGAAGAACTATTTTTGAAAAAATCCCTAAGCCGCGCGGTCAGAATTTCAGCAAAAATCTGACGTTCTGGAATTCTCTCAAAAATGGTGCCAAACTGTTGCAAACGAGCCTCTGAAAGGTTTTTCGGTGGAAACAGATGGGTTTTTATCATCAGAAACAGAATTAGCCGCTGACGTCTGAACAACTTTTTTTGAAAAAATCCCTAAGCCGCGCGGTCAGAATTTCAGCAAAAATCTGACGTTCTGGAATTCTCTCAAAAATGGTGCCAAACTGTTGCAAACGATCCCCTGAAAGCTTTTTCGGTGGAAACAGATGGGTTTTTATCATCAGAAACAGAATTAGCCGCCGACGTCTGAACAACTTTTTTTGAAAAAGTCCCTAAGCCGCGCGGTCAGAATTTCAGCAAAAATCTGACGTTCTGGAATTCTCTCAAAAATGGTGCCAAACTGTTGCAAACGATCCCTTGAAAGCTTTTTCGGTGGAAACAGATGGGTTTTTATCATCAGAAACAGAATTAGCCGCGAACGTCTGAAGAACTATTTTTGACAAAATCCGTAAGCCGCGCGGTCAGAATTTCAGCAAAAATCTGACGTTCTAGAATTCTCTCAAAAATGGTGCCAAACTGTTGCAAACGATCCCTTGAAAGCTTTTTCGGTGGAAACAGAAGGGTTTTTATCATCAGAAACAGAATTAGCCGCCGACGTCTGAACAACTTTTTTTGAAAAAATCCCTAAGCCGCACGGTCAGAATTTCAGCAAAAATCTGACGTTCTGGAATTCTATCAAAAATGGTGCCAAACTGTTGCAAACGATCCCCTGAAAGCTTTTTCGGTGGAAACAGATGGGTTTTTATCAACAGAAACAGAATTAGCCGCTGACGTCTGAACAACTTTTTTTGAAAAAATCCCTAAGCCGCGCGGTCAGAATTTCAGCAAAAATCTGACGTTCTGGAATTCTCTCAAAAATGGTGCCAAACTGTTGCAAACGATCCCTTGAAAGCTTTTTCGGTGGAAACAGATGGGTTTTTATCATCAGAAACAGAATTAGCCGCGAACGTCTGAAGAACTATTTTTGACAAAATCCGTAAGCCGCGCGGTCAGAATTTCAGCAAAAATCTGACGTTCTAGAATTCTCTCAAAAATGGTGCCAAACTGTTGCAAACGATCCCTTGAAAGCTTTTTCGGTGGAAACAGAAGGGTTTTTATCATCAGAAACAGAATTAGCCGCCGACGTCTGAACAACTTTTTTTGAAAAAATCCCTAAGCCGCGCGGTCAGAATTTCAGCAAAAATCTGACGTTCTGGAATTCTATCAAAAGTGGTGCCAAACTGTTGCAAACGATCCCCTGAAAGCTTTTTCGCTGGAAACAGATGGGTTTTTATCATCAGAAACAGAATTAGCCGCTGACGTCTGAAAAACTTTTTTTGAAAAAATCCCTAAGCCGCGCGTTCAGAATTTCAGCAAAAATCTGACGTTCTGGAATTCTCTCAAAAATGTTTCCAAACTGTTGCAAACGATCCCCTGAAAGCTTTTTCGGTGGAAACAGATGGGATTTTATCATCAGAAACAGAATTAGCCGCCGACGTCTGAACAACTTTTTTTGAAAAAATCCCTAAGCCGCGCGGTCAGAATTTCAGCAAAAATCTGACGTTCTGGAATTCTCTCAAAAATGGTGCCAAACTGTTGCAAACGATCCCTTGAAAGCTTTTTCGGTGGAAACAGATGGGTTTTTATCATCAGAAACAGAATTAGCCGCCGACGTCTGAAGAACTATTTTTGAAAAAATCCCTAAGCCGCGCGGTCAGAATTTCAGCAAAAATCTGACGTTCTGGAATTCTCTCAAAAATGGTGCCAAACTGTTGCAAACAATCCCCTGAAAGGTTTTTGGGTGGAAACAGATGGGTTTTTATCATCAGAAACAGAATTAGCCGCTGACGTCTGAACAACTTTTTTTGAAAAAATCCCTAAGCCGCGCGGTCAGAATTTCAGCAAAAATCTGACGTTCTGGAATTCTCTCAAAAATGTTTCCAAACTGTTGCAAACGATCCCCTGAAAGCTTTTTCGGTGGAAACAGATGGGTTTTTATCATCAGAAACAGAATTAGCCGCCGACGTCTGAACAACTTTTTTTGAAAAAATCCCTAAGCCGCGCGGTCAGAATTTCAGCAAAAATCTGACGTTCTGGAATTCTCTCAAAAATGGTGCCAAACTGTTGCAAACGATCCCTTGAAAGCTTTTTCGGTGGAAACAGATGGGTTTTTATCATCAGAAACAGAATTAGCCGCCAACGTCTGAACAACTATTTTTGAAAAAATCCGTAAGCCGCGCGGTCAGAATTTCAGCAAAAATCTGACGTTCTGGAATTCTCTCAAAAATGGTGCCAAACTGTTGCAAACGATCCCCTTAAAGCTTTTTCGGTGGAAACAGATGGGTTTTTATCATCAGAAACAGAATTAGCCGCCAACGTCTGAAGAACTATTTTTGAAAAAATCCCTAAGCCGCGCGGTCAGAATTTCAGCAAAAATCTGACGTTCTGGAATTCTCTCAAAAATGGTGCCAAACTGTTGCAAACAATCCCCTGAAAGGTTTTTCGGTGGAAACAGATGGGTTTTTATCATCAGAAACAGAATTAGCCGCTGACGTCTGAACAACTTTTTTTGAAAAAATCCCTAAGCCGCGCGGTCAGAATTTCAGCAAAAATCTGACGTTCTGGAATTCTCTCAAAAATGGTGCCAAACTGTTGTAAACGATCCCCTGAAAGCTTTTTCGGTGGAAACAGATGGGTTTTTATCATCAGAAACAGAATTAGCCGCCGACGTCTGAACAACTTTTTTTGAAAAAGTCCCTAAGCCGCGCGGTCAGAATTTCAGCAAAAATCTGACGTTCTGGAATTCTCTCAAAAATGGTGCCAAACTGTTGCAAACGATCCCTTGAAAGCTTTTTCGGTGGAAACAGATGGGTTTTTATCATCAGAAACAGAATTAGCCGCGAACGTCTGAAGAACTATTTTTGACAAAATCCGTAAGCCGCGCGGTCAGAATTTCAGCAAAAATCTGACGTTCTAGAATTCTCTCAAAAATGGTGCCAAACTGTTGCAAACGATCCCTTGAAAGCTTTTTCGGTGGAAACAGAAGGGTTTTTATCATCAGAAACAGAATTAGCCGCCGACGTCTGAACAACTTTTTTTGAAAAAATCCCTAAGCCGCGCGGTCAGAATTTCAGCAAAAATCTGACGTTCTGGAATTCTCTCAAAAATGGTGCCAAACTGCTGCAAACAATCCCCTGAAAGGTTTTTGGGTGGAAACAGATGGGTTTTTATCATCAGAAACAGAATTGGCCCTCGACGTCTGAACAACTTTTTTTGAAAAAATCCCTAACCCGAGCGGTCAGAATTTCAGCAAAAATCTGACGTTCTGGAATTCTCTCAAAAATGCTTCCAAACTGTTGCAAACGATCCCCTGAAAGCTTTTTCGGTGGAAACAGATGGGTTTTTATCATTAGAAACAGAATTAGCCGCCGACGTCTGAACAACTTTTTTTGAAAAAATCCCTAAGCCGCGCGGTCAGAATTTCAGCAAAAATCTGACGTTCTGGAATTCTCTCAAAAATGGTGCCAAAGTGTTGCAAACAATCCCCTGAAAGGTTTTTCGGTGGAAACAGATGGGTTTTTATCATTAGAAACAGAATTAGCCGCCGACGTCTGAACAACTTTTTTTGAAAAAATCCCTAAGCCGCGCGGTCAGAATTTCAGCAAAAATCTGACGTTCTGGAATTCTCTCAAAAATGGTGCCAAACTGTTGCAAACGATCCCTTGAAAGCTTTTTCGGTGGAAACAGATGGGTTTTTATCATCAGAAACAGAATTAGACGCCAACGTCTGCAGAACTATTTTTGAAAAAATCCCTAAGCCGCGCGGTCAGAATTTCAGCAAAAATCTGACGTTCTGGAATTCTCTCAAAAATGGTGCCAAACTGTTGCAAACGATCCCCTGAAAGCTTTTTCGGTGGAAACAGATGGGTTTTTATCATCAGAAACAGAATTAGCCGCCAATGTCTGAAGAACTATTTTTGAAAAAATCCGTAAGCCGCGCGTTCAGAATTTCAGCAAAAATCTGACGTTCTGGAATTCTCTCAAAAATGTTTCCAAACTGTTGCAAACGATCCCCTGAAAGCTTTTTCGGTGGAAACAGATGGGATTTTATCATCAGAAACAGAATTAGCCGCCGACGTCTGAACAACTTTTTTTGAAAAAATCCCTAAGCCGCGCGGTCAGAATTTCAGCAAAAATCTGACGTTCTGGAATTCTCTCAAAAATGGTGCCAAACTGTTGCAAACGATCCCTTGAAAGCTTTTTCGGTGGAAACAGATGGGTTTTTATCATCAGAAACAGAATTAGCCGCCGACGTCTGAAGAACTATTTTTGAAAAAATCCCTAAGCCGCGCGGTCAGAATTTCAGCAAAAATCTGACGTTCTGGAATTCTCTCAAAAATGGTGCCAAACTGTTGCAAACAATCCCCTGAAAGGTTTTTGGGTGGAAACAGATGGGTTTTTATCATCAGAAACAGAATTAGCCGCTGACGTCTGAACAACTTTTTTTGAAAAAATCCCTAAGCCGCGCGGTCAGAATTTCAGCAAAAATCTGACGTTCTGGAATTCTCTCAAAAATGTTTCCAAACTGTTGCAAACGATCCCCTGAAAGCCTTTTCGGTGGAAACAGATGGGTTTTTATCATCAGAAACAGAATTAGCCGCCGACGTCTGAACAACTTTTTTTGAAAAAATCCCTAAGCCGCGCGGTCAGAATTTCAGCAAAAATCTGACGTTCTGGAATTCTCTCAAAAATGGTGCCAAACTGTTGCAAACGATCCCTTGAAAGCTTTTTCGGTGGAAACAGATGGGTTTTTATCATCAGAAACAGAATTAGCCGCCGACGTCTGAAGAACTATTTTTGAAAAAATCCCTAAGCCGCGCGTTCAGAATTTCAGCAAAAATCTGACGTTCTGGAATTCTCTCAAAAATGCTTCCAAACTGTTGCAAACGATCCCCTGAAAGCTTTTTCGGTGGAAACAGATGGGTTTTTATCATTAGAAACAGAATTAGCCGCCGACGTCTGAACAACTTTTTTTGAAAAAATCCCTAAGCCGCGCGGTCAGAATTTCAGCAAAAATCTGACGTTCTGGAATTCTCTCAAAAATGGTGCCAAACTGTTGCAAACGATCCCTTGAAAGCTTTTTCGGTGGAAACAGATGGGTTTTTATCATCAGAAACAGAATTAGCCGCCGACGTCTGAAGAACTATTTTTGAAAAAATCCCTAAGCCGCGCGTTCAGAATTTCAGCAAAAATCTGACGTTCTGGAATTCTCTCAAAAATGCTTCCAAACTGTTGCAAACGATCCCCTGAAAGCTTTTTCGGTGGAAACAGATGGGTTTTTATCATTAGAAACAGAATTAGCCGCCGACGTCTGAACAACTTTTTTTGAAAAAATCCCTAAGCCGCGCGTTCAGAATTTCAGCAAAAATCTGACGTTCTGGAATTCTCTCAAAAATGGTGCCAAACTGTTGCAAACGATCCCTTGAAAGCTTTTTCGGTGGAAACAGATGGGTTTTTATCATCAGAAACAGAATTAGACGCCAACGTCTGCAGAACTATTTTTGAAAAAATCCCTAAGCCGCGCGGTCAGAATTTCAGCAAAAATCTGACGTTCTGGAATTCTCTCAAAAATGCTTCCAAACTGTTGCAAACGATCCCTTGAAAGCTTTTTCGGTGGAAACAGATGGGTTTTTATCATCAGAAACAGAATTAGACGCCAACGTCTGCAGAACTATTTTTGAAAAAATCCCTAAGCCGCGCGGTCAGAATTTCAGCAAAAATCTGACGTTCTGGAATTCTCTCAAAAATGGTGCCAAACTGTTGCAAACGATCCCCTGAAAGCTTTTTCGGTGGAAACAGATGGGTTTTTATCATCAGAAACAGAATTAGCCGCCAACGTCTGAAGAACTATTTTTGAAAAAATCCCTAAGCCGCGCGGTCAGAATTTCAGCAAAAATCTGACGTTCTGGAATTCTCTCAAAAATGGTGCCAAACTGTTGCAAACGATCCCTTGAAAGCTTTTTCGGTGGAAACAGATGGGTTTTTATCATCAGAAACAGAATTAGCCGCGAACGTCTGAAGAACTATTTTTGACAAAATCCGTAAGCCGCGCGGTCAGAATTTCAGCAAAAATCTGACGTTCTAGAATTCTCTCAAAAATGGTGCCAAACTGTTGCAAACGATCCCTTGAAAGCTTTTTCGGTGGAAACAGAAGGGTTTTTATCATCAGAAACAGAATTAGCCGCCGACGTCTGAACAACTTTTTTTGAAAAAATCCCTAAGCCGCACGGTCAGAATTTCAGCAAAAATCTGACGTTCTGGAATTCTATCAAAAATGGTGCCAAACTGTTGCAAACGATCCCCTGAAAGCTTTTTCGGTGGAAACAGATGGGTTTTTATCAACAGAAACAGAATTAGCCGCTGACGTCTGAACAACTTTTTTTGAAAAAATCCCTAAGCCGCGCGGTCAGAATTTCAGCAAAAATCTGACGTTCTGGAATTCTCTCAAAAATGGTGCCAAACTGATGCAAACGATCCCTTGAAAGCTTTTTCGGTGGAAACAGATGGGTTTTTATCATCAGAAACAGAATTAGCCGCGAACGTCTGAAGAACTATTTTTGACAAAATCCGTAAGCCGCGCGGTCAGAATTTCAGCAAAAATCTGACGTTCTAGAATTCTCTCAAAAATGGTGCCAAACTGTTGCAAACGATCCCTTGAAAGCTTTTTCGGTGGAAACAGAAGGGTTTTTATCATCAGAAACAGAATTAGCCGCCGACGTCTGAACAACTTTTTTTGAAAAAATCCCTAAGCCGCGCGGTCACAATTTCAGCAAAAATCTGACGTTCTGGAATTCTATCAAAAATGGTGCCAAACTGTTGCAAACGATCCCCTGAAAGCTTTTTCGGTGGAAACAGATGGGTTTTTATCATCAGAAACAGAATTAGCCGCTGACGTCTGAAAAACTTTTTTTGAAAAAATCCCTAAGCCGCGCGGTCAGAATTTCAGCAAAAATCTGACGTTCTGGAATTCTCTCAAAAATGGTGCCAAACTGTTGCAAACGATCCCTTGAAAGCTTTTTCGGTGGAAACAGATGGGTTTTTATCTTCAGAAACAGAATTGGCCCTCGACGTCTGAACAACTTTTTTTGAAAAAATCCCTAAGCCGCGCGGTCAGAATTTCAGCAAAAATCTGACGTTCTGGAATTCTCTCAAAAATGGTGCCAAACTGTTGCAAACAATCCCCTGAAAGGTTTTTGGGTGGAAACAGATGGGTTTTTATCATCAGAAACAGAATTAGCCGCTGACGTCTGAACAACTTTTTTTGAAAAAATCCCTAAGCCGCGCGGTCAGAATTTCAGCAAAAATCTGACGTTCTGGAATTCTCTCAAAAATGTTTCCAAACTGTTGCAAACGATCCCCTGAAAGCTTTTTCGGTGGAAACAGATGGGTTTTTATCATCAGAAACAGAATTAGCCGCCGACGTCTGAACAACTTTTTTTGAAAAAATCCCTAAGCCGCGCGGTCAGAATTTCAGCAAAAATCTGACGTTCTGGAATTCTCTCAAAAATGGTGCCAAACTGTTGCAAACGATCCCTTGAAAGCTTTTTCGGTGGAAACAGATGGGTTTTTATCATCAGAAACAGAATTAGCCGCCGACGTCTGAAGAACTATTTTTGAAAAAATCCCTAAGCCGCGCGGTCAGAATTTCAGCAAAAATCTCACGTTCTGGAATTCTCTCAAAAATGGTGCCAAACTGCTGCAAACAATCCCCTGAAAGGTTTTTGGGTGGAAACAGATGGGTTTTTATCATCAGAAACAGAATTGGCCCTCGACGTCTGAACAACTTTTTTTGAAAAAATCCCTAACCCGAGCGGTCAGAATTTCAGCAAAAATCTGACGTTCTGGAATTCTCTCAAAAATGCTTCCAAACTGTTGCAAACGATCCCCTGAAAGCTTTTTCGGTGGAAACAGATGGGTTTTTATCATTAGAAACAGAATTAGCCGCCGACGTCTGAACAACTTTTTTTGAAAAAATCCCTAAGCCGCGCGGTCAGAATTTCAGCAAAAATCTGACGTTCTGGAATTCTCTCAAAAATGGTGCCAAAGTGTTGCAAACAATCCCCTGAAAGGTTTTTCGGTGGAAACAGATGGGTTTTTATCATTAGAAACAGAATTAGCCGCCGACGTCTGAACAACTTTTTTTGAAAAAATCCCTAAGCCGCGCGGTCAGAATTTCAGCAAAAATCTGACGTTCTGGAATTCTCTCAAAAATGGTGCCAAACTGTTGCAAACGATCCCTTGAAAGCTTTTTCGGTGGAAACAGATGGGTTTTTATCATCAGAAACAGAATTAGACGCCAACGTCTGCAGAACTATTTTTGAAAAAATCCCTAAGCCGCGCGGTCAGAATTTCAGCAAAAATCTGACGTTCTGGAATTCTCTCAAAAATGGTGCCAAACTGCTGCAAACAATCCCCTGAAAGGTTTTTGGGTGGAAACAGATGGGTTTTTATCATCAGAAACAGAATTGGCCCTCGACGTCTGAACAACTTTTTTTGAAAAAATCCCTAACCCGAGCGGTCAGAATTTCAGCAAAAATCTGACGTTCTGGAATTCTCTCAAAAATGCTTCCAAACTGTTGCAAACGATCCCCTGAAAGCTTTTTCGGTGGAAACAGATGGGTTTTTATCATTAGAAACAGAATTAGCCGCTGACGTCTGAAAAACTTTTTTTGAAAAAATCCCTAAGCCGCGCGTTCAGAATTTCAGCAAAAATCTGACGTTCTGGAATTCTCTCAAAAATGTTTCCAAACTGTTGCAAACGATCCCCTGAAAGCTTTTTCGGTGGAAACAGATGGGATTTTATCATCAGAAACAGAATTAGCCGCCGACGTCTGAACAACTTTTTTTGAAAAAATCCCTAAGCCGCGCGGTCAGAATTTCAGCAAAAATCTGACGTTCTGGAATTCTCTCAAAAATGGTGCCAAACTGTTGCAAACGATCCCTTGAAAGCTTTTTCGGTGGAAACAGATGGGTTTTTATCATCAGAAACAGAATTAGCCGCCGACGTCTGAAGAACTATTTTTGAAAAAATCCCTAAGCCGCGCGGTCAGAATTTCAGCAAAAATCTGACGTTCTGGAATTCTCTCAAAAATGGTGCCAAAGTGTTGCAAAGAATCCCCTGAAAGGTTTTTGGGTGGAAACAGATGGGTTTTTATCATCAGAAACAGAATTAGCCGCTGACGTCTGAACAACTTTTTTTGAAAAAATCCCTAAGCCGCGCGGTCAGAATTTCAGCAAAAATCTGACGTTCTGGAATTCTCTCAAAAATGTTTCCAAACTGTTGCAAACGATCCCCTGAAAGCTTTTTCGGTGGAAACAGATGGGTTTTTATCATCAGAAACAGAATTAGCCGCCGACGTCTGAACAACTTTTTTTGAAAAAATCCCTAAGCCGCGCCGTAAAAATTTCAGCAAAAATCTGACGTTCTGGAATTCTCTCAAAAATGGTGCCAAACTGTTGCAAACGATCCCTTGAAAGCTTTTTCGGTGGAAACAGATGGGTTTTTATCATCAGAAACAGAATTAGCCGCCGACGTCTGAAGAACTATTTTTGAAAAAATCCCTAAGCCGCGCGGTCAGAATTTCAGCAAAAATCTGACGTTCTGGAATTCTCTCAAAAATGGTGCCAAACTGCTGCAAACAATCCCCTGAAAGGTTTTTGGGTGGAAACAGATGGGTTTTTATCATCAGAAACAGAATTGGCCCTCGACGTCTGAACAACTTTTTTTGAAAAAATCCCTAACCCGAGGGGTCAGAATTTCAGCAAAAATCTGACGTTCTGGAATTCTCTCAAAAATGCTTCCAAACTGTTGCAAACGATCCCCTGAAAGCTTTTTCGGTGGAAACAGATGGGTTTTTATCATTAGAAACAGAATTAGCCGCCGACGTCTGAACAACTTTTTTTGAAAAAATCCCTAAGCCGAGCGGTCAGAATTTCAGCAAAAATCTGACGTTCTGGAATTCTCTCAAAAATGGTGCCAAAGTGTTGCAAACAATCCCCTGAAAGGTTTTTCGGTGGAAACAGATGGGTTTTTATCATTAGAAACAGAATTAGCCGCCGACGTCTGAACAACTTTTTTTGAAAAAATCCCTAAGCCGCGCGGTCAGAATTTCAGCAAAAATCTGACGTTCTGGAATTCTCTCAAAAATGGTGCCAAACTGTTGCAAACGATCCCTTGAAAGCTTTTTCGGTGGAAACAGATGGGTTTTTATCATCAGAAACAGAATTAGACGCCAACGTCTGCAGAACTATTTTTGAAAAAATCCCTAAGCCGCGCGGTCAGAATTTCAGCAAAAATCTGACTTTCTGGAATTCTCTCAAAATGCTTCCAAACTGTTGCAAACGATCCCCTGAAAGCTTTTTCGGTGGAAACAGATGGGTTTTTATCATCAGAAACAGAATTAGCCGCCAACGTCTGAAGAACTATTTTTGAAAAAATCCGTAAGCCGCGCGGTCAGAATTTCAGCAAAAATCTGACGTTCTGGAATTCTCTCAAAAATGGTGCCAAACTGTTGCAAACGATCCCCTGAAAGCTTTTTCGGTGGAAACAGATGGGTTTTTATCATCAGAAACAGAATTAGCCGCTGACGTCTGAAAAACTTTTTTTGAAAAAATCCCTAAGCCGCGCGTTCAGAATTTCAGCAAAAATCTGACGTTCTGGAATTCTCTCAAAAATGGTGCCAAACTGTTGCAAACGATCCCCTGAAAGCTTTTTCGGTGGAAACAGATGGGTTCTTATCATCAGAAACAGAATTAGCCGCCGACGTCTGAACAACTTTTTTTGAAAAAATCCCTAAGCCGCGCGGTCAGAATTTCAGCAAAAATCTGACGTTCTGGAATTCTCTCAAAAATGGTGACAAACTGTTGCAAACGATCCCTTGAAAGCTTTTTCGGTGGAAACAGATGGGTTTTTATCATCAGAAACAGAATTAGCCGCCGACGTCTGAAGAACTATTTTTGAAAAAATCCCTAAGCCGCGCGGTCAGAATTTCAGCAAAAATCTGACGTTCTGGAATTCTCTCAAAAATGGTGCCAAACTGCTGCAAACAATCCCCTGAAAGGTTTTTGGGTGGAAACAGATGGGTTTTTATCATCAGAAACAGAATTGGCCCTCGACGTCTGAACAACTTTTTTTGAAAAAATCCCTAACCCGAGCGGTCAGAATTTCAGCAAAAATCTGACGTTCTGGAATTCTCTCAAAAATGCTTCCAAACTGTTGCAAACGATCCCCTGAAAGCTTTTTCGGTGGAAACAGATGGGTTTTTATCATTAGAAACAGAATTAGCCGCTGACGTCTGAAAAACTTTTTTTGAAAAAATCCCTAAGCCGCGCGTTCAGAATTTCAGCAAAAATCTGACGTTCTGGAATTCTCTCAAAAATGTTTCCAAACTGTTGCAAACGATCCCCTGAAAGCTTTTTCGGTGGAAACAGATGGGTTTTTATCATCAGAAACAGAATTAGCCGCCGACGTCTGAACAACTTTTTTTGAAAAAATCCCTAAGCCGCGCCGTAAAAATTTCAGCAAAAATCTGACGTTCTGGAATTCTCTCAAAAATGGTGCCAAACTGTTGCAAACGATCCCTTGAAAGCTTTTTCGGTGGAAACAGATGGGTTTTTATCATCAGAAACAGAATTAGCCGCCGACGTCTGAAGAACTATTTTTGAAAAAATCCCTAAGCCACGCGGTCAGAATTTCAGCAAAAATCTGACGTTCTGGAATTCTCTCAAAAATGGTGCCAAACTGCTGCAAACAATCCCCTGAAAGGTTTTTGGGTGGAAACAGATGGGTTTTTATCATCAGAAACAGAATTGGCCCTCGACGTCTGAACAACTTTTTTTGAAAAAATCCCTAACCCGAGGGGTCAGAATTTCAGCAAAAATCTGACGTTCTGGAATTCTCTCAAAAATGCTTCCAAACTGTTGCAAACGATCCCCTGAAAGCTTTTTCGGTGGAAACAGATGGGTTTTTATCATTAGAAACAGAATTAGCCGCCGACGTCTGAACAACTTTTTTTGAAAAAATCCCTAAGCCGCGCGGTCAGAATTTCAGCAAAAATCTGACGTTCTGGAATTCTCTCAAAAATGCTTCCAAACTGTTGCAAACGATCCCCTGAAAGCTTTTTCGGTGGAAACAGATGGGTTTTTATCATTAGAAACAGAATTAGCCGCCGACGTCTGAACAACTTTTTTTGAAAAAATCCCTAAGCCGCGCGGTCAGAATTTCAGCAAAAATCTGACGTTCTGGAATTCTCTCAAAAATGGTGCCAAACTGTTGCAAACGATCCCTTGAAAGCTTTTTCGGTGGAAACAGATGGGTTTTTATCATCAGAAACAGAATTAGACGCCAACGTCTGCAGAACTATTTTTGAAAAAATCCCTAAGCCGCGCGGTCAGAATTTCAGCAAAAATCTGACGTTCTGGAATTCTCTCAAAAATGGTGCCAAACTGTTGCAAACGATCCCTTGAAAGCTTTTTCGGTGGAAACAGATGGGTTTTTATCATCAGAAACAGAATTAGACGCCAACGTCTGCAGAACTATTTTTGAAAAAATCCCTAAGCCGCGCGGTCAGAATTTCAGCAAAAATCTGACGTTCTGGAATTCTCTCAAAAATGGTGCCAAACTGTTGAAAACGATCCCCTGAAAGCTTTTTCGGTGGAAACAGATGGGTTTTTATCATCAGAAACAGAATTAGCCGCCAACGTCTGAAGAACTATTTTTGAAAAAATCCGTAAGCCGCGCGGTCAGAATTTCAGCAAAAATCTGACATTCTGGAATTCTCTCAAAAATGGTGCCAAACTGCTGCAAACAATCCCCTGAAAGGTTTTTGGGTGGAAACAGATGGGTTTTTATCATCAGAAACAGAATTGGCCCTCGACGTCTGAACAACTTTTTTTGAAAAAATCCCTAACCCGAGCGGTCAGAATTTCAGCAAAAATCTGACGTTCTGGAATTCTCTCAAAAATGGTGCCAAACTGTTGAAAACGATCCCCTGAAAGCTTTTTCGGTGGAAACAGATGGGTTTTTATCATCAGAAACAGAATTAGCCGCCAACGTCTGAAGAACTATTTTTGAAAAAATCCGTAAGCCGCGCGGTCAGAATTTCAGCAAAAATCTGACGTTCTGGAATTCTCTCAAAAATGGTGCCAAACTGTTGCAAACGATCCCCTGAAAGCTTTTTCGATGGAAACAGATGGGTTTTTATCATCAGAAACTGAATTAGCCGCCGACGTCTGAAGAACTATTTTTTAAAAAATCCCTAAGCCGCGCGGTCAGAATTTCAGCAAATATCTGACGTTCTGGAATTCTCTCAAAAATGGTGCCAAACTGTTGCAAACGATCCCTTGAAAGCTTTTTCGGTGGAAACAGATGGGTTTTTATCATCAGAAACAGAATTAGCCGCCAACTTCTGAAGAACTATTTTTGAAAAAATCCCTAAGCCGCGCGGTCAGAATTTCAGCAAATATCTGACGTTCTGGAATTCTCTCAAAAATGGTGCCAAACTGTTGCAAACGATCCCCTGAAAGCTTTTTCGGTGGAAACAGATGGGTTTTTATCATCAGAAACAGAATTAGCCGCTGACGTCTGAAAAACTTTTTTTGAAAAAATCCCTAAGCCGCGCGTTCAGAATTTCAGCAAAAATCTGACGTTCTGGAATTCTCTCAAAAATGTTTCCAAACTGTTGCAAACGATCCCCTGAAAGCTTTTTCGGTGGAAACAGATGGGTTTTTATCATCAGAAACAGAATTAGCCGCCGACGTCTGAAGAACTATTTTTGAAAAAATCCCTAAGCCGCGCGGTCAGAATTTCAGCAAAAATCAGACGTTCTGGAATTCTCTCAAAAATGGTGCCAAAGTGTTGCAAACGATCCCCTGAAAGCTTTTTCGATGGAAACAGATGGGTTTTTATCATCAGAAACTGAATTAGCCGCCGACCTCTGAACAACTTTTTTTGAAAAAATCCCTATGCCGCGCGGTCAGAATTTCAGCAAAAATCTGACGTTCTGGAATTCTCTCAAAAATGGTGCCAAACTGTTGCAAACGATCCCTTGAAAGCTTTTTCGGTGGAAACAGATGGGTTTTTATCATCAGAAACAGAATTAGCCGCCAACTTCTGAAGAACTATTTTTGAAAAAATCCCTAAGCCGCGCGGTCAGAATTTCAGCAAAAATCTGACGTTCTGGAATTCTCTCAAAAATGGTGCCAAACTGTTGCAAATGATCCCCTGAAAGCTTTTTCGGTGGAAACAGATGGGTTTTTATCATTAGAAACAGAATTAGCCGCCGACGTCTGAACAACTTTTTTTGAAAAAATCCCTAAGCCGCGCGGTCAGAATTTCAGCAAAAATCTGACGTTCTGGAATTCTCTCAAAAATGGTGCCAAACTGTTGCAAACGATCCCCTGAAAGCTTTTTCGGTGGAAACAGATGGGTTTTTATCATCAGAAACAGAATTAGCCGCCGACGTCTGAACAACTTTTTTTGAAAAAATCCCTAAGCCGCGCGGTCAGAATTTCAGCAAAAATCTGACGTTCTGGAATTCTCTCAAAAATGGTGCCAAACTGTTGCAAACGATCCCCTGAAAGCTTTTTCGGTGGAAACAGATGGGTTTTTATCATCAGAAACAGAATTAGCCGCCAACATCTGAAGAACTATTTTTGAAAAATTCCCTAAGCCGCGCGGTCAGAATGTCAGCAAAAATCTGACGTTCTGGAATTCTCTCAAAAATGTTTCCAAACTGTTGCAAACGATCCCCTGAAAGCTTTTTCGGTGGAAACAGATGGGTTTTTATCATCAGAAACAGAATTAGCCGCCGACGTCTGAACAACTTTTTTTGAAAAAATCCCTAAGCCGCGCGGTCAGAATTTCAGCAAAAATCTGACGTTCTGGAATTCTCTCAAAAATGGTGCCAAACTGTTGCAAACGATCCCTTGAAAGCTTTTTCGGTGGAAACAGATGGGTTTTTATCATCAGAAACAGAATTAGCCGCCGACGTCTGAAGAACTATTTTTGAAAAAATCCCTAAGCCGCGCGGTCAGAATTTCAGCAAAAATCTGACGTTCTGGAATTCTCTCAAAAATGGTGCCAAACTGTTGCAAACAATCCCCTGAAAGGTTTTTGGGTGGAAACAGATGGGTTTTTATCATCAGAAACAGAATTGGCCCTCGACGTCTGAACAACTTTTTTTGAAAAAATCCCTAAGCCGCGCGGTCAGAATTTCGGCAAAAATCTGACGTTCTGGAATTCTCTCAAAAATGCTTCCAAACTGTTGCAAACGATCCCTTGAAAGCTTTTTCGGTGGAAACAGATGGGTTTTTATCATCAGAAACAGAATTAGCCACCAACGTCTGAAGAACTATTTTTGAAAAAATCCGTAAGCCGCGCGGTCAGAATTTCAGCAAAAATCTGACGTTCTAGAATTCTCTCAAAAATGGTGCCAAACTGTTGCAAACAATCCCCTGAAAGGTTTTTCGGTGGAAACAGATGGGTTTTTATCATCAGAAACAGAATTAGCCGCCGACGTCTGAACAACTTTTTTTGAAAAAATCCCAAAGCCGCGCGGTCAGAATTTCAGCAAAAATCTGACGTTCTGGAATTCTCTCAAAAATGGTGCCAAACTGTTGCAAAGGATCCCTTGAAAGCATTTTCGGTGGAAACAGATGGGTTTTTTTCATCAGAAACAGAATTAGCCGCCGACGTCTGAAGAACTATTTTTGAAAAAATCCCTAAGCCGCGCGGTCAGAATTTCAGCAAAAATCTGACGTTCTGGAATTCTCTCAAAAATGGTGCCAAAGTGTTGCAAACGATCCCCTGAAAGCTTTTTCGATGGAAACAGATGGGTTTTTATCATCAGAAACTGAATTAGCCGCTGACCTCTGAACAACTTTTTTTGAAAAAATCCCTAAGCCGCGCGGTCAGAATTTCAGCAAAAATCTGACGTTCTGGAATTCTCTCAAAAATGGTGCCAAACTGTTGCAAACGATCCCTTGAAAGCTTTTTCGGTGGAAACAGATGGGTTTTTATCATCAGAAACAGAATTAGCCGCCAACTTCTGAAGAACTATTTTTGAAAAAATCCCTAAGCCGCGCGGTCAGAATTTCAGCAAAAATCTGACGTTCTGGAATTCTCTCAAAAATGGTGCCAAACTGTTGCAAACGATCCCCTGAAAGCTTTTTCGGTGGAAACAGATGGGTTTTTATCATCAGAAACAGAATTAGCCGCCAACATCTGAAGAACTATTTTTGAAAAATTCCCTAAGCCGCGCGGTCAGAATGTCAGCAAAAATCTGACGTTCTGGAATTCTCTCAAAAATGTTTCCAAACTGTTGCAAACGATCCCCTGAAAGCTTTTTCGGTGGAAACAGATGGGTTTTTATCATCAGAAACAGAATTAGCCGCCGACGTCTGAACAACTTTTTTTGAAAAAATCCCTAAGCCGCGCGGTCAGAATTTCAGCAAAAATCTGACGTTCTGGAATTCTCTCAAAAATGGTGCCAAACTGTTGCAAACGATCCCTTGAAAGCTTTTTCGGTGGAAACAGATGGGTTTTTATCATCAGAAACAGAATTAGCCGCCGACGTCTGAAGAACTATTTTTGAAAAAATCCCTAAGCCGCGCAGTCAGAATTTCAGCAAAAATCTGACGTTCTGGAATTCTCTCAAAAATGGTGCCAAACTGTTGCAAACAATCCCCTGAAAGGTTTTTGGGTGGAAACAGATGGGTTTTTATCATCAGAAACAGAATTGGCCCTCGACGTCTGAACAACTTTTTTTGAAAAAATCCCTAAGCCGCGCGGTCAGAATTTCGGAAAAAATCTGACGTTCTGGAATTCTCTCAAAAATGCTTCCAAACTGTTGCAAACGATCCCTTGAAAGCTTTTCCGGTGGAAACAGATGGGTTTTTATCATCAGAAACAGAATTAGCCACCAACGTCTGAAGAACTATTTTTGAAAAAATCCGTAAGCCGCGCGGTCAGAATTTCAGCAAAAATCTGACGTTCTAGAATTCTCTCAAAAATGGTGCCAAACTGTTGCAAACAATCCCCTGAAAGGTTTTTCGGTGGAAACAGATGGGTTTTTATCATCAGAAACAGAATTAGCCGCTGACGTCTGAACAACTATTTTTGAAAAAATCCCTAAGCCGCGCGGTTAGAATTTCGGCAAAAATCTGACGTTCTGGAATTCTCTCAAAAATGCTTCCAAACTGTTGCAAACGATCCCCTGAAAGCTTTTTCGATGGAAACAGATGGGTTTTTATCATCAGAAACTGAATTAGCCGCCGACATCTGAACAACTTTTTTTGAAAAAATCCCTAAGCCGCGCGGTCAGAATTTCAGCAAAAATCTGACGTTCTGGAATTCTCTCAAAAATGGTGCCAAACTGTTGCAAACGATCCCTTGAAAGCTTTTTCGGTGGAAACAGATGGGTTTTTATCATCAGAAACAGAATTAGCCGCCGACGTCTGAACAACTTTTTTTGAAAAAATCCCTAAGCCGCGCGGTCAGAATTTCAGCAAAAATCTGACGTTCTGGAATTCTCTCAAAAATGGTGCCAAACTGTTGCAAACGATCCCTTGAAAGCTTTTTCGGTGGAAACAGATGGGTTTTTATCATCAGAAACAGAATTAGCCGCCGACGTCTGAAGAACTATTTTTGAAAAAATCCCTAAGCCGCGCGGTCAGAATTTCAGCAAAAATCTGACGTTCTGGAATTCTCTCAAAAATGGTGCCAAACTGCTGCAAACAATCCCCTGAAAGGTTTTTGGGTGGAAACAGATGGGTTTTTATCATCAGAAACGGAATTGGCCCTCGACGTCTCAACAACTTTTTTTGAAAAAATCCCTAACCCGAGCGGTCAGAATTTCAGCAAAAATCTGACGTTCTGGAATTCTCTCAAAAATGCTTCCAAACTGTTGCAAACGATCCCCTGAAAGCTTTTTCGGTGGAAACAGATGGGTTTTTATCATTAGAAACAGAATTAGCCGCCGACGTCTGAACAACTTTTTTTGAAAAAATCCCTAAGCCGCGCGGTCAGAATTTCAGCAAAAATCTGACGTTCTGGAATTCTCTCAAAAATGGTGCCAAAGTGTTGCAAACAATCCCCTGAAAGGTTTTTCGGTGGAAACAGATGGGTTTTTATCATTAGAAACAGAATTAGCCGCCGACGTCTGAACAACTTTTTTTGAAAAAATCCCTAAGCCGCGCGGTCAGAATGTCAGCAAAAATCTGACGTTCTGGAATTCTCTCAAAAATGCTTCCAAACTGTTGCAAACGATCCCTTGAAAGCTTTTTCGGTGGAAACAGATGGGTTTTTATCATCAGAAACAGAATTAGACGCCAACGTCTGCAGAACTATTTTTGAAAAAATCCCTAAGCCGCGTGGTCAGAATTTCAGCAAAAATCTGACGTTCTGGAATTCTCTCAAAAATGGTGCCAAACTGCTGCAAACAATCCCCTGAAAGGTTTTTGGGTGGAAACAGATGGGTTTTTATTATCAGAAACAGAATTGGCCCTCGACGTCTGAACAACTTTTTTTGAAAAAATCCCTAACCCGAGCGGTCAGAATTTCAGCAAAAATCTGACGTTCTGGAATTCTCTCAAAAATGCTTCCAAACTGTTGCAAACGATCCCCTGAAAGCTTTTTCGGTGGAAACAGATGGGTTTTTATCATTAGAAACAGAATTAGCCGCCGACGTCTGAACAACTTTTTTTGAAAAAATCCCTAAGCCGCGCGGTCAGAATTTCAGCAAAAATCTGACGTTCTGGAATTCTCTCAAAAATGGTGCCAAAGTGTTGCAAACAATCCCCTGAAAGGTTTTTCGGTGGAAACAGATGGGTTTTTATCATTAGAAACAGAATTAGCCGCCAACTTCTGAAGAACTATTTTTGAAAAAATCCCTAAGCCGCGCGGTCAGAATTTCAGCAAAAATCTGACGTTCTGGAATTCTCTCAAAAATGGTGCCAAACTGTTGCAAACGATCCCCTGAAAGCTTTTTCGGTGGAAACAGATGGGTTTTTATCATCAGAAACAGAATTAGCCGCCGACGTCTGAAGAACTATTTTTGAAAAATTCCCTAAGCCGCGCGGTCAGAATGTCAGCAAAAATCTGACGTTCTGGAATTCTCTCAAAAATGTTTCGAAACTGTTGCAAACGATCCCCTGAAAGCTTTTTCGGTGGAAACAGATGGGTTCTTATCATCAGAAACAGAATTAGCCGCCGACGTCTGAACAACTTTTTTTGAAAAAATCCGTAAGCCGCGCGGTCAGAATTTCAGCAAAAATCTGACGTTCTGGAAATCTCTCAAAAATGGTGACAAACTGTTGCAAACGATCCCTTGAAAGCTTTTTCGGTGGAAACAGATGGGTTTTTATCATCAGAAACAGAATTAGCCTCCGACGTCTGAAGAACTATTTTTGAAAAAATCCCTAAGCCGCGCGGTCAGAATTTCAGCAAAAATCTGACGTTCTGGAATTCTCTCAAAAATGGTGCCAAACTGTTGCAAACAATCCCCTGAAAGGTTTTTGGGTGGAAACAGATGGGTTTTTATCATCAGAAACAGAATTGGCCCTCGACGTCTGAACAACTTTTTTTGAAAAAATCCCTAAGCCGCGCGGTCAGAATTTCGGCAAAAATCTGACGTTCTGGAATTCTCTCAAAAATGCTTCCAAACTGTTGCAAACGATCCCTTGAAAGCTTTTTCGGTGGAAACAGATGGGTTTTTATCATCAGAAACAGAATTAGCCACCAACGTCTGAAGAACTATTTTTGAAAAAATCCGTAAGCCGCGCGGTCAGAATTTCAGCAAAAATCTGACGTTCTAGAATTCTCTCAAAAATGGTGCCAAACTGTTGCAAACAATCCCCTGAAAGGTTTTTCGGTGGAAACAGATGGGTTTTTATCATCAGAAACAGAATTAGCCGCCGACGTCTGAACAACTTTTTTTGAAAAAATCCCTAAGCCGCGCGGTCAGAATTTCGGCAAAAATCTGACGTTCTGGAATTCTCTCAAAAATGCTTCCAAACTGTTGCAAACGATCCCCTGAAAGCTTTTTCGATGGAAACAGATGGGTTTTTATCATCAGAAACTGAATTAGCCGCCGACATCTGAACAACTTTTTTTGAAAAAATCCCTAAGCCGCGCGGTCAGAATTTCAGCAAAAATCTGACGTTCTGGAATTCTCTCAAAAATGGTGCCAAACTGTTGCAAACGATCCCTTGAAAGCTTTTTCGGTGGAAACAGATGGGTTTTTATCATCAGAAACAGAATTAGCCGCCGACGTCTGAACAACTTTTTTTGAAAAAATCCCTAAGCCGCGCGGTCAGAATTTCAGCAAAAATCTGACGTTCTGGAATTCTCTCAAAAATGGTGCCAAACTGTTGCAAACGATCCCTTGAAAGCTTTTTCGGTGGAAACAGATGGGTTTTTATCATCAGAAACAGAATTAGCCGCCGACGTCTGAAGAACTATTTTTGAAAAAATCCCTAAGCCGCGCGGTCAGAATTTCAGCAAAAATCTGACGTTCTGGAATTCTCTCAAAAATGGTGCCAAACTGCTGCAAACAATCCCCTGAAAGGTTTTTGGGTGGAAACAGATGGGTTTTCATCATCAGAAACAGAATTGGCCCTCGACGTCTGAACAACTTTTTTTGAAAAAATCCCTAAGCCGCGCGGTCAGAATTTCAGCAAAAATCTGACGTTCTGGAATTCTCTCAAAAATGCTTCCAAACTGTTGCAAACGATCCCCTGAAAGCTTTTTCGGTGGAAACAGATGGGTTTTTATCATTAGAAACAGAATTAGCCGCCGACGTCTGAACAACTTTTTTTGAAAAAATCCCTAAGCCGCGCGGTCAGAATTTCAGCAAAAATCTGACGTTCTGGAATTCTCTCAAAAATGGTGCCAAACTGTTGCAAACGATCCCCTGAAAGCTTTTTCGGTGGAAACAGATGGGTTCTTATCATCAGAAACAGAATTAGCCGCCGACGTCTGAACAACTTTTTTTGAAAAAATCCCTAAGCCGCGCGGTCAGAATGTCAGCAAAAATCTGACGTTCTGGAATTCTCTCAAAAATGGTGCCAAACTGTTGCAAACGATCCCCTGAAAGCTTTTTCGGTGGAAACAGATGGGTTTTTATCATTAGAAACAGAATTAGCCGCCGACGTCTGAACAACTTTTTTTGAAAAAATCCCTAAGCCGCGCGGTCAGAATGTCAGCAAAAATCTGACGTTCTGGAATTCTCTCAAAAATGGTGCCAAACTGTTGCAAACGATCCCCTGAAAGCTTTTTCGGTGGAAACAGATGGGTTCTTATCATCAGAAACAGAATTAGCCGCCGACGTCTGAACAACTTTTTTTGAAAAAATCCCTAAGCCGCGCGGTCAGAATTTCAGCAAAAATCTGACGTTCTGGAATTCTCTCAAAAATGGTGCCAAACTGTTGCAAACGATCCCTTGAAAGCTTTTTCGGTGGAAACAGATGGGTTTTTATCATCAGAAACAGAATTAGACGCCAACGTCTGCAGAACTATTTTTGAAAAAATCCCTAAGCCGCGCGGTCAGAATTTCAGCAAAAATCTGACGTTCTGGAATTCTCTCAAAAATGGTGCCAAACTGCTGCAAACAATCCCCTGAAAGGTTTTTGGGTGGAAACAGATGGGTTTTTATCATCAGAAACAGAATTGGCCCTCGACGTCTGAACAACTTTTTTTGAAAAAATCCCTAACCCGAGCGGTCAGAATTTCAGCAAAAATCTGACGTTCTGGAATTCTCTCAAAAATGCTTCCAAACTGTTGCAAACGATCCCCTGAAAGCTTTTTCGGTGGAAACAGATGGGTTTTTATCATTAGAAACAGAATTAGCCGCCGACGTCTGAACAACTTTTTTTGAAAAAATCCGTAAGCCGCGCGGTCAGAATTTCAGCAAAAATCTGACGTTCTGGAATTCTCTCAAAAATGGTGCCAAAGTGTTGCAAACAATCCCCTGAAAGGTTTTTCGGTGGAAACAGATGGGTTTTTATCATTAGAAACAGAATTAGCCGCCGACGTCTGAACAACTTTTTTTGAAAAAATCCCTAAGCCGCGCGGTCAGAATGTCAGCAAAAATCTGACGTTCTGGAATTCTCTCAAAAATGGTGCCAAACTGTTGCAAACGATCCCCTGAAAGCTTTTTCGGTGGAAACAGATGGGTTCTTATCATCAGAAACAGAATTAGCCGCCGACGTCTGAACAACTTTTTTGGAAAAAATCCCTAAGCCGCGCGGTCAGAATTTCAGCAAAAATCTGACGTTCTGGAATTCTCTCAAAAATGGTGCCAAACTGTTGCAAACGATCCCTTGAAAGCTTTTTCGGTGGAAACAGATGGGTTTTTATCATCAGAAACAGAATTAGACGCCAACGTCTGCAGAACTATTTTTGAAAAAATCCCTAAGCCGCGCGGTCAGAATTTCAGCAAAAATCTGACGTTCTGGAATTCTCTCAAAAATGGTGCCAAACTGTTGCAAACGATCCCTTGAAAGCTTTTTCGGTGGAAAGAGATGGGTTTTTATCATCAGAAACAGAATTAGCCGCCAACTTCTGAAGAACTATTTTTGAAAAAATCCCTAAGCCGCGCGGTCAGAATTTCAGCAAAAATCTGACGTTCTGGAATTCTCTCAAAAATGGTGCCAAACTGTTGCAAACGATCCCCTGAAAGGTTTTTCGGTGGAAACAGATGGGTTTTTATCATCAGAAACAGAATTAGCCGCCAACGTCTGAAGAACTATTTTTGAAAAAATCCGTAAGCCGCGCGGTCAGAATTTCAGCAAAAATCTGACGTTCTGGAATTCTCTCAAAAATGGTGCCAAACTGTTGCAAACGATCCCCTGAAAGCTTTTTCGGTGGAAACAGATGGGTTCTTATCATCAGAAACAGAATTAGCCGCCGACGTCTGAACAACTTTTTTTGAAAAAATCCCTAAGCCGCGCGGTCAGAATTTCAGCAAAAATCTGACGTTCTGGAATTCTCTCAAAAATGGTGCCAAACTGTTGCAAACGATCCCTTGAAAGCTTTTTCGGTGGAAACAGATGGGTTTTTATCATCAGAAACAGAATTAGACGCCAACGTCTGCAGAACTATTTTTGAAAATATCCCTAAGCCGCGCGGTCAGAATTTCAGCAAAAATATGACGTTCTGGAATTCTCTCAAAAATGGTGCCAAACTGTTGCAAACGATCCCCTGAAAGCTTTTTCGGTGGAAACAGATGGGTTCTTATCATCAGAAACAGAATTAGCCGCCAACGTCTGAAGAACTATTTTTGAAAAAATCCGTAAGCCGCGCGGTCAGAATTTCAGCAAAAATCTGACGTTCTGGAATTCTCTCAAAAATGGTGCCAAACTGTTGCAAACAATCCCCTGAAAGGTTTTTTGGTGGAAACAGATGGGTTTTTATCATCAGAAACAGAATTAGCCGCCAACGTCTGAAGAACTATTTTTGAAAAAATCCGTAAGCCGCGCGGTCAGAATTTCAGCAAAAATCTGACGTTCTGGAATTCTCTCAAAAATGGTGCCAAACTGTTGCAAACGATCCCCTGAAAGCTTTTTCGGTGGAAACAGATGGGTTTTTATCATCAGAAACAGAATTAGCCGCCAACGTCTGAAGAACTATTTTTGAAAAAATCCGTAAGCCGCGCGGTCAGAATTTCAGCAAAAATCTGACGTTCTGGAATTCTCTCAAAAATGGTGCCAAACTGTTGCAAACGATCCCCTGAAAGCTTTTTCGGTGGAAACAGATGGGTTCTTATCATCAGAAACAGAATTAGCCGCCGACGTCTGAACAACTTTTTTTGAAAAAATCCCTAAGCCGCACGGTCAGAATTTCAGCAAAAATCTGACGTTCTGGAATTCTCTCAAAAATGGTGCCAAACTGTTGCAAACGATCCCTTGAAAGCTTTTTCGGTGGAAACAGATGGGTTTTTATCATCAGAAACAGAATTAGACGCCAACGTCTGCAGAACTATTTTTGAAAATATCCCTAAGCCGCGCGGTCAGAATTTCAGCAAAAATATGACGTTCTGGAATTCTCTCAAAAATGGTGCCAAACTGTTGCAAACGATCCCCTGAAAGCTTTTTCGGTGGAAACAGATGGGTTTTTATCATCAGAAACAGAATTAGCCGCCAACGTCTGAAGAACTATTTTTGAAAAAATCCGTAAGCCGCGCGGTCAGAATTTCAGCAAAAATCTGACGTTCTGGAATTCTCTCAAAAATGGTGCCAAACTGTTGCAAACAATCCCCTGAAAGGTTTTTTGGTGGAAACAGATGGGTTTTTATCATCAGAAACAGAATTAGCCGCCAACGTCTGAAGAACTATTTTTGAAAAAATCCGTAAGCCGCGCGGTCAGAATTTCAGCAAAAATCTGACGTTCTGGAATTCTCTCAAAAATGGTGCCAAACTGTTGCAAACGATCCCCTGAAAGCTTTTTCGGTGGAAACAGATGGGTTTTTATCATCAGAAACAGAATTAGCCGCCAACGTCTGAAGAACTATTTTTGAAAAAATCCGTAAGCCGCGCGGTCAGAATTTCAGCAAAAATCTGACGTTCTAGAATTCTCTCAAAAATGGTGCCAAACTGTTGCAAACAATCCCCTGAAAGGTTTTTCGGTGGAAACAGATGGGTTTTTATCATCAGAAACAGAATTAGCCGCCAACGTCTGAAGAACTATTTTTGAAAAAATCCGTAAGCCGCGCGGTCAGAATTTCACCAAAATCTGACGTTCTGGAATTCTCTCAAAAATGGTGCCAAACTGTTGCAAACGATCCCCTGAAAGGTTTTTCGGTGGAAACAGATGGGTTTTTATCATCAGAAACAGAATTAGCCGCCAACGTCTGAAGAACTATTTTTGAAAAAATCCGTAAGCCGCGCGGTCAGAATTTCAGCAAAAATCTGACGTTCTGGAATTCTCTCAAAAATGGTGCCAAACTGTTGCAAACGATCCCCTGAAAGCTTTTTCGATGGAAACAGATGGGTTTTTATCATCAGAAACTGAATTAGCCGCCGACGTCTGAACAACTTTTTTTGAAAAAATCCCTAAGCCGCGCGGTCAGAATTTCAGCAAAAATCTGACGTTCTGGAATTCTCTCAAAAATGGTGCCAAACTGTTGCAAACGATCCCTTGAAAGCTTTTTCGGTGGAAACAGATGGGTTTTTATCATCAGAAACAGAATTAGCCGCCAACTTCTGAAGAACTATTTTTGAAAAAATCCCTAAGCCGCGCGGTCAGAATTTCAGCAAAAATCTGACGTTCTGGAATTCTCTCAAAAATGGTGCCAAACTGTTGCAAACGATCCCCTGAAAGCTTTTTCGGTGGAAACAGATGGGTTTTTATCATCAGAAACAGAATTAGCCGCCGACGTCTGAACAACTTTTTTTGAAAAAATCCCTAAGCCGCGCAGTCAGAATTTCAGCAAAAATCTGACGTTCTGGAATTCTCTCAAAAATGGTGCCAAACTGTTGCAAACGATCCCCTGAAAGCTTTTTCGGTGGAAACAGATGGGTTTTTATCATCAGAAACAGAATTAGCCGCCGACGTCTGAAAAACTTTTTTTGAAAAAATCCCTAAGCCGCGCGTTCAGAATTTCAGCAAAAATCTGACGTTCTGGAATTCTCTCAAAAATGTTTCCAAACTGTTGCAAACGATCCCCTGAAAGCTTTTTCGGTGGAAACAGATGGGATTTTATCATCAGAAACAGAATTAGCCGCCGACGTCTGAACAACTTTTTTTGAAAAAATCCCTAAGCCGCGCGGTCAGAATTTCAGCAAAAATCTGACGTTCTGGAATTCTCTCAAAAATGGTGCCAAACTGTTGCAAACGATCCCTTGAAAGCTTTTTGGGTGGAAACAGATGGTTTTTTATCATCAGAAACAGAATTGGCCCTCGACGTCTGAACAACTTTTTTTGAAAAAATCCCTAACGCGCGCGGTCAGAATTTCAGCAAAAATCTGACGTTCTGGAATTCTCTCAAAAATGGTGCCAAACTGTTGCAAACGATCCCTTGAAAGCTTTTTCGGTGGAAACAGATGGGTTTTTATCATCAGAAACAGAATTAGCCGCCGACGTCTGAACAACTTTTTTTGAAAAAATCCCTAAGCCGCGCGGTCAGAATTTCAGCAAAAATCTGACGTTCTGGAATTCTCTCAAAAATGGTGCCAAACTGTTGCAAAGGATCCCTTGAAAGCATTTTCGGTGGAAACAGATGGGTTTTTATCATCAGAAACAGAATTAGCCGCCGACGTCTGAAGAACTATTTTTGAAAAAATCCCTAAGCCGCGCGGTCAGAATTTCAGCAAAAATCTGACGTTCTGGAATTCTCTCAAAAATGGTGCCAAACTGTTGCAAACAATCCCCTGAAAGGTTTTTCGGTGGAAACAGATGGGTTTTTATCATTAGAAACAGAATTAGCCGCTGACGTCTGAACAACTTTTTTTGAAAAAATCCCTAAGCCGAGCGGTCAGAATTTCAGCAAAAATCTGACGTTCTGGAATTCTCTCAAAAATGCTTCCAAACTGTTGCAAACAATCCCCTGAAAGCTTTTTCGGTGGAAACAGATGGGTTTTTATCATTAGAAACAGAATTAGCCGCCGACGTCTGAACAACTTTTTTTGAAAAAATCCCTAAGCCGCGCGGTCAGAATTTCAGCAAAAATCTGACGTTCTGGAATTCTCTCAAAAATGGTGCCAAACTGTTGCAAACGATCCCCTGAAAGCTTTTTCGGTGGATACAGATGGGTTTTTATCATTAGAAACAGAATTAGCCGCCGACGTCTGAACAACTTTTTTTGAAAAAATCCCTAAGCCGCGCGGTCAGAATTTCAGCAAAAATCTGACGTTCTGGAATTCTCTCAAAAATGGTGCCAAACTGTTGCAAACGATCCCCTGAAAGCTTTTTTGGTGGAAACAGATGGGTTTTTATCATTAGAAACAGAATTAGCCGCCGACGTCTGAACAACTTTTTTTGAAAAAATCCCTAAGCCGCGCGGTCAGAATTTCAGCAAAAATCTGACGTTCTGGAATTCTCTCAAAAATGGTGCCAAACTGTTGCAAACGATCCCTTGAAAGCTTTTTCGGTGGAAACAGATGGGTTTTTATCATCAGAAACAGAATTAGCCGCCGACGTCTGAAGAACTATTTTTGAAAAAATCCCTAAGCCGCGCGGTCAGAATTTCAGCAAAAATCTGACGTTCTGGAATTCTCTCAAAAATGGTGCCAAACTGTTGCAAACAATCCCCTGAAAGGTTTTTGGGTGGAAACAGATGGGTTTTTATCATCAGAAACAGAATTAGCCGCCGACGTCTGAACAACTTTTTTTGAAAAAATCCCTAAGCCGCGCGGTCAGAATTTCAGCAAAAATCTGAAGTTCTGGAATTCTCTCAGAAATGGTGCCAAACTGTTGCAAACAATCCCCTGAAAGCTTTTTCGGTGGAAACAGATGGGTTTTTATCATCAGAAACAGAATTAGCCGCCAACGTCTGAACAACTTTTTTTGAAAAAATCCCTAAGCCGCGCGGTCAGAATTTCAGCAAAAATCTGACGTTCTAGAATTCTCTCAAAAATGCTTCCAAACTGTTGCAAACGATCCCTTGAAAGCTTTTTCGGGGGAAACAGATGGGTTTTTATCATCAGAAACAGAATTAGCCGCCAACGTCTGAAGAACTATTTTTGAAAAAATCCCTAAGCCGCGCGGTCAGAATTTCAGCAAAAATCTGACGTTCTAGAATTCTCTCAAAAATGGTGCCAAACTGTTGCAAACAATCCCCTGAAAGGTTTTTCGGTGGAAACAGATGGGTTTTTATCATCAGAAACAGAATTAGCCGCTGACGTCTGAACAACTATTTTTGAAAAAATCCCTAAGCCGCGCGGTCAGAATTTCGGCAAAAATCTGACGTTCTGGAATTCTCTCAAAAATGCTTCCAAACTGTTGGAAACGATCCCCTGAAAGCTTTTTCGATGGAAACAGATGGGTTTTTATCATCAGAAACTGAATTAGCCGCCGACGTCTGAACAACTTTTTTTGAAAAAATCCCTAAGCCGCGCGGTCAGAATTTCAGCAAAAATCTGACGTTCTGGAATTCTCTCAAAAATGGTGCCAAACTGTTGCAAACGATCCCTTGAAAGCTTTTTCGGTGGAAACAGATGGGTTTTTATCATCAGAAACAGAATTAGCCGCCGACGTCTGAACAACTTTTTTTGAAAAAATCCCTAAGCCGCGCGGTCAGAATTTCAGCAAAAATCTGACGTTCTGGAATTCTCTCAAAAATGCTTCCAAACTGTTGCAAACGATCCCCTGAAAGCTTTTTCGGTGGAAACAGATGGGTTTTTATCATCAGAAACAGAATTAGCCGCCGACGTCTGAACAACTTTTTTTGAAAAAATCCCTAAGCCGCGCGGTCAGAATTTCAGCAAAAATCTGACGTTCTGGAATTCTCTCAAAAATGGTGCCAAACTGTTGCAAACGATCCCCTGAAAGCTTTTTCGTTGGAAACAGATGGGTTTTTATCATCAGAAACAGAATTAGCCGCCGACGTCTGAACAACTTTTTTTGAAAAAATCCCTAAGCCGCGCGGTCAGAATTTCAGCAAAAATCTGACGTTCTGGAATTCTCTCAAAAATGGTGCCAAACTGTTGCAAACGATCCCTTGAAAGCTTTTTCGGTGGAAACAGATGGGTTTTTATCATCAGAAACAGAATTAGCCGCCGACGTCTGAACAACTTTTTTTGAAAAAATCCCTAAGCTGCGCGGTCAGAATTTCAGCAAAAATCTGACGTTCTGGAATTCTCTCAAAAATGTTGCCAAACTGTTGCAAACGATCCCCTGAAAGCTTTTTCGGTGGAAACAGATGGGTTTTTATCATCAGAAACAGAATTAGCTGCTGACGTCTGAACAACTTTTTTTGAAAAAATCCCTAAGCCGCGCGGTCAGAATTTCAGCAAAAATCTGACGTTCTGGAATTCTATCAAAAATGTTTCCAAACTGTTGCAAACGATCCCTTGAAAGCTTTTTCGGTGGAAACAGATGGGATTTTATCATCAGAAACAGAATTAGCCGCCGACGTCTGAACAACTTTTTTTGAAAAAATCCCTAAGCCGCGCGTTCAGAATTTCAGCAAAAATCTGACCTTCTGGAATTCTCTCAAAAATGTTTCCAAACTGTTGCAAACGATCCCCTGAAAGCTTTTTCGGTGGAAACAGATGGGATTTTATCATCAGAAACAGAATTAGCCGCCGACGTCTGAACAACTTTTTTTGAAAAAATCCCTAAGCCGCGCGTTCAGAATTTTAGCAAAAATCTGACGTTCTGGAATTCTCTCAAAAATGGTGCCAAACTGTTGCAAACGATCCCTTGAAAGCTTTTTCGGTGGAAACAGATGGGTTTTTATCATCAGAAACAGAATTAGCCGCCGACGTCTGAAGAACTATTTTTGAAAAAATCCCTAAGCCGCGCGGTCAGAATTTCAGCAAAATCTGACGTTCTGGAATTCTCTCAAAAATGGTGCCAAACTGTTGCAAACGATCCCTTGAAAGCTTTTTCGGTGGAAACAGATGGGTTTTTATCATCAGAAACAGAATTAGCCGCCGACGTCTGAAGAACTATTTTTGAAAAAATCCCTAAGCCGCGCAGTCAGAATTTCAGCAAAAATCTGACGTTCTGGAATTCTCTCAAAAATGGTGCCAAACTGTTGCAAACGATCCCTTGAAAGCTTTTTCGGTGGAAACAGATGGGTTTTTATCATCAGAAACAGAATTAGCCGCCAACGTCTGAAGAATTATTTTTGAAAAAATCCCTAAGCCGCGCGGTCAGAATTTCGGCAAAAATCTGACGTTCTGGAATTCTCTCAAAAATGCTTCCAAACTGTTGCAAACGATCCCCTGAAAGCTTTTTCGATGGAAACAGATGGGTTTTTATCATCAGAAACTGAATTAGCCGCCGACGTCTGAACAACTTTTTTTGAAAAAATCCCTAAGCCGCGCGGTCAGAATTTCAGCAAAAATCTGACGTTCTGGAATTCTCTCAAAAATGGTGCCAAACTGTTGCAAACGATCCCTTGAAAGCTTTTTCGGTGGAAACAGATGGGTTTTTATCATCAGAAACAGAATTAGCCGCCGACGTCTGAACAACTTTTTTTGAAAAAATCCCTAAGCCGCGCGGTCAGAATTTCAGCAAAAATCTGACGTTCTGGAATTCTATCAAAAATGTTTCCAAACTGTTGCAAACGATCCCCTGAAAGCTTTTTCGGTGGAAACAGATGGGATTTTATCATCAGAAACAGAATTAGCCGCCGACGTCTGAACAACTTTTTTTGAAAAAATCCCTAAGCCGCGCGTTCAGAATTTCAGCAAAAATCTGACGTTCTGGAATTCTCTCAAAAATGTTTCCAAACTGTTGCAAACGATCCCCTGAAAGCTTTTTCGGTGGAAACAGATGGGATTTTATCATCAGAAACAGAATTAGCCGCCGACGTCTGAACAACTTTTTTTGAAAAAATCCCTAAGCCGCGCGTTCAGAATTTCAGCAAAAATCTGACGTTCTGGAATTCTCTCAAAAATGGTGCCAAACTGTTGCAAACGATCCCTTGAAAGCTTTTTCGGTGGAAACAGATGGGTTTTTATCATCAGAAACAGAATTAGCCGCCGACGTCTGAAGAACTATTTTTGAAAAAATCCCTAAGCCGCGCGGTCAGAATTTCAGCAAAATCTGACGTTCTGGAATTCTCTCAAAAATGGTGCCAAACTGTTGCAAACGATCCCTTGAAAGCTTTTTCGGTGGAAACAGATGGGTTTTTATCATCAGAAACAGAATTAGCCGCCGACGTCTGAAGAACTATTTTTGAAAAAATCCCTAAGCCGCGCAGTCAGAATTTCAGCAAAAATCTGACGTTCTGGAATTCTCTCAAAAATGGTGCCAAAGTGTTGCAAACAATCCCCTGAAAGGTTTTTCGGTGGAAACAGATGGGTTTTTATCATTAGAAACAGAATTAGCCGCTGACGTCTGAACAACTTTTTTTGAAAAAATCCCTAAGCCGCGCGGTCAGAATTTCGGCAAAAATCTGACGTTCTGGAATTCTCTCAAAAATGCTTCCAAACTGTTGCAAACGATCCCCTGAAAGCTTTTTCGATGGAAACAGATGGGTTTTTATCATCAGAAACTGAATTAGCCGCCGACCTCTGAACAACTTTTTTTGAAAAAATCCCTAAGCCGCGCGGTCAGAATTTCAGCAAAAATCTGACGTTCTGGAATTCTCTCAAAAATGTTGCCAAACTGTTGCAAACGATCCCTTGAAAGCTTTTTCGGTGGAAACAGATGGGTTTTTATCATCAGAAACAGAATTAGCCGCCAGCTTCAGAAGAACTATTTTTGAAAAAATCCCTAAGCCGCGCGGTCAGAATTTCAGCAAAAATCTGACGTTCTGGAATTCTCTCAAAAATGGTGCCAAACTGTTGCAAACGATCCCCTGAAAGCTTTTTCGGTGGATACAGATGGGTTTTTATCATTAGAAACAGAATTAGCCGCCGACGTCTGAACAACTTTTTTTGAAAAAATCCCTAAGCCGCGCGGTCAGAATTTCAGCAAAAATCTGACGTTCTGGAATTCTCTCAAAAATGGTGCCAAACTGTTGCAAACGATCCCCTGAAAGCTTTTTTGGTGGAAACAGATGGGTTTTTATCATTAGAAACAGAATTAGCCGCCGACGTCTGAACAACTTTTTTTGAAAAAATCCCTAAGCCGCGCGGTCAGAATTTCAGCAAAAATCTGACGTTCTGGAATTCTCTCAAAAATGGTGCCAAACTGTTGCAAACGATCCCTTGAAAGCTTTTTCGGTGGAAACAGATGGGTTTTTATCATCAGAAACAGAATTAGCCGCCGACGTCTGAAGAACTATTTTTGAAAAAATCCCTAAGCCGCGCGGTCAGAATTTCAGCAAAAATCTGACGTTCTGGAATTCTCTCAAAAATGGTGCCAAACTGTTGCAAACAATCCCCTGAAAGGTTTTTGGGTGGAAACAGATGGGTTTTTATCATCAGAAACAGAATTAGCCGCCGACGTCTGAACAACTTTTTTTGAAAAAATCCCTAAGCCGCGCGGTCAGAATTTCAGCAAAAATCTGACGTTCTGGAATTCTCTCAGAAATGGTGCCAAACTGTTGCAAACAATCCCCTGAAAGCTTTTTCGGTGGAAACAGATGGGTTTTTATCATCAGAAACAGAATTAGCCGCCAACGTCTGAACAACTTTTTTTGAAAAAATCCCTAAGCCGCGCGGTCAGAATTTCAGCAAAAATCTGACGTTCTAGAATTCTCTCAAAAATGCTTCCAAACTGTTGCAAACGATCCCTTGAAAGCTTTTTCGGGGGAAACAGATGGGTTTTTATCATCAGAAACAGAATTAGCCGCCAACGTCTGAAGAACTATTTTTGAAAAAATCCCTAAGCCGCGCGGTCAGAATTTCAGCAAAAATCTGACGTTCTAGAATTCTCTCAAAAATGGTGCCAAACTGTTGCAAACAATCCCCTGAAAGGTTTTTCGGTGGAAACAGATGGGTTTTTATCATCAGAAACAGAATTAGCCGCTGACGTCTGAACAACTATTTTTGAAAAAATCCCTAAGCCGCGCGGTCAGAATTTCGGCAAAAATCTGACGTTCTGGAATTCTCTCAAAAATGCTTCCAAACTGTTGCAAACGATCCCCTGAAAGCTTTTTCGATGGAAACAGATGGGTTTTTATCATCAGAAACTGAATTAGCCGCCGACGTCTGAACAACTTTTTTTGAAAAAATCCCTAAGCCGCGCGGTCAGAATTTCAGCAAAAATCTGACGTTCTGGAATTCTCTCAAAAATGGTGCCAAACTGTTGCAAACGATCCCTTGAAAGCTTTTTCGGTGGAAACAGATGGGTTTTTATCATCAGAAACAGAATTAGCCGCCGACGTCTGAACAACTTTTTTTGAAAAAATCCCTAAGCCGCGCGGTCAGAATTTCAGCAAAAATCTGACGTTCTGGAATTCTCTCAAAAATGCTTCCAAACTGTTGCAAACGATCCCCTGAAAGCTTTTTCGGTGGAAACAGATGGGTTTTTATCATCAGAAACAGAATTAGCCGCCGACGTCTGAACAACTTTTTTTGAAAAAATCCCTAAGCCGCGCGGTCAGAATTTCAGCAAAAATCTGACGTTCTGGAATTCTCTCAAAAATGGTGCCAAACTGTTGCAAACGATCCCCTGAAAGCTTTTTCGTTGGAAACAGATGGGTTTTTATCATCAGAAACAGAATTAGCCGCCGACGTCTGAACAACTTTTTTTGAAAAAATCCCTAAGCCGCGCGGTCAGAATTTCAGCAAAAATCTGACGTTCTGGAATTCTCTCAAAAATGGTGCCAAACTGTTGCAAACGATCCCTTGAAAGCTTTTTCGGTGGAAACAGATGGGTTTTTATCATCAGAAACAGAATTAGCCGCCGACGTCTGAACAACTTTTTTTGAAAAAATCCCTAAGCTGCGCGGTCAGAATTTCAGCAAAAATCTGACGTTCTGGAATTCTCTCAAAAATGTTGCCAAACTGTTGCAAACGATCCCCTGAAAGCTTTTTCGGTGGAAACAGATGGGTTTTTATCATCAGAAACAGAATTAGCTGCTGACGTCTGAACAACTTTTTTTGAAAAAATCCCTAAGCCGCGCGGTCAGAATTTCAGCAAAAATCTGACGTTCTGGAATTCTATCAAAAATGTTTCCAAACTGTTGCAAACGATCCCCTGAAAGCTTTTTCGGTGGAAACAGATGGGATTTTATCATCAGAAACAGAATTAGCCGCCGACGTCTGAACAACTTTTTTTGAAAAAATCCCTAAGCCGCGAGTTCAGAATTTCAGCAAAAATCTGACGTTCTGGAATTCTCTCAAAAATGTTTCCAAACTGTTGCAAACGATCCCCTGAAAGCTTTTTCGGTGGAAACAGATGGGATTTTATCATCAGAAACAGAATTAGCCGCCGACGTCTGAACAACTTTTTTTGAAAAAATCCCTAAGCCGCGCGTTCAGAATTTTAGCAAAAATCTGACGTTCTGGAATTCTCTCAAAAATGGTGCCAAACTGTTGCAAACGATCCCTTGAAAGCTTTTTCGGTGGAAACAGATGGGTTTTTATCATCAGAAACAGAATTAGCCGCCGACGTCTGAAGAACTATTTTTGAAAAAATCCCTAAGCCGCGCGGTCAGAATTTCAGCAAAATCTGACGTTCTGGAATTCTCTCAAAAATGGTGCCAAACTGTTGCAAACGATCCCTTGAAAGCTTTTTCGGTGGAAACAGATGGGTTTTTATCATCAGAAACAGAATTAGCCGCCGACGTCTGAAGAACTATTTTTGAAAAAATCCCTAAGCCGCGCAGTCAGAATTTCAGCAAAAATCTGACGTTCTGGAATTCTCTCAAAAATGGTGCCAAACTGTTGCAAACGATCCCTTGAAAGCTTTTTCGGTGGAAACAGATGGGTTTTTATCATCAGAAACAGAATTAGCCGCCAACGTCTGAAGAATTATTTTTGAAAAAATCCCTAAGCCGCGCGGTCAGAATTTCGGCAAAAATCTGACGTTCTGGAATTCTCTCAAAAATGCTTCCAAACTGTTGCAAACGATCCCCTGAAAGCTTTTTCGATGGAAACAGATGGGTTTTTATCATCAGAAACTGAATTAGCCGCCGACGTCTGAACAACTTTTTTTGAAAAAATCCCTAAGCCGCGCGGTCAGAATTTCAGCAAAAATCTGACGTTCTGGAATTCTCTCAAAAATGGTGCCAAACTGTTGCAAACGATCCCTTGAAAGCTTTTTCGGTGGAAACAGATGGGTTTTTATCATCAGAAACAGAATTAGCCGCCGACGTCCGAACAACTTTTTTTGAAAAAATCCCTAAGCCGCGCGGTCAGAATTTCAGCAAAAATCTGACGTTCTGGAATTCTCTCAAAAATGCTTCCAAACTGTTGCAAACGATCCCCTGAAAGCTTTTTCGGTGGAAACAGATGGGTTTTTATCATCAGAAACAGAATTAGCCGCCGAAGTCTGAACAACTTTTTTTGAAAAAATCCCTAAGCCGCGCGGTCAGAATTTCAGCAAAAATCTGACGTTCTGGAATTCTCTCAAAAATGGTGCCGAACTGTTGCAAACGATCCCTTGAAAGCTTTTTCGGTGGAAACAGATGGGTTTTTATCATCAGAAACAGAATTAGCCGCCGACGTCTGAACAACTTTTTTTGAAAAAATCCCTAAGCCGCGCGGTCAGAATTTCAGCAAAAATCTGACGTTCTGGAATTCTCTCAAAAATGTTGCCAAACTGTTGCAAACGATCCCCTGAAAGCTTTTTCGGTGGAAACAGATGGGTTTTTATCATCAGAAACAGAATTAGCTGCTGACGTCTGAACAACTTTTTTTGAAAAAATCCCTAAGCCGCGCGGTCAGAATTTCAGCAAAAATCTGACGTTCTGGAATTCTATCAAAAATGTTTCCAAACTGTTGCAAACGATCCCCTGAAAGCTTTTTCGGTGGAAACAGATGGGATTTTATCATCAGAAACAGAATTAGCCGCCGACGTCTGAACAACTTTTTTTGAAAAAATCCCTAAGCCGCGCGTTCAGAATTTCAGCAAAAATCTGACGTTCTGGAATTCTCTCAAAAATGTTTCCAAACTGTTGCAAACGATCCCCTGAAAGCTTTTTCGGTGGAAACAGATGGGATTTTATCATCAGAAACAGAATTAGCCGCCGACGTCTGAACAACTTTTTTGAAAAAATCCCTAAGCCGCGCGGTCAGAATTTCAGCAAAAATCTGACGTTCTGGAATTCTCTCAAAAATGGTGCCAAACTGTTGCAAACAATCCCCTGAAAGGTTTTTGGGTGGAAACAGATGGGTTTTTATCATCAGAAACAGAATTAGCCGCCGACGTCTGAACAACTTTTTTTGAAAAAATCCCTAAGCCGCGCGGTCAGAATTTCAGCAAAAATCTGACGTTCTGGAATTCTCTCAAAAATGGTGCCAAACTGTTGCAAACGATCCCCTGAAAGCTTTTTCGGTGGAAACAGATGGGTTTTTATCATCAGAAACAGAATTAGCCGCTGACGTCTGAACAACTTTTTTTGAAAAAATCCCTAAGCCGCGCGTTCAGAATTTCAGCAAAAATCTGACGTTCTGGAATTCTCTCAGAAATGGTGCCAAACTGTTGCAAACAATCCCCTGAAAGGTTTTTGGGTGGAAACAGATGGGTTTTTATCATCAGAAACAGAATTGGCCCTCGACGTCTGAACAACTTTTTTTGAAAAAATCCCTAAGCCGCGCGGTCAGAATTTCAGCAAAAATCTGACGTTCTGGAATTCTCTCAAAAATGGTGCCAAACTGTTGCAAACAATCCCCTGAAAGGTTTTTCGGTGGAAACAGATGGGTTTTTATCATCAGAAACAGAATTAGCCGCTGACGTCTGAACAACTATTTTTGAAAAAATCCCTAAGCCGCGCGGTCAGAATTTCGGCAAAAATCTGACGTTCTGGAATTCTCTCAAAAATGCTTCCAAACTGTTGCAAACGATCCCCTGAAAGCTTTTTCGATGGAAACAGATGGGTTTTTATCATCAGAAACTGAATTAGCCGACGACGTCTGAACAACTTTTTTTGAAAAAATCCCTAAGCCGCGCGGTCAGAATTTCGGCAAAAATCTGACGTTCTGGAATTCTCTCAAAAATGCTTCCAAACTGTTGCAAACGATCCCTTGAAACCTTTTTCGGTGGAAACAGATGGGTTTTTATCATCAGAAACAGAATTAGCCGCCGACATCTGAACAACTTTTTTTGAAAAAATCCCTAAGCCGCGCGGTCAGAATTTCAGCAAAAATCTGACGTTCTGGAATTCTCTCAAAAATGGTGCCAAACTGTTGCAAACGATCCCTTGAAAGCTTTTTCGGTGGAAACAGATGGGTTTTTATCATCAGAAACAGAATTAGCCGCCGACGTCTGAAGAACTATTTTTGAAAAAATCCCTAAGCCGCGCGGTCAGAATTTCAGCAAAAATCTGACGTTCTGGAATTCTCTCAAAAATGGTGCCAAACTGTTGCAAACAATCCCCTGAAAGGTTTTTGGGTGGAAACAGATGGGTTTTTATCATCAGAAACAGAATTAGCCGCCGACGTCTGAACAACTTTTTTTGAAAAAATCCCTAAGCCGCGCGGTCAGAATTTCAGCAAAAATCTGACGTTCTGGAATTCTCTCAGAAATGGTGCCAAACTGTTGCAAACAATCCCCTGAAAGCTTTTTCGGTGGAAACAGATGGGTTTTTATCATCAGAAACAGAATTAGCCGCCAACGTCTGAACAACTTTTTTTGAAAAAATCCCTAAGCCGCGCGGTCAGAATTTCAGCAAAAATCTGACGTTCTAGAATTCTCTCAAAAATGCTTCCAAACTGTTGCAAACGATCCCTTGAAAGCTTTTTCGGGGGAAACAGATGGGTTTTTATCATCAGAAACAGAATTAGCCGCCAACGTCTGAAGAACTATTTTTGAAAAAATCCCTAAGCCGCGCGGTCAGAATTTCAGCAAAAATCTGACGTTCTAGAATTCTCTCAAAAATGGTGCCAAACTGTTGCAAACAATCCCCTGAAAGGTTTTTCGGTGGAAACAGATGGGTTTTTATCATCAGAAACAGAATTAGCCGCTGACGTCTGAACAACTATTTTTGAAAAAATCCCTAAGCCGCGCGGTCAGAATTTCGGCAAAAATCTGACGTTCTGGAATTCTCTCAAAAATGCTTCCAAACTGTTGCAAACGATCCCCTGAAAGCTTTTTCGGTGGAAACAGATGGGTTTTTATCATCAGAAACAGAATTAGCCGCCGACGTCTGAACAACTTTTTTTGAAAAAATCCCTAAGCCGCGCGGTCAGAATTTCAGCAAAAATCTGACGTTCTGGAATTCTCTCAAAAATGGTGCCAAACTGTTGCAAACGATCCCTTGAAAGCTTTTTCGGTGGAAACAGATGGGTTTTTATCATCAGAAACAGAATTAGCCGCCGACGTCTGAACAACTTTTTTTGAAAAAATCCCTAAGCTGCGCGGTCAGAATTTCAGCAAAAATCTGACGTTCTGGAATTCTCTCAAAAATGTTGCCAAACTGTTGCAAACGATCCCCTGAAAGCTTTTTCGGTGGAAACAGATGGGTTTTTATCATCAGAAACAGAATTAGCTGCTGACGTCTGAACAACTTTTTTTGAAAAAATCCCTAAGCCGCGCGGTCAGAATTTCAGCAAAAATCTGACGTTCTGGAATTCTATCAAAAATGTTTCCAAACTGTTGCAAACGATCCCCTGAAAGCTTTTTCGGTGGAAACAGATGGGATTTTATCATCAGAAACAGAATTAGCCGCCGACGTCTGAACAACTTTTTTTGAAAAAATCCCTAAGCCGCGCGTTCAGAATTTCAGCAAAAATCTGACGTTCTGGAATTCTCTCAAAAATGTTTCCAAACTGTTGCAAACGATCCCCTGAAAGCTTTTTCGGTGGAAACAGATGGGATTTTATCATCAGAAACAGAATTAGCCGCCGACGTCTGAACAACTTTTTTTGAAAAAATCCCTAAGCCGCGCGTTCAGAATTTTAGCAAAAATCTGACGTTCTGGAATTCTCTCAAAAATGGTGCCAAACTGTTGCAAACGATCCCTTGAAAGCTTTTTCGGTGGAAACAGATGGGTTTTTATCATCAGAAACAGAATTAGCCGCCGACGTCTGAAGAACTATTTTTGAAAAAATCCCTAAGCCGCGCGGTCAGAATTTCAGCAAAATCTGACGTTCTGGAATTCTCTCAAAAATGGTGCCAAACTGTTGCAAACGATCCCTTGAAAGCTTTTTCGGTGGAAACAGATGGGTTTTTATCATCAGAAACAGAATTAGCCGCCGACGTCTGAAGAACTATTTTTGAAAAAATCCCTAAGCCGCGCAGTCAGAATTTCAGCAAAAATCTGACGTTCTGGAATTCTCTCAAAAATGGTGCCAAACTGTTGCAAACGATCCCTTGAAAGCTTTTTCGGTGGAAACAGATGGGTTTTTATCATCAGAAACAGAATTAGCCGCCAACGTCTGAAGAATTATTTTTGAAAAAATCCCTAAGCCGCGCGGTCAGAATTTCGGCAAAAATCTGACGTTCTGGAATTCTCTCAAAAATGCTTCCAAACTGTTGCAAACGATCCCCTGAAAGCTTTTTCGATGGAAACAGATGGGTTTTTATCATCAGAAACTGAATTAGCCGCCGACGTCTGAACAACTTTTTTTGAAAAAATCCCTAAGCCGCGCGGTCAGAATTTCAGCAAAAATCTGACGTTCTGGAATTCTCTCAAAAATGGTGCCAAACTGTTGCAAACGATCCCTTGAAAGCTTTTTCGGTGGAAACAGATGGGTTTTTATCATCAGAAACAGAATTAGCCGCCGACGTCTGAACAACTTTTTTTGAAAAAATCCCTAAGCCGCGCGGTCAGAATTTCAGCAAAAATCTGACGTTCTGGAATTCTCTCAAAAATGTTGCCAAACTGTTGCAAACGATCCCCTGAAAGCTTTTTCGGTGGAAACAGATGGGTTTTTATCATCAGAAACAGAATTAGCTGCTGACGTCTGAACAACTTTTTTTGAAAAAATCCCTAAGCCGCGCGGTCAGAATTTCAGCAAAAATCTGACGTTCTGGAATTCTATCAAAAATGTTTCCAAACTGTTGCAAACGATCCCCTGAAAGCTTTTTCGGTGGAAACAGATGGGATTTTATCATCAGAAACAGAATTAGCCGCCGACGTCTGAACAACTTTTTTTGAAAAAATCCCTAAGCCGCGCGTTCAGAATTTCAGCAAAAATCTGACGTTCTGGAATTCTCTCAAAAATGTTTCCAAACTGTTGCAAACGATCCCCTGAAAGCTTTTTCGGTGGAAACAGATGGGATTTTATCATCAGAAACAGAATTAGCCGCCGACGTCTGAACAACTTTTTTTGAAAAAATCCCTAAGCCGCGCGTTCAGAATTTCAGCAAAAATCTGACGTTCTGGAATTCTCTCAAAAATGGTGCCAAACTGTTGCAAACGATCCCTTGAAAGCTTTTTCGGTGGAAACAGATGGGTTTTTATCATCAGAAACAGAATTAGCCGCCGACGTCTGAAGAACTATTTTTGAAAAAATCCCTAAGCCGCGCGGTCAGAATTTCAGCAAAATCTGACGTTCTGGAATTCTCTCAAAAATGGTGCCAAACTGTTGCAAACGATCCCTTGAAAGCTTTTTCGGTGGAAACAGATGGGTTTTTATCATCAGAAACAGAATTAGCCGCCGACGTCTGAAGAACTATTTTTGAAAAAATCCCTAAGCCGCGCAGTCAGAATTTCAGCAAAAATCTGACGTTCTGGAATTCTCTCAAAAATGGTGCCAAACTGTTGCAAACGATCCCTTGAAAGCTTTTTCGGTGGAAACAGATGGGTTTTTATCATCAGAAACAGAATTAGCCGCCAACGTCTGAAGAATTATTTTTGAAAAAATCCCTAAGCCGCGCGGTCAGAATTTCGGCAAAAATCTGACGTTCTGGAATTCTCTCAAAAATGCTTCCAAACTGTTGCAAACGATCCCCTGAAAGCTTTTTCGATGGAAACAGATGGGTTTTTATCATCAGAAACTGAATTAGCCGCCGACGTCTGAACAACTTTTTTTGAAAAAATCCCTAAGCCGCGCGGTCAGAATTTCAGCAAAAATCTGACGTTCTGGAATTCTCTCAAAAATGGTGCCAAACTGTTGCAAACGATCCCTTGAAAGCTTTTTCGGTGGAAACAGATGGGTTTTTATCATCAGAAACAGAATTAGCCGCCGACGTCTGAACAACTTTTTTTGAAAAAATCCCTAAGCCGCGCGGTCAGAATTTCAGCAAAAATCTGACGTTCTGGAATTCTCTCAAAAATGCTTCCAAACTGTTGCAAACGATCCCCTGAAAGCTTTTTCGGTGGAAACAGATGGGTTTTTATCATCAGAAACAGAATTAGCCGCCGAAGTCTGAACAACTTTTTTTGAAAAAATCCCTAAGCCGCGCGGTCAGAATTTCAGCAAAAATCTGACGTTCTGGAATTCTCTCAAAAATGGTGCCGAACTGTTGCAAACGATCCCTTGAAAGCTTTTTCGGTGGAAACAGATGGGTTTTTATCATCAGAAACAGAATTAGCCGCCGACGTCTGAACAACTTTTTTTGAAAAAATCCCTAAGCCGCGCGGTCAGAATTTCAGCAAAAATCTGACGTTCTGGAATTCTCTCAAAAATGTTGCCAAACTGTTGCAAACGATCCCCTGAAAGCTTTTTCGGTGGAAACAGATGGGTTTTTATCATCAGAAACAGAATTAGCTGCTGACGTCTGAACAACTTTTTTTGAAAAAATCCCTAAGCCGCGCGGTCAGAATTTCAGCAAAAATCTGACGTTCTGGAATTCTATCAAAAATGTTTCCAAACTGTTGCAAACGATCCCCTGAAAGCTTTTTCGGTGGAAACAGATGGGATTTTATCATCAGAAACAGAATTAGCCGCCGACGTCTGAACAACTTTTTTTGAAAAAATCCCTAAGCCGCGCGTTCAGAATTTCAGCAAAAATCTGACGTTCTGGAATTCTCTCAAAAATGTTTCCAAACTGTTGCAAACGATCCCCTGAAAGCTTTTTCGGTGGAAACAGATGGGATTTTATCATCAGAAACAGAATTAGCCGCCGACGTCTGAACAACTTTTTTGAAAAAATCCCTAAGCCGCGCGGTCAGAATTTCAGCAAAAATCTGACGTTCTGGAATTCTCTCAAAAATGGTGCCAAACTGTTGCAAACAATCCCCTGAAAGGTTTTTGGGTGGAAACAGATGGGTTTTTATCATCAGAAACAGAATTAGCCGCCGACGTCTGAACAACTTTTTTTGAAAAAATCCCTAAGCCGCGCGGTCAGAATTTCAGCAAAAATCTGACGTTCTGGAATTCTCTCAAAAATGGTGCCAAACTGTTGCAAACGATCCCCTGAAAGCTTTTTCGGTGGAAACAGATGGGTTTTTATCATCAGAAACAGAATTAGCCGCTGACGTCTGAACAACTTTTTTTGAAAAAATCCCTAAGCCGCGCGTTCAGAATTTCAGCAAAAATCTGACGTTCTGGAATTCTCTCAGAAATGGTGCCAAACTGTTGCAAACAATCCCCTGAAAGGTTTTTGGGTGGAAACAGATGGGTTTTTATCATCAGAAACAGAATTGGCCCTCGACGTCTGAACAACTTTTTTTGAAAAAATCCCTAAGCCGCGCGGTCAGAATTTCAGCAAAAATCTGACGTTCTGGAATTCTCTCAAAAATGGTGCCAAACTGTTGCAAACAATCCCCTGAAAGGTTTTTCGGTGGAAACAGATGGGTTTTTATCATCAGAAACAGAATTAGCCGCTGACGTCTGAACAACTATTTTTGAAAAAATCCCTAAGCCGCGCGGTCAGAATTTCGGCAAAAATCTGACGTTCTGGAATTCTCTCAAAAATGCTTCCAAACTGTTGCAAACGATCCCCTGAAAGCTTTTTCGATGGAAACAGATGGGTTTTTATCATCAGAAACTGAATTAGCCGACGACGTCTGAACAACTTTTTTTGAAAAAATCCCTAAGCCGCGCGGTCAGAATTTCAGCAAAAATCTGACGTTCTGGAATTCTCTCAAAAATGGTGCCAAACTGTTGCAAACGATCCCTTGAAACCTTTTTCGGTGGAAACAGATGGGTTTTTATCATCAGAAACTGAATTAGCCGACGACGTCTGAACAACTTTTTTTGAAAAAATCCCTAAGCCGCGCGGTCAGAATTTCAGCAAAAATCTGACGTTCTGGAATTCTCTCAAAAATGGTGCCAAACTGTTGCAAACGATCCCCTGAAAGCTTTTTCGGTGGAAACAGATGGGTTTTTATCATCAGAAACAGAATTAGCTGCTGACGTCTGAACAACTTTTTTTGAAAAAATCCCTAAGCCGCGCGGTCAGAATTTCAGCAAAAATCTGACGTTCTGGAATTCTCTCAAAAATGTTTCCAAACTGTTGCAAACGATCCCCTGAAAGCTTTTTCGGTGGAAACAGATGGGATTTTATCATCAGAAACAGAATTAGCCGCCGACGTCTGAACAACTTTTTTTGAAAAAATCCCTAAGCCGCGCGTTCAGAATTTCAGCAAAAATCTGACGTTCTGGAATTCTCTCAAAAATGTTTCCAAACTGTTGCAAACGATCCCCTGAAAGCTTTTTCGGTGGAAACAGATGGGATTTTATCATCAGAAACAGAATTAGCCGCCGACGTCTGAACAACTTTTTTTGAAAAAAACCCTAAGCCGCGCGGTCAGAATTTCAGCAAAAATCTGACGTTCTGGAATTCTCTCAAAAATGGTGCCAAACTGTTGCAAACGATCCCTTGAAAGCTTTTTCGGTGGAAACAGATGGGTTTTTATCATCAGAAACAGAATTAGCCGCCGACGTCTGAAGAACTATTTTTGAAAAAATCCCTAAGCCGCGCGGTCAGAATTTCAGCAAAATCTGACGTTCTGGAATTCTCTCAAAAATGGTGCCAAACTGTTGCAAACGATCCCTTGAAAGCTTTTTCGGTGGAAACGGATGGGTTTTTATCATCAGAAACAGAATTAGCCGCCGACGTCTGAAGAACTATTTTTGAAAAAATCCCTAAGCCGCGCAGTCAGAATTTCAGCAAAAATCTGACGTTCTGCAATTCTCTCAAAAATGGTGCCAAACTGTTGCAAACGATCCCTTGAAAGCTTTTTCGGTGGAAACAGATGGGTTTTTATCATCAGAAACAGAATTAGCCGCCAACGTCTGAAGAATTATTTTTGAAAAAATCCGTAAGCCGCGCGGTCAGAATTTCAGCAAAAATCTGACGTTCTGGAATTCTCTCAAAAATGCTTCCAAACTGTTGCAAACGATCCCCTGAAAGCTTTTTCGGTGGAAACAGATGGGTTTTTATCATCAGAAACAGAATTAGCCGCCGACGTCTGAACAACTTTTTTTGAAAAAATCCCTAAGCCGCGCGGTCAGAATTTCAGCAAAAATCTGACGTTCTGGAATTCTCTCAAAAATGGTGCCAAACTGTTGCAAACGATCCCCTGAAAGCTTTTTCGGTGGAAACAGATGGGTTTTTATCATCAGAAACAGAATTAGCCGCTGACGTCTGAACAACTTTTTTTGAAAAAATCCCTAAGCCGCGCGGTCAGAATTTCAGCAAAAATCTGACGTTCTGGAATTCTCTCAAAAATGGTGCCAAACTGTTGCAAACGATCCCTTGAAAGCTTTTTCGGTGGAAACAGATGGGTTTTTATCATCAGAAACAGAATTAGCCGCCAACTTCTGAAGAACTATTTTTGAAAAAATCCCTAAGCCGCGCGGTCAGAATTTCAGCAAAAATCTGACGTTCTGGAATTCTCTCAAAAATGGTGCCAAACTGTTGCAAACGATCCCCTGAAAGCTTTTTTGGTGGAAACCGATGGGTTTTTATCATTAGAAACAGAATTAGCCGCCGACGTCTGAACAACTTTTTTTGAAAAAATCCCTAAGCCGCGCGGTCAGAATTTCAGCAAAAATCTGACGTTCTGGAATTCTCTCAAAAATGGTGCCAAACTGTTGCAAACGATCCCCTGAAAGCTTTTTCGGTGGAAACAGATGGGTTTTTATCATCAGAAACAGAATTACCCGCCGACGTCTGAACAACTTTTTTTGAAAAAATCCCTAAGCCGCGCGGTCAGAATTTCAGCAAAAATCTGACGTTCTGGAATTCTCTCAAAAATGGTGCCAAACTGTTGCAAACGATCCCCTGAAAGCTTTTTCGGTGGAAACAGATGGGATTTTATCATCAGAAACAGAATTAGCCGCCGACGTCTGAACAACTTTTTTTGAAAAAATCCCTAAGCCGCGCGGTCAGAATTTCAGCAAAAATCTGACGTTCTGGAATTCTCTCAAAAATGGTGCCAAACTGTTGCAAACGATCCCTTGAAAGCTTTTTCGGTGGAAACAGATGGGTTTTTATCATCAGAAACAGAATTAGCCGCCGACGTCTGAAGAACTATTTTTGAAAAAATCCCTAAGCCGCGCGGTCAGAATTTCAGCAAAAATCTGACGTTCTGGAATTCTCTCAAAAATGGTGCCAAACTGTTGCAAACAATCCCCTGAAAGATTTTTGGGTGGAAACAGATGGGTTTTTATCATCAGAAACAGAATTGGCCCTCGACGTCTGAACAACTTTTTTTGAAAAAATCCGTAAGCCGCGCGGTCAGAATTTCAGCAAAAATCTGACGTTCTGGAATTCTCTCAAAAATGCTTCCAAACTGTTGCAAACGATCCCCTGAAAGCTTTTTCGGTGGAAACAGATGGGTTTTTATCATCAAAAACAGAATTAGCCGCCGACGTCTGAACAACTTTTTTTGAAAAAATCCCTAAGCCGCGCGGTCAGAATTTCAGCAAAAATCTGACGTTCTGGAATTCTCTCAAAAATGGTGCCAAACTGTTGCAAACGATCCCTTGAAAGCTTTTTCGGTGGAAACAGATGGGTTTTTATCATCAGAAACAGAATTAGCCGCCAACTTCTGAAGAACTATTTTTGAAAAAATCCCTAAGCCGCGCGGTCAGAATTTCAGCAAAAATCTGACGTTCTGGAATTCTCTCAAAAATGGTGCCAAACTGTTGCAAACGATCCCAGAAAGCTTTTTTGGTGGAAACAGATGGGTTTTTATCATTAGAAACAGAATTAGCCGCCGACGTCTGAACAACTTTTTTTGAAAAAATCCCTAAGCCGCGCGGTCAGAATTTCAGCAAAAATCTGACGTTCTGGAATTCTCTCAAAAATGGTGCCAAACTGTTGCAAACGATCCCCTGAAAGCTTTTTCGGTGGAAACAGATGGGTTTTTATCATCAGAAACAGAATTAGCCGCCGACGTATGAACAACTTTTTTTGAAAAAATCCCTAAGCCGCGCGGTCAGAATTTCAGCAAAAATCTGACGTTCTGGAATTCTCTCAAAAATGGTGCCAAACTGTTGCAAACGATCCCCTGAAAGCTTTTTCGGTGGAAACAGATGGGTTTTTATCATCAGAAACAGAATTAGCCGCTGACGTCTGAACAACTTTTTTTGAAAAAATCCCTAAGCCGCGCGGTCAGAATTTCAGCAAAAATCTGACGTTCTGGAATTCTCTCAAAAATGTTTCCAAACTGTTGCAAACGATCCCCTGAAAGCTTTTTCGGTGGAAACAGATGGGATTTTATCATCAGAAACAGAATTAGCCGCCGACGTCTGAACAACTTTTTTTGAAAAAATCCCTAAGCCGCGCGGTCAGAATTTCAGCAAAAATCTGACGTTCTGGAATTCTCTCAAAAATGGTGCCAAACTGTTGCAAACGATCCCTTGAAAGCTTTTTCGGTGGAAACAGATGGGTTTTTATCATCAGAAACAGAATTAGCCGCCGACGTCTGAAGAACTATTTTTGAAAAAATCCCTAAGCCGCGCGGTCAGAATTTCAGCAAAAATCTGACGTTCTGGAATTCTCTCAAAAATGGTGCCAAACTGTTGCAAACAATCCCCTGAAAGGTTTTTGGGTGGAAACAGATGGGTTTTTATCATCAGAAACAGAATTGGCCCTCGACGTCTGAACAACTTTTTTTGAAAAAATCCCTAAGCCGCGCGGTCAGAATTTCAGCAAAAATCTGACGTTCTGGAATTCTCTCAAAAATGCTTCCAAACTGTTGCAAACGATCCCTTGAAAGCTTTTTCGGTGGAAACAGATGGGTTTTTATCATCAGAAACAGAATTAGCCGCCAACGTCTGAAGAACTATTTTTGAAAAAATCCGTAAGCCGCGCGGTCAGAATTTCAGCAAAAATCTGACGTTCTAGAATTCTCTCAAAAATGGTGCCAAACTGTTGCAAACAATCCCCTGAAAGGTTTTTCGGTGGAAACAGATGGGTTTTTATCATCAGAAACAGAATTAGCCGCTGACGTCTGAACAACTTTTTTTGAAAAAATCCCTAAGCCGCGCGGTCAGAATTTCGGCAAAAATCTGACGTTCTGGAATTCTCTCAAAAATGCTTCCAAACTGTTGCAAACGATCCCCTGAAAGCTTTTTCGATGGAAACAGATGGGTTTTTATCATCAGAAACTGAATTAGCCGCCGACGTCTGAACAACTTTTTTTGAAAAAATCCCTAAGCCGCGCGGTCAGAATTTCAGCAAAAATCTGACGTTCTGGAATTCTCTCAAAAATGGTGCCAAACTGTTGCAAACGATCCCTTGAAAGCTTTTTCGGTGGAAACAGATGGGTTTTTATCATCAGAAACAGAATTAGCCGCTGACGTCTGAAGAACTATTTTTGAAAAAATCCCTAAGCCGCGCGGTCAGAATTTCAGCAAAAATCTGACGTTCTGGAATTCTCTCAAAAATGCTTCCAAACTGTTGCAAACGATCCCCTGAAAGCTTTTTCGATGGAAACAGATGGGTTTTTATCATCAGAAACTGAATTAGCCGCCGACGTCTGAACAACTTTTTTTGAAAAAATCCCTAAGCCGCGCGGTCAGAATTTCAGCAAAAATCTGACGTTCTGGAATTCTCTCAAAAATGGTGCCAAACTGTTGCAAACGATCCCCTGAAAGCTTTTTCGGTGGAAACAGATGGGTTTTTATCATCAGAAACAGAATTAGCCGCCAACTTCTTAAGAACTATTTTTGAAAAAATCCCTAAGCCGCACGGTCAGAATTTCAGCAAAAATCTGACTTTCTGGAATTCTCTCAAAAATGCTTCCAAACTGTTGCAACCGATCCCCTGAAAGCTTTTTCGGTGGAAACAGATGGGTTTTTATCATCAGAAACAGAATTAGCTGCTGACGTCTGAACAACTTTTTTTGAAAAAATCCCTAAGCCGCGCGGTCAGAATTTCAGCAAAAATCTGACGTTCTGGAATTCTCTCAAAAATGTTTCCAAACTGTTGCAAACGATCCCCTGAAAGCTTTTTCGGTGGAAACAGATGGGATTTTATCATCAGAAACAGAATTAGCCGCCGACGTCTGAACAACTTTTTTTGAAAAAATCCCTAAGCCGCGCGGTCAGAATTTCAGCAAAAATCTGACGTTCTGGAATTCTCTCAAAAATGGTGCCAAACTGTTGCAAACGATCCCTTGAAAGCTTTTTCGGTGGAAACAGATGGGTTTTTATCATCAGAAACAGAATTAGCCGCCGACGTCTGAAGAACTATTTTTGAAAAAATCCCTAAGCCGCGCGGTCAGAATTTCAGCAAAAATCTGACGTTCTGGAATTCTCTCAAAAATGGTGCCAAACTGTTGCAAACAATCCCCTGAAAGGTTTTTGGGTGGAAACAGATGGGTTTTTATCATCAGAAACAGAATTAGCCGTCGACGTCTGAACAACTTTTTTTGAAAAAATCCCTAAGCCGCGCGGTCAGAATTTCAGCAAAAATCTGACGTTCTGGAATTCTCTCAAAAATGCTTCCAAACTGTTGCAAACGATCCCTTGAAAGCTTTTTCGGTGGAAACAGATGGGTTTTTATCATCAGAAACAGAATTAGCCGCCAACGTCTGAAGAACTATTTTTGAAAAAATCCGTAAGCCGCGCGGTCAGAATTTCAGCAAAAATCTGACGTTCTAGAATTCTCTCAAAAATGGTGCCAAACTGTTGCAAACAATCCCCTGAAAGGTTTTTCGGTGGAAACAGATGGGTTTTTATCATCAGAAACAGAATTAGCCGCTGACGTCTGAACAACTTTTTTTGAAAAAATCCCTAAGCCGCGCGGTCAGAATTTCGGCAAAAATCTGACGTTCTGGAATTCTCTCAAAAATGCTTCCAAACTGTTGCAAACGATCCCCTGAAAGCTTTTTCGATGGAAACAGATGGGTTTTTATCATCAGAAACTGAATTAGCCGCCGACGTCTGAACAACTTTTTTTGAAAAAATCCCTAAGCCGCGCGGTCAGAATTTCAGCAAAAATCTGACGTTCTGGAATTCTCTCAAAAATGGTGCCAAACTGTTGCAAACGATCCCTTGAAAGCTTTTTCGGTGGAAACAAATGGGTTTTTATCATCAGAAACAGAATTAGCCGCTGACGTCTGAAGAACTATTTTTGAAAAAATCCCTAAGCCGCGCGGTCAGAATTTCAGCAAAAATCTGACGTTCTGGAATTCTCTCAAAAATGCTTCCAAACTGTTGCAAACGATCCCCTGAAAGCTTTTTCGATGGAAACAGATGGGTTTTTATCATCAGAAACTGAATTAGCCGCCGACGTCTGAACAACTTTTTTTGAAAAAATCCCTAAGCCGCGCGGTCAGAATTTCAGCAAAAATCTGACGTTCTGGAATTCTCTCAAAAATGGTGCCAAACTGTTGCAAACGATCCCCTGAAAGCTTTTTCGGTGGAAACAGATGGGTTTTTATCATCAGAAACAGAATTAGCCGCCAACTTCTTAAGAACTATTTTTGAAAAAATCCCTAAGCCGCACGGTCAGAATTTCAGCAAAAATCTGACTTTCTGGAATTCTCTCAAAAATGCTTCCAAACTGTTGCAACCGATCCCCTGAAAGCTTTTTCGGTGGAAACAGATGGGTTTTTATCATCAGAAACAGAATTAGCTGCTGACGTCTGAACAACTTTTTTTGAAAAAATCCCTAAGCCGCGCGTTCAGAATTTCAGCAAAAATCTGACGTTCTGGAATTCTCTCAAAAATGTTTCCAAACTGTTGCAAACGATCCCCTGAAAGCTTTTTCGGTGGAAACAGATGGGTTTTTATCATCAGAAACAGAATTAGCCGCCGACGTATGAACAACTTTTTTTGAAAAAATCCCTAAGCCGCGCGGTCAGAATTTCAGCAAAAATCTGACGTTCTGGAATTCTCTCAAAAATGGTGCCAAACTGTTGCAAACGATCCCCTGAAAGCTTTTTCGGTGGAAACAGATGGGTTTTTATCATCAGAAACAGAATTAGCCGCTGACGTCTGAACAACTTTTTTTGAAAAAATCCCTAAGCCGCGCGGTCAGAATTTCAGCAAAAATCTGACGTTCTGGAATTCTCTCAAAAATGTTTCCAAACTGTTGCAAACGATCCCCTGAAAGCTTTTTCGGTGGAAACAGATGGGATTTTATCATCAGAAACAGAATTAGCCGCCGACGTCTGAACAACTTTTTTTGAAAAAATCCCTAAGCCGCGCGGTCAGAATTTCAGCAAAAATCTGACGTTCTGGAATTCTCTCAAAAATGGTGCCAAACTGTTGCAAACGATCCCTTGAAAGCTTTTTCGGTGGAAACAGATGGGTTTTTATCATCAGAAACAGAATTGGCCCTCGACGTCTGAACAACTTTTTTTGAAAAAATCCCTAAGCCGCGCGGTCAGAATTTCAGCAAAAATCTGACGTTCTGGAATTCTCTCAAAAATGCTTCCAAACTGTTGCAAACGATCCCTTGAAAGCTTTTTCGGTGGAAACAGATGGGTTTTTATCATCAGAAACAGAATTAGCCGCCAACGTCTGAAGAACTATTTTTGAAAAAATCCGTAAGCCGCGCGGTCAGAATTTCAGCAAAAATCTGACGTTCTAGAATTCTCTCAAAAATGGTGCCAAACTGTTGCAAACAATCCCCTGAAAGGTTTTTCGGTGGAAACAGATGGGTTTTTATCATCAGAAACAGAATTAGCCGCTGACGTCTGAACAACTTTTTTTGAAAAAATCCCTAAGCCGCGCGGTCAGAATTTCGGCAAAAATCTGACGTTCTGGAATTCTCTCAAAAATGTTTCCAAACTGTTGCAAACGATCCCCTGAAAGCTTTTTCGGTGGAAACAGATGGGATTTTATCATCAGAAACAGAATTAGCCGCCGACGTCTGAACAACTTTTTTTGAAAAAATCCCTAAGCCGCGCGGTCAGAATTTCAGCAAAAATCTGACGTTCTGTAATTCTCTCAAAAATGGTGCCAAACTGTTGCAAACGATCCCTTGAAAGCTTTTTCGGTGGAAACAGATGGGTTTTTATCATCAGAAACAGAATTGGCCCTCGACGTCTGAACAACTTTTTTTGAAAAAATCCCTAAGCCGCGCGGTCAGAATTTCAGCAAAAATCTGACGTTCTGGAATTCTCTCAAAAATGCTTCCAAACTGTTGCAAACGATCCCTTGAAAGCTTTTTCGGTGGAAACAGATGGGTTTTTATCATCAGAAACAGAATTAGCCGCCAACGTCTGAAGAACTATTTTTGAAAAAATCCGTAAGCCGCGCGGTCAGAATTTCAGCAAAAATCTGACGTTCTAGAATTCTCTCAAAAATGGTGCCAAACTGTTGCAAACAATCCCCTGAAAGGTTTTTCGGTGGAAACAGATGGGTTTTTATCATCAGAAACAGAATTAGCCGCTGACGTCTGAACAACTTTTTTTGAAAAAATCCCTAAGCCGCGCGGTCAGAATTTCGGCAAAAATCTGACGTTCTGGAATTCTCTCAAAAATGCTTCCAAACTGTTGCAAACGATCCCCTGAAAGCTTTTTCGATGGAAACAGATGGGTTTTTATCATCAGAAACTGAATTAGCCGCCGACGTCTGAACAACTTTTTTTGAAAAAATCCCTAAGCCGCGCGGTCAGAATTTCAGCAAAAATCTGACGTTCTGGAATTCTCTCAAAAATGGTGCCAAACTGTTGCAAACGATCCCTTGAAAGCTTTTTCGGTGGAAACAGATGGGTTTTTATCATCAGAAACAGAATTAGCCGCTGACGTCTGAAGAACTATTTTTGAAAAAATCCCTAAGCCGCGCGGTCAGAATTTCAGCAAAAATCTGACGTTCTGGAATTCTCTCAAAAATGCTTCCAAACTGTTGCAAACGATCCCCTGAAAGCTTTTTCGATGGAAACAGATGGGTTTTTATCATCAGAAACTGAATTAGCCGCCGACGTCTGAACAACTTTTTTTGAAAAAATCCCTAAGCCGCGCGGTCAGAATTTCAGCAAAAATCTGACGTTCTGGAATTCTCTCAAAAATGGTGCCAAACTGTTGCAAACGATCCCCTGAAAGCTTTTTCGGTGGAAACAGATGGGTTTTTATCATCAGAAACAGAATTAGCCGCCAACTTCTTAAGAACTATTTTTGAAAAAATCCCTAAGCCGCACGGTCAGAATTTCAGCAAAAATCTGACTTTCTGGAATTCTCTCAAAAATGCTTCCAAACTGTTGCAACCGATCCCCTGAAAGCTTTTTCGGTGGAAACAGATGGGTTTTTATCATCAGAAACAGAATTAGCTGCTGACGTCTGAACAACTTTTTTTGAAAAAATCCCTAAGCCGCGCGTTCAGAATTTCAGCAAAAATCTGACGTTCTGGAATTCTCTCAAAAATGTTTCCAAACTGTTGCAAACGATCCCCTGAAAGCTTTTTCGGTGGAAACAGATGGGATTTTATCATCAGAAACAGAATTAGCCGCCGACGTCTGAACAACTTTTTTTGAAAAAATCCCTAAGCCGCGCGGTCAGAATTTCAGCAAAAATCTGACGTTATGGAATTCTCTCAAAAATGCTTCCAAACTGTTGCAAACGATCCCCTGAAAGCTTTTTCGGTGGAAACAGATGGGTTTTTATCATCAGAAACAGAATTAGCCGCCGACGTCTGAACAACTTTTTTTGAAAAAATCCCTAAGCCGCGCGGTCAGAATTTCAGCAAAAATCTGACGTTCTGGAATTCTCTCAAAAATGGTGCCAAACTGTTGCAAACGATCCCTTGAAAGCTTTTTCGGTGGAAACAGATGGGTTTTTATCATCAGAAACAGAATTAGCCGCCAACTTCTGAAGAACTATTTTTGAAAAAATCCCTAAGCCGCGCGGTCAGAATTTCAGCAAAAATCTGACGTTCTGGAATTCTCTCAAAAATGCTTCCAAACTGTTGCAAACGATCCCCTGAAAGCTTTTTTGGTGGAAACAGATGGGTTTTTATCATTAGAAACAGAATTAGCCGCCGACGTCTGAACAACTTTTTTTGAAAAAATCCCTAAGCCGCGCGGTCAGAATTTCAGCAAAAATCTGACGTTCTGGAATTCTCTCAAAAATGGTGCCAAACTGTTGCAAACGATCCCCCGAAAGCTTTTTCGGTGGAAACAGATGGGTTTTTATCATCAGAAACAGAATTACCCGCCGACGTCTGAACAACTTTTTTTGAAAAAATCCCTAAGCCGCGCGGTCAGAATTTCAGCAAAAATCTGACGTTCTGGAATTCTCTCAAAAATGGTGCCAAACTGTTGCAAACGATCCCCTGAAAGCTTTTTCGGAGGAAACAGATGGGTTTTTATCATCAGAAACAGAATTCGCCGCCGACGTCTGAACAACTTTTTTTGAAAAAATCCCTAAGCCGCGCGGTCAGAATTTCAGCAAAAATCTGACGTTCTGGAATTCTCTCAAAAATGGTGCCAAACTGTTGCAAACGATCCCCTGAAAGCTTTTTCGGTGGAAAGAGATGGGTTTTTATCATCAGAAACAGAATTAGCTGCTGAAGTCTGAACAACTTTTTTTGAAAAAATCCCTAAGCCGCGCGGTCAGAATTTCAGCAAAAATCTGACGTTCTGGAATTCTCTCAAAAATGTTTCCAAACTGTTGCAAACGATCCCCTGAAAGCTTTTTCGTTGGAAACAGATGGGATTTTATCATCAGAAACAGAATTAGCCGCCGACGTCTGAACAACTTTTTTTGAAAAAATCCCTAAGCCGCGCGTTCAGAATTTCAGCAAAAATCTGACGTTCTGGAATTCTCTCAAAAATGTTTCCAAACTGTTGCAAACGATCCCCTGAAAGCTGTTTCGGTGGAAACAGATGGGATTTTATCATCAGAAACAGAATTAGCCGCCGACGTCTGAACAACTTTTTTTGAAAAAATCCCTAAGCCGCGCGTTCAGAATTTCAGCAAAAATCTGACGTTCTGGAATTCTCTCAAAAATGGTGCTAAACAGTTGCAAACAATCCCCTGAAAGGTTTTTCGGTGGAAACAGATGGGTTTTTATCATCAGAAACAGAATTAGCCGCCGACGTCTGAAGAACTATTTTTGAAAAAATCCCTAAGCCGCGCGGTCAGAATTTCAGCAAAAATCTGACGTTCTGGAATTCTCTCAAAAATGGTGCCAAACTGTTGCAAACGATCCCTTGAAAGCTTTTTCGGTGGAAACAGATGGGTTTTTATCATCAGAAACAGAATTAGCCGCCGACGTCTGAACAACATTTTTTTGAAAAAATCCCTAAGCCGCGCGGTCAGAATTTCAGCAAAAATCTGACGTTCTGGAATTCTCTCAAAAATGGTGCCAAACTGTTGCAAACGATCCCCTGAAAGCTTTTTCGGTGGAAACAGATGGGTTTTTATCATCAGAAACAGAATTAGCCGCTGACGTCTGAACAACTTTTTTTGAAAAAATCCCTAAGCCGCGCGTTCAGAATTTCAGCAAAAATCTGACGTTCTGGAATTCTCTCAAAAATGTTTCCAAACTGTTGCAAACGATCCCCTGAAAGCTTTTTCGGTGGAAACAGATGGGATTTTATCATCAGAAACAGAATTAGCCGCCGACGTCTGAACAACTTTTTTTGAAAAAATCCCTAAGCCGCGCGGTCAGAATTTCAGCAAAAATCTGACGTTCTGGAATTCTCTCAAAAATGGTGCCAAACTGTTGCAAACGATCCCTTGAAAGCTTTTTCGGTGGAAACAGATGGGTTTTTATCATCAGAAACAGAATTAGCCGCCGACGTCTGAAGAACTATTTTTGAAAAAATCCCTAAGCCGCGCGGTCAGAATTTCAGCAAAAATCTGACGTTCTGGAATTCTCTCAAAAATGTTGCCCAACTGTTGCAAACAATCCCCTGAAAGATTTTTGGGTGGAAACAGATGGGTTTTTATCATCAGAAACAGAATTGGCCCTCGACGTCTGAACAACTTTTTTTGAAAAAATCCGTAAGCCGCGCGGTCAGAATTTCAGCAAAAATCTGACGTTCTGGAATTCTCTCAAAAATGGTGCCAAACTGTTGCAAACGATCCCTTGAAAGCTTTTTCGGTGGAAACAGATGGGTTTTTATCATCAGAAACAGAATTAGCCGCCAACTTCTGAAGAACTATTTTTGAAAAAATCCCTAAGCCGCGCGGTCAGAATTTCAGCAAAAATCTGACGTTCTGGAATTCTCTGAAAAATGGTGCCAAACTGTTGCAATCGATCCCTTGAAAGCTTTTTCGGTGGAAACAGATGGGTTTTTATCATCAGAAACAGAATTAGCCGCCGACGTCTGAACAACATTTTTTTGAAAAAATCCCTAAGCCGCGCGGTCAGAATTTCAGCAAAAATCTGACGTTCTGGAATTCTCTCAAAAATGGTGCCAAACTGTTGCAAACGATCCCCTGAAAGCTTTTTCGGTGGAAACAGATGGGTTTTTATCATCAGAAACAGAATTAGCCGCTGACGTCTGAACAACTTTTTTTGAAAAAATCCCTAAGCCGCGCGTTCAGAATTTCAGCAAAAATCTGACGTTCTGGAATTCTCTCAAAAATGGTGCCAAACTGTTGCAAACGATCCCTTGAAAGCTTTTTCGGTGGAAACAGATGGGTTTTTATCATCAGAAACAGAATTAGCCGCCGACGTCTGAAGAACTATTTTTGAAAAAATCCCTAAGCCGCGCGGTCAGAATTTCAGCAAAAATCTGACGTTCTGGAATTCTCTCAAAAATGGTGCCAAACTGTTGCAAACAATCCCCTGAAAGATTTTTGGGTGGAAACAGATGGGTTTTTATCATCAGAAACAGAATTGGCCCTCGACGTCTGAACAACTTTTTTTGAAAAAATCCGTAAGCCGCGCGGTCAGAATTTCAGCAAAAATCTGACGTTCTGGAATTCTCTCAAAAATGCTTCCAAACTGTTGCAAACGATCCCCTGAAAGCTTTTTCGGTGGAAACAGATGGGTTTTTATCATCAAAAACAGAATTAGCCGCCGACGTCTGAACAACTTTCTTTGAAAAAATCCCTAAGCCGCGCGGTCAGAATTTCAGCAAAAATCTGACGTTCTGGAATTCTCTCAAAAATGGTGCCAAACTGTTGCAAACGATCCCTTGAAAGCTTTTTCGGTGGAAACAGATGGGTTTTTATCATCAGAAACAGAATTAGCCGCCAACTTCTGAAGAACTATTTTTGAAAAAATCCCTAAGCCGCGCGGTCAGAATTTCAGCAAAAATCTGACGTTCTGGAATTCTCTCAAAAATGGTGCCAAACTGTTGCAAACGATCCCCTGAAAGCTTTTTTGGTGGAAACAGATGGGTTTTTATCATTAGAAACAGAATTAGCCGCCGACGTCTGAACAACTTTTTTTGAAAAAATCCCTAAGCCGCGCGGTCAGAATTTCAGCAAAAATCTGACGTTCTGGAATTCTCTCAAAAATGTTTCCAAACTGTTGCAAACGATCCCCTGAAAGCTTTTTCGGTGGAAACAGATGGGATTTTATCGTCAGAAACAGAATTAGCCGCCGACGTCTGAACAACTTTTTTTGAAAAAATCCCTAAGCCGCGCGGTCAGAATTTCAGCAAAAATCTGACGTTCTGGAATTCTCTCAAAAATGGTGCCAAACTGTTGCAAACGATCCCTTGAAAGCTTTTTCGGTGGAAACAGATGGGTTTTTATCATCAGAAACAGAATTAGCCGCCGACGTCTGAAGAACTATTTTTGAAAAAATCCCTAAGCCGAGCGGTCAGAATTTCAGCAAAAATCTGACGTTCTGGAATTCTCTCAAAAATGGTGCCAAACTGTTGCAAACAATCCCCTGAAAGGTTTTTGGGTGGAAACAGATGGGTTTTTATCATCAGAAACAGAATTGGCCCTCGACGTCTGAACAACTTTTTTTGAAAAAATCCCTAAGCCGCGCGGTCAGAATTTCAGCAAAAATCTGACGTTCTGGAATTCTCTCAAAAATGCTTCCAAACTGTTGCAAACGATCCCTTGAAAGCTTTTTCGGTGGAAACAGATGGGTTTTTATCATCAGAAACAGAATTAGCCGCCAACGTCTGAAGAACTATTGTTGAAAAAATCCGTAAGCCGCGCGGTCAGAATTTCAGCAAAAATCTGACGTTCTAGAATTCTCTCAAAAATGGTGCCAAACTGTTGCAAACAATCCCCTGAAAGGTTTTTCAGTGGAAACAGATGGGTTTTTATCATCAGAAACAGAATTAGCCGCTGACGTCTGAACAACTTTTTTTGAAAAAATCCCTAAGCCGCGCGGTCAGAATTTCAGCAAAAATCTGACGTTCTGGAATTCTCTCAAAAATGGTGCCAAACTGTTGCAAACAATCCCCTGAAAGGTTTTTCGGTGGAAACAGATGGGTTTTTATCATCAGAAACTGAATTAGCCGCTGACGTCTGAACAACTTTTTTTGAAAAAATCCCTAAGCCGCGCGGTCAGAATTTCAGCAAAAATCTGACGTTCTGGAATTCTCTCAAAAATGGTGCCAAACTGTTGCAAACGATCCCTTGAAAGCTTTTTCGGTGGAAACAGATGGGTTTTTATCATCAGAAACAGAATTAGCCGCTGACGTCTGAAGAACTATTTTTGAAAAAATCCCTAAGCCGCGCGGTCAGAATTTCAGCAAAAATCTGACGTTCTGGAATTCTCTCAAAAATGCTTCCAAACTGTTGCAAACGATCCCCTGAAAGCTTTTTCGATGGAAACAGATGGGTTTTTATCATCAGAAACTGAATTAGCCGCCGACGTCTGAACAACTTTTTTTGAAAAAATCCCTAAGCCGCGCGGTCAGAATTTCAGCAAAAATCTGACGTTCTGGAATTCTCTCAAAAATGGTGCCAAACTGTTGCAAACGATCCCCTGAAAGCTTTTTCGGTGGAAACAGATGGGTTTTTATCATCAGAAACAGAATTAGCCGCCAACTTCTTAAGAACTATTTTTGAAAAAATCCCTAAGCCGCACGGTCAGAATTTCAGCAAAAATCTGACTTTCTGGAATTCTCTCAAAAATGCTTCCAAACTGTTGCAACCGATCCCCTGAAAGCTTTTTCGGTGGAAACAGATGGGTTTTTATCATCAGAAACAGAATTAGCTGCTGACGTCTGAACAACTTTTTTTGAAAAAATCCCTAAGCCGCGCGTTCAGAATTTCAGCAAAAATCTGACGTTCTGGAATTCTCTCAAAAATGTTTCCAAACTGTTGCAAACGATCCCCTGAAAGCTTTTTCGGTGGAAACAGATGGGATTTTATCATCAGAAACAGAATTAGCCGCCGACGTCTGAAGAACTATTTTTGAAAAAATCCCTAAGCCGCGCGGTCAGAATTTCAGCAAAAATCTGACGTTCTGGAATTCTCTCAAAAATGGTGCCAAACTGTTGCAAACGATCCCTTGAAAGCTTTTTCGGTGGAAACAGATGGGTTTTTATCATCAGAAACAGAATTAGCCGCCGACGTCTGAAGAACTATTTTTGAAAAAATCCCTAAGCCGTGCGGTCAGAATTTCAGCAAAAATCTGACGTTCTGGAATTCTCTCAAAAATGGTGCCAAACTGTTGCAAACGATCCCTTGAAAGCTTTTTCGGTGGAAACAGATGGGTTTTTATCATCAGAAACAGAATTAGCCGCCGACGTCTGAAGAACTATTTTTGAAAAAATCCCTAAGCCGCGCGGTCAGAATTTCAGCAAAAATCTGACGTTCTGGAATTCTCTCAAAAATGCTTCCAAACTGTTGCAAACGATCCCTTGAAAGCTTTTTCGGTGGAAACAGATGGGTTTTTATCATCAGAAACAGAATTAGCCGCCAACGTCTGAAGAACTATTTTTGAAAAAATCCGTAAGCCGCGCGGTCAGAATTTCAGCAAAAATCTGACGTTCTAGAATTCTCTCAAAAATGGTGCCAAACTGTTGCAAACAATCCCCTGAAAGGTTTTTCGGTGGAAACAGATGGGTTTTTATCATCAGAAACAGAATTAGCCGCTGACGTCTGAACAACTTTTTTTGAAAAAATCCCTAAGCCGCGCGGTCAGAATTTCGGCAAAAATCTGACGTTCTGGAATTCTCTCAAAAATGCTTCCAAACTGTTGCAAACGTTCCCCTGAAAGCTTTTTCGATGGAAACAGATGGGTTTTTATCATCAGAAACTGAATTAGCCGCCGACGTCTGAACAACTTTTTTTGAAAAAATCCCTAAGCCGCGCGGTCAGAATTTCAGCAAAAATCTGACGTTCTGGAATTCTCTCAAAAATGGTGCCAAACTGTTGCAAACGATCCCTTGAAAGCTTTTTCGGTGGAAACAGATGGGTTTTTATCATCAGAAACAGAATTAGCCGCCAACTTCTGAAGAACTATTTTTGAAAAAATCCCTAAGCCGCGCGGTCAGAATTTCAGCAAAAATCTGACGTTCTGGAATTCTCTCAAAAATGCTTCCAAACTGTTGCAAACGATCCCCTGAAAGCTTTTTCGGTGGAAACAGATGGGTTTTTATCATCAGAAACAGAATTAGCCGCCGACGTCTGAAGAACTATTTTTGAAAAAATCCCTAAGCCGTGCGGTCAGAATTTCAGCAAAAATCTGACGTTCTGGAATTCTCTCAAAAATGTTTCCAAACTGTTGCAAACGATCCCCTGAAAGCTTTTTCGGTGGAAACAGATGGGATTTTATCATCAGAAACAGAATTAGCCGCCGACGTCTGAAGAACTATTTTTGAAAAAATCCCTAAGCCGCGCGGTCAGAATTTCAGCAAAAATCTGACGTTCTGGAATTCTCTCAAAAATGGTGCCAAACTGTTGCAAACGATCCCTTGAAAGCTTTTTCGGTGGAAACAGATGGGTTTTTATCATCAGAAACAGAATTAGCCGCCGACGTCTGAAGAACTATTTTTGAAAAAATCCCTAAGCCGTGCGGTCAGAATTTCAGCAAAAATCTGACGTTCTGGAATTCTCTCAAAAATGGTGCCAAACTGTTGCAAACGATCCCTTGAAAGCTTTTTCGGTGGAAACAGATGGGTTTTTATCATCAGAAACAGAATTAGCCGCCGACGTCTGAAGAACTATTTTTGAAAAAATCCCTAAGCCGCGCGGTCAGAATTTCAGCAAAAATCTGACGTTCTGGAATTCTCTCAAAAATGCTTCCAAACTGTTGCAAACGATCCCTTGAAAGCTTTTTCGGTGGAAACAGATGGGTTTTTATCATCAGAAACAGAATTAGCCGCCAACGTCTGAAGAACTATTTTTGAAAAAATCCGTAAGCCGCGCGGTCAGAATTTCAGCAAAAATCTGACGTTCTAGAATTCTCTCAAAAATGGTGCCAAACTGTTGCAAACAATCCCCTGAAAGGTTTTTCGGTGGAAACAGATGGGTTTTTATCATCAGAAACAGAATTAGCCGCTGACGTCTGAACAACTTTTTTTGAAAAAATCCCTAAGCCGCGCGGTCAGAATTTCGGCAAAAATCTGACGTTCTGGAATTCTCTCAAAAATGCTTCCAAACTGTTGCAAACGTTCCCCTGAAAGGTTTTTCGGTGGAAACAGATGGGTTTTTATCATCAGAAACAGAATTAGCCGCTGACGTCTGAACAACTTTTTTTGAAAAAATCCCTAAGCCGCGCGGTCAGAATTTCGGCAAAAATCTGACGTTCTGGAATTCTCTCAAAAATGCTTCCAAACTGTTGCAAACGTTCCCCTGAAAGCTTTTTCGGTGGAAACAGATGGGTTTTTATCATCAGAAACTGAATTAGCCGCCGACGTCTGAACAACTTTTTTTGAAAAAATCCCTAAGCCGCGCGGTCAGAATTTCAGCAAAAATCTGACGTTCTGGAATTCTCTCAAAAATGGTGCCAAACTGTTGCAAACGATCCCCTGAAAGCTTTTTCGGTGGAAACAGATGGGTTTTTATCATCAGAAACAGAATTAGGCGCCAACTTCTTAAGAACTATTTTTGAAAAAATCCCTAAGCCGCACGGTCAGAATTTCAGCAAAAATCTGACTTTCTGGAATTCTCTCAAAAATGCTTCCAAACTGTTGCAACCGATCCCCTGAAAGCTTTTTCGGTGGAAACAGATGGGTTTTTATCATCAGAAACAGAATTAGCTGCTGACGTCTGAACAACTTTTTTTGAAAAAATCCCTAAGCCGCGCGTTCAGAATTTCAGCAAAAATCTGACGTTCTGGAATTCTCTCAAAAATGTTTCCAAACTGTTGCAAACGATCCCCTGAAAGCTTTTTCGGTGGAAACAGATGGGATTTTATCATCAGAAACAGAATTAGCCGCCGACGTCTGAAGAACTATTTTTGAAAAAATCCCTAAGCCGCGCGGTCAGAATTTCAGCAAAAATCTGACGTTCTGGAATTCTCTCAAAAATGGTGCCAAACTGTTGCAAACGATCCCTTGAAAGCTTTTTCGGTGGAAACAGATGGGTTTTTATCATCAGAAACAGAATTAGCCGCCGACGTCTGAAGAACTATTTTTGAAAAAATCCCTAAGCCGTGCGGTCAGAATTTCAGCAAAAATCTGACGTTCTGGAATTCTCTCAAAAATGGTGCCAAACTGTTGCAAACGATCCCTTGAAAGCTTTTTCGGTGGAAACAGATGGGTTTTTATCATCAGAAACAGAATTAGCCGCCGACGTCTGAAGAACTATTTTTGAAAAAATCCCTAAGCCGCGCGGTCAGAATTTCAGCAAAAATCTGACGTTCTGGAATTCTCTCAAAAATGCTTCCAAACTGTTGCAAACGATCCCTTGAAAGCTTTTTCGGTGGAAACAGATGGGTTTTTATCATCAGAAACAGAATTAGCCGCCAACGTCTGAAGAACTATTTTTGAAAAAATCCGTAAGCCGCGCGGTCAGAATTTCAGCAAAAATCTGACGTTCTAGAATTCTCTCAAAAATGGTGCCAAACTGTTGCAAACAATCCCCTGAAAGGTTTTTGGGTGGAAACAGATGGGTTTTTATCATCAGAAACAGAATTGGCCCTCGACGTCTGAACAACTTTTTTTGAAAAAATCCCTAAGCCGCGCGGTCAGAATTTCAGCAAAAATCTGACGTTCTGGAATTCTCTCAAAAATGCTTCCAAACTGTTGCAAACGATCCCTTGAAAGCTTTTTCGGTGGAAACAGATGGGTTTTTATCATCAGAAACAGAATTAGCCGCCAACGTCTGAAGAACTATTGTTGAAAAAATCCGTAAGCCGCGCGGTCAGAATTTCAGCAAAAATCTGACGTTCTAGAATTCTCTCAAAAATGGTGCCAAACTGTTGCAAACAATCCCCTGAAAGGTTTTTCAGTGGAAACAGATGGGTTTTTATCATCAGAAACAGAATTAGCCGCTGACGTCTGAACAACTTTTTTTGAAAAAATCCCTAAGCCGCGCGGTCAGAATTTCAGCAAAAATCTGACGTTCTGGAATTCTCTCAAAAATGCTTCCAAACTGTTGCAAACGATCCCCTGAAAGCTTTTTCGATGGAAACAGATGGGTTTTTATCATCAGAAACTGAATTAGCCGCTGACGTCTGAACAACTTTTTTTGAAAAAATCCCTAAGCCGCGCGGTCAGAATTTCAGCAAAAATCTGACGTTCTGGAATTCTCTCAAAAATGGTGCCAAACTGTTGCAAACGATCCCTTGAAAGCTTTTTCGGTGGAAACAGATGGGTTTTTATCATCAGAAACAGAATTAGCCGCTGACGTCTGAAGAACTATTTTTGAAAAAATCCCTAAGCCGCGCGGTCAGAATTTCAGCAAAAATCTGACGTTCTGGAATTCTCTCAAAAATGCTTCCAAACTGTTGCAAACGATCCCCTGAAAGCTTTTTCGATGGAAACAGATGGGTTTTTATCATCAGAAACTGAATTAGCCGCCGACGTCTGAACAACTTTTTTTGAAAAAATCCCTAAGCCGCGCGGTCAGAATTTCAGCAAAAATCTGACGTTCTGGAATTCTCTCAAAAATGGTGCCAAACTGTTGCAAACGATCCCCTGAAAGCTTTTTCGGTGGAAACAGATGGGTTTTTATCATCAGAAACAGAATTAGCCGCCAACTTCTTAAGAACTATTTTTGAAAAAATCCCTAAGCCGCACGGTCAGAATTTCAGCAAAAATCTGACTTTCTGGAATTCTCTCAAAAATGCTTCCAAACTGTTGCAACCGATCCCCTGAAAGCTTTTTCGGTGGAAACAGATGGGTTTTTATCATCAGAAACAGAATTAGCTGCTGACGTCTGAACAACTTTTTTTGAAAAAATCCCTAAGCCGCGCGTTCAGAATTTCAGCAAAAATCTGACGTTCTGGAATTCTCTCAAAAATGTTTCCAAACTGTTGCAAACGATCCCCTGAAAGCTTTTTCGGTGGAAACAGATGGGATTTTATCATCAGAAACAGAATTAGCCGCCGACGTCTGAAGAACTATTTTTGAAAAAATCCCTAAGCCGCGCGGTCAGAATTTCAGCAAAAATCTGACGTTCTGGAATTCTCTCAAAAATGGTGCCAAACTGTTGCAAACGATCCCTTGAAAGCTTTTTCGGTGGAAACAGATGGGTTTTTATCATCAGAAACAGAATTAGCCGCCGACGTCTGAAGAACTATTTTTGAAAAAATCCCTAAGCCGTGCGGTCAGAATTTCAGCAAAAATCTGACGTTCTGGAATTCTCTCAAAAATGGTGCCAAACTGTTGCAAACGATCCCTTGAAAGCTTTTTCGGTGGAAACAGATGGGTTTTTATCATCAGAAACAGAATTAGCCGCCGACGTCTGAAGAACTATTTTTGAAAAAATCCCTAAGCCGCGCGGTCAGAATTTCAGCAAAAATCTGACGTTCTGGAATTCTCTCAAAAATGCTTCCAAACTGTTGCAAACGATCCCTTGAAAGCTTTTTCGGTGGAAACAGATGGGTTTTTATCATCAGAAACAGAATTAGCCGCCAACGTCTGAAGAACTATTTTTGAAAAAATCCGTAAGCCGCGCGGTCAGAATTTCAGCAAAAATCTGACGTTCTAGAATTCTCTCAAAAATTGTGCCAAACTGTTGCAAACAATCCCCTGAAAGGTTTTTCGGTGGAAACAGATGGGTTTTTATCATCAGAAACAGAATTAGCCGCTGACGTCTGAACAACTTTTTTTGAAAAAATCCCTAAGCCGCGCGGTCAGAATTTCGGCAAAAATCTGACGTTCTGGAATTCTCTCAAAAATGCTTCCAAACTGTTGCAAACGTTCCCCTGAAAGCTTTTTCGATGGAAACAGATGGGTTTTTATCATCAGAAACTGAATTAGCCGCCGACGTCTGAACAACTTTTTTTGAAAAAATCCCTAAGCCGCGCGGTCAGAATTTCAGCAAAAATCTGACGTTCTGGAATTCTCTCAAAAATGGTGCCAAACTGTTGCAAACGATCCCTTGAAAGCTTTTTCGGTGGAAACAGATGGGTTTTTATCATCAGAAACAGAATTAGCCGCCAACTTCTGAAGAACTATTTTTGAAAAAATCCCTAAGCCGCGCGGTCAGAATTTCAGCAAAAATCTGACGTTCTGGAATTCTCTCAAAAATGCTTCCAAACTGTTGCAAACGATCCCCTGAAAGCTTTTTCGGTGGAAACAGATGGGTTTTTATCATCAGAAACAGAATTAGCCGCCGACGTCTGAAGAACTATTTTTGAAAAAATCCCTAAGCCGCGCGGTCAGAATTTCGGCAAAAATCTGACGTTCTGGAATTCTCTCAAAAATGCTTCCAAACTGTTGCAAACGTTCCCCTGAAAGGTTTTTCGGTGGAAACAGATGGGTTTTTATCATCAGAAACAGAATTAGCCGCTGACGTCTGAACAACTTTTTTTGAAAAAATCCCTAAGCCGCGCGGTCAGAATTTCGGCAAAAATCTGACGTTCTGGAATTCTCTCAAAAATGCTTCCAAACTGTTGCAAACGTTCCCCTGAAAGCTTTTTCGGTGGAAACAGATGGGTTTTTATCATCAGAAACTGAATTAGCCGCCGACGTCTGAACAACTTTTTTTGAAAAAATCCCTAAGCCGCGCGGTCAGAATTTCAGCAAAAATCTGACGTTCTGGAATTCTCTCAAAAATGGTGCCAAACTGTTGCAAACGATCCCCTGAAAGCTTTTTCGGTGGAAACAGATGGGTTTTTATCATCAGAAACAGAATTAGGCGCCAACTTCTTAAGAACTATTTTTGAAAAAATCCCTAAGCCGCACGGTCAGAATTTCAGCAAAAATCTGACTTTCTGGAATTCTCTCAAAAATGCTTCCAAACTGTTGCAACCGATCCCCTGAAAGCTTTTTCGGTGGAAACAGATGGGTTTTTATCATCAGAAACAGAATTAGCTGCTGACGTCTGAACAACTTTTTTTGAAAAAATCCCTAAGCCGCGCGTTCAGAATTTCAGCAAAAATCTGACGTTCTGGAATTCTCTCAAAAATGTTTCCAAACTGTTGCAAACGATCCCCTGAAAGCTTTTTCGGTGGAAACAGATGGGATTTTATCATCAGAAACAGAATTAGCCGCCGACGTCTGAAGAACTATTTTTGAAAAAATCCCTAAGCCGCGCGGTCAGAATTTCAGCAAAAATCTGACGTTCTGGAATTCTCTCAAAAATGGTGCCAAACTGTTGCAAACGATCCCTTGAAAGCTTTTTCGGTGGAAACAGATGGGTTTTTATCATCAGAAACAGAATTAGCCGCCGACGTCTGAAGAACTATTTTTGAAAAAATCCCTAAGCCGTGCGGTCAGAATTTCAGCAAAAATCTGACGTTCTGGAATTCTCTCAAAAATGGTGCCAAACTGTTGCAAACGATCCCTTGAAAGCTTTTTCGGTGGAAACAGATGGGTTTTTATCATCAGAAACAGAATTAGCCGCCGACGTCTGAAGAACTATTTTTGAAAAAATCCCTAAGCCGCGCGGTCAGAATTTCAGCAAAAATCTGACGTTCTGGAATTCTCTCAAAAATGCTTCCAAACTGTTGCAAACGATCCCTTGAAAGCTTTTTCGGTGGAAACAGATGGGTTTTTATCATCAGAAACAGAATTAGCCGCCAACGTCTGAAGAACTATTGTTGAAAAAATCCGTAAGCCGCGCGGTCAGAATTTCAGCAAAAATCTGACGTTCTAGAATTCTCTCAAAAATGGTGCCAAACTGTTGCAAACAATCCCCTGAAAGGTTTTTCAGTGGAAACAGATGGGTTTTTATCATCAGAAACAGAATTAGCCGCTGACGTCTGAACAACTTTTTTTGAAAAAATCCCTAAGCCGCGCGGTCAGAATTTCAGCAAAAATCTGACGTTCTGGAATTCTCTCAAAAATGCTTCCAAACTGTTGCAAACGATCCCCTGAAAGCTTTTTCGATGGAAACAGATGGGTTTTTATCATCAGAAACTGAATTAGCCGCTGACGTCTGAACAACTTTTTTTGAAAAAATCCCTAAGCCGCGCGGTCAGAATTTCAGCAAAAATCTGACGTTCTGGAATTCTCTCAAAAATGGTGCCAAACTGTTGCAAACGATCCCTTGAAAGCTTTTTCGGTGGAAACAGATGGGTTTTTATCATCAGAAACAGAATTAGCCGCTGACGTCTGAAGAACTATTTTTGAAAAAATCCCTAAGCCGCGCGGTCAGAATTTCAGCAAAAATCTGACGTTCTGGAATTCTCTCAAAAATGCTTCCAAACTGTTGCAAACGATCCCCTGAAAGCTTTTTCGATGGAAACAGATGGGTTTTTATCATCAGAAACTGAATTAGCCGCCGACGTCTGAACAACTTTTTTTGAAAAAATCCCTAAGCCGCGCGGTCAGAATTTCAGCAAAAATCTGACGTTCTGGAATTCTCTCAAAAATGGTGCCAAACTGTTGCAAACGATCCCCTGAAAGCTTTTTCGGTGGAAACAGATGGGTTTTTATCATCAGAAACAGAATTAGCCGCCAACTTCTTAAGAACTATTTTTGAAAAAATCCCTAAGCCGCACGGTCAGAATTTCAGCAAAAATCTGACTTTCTGGAATTCTCTCAAAAATGCTTCCAAACTGTTGCAACCGATCCCCTGAAAGCTTTTTCGGTGGAAACAGATGGGTTTTTATCATCAGAAACAGAATTAGCTGCTGACGTCTGAACAACTTTTTTTGAAAAAATCCCTAAGCCGCGCGTTCAGAATTTCAGCAAAAATCTGACGTTCTGGAATTCTCTCAAAAATGTTTCCAAACTGTTGCAAACGATCCCCTGAAAGCTTTTTCGGTGGAAACAGATGGGATTTTATCATCAGAAACAGAATTAGCCGCCGACGTCTGAAGAACTATTTTTGAAAAAATCCCTAAGCCGCGCGGTCAGAATTTCAGCAAAAATCTGACGTTCTGGAATTCTCTCAAAAATGGTGCCAAACTGTTGCAAACGATCCCTTGAAAGCTTTTTCGGTGGAAACAGATGGGTTTTTATCATCAGAAACAGAATTAGCCGCCGACGTCTGAAGAACTATTTTTGAAAAAATCCCTAAGCCGTGCGGTCAGAATTTCAGCAAAAATCTGACGTTCTGGAATTCTCTCAAAAATGGTGCCAAACTGTTGCAAACGATCCCTTGAAAGCTTTTTCGGTGGAAACAGATGGGTTTTTATCATCAGAAACAGAATTAGCCGCCGACGTCTGAAGAACTATTTTTGAAAAAATCCCTAAGCCGCGCGGTCAGAATTTCAGCAAAAATCTGACGTTCTGGAATTCTCTCAAAAATGCTTCCAAACTGTTGCAAACGATCCCTTGAAAGCTTTTTCGGTGGAAACAGATGGGTTTTTATCATCAGAAACAGAATTAGCCGCCAACGTCTGAAGAACTATTTTTGAAAAAATCCGTAAGCCGCGCGGTCAGAATTTCAGCAAAAATCTGACGTTCTAGAATTCTCTCAAAAATTGTGCCAAACTGTTGCAAACAATCCCCTGAAAGGTTTTTCGGTGGAAACAGATGGGTTTTTATCATCAGAAACAGAATTAGCCGCTGACGTCTGAACAACTTTTTTTGAAAAAATCCCTAAGCCGCGCGGTCAGAATTTCGGCAAAAATCTGACGTTCTGGAATTCTCTCAAAAATGCTTCCAAACTGTTGCAAACGTTCCCCTGAAAGCTTTTTCGATGGAAACAGATGGGTTTTTATCATCAGAAACTGAATTAGCCGCCGACGTCTGAACAACTTTTTTTGAAAAAATCCCTAAGCCGCGCGGTCAGAATTTCAGCAAAAATCTGACGTTCTGGAATTCTCTCAAAAATGGTGCCAAACTGTTGCAAACGATCCCTTGAAAGCTTTTTCGGTGGAAACAGATGGGTTTTTATCATCAGAAACAGAATTAGCCGCCAACTTCTGAAGAACTATTTTTGAAAAAATCCCTAAGCCGCGCGGTCAGAATTTCAGCAAAAATCTGACGTTCTGGAATTCTCTCAAAAATGCTTCCAAACTGTTGCAAACGATCCCCTGAAAGCTTTTTCGGTGGAAACAGATGGGTTTTTATCATCAGAAACAGAATTAGCCGCCGACGTCTGAAGAACTATTTTTGAAAAAATCCCTAAGCCGCGCGGTCAGAATTTCGGCAAAAATCTGACGTTCTGGAATTCTCTCAAAAATGCTTCCAAACTGTTGCAAACGTTCCCCTGAAAGGTTTTTCGGTGGAAACAGATGGGTTTTTATCATCAGAAACAGAATTAGCCGCTGACGTCTGAACAACTTTTTTTGAAAAAATCCCTAAGCCGCGCGGTCAGAATTTCGGCAAAAATCTGACGTTATGGAATTCTCTCAAAAATGCTTCCAAACTGTTGCAAACGTTCCCCTGAAAGCTTTTTCGGTGGAAACAGATGGGTTTTTATCATCAGAAACTGAATTAGCCGCCGACGTCTGAACAACTTTTTTTGAAAAAATCCCTAAGCCGCGCGGTCAGAATTTCAGCAAAAATCTGACGTTCTGGAATTCTCTCAAAAATGGTGCCAAACTGTTGCAAACGATCCCCTGAAAGCTTTTTCGGTGGAAACAGATGGGTTTTTATCATCAGAAACAGAATTAGGCGCCAACTTCTTAAGAACTATTTTTGAAAAAATCCCTAAGCCGCACGGTCAGAATTTCAGCAAAAATCTGACTTTCTGGAATTCTCTCAAAAATGCTTCCAAACTGTTGCAACCGATCCCCTGAAAGCTTTTTCGGTGGAAACAGATGGGTTTTTATCATCAGAAACAGAATTAGCTGCTGACGTCTGAACAACTTTTTTTGAAAAAATCCCTAAGCCGCGCGTTCAGAATTTCAGCAAAAATCTGACGTTCTGGAATTCTCTCAAAAATGTTTCCAAACTGTTGCAAACGATCCCCTGAAAGCTTTTTCGGTGGAAACAGATGGGATTTTATCATCAGAAACAGAATTAGCCGCCGACGTCTGAAGAACTATTTTTGAAAAAATCCCTAAGCCGCGCGGTCAGAATTTCAGCAAAAATCTGACGTTCTGGAATTCTCTCAAAAATGGTGCCAAACTGTTGCAAACGATCCCTTGAAAGCTTTTTCGGTGGAAACAGATGGGTTTTTATCATCAGAAACAGAATTAGCCGCCGACGTCTGAAGAACTATTTTTGAAAAAATCCCTAAGCCGTGCGGTCAGAATTTCAGCAAAAATCTGACGTTCTGGAATTCTCTCAAAAATGGTGCCAAACTGTTGCAAACGATCCCTTGAAAGCTTTTTCGGTGGAAACAGATGGGTTTTTATCATCAGAAACAGAATTAGCCGCCGACGTCTGAAGAACTATTTTTGAAAAAATCCCTAAGCCGCGCGGTCAGAATTTCAGCAAAAATCTGACGTTCTGGAATTCTCTCAAAAATGCTTCCAAACTGTTGCAAACGATCCCTTGAAAGCTTTTTCGGTGGAAACAGATGGGTTTTTATCATCAGAAACAGAATTAGCCGCCAACGTCTGAAGAACTATTTTTGAAAAAATCCGTAAGCCGCGCGGTCAGAATTTCAGCAAAAATCTGACGTTCTAGAATTCTCTCAAAAATGGTGCCAAACTGTTGCAAACAATCCCCTGAAAGGTTTTTCGGTGGAAACAGATGGGTTTTTATCATCAGAAACAGAATTAGCCGCTGACGTCTGAACAACTTTTTTTGAAAAAATCCCTAAGCCGCGCGGTCAGAATTTCGGCAAAAATCTGACGTTCTGGAATTCTCTCAAAAATGCTTCCAAACTGTTGCAAACGTTCCCCTGAAAGCTTTTTCGATGGAAACAGATGGGTTTTTATCATCAGAAACTGAATTAGCCGCCGACGTCTGAACAACTTTTTTTGAAAAAATCCCTAAGCCGCGCGGTCAGAATTTCAGCAAAAATCTGACGTTCTGGAATTCTCTCAAAAATGGTGCCAAACTGTTGCAAACGATCCCTTGAAAGCTTTTTCGGTGGAAACAGATGGGATTTTATCATCAGAAACAGAATTAGCCGCCGACGTCTGAAGAACTATTTTTGAAAAAATCCCTAAGCCGCGCGGTCAGAATTTCAGCAAAAATCTGACGTTCTGGAATTCTCTCAAAAATGGTGCCAAACTGTTGCAAACGATCCCTTGAAAGCTTTTTCGGTGGAAACAGATGGGTTTTTATCATCAGAAACAGAATTAGCCGCCGACGTCTGAAGAACTATTTTTGAAAAAATCCCTAAGCCGTGCGGTCAGAATTTCAGCAAAAATCTGACGTTCTGGAATTCTCTCAAAAATGGTGCCAAACTGTTGCAAACGATCCCTTGAAAGCTTTTTCGGTGGAAACAGATGGGTTTTTATCATCAGAAACAGAATTAGCCGCCGACGTCTGAAGAACTATTTTTGAAAAAATCCCTAAGCCGCGCGGTCAGAATTTCAGCAAAAATCTGACGTTCTGGAATTCTCTCAAAAATGCTTCCAAACTGTTGCAAACGATCCCTTGAAAGCTTTTTCGGTGGAAACAGATGGGTTTTTATCATCAGAAACAGAATTAGCCGCCAACGTCTGAAGAACTATTTTTGAAAAAATCCGTAAGCCGCGCGGTCAGAATTTCAGCAAAAATCTGACGTTCTAGAATTCTCTCAAAAATGGTGCCAAACTGTTGCAAACAATCCCCTGAAAGGTTTTTCGGTGGAAACAGATGGGTTTTTATCATCAGAAACAGAATTAGCCGCTGACGTCTGAACAACTTTTTTTGAAAAAATCCCTAAGCCGCGCGGTCAGAATTTCGGCAAAAATCTGACGTTCTGGAATTCTCTCAAAAATGCTTCCAAACTGTTGCAAACGTTCCCCTGAAAGGTTTTTCGGTGGAAACAGATGGGTTTTTATCATCAGAAACAGAATTAGCCGCTGACGTCTGAACAACTTTTTTTGAAAAAATCCCTAAGCCGCGCGGTCAGAATTTCGGCAAAAATCTGACGTTCTGGAATTCTCTCAAAAATGCTTCCAAACTGTTGCAAACGTTCCCCTGAAAGCTTTTTCGGTGGAAACAGATGGGTTTTTATCATCAGAAACTGAATTAGCCGCCGACGTCTGAACAACTTTTTTTGAAAAAATCCCTAAGCCGCGCGGTCAGAATTTCAGCAAAAATCTGACGTTCTGGAATTCTCTCAAAAATGGTGCCAAACTGTTGCAAACGATCCCCTGAAAGCTTTTTCGGTGGAAACAGATGGGTTTTTATCATCAGAAACAGAATTAGGCGCCAACTTCTTAAGAACTATTTTTGAAAAAATCCCTAAGCCGCACGGTCAGAATTTCAGCAAAAATCTGACTTTCTGGAATTCTCTCAAAAATGCTTCCAAACTGTTGCAACCGATCCCCTGAAAGCTTTTTCGGTGGAAACAGATGGGTTTTTATCATCAGAAACAGAATTAGCTGCTGACGTCTGAACAACTTTTTTTGAAAAAATCCCTAAGCCGCGCGTTCAGAATTTCAGCAAAAATCTGACGTTCTGGAATTCTCTCAAAAATGTTTCCAAACTGTTGCAAACGATCCCCTGAAAGCTTTTTCGGTGGAAACAGATGGGATTTTATCATCAGAAACAGAATTAGCCGCCGACGTCTGAAGAACTATTTTTGAAAAAATCCCTAAGCCGCGCGGTCAGAATTTCAGCAAAAATCTGACGTTCTGGAATTCTCTCAAAAATGGTGCCAAACTGTTGCAAACGATCCCTTGAAAGCTTTTTCGGTGGAAACAGATGGGTTTTTATCATCAGAAACAGAATTAGCCGCCGACGTCTGAAGAACTATTTTTGAAAAAATCCCTAAGCCGTGCGGTCAGAATTTCAGCAAAAATCTGACGTTCTGGAATTCTCTCAAAAATGGTGCCAAACTGTTGCAAACGATCCCTTGAAAGCTTTTTCGGTGGAAACAGATGGGTTTTTATCATCAGAAACAGAATTAGCCGCCGACGTCTGAAGAACTATTTTTGAAAAAATCCCTAAGCCGCGCGGTCAGAATTTCAGCAAAAATCTGACGTTCTGGAATTCTCTCAAAAATGCTTCCAAACTGTTGCAAACGATCCCTTGAAAGCTTTTTCGGTGGAAACAGATGGGTTTTTATCATCAGAAACAGAATTAGCCGCCAACGTCTGAAGAACTATTTTTGAAAAAATCCGTAAGCCGCGCGGTCAGAATTTCAGCAAAAATCTGACGTTCTAGAATTCTCTCAAAAATGGTGCCAAACTGTTGCAAACAATCCCCTGAAAGGTTTTTCGGTGGAAACAGATGGGTTTTTATCATCAGAAACAGAATTAGCCGCTGACGTCTGAACAACTTTTTTTGAAAAAATCCCTAAGCCGCGCGGTCAGAATTTCGGCAAAAATCTGACGTTCTGGAATTCTCTCAAAAATGCTTCCAAACTGTTGCAAACGTTCCCCTGAAAGCTTTTTCGATGGAAACAGATGGGTTTTTATCATCAGAAACTGAATTAGCCGCCGACGTCTGAACAACTTTTTTTGAAAAAATCCCTAAGCCGCGCGGTCAGAATTTCAGCAAAAATCTGACGTTCTGGAATTCTCTCAAAAATGGTGCCAAACTGTTGCAAACGATCCCTTGAAAGCTTTTTCGGTGGAAACAGATGGGTTTTTATCATCAGAAACAGAATTAGCCGCCAACTTCTGAAGAACTATTTTTGAAAAAATCCCTAAGCCGCGCGGTCAGAATTTCAGCAAAAATCTGACGTTCTGGAATTCTCTCAAAAATGCTTCCAAACTGTTGCAAACGATCCCCTGAAAGCTTTTTCGGTGGAAACAGATGGGTTTTTATCATCAGAAACAGAATTAGCCGCCGACGTCTGAAGAACTATTTTTGAAAAAATCCCTAAGCCGTGCGGTCAGAATTTCAGCAAAAATCTGACGTTCTGGAATTCTCTCAAAAATGTTTCCAAACTGTTGCAAACGATCCCCTGAAAGCTTTTTCGGTGGAAACAGATGGGATTTTATCATCAGAAACAGAATTAGCCGCCGACGTCTGAAGAACTATTTTTGAAAAAATCCCTAAGCCGCGCGGTCAGAATTTCAGCAAAAATCTGACGTTCTGGAATTCTCTCAAAAATGGTGCCAAACTGTTGCAAACGATCCCTTGAAAGCTTTTTCGGTGGAAACAGATGGGTTTTTATCATCAGAAACAGAATTAGCCGCCGACGTCTGAAGAACTATTTTTGAAAAAATCCCTAAGCCGTGCGGTCAGAATTTCAGCAAAAATCTGACGTTCTGGAATTCTCTCAAAAATGGTGCCAAACTGTTGCAAACGATCCCTTGAAAGCTTTTTCGGTGGAAACAGATGGGTTTTTATCATCAGAAACAGAATTAGCCGCCAACGTCTGAAGAACTATTTTTGAAAAAATCCGTAAGCCGCGCGGTCAGAATTTCAGCAAAAATCTGACGTTCTAGAATTCTCTCAAAAATGGTGCCAAACTGTTGCAAACGATCCCTTGAAAGCTTTTTCGGTGGAAACAGATGGGTTTTTATCATCAGAAACAGAATTAGCCGCCAACGTCTGAAGAACTATTTTTGAAAAAATCCCTAAGCCGTGCGGTCAGAATTTCAGCAAAAATCTGACGTTCTGGAATTCTCTCAAAAATGGTGCCAAACTGTTGCAAACGATCCCTTGAAAGCTTTTTCGGTGGAAACAGATGGGTTTTTATCATCAGAAACAGAATTAGCCGCCGACGTCTGAAGAACTATTTTTGAAAAAATCCCTAAGCCGCGCGGTCAGAATTTCAGCAAAAATCTGACGTTCTGGAATTCTCTCAAAAATGCTTCCAAACTGTTGCAAACGATCCCTTGAAAGCTTTTTCGGTGGAAACAGATGGGTTTTTATCATCAGAAACAGAATTAGCCGCCAACGTCTGAAGAACTATTTTTGAAAAAATCCGTAAGCCGCGCGGTCAGAATTTCAGCAAAAATCTGACGTTCTAGAATTCTCTCAAAAATGGTGCCAAACTGTTGCAAACAATCCCCTGAAAGGTTTTTCGGTGGAAACAGATGGGTTTTTATCATCAGAAACAGAATTAGCCGCTGACGTCTGAACAACTTTTTTTGAAAAAATCCCTAAGCCGCGCGGTCAGAATTTCGGCAAAAATCTGACGTTCTGGAATTCTCTCAAAAATGCTTCCAAACTGTTGCAAACGTTCCCCTGAAAGCTTTTTCGATGGAAACAGATGGGTTTTTATCATCAGAAACTGAATTAGCCGCCGACGTCTGAACAACTTTTTTTGAAAAAATCCCTAAGCCGCGCGGTCAGAATTTCAGCAAAAATCTGACGTTCTGGAATTCTCTCAAAAATGGTGCCAAACTGTTGCAAACGATCCCTTGAAAGCTTTTTCGGTGGAAACAGATGGGTTTTTATCATCAGAAACAGAATTAGCCGCCAACTTCTGAAGAACTATTTTTGAAAAAATCCCTAAGCCGCGCGGTCAGAATTTCAGCAAAAATCTGACGTTCTGGAATTCTCTCAAAAATGCTTCCAAACTGTTGCAAACGATCCCCTGAAAGCTTTTTCGGTGGAAACAGATGGGTTTTTATCATCAGAAACAGAATTAGCCGCCGACGTCTGAAGAACTATTTTTGAAAAAATCCCTAAGCCGTGCGGTCAGAATTTCAGCAAAAATCTGACGTTCTGGAATTCTCTCAAAAATGTTTCCAAACTGTTGCAAACGATCCCCTGAAAGCTTTTTCGGTGGAAACAGATGGGATTTTATCATCAGAAACAGAATTAGCCGCCGACGTCTGAAGAACTATTTTTGAAAAAATCCCTAAGCCGCGCGGTCAGAATTTCAGCAAAAATCTGACGTTCTGGAATTCTCTCAAAAATGGTGCCAAACTGTTGCAAACGATCCCTTGAAAGCTTTTTCGGTGGAAACAGATGGGTTTTTATCATCAGAAACAGAATTAGCCGCCGACGTCTGAAGAACTATTTTTGAAAAAATCCCTAAGCCGTGCGGTCAGAATTTCAGCAAAAATCTGACGTTCTGGAATTCTCTCAAAAATGGTGCCAAACTGTTGCAAACGATCCCTTGAAAGCTTTTTCGGTGGAAACAGATGGGTTTTTATCATCAGAAACAGAATTAGCCGCCGACGTCTGAAGAACTATTTTTGAAAAAATCCCTAAGCCGCGCGGTCAGAATTTCAGCAAAAATCTGACGTTCTGGAATTCTCTCAAAAATGCTTCCAAACTGTTGCAAACGATCCCTTGAAAGCTTTTTCGGTGGAAACAGATGGGTTTTTATCATCAGAAACAGAATTAGCCGCCAACGTCTGAAGAACTATTTTTGAAAAAATCCGTAAGCCGCGCGGTCAGAATTTCAGCAAAAATCTGACGTTCTAGAATTCTCTCAAAAATGGTGCCAAACTGTTGCAAACAATCCCCTGAAAGGTTTTTCGGTGGAAACAGATGGGTTTTTATCATCAGAAACAGAATTAGCCGCTGACGTCTGAACAACTTTTTTTGAAAAAATCCCTAAGCCGCGCGGTCAGAATTTCGGCAAAAATCTGACGTTCTGGAATTCTCTCAAAAATGCTTCCAAACTGTTGCAAACGTTCCCCTGAAAGCTTTTTCGATGGAAACAGATGGGTTTTTATCATCAGAAACTGAATTAGCCGCCGACGTCTGAACAACTTTTTTTGAAAAAATCCCTAAGCCGCGCGGTCAGAATTTCAGCAAAAATCTGACGTTCTGGAATTCTCTCAAAAATGGTGCCAAACTGTTGCAAACGATCCCTTGAAAGCTTTTTCGGTGGAAACAGATGGGTTTTTATCATCAGAAACAGAATTAGCCGCCAACTTCTGAAGAACTATTTTTGAAAAAATCCCTAAGCCGCGCGGTCAGAATTTCAGCAAAAATCTGACGTTCTGGAATTCTCTCAAAAATGCTTCCAAACTGTTGCAAACGATCCCCTGAAAGCTTTTTCGGTGGAAACAGATGGGTTTTTATCATCAGAAACAGAATTAGCCGCCGACGTCTGAAGAACTATTTTTGAAAAAATCCCTAAGCCGTGCGGTCAGAATTTCAGCAAAAATCTGACGTTCTGGAATTCTCTCAAAAATGGTGCCAAACTGTTGCAAACGATCCCTTGAAAGCTTTTTCGGTGGAAACAGATGGGTTTTTATCATCAGAAACAGAATTAGCCGCCGACGTCTGAAGAACTATTTTTGAAAAAATCCGTAAGCCGCGCGTTCAGAATTTCAGCAAAAATCTGACGTTCTAGAATTCTCTCAAAAATGGTGCCAAACTGTTGCAAACAATCCCCTGAAAGGTTTTTCGGTGGAAACAGATGGGTTTTTATCATCAGAAACAGAATTAGCCGCTGACGTCTGAACAACTTTTTTTGAAAAAATCCCTAAGCCGCGCGGTCAGAATTTCGGCAAAAATCTGACGTTCTGGAATTCTCTCAAAAATGCTTCCAAACTGTTGCAAACGATCCCCTGAAAGCTTTTTCGATGGAAACAGATGGGTTTTTATCATCAGAAACTGAATTAGCCGCCGACGTCTGAACAACTTTTTTTGAAAAAATCCCTAAGCCGCGCGGTCAGAATTTCAGCAAAAATCTGACGTTCTGGAATTCTCTCAAAAATGGTGCCAAACTGTTGCAAACGATCCCTTGAAAGCTTTTTCGGTGGAAACAGATGGGTTTTTATCATCAGAAACAGAATTAGCCGCCAACTTCTGAAGAACTATTTTTGAAAAAATCCCTAAGCCGCGCGGTCAGAATTTCAGCAAAAATCTGACGTTCTGGAATTCTCTCAAAAATGCTTCCAAACTGTTGCAAACGATCCCCTGAAAGCTTTTTCGGTGGAAACAGATGGGTTTTTATCATTAGAAACAGAATTAGCCGCCGACGTCTGAACAACTTTTTTTGAAAAAATCCCTAAGCCGCGCGGTCAGAATTTCAGCAAAAATCTGACGTTCTAGAATTCTCTCAAAAATGGTGCCAAACTGTTGCAAACAATCCCCTGAAAGGTTTTTCGGTGGAAACAGATGGGTTTTTATCATCAGAAACAGAATTAGCCGCTGACGTCTGAACAACTTTTTTTGAAAAAATCCCTAAGCCGCGCGGTCAGAATTTCGGCAAAAATCTGACGTTCTGGAATTCTCTCAAAAATGCTTCCAAACTGTTGCAAACGATCCCCTGAAAGCTTTTTCGATGGAAACAGATGGGTTTTTATCATCAGAAACTGAATTAGCCGCCGACGTCTGAACAACTTTTTTTGAAAAAATCCCTAAGCCGCGCGGTCAGAATTTCAGCAAAAATCTGACGTTCTGGAATTCTCTCAAAAATGGTGCCAAACTGTTGCAAACGATCCCCTGAAAGCTTTTTCGGTGGAAAGAGATGGGTTTTTATCATCAGAAACAGAATTAGCTGCTGACGTCTGAACAACTTTTTTTGAAAAAATCCCTAAGCCGCGCGGTCAGAATTTCAGCAAAAATCTGACGTTCTGGAATTCTCTCAAAAATGTTTCCAAACTGTTGCAAACGATCCCCTGAAAGCTTTTTCGTTGGAAACAGATGGGATTTTATCATCAGAAACAGAATTACCCGCCGACGTCTGAACAACTTTTTTTGAAAAAATCCCTAAGCCGCGCGTTCAGAATTTCAGCAAAAATCTGACGTTCTGGAATTCTCTCAAAAATGTTTCCAAACTGTTGCAAACGATCCCCTGAAAGCTGTTTCGGTGGAAACAGATGGGATTTTATCATCAGAAACAGAATTAGCCGCCGACGTCTGAACAACTTTTTTTGAAAAAATCCCTAAGCCGCGCGGTCAGAATTTCAGCAAAAATCTGACGTTCTGGAATTCTCTCAAAAATGGTGCTAAACAGTTGCAAACAATCCCCTGAAAGGTTTTTCGGTGGAAACAGATGGGTTTTTATCATCAGAAACAGAATTAGCCGCCGACGTCTGAAGAACTATTTTTGAAAAAATCCCTAAGCCGCGCGGTCAGAATTTCAGCAAAAATCTGACGTTCTGGAATTCTCTCAAAAATGGTGCCAAACTGTTGCAAACGATCCCTTGAAAGCTTTTTCGGTGGAAACAGATGGGTTTTTATCATCAGAAACAGAATTAGCCGCTGACGTCTGAACAACTTTTTTTGAAAAAATCCCTAAGCCGCGCGTTCAGAATTTCAGCAAAAATCTGACGTTCTGGAATTCTCTCAAAAATGTTTCCAAACTGTTGCAAACGATCCCCTGAAAGCTTTTTCGGTGGAAACAGATGGGATTTTATCATCAGAAACAGAATTAGCCGCCGACGTCTGAACAACTTTTTTCGAAAAAATCCCTAAGCCGCGCGGTCAGAATTTCAGCAAAAATCTGACGTTCTGGAATTCTCTCAAAAATGGTGCCAAACTGTTGCAAACGATCCCTTGAAAGCTTTTTCGGTGGAAACAGATGGGTTTTTATCATCAGAAACAGAATTAGCCGCCGACGTCTGAAGAACTATTTTTGAAAAAATCCCTAAGCCGCGCGGTCAGAATTTCAGCAAAAATCTGACGTTCTGGAATTCTCTCAAAAATGGTGCCAAACTGTTGCAAACAATCCCCGGAAAGATTTTTGGGTGGAAACAGATGGGTTTTTATCATCAGAAACAGAATTGGCCCTCGACGTCTGAACAACTTTTTTTGAAAAAATCCGTAAGCCGCGCGGTCAGAATTTCAGCAAAAATCTGACGTTCTGGAATTCTCTCAAAAATGCTTCCAAACTGTTGCAAACGATCCCCTGAAAGCTTTTTCGGTGGAAACAGATGGGTTTTTATCATCAAAAACAGAATTAGCCGCCGACGTCTGAACAACTTTTTTTGAAAAAATCCCTAAGCCGCGCGGTCAGAATTTCAGCAAAAATCTGACGTTCTGGAATTCTCTCAAAAATGGTGCCAAACTGTTGCAAACGATCCCTTGAAAGCTTTTTCGGTGGAAACAGATGGGTTTTTATCATCAGAAACAGAATTAGCCGCCAACTTCTGAAGAACTATTTTTGAAAAAATCCCTAAGCCGCGCGGTCAGAATTTCAGCAAAAATCTGACGTTCTGGAATTCTCTCAAAAATGGTGCCAAACTGTTGCAAACGATCCCTTGAAAGCTTTTTCGGTGGAAACAGATGGGTTTTTATCATCAGAAACAGAATTAGCCGCCGACGTCTGAACAACATTTTTTTGAAAAAATCCCTAAGCCGCGCGGTCAGAATTTCAGCAAAAATCTGACGTTCTGGAATTCTCTCAAAAATGGTGCCAAACTGTTGCAAACGATCCCCTGAAAGCTTTTTCGGTGGAAACAGATGGGTTTTTATCATCAGAAACAGAATTAGCCGCTGACGTCTGAACAACTTTTTTTGAAAAAATCCCTAAGCCGCGCGTTCAGAATTTCAGCAAAAATCTGACGTTCTGGAATTCTCTCAAAAATGTTTCCAAACTGTTGCAAACGATCCCCTGAAAGCTTTTTCGGTGGAAACAGATGGGATTTTATCATCAGAAACAGAATTAGCCGCCGACGTCTGAACAACTTTTTTTGAAAAAATCCCTAAGCCGCGCGGTCAGAATTTCAGCAAAAATCTGACGTTCTGGAATTCTCTCAAAAATGGTGCCAAACTGTTGCAAACGATCCCTTGAAAGCTTTTTCGGTGGAAACAGATGGGTTTTTATCATCAGAAACAGAATTAGCCGCCGACGTCTGAAGAACTATTTTTGAAAAAATCCCTAAGCCGCGCGGTCAGAATTTCAGCAAAAATCTGACGTTCTGGAATTCTCTCAAAAATGGTGCCAAACTGTTGCAAACGATCCCTTGAAAGCTTTTTCGGTGGAAACAGATGGGTTTTTATCATCAGAAACAGAATTAGCCGCCAACTTCTGAAGAACTATTTTTGAAAAAATCCCTAAGCCGCGCGGTCAGAATTTCAGCAAAAATCTGACGTTCTGGAATTCTCTCAAAAATGGTGCCAAACTGTTGCAAACGATCCCCTGAAAGCTTTTTTGGTGGAAACAGATGGGTTTTTATCATTAGAAACAGAATTAGCCGCCGACGTCTGAACAACTTTTTTTGAAAAAATCCCTAAGCCACGCGGTCAGAATTTCAGCAAAAATCTGACGTTCTGGAATTCTCTCAAAAATGTTTCCAAACTGTTGCAAACGATCCCCTGAAAGCTTTTTCGGTGGAAACAGATGGGATTTTATCATCAGAAACAGAATTAGCCGCCGACGTCTGAACAACTTTTTTTGAAAAAATCCCTAAGCCGCGCGGTCAGAATTTCAGCAAAAATCTGACGTTCTGGAATTCTCTCAAAAATGGTGCCAAACTGTTGCAAACGATCCCTTGAAAGCTTTTTCGGTGGAAACAGATGGGTTTTTATCATCAGAAACAGAATTAGCCGCCGACGTCTGAAGAACTATTTTTGAAAAAATCCCTAAGCCGCGCGGTCAAAATTTCAGCAAAAATCTGACGTTCTGGAATTCTCTCAAAAATGGTGCCAAACTGTTGCAAACAATCCCCTGAAAGGTTTTTGGGTGGAAACAGATGGGTTTTTATCATCAGAAACAGAATTGGCCCTCGACGTCTGAACAACTTTTTTTGAAAAAATCCCTAAGCCGCGCGGTCAGAATTTCAGCAAAAATCTGACGTTCTGGAATTCTCTCAAAAATGCTTCCAAACTGTTGCAAACGATCCCTTGAAAGCTTTTTCGGTGGAAACAGATGGGTTTTTATCATCAGAAACAGAATTAGCCGCCAACGTCTGAAGAACTATTTTTGAAAAAATCCGTAAGCCGCGCGGTCAGAATTTCAGCAAAAATCTGACTTTCTGGAATTCTCTCAAAAATGCTTCCAAACTGTTGCAACCGATCCCCTGAAAGCTTTTTCGGTGGAAACAGATGGGTTTTTATCATCAGAAACAGAATTAGCTGCTGACGTCTGAAGAACTATTTTTGAAAAAATCCGTAAGCCGCGCGGTCAGAATTTCAGCAAAAATCTGACGTTCTGGAATTCTCTCAAAAATGGTGCCAAACTGTTGCAAACAATCCCCTGAAAGGTTTTTCGGTGGAAACAGATGGGTTTTTATCATCAGAAACAGAATTAGCCGCTGACGTCTGAACAACTTTTTTTGAAAAAATCCCTAAGCCGCGCGGTCAGAATTTCGGCAAAAATCTGACGTTCTGGAATTCTCTCAAAAATGCTTCCAAACTGTTGCAAACGTTCCCCTGAAAGCTTTTTCGATGGAAACAGATGGGTTTTTATCATCAGAAACTGAATTAGCCGCCGACGTCTGAACAACTTTTTTTGAAAAAATCCCTAAGCCGCGCGGTCAGAATTTCAGCAAAAATCTGACGTTCTGGAATTCTCTCAAAAATGGTGCCAAACTGTTGCAAACGATCCCTTGAAAGCTTTTTCGGTGGAAACAGATGGGTTTTTATCATCAGAAACAGAATTAGCCGCTGACGTCTGAAGAACTATTTTTGAAAAAATCCCTAAGCCGCGCGGTCAGAATTTCAGCAAAAATCTGACGTTCTGGAATTCTCTCAAAAATGCTTCCAAACTGTTGCAAACGATCCCCTGAAAGCTTTTTCGGTGGAAACAGATGGGTTTTTATCATCAGAAACAGAATTAGCCGCCGACGTCTGAAGAACTATTTTTGAAAAAATCCCTAAGCCGTGCGGTCAGAATTTCAGCAAAAATCTGACGTTCTGGAATTCTCTCAAAAATGGTGCCAAACTGTTGCAAACGATCCCTTGAAAGCTTTTTCGGTGGAAACAGATGGGTTTTTATCATCAGAAACAGAATTAGCCGCCGACGTCTGAAGAACTATTTTTGAAAAAATCCGTAAGCCGCGCATTCAGAATTTCAGCAAAAATCTGACGTTCTAGAATTCTCTCAAAAATGGTGCCAAACTGTTGCAAACAATCCCCTGAAAGGTTTTTCGGTGGAAACAGATGGGTTTTTATCATCAGAAACAGAATTAGCCGCTGACGTCTGAACAACTTTTTTTGAAAAAATCCCTAAGCCGCGCGGTCAGAATTTCGGCAAAAATCTGACGTTCTGGAATTCTCTCAAAAATGCTTCCAAACTGTTGCAAACGATCCCCTGAAAGCTTTTTCGATGGAAACAGATGGGTTTTTATCATCAGAAACTGAATTAGCCGCCGACGTCTGAACAACTTTTTTTGAAAAAATCCCTAAGCCGCGCGGTCAGAATTTCAGCAAAAATCTGACGTTCTGGAATTCTCTCAAAAATGGTGCCAAACTGTTGCAAACGATCCCCTGAAAGCTTTTTCGGTGGAAACAGATGGGTTTTTATCATCAGAAACAGAATTAGCCGCCGACGTCTGAAGAACTATTTTTGAAAAAATCCCTAAGCCGTGCGGTCAGAATTTCAGCAAAAATCTGACGTTCTGGAATTCTCTCAAAAATGGTGCCAAACTGTTGCAAACGATCCCTTGAAAGCTTTTTCGGTGGAAACAGATGGGTTTTTATCATCAGAAACAGAATTAGCCGCCGACGTCTGAAGAACTATTTTGAAAAAATCCGTAAGCCGCGCGTTCAGAATTTCAGCAAAAATCTGACGTTCTAGAATTCTCTCAAAAATGGTGCCAAACTGTTGCAAACAATCCCCTGAAAGGTTTTTCGGTGGAAACAGATGGGTTTTTATCATCAGAAACAGAATTAGCCGCTGACGTCTGAACAACTATTTTTGAAAAAATCCCTAAGCCGCGCGGTCAGAATTTCAGCAAAAATCTGACGTTCTGGAATTCTCTCAAAAATGCTTCCAAACTGTTGCAAACGATCCCCTGAAAGCTTTTTCGGTGGAAACAGATGGGTTTTTATCATTAGAAACAGAATTAGCCGCCGACGTCTGAACAACTTTTTTTGAAAAAATCCCTAAGCCGCGCGGTCAGAATTTCAGCAAAAATCTGACGTTCTAGAATTCTCTCAAAAATGGTGCCAAACTGTTGCAAACAATCCCCTGAAAGGTTTTTCGGTGGAAACAGATGGGTTTTTATCATCAGAAACAGAATTAGCCGCTGACGTCTGAACAACTTTTTTTGAAAAAATCCCTAAGCCGCGCGGTCAGAATTTCGGCAAAAATCTGACGTTCTGGAATTCTCTCAAAAATGCTTCCAAACTGTTGCAAACGATCCCCTGAAAGCTTTTTCGATGGAAACAGATGGGTTTTTATCATCAGAAACTGAATTAGCCGCCGACGTCTGAACAACTTTTTTTGAAAAAATCCCTAAGCCGCGCGGTCAGAATTTCAGCAAAAATCTGACGTTCTGGAATTCTCTCAAAAATGGTGCCAAACTGTTGCAAACGATCCCTTGAAAGCTTTTTCGGTGGAAACAGATGGGTTTTTATCATCAGAAACAGAATTAGCCGCTGACGTCTGAAGAACTATTTTTGAAAAAATCCCTAAGCCGCGCGGTCAGAATTTCAGCAAAAATCTGACGTTCTGGAATTCTCTCAAAAATGCTTCCAAACTGTTGCAAACGATCCCCTGAAAGCTTTTTCGATGGAAACAGATGGGTTTTTATCATTAGAAACTGAATTAGCCGCCGACGTCTGAACAACTTTTTTTGAAAAAATCCCTAAGCCGCGCGGTCAGAATTTCAGCAAAAATCTGACGTTCTGGAATTCTCTCAAAAATGGTGCCAAACTGTTGCAAACGATCCCCTGAAAGCTTTTTCGGTGGAAACAGATGGGTTTTTATCATCAGAAACAGAATTAGCCGCCAACTTCTGAAGAACTATTTTTGAAAAAATCCCTAAGCCGCGCGGTCAGAATTTCAGCAAAAATCTGACGTTCTGGAATTCTCTCAAAAATGCTTCCAAACTGTTGCAAACGATCCCCTGAAAGCTTTTTCGGTGGAAACAGATGGGTTTTTATCATCAGAAACAGAATTAGCCGCCGACGTCTGAAGAACTATTTTTGAAAAAATCCCTAAGCCGTGCGGTCAGAATTTCGGCAAAAATCTGACGTTCTGGAATTCTCTCAAAAATGCTTCCAAACTGTTGCAAACGATCCCCTGAAAGCTTTTTCGATGGAAACAGATGGGTTTTTATCATCAGAAACTGAATTAGCCGCCGACGTCTGAACAACTTTTTTTGAAAAAATCCCTAAGCCGCGCGGTCAGAATTTCAGCAAAAATCTGACGTTCTGGAATTCTCTCAAAAATGGTGCCAAACTGTTGCAAACGATCCCTTGAAAGCTTTTTCGGTGGAAACAGATGGGTTTTTATCATCAGAAACAGAATTAGCCGCCAACTTCTGAAGAACTATTTTTGAAAAAATCCCTAAGCCGCGCGGTCAGAATTTCAGCAAAAATCTGACGTTCTGGAATTCTCTCAAAAATGCTTCCAAACTGTTGCAAACGATCCCCTGAAAGCTTTTTCGGTGGAAACAGATGGGTTTTTATCATTAGAAACAGAATTAGCCGCCGACGTCTGAACAACTTTTTTTGAAAAAATCCCTAAGCCGCGCGGTCAGAATTTCAGCAAAAATCTGACGTTCTAGAATTCTCTCAAAAATGGTGCCAAAGTGTTGCAAACAATCCCCTGAAAGGTTTTTCGGTGGAAACAGATGGGTTTTTATCATCAGAAACAGAATTAGCCGCTGACGTCTGAACAACTTTTTTTGAAAAAATCCCTAAGCCGCGCGGTCAGAATTTCGGCAAAAATCTGACGTTCTGGAATTCTCTCAAAAATGCTTCCAAACTGTTGCAAACGTTCCCCTGAAAGCTTTTTCGATGGAAACAGATGGGTTTTTATCATCAGAAACTGAATTAGCCGCCGACGTCTGAACAACTTTTTTTGAAAAAATCCCTAAGCCGCGCGGTCAGAATTTCAGCAAAAATCTGACGTTCTGGAATTCTCTCAAAAATGGTGCCAAACTGTTGCAAACGATCCCTTGAAAGCTTTTTCGGTGGAAACAGATGGGTTTTTATCATCAGAAACAGAATTAGCCGCCAACTTCTGAAGAACTATTTTTGAAAAAATCCCTAAACCGCGCGGTCAGAATTTCAGCAAAAATCTGACGTTCTGGAATTCTCTCAAAAATGCTTCCAAACTGTTGCAAACGATCCCCTGAAAGCTTTTTCGGTGGAAACAGATGGGTTTTTATCATCAGAAACAGAATTAGCCGCCGACGTCTGAAGAACTATTTTTGAAAAAATCCCTAAGCCGTGCGGTCAGAATTTCGTCAAAAATCTGACGTTCTGGAATTCTCTCAAAAATGCTTCCAAACTGTTGCAAACGATCCCCTGAAAGCTTTTTCGGTGGAAACAGATGGGTTTTTATCATTAGAAACAGAATTAGCCGCCGACGTCTGAACAACTTTTTTTGAAAAAATCCCTAAGCCGCGCGGTCAGAATTTCAGCAAAAATCTGACGTTCTGGAATTCTCTCAAAAATGGTGCCAAACTGTTGCAAACGATCCCCTGAAAGCTTTTTCGGTGGAAACAGATGGGTTTTTATCATCAGAAACAGAATTAGCCGCCGACGTCTGAACAACTTTTTTTGAAAAAATCCCTAAGCCGCGCGGTCAGAATTTCAGCAAAAATCTGACGTTCTGGAATTCTCTCAAAAATGGTGCCAAACTGTTGCAAACGATCCCCTGAAAGCTTTTTCGGTGGAAACAGGTGGGTTTTTATCATCAGAAACAGAATTAGCCGCTGACGTCTGAACAACTTTTTTTGAAAAAATCTCTAAGCCGCGCGTTCAGAATTTCAGCAAAAATCTGACGTTCTGGAATTCTCTCAAAAATGTTTCCAAACTGTTGCAAACGATCCCCTGAAAGCTTTTTCGGTGGAAACAGATGGGATTTTATCATCAGAAACAGAATTAGCCGCCGACGTCTGAACAACTTTTTTTGAAAAAATCCCTAAGCCGCGCGGTCAGAATTTCAGCAAAAATCTGACGTTCTGGAATTCTCTCAAAAATGGTGCCAAACTGTTGCAAACGATCCCTTGAAAGCTTTTTCGGTGGAAACAGATGGGTTTTTATCATCAGAAACAGAATTAGCCGCCAACTTCTGAAGAACTATTTTTGAAAAAATCCCTAAGCCACGCGGTCAGAATTTCAGCAAAAATCTGACGTTCTGGAATTCTCTCAAAAATGCTTCCAAACTGTTGCAAACAATCCCCTGAAAGCTTTTTCGGTGGAAACAGACGGGTTTTTATCATTAGAAACAGAATTAGCCGCCGACGTCTGAACAACTTTTTTTGAAAAAATCCCTAAGCCGCGCGGTCAGAATTTCAGCAAAAATCTGACGTTCTGGAATTCTCTCAAAAATGGTGCCAAACTGTTGCAAACGATCCCCTGAAAGCTTTTTCGGTGGAAACAGATGGGTTTTTATCATCAGAAACAGAATTAGCCGCTGACGTCTGAACAACTTTTTTTGAAAAAATCCCTAAGCCGCGCGTTCAGAATTTCAGCAAAAATCTGACGTTCTGGAATTCTCTCAAAAATGGTGCCAAACTGTTGCAAACGATCCCCTGAAAGCTTTTTCGGTGGAAACAGATGGGTTTTTATCATCAGAAACAGAATTAGCCGCTGACGTCTGAACAACTATTTTTGAAAAAATCCCTAAGCCACGCGGTCAGAATTTCAGCAAAAATCTGACGTTCTGGAATTCTCTCAAAAATGTTTCCAAATTGTTGCAAACGATCCCCTGAAAGCTTTTTCGGTGGAAACAGATGGGTTTTTATCATCAGAAACAGAATTAGCCGCCGACGTCTGAACAACTTTTTTTGAAAAAATCCCTAAGCCGCGCGGTCAGAATTTCAGCAAAAATCTGACGTTCGGGAATTCTCTCAAAAATGGTTCCAAACTGTTGCAAACGATCCCCTGAAAGCTTTTTCGGTGGAAACAGATGGGTTTTTATCATTAGAAACAGAATTAGCCGCCGACGTCTGAACAACTTTTTTTGAAAAAATCCCTAAGCCGCGCGGTCAGAATTTCAGCAAAAATCTGACGTTCTGGAATTCTCTCAAAAATGGTGCCAAAGTGTTGCAAACAATCCCCTGAAAGGTTTTTCGGTGGAAACAGATGGGTTTTTATCATTAGAAACAGAATTAGCCGCCGACGTCTGAACAACTTTTTTTTGAAAAAATCCCTAAGCCGCGCGGTCAGAATTTCAGCAAAAATCTGACGTTCTGGAATTCTCTCAAAAATGGTGCCAAACTGTTGCAAACGATCCCCTGAAAGCTTTTTCGGTGGAAACAGATGGGTTTTTATCATCAGAAACAGAATTAGCCGCTGACGTCTGAACAACTTTTTTTGAAAAAATCCCTAAGCCGCGCGTTCAGAATTTCAGCAAAAATCTGACGTTCTGGAATTCTCTCAAAAATGTTTCCAAATTGTTGCAAACGATCCCCTGAAAGCTTTTTCGGTGGAAACAGATGGGTTTTTATCATCAGAAACAGAATTAGCCGCCGACGTCTGAACAACTTTTTTTGAAAAAATCCCTAAGCCGCGCGGTCAGAATTTCAGCAAAAATCTGACGTTCGGGAATTCTCTCAAAAATGGTTCCAAACTGTTGCAAACGATCCCCTGAAAGCTTTTTCGGTGGAAACAGATGGGTTTTTATCATTAGAAACAGAATTAGCCGCCGACGTCTGAACAACTTTTTTTGAAAAAATCCCTAAGCCGCGCGGTCAAAATTTCAGCAAAAATCTGACGTTCTGGAATTCTCTCAAAAATGGTGCCAAAGTGTTGCAAACAATCCCCTGAAAGGTTTTTCGGTGGAAACAGATGGGTTTTTATCATTAGAAACAGAATTAGCCGCCGACGTCTGAACAACTTTTTTTTGAATAAATCCCTAAGCCGCGCGGTCAGAATTTCAGCAAAAATCTGACGTTCTGGAATTCTCTCAAAAATGGTGCCAAACTGTTGCAAACGATCCCCTGAAAGCTTTTTCGGTGGAAACAGATGGGTTTTTATCATCTGAAACAGAATTGGCCCTCGACGTCTGAACAACTTTTTTTGAAAAAATCCCTAACCCGCGCGGTCAGAATTTCAGCAAAAATCTGACGTTCTGGAATTCTCTCAAAAATGCTTCCAAACTGTTGCAAACGATCCCCTGAAAGCTTTTTCGGTGGAAACAGATGGGTTTTTATCATTAGAAACAGAATTAGCCGCCGACGTCTGAACAACTTTTTTTGAAAAAATCCCTAAGCCGCGCGGTCAGAATTTCAGCAAAAATCTGACGTTCTGGAATTCTCTCAAAAATGGTGCCAAAGTGTTGCAAACAATCCCCTGAAAGGTTTTTCGGTGGAAACAGATGGGTTTTTATCATTAGAAACAGAATTAGCCGCCGACGTCTGAACAACTTTTTTTTGAAAATATCCCTAAGCCGCGCGGTCAGAATTTCAGCAAAAATCTGACGTTCTGGAATTCTCTCAAAAATGGTGCCAAACTGTTGCAAACGATCCCCTGAAAGCTTTTTCGGTGGAAACAGATGGGTTCTTATCATCAGAAACAGAATTAGCCGCCGACGTCTGAACAACTTTTTTTGAAAAAATCCCTAAGCCGCGCGGTCAGAATTTCAGCAAAAATCTGACGTTCTGGAATTCTCTCAAAAATGGCGCCAAACTGTTGCAAACGATCCCTTGAAAGCTTTTTCGGTGGAAACAGATGGGTTTTTATCATCAGAAACAGAATTAGACGCCAACGTCTGCAGAACTATTTTTGAAAAAATCCCTAAGCCGCGCGGTCAGAATTTCAGCAACAATCTGACGTTCTGGAATTCTCTCAAAAATGGTGCCAAACTGTTGCAAACGATCCCCTGAAAGCTTTTTCGGTGGAAACAGATGGGTTTTTATCATCAGAAACAGAATTAGCCGCCAACATATGAAGAACTATTTTTGAAAAAATCCGTAAGCCGCGCGGTCAGAATTTCAGCAAAAATCTGACGTTCTGGAATTCTCTCAAAAATGGTGCCAAACTGTTGCAAACGATCCCCTGAAAGCTTTTTCGGTGGAAACAGATGGGTTTTTATCATCAGAAACAGAATTAGCCGCTGACGTCTGAACAACTTTTTTTGAAAAAATCCCTAAGCCGCGCGGTCAGAATTTCAGCAAAAATCTGACGTTCTGGAATTCTCTCAAAAATGTTTCCAAATTGTTGCAAACGATCCCCTGAAAGCTTTTTCGGTGGAAACAGATGGGTTTTTATCATCAGAAACAGAATTAGCCGCCGACGTCTGAACAACTTTTTTTGAAAAAATCCCTAAGCCGCGCGGTCAGAATTTCAGCAAAAATCTGACGTTCGGGAATTCTCTCAAAAATGGTTCCAAACTGTTGCAAACGATCCCCTGAAAGCTTTTTCGGTGGAAACAGATGGGTTTTTATCATTAGAAACAGAATTAGCCGCCGACGTCTGAACAACTTTTTTTGAAAAAATCCCTAAGCCGCGCGGTCAGAATTTCAGCAAAAATCTGACGTTCTGGAATTCTCTCAAAAATGGTTCCAAACTGTTGCAAACGATCCCCTGAAAGCTTTTTCGGTGGAAACAGATGGGTTTTTATCATTAGAAACAGAATTAGCCGCCGACGTCTGAACAACTTTTTTTGAAAAAATCCCTAAGCCGCGCGGTCAGAATTTCAGCAAAAATCTGACGTTCTGGAATTCTCTCAAAAATGGTGCCAAAGTGTTGCAAACAATCCCCTGAAAGGTTTTTCGGTGGAAACAGATGGGTTTTTATCATTAGAAACAGAATTAGCCGCCGACGTCTGAACAACTTTTTTTTGAAAAAATCCCTAAGCCGCGCGGTCAGAATTTCAGCAAAAATCTGACGTTCTGGAATTCTCTCAAAAATGGTGCCAAACTGTTGCAAACGATCCCCTGAAAGCTTTTTCGGTGGAAACAGATGGGTTTTTATCATCAGAAACAGAATTAGCCGCTGACGTCTGAACAACTTTTTTTGAAAAAATCCCTAAGCCGCGCGTTCAGAATTTCAGCAAAAATCTGACGTTCTGGAATTCTCTCAAAAATGTTTCCAAATTGTTGCAAACGATCCCCTGAAAGCTTTTTCGGTGGAAACAGATGGGTTTTTATCATCAGAAACAGAATTAGCCGCCGACGTCTGAACAACTTTTTTTGAAAAAATCCCTAAGCCGCGCGGTCAGAATTTCAGCAAAAATCTGACGTTCGGGAATTCTCTCAAAAATGGTTCCAAACTGTTGCAAACGATCCCCTGAAAGCTTTTTCGGTGGAAACAGATGGGTTTTTATCATTAGAAACAGAATTAGCCGCCGACGTCTGAACAACTTTTTTTGAAAAAATCCCTAAGCCGCGCGGTCAGAATTTCAGCAAAAATCTGACGTTCTGGAATTCTCTCAAAAATGGTGCCAAAGTGTTGCAAAAAATCCCCTGAAAGGTTTTTCGGTGGAAACAGATGGGTTTTTATCATTAGAAACAGAATTAGCCGCCGACGTCTGAACAACTTTTTTTTGAAAAAATCCCTAAGCCGCGCGGTCAGAATTTCAGCAAAAATCTGACGTTCTGGAATTCTCTCAAAAATGGTGCCAAACTGTTGCAAACGATCCCCTGAAAGCTTTTTCGGTGGAAACATATGGGTTTTTATCATCAGAAACAGAATTAGCCGCCGACGTCTGAAGAACTATTTTTGAAAAAATCCCTAAGCCGCGCGGTCAGAATTTCAGCAAAAATCTGACGTTCTGGAATTCTCTCAAAAATGGTGCCAAACTGTTGCAAACAATCCCCTGAAAGGTTTTTGGGTGGAAACAGACGGGTTTTTATCATCTGAAACAGAATTGGCCCTCGACGTCTGAACAACTTTTTTTGAAAAAATCCCTAACCCGCGCGGTCAGAATTTCAGCAAAAATCTGACGTTCTGGAATTCTCTCAAAAATGCTTCCAAACTGTTGCAAACGATCCCCTGAAAGCTTTTTCGGTGGAAACAGATGGGTTTTTATCATTAGAAACAGAATTAGCCGCCGACGTCTGAACAACTTTTTTTGAAAAAATCCCTAAGCCGCGCGGTCAGAATTTCAGCAAAAATCTGACGTTCTGGAATTCTCTCAAAAATGGTGCCAAACTGTTGCAAACAATCCCCTGAAAGGTTTTTCGGTGGAAACAGATGGGTTTTTATCATTAGAAACAGAATTAGCCGCCGACGTCTGAACAACTTTTTTTTGAAAATATCCCTAAGCCGCGCGGTCAGAATTTCAGCAAAAATCTGACGTTCTGGAATTCTCTCAAAAATGGTGCCAAACTGTTGCAAACGATCCCCTGAAAGCTTTTTCGGTGGAAACAGATGGGTTCTTATCATCAGAAACAGAATTAGCCGCCGACGTCTGAACAACTTTTTTTGAAAAAATCCCTAAGCCGCGCGGTCAGAATTTCAGCAAAAATCTGACGTTCTGGAATTCTCTCAAAAATGGCGCCAAACTGTTGCAAACGATCCCTTGAAAGCTTTTTCGGTGGAAACAGATGGGTTTTTATCATCAGAAACAGAATTAGACGCCAACGTCTGCAGAACTATTTTTGAAAAAATCCCTAAGCCGCGCGGTCAGAATTTCAGCAACAATCTGACGTTCTGGAATTCTCTCAAAAATGGTGCCAAACTGTTGCAAACGATCCCCTGAAAGCTTTTTCGGTGGAAACAGATGGGTTTTTATCATCAGAAAGAGAATTAGCCGCCAACATATGAAGAACTATTTTTGAAAAAATCCGTAAGCCGCGCGGTCAGAATTTCAGCAAAAATCTGACGTTCTGGAATTCTCTCAAAAATGGTGCCAAACTGTTGCAAACGATCCCCTGAAAGCTTTTTCGGTGGAAACAGATGGGTTTTTATCATCAGAAACAGAATTAGCTGCCAACGTCTGAAGAACTATTTTTGAAAAAATCCCTAAGCCGCGCGGTCAGAATTTCAGCAAAAATCTGACGTTCTGGAATTCTCTCAAAAATGGTGCCAAACTGTTGCAAACAATCCCCTGAAAGGTTTTTCGGTGGAAACAGATGGGTTTTTACAATCAGAAACAGAATTAGACGCCAACGTCTGCAGAACTATTTTTGAAAAAATCCCTAAGCCGCGCGGTCAGAATTTCGGCAAAAATCTGACGTTCTGGAATTCTCTCAAAAATGGTGCCAAACTGTTGCAAACGATCCCCTGAAAGCTTTTTCGATGGAAACAGATGGGTTTTTATCATCAGAAACAGAATTAGCCGCCGACGTCTGAACAACTTTTTTTGAAAAAATCCCTAAGCCGCGCGGTCAGAATTTCAGCAAAAATCTGACGTTCTGGAATTCTCTCAAAAATGGTGCCAAACTGTTGCAAACGATCCCTTGAAAGCTTTTTCGGTGGAAACAGATGGGTTTTTATCATCAGAAACAGAATTAGCCGCCAACGTCTGAAGAACTATTTTTGAAAAAATCCCTAAGCCGCGCGGTCAGAATTTCGGCAAAAATCTGACGTTCTGGAATTCTCTCAAAAATGGTGCCAAACTGTTGCAAACGATCCCTTGAAAGCTTTTTCGGTGGAAACAGATGGGTTTTTATCATCAGAAACCGAATTAGCCGCCAACGTCTGAACAACTTTTTTTTTTGAAAAAATCCCTAAGCCGCGCGGTCAGAATTTCGGCAAAAATCTGACGTTCTGGAATTCTCTCAAAAATGGTGCCAAACGGACTTCCGGAGGCGGCGCGAAACCGTGATGGCGGACCTCTTCGAGCTCTGAAGAGGGGCACCGCAGAAAAGGGTTGTTTCGCTACGGCGCAGCGGCAACCCATCAAGAAAAACCACGGACAGAGAGAGTCCGTGGCCGTGGGACTCGGCGGGCACCTGGAGCGACCCCAAATTCGCGGAAGGGACCCCGTAAGGGGCTCCGGAGTGAAGGAGGGGGAGCGGTGCTGTGAGTTCATCGCTCTTTCTGCGGAGGCGAAGCCGCGCGGCTGTCACGGATGAGCGCTGACCTTTCTTCCAAAAAATACTACTCTGAAACAGCAAACCCGTGAGTAAGGACTTAAGATTTGTTACAATAACTTGAAGAAATTTGGCTGAAACCGGGAGACGAGAAAGAGGAAGTCCGTCTTCCGGCACTGCTTATAAGATCAAAGCAGACTGTTTAAAGAGCGGAAAGCGCTGTGAACAGGGAAGCTTTAAGGCTTTAAAGTGGGACTTTCGTGCACACTTGAAATTCTATTCTTAAAGGAAGAAAAAATACAGTTTAAATTGGACTTGGAGCGGTCCCCCATGGGGCGAGGGAAGACTCTAACCCCAAATCTTCGGGTGGCCGGGTGAAGTTGCTTGACTGCGGAACTGTTACAAACTTCCAGATACTTTTGTAACTGAAGTGCAACTTTTGGGCTTACTTAGTTTGAGTGGATACAATTGCAGGCACCTTGTTGGAACATTGTTAAACGTTTTAAAGTGCTCTGCAGGACTTTTTTCTTAGTGTTTTGGAACTAACTTGCTTTTAAAATTGTTTTCGAAAACGGAAACTTTAATGGCGGAAAAGTTACCTTCTTCTTACTAACTTTTGGTGGCACTCCCCCTAGAGGACATTGGATAACAAAGGCCTGGGAAAAGTTTTTTTGCTTACTTTCTTTCTCCAGACTGTTTATAAATTTGGACTTGTCTTTCCCATGGGATTACAACATCTGACCTTGAACATTGACTGATGAGTGGTACAGGAAAGACAAGAGCAGCCAAAGCTAAGGAAGCTAAGGAAAAAGAAAAAGCCAAAAAGCAGGCACAGCTTTTGCAAACAACTTTAACTCAGGGACGTAGACTATCAGTGCCTGCTGTGCTTGCAACACAAAAAGTAGAAAGTGAAAAGCCTGAAAAATCTGAAGAGGAAGATATGGCATCAGGAGGAGCAGAGGCAGCACTGAAACAAGTTTTGGAACAATTGTCAACATTAAATCAAAAAATTGATAACCAATCAACAAAAATTGACCAAGCTACATCCTCGATCCAGAAATTGACAGATCAGGTTTCCCAACACACCCAAGCAATTGAAAAATTGCAAGGAGCAACGGAAGAGAACCGTAAATTGGCAGGGGAAGCCGTTGAAATTGCAATATCAGCTAAAAAAGAGGTTGAGGAAGTTAAAGCAGAAGTCAAGCCTCTGCATAAACAGATAGGGGACCAACAAACCTATCTCTCTTTGGTGGAACTGAAAAACCGGGAGACTAATCTTAGGCTTAGGGCGGTCCCAGAAATCGAACAAGAAGATTTGATTGGATTTTTGACAACAGAATTTTCAAAGTTCTGGGGCTTAAAAGAAGAAAGTGATTTTAAAATAGTATCGGCTTTTCGACTGGGAAGATTGGTAAGAAAAGATAGATCTAGAGACTGTCTAATAGCTTTGAGATCAAGAGAGGAGAGAGACAAAATATTAGGCCTACACTTCAAAAACTCAATTGAGATACAAGAGAAAAGGGTGGAAATCTACCGAGATATTCCTAAACAGCTATTGGATCTGAGAGCCACCTATTCAGAATTGGCTAAGTTGTTGAGACTTAACTCAATCCCTTATAGGTGGGAGTTCCCACAAGGACTATCATTTACTTACAAACAGAAGAAGGTTAAAATAAGATTACCAGAGGATCTACAAAAGTTCCAGCACGACCACGGAGAAGATCTCCAAAAAGAAGCAGCAGCCCTTTGGCCTATACTTAAACCAGGACCCACTCTGCCAGCAGGCGGAGGGACGCCTAAACCCTCGGAATTAGAGGAAAAAGAAGATACACCGCTCTAGGTGTAACAGAATAGTTCAGGATGTCTCTGCAGCTACTCAGTTGGAATATAAATGGCGGAAATTCCCCGGAGAAAAGAAGGAAACTGTTTCATATATTGAAGAAAGAACAATTGGATATTATTTGTTTACAAGAAACCCATGTGACCAGGCTCCACAGGAAAGTTTTGGTCAACAAAAGACTAGGCCAAGAGTTTATTTCCTCAGACAAGGTAAAGAAAAGAGGAGTGGTGATTTATGCTAAGGAGAGCCTGATACCTAAATTTTTATTCAAAGATGAATATGGAAGAATTCTGGCAATTGAAATCCAGACCCAAGGAGAAAAAATATTGATACTAGGAATTTATGCTCCAAACGACGGGAAATCAGAATTTTTCAAGAAGCTGCATGAGACGCTGCTGGACTATCTGGACTATGCTAACATCATAATGATGGGAGACATGAATGGAGTGGTGTCTACACATATGGATAAGTCTTATAACCAAAATCTAACATCAGACGGCAGACTGCCTAAAACTTTTTTTGAAATGACTGACAATCTGGATTTGATTGATATATGGAGGACAAAGAACCCCCTAGGTAAAGAAGGAACTTTCTTCTCTGAGGCCCACCTGTCCTGGTCAAGGATCGACCAAATCTGGACCTCCAGGGGGCTGGCACCCAAGACTAAAAAGGTGGAAATCTGCCCAAAAACATGCTCCGACCACAACGCTCTGAAATTAGATCTCAGACTTACTCAAACCGGTTCCTTCAGATGGAGAATGAATGACACTCTTTTAAGAGATCAAGAGATTGTGAAAAAGGCCCAAAAAACATTAAAGGACTATTTTGAGATAAATTTGAATACTACAGTAGAAAAAAGAACGATCTGGGACGCAAGCAAAGCTGTCATGAGGGGGTTTCTGATACAACAGAATACAATTAAGAAGAAGCTCTGGAATGGAAAGAAAGATAAAATACTGGAGAAAATACATCAAGGAGAGAAAAAATTGAGAACTAAACCAAAGTCAAAGGATCTGTTGAGAGAAATTAAATTCCATCAAGCAGAATATTCAAAATTGATTAATCAGGAGATTGAATGGAAAATAAAACAGATGAAGCAAAGATCCTTTGAATCAGCAAATAAATGTGGAAAGCTGCTAGCTTGGCAGCTGAAAAAAAGACAAAAGTTGAATACAGTTACAAATCTAGAGATTGAAGGAAGAACGGTGCAGAAACCAGAGGAAATTAGGAAGTGCTTCCACAGATATTTTAAAGAACTTTATGTACAGGGGCCTCAGAAAGAATCAGAGATAGATCATTTTTTAAAGACAAATGGACTATCAAAAATAACTCAAGATAAAAGATCAATCTTGAACTCTACAATAACCACCCAGGAAATTGAAAGTGCCATTCAGAACATGCAACTAGGCAAATCTCCAGGCCCGGATGGGCTTACCTCCAAATACTACAAGACTTTGAAAGACTATTTAACACAACCCTTGTTGGAGGTATGCAACCAGATCATGGATGGGAAGAGGGCACCAGAAACGTGGAAAGAAGCGTTCATCACATTGATACCTAAGATAGAATCTGAAAAGACTCAACTCAAGAACTACCGCCCCATCTCACTCCTGAATGTGGATTACAAAATATTTGCAGACATTTTGGCAAGTAGACTTAAAAAAGTTTTAATTGAAGTAATTCACAAAGACCAAGCAGGCTTTCTCCCTGGTAGACATTTATATGAGAATACCAGAAACATCATCGATATTTTGGAACTTTTACAAACTAACAGGAACACAAGGGCGGTGTTAATTTTTGTTGATGCGGAGAAAGCATTTGACAATATATCTTGGATGTTCATGAAGAAAAACTTGGAAGGGATGGGAGTGGGGCGGGGGTTTGAAAATGGGTTACGAGCAATTTATTCAGAGCAAAAGGCCAAATTAATAGTGAACAATGTGGTGACGGAGGAGTTCAAAATTGAAAAAGGGACACGACAAGGGTGCCCTCTATCCCCTCTTTTATTCATTTCAGTCCTGGAGGTGCTATTGAACATGATAAGGGAGGACCGGCTGGTACAAGGGATAGAGGTCGGAGTGAAACAATATAAACTTAAAGCTTTTGCAGATGACCTAGTTTTGACATTGCAGGAGCCAGAATCCAGTACAAAAAGAGTTCTTGAACTTATATCTGAGTTTGGTCAGGTGGCGGGGTTTAAGTTGAACAAACAAAAAACCAAGGTTTTGACCAAGAATTTGACACTTACAGAAACAGAGGGGTTTCAGAGAGAAACAGAATTAAATGTGGTAAAGAAAGTGAAATACCTAGGGATCTATTTGTCTTCCAAAAATTTGAATTTATTTAAGGACAATTATGAAAAATGCTGGTTGGAAGTAAAGAAGGATTTAGAAATTTGGTCAAGATTGAAACTTTCCTTGTTGGGAAGGATTGCAGCAATTAAAATGAATGTATTGCCGAAAATGTTATTCTTGTTTCAAACCCTACAGATCGTGGACAGAGAGGAATGTTTTGGAAAATGGCAGAAGGATATATCTAAGTTTGTCTGGCAGGGCAAAAAGCCCCGAATAAAGTATAAAATATTAACTGATTCAAAAGAAAGAGGGGGGTTTGCCCTGCCGGATTTGAGGTTGTACTATGAAGCTGCAGCCTTCTGCTGGCTGAAAGATTGGTTTTTGCTAGAAAACACCGACGTCCTAGATCTGGAAGGTTTTGATAATGCATTTGGTTGGCATGCATATCTATGGTATGACAAGGTTAAAGTTCACAAATTGTTTAAAAGCCATATTGTCAGAAAAGCGATTTTTGCAGTCTGGATGAAATATAAAGACTTATTAGAGAGTAAAACACCGAGGTGGCTATCACCGGTGGAGGCCAAAGCTCGAAAAAGACCCAATATGGAGGCCTATTGGCCGAAATATTGGGAATTAATTGAAAAAATTGGAGACGGTTGGAAGTTGCAGAGCCAGGACAAATTAAAAAACAAGGTGCGAGATTGGTTACATTATGCTCAAATTCAAGAGGTTTTTAAAATGGATAAAAAGGTTGGTTTCCAGGAGGGGAAATCGAAACTAGAGACAGAATTGTTAGAACCAAAGACCAAGATTTTATCTAGAATGTATAACTTGCTGCTTATGTGGAACACACAGGATGAGACAGTTAAATCTGCTATGATAAAATGGGCACAGGATGTTGGACATAATATTATGTTTGAAGACTGGGAAAGGTTATGGAACACCGGAATGAAATTCACGGCATCTAGTGCCTTGAAGGAAAACATTATGAAAATGATATACCGGTGGTACATGACCCCAGTCAGGCTAGCCAAGATGCATCACCTGTCTGACAACAAATGTTGGAAGTGTAAGGAAGCAGAGGGGACTTTCTTCCATCTCTGGTGGACCTGCCCAAAAGTGAAGGCCTTCTGGGAAATGATTTATAATGAATTGAAAAAGGTATTTAGGCATACCTTTCCTAAGAAACCAGAGGCCTTCCTGTTGGGCATGGTGGACCAGAAAATGTCAAAGAAAGATAGAACTTTGTTTATGTACGCTAGCACAGCAGCAAGAATACTCATTGCAAAGAGTTGGAAGACACAAGATTTGCCCACGCTGGAGGACTGGCAGACGCAGTTGATGGACTACATGGAGATAGCTGAACTGACCGGCAGAATCCGAGATTTGGATAAAGAAACAATTGAGGAGGACTGGGGAAAATTTAAAGATTATCTGAAAAAATATTATAAGCTGTATGAATCCTAAGAAAGTGCATGATTAGGAAACGTTAAGCTTCTGCGAATATGATTAAGTAAATGGTAAAATTAGTGACAAAAGAGAAAAGGAGACAATTTAAATTGAATATGTTATGTTTATTTTAAAGGTATTGAAATTGAGATATAACATATTGTATTTGGATACATAACATTCGAAAGTTACAACAAGGTATGAAATAAGGTAACAAAATGCTGACATTGTTAATGCAAAGAACGCAGAATCGGAAGGGGTGGGGAAGTCCAAGTTTTATTTTGTTTTTGTTGTTAAAAAAGAGAAAATTTGTTTCTTGTAACTACTTTATTTGTTTATAAATCTATAAAATTATGGAAAGAAACGCAATAAAAAAATCTATAAAAAAAAACAAAAATGGTGCCAAACTGTTGCAAACGATCCCCTGAAAGCTTTTTCGGTGGAAACAGATGGGTTCTTATCATCAGAAACAGAATTAGCCGCCGACGTCTGAACAACTTTTTTTGAAAAAATCCCTAAGCCGCGCGGTCAGAATTTCAGCAAAAATCTGACGTTCTGGAATTCTCTCAAAAATGGTGCCAAACTGTTGCAAACGATCCCTTGAAAGGTTTTTCGGTGGAAACAGATGGGTTTTTATCATCAGAAACAGAATTAGACGCCAACGTCTGAAGAACTATTTTTGAAAAAATCCGTAAGCCGCGCGGTCAGAATTTCAGCAAAAATCTGACGTTCTGGAATTCTCTCAAAAATGGTGCCAAACTGTTGCAAACAATCCCCTGAAAGGTTTTTCGGTGGAAACAGATGGGTTTTTATCATCAGAAACAGAATTAGCCGCTGACGTCTGAACAACTTTTTTTGAAAAAATCCCTAAGCCGCGCGGTCAGAATTTCGGCAAAAATCTGACGTTCTGGAATTCTCTCAAAAATGCTTCCAAACTGTTGCAAACGATCCCCTGAAAGCTTTTTCGATGGAAACAGATTGGTTTTTATCATCAGAAACTGAATTAGCCGCCGACGTCTGAACAACTTTTTTTGAAAAAATCCCTAAGCCGCGCGGTCAGAATTTGAGCAAAAATCTGACGTTCTGGAATTCTCTCAAAAATGGTGCCAAACTGTTGCAAACGATCCCCTGAAAGCTTTTTCGGTGGAAACAGATGGCTTTTTATCATCAGAAACAGAACTATCAACCGACGTCTGAAGAACTATTTTTGAAAAAATCCCTAAGCCGCGCGGTCAGAATTTCAGCAAAAATCTGACGTTCTGGAATTCTCTCAAAAATGCTTCCAAACTGTTGCAAACGATCCCCTGAAAGCTTTTTCGGTGGAAACAGATGGGTTTTTATCATCAGAAACAGAATTGTCCCTCGACGTCTGAACAACTTTTTTTGAAAAAATCCCTAAGCCGCGCGGTCAGAATTTCAGCAAAAATCTGACGTTCTGGAATTCTCTCAAAAATGGTGCCAAACTGTTGCAAACGATCCCTTGAAAGCTTTTTCGGTGGAAACAGATGGGTTTTTATCATCAGAAACAGAATTAGCCGCCGACGTCTGAAGAACTATTTTTGAAAAAATCCCTAAGCCGCGCGGTCAGAATTTCAGCAAAAATCTGACGTTCTGGAATTCTCTCAAAAATGGTGCCAAACTGTTGCAAACAATCCCCTGAAAGGTTTTTGGGTGGAAACAGATGGGTTTTTATCATCAGAAACAGAATTGGCCCTCGACGTCTGAACAACTTATTTTGAAAAAATCCCTAACCCGCGCGGTCAGAATTTCAGCAACAATCTGACGTTCTGGAATTCTCTCAAAAATGGTGCCAAACTGTTGCAAACGATCCCTTGAAAGCTTTTTCGGTGGAAACAGATGGGTTTTTATCATCAGAAACAGAATTAGCCGCCAACGTCTGAAGAACTATTTTTGAAAAAATCCGTAAGCCGCGCGGTCAGAATTTCAGCAAAAATCTGACGTTCTAGAATTCTCTCAAAAATGGTGCCAAACTGTTGCAAACAATCCCCTGAAAGGTTTTTCGGTGGAAACAGATGGGTTTTTATCATCAGAAACAGAATTAGCCGCTGACGTCTGAACAACTTTTTTTGAAAAAATCCCTAAGCCGGGCGGTCAGAATTTCGGCAAAAATCTGACGTTCTGGAATTCTCTCAAAAATGCTTCCAAACTGTTGCAAACGATCTCCTGAAAGCTTTTTCGATGGAAACAGATGGGTTTTTATCATCAGAAACAGAATTAGCCGCCGACGTCTGAACACCTTTTTTTGAAAAAATCCCTAAGCTGCGCGGTCAGAATTTCAGCAAAAATCTGACGTTCTGGAATTCTCTCAAAAATGCTTCCAAACTGTTGCAAACAATCCCCTGAAAGGTTTTTCGGTGGAAACAGATGGGTTTTTATCATCAGAAACAGAATTGGCCCTCGACGTCTGAACAACTTTTTTTGAAAAAATCTCTAAGCCGCGCGGTCAGAATTTCAGCAAAAATTTGACGTTCTGGAAGTCTCTCAAAAATGGTGCCAAAGTGTTGCAAACGATCCCTTGAAAGGTTTTTTGGCGGAAACAGATGGGTTTTTATCATCAGAAAAAGAATTAGCCACCGACGTCTGAAGAACTATTTTTAAAAAAATCCCTAAGCCGCGCGGTCAGAATTTCAGCAAAAATCTGACGTTCTGGAATTCTCTCAAAAATGCTTCCAAACTGTTGCAAATGATCCCCTGAAAGGTTTTTCGGTGGAAACAGATGGGTTTTTATCATTAGAAACAGAATTAGCCGCCGACGTCTGAACAACTTTTTTTGAAAAAATCCCTAAGCCGCGCGGTCAGAATTTCAGCAAAAATCTGACATTCTGGAATTCTCTCAAAAATGGTGCCAAACTGTTGCAAACGATCCCCTGAAAGCTTTTTCGGTGGAAACAGATGGGTTTTTATCATCAGAAACAGAATTAGCCGCCAACGTCTGAAGAACTATTTTTGAAAAAATCCCTAAGCCGCGCGGTCAGAATTTCAGCAAAAATCTGACGTTCTGGAATTCTCTCAAAAATGGTGCCAAACTGTTGCAAACGATCCCCTGAAAGCTTTTTCGGTGGAAACAGATGGGTTTTTATCATCAGAAACAGAATTAGCCGCCAACGTCTGAAGAACTATTTTTGAAAAAATCCCTAAGCCGCGCGGTCAGAATTTCAGCAAAAATCTGACGTTCTGGAATTCTCTCAAAAATGCTTCCAAACTGTTGCAAACGATCCCCTGAAAGCTTTTGCGGTGGAAACAGATGGGTTTTTATCATCAGAAACAGAATTAGCCACCAACGTCTGAAGAACTATTTTTGAAAAAATCCGAAAGCTGCGCGGTCAGAATTTCAGCAACAATCTGACGTTCTGGAATTCTCTCAAAAATGGTGCCAAACTGTTGCAAACGATCCCCTGAAAGGTTTTTCGGTGGAAACAGATGGGTTTTTATCATCAGAAACAGAATTAGCCGCCGACGTCTGAACAACTTTTTTTGAAAAAATCCCCAAGCCGCGCGGTCAGAATTTCAGCAAAAATCTGACGTTCTGGAATTCTCTCAAAAATGGTGCCAAACTGTTGCAAACATTCCCCTGAAAGGTTTTTCGGTGGAAACAGATGGGTTTTTATCATCAGAAACAGAATTAGCCGCCAACGTCTGAAGAACTATTTTTGAAAACATCCGTAAGCCGCGCGGTCAGAATTTCAGCAACAATCTGACGTTCTGGAATTCTCTCAAAAATGGTGCCAAACTGTTGCAAAAGATCCCCTGAAAGCTTTTTCGGTGGAAACAGATGGGTTTTTATCATCAGAAACAGAATTAGCCGCCAACGTCTGAAGAACTATTTTTGAAAAAATCCCTAAGCCGCGCGGTCAGAATTTCAGCAAAAATCTGACGTTCTGGAATTCTCTCAAAAATGGTGCCAAACTGTTGCAAACGATCCCCTGAAAGCTTTTTCGGTGGAAACAGATGGGTTTTTATCATCAGAAACAGAATTAGCCGCCAACGTCTGAAGAACTATTTTTGAAAAAATCCCTAAGCCGCGCGGTCAGAATTTCAGCAAAAATCTGACGTTCTGGAATTCTCTCAAAAATGCTTCCAAACTGTTGCAAACGATCCCCTGAAAGCTTTTGCGGTGGAAACAGATGGGTTTTTATCATCAGAAACAGAATTAGCCACCAACGTCTGAAGAACTATTTTTGAAAAAATCCGAAAGCTGCGCGGTCAGAATTTCAGCAACAATCTGACGTTCTGGAATTCTCTCAAAAATGGTGCCAAACTGTTGCAAACGATCCCCTGAAAGGTTTTTCGGTGGAAACAGATGGGTTTTTATCATCAGAAACAGAATTAGCCGCCGACGTCTGAACAACTTTTTTTGAAAAAATCCCCAAGCCGCGCGGTCAGAATTTCAGCAAAAATCTGACGTTCTGGAATTCTCTCAAAAATGGTGCCAAACTGTTGCAAACATTCCCCTGAAAGGTTTTTCGGTGGAAACAGATGGGTTTTTATCATCAGAAACAGAATTAGCCGCCAACGTCTGAAGAACTATTTTTGAAAACATCCGTAAGCCGCGCGGTCAGAATTTCAGCAACAATCTGACGTTCTGGAATTCTCTCAAAAATGGTGCCAAACTGTTGCAAAAGATCCCCTGAAAGCTTTTTCGGTGGAAACAGATGGGTTTTTATCATCAGAAACAGAATTAGCCGCCAACGTCTGAAGAACTATTTTTGAAAAAATCCGTAAGCCGCGCGGTCAGAATTTCAGCAAAAATCTGACGTTCTAGAATTCTCTCAGAAATGCTTCCAAACTGTTGCAAACAATCCCCTGAAAGGTTTTTCGGTGGAAACAGATGGGTTTTTATCATCAGAAACAGAATTAGCCGCTGACGTCTGAACAACTTTTTTTGAAAAAATCCCTAAGCCGGGCGGTCAGAATTTCGGCAAAAATCTGACGTTCTGGAATTCTCTCCAAAATGCTTCCAAACTGTTGCAAACGATCCCCTGAAAGCTTTTTCGATGGAAACAGATGGGTTTTTATCATCAGAAACTGAATTAGCCGCCGACGTCTGAACAACTTTTTTTGAAAAAATCCCCAAGCCGCGCGGTCAGAGTTTCAGCAAAAATCTGACGTTCTGGAATTCTCTCAAAAATGGTGCCAAACTGTTGCAAACATTCCCCTGAAAGGTTTTTCGGTGGAAACAGATGGGTTTTTATCATCAGAAACAGAATTAGCCGCCAACGTCTGAAGAACTATTTTTGAAAAAATCCGTAAGCCGCGCGGTCAGAATTTCAGCAAAAATCTGACGTTCTGGAATTCTCTCAAAAATGGTGCCAAACTGTTGCAAACAATCCCCTGAAAGGTTTTTCGGTGGAAACAGATGGGTTTTTATCATCAGAAACAGAATTAGCCGCTGACGTCTGAACAACTTTTTTTGAAAAAATCCCTAAGCCGCGCGGTCAGAATTTCGGCAAAAATCTGACGTTCTGGAATTCTCTCCAAAATGCTTCCAAACTGTTGCAAACGATCCCCTGAAAGCTTTTTCGATGGAAACAGATGGGTTTTTATCATCAGAAACTGAATTAGCCGCCGACGTCTGAACAACTTTTTTTGAAAAAATCCCCAAGCCGCGCGGTCAGAGTTTCAGCAAAAATCTGACGTTCTGGAATTCTCTCAAAAATGGTGCCAAACTGTTGCAAACATTCCCCTGAAAGGTTTTTCGGTGGAAACAGATGGGTTTTTATCATCAGAAACAGAATTAGCCGCCAACGTCTGAAGAACTATTTTTGAAAAAATCCGTAAGCCGCGCGGTCAGAATTTCAGCAACAATCTGACGTTCTGGAATTCTCTCAAAAATGGTGCCAAACTGTTGCAAAAGATCCCCTGAAAGCTTTTTCGGTGGAAACAGATGGGTTTTTATCATCAGAAACAGAATTAGCCGCCAACGTCTGAAGAACTATTTTTGAAAAAATCCGTAAGCCGCGCGGTCAGAATTTCAGCAAACATCTGACGTTCTAGAATTCTCTCAGAAATGGTGCCAAACTGTTGCAAACAATCCCCTGAAAGGTTTTTCGGTGGAAACAGATGGGTTTTTATCATCAGAAACAGAATTAGCCGCTGACGTCTGAACAACTTTTTTTGAAAAAATCCCTAAGCCGCGCGGTCAGAATTTCAGCAAAAATCTGACGTTCTGGAATTCTCTCAAAAATGGTGCCAAACTGTTGCAAACGATCCCCTGAAAGCTTTTTCGGTGGAAACAGATGGATTCTTATCATCAGAAACAGAATTAGCCGCCGACGTCTGAACGACTTTTTTTGAAAAAATCCCTAAGCCGCGCGGTCAGAATTTCAGCAAAAATCTGACGTTCTGGAATTCTCTCAAAAATGGTGCCAAACTGTTGCAAACGATCCCTTGAAAGCTTTTTCGGTGGAAACAGATGGGTTTTTATCATCAGAAACAGAATTAGCCGCCAACGTCTGAAGAACTATTTTTGAAAAAATCCGTAAGCCGCGCGGTCAGAATTTCAGCAAAAATCTGACGTTCTAGAATTGTCTCAAAAATGGTGCCAAACTGTTGCAAACAATCCCCTGAAAGGTTTTTCGGTGGAAACAGATGGGTTTTTATCATCAGAAACAGAATTAGCCGCTGACGTCTGAACATCTTTTTTTGAAAAAATCCCTAAGCCGCGCGGTCAGAATTTCGGCAAAAATCTGACGTTCTGGAATTCTGTCAAAAATGCTTCCAAACTGTTGCAAACGATCCCCTGAAAGCTTTTTCGATGGAAACAGATGGGTTTTTATCATCAGAAACTGAATTAGCCGCCGAAGTCTGAACAACTTTTTTTGAAAAAATCCCTAAGCCGCGCGGTCAGAATTTCAGCAAAAATCTGACGTTCTGGAATTCTCTCAAAAATGGTGACAAACTGTTGCAAACGATCCCTTGAAAGCTTTTTCGGTGGAAACAGATGGGTTTTTATCATCAGAAACAGAATTAGCCGCCAACGTCTGAAGAACTATTTTTGAAAAAATCCGTAAGCCGCGCGGTCAGAATTTCAGCAAAAATCTGACGTTCTAGAATTCTCTCAAAAATGGTGCCAAACTGTTGCAAACAATCCCCTGAAAGGTTTTTCGGTGGAAACAGATGGGTTTTTATCATCAGAAACTGAATTAGCCGCCGAAGTCTGAACAACTTTTTTTGAAAAAATCCCTAAGCCGCGCGGTCAGAATTTCAGCAAAAATGTGACGTTCTGGAAATCTCTCAAAAATGGTGCCAAACTGTTGCAAACAATCCCCTGAAAGGTTTTTCAATGGAAACAGATGGGTTTTTATCATCAGAAACAGAATTAGCCGCCGACGTCTGAACACCTTTTTTTGAAAAAATCCCTAAGCCGCGCGGTCAGAATTTCAGCAAAAATCTGACGTTCTGGAATTCTCTCAAAAATGCTTCCAAACTGTTGCAAACAATCCCCTGAAAGGTTTTTCGGTGGAAACAGATGGGTTTTTATCATCAGAAACAGAATTAGCCGCCAACGTCTGAAGAACTATTTTTGAAAAAATCCCTAAGCCGCGCGGTCAGAATTTCAGCAAAAATCTGACGTTCTGGAATTCTCTCAAAAATGGTGCCAAACTGTTGCAAACGATCCCCTGAAAGCTTTTTCGGTGGAAACAGATGGGTTTTTATCATCAGAAACAGAATTAGCCGCCAACGTCTGAAGAACTATTTTTGAAAAAATCCCTAAGCCGCGCGGTCAGAATTTCAGCAAAAATCTGACGTTCTGGAATTCTCTCAAAAATGCTTCCAAACTGTTGCAAACGATCCCCTGAAAGCTTTTGCGGTGGAAACAGATGGGTTTTTATCATCAGAAACAGAATTAGCCACCAACGTCTGAAGAACTATTTTTGAAAAAATCCGAAAGCTGCGCGGTCAGAATTTCAGCAACAATCTGACGTTCTGGAATTCTCTCAAAAATGGTGCCAAACTGTTGCAAACGATCCCCTGAAAGGTTTTTCGGTGGAAACAGATGGGTTTTTATCATCAGAAACAGAATTAGCCGCCGACGTCTGAACAACTTTTTTTGAAAAAATCCCCAAGCCGCGCGGTCAGAATTTCAGCAAAAATCTGACGTTCTGGAATTCTCTCAAAAATGGTGCCAAACTGTTGCAAACATTCCCCTGAAAGGTTTTTCGGTGGAAACAGATGGGTTTTTATCATCAGAAACAGAATTAGCCGCCAACGTCTGAAGAACTATTTTTGAAAAAATCCGTAAGCCGCGCGGTCAGAATTTCAGCAACAATCTGACGTTCTGGAATTCTCTCAAAAATGGTGCCAAACTGTTGCAAAAGATCCCCTGAAAGCTTTTTCGGTGGAAACAGATGGGTTTTTATCATCAGAAACAGAATTAGCCGCCAACGTCTGAAGAACTATTTTTGAAAAAATCCGTAAGCCGCGCGGTCAGAATTTCAGCAAAAATCTGACGTTCTAGAATTCTCTCAGAAATGCTTCCAAACTGTTGCAAACAATCCCCTGAAAGGTTTTTCGGTGGAAACAGATGGGTTTTTATCATCAGAAACAGAATTAGCCGCTGACGTCTGAACAACTTTTTTTGAAAAAATCCCTAAGCCGGGCGGTCAGAATTTCGGCAAAAATCTGACGTTCTGGAATTCTCTCCAAAATGCTTCCAAACTGTTGCAAACGATCCCCTGAAAGCTTTTTCGATGGAAACAGATGGGTTTTTATCATCAGAAACTGAATTAGCCGCCGACGTCTGAACAACTTTTTTTGAAAAAATCCCCAAGCCGCGCGGTCAGAATTTCAGCAAAAATCTGACGTTCTAGAATTCTCTCAGAAATGGTGCCAAACTGTTGCAAACAATCCCCTGAAAGGTTTTTCGGTGGAAACAGATGGGTTTTTATCATCAGAAACAGAATTAGCCGCTGACGTCTGAACAACTTTTTTTGAAAAAATCCCTAAGCCGGGCGGTCAGAATTTCGGCAAAAATCTGACGTTCTGGAATTCTCTCCAAAATGCTTCCAAACTGTTGCAAACGATCCCCTGAAAGCTTTTTCGATGGAAACAGATGGGTTTTTATCATCAGAAACTGAATTAGCCGCCGACGTCTGAACAACTTTTTTTGAAAAAATCCCTAAGCCGCGCGGTCAGAATTTCAGCAAAAATCTGACGTTCTGGAATTCTCTCAAAAATGGTGCCAAACTGTTGCAAACGATCCCTTGAAAGCTTTTTCGGTGGAAACAGATGGGTTTCTATCATCAGAAACAGAATTAGCCGCCAACTTCTTAAGAACTATTTTTGAAAAAATCCCTAAGCCGCGCGGTCAGAATTTCAGCAAAAATCTTACGTTCTGGAATTCTCTCAAAAATGCTTCCAAACTGTTGCAAACAATCCCCTGAAAGCTTTTTCGGTGGAAACAGATGGGTTTTTATCATTAGAAACAGAATTAGCCGCCGACGTCTGAACAACTTTTTTTGAAAAAATCCCTAAGCCGCGCGGTCAGAATTTCAGCAAAAATCTGACGTTCTGGAATTCTCTCAAAAATGGTGCCAAACTGTTGCAAACGATCCCCTGAAAGCTTTTTCGGTGGAAACAGATGGATTCTTATCATCAGAAACAGAATTAGCCGCCGACGTCTGAACAACTTTTTTTGAAAAAATCCCTAAGCCGCGCGGTCAGAATTTCAGCAAAAATCTGACGTTCTGGAATTCTCTCAAAAATGGTGCCAAACTGTTGCAAACGATCCCTTGAAAGCTTTTTCGGTGGAAACAGATGGGTTTTTATCATCAGAAACAGAATTAGCCGCCAACGTCTGAAGAACTATTTTTGAAAAAATCCGTAAGCCGCGCGGTCAGAATTTCAGCAAAAATCTGACGTTCTAGAATTCTCTCAAAAATGGTGCCAAACTGTTGGAAACAATCCCCTGAAAGGTTTTTCGGTGGAAACAGATGGGTTTTTATCATCAGAAACAGAATTAGCCGCCGACGTCTGAACAACTTTTTTTGAAAAAATCCCTAAGCCGCGCGGTCAGAATTTCAGCAAAAATCTGACATTCTGGAATTCTCTCAAAAATGGTGCCAAACTGTTGCAAACGATCCCCTGAAAGCTTTTTCGGTGGAAACAGATGGGTTTTTATCATCAGAAACAGAATTAGCCGCCAACGTCTGAAGAACTATTTTTGAAAAAATCCGTAAGCCGCGCGGTCAGAATTTCAGCAAAAATCTGACGTTCTGGAATTCTCTCAAAAATGGTGCCAAACTGTTGCAAACGATCCCCTGAAAGCTTTTTCGGTGGAAACAGATGGGTTTTTATCATCAGAAACAGAATTAGCCGCCAACGTCTGAAGAACTATTTTTGAAAAAATCCCTAAGCCGCGCGGTCAGAATTTCAGCAAAAATCTGACCTTCTGGAATTCTCTCAAAAATGGTGCCAAAGTGTTGCAAACGATCCCTTGAAAGGTTTTTTGGCGGAAACAGATGGGTTTTAATCATCAGAAACAGAATTAGCCACCGACGTCTGAAGAACTATTTTTAAAAAAATCCCTAAGCAGCGCGGTCAGAATTTCAGCAAAAATCTGACGTTCTGGAATTCTCTCAAAAATGCTTCCAAACTGTTGCAAATGATCCCCTGAAAGGTTTTTCGGTGGAAACAGATGCGTTTTTATCATCAGAAACAAAATTAGCCGCCAACGTCTGAAGAACTACTTTTGAAAAAATCCCTAAGCCGCGCGGTCAGAATTTCAGCAAAAATCTGACCTTCTGGAATTCTCTCAAAAATGGTGCCAAAGTGTTGCAAACGATACCTTGAAAGGTTTTTTGGCGGAAACAGATGGGTTTTTATCATCAGAAACAGAATTAGCCACCGACGTCTGAAGAACTATTTTTAAAAAAATCCCTAAGCCGCGCGGTCAGAATTTCAGCAAAAATCTGACGTTCTGGAATTCTCTCAAAAATGCTTCCAAACTGTTGCAAATGATCCCCTGAAAGGTTTTTCGGTGGAAACAGATGCGTTTTTATCATCAGAAACAAAATTAGCCGCCAACGTCTGAAGAACTACTTTTGAAAAAATCCCTAAGCCGTGCGGTCAGAATTTCAGCAAAAATCTGACGTTCTGGAATTCTCTCAAAAATGGTGCCAAACTGTGGCAAACGATCCCCTGAAAGCTTTTTCGGTGGAAACAGATGGGTTTTTATCATCAGAAACAGAATAAGCCGCCAACGTCTGAAGAACTATTTTTGAAAAAATCCGTAAGCCGCGCGGTCAGAATTTCAGCAAAAATCTGACGTTCTAGAATTCTCTCAGAAATGCTTCCAAACTGTTGCAAACAATCCCCTGAAAGGTTTTTCGGTGGAAACAGATGGGTTTTTATCATCAGAAACAGAATTAGCCGCTGACGTCTGAACAACTTTTTTTGAAAAAATCCCTAAGCCGGGCGGTCAGAATTTCGGCAAAAATCTGACGTTCTGGAATTCTCTCCAAAATGCTTCCAAACTGTTGCAAACGATCCCCTGAAAGCTTTTTCGATGGAAACAGATGGGTTTTTATCATCAGAAACTGAATTAGCCGCCGACGTCTGAACAACTTTTTTTGAAAAAATCCCCAAGCCGCGCGGTCAGAATTTCAGCAAAAATCTGACGTTCTAGAATTCTCTCAGAAATGGTGCCAAACTGTTGCAAACAATCCCCTGAAAGGTTTTTCGGTGGAAACAGATGGGTTTTTATCATCAGAAACAGAATTAGCCGCTGACGTCTGAACAACTTTTTTTGAAAAAATCCCTAAGCCGGGCGGTCAGAATTTCGGCAAAAATCTGACGTTCTGGAATTCTCTCCAAAATGCTTCCAAACTGTTGCAAACGATCCCCTGAAAGCTTTTTCGATGGAAACAGATGGGTTTTTATCATCAGAAACTGAATTAGCCGCCGACGTCTGAACAACTTTTTTTGAAAAAATCCCTAAGCCGCGCGGTCAGAATTTCAGCAAAAATCTGACGTTCTGGAATTCTCTCAAAAATGGTGCCAAACTGTTGCAAACGATCCCTTGAAAGCTTTTTCGGTGGAAACAGATGGGTTTCTATCATCAGAAACAGAATTAGCCGCCAACTTCTTAAGAACTATTTTTGAAAAAATCCCTAAGCCGCGCGGTCAGAATTTCAGCAAAAATCTTACGTTCTGGAATTCTCTCAAAAATGCTTCCAAACTGTTGCAAACAATCCCCTGAAAGCTTTTTCGGTGGAAACAGATGGGTTTTTATCATTAGAAACAGAATTAGCCGCCGACGTCTGAACAACTTTTTTTGAAAAAATCCCTAAGCCGCGCGGTCAGAATTTCAGCAAAAATCTGACGTTCTGGAATTCTCTCAAAAATGGTGCCAAACTGTTGCAAACGATCCCCTGAAAGCTTTTTCGGTGGAAACAGATGGATTCTTATCATCAGAAACAGAATTAGCCGCCGACGTCTGAACAACTTTTTTTGAAAAAATCCCTAAGCCGCGCGGTCAGAATTTCAGCAAAAATCTGACGTTCTGGAATTCTCTCAAAAATGGTGCCAAACTGTTGCAAACGATCCCTTGAAAGCTTTTTCGGTGGAAACAGATGGGTTTTTATCATCAGAAACAGAATTAGCCGCCAACGTCTGAAGAACTATTTTTGAAAAAATCCGTAAGCCGCGCGGTCAGAATTTCAGCAAAAATCTGACGTTCTAGAATTCTCTCAAAAATGGTGCCAAACTGTTGGAAACAATCCCCTGAAAGGTTTTTCGGTGGAAACAGATGGGTTTTTATCATCAGAAACAGAATTAGCCGCCGACGTCTGAACAACTTTTTTTGAAAAAATCCCTAAGCCGCGCGGTCAGAATTTCAGCAAAAATCTGACATTCTGGAATTCTCTCAAAAATGGTGCCAAACTGTTGCAAACGATCCCCTGAAAGCTTTTTCGGTGGAAACAGATGGGTTTTTATCATCAGAAACAGAATTAGCCGCCAACGTCTGAAGAACTATTTTTGAAAAAATCCGTAAGCCGCGCGGTCAGAATTTCAGCAAAAATCTGACGTTCTGGAATTCTCTCAAAAATGGTGCCAAACTGTTGCAAACGATCCCCTGAAAGCTTTTTCGGTGGAAACAGATGGGTTTTTATCATCAGAAACAGAATTAGCCGCCAACGTCTGAAGAACTATTTTTGAAAAAATCCCTAAGCCGCGCGGTCAGAATTTCAGCAAAAATCTGACCTTCTGGAATTCTCTCAAAAATGGTGCCAAAGTGTTGCAAACGATCCCTTGAAAGGTTTTTTGGCGGAAACAGATGGGTTTTAATCATCAGAAACAGAATTAGCCACCGACGTCTGAAGAACTATTTTTAAAAAAATCCCTAAGCAGCGCGGTCAGAATTTCAGCAAAAATCTGACGTTCTGGAATTCTCTCAAAAATGCTTCCAAACTGTTGCAAATGATCCCCTGAAAGGTTTTTCGGTGGAAACAGATGCGTTTTTATCATCAGAAACAAAATTAGCCGCCAACGTCTGAAGAACTACTTTTGAAAAAATCCCTAAGCCGCGCGGTCAGAATTTCAGCAAAAATCTGACCTTCTGGAATTCTCTCAAAAATGGTGCCAAAGTGTTGCAAACGATCCCTTGAAAGGTTTTTTGGCGGAAACAGATGGGTTTTTATCATCAGAAACAGAATTAGCCACCGACGTCTGAAGAACTATTTTTAAAAAAATCCCTAAGCCGCGCGGTCAGAATTTCAGCAAAAATCTGACGTTCTGGAATTCTCTCAAAAATGCTTCCAAACTGTTGCAAATGATCCCCTGAAAGGTTTTTCGGTGGAAACAGATGCGTTTTTATCATCAGAAACAAAATTAGCCGCCAACGTCTGAAGAACTACTTTTGAAAAAATCCCTAAGCCGTGCGGTCAGAATTTCAGCAAAAATCTGACGTTCTGGAATTCTCTCAAAAATGGTGCCAAACTGTGGCAAACGATCCCCTGAAAGCTTTTTCGGTGGAAACAGATGGGTTTTTATCATCAGAAACAGAATAAGCCGCCAACGTCTGAAGAACTATTTTTGAAAAAATCCGTAAGCCGCGCGGTCAGAATTTTTGCAAAAATCTGACGTTCTGGAATTCTCTCAAAAATGGTGCCAAACTGTTGCAAACGATCCCCTGAAAGCTTTTTCGGTGGAAACAGATGGGTTTTTATCATCAGAAACAGAACTATCAACCGACGTCTGAACAACTTTTTTTGAAAAAATCCCTAAGCCGCGCGGTCAGAATGTCAGCAAAAATCTGACTTTCTGGAATTCTCTCAAAAATGCTTCCAAACTGTTGCAAACAATCCCCTGAAAGCTTTTTCGGTGGAAACAGATGGGTTTTTATCATTAGAAACAGAATTAGCCGCCGACGTCTGAACAACTTTTTTTGAAAAAATCCCTAAGCCGCGCGGTCAGAATTTCAGCAAAAATCTGACGTTCTGGAATTCTCTCAAAAATGGTGCCAAATTGTTGCAAACGATCCCCTGAAAGCTTTTTCGGTGGAAACAGATGGATTCTTATCATCAGAAACAGAATTAGCCGCCGACGTCTGAACAACTTTTTTTGAAAAAATCCCTAAGCCGCGCGGTCAGAATTTCAGCAAAAATCTGACGTTCTGGAATTCTCTCAAAAATGGTGCCAAACTGTTGCAAACGATCCCTTGAAAGCTTTTTCGGTGGAAACAGATGGCTCTTTATCATCAGAAACAGAATTAGCCGCCAACGTGTGAAGAACTATTTTTGAAAAAATCCCTAAGCCGCGCGGTCAGAATTTCAGCAAAAATCTGACGTTCTAGAATTCTCTCAAAAATGGTGCCAAACTGTTGCAAACAATCCCCTGAAAGGTTTTTCGGTGGAAACAGATGGGTTTTTATCATCAGAAACAGAATTAGCCGCTGACGTCTGAACATCTTTTTTTGAAAAAATCCCTAAGCCGCGCGGTCAGAATTTCGGCAAAAATCTGACGTTCTGGAATTCTCTCAAAAATGCTTCCAAACTGTTGCAAACGATCGCCTGAAAGCTTTTTCGATGGAAACAGATGGGTTTTTATCATCAGAAACTGAATTAGCCGCCGAAGTCTGAACAACTTTTTTTGAAAAAATCCCTAAGCCGCGCGGTCAGAATTTCAGCAAAAATCTGACGTTCTGGAATTCTCTCAAAAATGGTGCCAAACTGTTGCAAACGATCCCTTGAAAGCTTTTTCGGTGGAAACAGATGGGTTTTTATCATCAGAAACAGAATTAGCCGCCAACGTCTGAAGAACTATTTTTGAAAAAATCCGTAAGCCGCGCGGTCAGAATTTCAGCAAAAATCTGACGTTCTAGAATTCTCTCAAAAATGGTGCCAAACTGTTGCAAACAATCCCCTGAAAGGTTTTTCGGTGGAAACAGATGGGTTTTTATCATCAGAAACAGAATTAGCCGCTGACGTCTGAACAACTTTTTTTGAAAAAATCCCTAAGCCGCGCGGTCAGAATTTCGGCAAAAATCTGACGTTCTGGAATTCTCTCAAAAATGCTTCCAAACTGTTGCAAACGATCCCCTGAAAGCTTTTTCGATGGAAACAGATGGGTTTTTATCATCAGAAACTGAATTAGCCGCCGAAGTCTGAACAACTTTTTTTGAAAAAATCCCTAAGCCGCGCGGTCAGAATTTCAGCAAAAATGTGACGTTCTGGAAATCTCTCAAAAATGGTGCCAAACTGTTGCAAACAATCCCCTGAAAGGTTTTTCAATGGAAACAGATGGGTTTTTATCATCAGAAACAGAATTAGCCGCCGACGTCTGAACACCTTTTTTTGAAAAAATCCCTAAGCCGCGCGGTCAGAATTTCAGCAAAAATCTGACGTTCTGGAATTCTCTCAAAAATGCTTCCAAACTGTTGCAAACAATCCCCTGAAAGGTTTTTCGGTGGAAACAGATGGGTTTTTATCATCAGAAACAGAATTGGCCCTCGACGTCTGAACAACTTTTTTTGAAAAAATCTCTAAGCCGCGCGGTCAGAATTTCAGCAAAAATCTGATCTTCTGGAATTCTCTCAAAAATGGTGCCAAAGTGTTGCAAACGATCCCTTGAAAGGTTTTTTGGCGGAAACAGATGGGTTTTTATCATCAGAAACAGAATTAGCCACCGACGTCTGAAGAACTATTTTTAAAAAAATCCCTAAGCCGCGCGGTCAGAATTTCAGCAAAAATCTGACGTTCTGGAATTCTCTCAAAAATGCTTCCAAACTGTTGCAAATGATCCCCTGATAGGTTTTTCGGTGGAAACAGATGGGTTTTTATCATTAGAAACAGAATTAGCCGCCGACGTCTGAACAACTTTTTTTGAAAAAATCCCTAAGCCGCGCGGTCAGAATTTCAGCAAAAATCTGACATTCTGGAATTCTCTCAAAAATGGTGCCAAACTGTTGCAAACGATCCCCTGAAAGCTTTTTCGGTGGAAACAGATGGGTTTTTATCATCAGAAACAGAATTAGCCGCCAACGTCTGAAGAACTATTTTTGAAAAAATCCGTAAGCCGCGCGGTCAGAATTTCAGCAAAAATCTGACGTTCTGGAATTCTCTCAAAAATGGTGCCAAACTGTTGCAAACGATCCCCTGAAAGCTTTTTCGGTGGAAACAGATGGGTTTTTATCATCAGAAACAGAATTAGCCGCCAACGTCTGAAGAACTATTTTTGAAAAAATCCCTAAGCCGCGCGGTCAGAATTTCAGCAAAAATCTGACCTTCTGGAATTCTCTCAAAAATGGTGCCAAAGTGTTGCAAACGATCCCTTGAAAGGTTTTTTGGCGGAAACAGATGGGTTTTTATCATCAGAAACAGAATTAGCCACCGAAGTCTGAAGAACTATTTTTAAAAAAATCCCTAAGCCGCGCGGTCAGAATTTCAGCAAAAATCTGACGTTCTGGAATTCTCTCAAAAATGCTTCCAAACTGTTGCAAATGATCCCCTGAAAGGTTTTTCGGTGGAAACAGATGCGTTTTTATCATCAGAAACAAAATTAGCTGCCAACGTCTGAAGAACTACTTTTGAAAAAATCCCTAAGCCGCGCGGTCAGAATTTCAGCAAAAATCTGACGTTCTGGAATTCTCTCAAAAATGGTGCCAAACTGTGGCAAACGATCCCCTGAAAGCTTTTTCGGTGGAAACAGATGGGTTTTTATCATCAGAAACAGAATAAGCCGCCAACGTCTGAAGAACTATTTTTGAAAAAATCCGTAAGCCGCGCGGTCAGAATTTTTGCAAAAATCTGACGTTCTGGAATTCTCTCAAAAATGGTGCCAAACTGTTGCAAACGATCCCCTGAAAGCTTTTTCGGTGGAAACAGATGGGTTTTTATCATCAGAAACAGAACTATCAACCGACGTCTGAACAACTTTTTTTGAAAAAATCCCTAAGCCGCGCGGTCAGAATTTCAGGAAAAATCTGACGTTCTGGAATTCTCTCAAAAATGGTGTGAAACTGTTGCAAACGATCCCTTGAAAGGTTTTTCGGTGGAAACAGATGGGTTTTTATCATCAGAAACAGAATTGGCCCTCGACGTCTGAACAACTTTTTTTGAAAAAATCTCTAAGCCGCGCGCTCAGAATTTCAGCAAAAATCTGATCTTCTGGAATTCTCTCAAAAATGGTGCCAAAGTGTTGCAAACGATCCCTTGAAAGGTTTTTTGGCGGAAACAGATGGGTTTTTATCATCAGAAACAGAATTAGCCACCGACGTCTGAAGAACTATTTTTAAAAAAATCCCTAAGCCGCGCGGTCAGAATTTCAGCAAAAATCTGACGTTCTGGAATTCTCTCAAAAATGCTTCCAAACTGTTGCAAATGATCCCCTGAAAGGTTTTTCGGTGGAAACAGATGGGTTTTTATCATTAGAAACAGAATTAGCCGCCGACGTCTGAACAACTTTTTATGAAAAAATCCCTAAGCCGCGCGGTCAGAATTTCAGCAAAAATCTGACATTCTGGAATTCTCTCAAAAATGGTGCCAAACTGTTGCAAACGATCCCCTGAAAGCTTTTTCGGTGGAAACAGATGGGTTTTTATCATCAGAAACAGAATTAGCCGCCAACGTCTGAAGAACTATTTTTGAAAAAATCCGTAAGCCGCGCGGTCAGAATTTTTGCAAAAATCTGACGTTCTGGAATTCTCTCAAAAATGGTGCCAAACTGTTGCAAACGATCCCCTGAAAGCTTTTTCGGTGGAAACAGATGGGTTTTTATCATCAGAAACAGAATTAGCCGCCAACGTCTGAAGAACTATTTTTGAAAAAATCCCTAAGCCGCGCGGTCAGAATTTCAGCAAAAATCTGACCTTCTGGAAATCTCTCAAAAATGGTGCCAAACTGTTGCAAACAATCCCCTGAAAGGTTTTTCAATGGAAACAGATGGGTTTTTATCATCAGAAACAGAATTAGCCGCCGACGTCTGAACACCTTTTTTTGAAAAAATCCCTAAGCCGCGCGGTCAGAATTTCAGCAAAAATCTGACGTTCTGGAATTCTCTCAAAAATGCTTCCAAACTGTTGCAAACAATCCCCTGAAAGGTTTTTCGGTGGAAACAGATGGGTTTTTATCATCAGAAACAGAATTGGCCCTCGACGTCTGAACAACTTTTTTTGAAAAAATCTCTAAGCCGCGCGGTCAGAATTTCAGCAAAAATCTGATCTTCTGGAATTCTCTCAAAAATGGTGCCAAAGTGTTGCAAACGATCCCTTGAAAGGTTTTTTGGCGGAAACAGATGGGTTTTTATCATCAGAAACAGAATTAGCCACCGACGTCTGAAGAACTATTTTTAAAAAAATCCCTAAGCCGCGCGGTCAGAATTTCAGCAAAAATCTGACGTTCTGGAATTCTCTCAAAAATGCTTCCAAACTGTTGCAAATGATCCCCTGATAGGTTTTTCGGTGGAAACAGATGGGTTTTTATCATTAGAAACAGAATTAGCCGCCGACGTCTGAACAACTTTTTTTGAAAAAATCCCTAAGCCGCGCGGTCAGAATTTCAGCAAAAATCTGACATTCTGGAATTCTCTCAAAAATGGTGCCAAACTGTTGCAAACGATCCCCTGAAAGCTTTTTCGGTGGAAACAGATGGGTTTTTATCATCAGAAACAGAATTAGCCGCCAACGTCTGAAGAACTATTTTTGAAAAAATCCGTAAGCCGCGCGGTCAGAATTTCAGCAAAAATCTGACGTTCTGGAATTCTCTCAAAAATGGTGCCAAACTGTTGCAAACGATCCCCTGAAAGCTTTTTCGGTGGAAACAGATGGGTTTTTATCATCAGAAACAGAATTAGCCGCCAACGTCTGAAGAACTATTTTTGAAAAAATCCCTAAGCCGCGCGGTCAGAATTTCAGCAAAAATCTGACCTTCTGGAATTCTCTCAAAAATGGTGCCAAAGTGTTGCAAACGATCCCTTGAAAGGTTTTTTGGCGGAAACAGATGGGTTTTTATCATCAGAAACAGAATTAGCCACCGACGTCTGAAGAACTATTTTTAAAAAAATCCCTAAGCCGCGCGGTCAGAATTTCAGCAAAAATCTGACGTTCTGGAATTCTCTCAAAAATGCTTCCAAACTGTTGCAAATGATCCCCTGAAAGGTTTTTCGGTGGAAACCGATGCGTTTTTATCATCAGAAACAAAATTAGCTGCCAACGTCTGAAGAACTACTTTTGAAAAAATCCCTAAGCCGCGCGGTCAGAATTTCAGCAAAAATCTGACGTTCTGGAATTCTCTCAAAAATGGTGCCAAACTGTGGCAAACGATCCCCTGAAAGCTTTTTCGGTGGAAACAGATGGGTTTTTATCATCAGAAACAGAATAAGCCGCCAACGTCTGAAGAACTATTTTTGAAAAAATCCGTAAGCCGCGCGGTCAGAATTTTTGCAAAAATCTGACGTTCTGGAATTCTCTCAAAAATGGTGCCAAACTGTTGCAAACGATCCCCTGAAAGCTTTTTCGGTGGAAACAGATGGGTTTTTATCATCAGAAACAGAACTATCAACCGACGTCTGAACAACTTTTTTTGAAAAAATCCCTAAGCCGCGCGGTCAGAATTTCAGGAAAAATCTGACGTTCTGGAATTCTCTCAAAAATGGTGTGAAACTGTTGCAAACGATCCCTTGAAAGGTTTTTCGGTGGAAACAGATGGGTTTTTATCATCAGAAACAGAATTGGCCCTCGACGTCTGAACAACTTTTTTTGAAAAAATCTCTAAGCCGCGCGGTCAGAATTTCAGCAAAAATCTGATCTTCTGGAATTCTCTCAAAAATGGTGCCAAAGTGTTGCAAACGATCCCTTGAAAGGTTTTTTGGCGGAAACAGATGGGTTTTTATCATCAGAAACAGAATTAGCCACCGACGTCTGAAGAACTATTTTTAAAAAAATCCCTAAGCCGCGCGGTCAGAATTTCAGCAAAAATCTGACGTTCTGGAATTCTCTCAAAAATGCTTCCAAACTGTTGCAAATGATCCCCTGAAAGGTTTTTCGGTGGAAACAGATGGGTTTTTATCATTAGAAACAGAATTAGCCGCCGACGTCTGAACAACTTTTTATGAAAAAATCCCTAAGCCGCGCGGTCAGAATTTCAGCAAAAATCTGACATTCTGGAATTCTCTCAAAAATGGTGCCAAACTGTTGCAAACGATCCCCTGAAAGCTTTTTCGGTGGAAACAGATGGGTTTTTATCATCAGAAACAGAATTAGCCGCCAACGTCTGAAGAACTATTTTTGAAAAAATCCGTAAGCCGCGCGGTCAGAATTTCAGCAAAAATCTGACGTTCTGGAATTCTCTCAAAAATGGTGCCAAACTGTTGCAAACGATCCCCTGAAAGCTTTTTCGGTGGAAACAGATGGGTTTTTATCATCAGAAACAGAATTAGCCGCCAACGTCTGAAGAACTATTTTTGAAAAAATCCCTAAGCCGCGCGGTCAGAATTTCAGCAAAAATCTGACCTTCTGGAAATCTCTCAAAAATGGTGCCAAACTGTTGCAAACAATCCCCTGAAAGGTTTTTCAATGGAAACAGATGGGTTTTTATCATCAGAAACAGAATTAGCCGCCGACGTCTGAACACCTTTTTTTGAAAAAATCCCTAAGCCGCGCGGTCAGAATTTCAGCAAAAATCTGACGTTCTGGAATTCTCTCAAAAATGCTTCCAAACTGTTGCAAACAATCCCCTGAAAGGTTTTTCGGTGGAAACAGTTGGGTTTTTATCATCAGAAACAGAATTGGCCCTCGACGTCTGAACAACTTTTTTTGAAAAAATCTCTAAGCCGCGCGGTCAGAATTTCAGCAAAAATCTGATCTTCTGGAATTCTCTCAAAAATGGTGCCAAAGTGTTGCAAACGATCCCTTGAAAGGTTTTTTGGCGGAAACAGATGGGTTTTTATCATCAGAAACAGAATTAGCCACCGACGTCTGAAGAACTATTTTTAAAAAAATCCCTAAGCCGCGCGGTCAGAATTTCAGCAAAAATCTGACGTTCTGGAATTCTCTCAAAAATGCTTCCAAACTGTTGCAAATGATCCCCTGATAGGTTTTTCGGTGGAAACAGATGGGTTTTTATCATTAGAAACAGAATTAGCCGCCGACGTCTGAACAACTTTTTTTGAAAAAATCCCTAAGCCGCGCGGTCAGAATTTCAGCAAAAATCTGACATTCTGGAATTCTCTCAAAAATGGTGCCAAACTGTTGCAAACGATCCCCTGAAAGCTTTTTCGGTGGAAACAGATGGGTTTTTATCATCAGAAACAGAATTAGCCGCCAACGTCTGAAGAACTATTTTTGAAAAAATCCGTAAGCCGCGCGGTCAGAATTTCAGCAAAAATCTGACGTTCTGGAATTCTCTCAAAAATGGTGCCAAACTGTTGCAAACGATCCCCTGAAAGCTTTTCCGGTGGAAACAGATGGGTTTTTATCATCAGAAACAGAATTAGCCGCCAACGTCTGAAGAACTATTTTTGAAAAAATCCCTAAGCCGCGCGGTCAGAATTTCAGCAAAAATCTGACCTTCTGGAATTCTCTCAAAAATGGTGCCAAAGTGTTGCAAACGATCCCTTGAAAGGTTTTTTGGCGGAAACAGATGGGTTTTTATCATCAGAAACAGAATTAGCCACCGACGTCTGAAGAACTATTTTTAAAAAAAAACCCTAAGCCGCGCGGTCAGAATTTCAGCAAAAATCTGACGTTCTGGAATTCTCTCAAAAATGCTTCCAAACTGTTGCAAATGATCCCCTGAAAGGTTTTTCGGTGGAAACAGATGCGTTTTTATCATCAGAAACAAAATTAGCCGCCAACGTCTGAAGAACTACTTTTGAAAAAATCCCTAAGCCGCGCGGTCAGAATTTCAGCAAAAATCTGACGTTCTGGAATTCTCTCAAAAATGGTGCCAAACTGTGGCAAACGATCCCCTGAAAGCTTTTTCGGTGGAAACAGATGGGTTTTTATCATCAGAAACAGAATAAGCCGCCAACGTCTGAAGAACTATTTTTGAAAAAATCCGTAAGCCGCGCGGTCAGAATTTTTGCAAAAATCTGACGTTCTGGAATTCTCTCAAAAATGGTGCCAAACTGTTGCAAACGATCCCCTGAAAGCTTTTTCGGTGGAAACAGATGGGTTTTTATCATCAGAAACAGAACTATCAACCGACGTCTGAACAACTTTTTTTGAAAAAATCCCTAAGCCGCGCGGTCAGAATTTCAGGAAAAATCTGACGTTCTGGAATTCTCTCAAAAATGGTGTGAAACTGTTGCAAACGATCCCTTGAAAGGTTTTTCGGTGGAAACAGATGGGTTTTTATCATCAGAAACAGAATTGGCCCTCGACGTCTGAACAACTTTTTTTGAAAAAATCTCTAAGCCGCGCGGTCAGAATTTTAGCAAAAATCTGATCTTCTGGAATTCTCTCAAAAATGGTGCCAAAGTGTTGCAAACGATCCCTTGAAAGGTTTTTTGGCGGAAACAGATGGGTTTTTATCATCAGAAACAGAATTAGCCACCGACGTCTGAAGAACTATTTTTAAAAAAATCCCTAAGCCGCGCGGTCAGAATTTCAGCAAAAATCTGACGTTCTGGAATTCTCTCAAAAATGCTTCCAAACTGTTGCAAATGATCCCCTGAAAGGTTTTTCGGTGGAAACAGATGGGTTTTTATCATTAGAAACAGAATTAGCCGCCGACGTCTGAACAACTTTTTATGAAAAAATCCCTAAGCCGCGCGGTCAGAATTTCAGCAAAAATCTGACATTCTGGAATTCTCTCAAAAATGGTGCCAAACTGTTGCAAACGATCCCCTGAAAGCTTTTTCGGTGGAAACAGATGGGTTTTTATCATCAGAAACAGAATTAGCCGCCAACGTCTGAAGAACTATTTTTGAAAAAATCCCTAAGCCGCGCGGTCAGAATTTCAGCAAAAATCTGACGTTCTGGAATTCTCTCAAAAATGGTGCCAAACTGTTGCAAACGATCCCCTGAAAGCTTTTTCGGTGGAAACAGATGGGTTTTTATCATCAGAAACAGAATTAGCCGCCAACGTCTGAAGAACTATTTTTGAAAAAATCCGTAAGCCGCGCGGTCAGAATTTCAGCAAAAATCTGACCTTCTGGAATTCTCTCAAAAATGGTGCCAAAGTGTTGCAAACGATCCCTTGAAAGGTTTTTTGGCGGAAACAGATGGGTTTTTATCATCAGAAACAGAATTAGCCACCGACGTCTGAAGAACTATTTTTTAAAAAATCCCTAAGCCGCGCGGTCAGAATTTCAGCAAAAATCTGACGTTCTGGAATTCTCTCAAAAATGCTTCCAAACTGTTGCAAATGATCCCCTGAAAGGTTTTTCGGTGGAAACAGATGCGTTTTTATCATCAGAAACAAAATTAGCCGCCAACGTCTGAAGAACTACTTTTGAAAAAATCCCTAAGCCGCGCGGTCAGAATTTCAGCAAAAATCTGACGTTCTGGAATTCTATCAAAAATGGTGCCAAACTGTGGCAAACGATCCCCTGAAAGCTTTTTCGGTGGAAACAGATGGGTTTTTATCATCAGAAACAGAATAAGCCGCCAACGTCTGAAGAACTATTTTTGAAAAAATCCGTAAGCCGCGCGGTCAGAATTTTTGCAAAAATCTGACGTTCTGGAATTCTCTCAAAAATGGTGCCAAACTGTTGCAAACGATCCCCTGAAAGCTTTTTCGGTGGAAACAGATGGGTTTTTATCATCAGAAACAGAACTATCAACCGACGTCTGAACACCTTTTTTTGAAAAAATCCCTAAGCCGCGCGGTCAGAATTTCAGGAAAAATCTGACGTTCTGGAATTCTCTCAAAAATGGTGTCAAACTGTTGCAAACGATCCCTTGAAAGGTTTTTTGGCGGAAACAGATGGGTTTTTATCATCAGAAACAGAATTAGCCGCCGACGTCTGAACAACTTTTTTTGAAAAAATCCCTAAGCCGCACGGTCAGAATTTCAGCAATAATCTGACGTTCTGGAATTCTCTCAAAAATGGTGCCAAACTGTTGCAAACAATCCCCTGAAAGCTTTTTCGGTGGAAACAGATGGGTTTTTATCATCAGAAACAGAATTAGCCGCCAACGTCTGAAGAACTATTTTTGAAAAAATCCCTAAGCCGCGCAGTCAGAATTTCAGCAAAAATCTGACGTTCTGGAATTCTCTCAAAAATGCTTCCAAACTGTTGCAAACGATCCCCTGAAAGCTTTTTCGGTGGAAACAGATGGGTTTTTATCATCAGAAACAGAATTGGCCCTCGACGTCTGAACAACTTTTTTTGAAAAAATCCCTAAGCCGCGCGGTCAGAATTTCAGCAAAAATCTGACGTTCTGGAATTCTCTCAAAAATGCTTCCAAAGCGTTGCAAACGATCCCCTGAAAGCTTTTTCGGTGGAAACAGATGGGTTTTTATCATCAGAAACAGAATTAGCCGCCGACGTCTGAAGAACTATTTTTGAAAACATCCCTAAGCCGCGCGGTCAGAATTTCAGGAAAAATCTGACGTTCTGGAATTCTCTCAAAAATGGTGCCAAACTGTTGCAAACGATCCCCTGAAAGGTTTTTCGGTGGAAACAGATGGGTTTTTATCATCAGAAACAGAACTAGCAACCGACGTCTGAACAACTTTTTTTGAAAAAATCCCTAAGCCGCGCGGTCAGAATTTCAGCAAAAATCTGACGTTCTGGAATTCTCTCAAAAATGCATCCAAACTGTTGCAAACGATCCCCTGAAAGCTTTTTCGGTGGAAACAGATGGGTTTTTATCATCAGAAACAGAATTGGCCCTCGACGTCTGAACAACTTTTTTTGAAAAAATCCCTAAGCCGCGCGGTCAGAATTTCAGCAAAAATCTGACGTTCTGGAATTCTCTCAAAAATGGTGCCAAACTGTTGCAAACGATCCCCTGAAAGCTTTTTCGGTGGAAACAGATGGGTTTTTATCATCAGAAACAGAATTAGCCGCCAACGTCTGAAGAACTATTTTTGAAAAAACCCCTAAGCCGCGCGGTCAGAATTTCAGCAAAAATCTGACGTTCTGGAATTCTCTCAAAAATGCTTCCAAACTGTTGTAAACGATCCCCTGAAAGGTTTTTCAGTGGAAACAGATGGGCTTTTATCATCAGAAACAGAATTAGCCGCCAACGTCTGAAGAAGTATTTTTGAAAAAATCCCTAAGCTGCGCGGTCAGAATTTCAGGAAAAATCTGACGTTCTGGAATTCTCTCAAAAATGCTTCCAAACTGTTGCAAACGATCCCCTGAAAGGTTTTTCGGTGGAAACAGATGGGTTTTTATCATCAGAAACAGAACTAGCAACCGACGTCTGAACAACTTTTTTTGAAAAAATCCCTAAGCCGCGCGATCAGAATTTCAGCAAAAATCTGACGTTCTGGAATTCTCTCAAAAATGCATCCAAACTGTTGCAAACGATCCCCTGAAAGGTTTTTCGGTGGAAACAGATGGGTTTTTATCATCAGAAACAGAATTGGCCCTCGACGTCTGAACAACTTTTTTTGAAAAAATCCCTAAGCCGCGCGGTCAGAATTTCAGCAAAAATCTGACGTTCTGGAATTCTCTCAAAAATGGTGCCAAACTGTTGCAAACGATCCCCTGAAAGCTTTTTCGGTGGAAACAGATGGGTTTTTATCATCAGAAACAGAATTGGCCCTCGACGTCTGAACAACTTTTTTTGAAAAAATCCCTAAGCCGCGCGGTCAGAATTTCAGCAAAAATCTGACGTTCTGGAATTCTCTCAAAAATGCATCCAAACTGTTGCAAACGATCCCCTGAAAGGTTTTTCGGTGGAAACAGATGGGTTTTTATCATCAGAAACAGAATTGGCCCTCGACGTCTGAACAACTTTTTTTGAAAAAATCCCTAAGCCGCGCGGTCAGAATTTCAGCAAAAATCTGACGTTCTGGAATTCTCTCAAAAATGGTGCCAAACTGTTGCAAACGATCCCCTGAAAGCTTTTTCGGTGGAAACAGATGGGTTTTTATCATCAGAAACAGAACTATCAACCGACGTCTGAACAACTTTTTTTGAAAAAATCCCTAAGCCGCGCGGTCAGAATTTCAGGAAAAATCTGACGTTCTGGAATTCTCTCAAAAATGCTTCCAAACTGTTGTAAACGATCCCCTGAAAGGTTTTTCAGTGGAAACAGATGGGTTTTTATCATCAGAAACAGAATTAGCCGCCAACGTCTGAAGAACTATTTTTGAAAAAATCCCTAAGCCGCGCGGTCAGAATTTCAGCAAAAATCTGACGTTCTGGAATTCTCTCAAAAATGCTTCCAAAGTGTTGCAAACGATCCCCTGAAAGCTTTTTCGGTGGAAACAGATGGGTCTTTATCATCAGAAACAGAATTAGCCGCCAACGTCTGAAGAACTATTTTTGAAAAAATCCCTAAGCCGCGCGGTCAGAATTTCAGGAAAAATCTGACGTTCTGGAATTCTCTCAAAAATGCTTCCAAACTGTTGCAAACGATCCCCTGAAAGGTTTTTCGGTGGAAACAGATGGGTTTTTATCATCAGAAACAGAACTAGCAACCGACGTCTGAACAACTTTTTTTGAAAAAATCCCTAAGCCGCGCGATCAGAATTTCAGCAAAAATCTGACGTTCTGGAATTCTCTCAAAAATGCATCCAAACTGTTGCAAACGATCCCCTGAAAGGTTTTTCGGTGGAAACAGATGGGTTTTTATCATCAGAAACAGAATTGGCCCTCGACGTCTGAACAACTTTTTTTGAAAAAATCCCTAAGCCGCGCGGTCAGAATTTCAGCAAAAATCTGACGTTCTGGAATTCTCTCAAAAATGGTGCCAAACTGTTGCAAACGATCCCCTGAAAGCTTTTTCGGTGGAAACAGATGGGTTTTTATCATCAGAAACAGAACTATCAACCGACGTCTGAACAACTTTTTTTGAAAAAATCCCTAAGCCGCGCGGTCAGAATTTCAGGAAAAATCTGACGTTCTGGAATTCTCTCAAAAATGCTTCCAAACTGTTGTAAACGATCCCCTGAAAGGTTTTTCAGTGGAAACAGATGGGTTTTTATCATCAGAAACAGAATTAGCCGCCAACGTCTGAAGAACTATTTTTGAAAAAATCCCTAAGCCGCGCGGTCAGAATTTCAGCAAAAATCTGACGTTCTGGAATTCTCTCAAAAATGCTTCCAAAGTGTTGCAAACGATCCCCTGAAAGCTTTTTCGGTGGAAACAGATGGGTCTTTATCATCAGAAACAGAATTAGCCGCCAACGTCTGAAGAACTATTTTTGAAAAAATCCCTAAGCCGCGCGGTCAGAATTTCAGGAAAAATCTGACGTTCTGGAATTCTCTCAAAAATGCTTCCAAACTGTTGCAAACGATCCCCTGAAAGGTTTTTCGGTGGAAACAGATGGGTTTTTATCATCAGAAACAGAACTAGCAACCGACGTCTGAACAACTTTTTTTGAAAAAATCCCTAAGCCGCGCGATCAGAATTTCAGCAAAAATCTGACGTTCTGGAATTCTCTCAAAAATGCATCCAAACTGTTGCAAACGATCCCCTGAAAGGTTTTTCGGTGGAAACAGATGGGTTTTTATCATCAGAAACAGAATTGGCCCTCGACGTCTGAACAACTTTTTTTGAAAAAATCCCTAAGCCGCGCGGTCAGAATTTCAGCAAAAATCTGACGTTCTGGAATTCTCTCAAAAATGCTTCCAAACTGTTGCAAACGATCCCCTGAAAGGTTTTTCGTTGGAAACAGATGGGTTTTTATCATCAGAAACAGAATTGGCCCTCGACGTCTGAACAACTTTTTTTGAAAAAATCCCTAAGCCGCGCAGTCAGAATTTCAGCAAAAATCTGACGTTCTGGAATTCTCTCAAAAATGCTTCCAAACTGTTGCAAACGATCCCCTGAAAGCTTTTTCGGTGGAAACAGATGGGTTTTTATCATCAGAAACAGAATTGGCCCTCGACGTCTGAACAACTTTTTTTGAAAAAATCCCTAAGCCGCGCGGTCAGAATTTCAACAAAAATCTGACGTTCTGGAATTCTCTCAAAAATGCTTCCAAACTGTTGCAAACAATCCCCTGAAAGCTTTTTCGGTGGAAACAGATGGGTATTTATCATCAGAAACAGAATAAGCCGCCAACGTCTGAAGAACTATTTTTGAAAAAATCCCTAAGCCGCGCGGTCAGAATTTTTGCAAAAATCTGACGTTCTGGAATTCTCTCAAAAATGGTGCCAAACTGTTGCAAACGATCCCCTGAAAGCTTTTTCGGTGGAAACAGATGGGTTTTTATCATCAGAAACAGAACTATCAACCGACGTCTGAACAACTTTTTTTGAAAAAATCCCTAAGCTGAGCGGTCAGAATTTCAGGAAAAATCTGACGTTCTGGAATTCTCTCAAAAATGCTTCCAAACTGTTGAAAACGATCCCCTGAAAGGTTTTTCAGTGGAAACAGATGGGTTTTTATCATCAGAAACAGAATTAGCCGCCAACGTCTGAAGAACTATTTTTGAAAAAATCCCTAAGCCGCGCGGTCAGAATTTCAGCAAAAATCTGACGTTCTGGAATTCTCTCAAAAATGCTTCCAAAGTGTTGCAAACGATCCCCTGAAAGCTTTTTCGGTGGAAACAGATGGGTCTTTATCATCAGAAACAGAACTAGCAACCGACGTCTGAACAACTTTTTTTGAAAAAATCCCTAAGCCGCGCGATCAGAATTTCAGCAAAAATCTGACGTTCTGGAATTCTCTCAAAAATGCATCCAAACTGTTGCAAACGATCCCCTGAAAGGTTTTTCGGTGGAAACAGATGGGTTTTTATCATCAGAAACAGAATTGGCCCTCGACGTCTGAACAACTATTTTTGAAAAAATCCGTAAGCCGCGCGGTCAGAATTTCAGCAAAAATCTGACGTTCTGGAATTCTCTCAAAAATGGTGCCAAACTGTTGCAAACGATCCCCTGAAAGCTTTTTCGGTGGAAACAGATGGGTCTTTATCATCAGAAACAGAATTAGCCGCCAATGTCTGAAGAACTATTTTTGAAAAAATCCCTAAGCCGCGCGGTCAGAATTTCAGGAAATATCTGACGCTCTGGAATTCTCTCAAAAATGCTTCCAAACTGTTGCAAACGATCCCCTGAAAGGTTTTTCGGTGGAAACAGATGGGTTTTTATCATCAGAAACAGAACTAGCAACCGACGTCTGAACAACTTTTTTTGAAAAAATCCCTAAGCCGCGCGGTCAGAATTTCAGCAAAAATCTGACGTTCTGGAATTCTCTCAAAAATGCATCCAAACTGTTGCAAACGATCCCCTGAAAGGTTTTTCGGTGGAAACAGATGGGTTTTTATCATCAGAAACAGAATTGGCCCTCGACGTCTGAACAACTATTTTTGAAAAAATCCCTAAGCCGCGCGGTCAGAATTTCAGCAAAAATCTGACGTTCTGGAATTCTCTCAAAAATGGTGCCAAACTGTTGCAAACGATCCCCTGAAAGCTTTTTCGGTGGAAACAGATGGGTCTTTATCATCAGAAACAGAATTAGCCGTCAACGTCTGAAGAACTATTTTTGAAAACATCCCTAAGCCGCGCGGTCAGAATTTCAGCAAAAATCTGACGTTCTGGAATTCTCTCAAAAATGCTTCCAAACTGTTGCAAACGATCCCCTGAAAGGTTTTTCGGTGGAAACAGATGGGTTTTTATCATCAGAAACAGAATTGGCCCTCGACGTCTGAAAAACTTTTTTTGAAAAAATCCCTAAGCCGCGCGGTCAGAATTTCAGCAAAAATCTGACGTTCTGGAATTCTCTCAAAAATGGTGCCAAACTGTTGCAAACGATCCCCTGAAAGCTTTTCCGGTGGAAACAGATGGGTCTTTATCATCAGAAACAGAATTAGCCGCCAACGTCTGAAGAACTATTTTTGAAAAAATCCCTAAGCCGCGCGGTCAGAATTTCAGGAAAAATCTGACGTTCTGGAATTCTCTCAAAAATGCTTCCAAACTGTTGCAAACGATCCCCTGAAAGTTTTTTCGGTGGAAACAGATGGGTTTTTATCATCAGAAACAGAACTAGCAACCGACGTCTGAACAACTTTTTTTGAAAAAATCCCTAAGCCGCGCGGTCAGAATTTCAGCAAAAATCTGACGTTCTGGAATTCTCTCAAAAATGCATCCAAACTGTTGCAAACGATCCCCTGAAAGCTTTTTCGATGGAAACAGATGGGTTTTTATCATCAGAAACAGAATTAGCCGCCGACGTCTGAAGAACTATTTTTGAAAAAATCCCTAAGCCGCGCGGTCAGAATTCCAGCAAAAATCTGACGTTCTGGAATTCTCTCAAAAATGGTGCCAAACTGTTGCAAACGATCCCCTGAAAGCTTTTTCGGTGGAAACAGATGGGTTTTTATCATCAGAAACAGAATTAGCCGCCAACGTCTGAAGAACTATTTTTGAAAAAATCCCTAAGCCGCGCGGTCAGAATTTCAGCAAAAATCTGACGTTCTGGAATTCTCTCAAAAATGCTTCCAAACTGTTGCAAACAATCCCCTGAAAACTTTTTCGGTGGAAACAGATGGGTTTTTATCATCAGAAACAGAACTAGCAACCGGCGTCTGAACAACTTTTTTTGAAAAAATCCCTAAGCCGCGCGGTCAGAATTTCAGCAAAAATCTGACGTTCTGGAATTCTCTCAAAAATGGTGCCAAACTGTTGCAAACGATCCCCTGAAACCTTTTTCGGTGTAAACAGATGGGTCTTTATCATCAGAAACAGAATTAGCCGCCAACGTCTGAAGAACTATTTTTGAAAAAATCCCTAAGCCGCGCGGTCAGAATTTCAGGAAAAATCTGACGTTCTGGAATTCTCTCAAAAATGATTCCAAACTGTTGCAAACGATCCCCTGAAAGGTTTTTCGGTGGAAACAGATGGGTTTTTATCATCAGAAACAGAATTAGCAACCGAAGTCTGAAAAACTTTTTTTGAAAAAATCCCTAAGCCGCGCGGTCAGAATTTCAGCAAAAATCTGACGTTCTGGAATTCTCTCAAAAATGCTTCCAAAGTGTTGCAAACGATCCCCTGAAAGCTTTTTCGATGGAAACAGATGGGTTTTTATCATCAGAGGCAGAATTAGCCGCCGACGTCTGAAGAACTATTTTTGAAAAAATCCCTAAGCCGCGCGGTCAGAATTCCAGCAAAAATCTGACGTTCTGGAATTCTCTCAAAAATGGTGCCAAACTGTTGCAAACGATCCCCTGAAAGCTTTTTCGGTGGAAACAGATGGGTTTTTATCATCAGAAACAGAATTAGCCGCCAAAGTCTGAAGAACTATTTTTGAAAAAATCCCTAAGCCGCGCGGTCAGAATTTCAGCAAAAATCTGACGTTCTGGAATTCTCCCAAAAATGGTGCCAAACTGTTGCAAACGATCCCCTGAAAGCTTTTTCGGTGGAAACAGATGGCTCTTTATCATCAGAAACAGAATTAGCCGCCAACGTGTGAAGAACTATTTTTGAAAAAATCCCTAAGCCGCGCGGTCAGAATTTCAGCAAAAATCTGACGTTCTGGAATTCTCTCAAAAATGCTTCCAAACTGTTGCAAACGATCCCCTGAAAGGTTTTTCGGTTGAAACAGGTGGGTTTTTATCATCAGAAACAGAATTGGCCCTCGACGTCTGAAAAACTTTTTTTGAAAAAATCCCTAAGCCGCGCGGTCAGAATTTCAGCAAAAATCTGACGTTCTGGAATTCTCTCAAAAATGCTTCCAAACTGTTGCAAACAATCCCCTGAAAGCTTTTTCGGTGGAAACAGATGGGTTTTTATCATCAGAAACAGAACTAGCAACCGACGTCTGAACAACTTTTTTTGAAAAAATCCCTAAGCCGCGCGGTCAGAATTTCAGCAAAAATCTGACGTTCTGGAATTCTCTCAAAAATGGTGCCAAACTGTTGCAAACGATCCCCTGAAAGCTTTGTCGGTGGAAACAGATGGGTTTTTATCATCAGAAGCAGAATTAGCCGCCGACGTCTGAAGAACTATTTTTGAAAAAATCCCTAAGCCGCGCGGTCAGAATTTCAGGAAAAATCTGACGTTCTGGAATTCTCTCAAAAATGGTGCCAAACTGTTGCAAACGATCCCCTGAAAGCTTTTTCGGTGGAAACAGATGGGTTTTTATCATCAGAAACAGAATTAGCCGCCAAAGTCTGAAGAACTATTTTTGAAAAAATCCCTAAGCCGCGCGGTCAGAATTTCAGCAAAAATCTGACGTTCTGGAATTCTCCCAAAAATGGTGCCAAACTGTTGCAAACGATCCCCTGAAAGCTTTTTCGGTGGAAACAGATGGCTCTTTATCATCAGAAACAGAATTAGCCGCCAACGTGTGAAGAACTATTTTTGAAAAAATCCCTAAGCCGCGCGGTCAGAATTTCAGCAAAAATCTGACGTTCTGGAATTCTCTCAAAAATGCTTCCAAACTGTTGCAAACGATCCCCTGAAAGCTTTTTCGGTGGAAACAGATGGGTTTTTATCATCAGAAACAGAATTAGCCTCCAACGTCTGAAGAACTATTTTTGAAAAAATCCCTAAGCCGCGCGGTCAGAATTTCAGCAAAAATCTGACGTTCTGGAATTCTCTCAAAAATGGTGCCAAACTGTTGCAAACGATCCCCTGAAAGGTTTTTCGGAGGAAACAGAAGGGTTTTTATCATCAGAAACAGAATTGGCCCTCGACGTCTGAACAACTTTTTTTGAAAAAATCCCTAAGCCGCGCGGTCAGAATTTCAGCAAAAATCTGACGTTCTGGAATTCTCTCAAAAATGCATCCAAACTGTTGCAAACGATCCCCTGAAAGCTTTTTCGATGGAAACGGATGGGTTTTTATCATCAGAAACAGAATTAGCCGCCGACGACTGAAGAACTATTTTTGAAAAAATCCGTAAGCCGCGCGGTCAGAATTTCAGCAAAAATCTGACGTTCTGGAATTCTCTCAAAAATGGTGCCAAACTGTTGCAAACGATCCCCTGAAAGCTTTTTCGGTGGAAACAGATGGGTTTTTATCATCAGAAACAGAATTAGCCGCCAACGTCTGAAGAACTATTTTTGAAAAAATCCCTAAGCCGCGCGGTCAGAATTTCAGCAAAAATCTGACGTTCTGGAATTCTCTCAAAAATGCTTCCAAACTGTTGCAAACGATCCCCTGAAAGCTTTTTCGGTGGAAACAGATGGGTTTTTATCATCAGAAACAGAATTAGCCGCCAACGTCTGAAGAACTATTTTTGAAAAAATCCCTAAGCCGCGCGGTCAGAATTTCAGCAAAAATCTGACGTTCTGGAATTCTCTCAAAAATGCTTCCAAACTGTTGCAAACAATCCCCTGAAAGCTTTTTCGGTGGAAACAGATGGGTTTTTATCATCAGAAACAGAACTAGCAACCGACGTCTGAACAACTTTTTTTGAAAAAATCCCTAAGCCGCGCGGTCAGAATTTCAGCAAAAATCTGACGTTCTGGAATTCTCTCAAAAATGGTGCCAAACTGTTGCAAACGATCCCCTGAAAGCTTTGTCGGTGGAAACAGATGGGTTTTTATCATCAGAAACAGAATTAGCCGCCGACGTCTGAAGAACTATTTTTGAAAAAATCCCTAAGCCGCGCGGTCAGAATTTCAGCAAAAATCTGACGTTCTGGAATTCTCTCAAAAATGCTTCCAAACTGTTGCAAACGATACCCTGAAAGCTTTTTCGGTGGAAACAGATGGGTTTTTATCATCAGAAACAGAATTAGCTGCCAACGTCTGAAGAACTATTTTTGAAAAAATCCCTAAGCCGCGCGGTCAGAATTTCAGCAAAAATCTGACGTTCTGGAATTCTCTCAAAAATGCTTCCAAACTGTTGCAAACGATCCCCTGAAAGCTTTTTCGGTGGAAACAGATGGGTTTTTATCATCAGAAACAGAATTAGCCACCAACGTCTGAAGAACTATTTTTGAAAAAATCCCTAAGCCGCGCGGTCAGAATTTCTGCAAAAATCTGACTATCTGGAATTCTCTCAAAAATGCTTCCAAACTGTTGCAAACGATCCCCTGAAAGGTTTTTCGGTGGAAACAGATGGGTTTTTATCATCAGAAACAGAATTGGCCCTCAACGTCTGAACAACTTTTTTTGAAAAAATCCCTAAGCCGTGCGGTCAGAATTTCAGCAAAAATCTGACGTTCTGGAATTCTCTCAAAAATGGTGCCAAACTGTTGCAAACGATCCCCTGAAAGCTTTTTCGGTGGAAACAGATGGGTCTTTATCATCAGAAACAGAATTAGCCGCCAACGTCTGAAGAACTATTTTTAAAAAAATCCCTAAGCCGCGCGGTCAGAATTTCAGGAAAAATCTGACGTTCTGGAATTCTCTCAAAAATGATTCCAAACTGTTGCAAACGATCCCCTGAAAGCTTTTTCGATGGAAACAGATGGGTTTTTATCATCAGAAGCAGAATTAGCCGCCGACGTCTGAAGAACTATTTTTGAAAAAATCCCTAAGCCGCGCGGTCAGAATTCCAGCAAAAATCTGACGTTCTGGAATTCTCTCAAAAATGCTTCCAAACTGTTGCAAACGATCCCCTGAAAGCTTTTTCGGTGGAAACAGATGGGTTTTTATCATCAGAAACACAACTAGCAACCGACGTCTGAACAACTTTTTTTGAAAAAATCCCTAAGCCGCGCGGTCAGAATTTCAGCAAAAATCTGACGTTCTGGAATTCTCTCAAAAATGCTTCCAAAGTGTTGCAAACGATCCCCTGAAAGCTTTTTCGGTGGAAACAGATGGGTTTTTATCATCAGAAACAGAATTAGCCGCCGACGTCTGAAGAACTATTTTTGAAAAAATCCCTAAGCCGCGCGGTCAGAATTTCAGCAAAAATCTGACGTTCTGGAATTCTCTCAAAAATGCTTCCAAACTGTTGCAAACGATCCCCTGAAAGGTTTTTCGGTGGAAACAGATGGGTTTTTATCATCAGAAGCAGAATTGGCCCTCGACGTCTGAACAACTTTTTTTGAAAAAATCCCTAAGCCGCGCGGTCAGAATTTCAGCAAAAATCTGACGTTCTGGAATTCTCTCAAAAATGCTTCCAAAGTGTTGCAAACGATCCCCTGAAAGCTTTTTCGGTGGAAACAGATGGGTTTTTATCATCAGAAACAGAATTAGCCGCCGACGTCTGAAGAACTATTTTTGAAAAAATCCCTAAGCCGCGCGGTCAGAATTTCAGCAAAAATCTGACGTTCTGGAATTCTCTCAAAAATGGTGCCAAACTGTTGCAAACGATCCCCTGAAAGCTTTTTCGGTGGAAACAGATGGGTTTTTATCATCAGAAACAGAACTAGCAACTGACGTCTGAACAACTTTTTTTGAAAAAATCCCTAAGCCGCGCGGTCAGAATTTCAGCAAAAATCTGACGTTCTGGAATTCTCTCAAAAATGGTGCCAAACTGTTGCAAACGATCCCCTGAAAGCTTTTTCGGTGGAAACAGATGGGTTTTTATCATCAGAAACAGAATTAGCCGCCGACGTCTGAAGAACTATTTTTGAAAAAATCCCTAAGCCGCGCGGTCAGAATTTCAGCAAAAATCTGACGTTCTGGAATTCTCTCAAAAATGGTGCCAAACTGTTGCAAACGATCCCCTGAAAGCTTTTTCGGTGGAAACAGATGGGTTTTTATCATCAGAAACAGAACTAGCAACCGACGTCTGAACAACTTTTTTTGAAAAAATCCCTAAGCCGCGCGGTCAGAATTTCAGCAAAAATCTGACGTTCTGGAATTCTCTCAAAAATGGTGCCAAACTGTTGCAAACGATCCCCTGAAAGCTTTTTCGGTGGAAACAGATGGGTTTTTATCATCAGAAACAGAATTAGCCGCCGACGTCTGAAGAACTATTTTTGAAAAAATCCCTAACCCGCGCGGTCAGAATTTCAGCAAAAATCTGACGTTCTGGAATTCTCTCAAAAATGCTTCCAAAGTGTTGCAAACGATCCCCTGAAAGCTTTTTCGGTGGAAACAGATGGGTTTTTATCATCTGAAACCGAATTAGCCGCCAAAGTCTGAAGAACTATTTTTGAAAAAATCCGTAAGCCGCGCGGTCAGAATTTCAGCAAAAATCTGACGTTCTGGAATTCTCTCAAAAATGGTGCCAAACTGTTGCAAACGATCCCCTGAAAGCTTTTTCGGTGGAAACAGATGGGTCTTTATCATCAGAAACAGAATTAGCCGCCAACGTATGAAGAACTATTTTTGAAAACATCCGTAAGCCGCGCGGTCAGAATTTCAGCAAAAATCTGACGTTCTGGAATTCTCTCAAAAATGCTTCCAAACTGTTGCAAACGATCCCCTGAAAGCTTTTTCGGTGGAAACAGATGGGTTTTTATCATCAGAAACACAACTAGCAACCGACGTCTGAACAACTTTTTTTGAAAAAATCCCTAAGCCGCGCGGTCAGAATTTCAGCAAAAATCTGACGTTCTGGAATTCTCTCAAAAATGCTTCCAAAGTGTTGCAAACGATCCCCTGAAAGCTTTTTCGGTGGAAACAGATGGGTTTTTATCATCAGAAACAGAATTAGCCGCCGACGTCTGAAGAACTGTTTTTGAAAAAATCCCTAAGCCGCGCGGTCAGAATTTCAGCAAAAATCTGACGTTCTGGAATTCTCTCAAAAATGCTTCCAAACTGTTGCAAACGATCCCCTGAAAGGTTTTTCGGTGGAAACAGATGGGTTTTTATCATCAGAAGCAGAATTGGCCCTCGACGTCTGAACAACTTTTTTTGAAAAAATCCCTAAGCCGCGCGGTCAGAATTTCAGCAAAAATCTGACGTTCTGGAATTCTCTCAAAAATGCTTCCAAAGTGTTGCAAACGATCCCCTGAAAGCTTTTTCGGTGGAAACAGATGGGTTTTTATCATCAGAAACAGAATTAGCCGCCGACGTCTGAAGAACTATTTTTGAAAAAATCCCTAAGCCGCGCGGTCAGAATTTCAGCAAAAATCTGACGTTCTGGAATTCTCTCAAAAATGCTTCCAAACTGTTGCAAACGATCCCCTGAAAGGTTTTTCGGTGGAAACAGATGGGTTTTTATCATCAGAAGCAGAATTGGCCCTCGACGTCTGAACAACTTTTTTTGAAAAAATCCCTAAGCCGCGCGGTCAGAATTTCAGCAAAAATCTGACGTTCTGGAATTCTCTCAAAAATGCTTCCAAAGTGTTGCAAACGATCCCCTGAAAGCTTTTTCGGTGGAAACAGATGGGTTTTTATCATCAGAAACAGAATTAGCCGCCGACGTCTGAAGAACTATTTTTGAAAAAATCCCTAAGCCGCGCGGTCAGAATTTCAGCAAAAATCTGACGTTCTGGAATTCTCTCAAAAATGGTGCCAAACTGTTGCAAACGATCCCCTGAAAGCTTTTTCGGTGGAAACAGATGGGTTTTTATCATCAGAAACAGAACTAGCAACTGACGTCTGAACAACTTTTTTTGAAAAAATCCCTAAGCCGCGCGGTCAGAATTTCAGCAAAAATCTGACGTTCTGGAATTCTCTCAAAAATGGTGCCAAACTGTTGCAAACGATCCCCTGAAAGCTTTTTCGGTGGAAACAGATGGGTTTTTATCATCAGAAACAGAATTAGCCGCCGACGTCTGAAGAACTATTTTTGAAAAAATCCCTAACCCGCGCGGTCAGAATTTCAGCAAAAATCTGACGTTCTGGAATTCTCTCAAAAATGGTGCCAAACTGTTGCAAACGATCCCCTGAAAGCTTTTTCGGTGGAAACAGATGGGTTTTTATCATCTGAAACCGAATTAGCCGCCAAAGTCTGAAGAACTATTTTTGAAAAAATCCGTAAGCCGCGCGGTCAGAATTTCAGCAAAAATCTGACGTTCTGGAATTCTCTCAAAAATGGTGCCAAACTGTTGCAAACGATCCCCTGAAAGCTTTTTCGGTGGAAACAGATGGGTCTTTATCATCAGAAACAGAATTAGCCGCCAACGTATGAAGAACTATTTTTGAAAACATCCGTAAGCCGCGCGGTCAGAATTTCAGCAAAAATCTGACGTTCTGGAATTCTCTCAAAAATGCTTCCAAACTGTTGCAAACGATCCCCTGAAAGCTTTTTCGGTGGAAACAGATGGGTTTTTATCATCAGAAACACAACTAGCAACCGACGTCTGAACAACTTTTTTTGAAAAAATCCCTAAGCCGCGCGGTCAGAATTTCAGCAAAAATCTGACGTTCTGGAATTCTCTCAAAAATGCTTCCAAAGTGTTGCAAACGATCCCCTGAAAGCTTTTTCGGTGGAAACAGATGGGTTTTTATCATCAGAAACAGAATTAGCCGCCGACGTCTGAAGAACTATTTTTGAAAAAATCCCTAAGCCGCGCGGTCAGAATTTCAGCAAAAATCTGACGTTCTGGAATTCTCTCAAAAATGGTGCCAAACTGTTGCAAACGATCCCCTGAAAGCTTTTTCGGTGGAAACAGATGGGTTTTTATCATCAGAAACAGAATTAGCCGCCGACGTCTGAAGAACTATTTTTGAAAAAATCCCTAAGCCGCGCGGTCAGAATTTCAGCAAAAATCTGACGTTCTGGAATTCTCTCAAAAATGGTGCCAAACTGTTGCAAACGATCCCCTGAAAGCTTTTTCGGTGGAAACAGATGGGTTTTTATCATCAGAAACAGAACTAGCAACCGACGTCTGAACAACTTTTTTTGAAAAAATCCCTAAGCCGCGCGGTCAGAATTTCAGCAAAAATCTGACGTTCTGGAATTCTCTCAAAAATGGTGCCAAACTGTTGCAAACGATCCCCTGAAAGCTTTTTCGGTGGAAACAGATGGGTTTTTATCATCAGAAACAGAATTAGCCGCCGACGTCTGAAGAACTATTTTTGAAAAAATCCCTAACCCGCGCGGTCAGAATTTCAGCAAAAATCTGACGTTCTGGAATTCTCTCAAAAATGGTGCCAAACTGTTGCAAACGATCCCCTGAAAGCTTTTTCGGTGGAAACAGATGGGTTTTTATCATCTGAAACCGAATTAGCCGCCAAAGTCTGAAGAACTATTTTTGAAAAAATCCGTAAGCCGCGCGGTCAGAATTTCAGCAAAAATCTGACGTTCTGGAATTCTCTCAAAAATGGTGCCAAACTGTTGCAAACGATCCCCTGAAAGCTTTTTCGGTGGAAACAGATGGGTCTTTATCATCAGAAACAGAATTAGCCGCCAACGTATGAAGAACTATTTTTGAAAACATCCGTAAGCCGCGCGGTCAGAATTTCAGCAAAAATCTGACGTTCTGGAATTCTCTCAAAAATGCTTCCAAACTGTTGCAAACGATCCCCTGAAAGCTTTTTCGGTGGAAACAGATGGGTTTTTATCATCAGAAACACAACTAGCAACCGACGTCTGAACAACTTTTTTTGAAAAAATCCCTAAGCCGCGCGGTCAGAATTTCAGCAAAAATCTGACGTTCTGGAATTCTCTCAAAAATGCTTCCAAAGTGTTGCAAACGATCCCCTGAAAGCTTTTTCGGTGGAAACAGATGGGTTTTTATCATCAGAAACAGAATTAGCCGCCGACGTCTGAAGAACTATTTTTGAAAAAATCCCTAAGCCGCGCGGTCAGAATTTCAGCAAAAATCTGACGTTCTGGAATTCTCTCAAAAATGCTTCCAAACTGTTGCAAACGATCCCCTGAAAGGTTTTTCGGTGGAAACAGATGGGTTTTTATCATCAGAAGCAGAATTGGCCCTCGACGTCTGAACACCTTTTTTTGAAAAAATCCCTAAGCCGCGCGGTCAGAATTTCAGCAAAAATCTGACGTTCTGGAATTCTCTCAAAAATGCTTCCAAAGTGTTGCAAACGATCCCCTGAAAGCTTTTTCGGTGGAAACAGATGGGTTTTTATCATCAGAAACAGAACTAGCAACCGACGTCTGAACAACTTTTTTTGAAAAAATCCCTAAGCCGCGCGGTCAGAATTTCAGCAAAAATCTGACGTTCTGGAATTCTCTCAAAAATGGTGCCAAACTGTTGCAAACGATCCCCTGAAAGGTTTTTCGGTGGAAACAGATGGGTTTTTATCATCAGAAACAGAATTAGCCGCCGACGTCTGAAGAACTATTTTTGAAAAAATCCCTAACCCGCGCGGTCAGAATTTCAGCAAAAATCTGACGTTCTGGAATTCTCTCAAAAATGCTTCCAAACTGTTGCAAACAATCCCCTGAAAGCTTTTTCGGTGGAAACAGATGGGTTTTTATCATCTGAAACCGAATTAGCCGCCGACGTCTGAAGAACTATTTTTGAAAAAATCCCTAAGCCGCGCGGTCAGAATTTCAGCAAAAATCTGACGTTCTGGAATTCTCTCAAAAATGATGCCAAACTGTTGCAAACGATCCCCTGAAAGCTTTTTCGCTGGAAACAGATGGGTCTTTATCATCAGAAACAGAATTAGCCGCCAACGTCTGAAGAACTATTTTTGAAAAAATCCCTAAGCCGCGCGGTCAGAATTTCAGGAAAAATCTGACGTTCTGGAATTCTCTCAAAAATGCTTCCAAACTGTTGCAAACGATCCCCTGAAAGGTTTTTCGGTGGAAACAGATGGGTTTTTATCATCAGAAACAGAACTAGCAACCGACGTCTGAACAACTTTTTTTGAAAAAATCCCTAAGCCGCGCGATCAGAATTTCAGCAAAAATCTGACGTTCTGGAATTCTCTCAAAAATGCATCCAAACTGTTGCAAACGATCCCCTGAAAGGTTTTTCGGTGGAAACAGATGGGTTTTTATCATCAGAAACAGAATTGGCCCTCGACGTCTGAACAACTTTTTTTGAAAAAATCCCTAAGCCGCGCGGTCAGAATTTCAGCAAAAATCTGACGTTCTGGAATTCTCTCAAAAATGGTGCCAAACTGTTGCAAACGATCCCCTGAAAGCTTTTTCGGTGGAAACAGATGGGTTTTTATCATCAGAAACAGAACTATCAACCGACGTCTGAACAACTTTTTTTGAAAAAATCCCTAAGCCGCGCGGTCAGAATTTCAGGAAAAATCTGACGTTCTGGAATTCTCTCAAAAATGCTTCCAAACTGTTGTAAACGATCCCCTGAAAGGTTTTTCAGTGGAAACAGATGGGTTTTTATCATCAGAAACAGAATTAGCCGCCAACGTCTGAAGAACTATTTTTGAAAAAATCCCTAAGCCGCGCGGTCAGAATTTCAGCAAAAATCTGACGTTCTGGAATTCTCTCAAAAATGCTTCCAAAGTGTTGCAAACGATCCCCTGAAAGCTTTTTCGGTGGAAACAGATGGGTCTTTATCATCAGAAACAGAATTAGCCGCCAACGTCTGAAGAACTATTTTTGAAAAAATCCCTAAGCCGCGCGGTCAGAATTTCAGGAAAAATCTGACGTTCTGGAATTCTCTCAAAAATGCTTCCAAACTGTTGCAAACGATCCCCTGAAAGGTTTTTCGGTGGAAACAGATGGGTTTTTATCATCAGAAACAGAACTAGCAACCGACGTCTGAACAACTTTTTTTGAAAAAATCCCTAAGCCGCGCGATCAGAATTTCAGCAAAAATCTGACGTTCTGGAATTCTCTCAAAAATGCATCCAAACTGTTGCAAACGATCCCCTGAAAGGTTTTTCGGTGGAAACAGATGGGTTTTTATCATCAGAAACAGAATTGGCCCTCGACGTCTGAACAACTTTTTTTGAAAAAATCCCTAAGCCGCGCGGTCAGAATTTCAGCAAAAATCTGACGTTCTGGAATTCTCTCAAAAATGCTTCCAAACTGTTGCAAACGATCCCCTGAAAGGTTTTTCGTTGGAAACAGATGGGTTTTTATCATCAGAAACAGAATTGGCCCTCGACGTCTGAACAACTTTTTTTGAAAAAATCCCTAAGCCGCGCAGTCAGAATTTCAGCAAAAATCTGACGTTCTGGAATTCTCTCAAAAATGCTTCCAAACTGTTGCAAACGATCCCCTGAAAGCTTTTTCGGTGGAAACAGATGGGTTTTTATCATCAGAAACAGAATTGGCCCTCGACGTCTGAACAACTTTTTTTGAAAAAATCCCTAAGCCGCGCGGTCAGAATTTCAACAAAAATCTGACGTTCTGGAATTCTCTCAAAAATGCTTCCAAACTGTTGCAAACAATCCCCTGAAAGCTTTTTCGGTGGAAACAGATGGGTATTTATCATCAGAAACAGAATAAGCCGCCAACGTCTGAAGAACTATTTTTGAAAAAATCCCTAAGCCGCGCGGTCAGAATTTTTGCAAAAATCTGACGTTCTGGAATTCTCTCAAAAATGGTGCCAAACTGTTGCAAACGATCCCCTGAAAGCTTTTTCGGTGGAAACAGATGGGTTTTTATCATCAGAAACAGAACTATCAACCGACGTCTGAACAACTTTTTTTGAAAAAATCCCTAAGCTGAGCGGTCAGAATTTCAGGAAAAATCTGACGTTCTGGAATTCTCTCAAAAATGCTTCCAAACTGTTGAAAACGATCCCCTGAAAGGTTTTTCAGTGGAAACAGATGGGTTTTTATCATCAGAAACAGAATTAGCCGCCAACGTCTGAAGAACTATTTTTGAAAAAATCCCTAAGCCGCGCGGTCAGAATTTCAGCAAAAATCTGACGTTCTGGAATTCTCTCAAAAATGCTTCCAAAGTGTTGCAAACGATCCCCTGAAAGCTTTTTCGGTGGAAACAGATGGGTCTTTATCATCAGAAACAGAACTAGCAACCGACGTCTGAACAACTTTTTTTGAAAAAATCCCTAAGCCGCGCGATCAGAATTTCAGCAAAAATCTGACGTTCTGGAATTCTCTCAAAAATGCATCCAAACTGTTGCAAACGATCCCCTGAAAGGTTTTTCGGTGGAAACAGATGGGTTTTTATCATCAGAAACAGAATTGGCCCTCGACGTCTGAACAACTATTTTTGAAAAAATCCGTAAGCCGCGCGGTCAGAATTTCAGCAAAAATCTGACGTTCTGGAATTCTCTCAAAAATGGTGCCAAACTGTTGCAAACGATCCCCTGAAAGCTTTTTCGGTGGAAACAGATGGGTCTTTATCATCAGAAACAGAATTAGCCGCCAATGTCTGAAGAACTATTTTTGAAAAAATCCCTAAGCCGCGCGGTCAGAATTTCAGGAAATATCTGACGCTCTGGAATTCTCTCAAAAATGCTTCCAAACTGTTGCAAACGATCCCCTGAAAGGTTTTTCGGTGGAAACAGATGGGTTTTTATCATCAGAAACAGAACTAGCAACCGACGTCTGAACAACTTTTTTTGAAAAAATCCCTAAGCCGCGCGGTCAGAATTTCAGCAAAAATCTGACGTTCTGGAATTCTCTCAAAAATGCATCCAAACTGTTGCAAACGATCCCCTGAAAGGTTTTTCGGTGGAAACAGATGGGTTTTTATCATCAGAAACAGAATTGGCCCTCGACGTCTGAACAACTATTTTTGAAAAAATCCCTAAGCCGCGCGGTCAGAATTTCAGCAAAAATCTGACGTTCTGGAATTCTCTCAAAAATGGTGCCAAACTGTTGCAAACGATCCCCTGAAAGCTTTTTCGGTGGAAACAGATGGGTCTTTATCATCAGAAACAGAATTAGCCGTCAACGTCTGAAGAACTATTTTTGAAAACATCCCTAAGCCGCGCGGTCAGAATTTCAGCAAAAATCTGACGTTCTGGAATTCTCTCAAAAATGCTTCCAAACTGTTGCAAACGATCCCCTGAAAGGTTTTTCGGTGGAAACAGATGGGTTTTTATCATCAGAAACAGAATTGGCCCTCGACGTCTGAAAAACTTTTTTTGAAAAAATCCCTAAGCCGCGCGGTCAGAATTTCAGCAAAAATCTGACGTTCTGGAATTCTCTCAAAAATGGTGCCAAACTGTTGCAAACGATCCCCTGAAAGCTTTTCCGGTGGAAACAGATGGGTCTTTATCATCAGAAACAGAATTAGCCGCCAACGTCTGAAGAACTATTTTTGAAAAAATCCCTAAGCCGCGCGGTCAGAATTTCAACAAAAATCTGACGTTCTGGAATTCTCTCAAAAATGCATCCAAACTGTTGCAAACGATCCCCTGAAAGGTTTTTCGGTGGAAACAGATGGGTTTTTATCATCAGAAACAGAATTGGCCCTCGACGTCTGAACAACTTTTTTTGAAAAAATCCCTAAGCCGCGCGGTCAGAATTTCAACAAAAATCTGACGTTCTGGAATTCTCTCAAAAATGCTTCCAAACTGTTGCAAACAATCCCCTGAAAGCTTTTTCGGTGGAAACAGATGGGTATTTATCATCAGAAACAGAATAAGCCGCCAACGTCTGAAGAACTATTTTTGAAAAAATCCCTAAGCCGCGCGGTCAGAATTTTTGCAAAAATCTGACGTTCTGGAATTCTCTCAAAAATGGTGCCAAACTGTTGCAAACGATCCCCTGAAAGCTTTTTCGGTGGAAACAGATGGGTTTTTATCATCAGAAACAGAACTATCAACCGACGTCTGAACAACTTTTTTTGAAAAAATCCCTAAGCTGAGCGGTCAGAATTTCAGGAAAAATCTGACGTTCTGGAATTCTCTCAAAAATGCTTCCAAACTGTTGAAAACGATCCCCTGAAAGGTTTTTCAGTGGAAACAGATGGGTTTTTATCATCAGAAACAGAATTAGCCGCCAACGTCTGAAGAACTATTTTTGAAAAAATCCCTAAGCCGCGCGGTCAGAATTTCAGCAAAAATCTGACGTTCTGGAATTCTCTCAAAAATGCTTCCAAAGTGTTGCAAACGATCCCCTGAAAGCTTTTTCGGTGGAAACAGATGGGTCTTTATCATCAGAAACAGAACTAGCAACCGACGTCTGAACAACTTTTTTTGAAAAAATCCCTAAGCCGCGCGATCAGAATTTCAGCAAAAATCTGACGTTCTGGAATTCTCTCAAAAATGCATCCAAACTGTTGCAAACGATCCCCTGAAAGGTTTTTCGGTGGAAACAGATGGGTTTTTATCATCAGAAACAGAATTGGCCCTCGACGTCTGAACAACTATTTTTGAAAAAATCCGTAAGCCGCGCGGTCAGAATTTCAGCAAAAATCTGACGTTCTGGAATTCTCTCAAAAATGGTGCCAAACTGTTGCAAACGATCCCCTGAAAGCTTTTTCGGTGGAAACAGATGGGTCTTTATCATCAGAAACAGAATTAGCCGCCAATGTCTGAAGAACTATTTTTGAAAAAATCCCTAAGCCGCGCGGTCAGAATTTCAGGAAATATCTGACGCTCTGGAATTCTCTCAAAAATGCTTCCAAACTGTTGCAAACGATCCCCTGAAAGGTTTTTCGGTGGAAACAGATGGGTTTTTATCATCAGAAACAGAACTAGCAACCGACGTCTGAACAACTTTTTTTGAAAAAATCCCTAAGCCGCGCGGTCAGAATTTCAGCAAAAATCTGACGTTCTGGAATTCTCTCAAAAATGCATCCAAACTGTTGCAAACGATCCCCTGAAAGGTTTTTCGGTGGAAACAGATGGGTTTTTATCATCAGAAACAGAATTGGCCCTCGACGTCTGAACAACTATTTTTGAAAAAATCCCTAAGCCGCGCGGTCAGAATTTCAGCAAAAATCTGACGTTCTGGAATTCTCTCAAAAATGGTGCCAAACTGTTGCAAACGATCCCCTGAAAGCTTTTTCGGTGGAAACAGATGGGTCTTTATCATCAGAAACAGAATTAGCCGTCAACGTCTGAAGAACTATTTTTGAAAACATCCCTAAGCCGCGCGGTCAGAATTTCAGCAAAAATCTGACGTTCTGGAATTCTCTCAAAAATGCTTCCAAACTGTTGCAAACGATCCCCTGAAAGGTTTTTCGGTGGAAACAGATGGGTTTTTATCATCAGAAACAGAATTGGCCCTCGACGTCTGAAAAACTTTTTTTGAAAAAATCCCTAACCCGCGCGGTCAGAATTTCAGCAAAAATCTGACGTTCTGGAATTCTCTCAAAAATGGTGCCAAACTGTTGCAAACGATCCCCTGAAAGCTTTTCCGGTGGAAACAGATGGGTCTTTATCATCAGAAACAGAATTAGCCGCCAACGTCTGAAGAACTATTTTTGAAAAAATCCCTAAGCCGCGCGGTCAGAATTTCAGGAAAAATCTGACGTTCTGGAATTCTCTCAAAAATGCTTCCAAACTGTTGCAAACGATCCCCTGAAAGTTTTTTCGGTGGAAACAGATGGGTTTTTATCATCAGAAACAGAACTAGCAACCGACGTCTGAACAACTTTTTTTGAAAAAATCCCTAAGCCGCGCGGTCAGAATTTCAGCAAAAATCTGACGTTCTGGAATTCTCTCAAAAATGCATCCAAACTGTTGCAAACGATCCCCTGAAAGCTTTTTCGATGGAAACAGATGGGTTTTTATCATCAGAAACAGAATTAGCCGCCGACGTCTGAAGAACTATTTTTGAAAAAATCCCTAAGCCGCGCGGTCAGAATTCCAGCAAAAATCTGACGTTCTGGAATTCTCTCAAAAATGGTGCCAAACTGTTGCAAACGATCCCCTGAAAGCTTTTTCGGTGGAAACAGATGGGTTTTTATCATCAGAAACAGAATTAGCCGCCAACGTCTGAAGAACTATTTTTGAAAAAATCCCTAAGCCGCGCGGTCAGAATTTCAGCAAAAATCTGACGTTCTGGAATTCTCTCAAAAATGCTTCCAAACTGTTGCAAACAATCCCCTGAAAACTTTTTCGGTGGAAACAGATGGGTTTTTATCATCAGAAACAGAACTAGCAACCGGCGTCTGAACAACTTTTTTTGAAAAAATCCCTAAGCCGCGCGGTCAGAATTTCAGCAAAAATCTGACGTTCTGGAATTCTCTCAAAAATGGTGCCAAACTGTTGCAAACGATCCCCTGAAACCTTTTTCGGTGTAAACAGATGGGTCTTTATCATCAGAAACAGAATTAGCCGCCAACGTCTGAAGAACTATTTTTGAAAAAATCCCTAAGCCGCGCGGTCAGAATTTCAGGAAAAATCTGACGTTCTGGAATTCTCTCAAAAATGATTCCAAACTGTTGCAAACGATCCCCTGAAAGGTTTTTCGGTGGAAACAGATGGGTTTTTATCATCAGAAACAGAATTAGCAACCGAAGTCTGAAAAACTTTTTTTGAAAAAATCCCTAAGCCGCGCGGTCAGAATTTCAGCAAAAATCTGACGTTCTGGAATTCTCTCAAAAATGCTTCCAAAGTGTTGCAAACGATCCCCTGAAAGCTTTTTCGATGGAAACAGATGGGTTTTTATCATCAGAGGCAGAATTAGCCGCCGACGTCTGAAGAACTATTTTTGAAAAAATCCCTAAGCCGCGCGGTCAGAATTCCAGCAAAAATCTGACGTTCTGGAATTCTCTCAAAAATGGTGCCAAACTGTTGCAAACGATCCCCTGAAAGCTTTTTCGGTGGAAACAGATGGGTTTTTATCATCAGAAACAGAATTAGCCGCCAAAGTCTGAAGAACTATTTTTGAAAAAATCCCTAAGCCGCGCGGTCAGAATTTCAGCAAAAATCTGACGTTCTGGAATTCTCCCAAAAATGGTGCCAAACTGTTGCAAACGATCCCCTGAAAGCTTTTTCGGTGGAAACAGATGGCTCTTTATCATCAGAAACAGAATTAGCCGCCAACGTGTGAAGAACTATTTTTGAAAAAATCCCTAAGCCGCGCGGTCAGAATTTCAGCAAAAATCTGACGTTCTGGAATTCTCTCAAAAATGCTTCCAAACTGTTGCAAACGATCCCCTGAAAGGTTTTTCGGTTGAAACAGGTGGGTTTTTATCATCAGAAACAGAATTGGCCCTCGACGTCTGAAAAACTTTTTTTGAAAAAATCCCTAAGCCGCGCGGTCAGAATTTCAGCAAAAATCTGACGTTCTGGAATTCTCTCAAAAATGCTTCCAAACTGTTGCAAACAATCCCCTGAAAGCTTTTTCGGTGGAAACAGATGGGTTTTTATCATCAGAAACAGAACTAGCAACCGACGTCTGAACAACTTTTTTTGAAAAAATCCCTAAGCCGCGCGGTCAGAATTTCAGCAAAAATCTGACGTTCTGGAATTCTCTCAAAAATGGTGCCAAACTGTTGCAAACGATCCCCTGAAAGCTTTGTCGGTGGAAACAGATGGGTTTTTATCATCAGAAGCAGAATTAGCCGCCGACGTCTGAAGAACTATTTTTGAAAAAATCCCTAAGCCGCGCGGTCAGAATTTCAGGAAAAATCTGACGTTCTGGAATTCTCTCAAAAATGGTGCCAAACTGTTGCAAACGATCCCCTGAAAGCTTTTTCGGTGGAAACAGATGGGTTTTTATCATCAGAAACAGAATTAGCCGCCAAAGTCTGAAGAACTATTTTTGAAAAAATCCCTAAGCCGCGCGGTCAGAATTTCAGCAAAAATCTGACGTTCTGGAATTCTCCCAAAAATGGTGCCAAACTGTTGCAAACGATCCCCTGAAAGCTTTTTCGGTGGAAACAGATGGCTCTTTATCATCAGAAACAGAATTAGCCGCCAACGTGTGAAGAACTATTTTTGAAAAAATCCCTAAGCCGCGCGGTCAGAATTTCAGCAAAAATCTGACGTTCTGGAATTCTCTCAAAAATGCTTCCAAACTGTTGCAAACGATCCCCTGAAAGCTTTTTCGGTGGAAACAGATGGGTTTTTATCATCAGAAACAGAATTAGCCGCCGACGTCTGAAGAACTATTTTTGAAAAAATCCCTAAGCCGCGCGGTCAGAATTTCAGCAAAAATCTGACGTTCTGGAATTCTCTCAAAAATGGTGCCAAACTGTTGCAAACGATCCCTTGAAAGCTTTTTCGGTGGAAACAGATGGGTTTTTATCATCAGAAACAGAATTAGCCTCCAACGTCTGAAGAACTATTTTTGAAAAAATCCCTAAGCCGCGCGGTCAGAATTTCAGCAAAAATCTGACGTTCTGGAATTCTCTCAAAAATGGTGCCAAACTGTTGCAAACGATCCCCTGAAAGGTTTTTCGGAGGAAACAGAAGGGTTTTTATCATCAGAAACAGAATTGGCCCTCGACGTCTGAACAACTTTTTTTGAAAAAATCCCTAAGCCGCGCGGTCAGAATTTCAGCAAAAATCTGACGTTCTGGAATTCTCTCAAAAATGCATCCAAACTGTTGCAAACGATCCCCTGAAAGCTTTTTCGATGGAAACGGATGGGTTTTTATCATCAGAAACAGAATTAGCCGCCGACGACTGAAGAACTATTTTTGAAAAAATCCGTAAGCCGCGCGGTCAGAATTTCAGCAAAAATCTGACGTTCTGGAATTCTCTCAAAAATGGTGCCAAACTGTTGCAAACGATCCCCTGAAAGCTTTTTCGGTGGAAACAGATGGGTTTTTATCATCAGAAACAGAATTAGCCGCCAACGTCTGAAGAACTATTTTTGAAAAAATCCCTAAGCCGCGCGGTCAGAATTTCAGCAAAAATCTGACGTTCTGGAATTCTCTCAAAAATGCTTCCAAACTGTTGCAAACGATCCCCTGAAAGCTTTTTCGGTGGAAACAGATGGGTTTTTATCATCAGAAACAGAATTAGCCGCCAACGTCTGAAGAACTATTTTTGAAAAAATCCCTAAGCCGCGCGGTCAGAATTTCAGCAAAAATCTGACGTTCTGGAATTCTCTCAAAAATGCTTCCAAACTGTTGCAAACAATCCCCTGAAAGCTTTTTCGGTGGAAACAGATGGGTTTTTATCATCAGAAACAGAACTAGCAACCGACGTCTGAACAACTTTTTTTGAAAAAATCCCTAAGCCGCGCGGTCAGAATTTCAGCAAAAATCTGACGTTCTGGAATTCTCTCAAAAATGGTGCCAAACTGTTGCAAACGATCCCCTGAAAGCTTTGTCGGTGGAAACAGATGGGTTTTTATCATCAGAAACAGAATTAGCCGCCGACGTCTGAAGAACTATTTTTGAAAAAATCCCTAAGCCGCGCGGTCAGAATTTCAGCAAAAATCTGACGTTCTGGAATTCTCTCAAAAATGCTTCCAAACTGTTGCAAACGATACCCTGAAAGCTTTTTCGGTGGAAACAGATGGGTTTTTATCATCAGAAACAGAATTAGCTGCCAACGTCTGAAGAACTATTTTTGAAAAAATCCCTAAGCCGCGCGGTCAGAATTTCAGCAAAAATCTGACGTTCTGGAATTCTCTCAAAAATGCTTCCAAACTGTTGCAAACGATCCCCTGAAAGCTTTTTCGGTGGAAACAGATGGGTTTTTATCATCAGAAACAGAATTAGCCACCAACGTCTGAAGAACTATTTTTGAAAAAATCCCTAAGCCGCGCGGTCAGAATTTCTGCAAAAATCTGACTATCTGGAATTCTCTCAAAAATGCTTCCAAACTGTTGCAAACGATCCCCTGAAAGGTTTTTCGGTGGAAACAGATGGGTTTTTATCATCAGAAACAGAATTGGCCCTCAACGTCTGAACAACTTTTTTTGAAAAAATCCCTAAGCCGTGCGGTCAGAATTTCAGCAAAAATCTGACGTTCTGGAATTCTCTCAAAAATGGTGCCAAACTGTTGCAAACGATCCCCTGAAAGCTTTTTCGGTGGAAACAGATGGGTCTTTATCATCAGAAACAGAATTAGCCGCCAACGTCTGAAGAACTATTTTTAAAAAAATCCCTAAGCCGCGCGGTCAGAATTTCAGGAAAAATCTGACGTTCTGGAATTCTCTCAAAAATGATTCCAAACTGTTGCAAACGATCCCCTGAAAGCTTTTTCGATGGAAACAGATGGGTTTTTATCATCAGAAGCAGAATTAGCCGCCGACGTCTGAAGAACTATTTTTGAAAAAATCCCTAAGCCGCGCGGTCAGAATTCCAGCAAAAATCTGACGTTCTGGAATTCTCTCAAAAATGCTTCCAAACTGTTGCAAACGATCCCCTGAAAGCTTTTTCGGTGGAAACAGATGGGTTTTTATCATCAGAAACACAACTAGCAACCGACGTCTGAACAACTTTTTTTGAAAAAATCCCTAAGCCGCGCGGTCAGAATTTCAGCAAAAATCTGACGTTCTGGAATTCTCTCAAAAATGCTTCCAAAGTGTTGCAAACGATCCCCTGAAAGCTTTTTCGGTGGAAACAGATGGGTTTTTATCATCAGAAACAGAATTAGCCGCCGACGTCTGAAGAACTATTTTTGAAAAAATCCCTAAGCCGCGCGGTCAGAATTTCAGCAAAAATCTGACGTTCTGGAATTCTCTCAAAAATGCTTCCAAACTGTTGCAAACGATCCCCTGAAAGGTTTTTCGGTGGAAACAGATGGGTTTTTATCATCAGAAGCAGAATTGGCCCTCGACGTCTGAACAACTTTTTTTGAAAAAATCCCTAAGCCGCGCGGTCAGAATTTCAGCAAAAATCTGACGTTCTGGAATTCTCTCAAAAATGCTTCCAAAGTGTTGCAAACGATCCCCTGAAAGCTTTTTCGGTGGAAACAGATGGGTTTTTATCATCAGAAACAGAATTAGCCGCCGACGTCTGAAGAACTATTTTTGAAAAAATCCCTAAGCCGCGCGGTCAGAATTTCAGCAAAAATCTGACGTTCTGGAATTCTCTCAAAAATGGTGCCAAACTGTTGCAAACGATCCCCTGAAAGCTTTTTCGGTGGAAACAGATGGGTTTTTATCATCAGAAACAGAACTAGCAACTGACGTCTGAACAACTTTTTTTGAAAAAATCCCTAAGCCGCGCGGTCAGAATTTCAGCAAAAATCTGACGTTCTGGAATTCTCTCAAAAATGGTGCCAAACTGTTGCAAACGATCCCCTGAAAGCTTTTTCGGTGGAAACAGATGGGTTTTTATCATCAGAAACAGAATTAGCCGCCGACGTCTGAAGAACTATTTTTGAAAAAATCCCTAAGCCGCGCGGTCAGAATTTCAGCAAAAATCTGACGTTCTGGAATTCTCTCAAAAATGGTGCCAAACTGTTGCAAACGATCCCCTGAAAGCTTTTTCGGTGGAAACAGATGGGTTTTTATCATCAGAAACAGAACTAGCAACCGACGTCTGAACAACTTTTTTTGAAAAAATCCCTAAGCCGCGCGGTCAGAATTTCAGCAAAAATCTGACGTTCTGGAATTCTCTCAAAAATGGTGCCAAACTGTTGCAAACGATCCCCTGAAAGCTTTTTCGGTGGAAACAGATGGGTTTTTATCATCAGAAACAGAATTAGCCGCCGACGTCTGAAGAACTATTTTTGAAAAAATCCCTAACCCGCGCGGTCAGAATTTCAGCAAAAATCTGACGTTCTGGAATTCTCTCAAAAATGCTTCCAAAGTGTTGCAAACGATCCCCTGAAAGCTTTTTCGGTGGAAACAGATGGGTTTTTATCATCTGAAACCGAATTAGCCGCCAAAGTCTGAAGAACTATTTTTGAAAAAATCCGTAAGCCGCGCGGTCAGAATTTCAGCAAAAATCTGACGTTCTGGAATTCTCTCAAAAATGGTGCCAAACTGTTGCAAACGATCCCCTGAAAGCTTTTTCGGTGGAAACAGATGGGTCTTTATCATCAGAAACAGAATTAGCCGCCAACGTATGAAGAACTATTTTTGAAAACATCCGTAAGCCGCGCGGTCAGAATTTCAGCAAAAATCTGACGTTCTGGAATTCTCTCAAAAATGCTTCCAAACTGTTGCAAACGATCCCCTGAAAGCTTTTTCGGTGGAAACAGATGGGTTTTTATCATCAGAAACACAACTAGCAACCGACGTCTGAACAACTTTTTTTGAAAAAATCCCTAAGCCGCGCGGTCAGAATTTCAGCAAAAATCTGACGTTCTGGAATTCTCTCAAAAATGCTTCCAAAGTGTTGCAAACGATCCCCTGAAAGCTTTTTCGGTGGAAACAGATGGGTTTTTATCATCAGAAACAGAATTAGCCGCCGACGTCTGAAGAACTGTTTTTGAAAAAATCCCTAAGCCGCGCGGTCAGAATTTCAGCAAAAATCTGACGTTCTGGAATTCTCTCAAAAATGCTTCCAAACTGTTGCAAACGATCCCCTGAAAGGTTTTTCGGTGGAAACAGATGGGTTTTTATCATCAGAAGCAGAATTGGCCCTCGACGTCTGAACAACTTTTTTTGAAAAAATCCCTAAGCCGCGCGGTCAGAATTTCAGCAAAAATCTGACGTTCTGGAATTCTCTCAAAAATGCTTCCAAAGTGTTGCAAACGATCCCCTGAAAGCTTTTTCGGTGGAAACAGATGGGTTTTTATCATCAGAAACAGAATTAGCCGCCGACGTCTGAAGAACTATTTTTGAAAAAATCCCTAAGCCGCGCGGTCAGAATTTCAGCAAAAATCTGACGTTCTGGAATTCTCTCAAAAATGCTTCCAAACTGTTGCAAACGATCCCCTGAAAGGTTTTTCGGTGGAAACAGATGGGTTTTTATCATCAGAAGCAGAATTGGCCCTCGACGTCTGAACAACTTTTTTTGAAAAAATCCCTAAGCCGCGCGGTCAGAATTTCAGCAAAAATCTGACGTTCTGGAATTCTCTCAAAAATGCTTCCAAAGTGTTGCAAACGATCCCCTGAAAGCTTTTTCGGTGGAAACAGATGGGTTTTTATCATCAGAAACAGAATTAGCCGCCGACGTCTGAAGAACTATTTTTGAAAAAATCCCTAAGCCGCGCGGTCAGAATTTCAGCAAAAATCTGACGTTCTGGAATTCTCTCAAAAATGGTGCCAAACTGTTGCAAACGATCCCCTGAAAGCTTTTTCGGTGGAAACAGATGGGTTTTTATCATCAGAAACAGAACTAGCAACTGACGTCTGAACAACTTTTTTTGAAAAAATCCCTAAGCCGCGCGGTCAGAATTTCAGCAAAAATCTGACGTTCTGGAATTCTCTCAAAAATGGTGCCAAACTGTTGCAAACGATCCCCTGAAAGCTTTTTCGGTGGAAACAGATGGGTTTTTATCATCAGAAACAGAATTAGCCGCCGACGTCTGAAGAACTATTTTTGAAAAAATCCCTAACCCGCGCGGTCAGAATTTCAGCAAAAATCTGACGTTCTGGAATTCTCTCAAAAATGGTGCCAAACTGTTGCAAACGATCCCCTGAAAGCTTTTTCGGTGGAAACAGATGGGTTTTTATCATCTGAAACCGAATTAGCCGCCAAAGTCTGAAGAACTATTTTTGAAAAAATCCGTAAGCCGCGCGGTCAGAATTTCAGCAAAAATCTGACGTTCTGGAATTCTCTCAAAAATGGTGCCAAACTGTTGCAAACGATCCCCTGAAAGCTTTTTCGGTGGAAACAGATGGGTCTTTATCATCAGAAACAGAATTAGCCGCCAACGTATGAAGAACTATTTTTGAAAACATCCGTAAGCCGCGCGGTCAGAATTTCAGCAAAAATCTGACGTTCTGGAATTCTCTCAAAAATGCTTCCAAACTGTTGCAAACGATCCCCTGAAAGCTTTTTCGGTGGAAACAGATGGGTTTTTATCATCAGAAACACAACTAGCAACCGACGTCTGAACAACTTTTTTTGAAAAAATCCCTAAGCCGCGCGGTCAGAATTTCAGCAAAAATCTGACGTTCTGGAATTCTCTCAAAAATGCTTCCAAAGTGTTGCAAACGATCCCCTGAAAGCTTTTTCGGTGGAAACAGATGGGTTTTTATCATCAGAAACAGAATTAGCCGCCGACGTCTGAAGAACTATTTTTGAAAAAATCCCTAAGCCGCGCGGTCAGAATTTCAGCAAAAATCTGACGTTCTGGAATTCTCTCAAAAATGGTGCCAAACTGTTGCAAACGATCCCCTGAAAGCTTTTTCGGTGGAAACAGATGGGTTTTTATCATCAGAAACAGAATTAGCCGCCGACGTCTGAAGAACTATTTTTGAAAAAATCCCTAAGCCGCGCGGTCAGAATTTCAGCAAAAATCTGACGTTCTGGAATTCTCTCAAAAATGGTGCCAAACTGTTGCAAACGATCCCCTGAAAGCTTTTTCGGTGGAAACAGATGGGTTTTTATCATCAGAAACAGAACTAGCAACCGACGTCTGAACAACTTTTTTTGAAAAAATCCCTAAGCCGCGCGGTCAGAATTTCAGCAAAAATCTGACGTTCTGGAATTCTCTCAAAAATGGTGCCAAACTGTTGCAAACGATCCCCTGAAAGCTTTTTCGGTGGAAACAGATGGGTTTTTATCATCAGAAACAGAATTAGCCGCCGACGTCTGAAGAACTATTTTTGAAAAAATCCCTAACCCGCGCGGTCAGAATTTCAGCAAAAATCTGACGTTCTGGAATTCTCTCAAAAATGGTGCCAAACTGTTGCAAACGATCCCCTGAAAGCTTTTTCGGTGGAAACAGATGGGTTTTTATCATCTGAAACCGAATTAGCCGCCAAAGTCTGAAGAACTATTTTTGAAAAAATCCGTAAGCCGCGCGGTCAGAATTTCAGCAAAAATCTGACGTTCTGGAATTCTCTCAAAAATGGTGCCAAACTGTTGCAAACGATCCCCTGAAAGCTTTTTCGGTGGAAACAGATGGGTCTTTATCATCAGAAACAGAATTAGCCGCCAACGTATGAAGAACTATTTTTGAAAACATCCGTAAGCCGCGCGGTCAGAATTTCAGCAAAAATCTGACGTTCTGGAATTCTCTCAAAAATGCTTCCAAACTGTTGCAAACGATCCCCTGAAAGCTTTTTCGGTGGAAACAGATGGGTTTTTATCATCAGAAACACAACTAGCAACCGACGTCTGAACAACTTTTTTTGAAAAAATCCCTAAGCCGCGCGGTCAGAATTTCAGCAAAAATCTGACGTTCTGGAATTCTCTCAAAAATGCTTCCAAAGTGTTGCAAACGATCCCCTGAAAGCTTTTTCGGTGGAAACAGATGGGTTTTTATCATCAGAAACAGAATTAGCCGCCGACGTCTGAAGAACTATTTTTGAAAAAATCCCTAAGCCGCGCGGTCAGAATTTCAGCAAAAATCTGACGTTCTGGAATTCTCTCAAAAATGCTTCCAAACTGTTGCAAACGATCCCCTGAAAGGTTTTTCGGTGGAAACAGATGGGTTTTTATCATCAGAAGCAGAATTGGCCCTCGACGTCTGAACACCTTTTTTTGAAAAAATCCCTAAGCCGCGCGGTCAGAATTTCAGCAAAAATCTGACGTTCTGGAATTCTCTCAAAAATGCTTCCAAAGTGTTGCAAACGATCCCCTGAAAGCTTTTTCGGTGGAAACAGATGGGTTTTTATCATCAGAAACAGAACTAGCAACCGACGTCTGAACAACTTTTTTTGAAAAAATCCCTAAGCCGCGCGGTCAGAATTTCAGCAAAAATCTGACGTTCTGGAATTCTCTCAAAAATGGTGCCAAACTGTTGCAAACGATCCCCTGAAAGGTTTTTCGGTGGAAACAGATGGGTTTTTATCATCAGAAACAGAATTAGCCGCCGACGTCTGAAGAACTATTTTTGAAAAAATCCCTAACCCGCGCGGTCAGAATTTCAGCAAAAATCTGACGTTCTGGAATTCTCTCAAAAATGCTTCCAAACTGTTGCAAACAATCCCCTGAAAGCTTTTTCGGTGGAAACAGATGGGTTTTTATCATCTGAAACCGAATTAGCCGCCGACGTCTGAAGAACTATTTTTGAAAAAATCCCTAAGCCGCGCGGTCAGAATTTCAGCAAAAATCTGACGTTCTGGAATTCTCTCAAAAATGATGCCAAACTGTTGCAAACGATCCCCTGAAAGCTTTTTCGCTGGAAACAGATGGGTCTTTATCATCAGAAACAGAATTAGCCGCCAACGTCTGAAGAACTATTTTTGAGAACATCCCTAAGCCGCGCGGTCAGAATTTCAGGAAAAATCTGACGTTCTGGAATTCTCTCAAAAATGGTGCCAAACTGTTGCAAAAGATCCCCTGAAAGCTTTTTCGGTGGAAACAGATGGGTTTTTATCATCAGAAACAGAACTAGCAACCGACGTCTGAACAACTATTTTTGAAAAAATCCCTAAGCCGCGCGGTCAGAATTTCAGCAAAAATCTGACGTTCTGGAATTCTCTCAAAAATGCTTCCAAACTGTTGCAAACGATCCCCTGAAAGGTTTTTCGGTGGAAACAGATGGGTTTTTATCATCAGAAACAGAATTGGCCCTCGACATCTGAACAACTTTTTTTGAAAAAATCCCTAAGCCGCGCGGTCAGAATTTCAGCAAAAATCTGACGTTCTGGAATTCTCTCAAAAATGGTGCCAAACTGTTGCAAACGATCCCCTGAAAGCTTTTTCGGTGGAAACAGATGGGTCTTTATCATCAGAAACAGAATTAGCCGCCAACGTCTGAAGAACTATTTTTGAAAAAATCCCTAAGCCGCGCGGTCAGAATTTCAGGAAAAATCTGACGTTCTGGGATTCTCTCAAAAATGCTTCCAAACTGTTGCAAACGATCCCCTGAAAGGTTTTTCGGTGGAAACAGATGGGTTTTTATCATCAGAAACAGAACTAGCAACCGACGTCTGAACAACTTTTTTTGAAAAAATCCCTAAGCCGCGCGGTCAGAATTTCAGCAAAAATCTGACGTTCTGGAATTCTCTCAAAAATGGTGCCAAACTGTTGCAAACGATCCCCTGAAAGCTTTTTCGGTGGAAACAGATGGGTTTTTATCATCAGAAACAGAATTAGCCGCCGACGTCTGAAGAACTATTTTTGAAAAAATCCCTAAGCCGCGCGGTCAGAATTTCAGCAAGAATCTCACGTTCTGGAATTCTCTCAAAAATGGTGCCAAACTGTTGCAAACGATCCCCTGAAAGCTTTTTCGGTGGAAACAGATGGGTTTTTATCATCAGAAACAGAATAAGCCGCCAACGTCTGAAGAACTATTTTTGAAAAAATCCGTAAGCCGCGCGGTCAGAATTTCAGCAAAAATCTGACGTTCTGGAATTCTCTCAAAAATGGTGCCAAACTGTTGCAAACGATCCCCTGAAAGCTTTTTCGGTGGAAACAGATGGGTTTTTATCATCAGAAACAGAATTAGCCGCCGACGTCTGAAGAACTATTTTTGAAAAAATCCCTAAGCCGCGCGGTCAGAATTTCAGGAAAAATCTGACGTTCTGGAATTCTCTCAAAAATGGTGCCAAACTGTTGCAAACGATCCCCTGAAAGCTTTTTCGGTGGAAACAGATGGGTCTTTATCATCAGAAACAGAATTAGCCGCCAACGTATGAAGAACTATGTTTGAAAACATCCGTAAGCCGCGCGGTCAGAATTTCAGCAAAAATCTGACGTTCTGGAATTCTCTCAAAAATGCTTCCAAACTGTTGCAAACGATCCCCTGAAAGCTTTTTCGGTGGAAACAGATGGGTTTTTATCATCAGAAACACAACTAGCAACCGACGTCTGAACAACTTTTTTTGAAAAAATCCCTAAGCCGCGCGGTCAGAATTTCAGCAAAAATCTGACGTTCTGGAATTCTCTCAAAAATGCTTCCAAAGTGTTGCAAACGATCCCCTGAAAGCTTTTTCGGTGGAAACAGATGGGTTTTTATCATCAGAAACAGAATTAGCCGCCGACGTCTGAAGAACTTTTTTTGAAAAAATCCCTAAGCCGCGCGGTCAGAATTTCAGCAAAAATCTGACGTTCTGGAATTCTCTCAAAAATGCTTCCAAACTGTTGCAAACGATCCCCTGAAAGGTTTTTCGGTGGAAACAGATGGGTTTTTATCATCAGAAGCAGAATTGGCCCTCGACGTCTGAACAACTTTTTTTGAAAAAATCCCTAAGCCGCGCGGTCAGAATTTCAGCAAAAATCTGACGTTCTGGAATTCTCTCAAAAATGGTGCCAAACTGTTGCAAACGATCCCCTGAAAGCTTTTTCGGTGGAAACAGATGGGTTTTTATCATCAGAAACAGAATTAGCCGCCGACGTCTGAAGAACTATTTTTGAAAAAATCCCTAAGCCGCGCGGTCAGAATTTCAGCAAAAATCTGACGTTCTGGAATTCTCTCAAAAATGGTGCCAAACTGTTGCAAACGATCCCCTGAAAGCTTTTTCGGTGGAAACAGATGGGTTTTTATCATCAGAAACAGAACTAGCAACCGACGTCTGAACAACTATTTTTGAAAAAATCCCTAAGCCGCGCGGTCAGAATTTCAGCAAAAATCTGACGTTCTGGAATTCTCCCAAAAATGGTGCCAAACTGTTGCAAACGATCCCCTGAAAGCTTTTTCGGTGGAAACAGATGGATCTTTAGCATCAGAAACAGAATTAGCCGCCAACGTGTGAAGAACTATTTTTGAAAAAATCCCTAAGCCGCGCGGTCAGAATTTCAGCAAAAATCTGACGTTCTGGAATTCTCTCAAAAATGGTGCCAAACTGTTGCAAACGATCCCCTGAAAGCTTTTTCGGTGGAAACAGATGGGTTTTTATCATCAGAAACAGAATTAGCCGCCGACGTCTGAAGAACTATTTTTGAAAAAATCCCTAAGCCGCGCGGTCAGAATTTCAGCAAAAATCTGACGTTCTGGAATTCTCTCAAAAATGGTGCCAAACTGTTGCAAACGATCCCCTGAAAGCTTTTTCGGTGGAAACAGATGGGTTTTTATCATCAGAAACAGAATTAGCCGCCGACGTCTGAAGAACTATTTTTGAAAAAATCCCTAAGCCGCGCGGTCAGAATTTCAGCAAAAATCTGACGTTCTGGAATTCTCTCAAAAATGGTGCCAAACTGTTGCAAACGATCCCCTGAAAGCTTTTTCGGTGGAAACAGATGGGTCTTTATCATCAGAAACAGAATTAGCCGCCAACGTATGAAGAACTATTTTTGAAAACATCCGTAAGCCGCGCGGTCAGAATTTCAGCAAAAATCTGACGTTCTGGAATTCTCTCAAAAATGCTTCCAAACTGTTGCAAACGATCCCCTGAAAGCTTTTTCGGTGGAAACAGATGGGTTTTTATCATCAGAAACACAACTAGCAACCGACGTCTGAACAACTTTTTTTGAAAAAATCCCTAAGCCGCGCGGTCAGAATTTCAGCAAAAATCTGACGTTCTGGAATTCTCTCAAAAATGCTTCCAAAGTGTTGCAAACGATCCCCTGAAAGCTTTTTCGGTGGAAACAGATGGGTTTTTATCATCAGAAACAGAATTAGCCGCCGACGTCTGAAGAACTATTTTTGAAAAAATCCCTAAGCCGCGCGGTCAGAATTTCAGCAAAAATCTGACGTTCTGGAATTCTCTCAAAAATGCTTCCAAACTGTTGCAAACGATCCCCTGAAAGGTTTTTCGGTGGAAACAGATGGGTTTTTATCATCAGAAGCAGAATTGGCCCTCGACGTCTGAACAACTTTTTTTGAAAAAATCCCTAAGCCGCGCGGTCAGAATTTCAGCAAAAATCTGACGTTCTGGAATTCTCTCAAAAATGCTTCCAAAGTGTTGCAAACGATCCCCTGAAAGCTTTTTCGGTGGAAACAGATGGGTTTTTATCATCAGAAACAGAATTAGCCGCCGACGTCTGAAGAACTATTTTTGAAAAAATCCCTAAGCCGCGCGGTCAGAATTTCAGCAAAAATCTGACGTTCTGGAATTCTCTCAAAAATGGTGCCAAACTGTTGCAAACGATCCCCTGAAAGGTTTTTCGGTGGAAACAGATGGGTTTTTATCATCAGAAGCAGAATTGGCCCTCGACGTCTGAACAACTTTTTTTGAAAAAATCCCTAAGCCGCGCGGTCAGAATTTCAGCAAAAATCTGACGTTCTGGAATTCTCTCAAAAATGCTTCCAAAGTGTTGCAAACGATCCCCTGAAAGCTTTTTCGGTGGAAACAGATGGGTTTTTATCATCAGAAACAGAATTAGCCGCCGACGTCTGAAGAACTATTTTTGAAAAAATCCCTAAGCCGCGCGGTCAGAATTTCAGCAAAAATCTGACGTTCTGGAATTCTCTCAAAAATGGTGCCAAACTGTTGCAAACGATCCCCTGAAAGCTTTTTCGGTGGAAACAGATGGGTTTTTATCATCAGAAACAGAACTAGCAACTGACGTCTGAACAACTTTTTTTGAAAAAATCCCTAAGCCGCGCGGTCAGAATTTCAGCAAAAATCTGACGTTCTGGAATTCTCTCAAAAATGGTGCCAAACTGTTGCAAACGATCCCCTGAAAGCTTTTTCGGTGGAAACAGATGGGTTTTTATCATCAGAAACAGAATTAGCCGCCGACGTCTGAAGAACTATTTTTGAAAAAATCCCTAAGCCGCGCGGTCAGAAATTCAGCAAAAATCTGACGTTCTGGAATTCTCTCAAAAATGGTGCCAAACTGTTGCAAACGATCCCCTGAAAGCTTTTTCGGTGGAAACAGATGGGTTTTTATCATCAGAAACAGAACTAGCAACCGACGTCTGAACAACTTTTTTTGAAAAAATCCCTAAGCCGCGCGGTCAGAATTTCAGCAAAAATCTGACGTTCTGGAATTCTCTCAAAAATGGTGCCAAACTGTTGCAAACGATCCCCTGAAAGCTTTTTCGGTGGAAACAGATGGGTTTTTATCATCAGAAACAGAATTAGCCGCCGACGTCTGAAGAACTATTTTTGAAAAAATCCCTAACCCGCGCGGTCAGAATTTCAGCAAAAATCTGACGTTCTGGAATTCTCTCAAAAATGCTTCCAAAGTGTTGCAAACGATCCCCTGAAAGCTTTTTCGGTGGAAACAGATGGGTTTTTATCATCTGAAACCGAATTAGCCGCCGACGTCTGAAGAACTATTTTTGAAAAAATCCCTAAGCCGCGCGGTCAGAATTTCAGCAAAAATCTGACGTTCTGGAATTCTCTCAAAAATGATGCCAAACTGTTGCAAACGATCCCCTGAAAGCTTTTTCGCTGGAAACAGATGGGTCTTTATCATCAGAAACAGAATTAGCCACCAACGTCTGAAGAACTATTTTTGAAAACATCCCTAAGCCGCGCGGTCAGAATTTCAGGAAAAATCTGACGTTCTGGAATTCTCTCAAAAATGGTGCCAAACTGTTGCAAAAGATCCCCTGAAAGCTTTTTCGGTGGAAACAGATGGGTTTTTATCATCAGAAACAGAACTAGCAACTGACGTCTGAACAACTATTTTTGAAAAAATCCCTAAGCCGCGCGGTCAGATTTTCAGCAAAAATCTGACGTTCTGGAATTCTCTCAAAAATGCTTCCAAACTGTTGCAAACGATCCCCTGAAAGGTTTTTCGGTGGAAACAGATGGGTTTTTATCATCAGAAACAGAATTGGCCCTCGACATCTGAACAACTTTTTTTGAAAAAATCCCTAAGCCGCGCGGTCAGAATTTCAGCAAAAATCTGACGTTCTGGAATTCTCTCAAAAATGGTGCCAAACTGTTGCAAACGATCCCCTGAAAGCTTTTTCGGTGGAAACAGATGGGTCTTTATCATCAGAAACAGAATTAGCCGCCAACGTCTGAAGAACTATTTTTGAAAAAATCCCTAAGCCGCGCGGTCAGAATTTCAGGAAAAATCTGACGTTCTGGAATTCTCTCAAAAATGCTTCCAAACTGTTGCAAACGATCCCCTGAAAGGTTTTTCGGTGGAAACAGATGGGTTTTTATCATCAGAAACAGAACTAGCAACCGACGTCTGAACAACTTTTTTTGAAAAAATCCCTAAGCCGCGCGGTCAGAATTTCAGCAAAAATCTGACGTTCTGGAATTCTCTCAAAAATGGTGCCAAACTGTTGCAAACGATCCCCTGAAAGCTTTTTCGGTGGAAACAGATGGGTCTTTATCATCAGAAACAGAATTAGCCGCCAACGTCTGAAGAACTATTTTTGAAAAAATCCCTAAGCCGCGCGGTCAGAATTTCAGGAAAAATCTGACGTTCTGGGATTCTCTCAAAAATGCTTCCAAACTGTTGCAAACGATCCCCTGAAAGGTTTTTCGGTGGAAACAGATGGGTTTTTATCATCAGAAACAGAACTAGCAACCGACGTCTGAACAACTTTTTTTGAAAAAATCCCTAAGCCACGCGGTCAGAATTTCAGCAAAAATCTGACGTTCTGGAATTCTCTCAAAAATGGTGCCAAACTGTTGCAAACGATCCCCTGAAAGCTTTTTCGGTGGAAACAGATGGGTTTTTATCATCAGAAACAGAATTAGCCGCCGACGTCTGAAGAACTATTTTTGAAAAAATCCCTAAGCCGCGCGGTCAGAATTTCAGCAAGAATCTCACGTTCTGGAATTCTCTCAAAAATGGTGCCAAACTGTTGCAAACGATCCCCTGAAAGCTTTTTCGGTGGAAACAGATGGGTTTTTATCATCAGAAACAGAATTAGCCGCCAACGTATGAAGAACTATTTTTGAAAAAATCCGTAAGCCGCGCGGTCAGAATTTCAGCAAAAATCTGACGTTCTGGAATTCTCTCAAAAATGGTGCCAAACTGTTGCAAACGATCCCCTGAAAGCTTTTTCGGTGGAAACAGATGGGTTTTTATCATCAGAAACAGAATTAGCCGCCGACGTCTGAAGAACTTTTTTTGAAAAAATCCCTAAGCCGCGCGGTCAGAATTTCAGCAAAAATCTGACGTTCTGGAATTCTCTCAAAAATGGTGCCAAACTGTTGCAAACGATCCCCTGAAAGCTTTTTCGGTGGAAACAGATGGGTTTTTATCATCAGAAACAGAATTAGCCGCCGACGTCTGAAGAACTATTTTTGAAAAAATCCCTAAGCCGCGCGGTCAGAATTTCAGCAAAAATCTGACGTTCTGGAATTCTCTCAAAAATGGTGCCAAACTGTTGCAAACGATCCCCTGAAAGCTTTTTCGGTGGAAACAGATGGGTTTTTATCATCAGAAACAGAACTAGCAACCGACGTCTGAACAACTTTTTTTGAAAAAATCCCTAAGCCGCGCGGTCAGAATTTCAGCAAAAATCTGACGTTCTGGAATTCTCTCAAAAATGGTGCCAAACTGTTGCAAACGATCCCCTGAAAGCTTTTTCGGTGGAAACAGATGGGTTTTTATCATCAGAAACAGAATTAGCCGCCGACGTCTGAAGAACTATTTTTGAAAAAATCCCTAAGCCGCGCGGTCAGAATTTCAGCAAAAATCTGACGTTCTGGAATTCTCTCAAAAATGGTGCCAAACTGTTGCAAACGATCCCCTGAAAGCTTTTTCGGTGGAAACAGATGGGTTTTTATCATCAGAAACAGAACTAGCAACCGACGTCTGAACAACTTTTTTTGAAAAAATCCCTAAGCCGCGCGGTCAGAATTTCAGCAAAAATCTGACGTTCTGGAATTCTCTCAAAAATGGTGCCAAACTGTTGCAAACGATCCCCTGAAAGGTTTTTCGGTGGAAACAGATGGGTTTTTATCATCAGAAACAGAATTGGCCCTCGACATCTGAACAACTTTTTTTGAAAAAATCCCTAAGCCGCGCGGTCAGAATTTCAGCAAAAATCTGACGTTCTGGAATTCTCTCAAAAATGGTGCCAAACTGTTGCAAACGATCCCCTGAAAGCTTTTTCGGTGGAAACAGATGGGTCTTTATCATCAGAAACAGAATTAGCCGCCAACGTCTGAATAACTATTTTTGAAAAAATCCCTAAGCCGCGCGGTCAGAATTTCAGCAAAAATCTGACGTTCTGGAATTCTCTCAAAAATGCTTCCAAACTGTTGCAAACGATCCCCTGAAAGGTTTTTCGGTGGAAACAGATGGGTTTTTATCATCAGAAGCAGAATTGGCCCTCGACGTCTGAACAACTTTTTTTGAAAAAATCCCTAAGCCGCGCGGTCAGAATTTCAGCAAAAATCTGACGTTCTGGAATTCTCTCAAAAATGCTTCCAAAGTGTTGCAAACGATCCCCTGAAAGCTTTTTCGGTGGAAACAGATGGGTTTTTATCATCAGAAACAGAATTAGCCGCCGACGTCTGAAGAACTATTTTTGATAAAATCCCTAAGCCGTGCGGTCAGAATTTCAGCAAAAATCTGACGTTCTGGAATTCTCTCAAAAATGGTGCCAAACTGTTGCAAACGATCCCCTGAAAGCTTTTTCGGTGGAAACAGATGGGTTTTTATCATCAGAAACAGAACTAGCAACTGACGTCTGAACAACTTTTTTTGAAAAAATCCCTAAGCCGTGCGGTCAGAATTTCAGCAAAAATCTGACGTTCTGGAATTCTCTCAAAAATGGTGCCAAACTGTTGCAAACGATCCCCTGAAAGCTTTTTCGGTGGAAACAGATGGGTTTTTATCATCAGAAACAGAATTAGCCGCCGACGTCTGAAGAACTATTTTTGAAAAAATCCCTAAGCCGCGCGGTCAGAATTTCAGCAAAAATCTGACGTTCTGGAATTCTCTCAAAAATGGTGCCAAACTGTTGCAAACGATCCCCTGAAAGCTTTTTCGGTGGAAACAGATGGGTTTTTATCATCAGAAACAGAACTAGCAACCGACGTCTGAACAACTTTTTTTGAAAAAATCCCTAAGCCGCGCGGTCAGAATTTCAGCAAAAATCTGACGTTCTGGAATTCTCTCAAAAATGCTTCCAAACTGTTGCAAACGATCCCCTGAAAGCTTTTTCGGTGGAAACAGATGGGTCTTTATCATCAGAAACAGAATTAGCCGCCAACGTCTGAAGAACTATTTTTGAAAAAATCCCTAAGCCGCGCGGTCAGAATTTCAGGAAAAATCTGACGTTCTGGAATTCTCTCAAAAATGCTTCCAAACTGTTGCAAACGATCCCCTGAAAGCTTTTTCGGTGGAAACAGATGGGTTTTTATCATCAGAAACAGAACTAGCAACCGACGTCTGAACAACTTTTTTTGAAAAAATCCCTAAGTCGCGCGGTCAGAATTTCAGCAAAAATCTGACGTTCTGGAATTCTCTCAAAAATGGTGCTAAACTGTTGCAAACAATCCCCTGAAAGGTTTTTCGGTGGAAACAGATGGGGTTTTATCATCAGAAACAGTATTAGCCGCTGACGTCTGAACAACTTTTTTTGAAAAAATCCCTAAGCCGCGCGGTCAGAATTTCAGCAAAAATCTGACGTTCTGGAATTCTCTCAAAAATGCTTCCAAACTGTTGCAAACGATCCCCTGAAAGGTTTTTCGGTGGAAACAGATGGGTTTTTATCATCAGAAGCAGAATTGGCCCTCGACGTCTGAACAACTTTTTTTGAAAAAATCCCTAAGCCGCGCGGTCAGAATTTCAGCAAAAATCTGACGTTCTGGAATTCTCTCAAAAATGCTTCCAAAGTGTTGCAAACGATCCCCTGAAAGCTTTTTCGGTGGAAACAGATGGGTTTTTATCATCAGAAACAGAATTAGCCGCCGACGTCTGAAGAACTATTTTTGAAAAAATCCCTAAGCCGCGCGGTCAGAATTTCAGCAAAAATCTGACGTTCTGGAATTCTCTCAAAAATGGTGCCAAACTGTTGCAAACGATCCCCTGAAAGCTTTTTCGGTGGAAACAGATGGGTTTTTATCATCAGAAACAGAACTAGCAACTGACGTCTGAAGAACTTTTTTTGAAAAAATCCCTAAGCCGCGCGGTCAGAATTTCAGCAAAAATCTGACGTTCTGGAATTCTCTCAAAAATGGTGCCAAACTGTTGCAAACGATCCCCTGAAAGCTTTTTCGGTGGAAACAGATGGGTTTTTATCATCAGAAACAGAATTAGCCGCCGACGTCTGAAGAACTATTTTTGAAAAAATCCCTAAGCCGCGCGGTCAGAATTTCAGCAAAAATCTGACGTTCTGGAATTCTCTCAAAAATGGTGCCAAACTGTTGCAAACGATCCCCTGAAAGCTTTTTCGGTGGAAACAGATGGGTTTTTATCATCAGAAACAGAACTAGCAACCGACGTCTGAACAACTATTTTTGAAAAAATCCCTAAGCCGCGCGGTCAGAATTTCAGCAAAAATCTGACGTTCTGGAATTCTCCCAAAAATGGTGCCAAACTGTTGCAAACGATCCCCTGAAAGCTTTTTCGGTGGAAACAGATGGATCTTTAGCATCAGAAACAGAATTAGCCGCCAACGTGTGAAGAACTATTTTTGAAAAAATCCCTAAGCCGCGCGGTCAGAATTTCAGCAAAAATCTGACGTTCTGGAATTCTCTCAAAAATGCTTCCAAACTGTTGCAAACGATCCCCTGAAAGCTTTTTCGGTGGAAACAGATGGGTTTTTATCATCAGAAACAGAATTAGCCGCCGACGTCTGAAGAACTATTTTTGAAAAAATCCCTAAGCCGCGCGGTCAGAATTTCAGCAAAAATCTGACGTTCTGGAATTCTCTCAAAAATGCTTCCAAAGTGTTGCAAACGATCCCCTGAAAGCTTTTTCGGTGGAAACAGATGGGTTTTTATCATCAGAAACAGAATTAGCCGCCGACGTCTGAAGAACTATTTTTGAAAAAATCCCTAAGCCGCGCGGTCAGAATTTCAGCAAAAATCTGACGTTCTGGAATTCTCTCAAAAATGGTGCCAAACTCTTGCAAACGATCCCCTGAAAGCTTTTTCGGTGGAAACAGATGGGTCTTTATCATCAGTAACAGAATTAGCCGCCAACGTATGAAGAACTATTTTTGAAAACATCCGTAAGCCGCGCGGTCAGAATTTCAGCAAAAATCTGACGTTCTGGAATTCTCTCAAAAATGCTTCCAAACTGTTGCAAACGATCCCCTGAAAGCTTTTTCGGTGGAAACAGATGGGTTTTTATCATCAGAAACAGAACTAGCAACCGACGTCTGAACAACTTTTTTTGAAAAAATCCCTAAGTCGCGCGGTCAGAATTTCAGCAAAAATCTGACGTTCTGGAATTCTCTCAAAAATGGTGCTAAACTGTTGCAAACAATCCCCTGAAAGGTTTTTCGGTGGAAACAGATGGGGTTTTATCATCAGAAACAGTATTAGCCGCTGACGTCTGAACAACTTTTTTTGAAAAAATCCCTAAGCCGCGCGGTCAGAATTTCAGCAAAAATCTGACGTTCTGGAATTCTCTCAAAAATGCTTCCAAACTGTTGCAAACGATCCCCTGAAAGGTTTTTCGGTGGAAACAGATGGGTTTTTATCATCAGAAGCAGAATTGGCCCTCGACGTCTGAACAACTTTTTTTGAAAAAATCCCTAAGCCGCGCGGTCAGAATTTCAGCAAAAATCTGACGTTCTGGAATTCTCTCAAAAATGCTTCCAAAGTGTTGCAAACGATCCCCTGAAAGCTTTTTCGGTGGAAACAGATGGGTTTTTATCATCAGAAACAGAATTAGCCGCCGACGTCTGAAGAACTATTTTTGAAAAAATCCCTAAGCCGCGCGGTCAGAATTTCAGCAAAAATCTGACGTTCTGGAATTCTCTCAAAAATGGTGCCAAACTGTTGCAAACGATCCCCTGAAAGCTTTTTCGGTGGAAACAGATGGGTTTTTATCATCAGAAACAGAACTAGCAACTGACGTCTGAAGAACTTTTTTTGAAAAAATCCCTAAGCCGCGCGGTCAGAATTTCAGCAAAAATCTGACGTTCTGGAATTCTCTCAAAAATGGTGCCAAACTGTTGCAAACGATCCCCTGAAAGCTTTTTCGGTGGAAACAGATGGGTTTTTATCATCAGAAACAGAATTAGCCGCCGACGTCTGAAGAACTATTTTTGAAAAAATCCCTAAGCCGCGCGGTCAGAATTTCAGCAAAAATCTGACGTTCTGGAATTCTCTCAAAAATGGTGCCAAACTGTTGCAAACGATCCCCTGAAAGCTTTTTCGGTGGAAACAGATGGGTTTTTATCATCAGAAACAGAACTAGCAACCGACGTCTGAACAACTATTTTTGAAAAAATCCCTAAGCCGCGCGGTCAGAATTTCAGCAAAAATCTGACGTTCTGGAATTCTCCCAAAAATGGTGCCAAACTGTTGCAAACGATCCCCTGAAAGCTTTTTCGGTGGAAACAGATGGATCTTTAGCATCAGAAACAGAATTAGCCGCCAACGTGTGAAGAACTATTTTTGAAAAAATCCCTAAGCCGCGCGGTCAGAATTTCAGCAAAAATCTGACGTTCTGGAATTCTCTCAAAAATGCTTCCAAACTGTTGCAAACGATCCCCTGAAAGCTTTTTCGGTGGAAACAGATGGGTTTTTATCATCAGAAACAGAATTAGCCGCCGACGTCTGAAGAACTATTTTTGAAAAAATCCCTAAGCCGCGCGGTCAGAATTTCAGCAAAAATCTGACGTTCTGGAATTCTCTCAAAAATGCTTCCAAAGTGTTGCAAACGATCCCCTGAAAGCTTTTTCGGTGGAAACAGATGGGTTTTTATCATCAGAAACAGAATTAGCCGCCGACGTCTGAAGAACTATTTTTGAAAAAATCCCTAAGCCGCGCGGTCAGAATTTCAGCAAAAATCTGACGTTCTGGAATTCTCTCAAAAATGGTGCCAAACTGTTGCAAACGATCCCCTGAAAGCTTTTTCGGTGGAAACAGATGGGTCTTTATCATCAGTAACAGAATTAGCCGCCAACGTATGAAGAACTATTTTTGAAAACATCCGTAAGCCGCGCGGTCAGAATTTCAGCAAAAATCTGACGTTCTGGAATTCTCTCAAAAATGCTTCCAAACTGTTGCAAACGATCCCCTGAAAGCTTTTTCGGTGGAAACAGATGGGTTTTTATCATCAGAAACACAACTAGCAACCGACGTCTGAACAACTTTTTTTGAAAAAATCCCTAAGCCGCGCGGTCAGAATTTCAGCAAAAATCTGACGTTCTGGAATTCTCTCAAAAATGCTTCCAAAGTGTTGCAAACGATCCCCTGAAAGCTTTTTCGGTGGAAACAGATGGGTTTTTATCATCAGAAACAGAATTAGCCGCCGACGTCTGAAGAACTATTTTTGAAAAAATCCCTAAGCCGCGCGGTCAGAATTTCAGCAAAAATCTGACGTTCTGGAATTCTCTCAAAAATGCTTCCAAACTGTTGCAAACGATCCCCTGAAAGCTTTTTCGGTGGAAACAGATGGGTTTTTATCATCAGAAACAGAATTAGCCGCCGACGTCTGAAGAACTATTTCTGAAAAAATCCCTAAGCCGCGCGGTCAGCATTTCAGCAAAAATCTGACGTTCTGGAATTCTCTCAAAAATGGTGCCAAACTGTTGCAAACGATCCCCTGAAAGCTTTTTCGGTGGAAACAGATGGGTTTTTATCATCAGAAACAGAACTAGCAACTGACGTCTGAACAACTTTTTTTGAAAAAATCCCTAAGCCGCGCGGTCAGAATTTCAGCAAAAATCTGACGTTCTGGAATTCTCTCAAAAATGGTGCCAAACTGTTGCAAACGATCCCCTGAAAGCTTTTTCGGTGGAAACAGATGGGTTTTTATCATCAGAAACAGAACTAGCAACCGACGTCTGAACAACTTTTTTTGAAAAAATCCCTAAGCCGCGCGGTCAGAATTTCAGCAAAAATCTGACGTTCTGGAATTCTCTCAAAAATGGTGCCAAACTGTTGCAAACGATCCCCTGAAAGCTTTTTCGGTGGAAACAGATGGGTTTTTATCATCAGAAACAGAATTAGCCGCCGACGTCTGAAGAACTATTTTTGAAAAAATCCCTAACCCGCGCGGTCAGAATTTCAGCAAAAATCTGACGTTCTGGAATTCTCTCAAAAATGCTTCCAAAGTGTTGCAAACGATCCCCTGAAAGCTTTTTCGGTGGAAACAGATGGGTTTTTATCATCTGAAACCGAATTAGCCGCCGACGTCTGAAGAACTATTTTTGAAAAAATCCCTAAGCCGCGCGGTCAGAATTTCAGCAAAAATCTGACGTTCTGGAATTCTCTCAAAAATGATGCCAAACTGTTGCAAACGATCCCCTGAAAGCTTTTTCGCTGGAAACAGATGGGTCTTTATCATCAGAAACAGAATTAGCCGCCAACGTCTGAAGAACTATTTTTGAAAACATCCCTAAGCCGCGCGGTCAGAATTTCAGGAAAAATCTGACGTTCTGGAATTCTCTCAAAAATGGTGCCAAACTGTTGCAAAAGATCCCCTGAAAGCTTTTTCGGTGGAAACAGATGGGTTTTTATCATCAGAAACAGAACTAGCAACCGACGTCTGAACAACTATTTTTGAAAAAATCCCTAAGCCGCGCGGTCAGATTTTCAGCAAAAATCTGACGTTCTGGAATTCTCTCAAAAATGCTTCCAAACTGTTGCAAACGATCCCCTGAAAGGTTTTTCGGTGGAAACAGATGGGTTTTTATCATCAGAAACAGAATTGGCCCTCGACATCTGAACAACTTTTTTTGAAAAAATCCCTAAGCCGCGCGGTCAGAATTTCAGCAAAAATCTGACGTTCTGGAATTCTCTCAAAAATGGTGCCAAACTGTTGCAAACGATCCCCTGAAAGCTTTTTCGGTGGAAACAGATGGGTCTTTATCATCAGAAACAGAATTAGCCGCCAACGTCTGAAGAACTATTTTTGAAAAAATCCCTAAGCCGCGCGGTCAGAATTTCAGGAAAAATCTGACGTTCTGGAATTCTCTCAAAAATGCTTCCAAACTGTTGCAAACGATCCCCTGAAAGGTTTTTCGGTGGAAACAGATGGGTTTTTATCATCAGAAACAGAACTAGCAACCGACGTCTGAACAACTTTTTTTGAAAAAATCCCTAAGCCGCGCGGTCAGAATTTCAGCAAAAATCTGACGTTCTGGAATTCTCTCAAAAATGGTGCCAAACTGTTGCAAACGATCCCCTGAAAGCTTTTTCGGTGGAAACAGATGGGTCTTTATCATCAGAAACAGAATTAGCCGCCAACGTCTGAAGAACTATTTTTGAAAAAATCCCTAAGCCGCGCGGTCAGAATTTCAGGAAAAATCTGACGTTCTGGGATTCTCTCAAAAATGCTTCCAAACTGTTGCAAACGATCCCCTGAAAGGTTTTTCGGTGGAAACAGATGGGTTTTTATCATCAGAAACAGAACTAGCAACCGACGTCTGAACAACTTTTTTTGAAAAAATCCCTAAGCCGCGCGGTCAGAATTTCAGCAAAAATCTGACGTTCTGGAATTCTCTCAAAAATGGTGCCAAACTGTTGCAAACGATCCCCTGAAAGCTTTTTCGGTGGAAACAGATGGGTTTTTATCATCAGAAACAGAATTAACCGCCGACGTCTGAAGAACTATTTTTGAAAAAATCCCTAAGCCGCGCGGTCAGAATTTCAGCAAGAATCTCACGTTCTGGAATTCTCTCAAAAATGGTGCCAAACTGTTGCAAACGATCCCCTGAAAGCTTTTTCGGTGGAAACAGATGGGTTTTTATCATCAGAAACAGAATAAGCCGCCAACGTCTGAAGAACTATTTTTGAAAAAATCCGTAAGCCGCGCGGTCAGAATTTCAGCAAAAATCTGACGTTCTGGAATTCTCTCAAAAATGGTGCCAAACTGTTGCAAACGATCCCCTGAAAGCTTTTTCGGTGGAAACAGATGGGTTTTTATCATCAGAAACAGAATTAGCCGCCGACGTCTGAAGAACTATTTTTGAAAAAATCCCTAAGCCGCGCGGTCAGAATTTCAGCAAAAATCTGACGTTCTGGAATTCTCTCAAAAATGGTGCCAAACTGTTGCAAACGATCCCCTGAAAGCTTTTTCGGTGGAAACAGATGGGTCTTTATCATCAGAAACAGAATTAGCCGCCAACGTATGAAGAACTATTTTTGAAAACATCCGTAAGCCGCGCGGTCAGAATTTCAGCAAAAATCTGACGTTCTGGAATTCTCTCAAAAATGCTTCCAAACTGTTGCAAACGATCCCCTGAAAGCTTTTTCGGTGGAAACAGATGGGTTTTTATCATCAGAAACACAACTAGCAACCGACGTCTGAACAACTTTTTTTGAAAAAATCCCTAAGCCGCGCGGTCAGAATTTCAGCAAAAATCTGACGTTCTGGAATTCTCTCAAAAATGGTGCCAAACTGTTGCAAACGATCCCCTGAAAGCTTTTTCGGTGGAAACAGATGGGTTTTTATCATCAGAAACAGAATTAGCCGCCGACGTCTGAAGAACTATTTTTAAAAAAATCCCTAAGCCGCGCGGTCAGAATTTCAGCAAAAATCTGACGTTCTGGAATTCTCTCAAAAATGCTTCCAAACTGTTTCAAACGATCCCCTGAAAGGTTTTTCGGTGGAAACAGATGGGTTTTTATCATCAGAAGCAGAATTGGCCCTCGACGTCTGAACAACTTTTTTTGAAAAAATCCCTAAGCCGCGCGGTCAGAATTTCAGCAAAAATCTGACGTTCTGGAATTCTCTCAAAAATGCTTCCAAAGTGTTGCAAACGATCCCCTGAAAGCTTTTTCGGTGGAAACAGATGGGTTTTTATCATCAGAAACAGAATTAGCCGCCGACGTCTGAAGAACTATTTTTGAAAAAATCCCTAAGCCGCGCGGTCAGAATTTCAGCAAAAATCTGACGTTCTGGAATTCTCTCAAAAATGGTGCCAAACTGTTGCAAACGATCCCCTGAAAGCTTTTTCGGTGGAAACAGATGGGTTTTTATCATCAGAAACAGAACTAGCAACCGACGTCTGAACAACTTTTTTTGAAAAAATCCCTAAGCCGCGCGGTCAGAATTTCAGCAAAAATCTGACGTTCTGGAATTCTCTCAAAAATGGTGCCAAACTGTTGCAAACGATCCCCTGAAAGCTTTTTCGGTGGAAACAGATGGGTTTTTATCATCAGAAACAGAATTAGCCGCCGACGTCTGAAGAACTATTTTTGAAAAAATCCCTAAGCCGCGCGGTCAGAATTTCAGCAAAAATCTGACGTTCTGGAATTCTCTCAAAAATGGTGCCAAACTGTTGCAAACGATCCCCTGAAAGCTTTTTCGGTGGAAACAGATGGGTTTTTATCATCAGAAGCAGAATTGGCCCTCGACGTCTGAACAACTTTTTTTGAAAAAATCCCTAAGCCGCGCGGTCAGAATTTCAGCAAAAATCTGACGTTCTGGAATTCTCTCAAAAATGCTTCCAAAGTGTTGCAAATGATCCCCTGAAAGCTTTTTCGGTGGAAACAGATGGGTTTTTATCATCAGAAACAGAATTAGCCGCCGACGTCTGAAGAACTATTTTTGAAAAAATCCCTAAGCCGTGCGGTCAGAATTTCAGCAAAAATCTGACGTTCTGGAATTCTCTCAAAAATGCTTCCAAACTGTTGCAAACGATCCCCTGAAAGCTTTTTCGGTGGAAACAGATGGGTTTTTATCATCAGAAACAGAACTAGCAACTGACGTCTGAACAACTTTTTTTGAAAAAATCCCTAAGCCGCGCGGTCAGAATTTCAGCAAAAATCTGACGTTCTGGAATTCTCTCAAAAATGGTGCCAAACTGTTGCAAACGATCCCCTGAAAGCTTTTTCGGTGGAAACAGATGGGTTTTTATCATCAGAAACAGAATTAGCCGCCGACGTCTGAAGAACTATTTTTGAAAAAATCCCTAAGCCGCGCGGTCAGAATTTCAGCAAAAATCTGACGTTCTGGAATTCTCTCAAAAATGGTGCCAAACTGTTGCAAACGATCCCCTGAAAGCTTTTTCGGTGGAAACAGATGGGTTTTTATCATCAGAAACAGAACTAGCAACCGACGTCTGAACAACTTTTTTTGAAAAAATCCCTAAGCCGCGCGGTCAGAATTTCAGCAAAAATCTGACGTTCTGGAATTCTCTCAAAAATGGTGCCAAACTGTTGCAAACGATCCCCTGAAAGCTTTTTCGGTGGAAACAGATGGGTTTTTATCATCAGAAACAGAATTAGCCGCCGACGTCTGAAGAACTATTTTTGAAAAAATCCCTAACCCGCGCGGTCAGAATTTCAGCAAAAATCTGACGTTCTGGAATTCTCTCAAAAATGCTTCCAAAGTGTTGCAAACGATCCCCTGAAAGCTTTTTCGGTGGAAACAGATGGGTTTTTATCATCTGAAACCGAATTAGCCGCCGACGTCTGAAGAACTATTTTTGAAAAAATCCCTAAGCCGCGCGGTCAGAATTTCAGCAAAAATCTGACGTTCTGGAATTCTCTCAAAAATGATGCCAAACTGTTGCAAACGATCCCCTGAAAGCTTTTTCGCTGGAAACAGATGGGTCTTTATCATCAGAAACAGAATTAGCCGCCAACGTCTGAAGAACTATTTTTGAAAACATCCCTAAGCCGCGCGGTCAGAATTTCAGGAAAAATCTGACGTTCTGGAATTCTCTCAAAAATGGTGCCAAACTGTTGCAAAAGATCCCCTGAAAGCTTTTTCGGTGGAAACAGATGGGTTTTTATCATCAGAAACAGAACTAGCAACCGACGTCTGAACAACTATTTTTGAAAAAATCCCTAAGCCGCGCGGTCAGAATTTCAGCAAAAATCTGACGTTCTGGAATTCTCTCAAAAATGCTTCCAAACTGTTGCAAACGATCCCCTGAAAGGTTTTTCGGTGGAAACAGATGGGTTTTTATCATCAGAAACAGAATTAACCGCCGACGTCTGAAGAACTATTTTTGAAAAAATCCCTAAGCCGCGCGGTCAGAATTTCAGCAAGAATCTCACGTTCTGGAATTCTCTCAAAAATGGTGCCAAACTGTTGCAAACGATCCCCTGAAAGCTTTTTCGGTGGAAACAGATGGGTTTTTATCATCAGAAACAGAATAAGCCGCCAACGTCTGAAGAACTATTTTTGAAAAAATCCGTAAGCCGCGCGGTCAGAATTTCAGCAAAAATCTGACGTTCTGGAATTCTCTCAAAAATGGTGCCAAACTGTTGCAAACGATCCCCTGAAAGCTTTTTCGGTGGAAACAGATGGGTTTTTATCATCAGAAACAGAATTAGCCGCCGACGTCTGAAGAACTATTTTTGAAAAAATCCCTAAGCCGCGCGGTCAGAATTTCAGCAAAAATCTGACGTTCTGGAATTCTCTCAAAAATGGTGCCAAACTGTTGCAAACGATCCCCTGAAAGCTTTTTTGGTGGAAACAGATGGGTCTTTATCATCAGAAACAGAATTAGCCGCCAACGTATGAAGAACTATTTTTGAAAACATCCGTAAGCCGCGCGGTCAGAATTTCAGCAAAAATCTGACGTTCTGGAATTCTCTCAAAAATGCTTCCAAACTGTTGCAAACGATCCCCTGAAAGCTTTTTCGGTGGAAACAGATGGGTTTTTATCATCAGAAACACAACTAGCAACCGACGTCTGAACAACTTTTTTTGAAAAAATCCCTAAGCCGCGCGGTCAGAATTTCAGCAAAAATCTGACGTTCTGGAATTCTCTCAAAAATGGTGCCAAACTGTTGCAAACGATCCCCTGAAAGCTTTTTCGGTGGAAACAGATGGGTTTTTATCATCAGAAACAGAATTAGCCGCCGACGTCTGAAGAACTATTTTTAAAAAAATCCCTAAGCCGCGCGGTCAGAATTTCAGCAAAAATCTGACGTTCTGGAATTCTCTCAAAAATGCTTCCAAACTGTTGCAAACGATCCCCTGAAAGGTTTTTCGGTGGAAACAGATGGGTTTTTATCATCAGAAGCAGAATTGGCCCTCGACGTCTGAACAACTTTTTTTGAAAAAATCCCTAAGCCGCGCGGTCAGAATTTCAGCAAAAATCTGACGTTCTGGAATTCTCTCAAAAATGCTTCCAAAGTGTTGCAAACGATCCCCTGAAAGCTTTTTCGGTGGAAACAGATGGGTTTTTATCATCAGAAACAGAATTAGCCGCCGACGTCTGAAGAACTATTTTTGAAAAAATCCCTAAGCCGCGCGGTCAGAATTTCAGCAAAAATCTGACGTTCTGGAATTCTCTCAAAAATGGTGCCAAACTGTTGCAAACGATCCCCTGAAAGCTTTTTCGGTGGAAACAGATGGGTTTTTATCATCAGAAACAGAACTAGCAACCGACGTCTGAACAACTTTTTTTGAAAAAATCCCTAAGCCGCGCGGTCAGAATTTCAGCAAAAATCTGACGTTCTGGAATTCTCTCAAAAATGGTGCCAAACTGTTGCAAACGATCCCCTGAAAGCTTTTTCGGTGGAAACAGATGGGTTTTTATCATCAGAAACAGAATTAGCCGCCGACGTCTGAAGAACTATTTTTGAAAAAATCCCTAAGCCGCGCGGTCAGAATTTCAGCAAAAATCTGACGTTCTGGAATTCTCTCAAAAATGGTGCCAAACTGTTGCAAACGATCCCCTGAAAGCTTTTTCGGTGGAAACAGATGGGTTTTTATCATCAGAAGCAGAATTGGCCCTCGACGTCTGAACAACTTTTTTTGAAAAAATCCCTAAGCCGCGCGGTCAGAATTTCAGCAAAAATCTGACGTTCTGGAATTCTCTCAAAAATGCTTCCAAAGTGTTGCAAACGATCCCCTGAAAGCTTTTTCGGTGGAAACAGATGGGTTTTTATCATCAGAAACAGAATTAGCCGCCGACGTCTGAAGAACTATTTTTGAAAAAATCCCTAAGCCGCGCGGTCAGAATTTCAGCAAAAATCTGACGTTCTGGAATTCTCTCAAAAATGCTTCCAAACTGTTGCAAACGATCCCCTGAAAGCTTTTTCGGTGGAAACAGATGGGTTTTTATCATCAGAAACAGAACTAGCAACTGACGTCTGAACAACTTTTTTTGAAAAAATCCCTAAGCCGCGCGGTCAGAATTTCAGCAAAAATCTGACGTTCTGGAATTCTCTCAAAAATGGTGCCAAACTGTTGCAAACGATCCCCTGAAAGCTTTTTCGGTGGAAACAGATGGGTTTTTATCATCAGAAACAGAATTAGCCGCCGACGTCTGAAGAACTATTTTTGAAAAAATCCCTAAGCCGCGCGGTCAGAATTTCAGCAAAAATCTGACGTTCTGGAATTCTCTCAAAAATGGTGCCAAACTGTTGCAAACGATCCCCTGAAAGCTTTTTCGGTGGAAACAGATGGGTTTTTATCATCAGAAACAGAACTAGCAACCGACGTCTGAACAACTTTTTTGAAAAAATCCCTAAGCCGCGCGGTCAGAATTTCAGCAAAAATCTGACGTTCTGGAATTCTCTCAAAAATGGTGCCAAACTGTTGCAAACGATCCCCTGAAAGCTTTTTCGGTGGAAACAGATGGGTTTTTATCATCAGAAACAGAATTAGCCGCCGACGTCTGAAGAACTATTTTTGAAAAAATCCCTAACCCGCGCGGTCAGAATTTCAGCAAAAATCTGACGTTCTGGAATTCTCTCAAAAATGCTTCCAAAGTGTTGCAAACGATCCCCTGAAAGCTTTTTCGGTGGAAACAGATGGGTTTTTATCATCTGAAACCGAATTAGCCGCCGACGTCTGAAGAACTATTTTTGAAAAAATCCCTAAGCCGCGCGGTCAGAATTTCAGCAAAAATCTGACGTTCTGGAATTCTCTCAAAAATGATGCCAAACTGTTGCAAACGATCCCCTGAAAGCTTTTTCGCTGGAAACAGATGGGTCTTTATCATCAGAAACAGAATTAGCCGCCAACGTCTGAAGAACTATTTTTGAAAACATCCCTAAGCCGCGCGGTCAGAATTTCAGGAAAAATCTGACGTTCTGGAATTCTCTCAAAAATGGTGCCAAACTGTTGCAAAAGATCCCCTGAAAGCTTTTTCGGTGGAAACAGATGGGTTTTTATCATCAGAAACAGAACTAGCAACCGACGTCTGAACAACTTTTTTTGAAAAAATCCCTAAGCCGCGCGGTCAGAATTTCAGCAAAAATCTGACGTTCTGGAATTCTCTCAAAAATGCTTCCAAACTGTTGCAAACGATCCCCTGAAAGGTTTTTCGGTGGAAACAGATGGGTTTTTATCATCAGAAACAGAATTAACCGCCGACGTCTGAAGAACTATTTTTGAAAAAATCCCTAAGCCGCGCGGTCAGAATTTCAGCAAGAATCTCACGTTCTGGAATTCTCTCAAAAATGGTGCCAAACTGTTGCAAACGATCCCCTGAAAGCTTTTTCGGTGGAAACAGATGGGTTTTTATCATCAGAAACAGAATAAGCCGCCAACGTCTGAAGAACTATTTTTGAAAAAATCCGTAAGCCGCGCGGTCAGAATTTCAGCAAAAATCTGACGTTCTGGAATTCTCTCAAAAATGGTGCCAAACTGTTGCAAACGATCCCCTGAAAGCTTTTTCGGTGGAAACAGATGGGTTTTTATCATCAGAAACAGAATTAGCCGCCGACGTCTGAACAACTTTTTTTGAAAAAATCCCTAAGCCGCGCGGTCAGAATTTCAGCAAAAATCTGACGTTCTGGAATTCTCTCAAAAATGGTGCCAAACTGTTGCAAACGATCCCCTGAAAGCTTTTTCGGTGGAAACAGATGGGTTTTTATCATCAGAAACAGAATTAGCCGCCGACGTCTGAAGAACTATTTTTAAAAAAATCCCTAAGCCGCGCGGTCAGAATTTCAGCAAAAATCTGACGTTCTGGAATTCTCTCAAAAATGCTTCCAAACTGTTGCAAACGATCCCCTGAAAGGTTTTTCGGTGGAAACAGATGGGTTTTTATCATCAGAAGCAGAATTGGCCCTCGACGTCTGAACAACTTTTTTTGAAAAAATCCCTAAGCCGCGCGGTCAGAATTTCAGCAAAAATCTGACGTTCTGGAATTCTCTCAAAAATGCTTCCAAAGTGTTGCAAACGATCCCCTGAAAGCTTTTTCGGTGGAAACAGATGGGTTTTTATCATCAGAAACAGAATTAGCCGCCGACGTCTGAAGAACTATTTTTGAAAAAATCCCTAAGCCGCGCGGTCAGAATTTCAGCAAAAATCTGACGTTCTGGAATTCTCTCAAAAATGGTGCCAAACTGTTGCAAACGATCCCCTGAAAGCTTTTTCGGTGGAAACAGATGGGTTTTTATCATCAGAAACAGAACTAGCAACCGACGTCTGAACAACTTTTTTTGAAAAAATCCCTAAGCCGCGCGGTCAGAATTTCAGCAAAAATCTGACGTTCTGGAATTCTCTCAAAAATGGTGCCAAACTGTTGCAAACGATCCCCTGAAAGCTTTTTCGGTGGAAACAGATGGGTTTTTATCATCAGAAACAGAATTAGCCGCCAACGTCTGAAGAACTGTTTTTGAAAAAATCCCTAAGCCGCGCGGTCAGAATTTCAGCAAAAATCTGACGTTCTGGAATTCTCTCAAAAATGGTGCCAAACTGTTGCAAACGATCCCCTGAAAGCTTTTTCGGTGGAAACAGATGGGTTTTTATCATCAGAAGCAGAATTGGCCCTCGACGTCTGAACAACTTTTTTTGAAAAAATCCCTAAGCCGCGCGGTCAGAATTTCAGCAAAAATCTGACGTTCTGGAATTCTCTCAAAAATGCTTCCAAAGTGTTGCAAACGGTCCCCTGAAAGCTTTTTCGGTGGAAACAGATGGGTTTTTATCATCAGAAACAGAATTAGCCGCCGACGTCTGAAGAACTATTTTTGAAAAAATCCCTAAGCCGTGCGGTCAGAATTTCAGCAAAAATCTGACGTTCTGGAATTCTCTCAAAAATGGTGCCAAACTGTTGCAAACGATCCCCTGAAAGCTTTTTCGGTGGAAACAGATGGGTTTTTATCATCAGAAACAGAACTAGCAACTGACGTCTGAACAACTTTTTTTGAAAAAATCCCTAAGCCGCGCGGTCAGAATTTCAGCAAAAATCTGACGTTCTGGAATTCTCTCAAAAATGGTGCCAAACTGTTGCAAACGATCCCCTGAAAGCTTTTTCGGTGGAAACAGATGGGTTTTTATCATCAGAAACAGAATTAGCCGCCGACGTCTGAAGAACTATTTTTGAAAAAATCCCTAAGCCGCGCGGTCAGAATTTCAGCAAAAATCTGACGTTCTGGAATTCTCTCAAAAATGGTGCCAAACTGTTGCAAACGATCCCCTGAAAGCTTTTTCGGTGGAAACAGATGGGTTTTTATCATCAGAAACAGAACTAGCAACCGACGTCTGAACAACTTTTTTTGAAAAAATCCCTAAGCCGCGCGGTCAGAATTTCAGCAAAAATCTGACGTTCTGGAATTCTCTCAAAAATGGTGCCAAACTGTTGCAAACGATCCCCTGAAAGCTTTTTCGGTGGAAACAGATGGGTTTTTATCATCAGAAACAGAATTAGCCGCCGACGTCTGAAGAACTATTTTTGAAAAAATCCCTAACCCGCGCGGTCAGAATTTCAGCAAAAATCTGACGTTCTGGAATTCTCTCAAAAATGCTTCCAAAGTGTTGCAAACGATCCCCTGAAAGCTTTTTCGGTGGAAACAGATGGGTTTTTATCATCTGAAACCGAATTAGCCGCCGACGTCTGAAGAACTATTTTTGAAAAAATCCCTAAGCCGCGCGGTCAGAATTTCAGCAAAAATCTGACGTTCTGGAATTCTCTCAAAAATGATGCCAAACTGTTGCAAACGATCCCCTGAAAGCTTTTTCGCTGGAAACAGATGGGTCTTTATCATCAGAAACAGAATTAGCCGCCAACGTCTGAAGAACTATTTTTGAAAACATCCCTAAGCCGCGCGGTCAGAATTTCAGGAAAAATCTGACGTTCTGGAATTCTCTGAAAAATGGTGCCAAACTGTTGCAAAAGATCCCCTGAAAGCTTTTTCGGTGGAAACAGATGGGTTTTTATCATCAGAAACAGAACTAGCAACCGACTTCTGAACAACTATTTTTGAAAAAATCCCTAAGCCGCGCGGTCAGAATTTCAGCAAAAATCTGACGTTCTGGAATTCTCTCAAAAATGCTTCCAAACTGTTGCAAACGATCCCCTGAAAGGTTTTTCGGTGGAAACAGATGGGTTTTTATCATCAGAAACAGAATTGGCCCTCGACATCTGAACAACTTTTTTTGAAAAAATCCCTAAGCCGCGCGGTCAGAATTTCAGCAAAAATCTGACGTTCTGGAATTCTCTCAAAAATGGTGCCAAACTGTTGCAAACGATCCCCTGAAAGCTTTTTCGGTGGAAACAGATGGGTCTTTATCATCAGAAACAGAATTAGCCGCCAACGTCTGAAGAACTATTTTTGAAAAAATCCCTAAGCCGCGCGGTCAGAATTTCAGGAAAAATCTGACGTTCTGGAATTCTCTCAAAAATGCTTCCAAACTGTTGCAAACGATCCCCTGAAAGGTTTTTCGGTGGAAACAGATGGGTTTTTATCATCAGAAACAGAACTAGCAACCGACGTCTGAACAACTTTTTTTGAAAAAATCCCTAAGCCGCGCGGTCAGAATTTCAGCAAAAATCTGACGTTCTGGAATTCTCTCAAAAATGGTGCCAAACTGTTGCAAACGATCCCCTGAAAGCTTTTTCGGTGGAAACAGATGGGTCTTTATCATCAGAAACAGAATTAGCCGCCAACGTCTGAAGAACTATTTTTGAAAAAATCCCTAAGCCGCGCGGTCAGAATTTCAGGAAAAATCTGACGTTCTGGGATTCTCTCAAAAATGCTTCCAAACTGTTGCAAACGATCCCCTGAAAGCTTTTTCGGTGGAAACAGATGGGTTTTTATCATCAGAAACAGAACTAGCAACCGACGTCTGAACAACTATTTTTGAAAAAATCCCTAAGCCGCGCGGTCAGAATTTCAGCAAAAATCTGACGTTCTGGAATTCTCTCAAAAATGCTTCCAAACTGTTGCAAACGATCCCCTGAAAGGTTTTTCGGTGGAAACAGATGGGTTTTTATCATCAGAAACAGAATTGGCCCTCGACATCTGAACAACTTTTTTTGAAAAAATCCCTAAGCCGCGCGGTCAGAATTTCAGCAAAAATCTGACGTTCTGGAATTCTCTCAAAAATGGTGCCAAACTGTTGCAAACGATCCCCTGAAAGCTTTTTCGGTGGAAACAGATGGGTCTTTATCATCAGAAACAGAATTAGCCGCCAACGTCTGAAGAACTATTTTTGAAAAAATCCCTAAGCCGCGCGGTCAGAATTTCAGGAAAAATCTGACGTTCTGGAATTCTCTCAAAAATGCTTCCAAACTGTTGCAAACGATCCCCTGAAAGGTTTTTCGGTGGAAACAGATGGGTTTTTATCATCAGAAACAGAACTAGCAACCGACGTCTGAACAACTTTTTTTGAAAAAATCCCTAAGCCGCGCGGTCAGAATTTCAGCAAAAATCTGACGTTCTGGAATTCTCTCAAAAATGGTGCCAAACTGTTGCAAACGATCCCCTGAAAGCTTTTTCGGTGGAAACAGATGGGTCTTTATCATCAGAAACAGAATTAGCCGCCAACGTCTGAAGAACTATTTTTGAAAAAATCCCTAAGCCGCGCGGTCAGAATTTCAGGAAAAATCTGACTTTCTGGGATTCTCTCAAAAATGCTTCCAAACTGTTGCAAACGATCCCCTGAAAGGTTTTTCGGTGGAAACAGATGGGTTTTTATCATCAGAAACAGAACTAGCAACCGACGTCTGAACAACTTTTTTTGAAAAAATCCCTAAGTCGCGCGGTCAGAATTTCAGCAAAAATCTGACGTTCTGGAATTCTCTCAAAAATGGTGCTAAACTGTTGCAAACAATCCCCTGAAAGGTTTTTCGGTGGAAACAGATGGGGTTTTATCATCAGAAACAGTATTAGCCGCTGACGTCTGAACAACTTTTTTTGAAAAAATCCCTAAGCCGCGCGGTCAGAATTTCAGCAAAAATCTGACGTTCTGGAATTCTCTCAAAAATGCTTCCAAACTGTTGCAAACGATCCCCTGAAAGGTTTTTCGGTGGAAACAGATGGGTTTTTATCATCAGAAGCAGAATTGGCCCTCGACGTCTGAACAACTTTTTTTGAAAAAATCCCTAAGCCGCGCGGTCAGAATTTCAGCAAAAATCTGACGTTCTGGAATTCTCTCAAAAATGCTTCCAAAGTGTTGCAAACGATCCCCTGAAAGCTTTTTCGGTGGAAACAGATGGGTTTTTATCATCAGAAACAGAATTAGCCGCCGACGTCTGAAGAACTATTTTTGAAAAAATCCCTAAGCCGCGCGGTCAGAATTTCAGCAAAAATCTGACGTTCTGGAATTCTCTCAAAAATGGTGCCAAACTGTTGCAAACGATCCCCTGAAAGCTTTTTCGGTGGAAACAGATGGGTTTTTATCATCAGAAACAGAACTAGCAACTGACGTCTGAACAACTTTTTTTGAAAAAATCCCTAAGCCGCGCGGTCAGAATTTCAGCAAAAATCTGACGTTCTGGAATTCTCTCAAAAATGGTGCCAAACTGTTGCAAACGATCCCCTGAAAGCTTTTTCGGTGGAAACAGATGGGTTTTTATCATCAGAAACAGAATTAGCCGCCGACGTCTGAAGAACTATTTTTGAAAAAATCCCTAAGCCGCGCGGTCAGAATTTCAGCAAAAATCTGACGTTCTGGAATTCTCTCAAAAATGGTGCCAAACTGTTGCAAACGATCCCCTGAAAGCTTTTTCGGTGGAAACAGATGGGTTTTTATCATCAGAAACAGAACTATCAACCGACGTCTGAACAACTTTTTTTGAAAAAATCCCTAAGCCGCGCGGTCAGAATTTCAGCAAAAATCTGACGTTCTGGAATTCTCTCAAAAATGGTGCCAAACTGTTGCAAACGATCCCCTGAAAGCTTTTTCGGTGGAAACAGATGGGTTTTTATCATCAGAAACAGAATTAGCCGCCGACGTCTGAAGAACTATTTTTGAAAAAATCCCTAACCCGCGCGGTCAGAATTTCAGCAAAAATCTGACGTTCTGGAATTCTCTCAAAAATGCTTCCAAAGTGTTGCAAACGATCCCCTGAAAGCTTTTTCGGTGGAAACAGATGGGTTTTTATCATCTGAAACCGAATTAGCCGCCGACGTCTGAAGAACTATTTTTGAAAAAATCCCTAAGCCGCGCGGTCAGAATTTCAGCAAAAATCTGACGTTCTGGAATTCTCTCAAAAATGATGCCAAACTGTTGCAAACGATCCCCTGAAAGCTTTTTCGCTGGAAACAGATGGGTCTTTATCATCAGAAACAGAATTAGCCGCCAACGTCTGAAGAACTATTTTTGAAAACATCCCTAAGCCGCGCGGTCAGAATTTCAGGAAAAATCTGACGTTCTGGAATTCTCTCAAAAATGGTGCCAAACTGTTGCAAAAGATCCCCTGAAAGCTTTTTCGGTGGAAACAGATGGGTTTTTATCATCAGAAACAGAACTAGCAACTGACGTCTGAACAACTATTTTTGAAAAAATCCCTAAGCCGCGCGGTCAGAATTTCAGCAAAAATCTGACGTTCTGGAATTCTCTCAAAAATGCTTCCAAACTGTTGCAAACGATCCCCTGAAAGGTTTTTCGGTGGAAACAGATGGGTTTTTATCATCAGAAACAGAATTGGCCCTCGACATCTGAACAACTTTTTTTGAAAAAATCCCTAAGCCGCGCGGTCAGAATTTCAGCAAAAATCTGACGTTCTGGAATTCTCTCAAAAATGGTGCCAAACTGTTGCAAACGATCCCCTGAAAGCTTTTTCGGTGGAAACAGATGGGTTTTTATCATCAGAAACAGAATTAGCCGCCGACGTCTGAAGAACTATTTTTGAAAAAATCCCTAAGCCGCGCGGTCAGAATTTCAGCAAAAATCTGACGTTCTGGAATTCTCTCAAAAATGGTGCCAAACTGTTGCAAACGATCCCCTGAAAGCTTTTTCGGTGGAAACAGATGGGTCTTTATCATCAGAAACAGAATTAGCCGCCAACGTCTGAAGAACTATTTTTGAAAAAATCCCTAAGCCGCGCGGTCAGAATTTCAGGAAAAATCTGACGTTCTGGGATTCTCTCAAAAATGCTTCCAAACTGTTGCAAACGATCCCCTGAAAGGTTTTTCGGTGGAAACAGATGGGTTTTTATCATCAGAAACAGAACTAGCAACCGACGTCTGAACAACTTTTTATGAAAAAATCCCTAAGCCGCGCGGTCAGAATTTCAGGAAAAATCTGACGTTCTGGAATTCTCTCAAAAATGCTTCCAAACTGTTGCAAACGATCCCCTGAAAGCTTTTTCGGTGGAAACAGATGGGTTTTTATCATCAGAAACAGAATTAGCCGCCAACGTCTGAAGAACTATTTTTGAAAAAATCCCTAAGCCGCGCGGTCAGAATTTCAGCAAAAATCTGACGTTCTGGAATTCTCTCAAAAATGCTTCCAAAGTGTTGCAAATGATCCCCTGAAAGCTTTTTCGGTGGAAACAGATGGGTTTTTATCATCTGAAACCGAATTAGCCGCCGACGTCTGAAGAACTATTTTTGAAAAAATCCCTAAGCCGCGCGGTCAGAATTTCAGGAAAAATCTGACGTTCTGGGATTCTCTCAAAAATGGTGCCAAACTGTTGCAAACGATCCCCTGAAAGCTTTTTCGGTGGAAACAGACGGGTCTTTATCATCAGAAACAGAATTAGCCGCCAACGTCTGAAGAACTATTTTTGAAAACATCCCTAAGCCGCGCGGTCAGAATTTCAGGAAAAATCTGACGTTCTGGAATTCTCTCAAAAATGGTGCCAAACTGTTGCAAAAGATCCCCTGAAAGCTTTTTCGGTGGAAACAGATGGGTTTTTATCATCAGAAACAGAACTAGCAACTGACGTCTGAACAACTATTTTTGAAAAAATCCCTAAGCCGCGCGGTCAGAATTTCAGCAAAAATCTGACGTTCTGGAATTCTCTCAAAAATGCTTCCAAACTGTTGCAAACGATCCCCTGAAAGGTTTTTCGGTGGAAACAGATGGGTTTTTATCATCAGAAACAGAATTGGCCCTCGACATCTGAACAACTTTTTTTGAAAAAATCCCTAAGCCGCGCGGTCAGAATTTCAGCAAAAATCTGACGTTCTGGAATTCTCTCAAAAATGGTGCCAAACTGTTGCAAACGATCCCCTGAAAGCTTTTTCGGTGGAAACAGATGGGTTTTTATCATCAGAAACAGAATTAGCCGCCGACGTCTGAAGAACTATTTTTGAAAAAATCCCTAAGCCGCGCGGTCAGAATTTCAGCAAAAATCTGACGTTCTGGAATTCTCTCAAAAATGGTGCCAAACTGTTGCAAACGATCCCCTGAAAGCTTTTTCGGTGGAAACAGATGGGTCTTTATCATCAGAAACAGAATTAGCCGCCAACGTCTGAAGAACTATTTTTGAAAAAATCCCTAAGCCGCGCGGTCAGAATTTCAGGAAAAATCTGACGTTCTGGGATTCTCTCAAAAATGCTTCCAAACTGTTGCAAACGATCCCCTGAAAGGTTTTTCGGTGGAAACAGATGGGTTTTTATCATCAGAAACAGAACTAGCAACCGACGTCTGAACAACTTTTTATGAAAAAATCCCTAAGCCGCGCGGTCAGAATTTCAGGAAAAATCTGACGTTCTGGAATTCTCTCAAAAATGCTTCCAAACTGTTGCAAACGATCCCCTGAAAGCTTTTTCGGTGGAAACAGATGGGTTTTTATCATCAGAAACAGAATTAGCCGCCAACGTCTGAAGAACTATTTTTGAAAAAATCCCTAAGCCGCGCGGTCAGAATTTCAGCAAAAATCTGACGTTCTGGAATTCTCTCAAAAATGCTTCCAAAGTGTTGCAAATGATCCCCTGAAAGCTTTTTCGGTGGAAACAGATGGGTTTTTATCATCTGAAACCGAATTAGCCGCCGACGTCTGAAGAACTATTTTTGAAAAAATCCCTAAGCCGCGCGGTCAGAATTTCAGGAAAAATCTGACGTTCTGGGATTCTCTCAAAAATGGTGCCAAACTGTTGCAAACGATCCCCTGAAAGCTTTTTCGGTGGAAACAGACGGGTCTTTATCATCAGAAACAGAATTAGCCGCCAACGTCTGAAGAACTATTTTTGAAAACATCCCTAAGCCGCGCGGTCAGAATTTCAGCAAAAATCTGACGTTCTGGAATTCTCTCAAAAATGGTGCCAAACTGTTGCAAACGATCCCCTGAAAGCTTTTTCGGTGGAAACAGATGGGTTTTTATCATCAGAAACAGAACTAGCAACCGACGTCTGAACAACTTTTTTTGAAAAAATCCCTAAGCCGCGCGGTCAGAATTTCAGCAAAAATCTGACGTTCTGGAATTCTCTCAAAAATGCTTCCAAACTGTTGCAAACGATCACCTGAAAGCCTTTTCGGTGGAAACAGATGGGTTTTTATCATCAGAAACAGAATTAGCCGCCAACGTCTGAAGAACTATTTTTGAAAAAATCCCTAAGCCGCGCGGTCAGAATTTCAGGAAAAATCTGACGTTCTGGAATTCTCTCAAAAATGGTGCCAAACTTTTGCAAACGATCCCCTGAAAGGTTTTTCGGTGGAAACAGATGGGTTTTTATCATCAGAAACAGAATTAGCCGCCAACGTCTGAAGAACTTTTTTTGACAAAATCCGTAAGCCGCGCGGTCAGAATTTCAGCAAAAATCTGACGTTCTGGAATTCTCTCAAAAATGCTTCCAAACTGTTGCAAACGATCCCCTGAAAGCTTTTTCGGTGGAAACAGATGGGTTTTTATCATCAGAAACAGAATTGGCCCTCGACGTCTGAACAACTTTTTTTGAAAAAATCCCTAAGCCGCGCGGTCAGAATTTCAGGAAAAATCTGACGTTCTGGGATTCTCTCAAAAATGCTTCCAAACTGTTGCAAACGATCCCCTGAAAGGTTTTTCGGTGGAAACAGATGGGTTTTTATCATCAGAAACAGAACTAGCAACCGACGTCTGAACAACTTTTTATGAAAAAATCCCTAAGCCGCGCGGTCAGAATTTCAGCAAAAATCTGACGTTCTGGAATTCTCTCAAAAATGGTGCCAAACTCTTGCAAACGATCCCCTGAAAGCTTTTTCGGTGGAAACAGATGGGTTTTTATCATCAGAAACAGAATTAGCCGCCGACGTCTGAAGAACTATTTTTGAAAAAATCCCTAAGCCGCGCGTTCAGAATTTCAGCAAGAATCTCACGTTCTGGAATTCTCTCAAAAATGGTGCCAAACTGTTGCAAACGATCCCCTGAAAGCTTTTTCGGTGGAAACAGATGGGTTTTTATCATCAGAAACAGAATAAGCCGCCAACGTCTGAAGAACTATTTTTGAAAAAATCCGTAAGCCGCGCGGTCAGAATTTCAGCAAAAATCTGACGTTCTGGAATTCTCTCAAAAATGGTGCCAAACTGTTGCAAACGATCCCCTGAAAGCTTTTTCGGTGGAAACAGATGGGTTTTTATCATCAGAAACAGAACTATCAACCGACGTCTGAACAACTTTTTTTGAAAAAATCCCTAAGCCGCGCGGTCAGAATTTCAGCAAAAATCTGACGTTCTGGAATTCTCTCAAAAATGGTGCCAAACTGTTGCAAACGATCCCCTGAAAGCTTTTTCGGTGGAAACAGATGGGTTTTTATCATCAGAAACAGAATTAGCCGCCGACGTCTGAAGAACTATTTTTGAAAAAATCCCTAAGCCGCGCGGTCAGAATTTCAGCAAAAATCTGACGTTCTGGAATTCTCTCAAAAATGCTTCCAAACTGTTGCAAACGATCCCCTGAAAGCTTTTTCGGTGGAAACAGATGGGTTTTTATCATCAGAAACAGAATTGGCCCTCGACGTCTGAACAACTTTTTTTGAAAAAATCCCTAAGCCGCGCGGTCAGAATTTCTGCAAAAATCTGACGTTCTGGAATTCTCTCAAAAATGGTGCCAAACTGTTGCAAACGATCCCCTGAAAGCTTTTTCGGTGGAAACAGATGGGTCTTTATCATCAGAAACAGAATTAGCCGCCAACGTCTGAAGAACTATTTTTGAAAAAATCCCTAAGCCGCGCGGTCAGAATTTCAGGAAAAATCTGACGTTCTGGGATTCTCTCAAAAATGCTTCCAAACTGTTGCAAACGATCCCCTGAAAGGTTTTTCGGTGGAAACAGATGGGTTTTTATCATCAGAAACAGAACTAGCAACCGACGTCTGAACAACTTTTTATGAAAAAATCCCTAAGCCGCGCGGTCAGAATTTCAGCAAAAATCTGACGTTCTGGAATTCTCTCAAAAATGGTGCCAAACTGTTGCAAACGATCCCCTGAAAGCTTTTTCGGTGGAAACAGATGGGTTTTTATCATCAGAAACAGAATTAGCCGCCGACGTCTGAAGAACTATTTTTGAAAAAATCCCTAAGCCGCGCGGTCAGAATTTCTGCAAAAATCTGACGTTCTGGAATTCTCTCAAAAATGGTGCCAAACTGTTGCAAACGATCCCCTGAAAGCTTTTTCGGTGGAAACAGATGGGTCTTTATCATCAGAAACAGAATTAGCCGCCAACGTCTGAAGAACTATTTTTGAAAAAATCCCTAAGCCGCGCGGTCAGAATTTCAGGAAAAATCTGACGTTCTGGGATTCTCTCAAAAATGCTTCCAAACTGTTGCAAACGATCCCCTGAAAGGTTTTTCGGTGGAAACAGATGGGTTTTTATCATCAGAAACAGAACTAGCAACCGACGTCTGAACAACTTTTTATGAAAAAATCCCTAAGCCGCGCGGTCAGAATTTCAGCAAGGATCTCACGTTCTGGAATTCTCTCAAAAATGGTGCCAAACTGTTGCAAACGATCCCCTGAAAGCTTTTTCGGTGGAAACAGATGGGTTTTTATCATCAGAAACAGAATAAGCCGCCAACGTCTGAAGAACTATTTTTGAAAAAATCCGTAAGCCGCGCGGTCAGAATTTCAGCAAAAATCTGACGTTCTGGAATTCTCTCAAAAATGGTGCCAAACTGTTGCAAACGATCCCCTGAAAGCTTTTTCGGTGGAAACAGATGGGTTTTTATCATCAGAAACAGAACTATCAACCGACGTCTGAACAACTTTTTTTGAAAAAATCCCTAAGCCGCGCGGTCAGAATTTCAGCAAAAATCTGACGTTCTGGAATTCTCTCAAAAATGCTTCCAAACTGTTGCAAACGATCCCCTGAAAGCTTTTTCGGTGGAAACAGATGGGTTTTTATCATCAGAAACAGAATTGGCCCTCGACGTCTGAACAACTTTTTTTGAAAAAATCCCTAAGCCGCGCGGTCAGAATTTCTGCAAAAATCTGACGTTCTGGAATTCTCTCAAAAATGGTGCCAAACTGTTGCAAACGATCCCCTGAAAGCTTTTTCGGTGGAAACAGATGGGTCTTTATCATCAGAAACAGAATTAGCCGCCAACGTCTGAAGAACTATTTTTGAAAAAATCCCTAAGCCGCGCGGTCAGAATTTCAGGAAAAATCTGACGTTCTGGGATTCTCTCAAAAATGCTTCCAAACTGTTGCAAACGATCCCCTGAAAGGTTTTTCGGTGGAAACAGATGGGTTTTTATCATCAGAAACAGAACTAGCAACCGACGTCTGAACAACTTTTTATGAAAAAATCCCTAAGCCGCGCGGTCAGAATTTCAGCAAAAATCTGACGTTCTGGAATTCTCTCAAAAATGGTGCCAAACTCTTGCAAACGATCCCCTGAAAGCTTTTTCGGTGGAAACAGATGGGTCTTTATCATCAGAAACAGAATTAGCCGCCAACGTCTGAAGAACTATTTTTGAAAAAATCCCTAAGCCGCGCGGTCAGAATTTCAGGAAAAATCTGACGTTCTGGGATTCTCTCAAAAATGCTTCCAAACTGTTGCAAACGATCCCCTGAAAGGTTTTTCGGTGGAAACAGATGGGTTTTTATCATCAGAAACAGAACTAGCAACCGACGTCTGAACAACTTTTTATGAAAAAATCCCTAAGCCGCGCGGTCAGAATTTCAGCAAAAATCTGACGTTCTGGAATTCTCTCAAAAATGGTGCCAAACTCTTGCAAACGATCCCCTGAAAGCTTTTTCGGTGGAAACAGATGGGTTTTTATCATCAGAAACAGAATTAGCCGCCGACGTCTGAAGAACTATTTTTGAAAAAATCCCTAAGCCGCGCGTTCAGAATTTCAGCAAGAATCTCACGTTCTGGAATTCTCTCAAAAATGGTGCCAAACTGTTGCAAACGATCCCCTGAAAGCTTTTTCGGTGGAAACAGATGGGTTTTTATCATCAGAAACAGAATAAGCCGCCAACGTCTGAAGAACTATTTTTGAAAAAATCCGTAAGCCGCGCGGTCAGAATTTCAGCAAAAATCTGACGTTCTGGAATTCTCTCAAAAATGGTGCCAAACTGTTGCAAACGATCCCCTGAAAGCTTTTTCGGTGGAAACAGATGGGTTTTTATCATCAGAAACAGAATTAGCCGCCGACGTCTGAAGAACTATTTTTGAAAAAATCCCTAAGCCGCGCGGTCAGAATTTCAGCAAGAATCTCACGTTCTGGAATTCTCTCAAAAATGGTGCCAAACTGTTGCAAACGATCCCCTGAAAGCTTTTTCGGTGGAAACAGATGGGTTTTTATCATCAGAAACAGAATAAGCCGCCAACGTCTGAAGAACTATTTTTGAAAAAATCCGTAAGCCGCGCGGTCAGAATTTCAGCAAAAATCTGACGTTCTGGAATTCTCTCAAAAATGCTTCCAAACTGTTGCAAACGATCCCCTGAAAGCTTTTTCGGTGGAAACAGATGGGTTTTTATCATCAGAAACAGAATTGTCCCTCGACGTCTGAACAACTTTTTTTGAAAAAATCCCTAAGCCGCGCGGTCAGAATTTCAGCAAAAATCTGACGTTCTGGAATTCTCTCAAAAATGCATCCAAACTGTTGCAAACGATCCCCTGAAAGGTTTTTCGGTGGAAACAGATGGGTTTTTATCATCAGAAACAGAATTAGCCGCCAACGTCTGAAGAACTATTTTTGAAAAAATCCCTAAGCCGCGCGGTCAGAATTTCAGCAAAAATCTGACGTTCTGGAATTCTCTCAAAAATGCTTCCAAAGTGTTGCAAATGATCCCCTGAAAGCTTTTTCGGTGGAAACAGATGGGTTTTTATCATCTGACACCGAATTAGCCGCCGACGTCTGAAGAACTTTTTTTGAAAAAATCCCTAAGCCGCGCGGTCAGAATTTCAGCAAAAATCTGACGTTCTGGAATTCTCTCAAAAATGGTGCCAAACTGTTGCAAACGATCCCCTGAAAGCTTTTTCGGTGGAAACAGATGGGTTTTTATCATCAGAAACAGAACTATCAACCGACGTCTGAACAACTTTTTTTGAAAAAATCCCTAAGCCGCGCGGTCAGAATTTCAGCAAAAATCTGACGTTCTGGAATTCTCTCAAAAATGGTGCCAAACTGTTGCAAACGATCCCCTGAAAGCTTTTTCGGTGGAAACAGATGGGTTTTTATCATCAGAAACAGAATTAGCCGCCGACGTCTGAAGAACTATTTTTGAAAAAATCCCTAAGCCGCGCGGTCAGAATGTCAGCAAGAATCTCACGTTCTGGAATTCTCTCAAAAATGCTTCCAAACTGTTGCAAACGATCCCCTGAAAGGTTTTTCGGTGGAAACAGATGGGTTTTTATCATCAGAAACAGAACTAGCAACCGACGTCTGAACAACTTTTTTTGAAAAAATCCCTAAGCCGCGCGGTCAGAATTTCAGCAAAAATCTGACGTTCTGGAATTCTCTCAAAAATGCATCCAAACTGTTGCAAACGATCCCCTGAAAGGTTTTTCGGTGGAAACAGATGGGTTTTTATCATCAGAAACAGAATTAGCCGCCAACGTCTGAAGAACTATTTTTGAAAAAATCCGTAAGCCGCGCGGTCAGAATTTCAGCAAAAATCTGACGTTCTGGAATTCTCTCAAAAATGGTGCCAAACTGTTGCAAACGATCCCCTGAAAGCTTTTTCGGTGGAAACAGATGGGTTTTTATCATCAGAAACAGAATTGTCCCTCGACGTCTGAACAACTTTTTTTGAAAAAATCCCTAAGCCGCGCGGTCAGAATTTCAGCAAAAATCTGACGTTCTGGAATTCTCTCAAAAATGCATCCAAACTGTTGCAAACGATCCCCTGAAAGGTTTTTCGGTGGAAACAGATGTGTTTTTATCATCAGAAACAGAATTAGCCGCCAACGTCTGAAGAACTATTTTTGAAAAAATCCCTAAGCCGCGCGGTCAGAATTTCAGCAAAAATCTGACGTTCTGGAATTCGCTCAAAAATGCTTCCAAAGTGTTGCAAATGATCCCCTGAAAGCTTTTTCGGTGGAAACAGATGGGTTTTTATCATCTGAAACCGAATTAGCCGCCAACGTCTGAAGAACTATTTTTGAAAACATCCCTAAGCCGCGCGGTCAGAATTTCAGCAAAAATCTGACGTTCTGGAATTCTCTCAAAAATGCATCCAAACTGTTGCAAACGATCCCCTGAAAGCTTTTTCGGTGGAAACAGATGGGTTTTTATCATCAGAAACAGAATTAGCCGCCAACGTCTGAAGAACTATTTTTGAAAAAATCCCTAAGCCGCGCGGTCAGAATTTCAGCAAAAATCTGACGTTCTGGAATTCTCTCAAAAATGCTTCCAAACTGTTGCAAACGATCCCCTGAAAGGTTTTTCGGTGGAAACAGATGGGTTTTTATCATCAGAAACAGAATTGGCCCTCGACGTCTGAACAACTTTTTTTGAAAAAATCCCTAAGCCGCGCGGTCAGAATTTCAGCAAAAATCTGATGTTCTGGAATTCTCTCAAAAATGGTGCCAAACTGTTGCAAACGATCCCCTGAAAGCTTTTTCGGTGGAAACAGATGGGTTTTTATCATCAGAAACAGAACTAGCAACCGACGTCTGAACAACTTTTTTTGAAAAAATCCCTAAGCCGCGCGGTCAGAATTTCAGCAAAAATCTGACGTTCTGGAATTCTCTCAAAAATGGTGCCAAACTGTTGCAAACGATCCCCTGAAAGCTTTTTCGGTGGAAACAGATGGGTTTTTATCATCAGAAACAGAATTAGCCGCCAACGTCTGAAGAACTATTTTTGAAAAAATCCCTAAGCCGCGCGGTCAGAATTTCAGCAAGAATCTGACGTTCTGGAATTCTCTCAAAAATGGTGCCAAACTGTTGCAAACGATCCCCTGAAAGCTTTTTCGGTGGAAACAGATGGGTTTTTATCATCAGAAACAGAATAAGCCGCCAACGTCTGAAGAACTATTTTTGAAAAAATCCGTAAGCCGCGCGGTCAGAATTTCAGCAAAAATCTGACGTTCTGGAATTCTCTCAAAAATGGTGCCAAACTGTTGCAAACGATCCCCTGAAAGCTTTTTCGGTGGAAACAGATGGGTTTTTATCATCAGAAACAGAATTGTCCCTCGATGTCTGAACAACTTTTTTTGAAAAAATCCCTAAGCCGCGCGGTCAGAATTTCAGCAAAAATCTGACGTTCTGGAATTCTCTCAAAAATGCATCCAAACTGTTGCAAACGATCCCCTGAAAGGTTTTTCGGTGGAAACAGATGTGTTTTTATCATCAGAAACAGAATTAGCCGCCAACGTCTGAAGAACTATTTTTGAAAAAATCCCTAAGCCGCGCGGTCAGAATTTCAGCAAAAATCTGACGTTCTGGAATTCTCTCAAAAATGCTTCCAAAGTGTTGCAAATGATCCCCTGAAAGCTTTTTCGGTGGAAACAGATGGGTTTTTATCATCTGAAACCGAATTAGCCGCCGACGTCTGAAGAACTATTTTTGAAAACATCCCTAAGCCGCGCGGTCAGAATTTCAGCAAAAATCTGACGTTCTGGAATTCTCTCAAAAATGGTGCCAAACTGTTGCAAACGATCCCCTGAAAGCTTTTTCGGTGGAAACAGATGGGTTTTTATCATCAGAAACAGAACTAGCAACCGACGTCTGAAGAACTATTTTTGAAAAAATCCCTAAGCCGCGCGATCAGAATTTCAGCAAAAATCTGACGTTCTGGAATTCTCTCAAAAATGCATCCAAACTGTTGCAAACGATCCCCTGAAAGGTTTTTCGGTGGAAACAGATGGGTTTTTATCATCAGAAACAGAATTAGCCGCCAACGTCTGAAGAACTATTTTTGAAAAAATCCCTAAGCCGCGCGGTCAGAATTTCAGCAAAAATCTGACGTTCTGGAATTCTCTCAAAAATGCTTCCAAACTGTTGCAAACGATCCCCTGAAAGGTTTTTCGGTGGAAACAGATGGGTTTTTATCATCAGAAACAGAATTGGCCCTCGACGTCTGAACAACTTTTTTTGAAAAAATCCCTAAGCCGCGCGGTCAGAATTTCAGCAAAAATCTGATGTTCTGGAATTCTCTCAAAAATGGTGCCAAACTGTTGCAAACGATCCCCTGAAAGCTTTTTCGGTGGAAACAGATGGGTTTTTATCATCAGAAACAGAACTAGCAACCGACGTCTGAACAACTTTTTTTGAAAAAATCCCTAAGCCGCGCGGTCAGAATTTCAGCAAAAATCTGACGTTCTGGAATTCTCTCAAAAATGGTGCCAAACTGTGGCAAACGATCCCCTGAAAGCTTTTCAATGGAAACAGATGGGTTTTTATCATCAGAAACAGAATTAGCCGCCAACGTCTGAAGAACTATTTTTGAAAAAATCCCTAAGCCGCGCGGTCAGAATTTCAGCAAGAATCTGACGTTCTGGAATTCTCTCAAAAATGGTGCCAAACTGTTGCAAACGATCCCCTGAAAGCTTTTTCGGTGGAAACAGATGGGTTTTTATCATCAGAAACAGAATAAGCCGCCAACGTGTGAAGAACTATTTTTGAAAAAATCCGTAAGCCGCGCGGTCAGAATTTCAGCAAAAATCTGACGTTCTGGAATTCTCTCAAAAATGGTGCCAAACTGTTGCAAACGATCCCCTGAAAGCTTTTTCGGTGGAAACAGATGGGTTTTTATCATCAGAAACAGAATTGTCCCTCGACGTCTGAACAACTTTTTTTGAAAAAATCCCTAAGCCGCGCGGTCAGAATTTCAGCAAAAATCTGACGTTCTGGAATTCTCTCAAAAATGCATCCAAACTGTTGCAAACGATCCCCTGAAAGGTTTTTCGGTGGAAACAGATGGGTTTTTATCATCAGAAACAGAATTAGCCGCCAACGTCTGAAGAACTATTTTTGAAAAAATCCCTAAGCCGCGCGGTCAGAATTTCAGCAAAAATCTGACGTTCTGGAATTCTCTCAAAAATGCTTCCAAAGTGTTGCAAATGATCCCCTGAAAGCTTTTTCGGTGGAAACAGATGGGTTTTTATCATCTGAAACCGAATTAGCCACCGACGTCTGAAGAACTTTTTTTGAAAAAATCCCTAAGCCGCGCGGTCAGAATTTCAGCAAAAATCTGACGTTCTGGAATTCTCTCAAAAATGGTGCCAAACTGTTGCAAACGATCCCCTGAAAGCTTTTTCGGTGGAAACAGATGGGTTTTTATCATCAGAAACAGAACTATCAACCGACGTCTGAACAATTTTTTGAAAAAATCCCTAAGCCGCGCGGTCAGAATTTCAGCAAAAATCTGACGTTCTGGAATTCTCTCAAAAATGGTGCCAAACTGTTGCAAACGATCCCCTGAAAGCTTTTTCGGTGGAAACAGATGGGTTTTTATCATCAGAAACAGAATTAGCCGCCGACGTCTGAAGAACTATTTTTGAAAAAATCCCTAAGCCGCGCGGTCAGAATGTCAGCAAGAATCTCACGTTCTGGAATTCTCTCAAAAATGCTTCCAAACTGTTGCAAACGATCCCCTGAAAGGTTTTTCGGTGGAAACAGATGGGTTTTTATCATCAGAAACAGAACTAGCAACCGACGTCTGAACAACTTTTTTTGAAAAAATCCCTAAGCCGCGCGGTCAGAATTTCAGCAAAAATCTGACGTTCTGGAATTCTCTCAAAAATGCATCCAAACTGTTGCAAACGATCCCCTGAAAGGTTTTTCGGTGGAAACAGATGGGTTTTTATCATCAGAAACAGAATTAGCCGCCAACGTCTGAAGAACTATTTTTGAAAAAATCCCTAAGCCGTGCGGTCAGAATTTCAGCAAAAATCTGACGTTCTGGAATTCTCTCAAAAATGCTTCCAAAGTGTTGCAAATGATCCCCTGAAAGCTTTTTCGGTGGAAACAGATGGGTTTTTATCATCTGAAACCGAATTAGCCGCCGACGTCTGAAGAACTATTTTTGAAAAAATCCCTAAGCCGCGCGGTCAGAATTTCAGCAAAAATCTGACGTTCTGGAATTCTCTCAAAAATGGTGCCAAACTGTTGCAAACAATCCCCTGAAAGCTTTTTCGGTGGAAACAGATGGGTTTTTATCATCAGAAACAGAATTAGCCGCCAACGTCTGAAGAACTATTTTTGAAAAAATCCCTAAGCCGCGCGATCAGAATTTCAGCAAAAATCTGACGTTCTGGAATTCTCTCAAAAATGGTGCCAAACTGTTGCAAATGATCCCCTGAAAGCTTTTTCGGTGGAAACAGATGGGTTTTTATCATCAGAAACAGAATAAGCCGCCAACGTGTGAAGAACTATTTTTGAAAAAATCCGTAAGCCGCGCGGTCAGAATTTCAGCAAAAATCTGACGTTCTGGAATTCTCTCAAAAATGGTGCCAAACTGTTGCAAACGATCCCCTGAAAGCTTTTTCGGTGGAAACAGATGGGTTTTTATCATCAGAAACAGAATTGTCCCTCGACGTCTGAACAACTTTTTTTGAAAAAATCCCTAAGCCGCGCGGTCAGAATTTCAGCAAAAATCTGACGTTCTGGAATTCTCTCAAAAATGCATCCAAACTGTTGCAAACGATCCCCTGAAAGGTTTTTCGGTGGAAACAGATGGGTTTTTATCATCAGAAACAGAATTAGCCGCCAACGTCTGAAGAACTATTTTTGAAAAAATCCCTAAGCCGCGCGGTCAGAATTTCAGCAAAAATCTGACGTTCTGGAATTCTCTCAAAAATGCTTCCAAAGTGTTGCAAATGATCCCCTGAAAGCTTTTTCGGTGGAAACAGGTGGGTTTTTATCATCTGAAACCGAATTAGCCACCGACGTCTGAAGAACTTTTTTTGAAAAAATCCCTAAGCCGCGCGGTCAGAATTTCAGCAAAAATCTGACGTTCTGGAATTCTCTCAAAAATGGTGCCAAACTGTTGCAAACGATCCCCTGAAAGCTTTTTCGGTGGAAACAGATGGGTTTTTATCATCAGAAACAGAACTATCAACCGACGTCTGAACAATTTTTTGAAAAAATCCCTAAGCCGCGCGGTCAGAATTTCAGCAAAAATCTGACGTTCTGGAATTCTCTCAAAAATGGTGCCAAACTGTTGCAAACGATCCCCTGAAAGCTTTTTCGGTGGAAACAGATGGGTTTTTATCATCAGAAACAGAATTAGCCGCCGACGTCTGAAGAACTATTTTTGAAAAAATCCCTAAGCCGCGCGGTCAGAATGTCAGCAAGAATCTCACGTTCTGGAATTCTCTCAAAAATGCTTCCAAACTGTTGCAAACGATCCCCTGAAAGGTTTTTCGGTGGAAACAGATGGGTTTTTATCATCAGAAACAGAACTAGCAACCGACGTCTGAACAACTTTTTTTGAAAAAATCCCTAAGCCGCGCGGTCAGAATTTCAGCAAAAATCTGACGTTCTGGAATTCTCTCAAAAATGGTGCCAAACTGTTGCAAACAATCCCCTGAAAGCTTTTTCGGTGGAAACAGATGGGTTTTTATCATCAGAAACAGAATTAGCCGCCAACGTCTGAAGAACTATTTTTGAAAAAATCCCTAAGCCGCGCGGTCAGAATTTCAGCAAAAATCTGACGTTCTGGAATTCTCTCAAAAATGCTTCCAAAGTGTTGCAAATGATCCCCTGAAAGCTTTTTCGGTGGAAACAGATGGGTTTTTATCATCTGAAACCGAATTAGCCGCCGACGTCTGAAGAACTTTTTTTGAAAAAATCCTTAAGCCGCGCGGTCAGAATTTCAGCAAAAATCTGACGTTCTGGAATTCTCTCAAAAATGCATCCAAACTGTTGCAAACGATCCCCTGAAAGGTTTTTCGGTGGAAACAGATGGGTTTTTATCATCAGAAACAGAATTAGCCGCCAACGTCTGAAGAACTATTTTTGAAAAAATCCCTAAGCCGCGCGGTCAGAATTTCAGCAAAAATCTGACGTTCTGGAATTCTCCCAAAAATGCTTCCAAACTGTTGCAAACGATCCCCTGAAAGGTTTTTCGGTGGAAACAGATGGGTTTTTATCATCAGAAACAGAATTGGCCCTCGACGTCTGAACAACTTTTTTTGAAAAAATCCCTAAGCCGCGCGGTCAGAATTTCAGCAAAAATCTGACGTTCTGGAATTCTCTCAAAAATGGTGCCAAACTGTTGCAAACGATCCCCTGAAAGCTTTTTCGGTGGAAACAGATGGGTTTTTATCATCAGAAAAAGAACTAGCAACCGACGTCTGAACAACTTTTTTTGAAAAAATCCCTAAGCCGCGCGGTCAGAATTTCAGCAAAAATCTGACGTTCTGGAATTCTCTCAAAAATGCATCCAAACTGTTGCAAACGATCCCCTGAAAGGTTTTTCGGTGGAAACAGATGGGTTTTTATCATCAGAAACAGAATTGGCCCTCGACGTCTGAACAACTTTTTTTGAAAAAATCCCTAAGCCGCGCGGTCAGAATTTCAGCAAGAATCTGACGTTCTGGAATTCTCTCAAAAATGGTGCCAAACTGTTGCAAACGATCCCCTGAAAGCTTTTTCGGTGGAAACAGATGGGTTTTTATCATCAGAAACAGAATTAGCCGCCGACGTCTGAAGAACTATTTTTGAAAAAATCCCTAAGCCGCGCGGTCAGAATTTCAGCAAGAATCTCACGTTCTGGAATTCTCTCAAAAATGGTGCCAAACTGTTGCAAACGATCCCCTGAAAGCTTTTTCGGTGGAAACAGATGGGTTTTTATCATCAGAAACAGAATAAGCCGCCAACGTCTGAAGAACTATTTTTGAAAAAATCCGTAAGCCGCGCGGTCAGAATTTCAGCAAAAATCTGACGTTCTGGAATTCTCTCAAAAATGGTGCCAAACTGTTGCAAACGATCCACTGAAAGCTTTTTCGGTGGAAACAGATGGGTTTTTATCATCAGAAACAGAATTAGCCGCCGACGTCTGAAGAACTATTTTTGAAAAAATCCCTAAGCCGCGCGGTCAGAATTTCAGCAAAAATCTGACGTTCTGGAATTCTCTCAAAAATGGTGCCAAACTGTTGCAAACGATCCCCTGAAAGCTTTTTCGGTGGAAACAGATGGGTCTTTATCATCAGAAACAGAATTAGCCGCCAACGTATGAAGAACTATTTTTGAAAACATCCGTAAGCCGCGCGGTCAGAATTTCAGCAAAAATCTGACGTTCTGGAATTCTCTCAAAAATGCTTCCAAACTGTTGCAAACGATCCCCTGAAAGCTTTTTCGGTGGAAACAGATGGGTTTTTATCATCAGAAACACAACTAGCAACCGACGTCTGAAGAACTATTTTTGAAAAAATCCCTAAGCCGCGCGGTCAGAATTTCAGCAAAAATCTGACGTTCTGGAATTCTCTCAAAAATGCTTCCAAAGTGTTGCAAACGATCCCCTGAAAGCTTTTTCGGTGGAAACAGATGGGTTTTTATCATCAGAAACAGAATTAGCCGCCGACGTCTGAAGAACTATTTTTGACAAAATCCGTAAGCCGCGCGGTCAGAATTTCAGCAAAAATCTGACGTTCTGGAATTCTCTCAAAAATGCTTCCAAACTGTTGCAAACGATCCCCTGAAAGGTTTTTCGGTGGAAACAGATGGGTTTTTATCATCAGAAGCAGAATTGGCCCTCGACGTCTGAACACCTTTTTTTGAAAAAATCCCTAAGCCGCGCGGTCAGAATTTCAGCAAAAATCTGACGTTCTGGAATTCTCTCAAAAATGCTTCCAAAGTGTTGCAAACGATCCCCTGAAAGCTTTTTCGGTGGAAACAGATGGGTTTTTATCATCAGAAACAGAATTAGCCGCCGACGTCTGAAGAACTATTTTTGAAAAAATCCCTAAGCCGCGCGGTCAGAATTTCAGCAAAAATCTGACGTTCTGGAATTCTCTCAAAAATGGTGCCAAACTGTTGCAAACGATCCCCTGAAAGCTTTTTCGGTGGAAACAGATGGGTTTTTATCATCAGAAACAGAACTAGCAACCGACGTCTGAACAACTTTTTTTGAAAAAATCCCTAAGCCGCGCGGTCAGAATTTCAGCAAAAATCTGACGTTCTGGAATTCTCTCAAAAATGGTGCCAAACTGTTGCAAACGATCCCCTGAAAGCTTTTTCGGTGGAAACAGATGGGTTTTTATCATCAGAAACAGAATTAGCCGCCGACGTCTGAAGAACTATTTTTGAAAAAATCCCTAAGCCGCGCGGTCAGAATTTCAGCAAAAATCTGACGTTCTGGAATTCTCTCAAAAATGGTGCCAAACTGTTGCAAACGATCCCCTGAAAGCTTTTTCGGTGGAAACAGATGGGTTTTTATCATCAGAAACAGAAGTAGCAACCGACGTCTGAACAACTTTTTTTGAAAAAATCCCTAAGCCGCGCGGTCAGAATTTCAGCAAAAATCTGACGTTCTGGAATTCTCTCAAAAATGGTGCCAAACTGTTGCAAACGATCCCCTGAAAGGTTTTTCGGTGGAAACAGATGGGTTTTTATCATCAGAAACAGAATTGGCCCTCGACATCTGAACAACTTTTTTTGAAAAAATCCCTAAGCCGCGCGGTCAGAATTTCAGCAAAAATCTGACGTTCTGGAATTCTCTCAAAAATGGTGCCAAACTGTTGCAAACGATCCCCTGAAAGCTTTTTCGGTGGAAACAGATGGGTCTTTATCATCAGAAACAGAATTAGCCGCCAACGTCTGAAGAACTATTTTTGAAAAAATCCCTAAGCCGCGCGGTCAGAATTTCAGGAAAAATCTGACGTTCTGGAATTCTCTCAAAAATGCTTCCAAACTGTTGCAAACGATCCCCTGAAAGGTTTTTCGGTGGAAACAGATGGGTTTTTATCATCAGAAACAGAACTAGCAACCGACGTCTGAACAATTTTTTTTGTTTTTTGTTTTTTTTTTTTTATTCTTCTTTTTATTGAATTTTCCAAACAATTCTTCCATAATAAACAGTCCAGAAAAAGTCATATCATACAAACAGCATCCAAGAAACAGAACACAGAGCACCGAAAAACCAAGTAAAGGAAAACGAAAAAAAAAAAAAAATATATATATATATATATATATATAAAATTTATATATAAAAGAAACAACACCTTGAATTAAAGAAAGAATTACTTCCCTTCATCTCAGTCTGGGTTGTATAGTCAACCTTCCTTTCAGCGGTTTCCGATCTCTCTCCGTATCTCCACTTCACAGATTTTATATTTCGTCTACTGTAATTTTGATATTACCTAAATTTAGTTCTGTATATGTTATAAATTTATTCCAATTGTTAATAAATTTTTTACTTTTTTGATGCCTGATTCTTTGTGTCAATTTATCTAATTCTATGTATTCAAATAATTTGAGCTGCCAATCTTTAATTGTTGGGATCTTGGGGGTTTTCCAATTCTGTGCCAGCAATATTCTGGCTGCTGCCATCGCGTACTGAAACAATATCTTATCATCTTTTTTAATCTCCTCACCGACCATCCCTAACAGGAAGGCCTCCGGTTTCTTGGGGAAATTGTATTTCAAAATCTTTTTTAATTCCTCATAAATAAGACCCCAAAACCTTTTCACCTCTACACATGTCCACCACATATGGTAGAAATCACCCTCTTTTATTTTGCACTTCCAACACTTCTTATCCCCAGTTTTATACATTTTCTGCAGCTTTACTGGAGTGATGTACCAACGATACACCATTTTTTCCATATTTTCCCGGATTCCCACACAGGCTGTAAATTTCATATCTATTTTCCATAGTTGTGTCCATCTATCATAATCTAAGTTATGTCCCAAATCTATAGCCCATTTTATCATAGCCTCCTTCACCTCCTCATCTTTAGTATCCCAATCCAGTAATTGACCATACATCTTGGATAGAAGTTTGGTGTTACCTTCTACTATTTCCACCTGGAATTTCGATTTTTTCTCATTTATTCCTATTTTTTTATGTTCGTTCCACAAGGCGTTTATTTGGTGGATTTGTAACCAACTTACTTGCCTATCTTTTAATTCCTCGTATGTTCTAAGGTTCCATCCCTTATCCGATCTAACCAATAGGTCTTCGTAAGTCCATCTTGGCTCATCCATATTTGGTTTTTTAATTTTTAAAATATCAGTGGGTGATAACCACCATGGAGTGCTTTTTTCTAAGAGTCTCTTGTTTCTGTCCCAAACCTCTAATAATGCTCCTCTTATAATATGGTTTACAAAACCCTTATGTATCTTCCCTTTATCCTGCCATAGATAGGCGTGCCAGCCGAACCTAGTGTTGAATCCTTCTAGGTCCAACAAATCGGTATTATTTAAGGTAATCCATTCTTTGATCCAGCACAGGCACGACGCATCGTAATATAATTGCAGGTTTGGAACAGCAAACCCTCCTCTCTCTCTACGGTCGGTAAGAATTTTGAACTTAATTCTTGCTCTTTTCCCCTGCCAGATAAATCTGGACAGGGTTCTCTGCCAATCCTTGAACCTAGTAGTGCCTCTGATCACGGGGATGTTTTGAAATAAAAACAACAATCTCGGCAGCACAGACATCTTAATTGCAGCCATCCTTCCTGACCATGATAACCTTATCCTGCTCCATGTGTCTAAATCTCTTTTTATCTCACTCCAGGTCTTATTATAATTATTTTCTATCAATTTTATGTTTTTCGTTGAAATCCAGATACCCAGATATTTTACCCTTTTCACAACCTTAATTCCTGTTTGGACCTCTAGCTGTTTTCTTTGATCTTCTTCCAGATTCTTTGTTAGGATCTTGGTTTTAATTTTGTTTAGTTTGAAGCCGGAAACTTTCCCAAATTCTTCTAAAATCTCTATGACTTTGCCGATACCTTCTACTGGATCTTCAAGAGAGATAACTAAATCATCGGCATAGGCCTTTAATTTGTATTCTTTTTCTCCAACTTTAATTCCTCCTACTTCAGGTATTTTCCTTATCTTATTTGCCAGTACTTCTAGAACCATTATAAATAAGAGAGGGGATAGAGGACATCCCTGTCTCGTACCCTTCGATATCGTGAATGATTTGGATAAATTATTGTTAATGATTAGTTTAGCTCTTTGTGTTGAGTAAATATTTTTTATTCCTTTCAGAAAGGGTCCATCTATCCCTGCTCTCTCCATGCACTTTAGCATGAATTCCCACGATACATTATCGAATGCCTTTTCAGCGTCAATAAAAATCAACGCTGCAGATATATCAATCCTAAGGTCTAAGTATTCGATAATATTAATTATATGTCTAACATTATCTTTCAATTGTCTATTAGGGAGGAACCCTGCTTGATCTTTATGTATAACTTTTGCTAGGTGTTTTTTTAATCTAGTCGCCATTATCTCTGCAAAGATCTTATAGTCATTGTTAAGCAGTGATATCGGTCTATAATTCCTTATATCTAATTTGTCCGAATCTGGCTTAGCTATTAATGCAATATGAGCTTCCTTCCAGGAATCTGGTAGCTTTCCTTCTCCCATGATACTGTTCATCACATTACATAGCACCGGAGTTAGGTATTCTTCTAATGTTTTGTAGTATTTTGCTGAGAGGCCATCAGGACCAGGTGCTTTCCCCAATTTCATCTTTCTTATTGCATCTTTAACCTCATCTTCTGTTATGGGTTTATTTAATTGTTTTTTGTCTTCATCTGTCAAATATTCTCCTCCATTCTTTGTCAAATAATTCCCTATTTCTTCTTTATTTTCCTCTTCCTTTTTATATAGTTTTTCATAAAATTTAAGGAATTCTTCCCTTATCCTATTACTATCTTCCAAAATCTGTTCTCCTATTTTTATTTTGTTAATTAAATTTTGTTTTTTCCTCCTTCTGAGTTGCCACGCCAATAATTTCCCGGTTTTGTTCGCAGATTCAAAATATTTTTGCTTCATCCATTTAATTCTCCATTCTACTTCCTGATTAATTAAAGTTGAGTATTGTAATTGCAATGTTTTCAAAGTTTGTCTAATCCTTTCATCCCTGGGATTTATTACCAATTTTTTCTCACATTCTCTCAATTGTTTAATAATTTCTTCTTTTTTAGACTCTCTTAATTTCCTTCTATAGCTGTTTTGTTGAATCAAGAATCCTCTTAGGACTGCCTTACTGGCATCCCAAACTGTTTCTAACTTAGTCTCTTTATTCAGGTTTATATCAAAATATTCTTTCAAGGTACTTTTTGCCTTCACTATCACCTCCTCATTTTCAAAAAGGTATTCATTCATTCTCCATCGATACGTCCCCACAAATTCGCATCTTAGCTCTAACATCATTGGATTATGATCCGAGAAGGTTTTAGGTAATATTTCACAGTTCGTTGTTCTTAAAGATAATTCTCTTGTTATCCATATCTGGTCGATCCTACCCCAGCTATGATGGGGTTCAGAAAAATAAGTAAATTGTTTTTCTACTGGATTTTTATATCTCCAGATGTCAATCAAATCTAGGTTTTCCTCCAGATTGTTAAATGTTTTAGGGAGCTTCCCTTGATTTAATTTCTTTTTTCCTCCACTTCTATCTAGCTCTGGTGTTGGTACCCCATTTAGATCTCCAAGCAGAATTAATTTATGACTTTCTAACTCTAGTAATATTTGTTCCAATTTTTTAAAAAATTCTGCTTTGTTTGTATTTGGGGCATAGACAGTCACCACATTAAATTTTTCACCTTGATGATTAATTTGCACTCCCAAGATTCTTCCCTCATCATCCTTGCATATCAATATCGGGTCCCATTTTTCCTTCACATATATCACAACTCCTTTTTTTTTAGTTACATCTGAGTTAATAAATTCCACACCTAACTTTTTATTCATCAATATATATTTGTGCTTTTTGGCCACATGTGTCTCTTGATAGCAGATTACATCATAATTTTTGTTCTTTACCACTCTTTCTATTTTATTCCTTTTAGATTTTTCATTCAGACCATTTACATTCCAAGACAGGATTTTTAAGGACATTATTACAATTAGATTTTTATTTAATTGAAAAAGTGAAAAAAAAAAAAAAAATTTTACAAAAAACTTTAACAAATTTTTATTTTAAGTTGTCCTATTTCCTATCTCTTCCTCCTCTTCTAATTCTTCTTCTTCCCCTCCTTCCGCTTCTTCCACCTTCTCCTCCTCTTCTTCCTCTTTCTCTTCCCTTACTCCTTTCTTCTCCTTCCTTTCCCTTCTCTCACCCCTTTCTCTTTCTCTGTCTCCTAGCCTATCTTCCCCCTTGTCCAGCTCTTTCTCGTATCTTCTTAGGAATTTTTCCCCTTCCTGAGTATCCTTCAACTTAAATCTCTTATCTTTGAAGTAGAAGGTGATCCCTTCCGGGAACTCCCATCTATATCGTATGTTGTTTTTTTTCAAGATGCCTACTATTTGTTTATAGCCTTCTCTTTTGCGTAACAGTCTAACTGGTATTTCTTTTAGAATAATAATTGGCCTTCCGTCAATTATTAATCTTTTTTGGTAACTTAATTTTAATATCAAATTTTTTATCTCTACTGAATTAAAGATTACCAGGCAGTCCCCAAGCAATTTTTTAGGCTTATTTTGTTGAGAGCTTCTTCTTATCCTGAAGGCATTTTCAATCATATTTGCCAACTCCTCTTCTTCTAGTTCTAGCCATCTGGCTAATTCTCTGGTCATCTTTCCCTTTATATCCTCCTTCGCCTCCTCTCCCACTCCTCTAAATTTCAAATTAAGATGTTTTTGTCGCATTTCTGCCATTGCAAGACTATCCCAGATTTGTTCCTGTACTTTACTAACCTCTTTCAATTCTTCTTTTATTTTCCCTGTTTCCTTTTTCTGTTCTCTCATCTCTTTTTGGATCTTTCTATTATTCTCTTCTATTACTTTGGATTTTATTGATAATTCCTGGATTTTATTGGATAATTCCCCTACTGCTCCTTCTATTTTTTTATCGATCATCCCCTGCATTTCTGCTAGTTTGTTTTCCATGTGTGTTTCTGTTTGTCTAAATTCTTCCTTGATTTTAAGCCATAACAGATCTAAATCTTTAATCTCTTCCTGTCTTGATGTCCTTCTTTCCATTAATCCCCCCCCTCCCTTTTTACCATTTTTCCCCTGCATTTCAGCCTTTACCACTACTGTAATTTCCTTCCAAATACCTTATCCTCTCCCGTAATAGGGCTCACACTCTTCCTATTTGTAGAGACAATAAGTATATAAGTTGTCTTAAAAGTATAGTTCTATTGCGAGGGGGTTATTTCCTTTTACCCGTTACGCCACTATATATAATTTAAATTTTAGTGTCTACTATTCTGCTATTCAATTAAACTGATACTGTCAGCTCCAGACTGATACTGTCTCAATAAAGTCCCAGTATCAGAGATAACCTTTCTGTTATAAATTTCCTGGCCGGATACTAAACAAGAATAATAAAACCAAAATATTTTCTCAATAGTCCACCAGTAAGTTTCACTAGAGATAAACCAGTCCAATCCGAAAAGTCTTGCGCTCTTCAGCCACTTGGCGGCTCAATCCAGCGACAATTATCCAGAGGGGGGAAGTTGGCAAACAAAATACAGTCCCCTTTATCAATTTTCCAATTACAACCCTTTTGTTGTTTAACTAATCAAAAAACAAAATTCTTTAAAAGGTGTTGCAATGTCTTTCACTATTGTCTTTAAAGAAGTTGCAATGTCTCTCAGTATTGTCTTTAAAGGTGTCTTTAAAGGTGTTGCGATATCTTCTAATATTATCCAGAGGGGTTGGCAATAAACAATTAGACCTGAGGCATTTATCAAAATTTAACAAAATTTTCTAAGTTGTCAAAAATTACTTCAGATACTATTCTCTCACTATACATGTGAAGAAGTAGAAGCGGAAAAAAAAGACAAAGAAATCATATTTTATAAGGTACCTCATTATAAACGGAAGAAGCAGAATCCAGAGTTCCAAGCAAGCAATAGCTTAGAAAACTGGACCAATCTGTCCCTGTATTAATATTTCCCAAGGGAAGAACAGAAAGAGGCTCTTCAGCCTTCCTAACAAATAGAGAGAGCCTTGAACGCCTTAGCTCCCAGAGTTCCGATTTTCAAATGTCTATTATATCAATTGCTTCTGTAAAGGCACTTTTATAATAATATTGTACAAATAAGTCCAAGTCCCTTTCTTCCCTTTATTTCCTTTTTCCCATTTTCCCCATTATGTCTCTTTAAATTTCCTTTATCTCTTTTGGTTCCTTGGTGGTTTGCACTCTCGGCGTTTCTCCCTCTCGAACACTCAGCTTCCTATATACTTTTATTTTCACCAGGAAAGCCAAGTTCGATTATTTACAGTCTCAAAAAAACCTTCTTGGGGAAGACGCCAGAGTGAGAAGTACAATAATATGGAGATAAAATAGCCACTTAAAGTAAAATGTAGCAATATAGAAATAAAATGTCTATTTAAAGTGGCAGCTCTTGTAATCACTTGATGCCTTAGGGAAGTCTTGAAAAAGAGTTTCCGTCCTTCTTTGTTAGTTAAGCTCTTAAGTTTAAACGTTTAACCTCTTTTCTTAAGTTCTTACAATTACTCTCCAAAGGGGGACGAGGTTCAAGCAGGCATTCTTACTCACTCAGTCCGACGTGATTAACTTCTCCATTGTCATTCACTTCCGCGATTCAGACGCCCGCGCCATTTTCTGCCTTCGACTGGATGAACCCCTCCGTTCCAATCTTACTTTGCCGGGGCTCTCCTAGCTTAATTTCCTATTTTTCAAGTTGTTCCAGCTCTTCACACACTAGGATGCCCGTTGTATTGTTATTCAGAGGTCCGTCGCTTTTTCGGCTGAAGCTAGAGGCATCACAACGTGGAGTCGCTGCTCTCCCGTCTCTGCGCACACGGTCTCGTCGATCCCAGCCTCCTCCCACAGGGAAGAGAGAGAAAGTCCTCGACCGCTCCCGCGCTGCCAGGAGCCTATCCCCCAGGGGAAACCCCCCCTGGGATTTTTGAAAACAACTTTTTTTGAAAAAATCCCTAAGCCGCGCGGTCAGAATTTCAGCAAAAATCTGACGTTCTGGAATTCTCTCAAAAATGGTGCCAAACTGTTGCAAACGATCCCCTGAAAGCTTTTTCGGTGGAAACAGATGGGTTTTTATCATCAGAAACAGAATTAGCCGCCGACGTCTGAAGAACTATTTTTGAAAAAATCCCTAAGCCGCGCGGTCAGAATTTCAGCAAGAATCTCACGTTCTGGAATTCTCTCAAAAATGGTGCCAAACTGTTGCAAACGATCCCCTGAAAGCTTTTTCGGTGGAAACAGATGGGTTTTTATCATCAGAAACAGAATAAGCCGCCAACGTCTGAAGAACTATTTTTGAAAAAATCCGTAAGCCGCGCGGTCAGAATTTCAGCAAAAATCTGACGTTCTGGAATTCTCTCAAAAATGCATCCAAACTGTTGCAAACGATCCCCTGAAAGGTTTTTCGGTGGAAACAGATGGGTTTTTATCATCAGAAACAGAATTAGCCGCCGACGTCTGAAGAACTATTTTTGAAAAAATCCCTAAGCCGCGCGGTCAGAATTTCAGCAAAAATCTGACGTTCTGGAATTCTCTCAAAAATGCTTCCAAACTGTTCCAAACGATCCCCTGAAAGCTTTTTCGGTGGAAACAGATGGGTTTTTATCATCAGAAACAGAATAAGCCGCCAACGTCTGAAGAACTATTTTTGAAAAAATCCGTAAGCCGCGCGGTCAGAATTTCAGCAAAAATCTGACGTTCTGGAATTCTCTCAAAAATGGTGCCAAACTGTTGCAAACGATCCCCTGAAAGCTTTTTCGGTGGAAACAGATGGGTTTTTATCATCAGAAACAGAACTAGCAACCGACGTCTGAACAACTTTTTTTGAAAAATCCCTAAGCCGCGCGGTCAGAATTTCAGCAAAAATCTGACGTTCTGGAATTCTCTCAAAAATGGTGCCAAACTGTTGCAAACGATCCCCTGAAAGCTTTTTCGGTGGAAACAGATGGGTTTTTATCATCAGAAACAGAATTAGCCGCCAACGTCTGAAGAACTATTTTTGAAAAAATCCCTAAGCCGCGCGGTCAGAATTTCAGCAAAAATCTGACGTTCTGGAATTCTCTCAAAAATGCTTCCAAAGTGTTGCAAATGATCCCCTGAAAGCTTTTTCGGTGGAAACAGATGGGTTTTTATCATCTGAAACCGAATTAGCCGCCGACGTCTGAAGAACTATTTTTGAAAAAATCCCTAAGCCGCGCGGTCAGAATTTCAGCAAAAATCTGACGTTCTGGAATTCTCTCAAAAATGGTGCCAAACTGTTGCAAACGATCCCCTGAAAGCTTTTTCGGTGGAAACAGACGGGTCTTTATCATCAGAAACAGAATTAGCCGCCAACGTCTGAAGAACTATTTTTGAAAACATCCCTAAGCCGCGCGGTCAGAATTTCAGCAAAAATCTGACGTTCTGGAATTCTCTCAAAAATGGTGCCAAACTGTTGCAAACGATCCCCTGAAAGCTTTTTCGGTGGAAACAGATGGGTTTTTATCATCAGAAACAGAACTAGCAACCGACGTCTGAACAACTTTTTTTGAAAAAATCCCTAAGCCGCGCGGTCAGAATTTCAGCAAAAATCTGACGTTCTGGAATTCTCTCAAAAATGCTTCCAAACTGTTGCAAACGATCACCTGAAAGCCTTTTCGGTGGAAACAGATGGGTTTTTATCATCAGAAACAGAATTAGCCGCCAACGTCTGAAGAACTATTTTTGAAAAAATCCCTAAGCCGCGCGGTCAGAATTTCAGGAAAAATCTGACGTTCTGGAATTCTCTCAAAAATGGTGCCAAACTTTTGCAAACGATCCCCTGAAAGGTTTTTCGGTGGAAACAGATGGGTTTTTATCATCAGAAACAGAATTAGCCGCCAACGTCTGAAGAACTTTTTTTGACAAAATCCGTAAGCCGCGCGGTCAGAATTTCAGCAAAAATCTGACGTTCTGGAATTCTCTCAAAAATGCTTCCAAACTGTTGCAAACGATCCCCTGAAAGCTTTTTCGGTGGAAACAGATGGGTTTTTATCATCAGAAACAGAATTGGCCCTCGACGTCTGAACAACTTTTTTTGAAAAAATCCCTAAGCCGCGCGGTCAGAATTTCAGGAAAAATCTGACGTTCTGGGATTCTCTCAAAAATGCTTCCAAACTGTTGCAAACGATCCCCTGAAAGGTTTTTCGGTGGAAACAGATGGGTTTTTATCATCAGAAACAGAACTAGCAACCGACGTCTGAACAACTTTTTATGAAAAAATCCCTAAGCCGCGCGGTCAGAATTTCAGCAAAAATCTGACGTTCTGGAATTCTCTCAAAAATGGTGCCAAACTGTTGCAAACGATCCCCTGAAAGCTTTTTCGGTGGAAACAGATGGGTTTTTATCATCAGAAACAGAATTAGCCGCCGACGTCTGAAGAACTATTTTTGAAAAAATCCCTAAGCCGCGCGGTCAGAATGTCAGCAAGAATCTCACGTTCTGGAATTCTCTCAAAAATGCTTCCAAACTGTTGCAAACGATCCCCTGAAAGGTTTTTCGGTGGAAACAGATGGGTTTTTATCATCAGAAACAGAACTAGCAACCGACGTCTGAACAACTTTTTTTGAAAAAATCCCTAAGCCGCGCGGTCAGAATTTCAGCAAAAATCTGACGTTCTGGAATTCTCTCAAAAATGCATCCAAACTGTTGCAAACGATCCCCTGAAAGGTTTTTCGGTGGAAACAGATGGGTTTTTATCATCAGAAACAGAATTAGCCGCCAACGTCTGAAGAACTATTTTTGAAAAAATCCCTAAGCCGCGCGGTCAGAATTTCAGCAAAAATCTGACGTTCTGGAATTCTCTCAAAAATGCTTCCAAAGTGTTGCAAATGATCCCCTGAAAGCTTTTTCGGTGGAAACAGATGGGTTTTTATCATCAGAAACAGAATTAGCCGCCGACGTCTGAAGAACTATTTTTGAAAAAATCCCTAAGCCGCGCGGTCAGAATTTCAGCAAAAATCTGACGTTCTGGAATTCTCTCAAAAATGGTGCCAAACTGTTGCAAACAATCCCCTGAAAGCTTTTTCGGTGGAAACAGATGGGTTTTTATCATCAGAAACAGAATTAGCCGCCAACGTCTGAAGAACTATTTTTGAAAAAATCCCTAAGCCGCGCGGTCAGAATTTCAGCAAAAATCTGACGTTCTGGAATTCTCTCAAAAATGCTTCCAAAGTGTTGCAAATGATCCCCTGAAAGCTTTTTCGGTGGAAACAGATGGGTTTTTATCATCTGAAACCGAATTAGCCGCCGACGTCTGAAGAACTTTTTTTGAAAAAATCCCTAAGCCGCGCGGTCAGAATTTCAGCAAAAATCTGACGTTCTGGAATTCTCTCAAAAATGCATCCAAACTGTTGCAAACGATCCCCTGAAAGGTTTTTCGGTGGAAACAGATGGGTTTTTATCATCAGAAACAGAATTAGCCGCCAACGTCTGAAGAACTATTTTTGAAAAAATCCCTAAGCCGCGCGGTCAGAATTTCAGCAAAAATCTGACGTTCTGGAATTCTCCCAAAAATGCTTCCAAACTGTTGCAAACGATCCCCTGAAAGGTTTTTCGGTGGAAACAGATGGGTTTTTATCATCAGAAACAGAATTGGCCCTCGACGTCTGAACAACTTTTTTTGAAAAAATCCCTAAGCCGCGCGGTCAGAATTTCAGCAAAAATCTGACGTTCTGGAATTCTCTCAAAAATGGTGCCAAACTGTTGCAAACGATCCCCTGAAAGCTTTTTCGGTGGAAACAGATGGGTTTTTATCATCAGAAAAAGAACTAGCAACCGACGTCTGAACAACTTTTTTTGAAAAAATCCCTAAGCCGCGCGGTCAGAATTTCAGCAAAAATCTGACGTTCTGGAATTCTCTCAAAAATGCATCCAAACTGTTGCAAACGATCCCCTGAAAGGTTTTTCGGTGGAAACAGATGGGTTTTTATCATCAGAAACAGAATTGGCCCTCGACGTCTGAACAACTTTTTTTGAAAAAATCCCTAAGCCGCGCGGTCAGAATTTCAGCAAGAATCTGACGTTCTGGAATTCTCTCAAAAATGGTGCCAAACTGTTGCAAACGATCCCCTGAAAGCTTTTTCGGTGGAAACAGATGGGTTTTTATCATCAGAAACAGAATTAGCCGCCGACGTCTGAAGAACTATTTTTGAAAAAATCCCTAAGCCGCGCGGTCAGAATTTCAGCAAGAATCTCACGTTCTGGAATTCTCTCAAAAATGGTGCCAAACTGTTGCAAACGATCCCCTGAAAGCTTTTTCGGTGGAAACAGATGGGTTTTTATCATCAGAAACAGAATAAGCCGCCAACGTCTGAAGAACTATTTTTGAAAAAATCCGTAAGCCGCGCGGTCAGAATTTCAGCAAAAATCTGACGTTCTGGAATTCTCTCAAAAATGGTGCCAAACTGTTGCAAACGATCCACTGAAAGCTTTTTCGGTGGAAACAGATGGGTTTTTATCATCAGAAACAGAATTAGCCGCCGACGTCTGAAGAACTATTTTTGAAAAAATCCCTAAGCCGCGCGGTCAGAATTTCAGCAAAAATCTGACGTTCTGGAATTCTCTCAAAAATGGTGCCAAACTGTTGCAAACGATCCCCTGAAAGCTTTTTCGGTGGAAACAGATGGGTCTTTATCATCAGAAACAGAATTAGCCGCCAACGTATGAAGAACTATTTTTGAAAACATCCGTAAGCCGCGCGGTCAGAATTTCAGCAAAAATCTGACGTTCTGGAATTCTCTCAAAAATGCTTCCAAACTGTTGCAAACGATCCCCTGAAAGCTTTTTCGGTGGAAACAGATGGGTTTTTATCATCAGAAACACAACTAGCAACCGACGTCTGAAGAACTATTTTTGAAAAAATCCCTAAGCCGCGCGGTCAGAATTTCAGCAAAAATCTGACGTTCTGGAATTCTCTCAAAAATGCTTCCAAAGTGTTGCAAACGATCCCCTGAAAGCTTTTTCGGTGGAAACAGATGGGTTTTTATCATCAGAAACAGAATTAGCCGCCGACGTCTGAAGAACTATTTTTGAAAAAATCCCTAAGCCGCGCGGTCAGAATTTCAGCAAAAATCTGACGTTCTGGAATTCTCTCAAAAATGCTTCCAAACTGTTGCAAACGATCCCCTGAAAGGTTTTTCGGTGGAAACAGATGGGTTTTTATCATCAGAAGCAGAATTGGCCCTCGACGTCTGAACACCTTTTTTTGAAAAAATCCCTAAGCCGCGCGGTCAGAATTTCAGCAAAAATCTGACGTTCTGGAATTCTCTCAAAAATGCTTCCAAAGTGTTGCAAACGATCCCCTGAAAGCTTTTTCGGTGGAAACAGATGGGTTTTTATCATCAGAAACAGAATTAGCCGCCGACGTCTGAAGAACTATTTTTGAAAAAATCCCTAAGCCGCGCGGTCAGAATTTCAGCAAAAATCTGACGTTCTGGAATTCTCTCAAAAATGGTGCCAAACTGTTGCAAACGATCCCCTGAAAGCTTTTTCGGTGGAAACAGATGGGTTTTTATCATCAGAAACAGAACTAGCAACCGACGTCTGAACAACTTTTTTTGAAAAAATCCCTAAGCCGCGCGGTCAGAATTTCAGCAAAAATCTGACGTTCTGGAATTCTCTCAAAAATGGTGCCAAACTGTTGCAAACGATCCCCTGAAAGCTTTTTCGGTGGAAACAGATGGGTTTTTATCATCAGAAACAGAATTAGCCGCCGACGTCTGAAGAACTATTTTTGAAAAAATCCCTAAGCCGCGCGGTCAGAATTTCAGCAAAAATCTGACGTTCTGGAATTCTCTCAAAAATGGTGCCAAACTGTTGCAAACGATCCCCTGAAAGCTTTTTCGGTGGAAACAGATGGGTTTTTATCATCAGAAACAGAAGTAGCAACCGACGTCTGAACAACTTTTTTTGAAAAAATCCCTAAGCCGCGCGGTCAGAATTTCAGCAAAAATCTGACGTTCTGGAATTCTCTCAAAAATGGTGCCAAACTGTTGCAAACGATCCCCTGAAAGGTTTTTCGGTGGAAACAGATGGGTTTTTATCATCAGAAACAGAATTGGCCCTCGACATCTGAACAACTTTTTTTGAAAAAATCCCTAAGCCGCGCGGTCAGAATTTCAGCAAAAATCTGACGTTCTGGAATTCTCTCAAAAATGGTGCCAAACTGTTGCAAACGATCCCCTGAAAGCTTTTTCGGTGGAAACAGATGGGTCTTTATCATCAGAAACAGAATTAGCCGCCAACGTCTGAAGAACTATTTTTGAAAAAATCCCTAAGCCGCGCGGTCAGAATTTCAGCAAAAATCTGACGTTCTGGAATTCTCTCAAAAATGCTTCCAAACTGTTGCAAACGATCCCCTGAAAGGTTTTTCGGTGGAAACAGATGGGTTTTTATCATCAGAAACAGAACTAGCAACCGACGTCTGAACAATTTTTTTTGTTTTTTGTTTTTTTTTTTTTATTCTTCTTTTTATTGAATTTTCCAAACAATTCTTCCATAATAAACAGTCCAGAAAAAGTCATATCATACAAACAGCATCCAAGAAACAGAACACAGAGCACCGAAAAACCAAGTAAAGGAAAACGAAAAAAAAAAATATATATATATATATATATATATATATAAAATTTATATATAAAAGAAACAACACCTTGAATTAAAGAAAGAATTACTTCCCTTCATCTCAGTCTGGGTTGTATAGTCAACCTTCCTTTCAGCGGTTTCCGATCTCTCTCCGTATCTCCACTTCACAGATTTTATATTTCGTCTACTGTAATTTTGATATTACCTAAATTTAGTTCTGTATATGTTATAAATTTATTCCAATTGTTAATAAATTTTTTACTTTTTTGATGCCTGATTCTTTGTGTCAATTTATCTAATTCTATGTATTCAAATAATTTGAGCTGCCAATCTTTAATTGTTGGGATCTTGGGGGTTTTCCAATTCTGTGCCAGCAATATTCTGGCTGCTGCCATCGCGTACTGAAACAATATCTTATCATCTTTTTTAATCTCCTCACCGACCATCCCTAACAGGAAGGCCTCCGGTTTCTTGGGGAAATTGTATTTCAAAATCTTTTTTAATTCCTCATAAATAAGACCCCAAAACCTTTTCACCTCTACACATGTCCACCACATATGGTAGAAATCACCCTCTTTTATTTTGCACTTCCAACACTTCTTATCCCCAGTTTTATACATTTTCTGCAGCTTTACTGGAGTGATGTACCAACGATACACCATTTTTTCCATATTTTCCCGGATTCCCACACAGGCTGTAAATTTCATATCTATTTTCCATAGTTGTGTCCATCTATCATAATCTAAGTTATGTCCCAAATCTATAGCCCATTTTATCATAGCCTCCTTCACCTCCTCATCTTTAGTATCCCAATCCAGTAATTGACCATACATCTTGGATAGAAGTTTGGTGTTACCTTCTACTATTTCCACCTGGAATTTCGATTTTTTCTCATTTATTCCTATTTTTTTATGTTCGTTCCACAAGGCGTTTATTTGGTGGATTTGTAACCAACTTACTTGCCTATCTTTTAATTCCTCGTATGTTCTAAGGTTCCATCCCTTATCCGATCTAACCAATAGGTCTTCGTAAGTCCATCTTGGCTCATCCATATTTGGTTTTTTAATTTTTAAAATATCAGTGGGTGATAACCACCATGGAGTGCTTTTTTCTAAGAGTCTCTTGTTTCTGTCCCAAACCTCTAATAATGCTCCTCTTATAATATGGTTTACAAAACCCTTATGTATCTTCCCTTTATCCTGCCATAGATAGGCGTGCCAGCCGAACCTAGTGTTGAATCCTTCTAGGTCCAACAAATCGGTATTATTTAAGGTAATCCATTCTTTGATCCAGCACAGGCACGACGCATCGTAATATAATTGCAGGTTTGGAACAGCAAACCCTCCTCTCTCTCTACGGTCGGTAAGAATTTTGAACTTAATTCTTGCTCTTTTCCCCTGCCAGATAAATCTGGACAGGGTTCTCTGCCAATCCTTGAACCTAGTAGTGCCTCTGATCACGGGGATGTTTTGAAATAAAAACAACAATCTCGGCAGCACAGACATCTTAATTGCAGCCATCCTTCCTGACCATGATAACCTTATCCTGCTCCATGTGTCTAAATCTCTTTTTATCTCACTCCAGGTCTTATTATAATTATTTTCTATCAATTTTATGTTTTTCGTTGAAATCCAGATACCCAGATATTTTACCCTTTTCACAACCTTAATTCCTGTTTGGACCTCTAGCTGTTTTCTTTGATCTTCTTCCAGATTCTTTGTTAGGATCTTGGTTTTAATTTTGTTTAGTTTGAAGCCGGAAACTTTCCCAAATTCTTCTAAAATCTCTATGACTTTGCCGATACCTTCTACTGGATCTTCAAGAGAGATAACTAAATCATCGGCATAGGCCTTTAATTTGTATTCTTTTTCTCCAACTTTAATTCCTCCTACTTCAGGTATTTTCCTTATCTTATTTGCCAGTACTTCTAGAACCATTATAAATAAGAGAGGGGATAGAGGACATCCCTGTCTCGTACCCTTCGATATCGTGAATGATTTGGATAAATTATTGTTAATGATTAGTTTAGCTCTTTGTGTTGAGTAAATATTTTTTATTCCTTTCAGAAAGGGTCCATCTATCCCTGCTCTCTCCATGCACTTTAGCATGAATTCCCACGATACATTATCGAATGCCTTTTCAGCGTCAATAAAAATCAACGCTGCAGATATATCAATCCTAAGGTCTAAGTATTCGATAATATTAATTATATGTCTAACATTATCTTTCAATTGTCTATTAGGGAGGAACCCTGCTTGATCTTTATGTATAACTTTTGCTAGGTGTTTTTTTAATCTAGTCGCCATTATCTCTGCAAAGATCTTATAGTCATTGTTAAGCAGTGATATCGGTCTATAATTCCTTATATCTAATTTGTCCGAATCTGGCTTAGCTATTAATGCAATATGAGCTTCCTTCCAGGAATCTGGTAGCTTTCCTTCTCCCATGATACTGTTCATCACATTACATAGCACCGGAGTTAGGTATTCTTCTAATGTTTTGTAGTATTTTGCTGAGAGGCCATCAGGACCAGGTGCTTTCCCCAATTTCATCTTTCTTATTGCATCTTTAACCTCATCTTCTGTTATGGGTTTATTTAATTGTTTTTTGTCTTCATCTGTCAAATATTCTCCTCCATTCTTTGTCAAATAATTCCCTATTTCTTCTTTATTTTCCTCTTCCTTTTTATATAGTTTTTCATAAAATTTAAGGAATTCTTCCCTTATCCTATTACTATCTTCCAAAATCTGTTCTCCTATTTTTATTTTGTTAATTAAATTTTGTTTTTTCCTCCTTCTGAGTTGCCACGCCAATAATTTCCCGGTTTTGTTCGCAGATTCAAAATATTTTTGCTTCATCCATTTAATTCTCCATTCTACTTCCTGATTAATTAAAGTTGAGTATTGTAATTGCAATGTTTTCAAAGTTTGTCTAATCCTTTCATCCCTGGGATTTATTACCAATTTTTTCTCACATTCTCTCAATTGTTTAATAATTTCTTCTTTTTTAGACTCTCTTAATTTCCTTCTATAGCTGTTTTGTTGAATCAAGAATCCTCTTAGGACTGCCTTACTGGCATCCCAAACTGTTTCTAACTTAGTCTCTTTATTCAGGTTTATATCAAAATATTCTTTCAAGGTACTTTTTGCCTTCACTATCACCTCCTCATTTTCAAAAAGGTATTCATTCATTCTCCATCGATACGTCCCCACAAATTCGCATCTTAGCTCTAACATCATTGGATTATGATCCGAGAAGGTTTTAGGTAATATTTCACAGTTCGTTGTTCTTAAAGATAATTCTCTTGTTATCCATATCTGGTCGATCCTACCCCAGCTATGATGGGGTTCAGAAAAATAAGTAAATTGTTTTTCTACTGGATTTTTATATCTCCAGATGTCAATCAAATCTAGGTTTTCCTCCAGATTGTTAAATGTTTTAGGGAGCTTCCCTTGATTTAATTTCTTTTTTCCTCCACTTCTATCTAGCTCTGGTGTTGGTACCCCATTTAGATCTCCAAGCAGAATTAATTTATGACTTTCTAACTCTAGTAATATTTGTTCCAATTTTTTAAAAAATTCTGCTTTGTTTGTATTTGGGGCATAGACAGTCACCACATTAAATTTTTCACCTTGATGATTAATTTGCACTCCCAAGATTCTTCCCTCATCATCCTTGCATATCAATATCGGGTCCCATTTTTCCTTCACATATATCACAACTCCTTTTTTTTTAGTTACATCTGAGTTAATAAATTCCACACCTAACTTTTTATTCATCAATATATATTTGTGCTTTTTGGCCACATGTGTCTCTTGATAGCAGATTACATCATAATTTTTGTTCTTTACCACTCTTTCTATTTTATTCCTTTTAGATTTTTCATTCAGACCATTTACATTCCAAGACAGGATTTTTAAGGACATTATTACAATTAGATTTTTATTTAATTGAAAAAGTGAAAAAAAAAAAAAAAATTTTACAAAAAACTTTAACAAATTTTTATTTTAAGTTGTCCTATTTCCTATCTCTTCCTCCTCTTCTAATTCTTCTTCTTCCCCTCCTTCCGCTTCTTCCACCTTCTCCTCCTCTTCTTCCTCTTTCTCTTCCCTTACTCCTTTCTTCTCCTTCCTTTCCCTTCTCTCACCCCTTTCTCTTTCTCTGTCTCCTAGCCTATCTTCCCCCTTGTCCAGCTCTTTCTCGTATCTTCTTAGGAATTTTTCCCCTTCCTGAGTATCCTTCAACTTAAATCTCTTATCTTTGAAGTAGAAGGTGATCCCTTCCGGGAACTCCCATCTATATCGTATGTTGTTTTTTTTCAAGATGCCTACTATTTGTTTATAGCCTTCTCTTTTGCGTAACAGTCTAACTGGTATTTCTTTTAGAATAATAATTGGCCTTCCGTCAATTATTAATCTTTTTTGGTAACTTAATTTTAATATCAAATTTTTTATCTCTACTGAATTAAAGATTACCAGGCAGTCCCCAAGCAATTTTTTAGGCTTATTTTGTTGAGAGCTTCTTCTTATCCTGAAGGCATTTTCAATCATATTTGCCAACTCCTCTTCTTCTAGTTCTAGCCATCTGGCTAATTCTCTGGTCATCTTTCCCTTTATATCCTCCTTCGCCTCCTCTCCCACTCCTCTAAATTTCAAATTAAGATGTTTTTGTCGCATTTCTGCCATTGCAAGACTATCCCAGATTTGTTCCTGTACTTTACTAACCTCTTTCAATTCTTCTTTTATTTTCCCTGTTTCCTTTTTCTGTTCTCTCATCTCTTTTTGGATCTTTCTATTATTCTCTTCTATTACTTTGGATTTTATTGATAATTCCTGGATTTTATTGGATAATTCCCCTACTGCTCCTTCTATTTTTTTATCGATCATCCCCTGCATTTCTGCTAGTTTGTTTTCCATGTGTGTTTCTGTTTGTCTAAATTCTTCCTTGATTTTAAGCCATAACAGATCTAAATCTTTAATCTCTTCCTGTCTTGATGTCCTTCTTTCCATTAATCCCCCCCCTCCCTTTTTACCATTTTTCCCCTGCATTTCAGCCTTTACCACTACTGTAATTTCCTTCCAAATACCTTATCCTCTCCCGTAATAGGGCTCACACTCTTCCTATTTGTAGAGACAATAAGTATATAAGTTGTCTTAAAAGTATAGTTCTATTGCGAGGGGGTTATTTCCTTTTACCCGTTACGCCACTATATATAATTTAAATTTTAGTGTCTACTATTCTGCTATTCAATTAAACTGATACTGTCAGCTCCAGACTGATACTGTCTCAATAAAGTCCCAGTATCAGAGATAACCTTTCTGTTATAAATTTCCTGGCCGGATACTAAACAAGAATAATAAAACCAAAATATTTTCTCAATAGTCCACCAGTAAGTTTCACTAGAGATAAACCAGTCCAATCCGAAAAGTCTTGCGCTCTTCAGCCACTTGGCGGCTCAATCCAGCGACAATTATCCAGAGGGGGGAAGTTGGCAAACAAAATACAGTCCCCTTTATCAATTTTCCAATTACAACCCTTTTGTTGTTTAACTAATCAAAAAACAAAATTCTTTAAAAGGTGTTGCAATGTCTTTCACTATTGTCTTTAAAGAAGTTGCAATGTCTCTCAGTATTGTCTTTAAAGGTGTCTTTAAAGGTGTTGCGATATCTTCTAATATTATCCAGAGGGGTTGGCAATAAACAATTAGACCTGAGGCATTTATCAAAATTTAACAAAATTTTCTAAGTTGTCAAAAATTACTTCAGATACTATTCTCTCACTATACATGTGAAGAAGTAGAAGCGGAAAAAAAAGACAAAGAAATCATATTTTATAAGGTACCTCATTATAAACGGAAGAAGCAGAATCCAGAGTTCCAAGCAAGCAATAGCTTAGAAAACTGGACCAATCTGTCCCTGTATTAATATTTCCCAAGGGAAGAACAGAAAGAGGCTCTTCAGCCTTCCTAACAAATAGAGAGAGCCTTGAACGCCTTAGCTCCCAGAGTTCCGATTTTCAAATGTCTATTATATCAATTGCTTCTGTAAAGGCACTTTTATAATAATATTGTACAAATAAGTCCAAGTCCCTTTCTTCCCTTTATTTCCTTTTTCCCATTTTCCCCATTATGTCTCTTTAAATTTCCTTTATCTCTTTTGGTTCCTTGGTGGTTTGCACTCTCGGCGTTTCTCCCTCTCGAACACTCAGCTTCCTATATACTTTTATTTTCACCAGGAAAGCCAAGTTCGATTATTTACAGTCTCAAAAAAACCTTCTTGGGGAAGACGCCAGAGTGAGAAGTACAATAATATGGAGATAAAATAGCCACTTAAAGTAAAATGTAGCAATATAGAAATAAAATGTCTATTTAAAGTGGCAGCTCTTGTAATCACTTGATGCCTTAGGGAAGTCTTGAAAAAGAGTTTCCGTCCTTCTTTGTTAGTTAAGCTCTTAAGTTTAAACGTTTAACCTCTTTTCTTAAGTTCTTACAATTACTCTCCAAAGGGGGACGAGGTTCAAGCAGGCATTCTTACTCACTCAGTCCGACGTGATTAACTTCTCCATTGTCATTCACTTCCGCGATTCAGACGCCCGCGCCATTTTCTGCCTTCGACTGGATGAACCCCTCCGTTCCAATCTTACTTTGCCGGGGCTCTCCTAGCTTAATTTCCTATTTTTCAAGTTGTTCCAGCTCTTCACACACTAGGATGCCCGTTGTATTGTTATTCAGAGGTCCGTCGCTTTTTCGGCTGAAGCTAGAGGCATCACAACGTGGAGTCGCTGCTCTCCCGTCTCTGCGCACACGGTCTCGTCGATCCCAGCCTCCTCCCACAGGGAAGAGAGAGAAAGTCCTCGACCGCTCCCGCGCTGCCAGGAGCCTATCCCCCAGGGGAAACCCCCCCTGGGATTTTTGAAAACAACTTTTTTTGAAAAAATCCCTAAGCCGCGCGGTCAGAATTTCAGCAAAAATCTGACGTTCTGGAATTCTCTCAAAAATGGTGCCAAACTGTTGCAAACGATCCCCTGAAAGCTTTTTCGGTGGAAACAGATGGGTTTTTATCATCAGAAACAGAATTAGCCGCCGACGTCTGAAGAACTATTTTTGAAAAAATCCCTAAGCCGCGCGGTCAGAATTTCAGCAAGAATCTCACGTTCTGGAATTCTCTCAAAAATGGTGCCAAACTGTTGCAAACGATCCCCTGAAAGCTTTTTCGGTGGAAACAGATGGGTTTTTATCATCAGAAACAGAATAAGCCGCCAACGTCTGAAGAACTATTTTTGAAAAAATCCGTAAGCCGCGCGGTCAGAATTTCAGCAAAAATCTGACGTTCTGGAATTCTCTCAAAAATGCATCCAAACTGTTGCAAACGATCCCCTGAAAGGTTTTTCGGTGGAAACAGATGGGTTTTTATCATCAGAAACAGAATTAGCCGCCGACGTCTGAAGAACTATTTTTGAAAAAATCCCTAAGCCGCGCGGTCAGAATTTCAGCAAAAATCTGACGTTCTGGAATTCTCTCAAAAATGCTTCCAAACTGTTCCAAACGATCCCCTGAAAGCTTTTTCGGTGGAAACAGATGGGTTTTTATCATCAGAAACAGAATAAGCCGCCAACGTCTGAAGAACTATTTTTGAAAAAATCCGTAAGCTGCGCGGTCAGAATTTCAGCAAAAATCTGACGTTCTGGAATTCTCTCAAAAATGGTGCCAAACTGTTGCAAACGATCCCCTGAAAGCTTTTTCGGTGGAAACAGATGGGTTTTTATCATCAGAAACAGAACTAGCAACCGACGTCTGAACAACTTTTTTTGAAAAATCCCTAAGCCGCGCGGTCAGAATTTCAGCAAAAATCTGACGTTCTGGAATTCTCTCAAAAATGGTGCCAAACTGTTGCAAACGATCCCCTGAAAGCTTTTTCGGTGGAAACAGATGGGTTTTTATCATCAGAAACAGAATTAGCCGCCAACGTCTGAAGAACTATTTTTGAAAAAATCCCTAAGCCGCGCGGTCAGAATTTCAGCAAAAATCTGACGTTCTGGAATTCTCTCAAAAATGCTTCCAAAGTGTTGCAAATGATCCCCTGAAAGCTTTTTCGGTGGAAACAGATGGGTTTTTATCATCTGAAACCGAATTAGCCGCCGACGTCTGAAGAACTATTTTTGAAAAAATCCCTAAGCCGCGCGGTCAGAATTTCAGCAAAAATCTGACGTTCTGGAATTCTCTCAAAAATGGTGCCAAACTGTTGCAAACGATCCCCTGAAAGCTTTTTCGGTGGAAACAGACGGGTCTTTATCATCAGAAACAGAATTAGCCGCCAACGTCTGAAGAACTATTTTTGAAAACATCCCTAAGCCGCGCGGTCAGAATTTCAGCAAAAATCTGACGTTCTGGAATTCTCTCAAAAATGGTGCCAAACTGTTGCAAACGATCCCCTGAAAGCTTTTTCGGTGGAAACAGATGGGTTTTTATCATCACAAACAGAACTAGCAACCGACGTCTGAACAACTTTTTTTGAAAAAATCCCTAAGCCGCGCGGTCAGAATTTCAGCAAAAATCTGACGTTCTGGAATTCTCTCAAAAATGCTTCCAAACTGTTGCAAACGATCACCTGAAAGCCTTTTCGGTGGAAACAGATGGGTTTTTATCATCAGAAACAGAATTAGCCGCCAACGTCTGAAGAACTATTTTTGAAAAAATCCCTAAGCCGCGCGGTCAGAATTTCAGGAAAAATCTGACGTTCTGGAATTCTCTCAAAAATGGTGCCAAACTTTTGCAAACGATCCCCTGAAAGGTTTTTCGGTGGAAACAGATGGGTTTTTATCATCAGAAACAGAATTAGCCGCCAACGTCTGAAGAACTTTTTTTGACAAAATCCGTAAGCCGCGCGGTCAGAATTTCAGCAAAAATCTGACGTTCTGGAATTCTCTCAAAAATGCTTCCAAACTGTTGCAAACGATCCCCTGAAAGCTTTTTCGGTGGAAACAGATGGGTTTTTATCATCAGAAACAGAATTGGCCCTCGACGTCTGAACAACTTTTTTTGAAAAAATCCCTAAGCCGCGCGGTCAGAATTTCTGCAAAAATCTGACGTTCTGGAATTCTCTCAAAAATGGTGCCAAACTGTTGCAAACGATCCCCTGAAAGCTTTTTCGGTGGAAACAGATGGGTCTTTATCATCAGAAACAGAATTAGCCGCCAACGTCTGAAGAACTATTTTTGAAAAAATCCCTAAGCCGCGCGGTCAGAATTTCAGGAAAAATCTGACGTTCTGGGATTCTCTCAAAAATGCTTCCAAACTGTTGCAAACGATCCCCTGAAAGGTTTTTCGGTGGAAACAGATGGGTTTTTATCATCAGAAACAGAACTAGCAACCGACGTCTGAACAACTTTTTATGAAAAAATCCCTAAGCCGCGCGGTCAGAATTTCAGCAAAAATCTGACGTTCTGGAATTCTCTCAAAAATGCTTCCAAACTGTTGCAAACGATCCCCTGAAAGCTTTTTCGGTGGAAACAGATGGGTTTTTATCATCAGAAACAGAATTAGCCGCCAACGTCTGAAGAACTATTTTTGAAAAAATCCCTAAGCCGCGCGGTCAGAATTTCAGCAAAAATCTGACGTTCTGGAATTCTCTCAAAAATGCTTCCAAAGTGTTGCAAATGATCCCCTGAAAGCTTTTTCGGTGGAAACAGATGGGTTTTTATCATCTGAAACCGAATTAGCCGCCGACGTCTGAAGAACTATTTTTGAAAAAATCCCTAAGCCGCGCGGTCAGAATTTCAGCAAAAATCTGACGTTCTGGAATTCTCTCAAAAATGGTGCCAAACTGTTGCAAACGATCCCCTGAAAGCTTTTTCGGTGGAAACAGACGGGTCTTTATCATCAGAAACAGAATTAGCCGCCAACGTCTGAAGAACTATTTTTGAAAACATCCCTAAGCCGCGCGGTCAGAATTTCAGCAAAAATCTGACGTTCTGGAATTCTCTCAAAAATGGTGCCAAACTGTTGCAAACGATCCCCTGAAAGCTTTTTCGGTGGAAACAGATGGGTTTTTATCATCAGAAACAGAACTAGCAACCGACGTCTGAACAACTTTTTTTGAAAAAATCCCTAAGCCGCGCGGTCAGAATTTCAGCAAAAATCTGACGTTCTGGAATTCTCTCAAAAATGCTTCCAAACTGTTGCAAACGATCACCTGAAAGCCTTTTCGGTGGAAACAGATGGGTTTTTATCATCAGAAACAGAATTAGCCGCCAACGTCTGAAGAACTATTTTTGAAAAAATCCCTAAGCCGCGCGGTCAGAATTTCAGGAAAAATCTGACGTTCTGGAATTCTCTCAAAAATGGTGCCAAACTTTTGCAAACGATCCCCTGAAAGGTTTTTCGGTGGAAACAGATGGGTTTTTATCATCAGAAACAGAATTAGCCGCCAACGTCTGAAGAACTTTTTTTGACAAAATCCGTAAGCCGCGCGGTCAGAATTTCAGCAAAAATCTGACGTTCTGGAATTCTCTCAAAAATGCTTCCAAACTGTTGCAAACGATCCCCTGAAAGCTTTTTCGGTGGAAACAGATGGGTTTTTATCATCAGAAACAGAATTGGCCCTCGACGTCTGAACAACTTTTTTTGAAAAAATCCCTAAGCCGCGCGGTCAGAATTTCAGGAAAAATCTGACGTTCTGGGATTCTCTCAAAAATGCTTCCAAACTGTTGCAAACGATCCCCTGAAAGGTTTTTCGGTGGAAACAGATGGGTTTTTATCATCAGAAACAGAACTAGCAACCGACGTCTGAACAACTTTTTATGAAAAAATCCCTAAGCCGCGCGGTCAGAATTTCAGCAAAAATCTGACGTTCTGGAATTCTCTCAAAAATGGTGCCAAACTCTTGCAAACGATCCCCTGAAAGCTTTTTCGGTGGAAACAGATGGGTTTTTATCATCAGAAACAGAATTAGCCGCCGACGTCTGAAGAACTATTTTTGAAAAAATCCCTAAGCCGCGCGTTCAGAATTTCAGCAAGAATCTCACGTTCTGGAATTCTCTCAAAAATGGTGCCAAACTGTTGCAAACGATCCCCTGAAAGCTTTTTCGGTGGAAACAGATGGGTTTTTATCATCAGAAACAGAATAAGCCGCCAACGTCTGAAGAACTATTTTTGAAAAAATCCGTAAGCCGCGCGGTCAGAATTTCAGCAAAAATCTGACGTTCTGGAATTCTCTCAAAAATGCTTCCAAACTGTTGCAAACGATCCCCTGAAAGCTTTTTCGGTGGAAACAGATGGGTTTTTATCATCAGAAACAGAATTGTCCCTCGACGTCTGAACAACTTTTTTTGAAAAAATCCCTAAGCCGCGCGGTCAGAATTTCAGCAAAAATCTGACGTTCTGGAATTCTCTCAAAAATGCATCCAAACTGTTGCAAACGATCCCCTGAAAGGTTTTTCGGTGGAAACAGATGGGTTTTTATCATCAGAAACAGAATTAGCCGCCAACGTCTGAAGAACTATTTTTGAAAAAATCCCTAAGCCGCGCGGTCAGAATTTCAGCAAAAATCTGACGTTCTGGAATTCTCTCAAAAATGGTGCCAAACTGTTGCAAACGATCCCCTGAAAGCTTTTTCGGTGGAAACAGATGGGTTTTTATCATCAGAAACAGAATTAGCCGCCGACGTCTGAAGAACTATTTTTGAAAAAATCCCTAAGCCGCGCGGTCAGAATTTCAGCAAAAATCTGACGTTCTGGAATTCTCTCAAAAATGCTTCCAAACTGTTGCAAACGATCCCCTGAAAGCTTTTTCGGTGGAAACAGATGGGTTTTTATCATCAGAAACAGAATTGGCCCTCGACGTCTGAACAACTTTTTTTGAAAAAATCCCTAAGCCGCGCGGTCAGAATTTCTGCAAAAATCTGACGTTCTGGAATTCTCTCAAAAATGGTGCCAAACTGTTGCAAACGATCCCCTGAAAGCTTTTTCGGTGGAAACAGATGGGTCTTTATCATCAGAAACAGAATTAGCCGCCAACGTCTGAAGAACTATTTTTGAAAAAATCCCTAAGCCGCGCGATCAGAATTTCAGGAAAAATCTGACGTTCTGGGATTCTCTCAAAAATGCTTCCAAACTGTTGCAAACGATCCCCTGAAAGGTTTTTCGGTGGAAACAGATGGGTTTTTATCATCAGAAACAGAACTAGCAACCGACGTCTGAACAACTTTTTATGAAAAAATCCCTAAGCCGCGCGGTCAGAATTTCAGCAAAAATCTGACGTTCTGGAATTCTCTCAAAAATGGTGCCAAACTCTTGCAAACGATCCCCTGAAAGCTTTTTCGGTGGAAACAGATGGGTTTTTATCATCCGAAACAGAATTAGCCGCCGACGTCTGAAGAACTATTTTTGAAAAAATCCCTAAGCCGCGCGTTCAGAATTTCAGCAAGAATCTCACGTTCTGGAATTCTCTCAAAAATGGTGCCAAACTGTTGCAAACGATCCCTTGAAAGCTTTTTCGGTGGAAACAGATGGGTTTTTATCATCAGAAACAGAATAAGCCGCCAACGTCTGAAGAACTATTTTTGAAAAAATCCGTAAGCCGCGCGGTCAGAATTTCAGCAAAAATCTGACGTTCTGGAATTCTCTCAAAAATGGTGCCAAACTGTTGCAAACGATCCCCTGAAAGCTTTTTCGGTGGAAACAGATGGGTTTTTATCATCAGAAACAGAACTATCAACCGACGTCTGAACAACTTTTTTTGAAAAAATCCCTAAGCCGCGCGGTCAGAATTTCAGCAAAAATCTGACGTTCTGGAATTCTCTCAAAAATGGTGCCAAACTGTTGCAAACGATCCCCTGAAAGCTTTTTCGGTGGAAACAGATGGGTTTTTATCATCAGAAACAGAATTAGCCGCCGACGTCTGAAGAACTATTTTTGAAAAAATCCCTAAGCCGCGCGGTCAGAATTTCTGCAAAAATCTGACGTTCTGGAATTCTCTCAAAAATGGTGCCAAACTGTTGCAAACGATCCCCTGAAAGCTTTTTCGGTGGAAACAGATGGGTCTTTATCATCAGAAACAGAATTAGCCGCCAACGTCTGAAGAACTATTTTTGAAAAAATCCCTAAGCCGCGCGGTCAGAATTTCAGGAAAAATCTGACGTTCTGGGATTCTCTCAAAAATGCTTCCAAACTGTTGCAAACGATCCCCTGAAAGGTTTTTCGGTGGAAACAGATGGGTTTTTATCATCAGAAACAGAACTAGCAACCGACGTCTGAACAACTTTTTATGAAAAAATCCCTAAGCCGCGCGGTCAGAATTTCAGCAAGAATCTCACGTTCTGGAATTCTCTCAAAAATGGTGCCAAACTGTTGCAAACGATCCCCTGAAAGCTTTTTCGGTGGAAACAGATGGGTTTTTATCATCAGAAACAGAATAAGCCGCCAACGTCTGAAGAACTATTTTTGAAAAAATCCGTAAGCCGCGCGGTCAGAATTTCAGCAAAAATCTGACGTTCTGAAATTCTCTCAAAAATGGTGCCAAACTGTTGCAAACGATTCCCTGAAAGCTTTTTCGGTGGAAACAGATGGGTTTTTATCATCAGAAACAGAACTATCAACCGACGTCTGAACAACTTTTTTTGAAAAAATCCCTAAGCCGCGCGGTCAGAATTTCAGCAAAAATCTGACGTTCTGGAATTCTCTCAAAAATGGTGCCAAACTGTTGCAAACGATCCCCTGAAAGCTTTTTCGGTGGAAACAGATGGGTTTTTATCATCAGAAACAGAATTGGCCCTCGACGTCTGAACAACTTTTTTTGAAAAAATCCCTAAGCCGCGCGGTCAGAATTTCAGCAAAAATCTGACGTTCTGGAATTCTCTCAAAAATGGTGCCAAACTGTTGCAAACGATCCCCTGAAAGCTTTTTCGGTGGAAACAGATGGGTCTTTATCATCAGAAACAGAATTAGCCGCCAACGTCTGAAGAACTATTTTTGAAAAAATCCCTAAGCCGCGCGGTCAGAATTTCAGGAAAAATCTGACGTTCTGGGATTCTCTCAAAAATGCTTCCAAACTGTTGCAAACGATCCCCTGAAAGGTTTTTCGGTGGAAACAGATGGGTTTTTATCATCAGAAACAGAACTAGCAACCGACGTCTGAACAACTTTTTATGAAAAAATCCCTAAGCCGCGCGGTCAGAATTTCAGCAAAAATCTGACGTTCTGGAATTCTCTCAAAAATGGTGCCAAACTCTTGCAAACGATCCCCTGAAAGCTTTTTCGGTGGAAACAGATGGGTTTTTATCATCAGAAACAGAATTAGCCGCCGACGTCTGAAGAACTATTTTTAAAAAATCCCTAAGCCGCGCGTTCAGAATTTCAGCAAGAATCTCACGTTCTGGAATTCTCTCAAAAATGGTGCCAAACTGTTGCAAACGATCCCCTGAAAGCTTTTTCGGTGGAAACAGATGGGTTTTTATCATCAGAAACAGAATAAGCCGCCAACGTCTGAAGAACTATTTTTGAAAAAATCCGTAAGCCGCGCGGTCAGAATTTCAGCAAAAATCTGACGTTCTGGAATTCTCTCAAAAATGGTGCCAAACTGTTGCAAACGATCCCCTGAAAGCTTTTTCGGTGGAAACAGATGGGTTTTTATCATCAGAAACAGAATTAGCCGCCGACGTCTGAAGAACTATTTTTGAAAAAATCCCTAAGCCGCGCGGTCAGAATTTCAGCAAGAATCTCACGTTCTGGAATTCTCTCAAAAATGGTGCCAAACTGTTGCAAACGATCCCCTGAAAGCTTTTTCGGTGGAAACAGATGGGTTTTTATCATCAGAAACAGAATAAGCCGCCAACGTCTGAAGAACTATTTTTGAAAAAATCCGTAAGCCGCGCGGTCAGAATTTCAGCAAAAATCTGACGTTCTGGAATTCTCTCAAAAATGCTTCCAAACTGTTGCAAACGATCCCCTGAAAGCTTTTTCGGTGGAAACAGATGGGTTTTTATCATCAGAAACAGAATTGTCCCTCGACGTCTGAACAACTTTTTTTGAAAAAATCCCTAAGCCGCGCGGTCAGAATTTCAGCAAAAATCTGACGTTCTGGAATTCTCTCAAAAATGCATCCAAACTGTTGCAAACGATCCCCTGAAAGGTTTTTCGGTGGAAACAGATGGGTTTTTATCATCAGAAACAGAATTAGCCGCCAACGTCTGAAGAACTATTTTTGAAAAAATCCCTAAGCCGCGCGGTCAGAATTTCAGCAAAAATCTGACGTTCTGGAATTCTCTCAAAAATGCTTCCAAAGTGTTGCAAATGATCCCCTGAAAGCTTTTTCGGTGGAAACAGATGGGTTTTTATCATCTGACACCGAATTAGCCGCCGACGTCTGAAGAACTTTTTTTGAAAAAATCCCTAAGCCGCGCGGTCAGAATTTCAGCAAAAATCTGACGTTCTGGAATTCTCTCAAAAATGGTGCCAAACTGTTGCAAACGATCCCCTGAAAGCTTTTTCGGTGGAAACAGATGGGTTTTTATCATCAGAAACAGAACTATCAACCGACGTCTGAACAACTTTTTTTGAAAAAATCCCTAAGCCGCGCGGTCAGATTTTCAGCAAAAATCTGACGTTCTGGAATTCTCTCAAAAATGGTGCCAAACTGTTGCAAACGATCCCCTGAAAGCTTTTTCGGTGGAAACAGATGGGTTTTTATCATCAGAAACAGAATTAGCCGCCGACGTCTGAAGAACTATTTTTGAAAAAATCCCTAAGCCGCGCGGTCAGAATGTCAGCAAGAATCTCACGTTCTGGAATTCTCTCAAAAATGCTTCCAAACTGTTGCAAACGATCCCCTGAAAGGTTTTTCGGTGGAAACAGATGGGTTTTTATCATCAGAAACAGAACTAGCAACCGACGTCTGAACAACTTTTTTTGAAAAAATCCCTAAGCCGCGCGGTCAGAATTTCAGCAAAAATCTGACGTTCTGGAATTCTCTCAAAAATGCATCCAAACTGTTGCAAACGATCCCCTGAAAGGTTTTTCGGTGGAAACAGATGGGTTTTTATCATCAGAAACAGAATTAGCCGCCAACGTCTGAAGAACTATTTTTGAAAAAATCCCTAAGCCGCGCGGTCAGAATTTCAGCAAAAATCTGACGTTCTGGAATTCTCTCAAAAATGCTTCCAAAGTGTTGCAAATGATCCCCTGAAAGCTTTTTCGGTGGAAACAGATGGGTTTTTATCATCTGAAACCGAATTAGCCGCCGACGTCTGAAGAACTATTTTTGAAAAAATCCCTAAGCCGCGCGGTCAGAATTTCAGCAAGAATCTGACGTTCTGGAATTCTCTCAAAAATGGTGCCAAACTGTTGCAAACGATCCCCTGAAAGCTTTTTCGGTGGAAACAGATGGGTTTTTATCATCAGAAACAGAATAAGCCGCCAACGTCTGAAGAACTATTTTTGAAAAAATCCGTAAGCCGCGCGGTCAGAATTTCAGCAAAAATCTGACGTTCTGGAATTCTCTCAAAAATGGTGCCAAACTGTTGCAAACGATCCCCTGAAAGCTTTTTCGGTGGAAACAGATGGGTTTTTATCATCAGAAACAGAATTGTCCCTCGACGTCTGAACAACTTTTTTTGAAAAAATCCCTAAGCCGCGCGGTCAGAATTTCAGCAAAAATCTGACGTTCTGGAATTCTCTCAAAAATGCATCCAAACTGTTGCAAACGATCCCCTGAAAGGTTTTTCGGTGGAAACAGATGTGTTTTTATCATCAGAAACAGAATTAGCCGCCAACGTCTGAAGAACTATTTTTGAAAAAATCCCTAAGCCGCGCGGTCAGAATTTCAGCAAAAATCTGACGTTCTGGAATTCTCTCAAAAATGCTTCCAAAGTGTTGCAAATGATCCCCTGAAAGCTTTTTCGGTGGAAACAGATGGGTTTTTATCATCTGAAACCGAATTAAACGCCGACGTCTGAAGAACTATTTTTGAAAACATCCCTAAGCCGCGCGGTCAGAATTTCAGCAAAAATCTGACGTTCTGGAATTCTCTCAAAAATGGTGCCAAACTGTTGCAAACGATCCCCTGAAAGCTTTTTCGGTGGAAACAGATGGGTTTTTATCATCAGAAACAGAACTAGCAACCGACGTCTGAAGAACTATTTTTGAAAAAATCCCTAAGCCGCGCGGTCAGAATTTCAGCAAAAATCTGACGTTCTGGAATTCTCTCAAAAATGCATCCAAACTGTTGCAAACGATCCCCTGAAAGGTTTTTCGGTGGAAACAGATGGGTTTTTATCATCAGAAACAGAATTAGCCGCCAACGTCTGAAGAACTATTTTTGAAAAAATCCCTAAGCCGCGCGGTCAGAATTTCAGCAAAAATCTGACGTTCTGGAATTCTCTCAAAAATGCTTCCAAACTGTTGCAAACGATCCCCTGAAAGGTTTTTCGGTGGAAACAGATGGGTTTTTATCATCAGAAACAGAATTGGCCCTCGACGTCTGAACAACTTTTTTTGAAAAAATCCCTAAGCCGCGCGGTCAGAATTTCAGCAAAAATCTGATGTTCTGGAATTCTCTCAAAAATGGTGCCAAACTGTTGCAAACGATCCCCTGAAAGCTTTTTCGGTGGAAACAGATGAGTTTTTATCATCAGAAACAGAACTAGCAACCGACGTCTGAACAACTTTTTTTGAAAAAATCCCTAAGCCGCGCGGTCAGAATTTCAGCAAAAATCTGACGTTCTGGAATTCTCTCAAAAATGGTGCCAAACTGTTGCAAACGATCCCCTGAAAGCTTTTTCGGTGGAAACAGATGGGTTTTTATCATCAGAAACAGAATTAGCCGCCAACGTCTGAAGAACTATTTTTGAAAAAATCCCTAAGCCGCGCGGTCAGAATTTCAGCAAGAATCTGACGTTCTGGAATTCTCTCAAAAATGGTGCCAAACTGTTGCAAACGATCCCCTGAAAGCTTTTTCGGTGGAAACAGATGGGTTTTTATCATCAGAAACAGAATAAGCCGCCAACGTCTGAAGAACTATTTTTGAAAAAATCCGTAAGCCGCGCGGTCAGAATTTCAGCAAAAATCTGACGTTCTGGAATTCTCTCAAAAATGGTGCCAAACTGTTGCAAACGATCCCCTGAAAGCTTTTTCGGTGGAAACAGATGGGTTTTTATCATCAGAAACAGAATTGTCCCTCGACGTCTGAACAACTTTTTTTGAAAAAATCCCTAAGCCGCGCGGTCAGAATTTCAGGAAAAATCTGACGTTCTGGAATTCTCTCAAAAATGCATCCAAACTGTTGCAAACGATCCCCTGAAAGGTTTTTCGGTGGAAACAGATGTGTTTTTATCATCAGAAACAGAATTAGCCGCCAACGTCTGAAGAACTATTTTTGAAAAAATCCCTAAGCCGCGCGGTCAGAATTTCAGCAAAAATCTGACGTTCTGGAATTCTCTCAAAAATGCTTCCAAAGTGTTGCAAATGATCCCCTGAAAGCTTTTTCGGTGGAAACAGATGGGTTTTTATCATCTGAAACCGAATTAGCCGCCGACGTCTGAAGAACTATTTTTGAAAACATCCCTAAGCCGCGCGGTCAGAATTTCAGCAAAAATCTGACGTTCTGGAATTCTCTCAAAAATGGTGCCAAACTGTTGCAAACGATCCCCTGAAAGCTTTTTCGGTGGAAACAGATGGGTTTTTATCATCAGAAACAGAACTAGCAACCGACGTCTGAAGAACTATTTTTGAAAAAATCCCTAAGCCGCGCGATCAGAATTTCAGCAAAAATCTGACGTTCTGGAATTCTCTCAAAAATGCATCCAAACTGTTGCAAACGATCCCCTGAAAGCTTTTTCGGTGGAAACAGATGGGTTTTTATCATCAGAAACAGAATTAGCCGCCAACGTCTGAAGAACTATTTTTGAAAAAATCCCTAAGCCGCGCGGTCAGAATTTCAGCAAAAATCTGACGTTCTGGAATTCTCTCAAAAATGCTTCCAAACTGTTGCAAACGATCCCCTGAAAGGTTTTTCGGTGGAAACAGATGGGTTTTTATCATCAGAAACAGAATTGGCCCTCGACGTCTGAACAACTTTTTTTGAAAAAATCCCTAAGCCGCGCGGTCAGAATTTCAGCAAAAATCTGATGTTCTGGAATTCTCTCAAAAATGGTGCCAAACTGTTGCAAACGATCCCCTGAAAGCTTTTTCGGTGGAAACAGATGGGTTTTTATCATCAGAAACAGAACTAGCAACCGACGTCTGAACAACTTTTTTTGAAAAAATCCCTAAGCCGCGCGGTCAGAATTTCAGCAAAAATCTGACGTTCTGGAATTCTCTCAAAAATGGTGCCAAACTGTTGCAAACGATCCCCTGAAAGCTTTTTCGGTGGAAACAGATGGGTTTTTATCATCAGAAACAGAATTAGCCGCCAACGTCTGAAGAACTATTTTTGAAAAAATCCCTAAGCCGCGCGGTCAGAATTTCAGCAAGAATCTGACGTTCTGGAATTCTCTCAAAAATGGTGCCAAACTGTTGCAAACGATCCCCTGAAAGCTTTTTCGGTGGAAACAGATGGGTTTTTATCATCAGAAACAGAATTGTCCCTCACCGTCTGAACAACTTTTTTTGAAAAAATCCCTAAGCCGCGCGGTCAGAATTTCAGCAAAAATCTGACGTTCTGGAATTCTCTCAAAAATGCATCCAAACTGTTGCAAACGATCCCCTGAAAGGTTTTTCGGTGGAAAGAGATGTGTTTTTATCATCAGAAACAGAATTAGCCGCCAACGTCTGAAGAACTATTTTTGAAAAAATCCCTAAGCCGCGCGGTCAGAATTTCAGCAAAAATCTGACGTTCTGGAATTCTCTCAAAAATGCTTCCAAAGTGTTGCAAATGATCCCCTGAAAGCTTTTTCGGTGGAAACAGATGGGTTTTTATCATCTGAAACCGAATTAGCCGCCGACGTCTGAAGAACTATTTTTGAAAACATCCCTAAGCCGCGCGGTCAGAATTTCAGCAAAAATCTGACGTTCTGGAATTCTCTCAAAAATGGTGCCAAACTGTTGCAAACGATCCCCTGAAAGCTTTTTCGGTGGAAACAGATGGGTTTTTATCATCAGAAACAGAACTAGCAACCGACGTCTGAAGAACTATTTTTGAAAAAATCCCTAAGCCGCGCGGTCAGAATTTCAGCAAAAATCTGACGTTCTGGAATTCTCTCAAAAATGCATCCAAACTGTTGCAAACGATCCCCTGAAAGCTTTTTCGGTGGAAACAGATGGGTTTTTATCATCAGAAACAGAATTAGCCGCCGACGTCTGAAGAACTATTTTTGAAAAAATCCCTAAGCCGCGCGGTCAGAATTTCAGCAAGAATCTCACGTTCTGGAATTCTCTCAAAAATGGTGCCAAACTGTTGCAAACGATCCCCTGAAAGCTTTTTCGGTGGAAACAGATGGGTTTTTATCATCAGAAACAGAATAAGTCGCCAACGTCTGAAGAACTATTTTTGAAAAAATCCGTAAGCCGCGCGGTCAGAATTTCAGCAAAAATCTGACGTTCTGGAATTCTCTCAAAAATGGTGCCAAACTGTTGCAAACGATCCCCTGAAAGGTTTTTCGGTGGAAACAGATGGGTTTTTATCATCAGAAACAGAACTATCAACCGACGTCTGAACAACTTTTTTTGAAAAAATCCCTAAGCCGCGCGGTCAGAATTTCAGCAAAAATCTGACGTTCTGGAATTCTCTCAAAAATGGTGCCAAACTGTTGCAAACGATCCCCTGAAAGCTTTTTCGGTGGAAACAGATGGGTTTTTATCATCAGAAACAGAATTAGCCGCCGACGTCTGAAGAACTATTTTTGAAAAAATCCCTAAGCCGCGCGGTCAGAATTTCAGCAAAAATCTGACGTTCTGGAATTCTCTCAAAAATGCTTCCAAACTGTTGCAAACGATCCCCTGAAAGCTTTTTCGGTGGAAACAGATGGGTTTTTATCATCAGAAACAGAATTGGCCCTCGACGTCTGAACAACTTTTTTTGAAAAAATCCCTAAGCCGCGCGGTCAGAATTTCTGCAAAAATCTGACGTTCTGGAATTCTCTCAAAAATGGTGCCAAACTGTTGCAAACGATCCCCTGAAAGCTTTTTCGGTGGAAACAGATGGGTCTTTATCATCAGAAACAGAATTAGCCGCCAACGTCTGAAGAACTATTTTTGAAAAAATCCCTAAGCCGCGCGGTCAGAATTTCAGGAAAAATCTGACGTTCTGGGATTCTCTCAAAAATGCTTCCAAACTGTTGCAAACGATCCCCTGAAAGGTTTTTCGGTGGAAACAGATGGGTTTTTATCATCAGAAACAGAACTAGCAACCGACGTCTGAACAACTTTTTATGAAAAAATCCCTAAGCCGCGCGGTCAGAATTTCAGCAAAAATCTGACGTTCTGGAATTCTCTCAAAAATGGTGCCAAACTCTTGCAAACGATCCCCTGAAAGCTTTTTCGGTGGAAACAGATGGGTTTTTATCATCCGAAACAGAATTAGCCGCCGACGTCTGAAGAACTATTTTTGAAAAAATCCCTAAGCCGCGCGTTCAGAATTTCAGCAAGAATCTCACGTTCTGAAATTCTCTCAAAAATGGTGCCAAACTGTTGCAAACGATCCCTTGAAAGCTTTTTCGGTGGAAACAGATGGGTTTTTATCATCAGAAACAGAATAAGCCGCCAACGTCTGAAGAACTATTTTTGAAAAAATCCGTAAGCCGCGCGGTCAGAATTTCAGCAAAAATCTGACGTTCTGGAATTCTCTCAAAAATGGTGCCAAACTGTTGCAAACGATCCCCTGAAAGCTTTTTCGGTGGAAACAGATGGGTTTTTATCATCAGAAACAGAACTATCAACCGACGTCTGAACAACTTTTTTTGAAAAAATCCCTAAGCCGCGCGGTCAGAATTTCAGCAAAAATCTGACGTTCTGGAATTCTCTCAAAAATGGTGCCAAACTGTTGCAAACGATCCCCTGAAAGCTTTTTCGGTGGAAACAGATGGGTTTTTATCATCAGAAACAGAATTAGCCGCCGACGTCTGAAGAACTATTTTTGAAAAAATCCCTAAGCCGCGCGGTCAGAATTTCTGCAAAAATCTGACGTTCTGGAATTCTCTCAAAAATGGTGCCAAACTGTTGCAAACGATCCCCTGAAAGCTTTTTCGGTGGAAACAGATGGGTCTTTATCATCAGAAACAGAATTAGCCGCCAACGTCTGAAGAACTATTTTTGAAAAAATCCCTAAGCCGCGCGGTCAGAATTTCAGGAAAAATCTGACGTTCTGGGATTCTCTCAAAAATGCTTCCAAACTGTTGCAAACGATCCCCTGAAAGGTTTTTCGGTGGAAACAGATGGGTTTTTATCATCAGAAACAGAACTAGCAACCGACGTCTGAACAACTTTTTATGAAAAAATCCCTAAGCCGCGCGGTCAGAATTTCAGCAAGAATCTCACGTTCTGGAATTCTCTCAAAAATGGTGCCAAACTGTTGCAAACGATCCCCTGAAAGCTTTTTCGGTGGAAACAGATGGGTTTTTATCATCAGAAACAGAATAAGCCGCCAACGTCTGAAGAACTATTTTTGAAAAAATCCGTAAGCCGCGCGGTCAGAATTTCAGCAAAAATCTGACGTTCTGGAATTCTCTCAAAAATGGTGCCAAACTGTTGCAAACGATCCCCTGAAAGCTTTTTCGGTGGAAACAGATGGGTTTTTATCATCAGAAACAGAACTATCAACCGACGTCTGAACAACTTTTTTTGAAAAAATCCCTAAGCCGCGCGGTCAGAATTTCAGCAAAAATCTGACGTTCTGGAATTCTCTCAAAAATGGTGCCAAACTGTTGCAAACGATCCCCTGAAAGCTTTTTCGGTGGAAACAGATGGGTTTTTATCATCAGAAACAGAATTGGCCCTCGACGTCTGAACAACTTTTTTTGAAAAAATCCCTAAGCCGCGCGGTCAGAATTTCTGCAAAAATCTGACGTTCTGGAATTCTCTCAAAAATGGTGCCAAACTGTTGCAAACGATCCCCTGAAAGCTTTTTCGGTGGAAACAGATGGGTCTTTATCATCAGAAACAGAATTAGCCGCCAACGTCTGAAGAACTATTTTTGAAAAAATCCCTAAGCCGCGCGGTCAGAATTTCAGGAAAAATCTGACGTTCTGGGATTCTCTCAAAAATGCTTCCAAACTGTTGCAAACGATCCCCTGAAAGGTTTTTCGGTGGAAACAGATGGGTTTTTATCATCAGAAACAGAACTAGCAACCGACGTCTGAACAACTTTTTATGAAAAAATCCCTAAGCCGCGCGGTCAGAATTTCAGCAAAAATCTGACGTTCTGGAATTCTCTCAAAAATGGTGCCAAACTCTTGCAAACGATCCCCTGAAAGCTTTTTCGGTGGAAACAGATGGGTTTTTATCATCAGAAACAGAATTAGCCGCCGACGTCTGAAGAACTATTTTTAAAAAATCCCTAAGCCGCGCGTTCAGAATTTCAGCAAGAATCTCACGTTCTGGAATTCTCTCAAAAATGGTGCCAAACTGTTGCAAACGATCCCCTGAAAGCTTTTTCGGTGGAAACAGATGGGTTTTTATCATCAGAAACAGAATAAGCCGCCAACGTCTGAAGAACTATTTTTGAAAAAATCCGTAAGCCGCGCGGTCAGAATTTCAGCAAAAATCTGACGTTCTGGAATTCTCTCAAAAATGGTGCCAAACTGTTGCAAACGATCCCCTGAAAGCTTTTTCGGTGGAAACAGATGGGTTTTTATCATCAGAAACAGAATTAGCCGCCGACGTCTGAAGAACTATTTTTGAAAAAATCCCTAAGCCGCGCGGTCAGAATTTCAGCAAGAATCTCACGTTCTGGAATTCTCTCAAAAATGGTGCCAAACTGTTGCAAACGATCCCCTGAAAGCTTTTTCGGTGGAAACAGATGGGTTTTTATCATCAGAAACAGAATAAGCCGCCAACGTCTGAAGAACTATTTTTGAAAAAATCCGTAAGCCGCGCGGTCAGAATTTCAGCAAAAATCTGACGTTCTGGAATTCTCTCAAAAATGCTTCCAAACTGTTGCAAACGATCCCCTGAAAGCTTTTTCGGTGGAAACAGATGGGTTTTTATCATCAGAAACAGAATTGTCCCTCGACGTCTGAACAACTTTTTTTGAAAAAATCCCTAAGCCGCGCGGTCAGAATTTCAGCAAAAATCTGACGTTCTGGAATTCTCTCAAAAATGCATCCAAACTGTTGCAAACGATCCCCTGAAAGGTTTTTCGGTGGAAACAGATGGGTTTTTATCATCAGAAACAGAATTAGCCGCCAACGTCTGAAGAACTATTTTTGAAAAAATCCCTAAGCCGCGCGGTCAGAATTTCAGCAAAAATCTGACGTTCTGGAATTCTCTCAAAAATGCTTCCAAAGTGTTGCAAATGATCCCCTGAAAGCTTTTTCGGTGGAAACAGATGGGTTTTTATCATCTGACACCGAATTAGCCGCCGACGTCTGAAGAACTTTTTTTGAAAAAATCCCTAAGCCGCGCGGTCAGAATTTCAGCAAAAATCTGACGTTCTGGAATTCTCTCAAAAATGGTGCCAAACTGTTGCAAACGATCCCCTGAAAGCTTTTTCGGTGGAAACAGATGGGTTTTTATCATCAGAAACAGAACTATCAACCGACGTCTGAACAACTTTTTTTGAAAAAATCCCTAAGCCGCGCGGTCAGAATTTCAGCAAAAATCTGACGTTCTGGAATTCTCTCAAAAATGGTGCCAAACTGTTGCAAACGATCCCCTGAAAGCTTTTTCGGTGGAAACAGATGGGTTTTTATCATCAGAAACAGAATTAGCCGCCGACGTCTGAAGAACTATTTTTGAAAAAATCCCTAAGCCGCGCGGTCAGAATGTCAGCAAGAATCTCACGTTCTGGAATTCTCTCAAAAATGCTTCCAAACTGTTGCAAACGATCCCCTGAAAGGTTTTTCGGTGGAAACAGATGGGTTTTTATCATCAGAAACAGAATTGGCCCTCGACGTCTGAACAACTTTTTTTGAAAAAATCCCTAAGCCGCGCGGTCAGAATTTCAGCAAAAATCTGATGTTCTGGAATTCTCTCAAAAATGGTGCCAAACTGTTGCAAACGATCCCCTGAAAGCTTTTTCGGTGGAAACAGATGGGTTTTTATCATCAGAAACAGAACTAGCAACCGACGTCTGAACAACTTTTTTTGAAAAAATCCCTAAGCCGCGCGGTCAGAATTTCAGCAAAAATCTGACGTTCTGGAATTCTCTCAAAAATGGTGCCAAACTGTTGCAAACGATCCCCTGAAAGCTTTTTCGGTGGAAACAGATGGGTTTTTATCATCAGAAACAGAATTAGCCGCCAACGTCTGAAGAACTATTTTTGAAAAAATCCCTAAGCCGCGCGGTCAGAATTTCAGCAAGAATCTGACGTTCTGGAATTCTCTCAAAAATGGTGCCAAACTGTTGCAAACGATCCCCTGAAAGCTTTTTCGGTGGAAACAGATGGGTTTTTATCATCAGAAACAGAATAAGCCGCCAACGTCTGAAGAACTATTTTTGAAAAAATCCGTAAGCCGCGCGGTCAGAATTTCAGCAAAAATCTGACGTTCTGGAATTCTCTCAAAAATGGTGCCAAACTGTTGCAAACGATCCCCTGAAAGCTTTTTCGGTGGAAACAGATGGGTTTTTATCATCAGAAACAGAATTGTCCCTCGACGTCTGAACAACTTTTTTTGAAAAAATCCCTAAGCCGCGCGGTCAGAATTTCAGCAAAAATCTGACGTTCTGGAATTCTCTCAAAAATGCATCCAAACTGTTGCAAACGATCCCCTGAAAGGTTTTTCGGTGGAAACAGATGTGTTTTTATCATCAGAAACAGAATTAGCCGCCAACGTCTGAAGAACTATTTTTGAAAAAATCCCTAAGCCGCGCGGTCAGAATTTCAGCAAAAATCTGACGTTCTGGAATTCTCTCAAAAATGCTTCCAAAGTGTTGCAAATGATCCCCTGAAAGCTTTTTCGGTGGAAACAGATGGGTTTTTATCATCTGAAACCGAATTAGCCGCCGACGTCTGAAGAACTATTTTTGAAAACATCCCTAAGCCGCGCGGTCAGAATTTCAGCAAAAATCTGACGTTCTGGAATTCTCTCAAAAATGGTGCCAAACTGTTGCAAACGATCCCCTGAAAGCTTTTTCGGTGGAAACAGATGGGTTTTTATCATCAGAAACAGAACTAGCAACCGACGTCTGAAGAACTATTTTTGAAAAAATCCCTAAGCCGCGCGGTCAGAATTTCAGCAAAAATCTGACGTTCTGGAATTCTCTCAAAAATGGTGCCAAACTGTTGCAAACGATCCCCTGAAAGCTTTTTCGGTGGAAACAGATGGGTTTTTATCATCAGAAACAGAATTGTCCCTCGACGTCTGAACAACTTTTTTTGAAAAAATCCCTAAGCCGCGCGGTCAGAATTTCAGCAAAAATCTGACGTTCTGGAATTCTCTCAAAAATGGTGCCAAACTGTTGCAAACGATCCCCTGAAAGCTTTTTCGGTGGAAACAGATGGGTTTTTATCATCAGAAACAGAACTAGCAACCGACGTCTGAAGAACTATTTTTGAAAAAATCCCTCAGCCGCGCGATCAGAATTTCAGCAAAAATCTGACGTTCTGGAATTCTCTCAAAAATGCATCCAAACTGTTGCAAACGATCCCCTGAAAGGTTTTTCGGTGGAAACAGATGGGTTTTTATCATCAGAAACAGAATTAGCCGCCAACGTCTGAAGAACTATTTTTGAAAAAATCCCTAAGCCGCGCGGTCAGAATTTCAGCAAAAATCTGACGTTCTGGAATTCTCTCAAAAATGCTTCCAAACTGTTGCAAACGATCCCCTGAAAGGTTTTTCGGTGGAAACAGATGGGTTTTTATCATCAGAAACAGAATTGGCCCTCGACGTCTGAACAACTTTTTTTGAAAAAATCCCTAAGCCGCGCGGTCAGAATTTCAGCAAAAATCTGATGTTCTGGAATTCTCTCAAAAATGGTGCCAAACTGTTGCAAACGATCCCCTGAAAGCTTTTTTGGTGGAAACAGATGGGTTTTTATCATCAGAAACAGAACTAGCAACCGACGTCTGAACAACTTTTTTTGAAAAAATCCCTAAGCCGCGCGGTCAGAATTTCAGCAAAAATCTGACGTTCTGGAATTCTCTCAAAAATGGTGCCAAACTGTTGCAAACGATCCCCTGAAAGCTTTTTCGGTGGAAACAGATGGGTTTTTATCATCAGAAACAGAATTAGCCGCCAACGTCTGAAGAACTATTTTTGAAAAAATCCCTAAGCCGCGCGGTCAGAATTTCAGCAAGAATCTGACGTTCTGGAATTCTCTCAAAAATGGTGCCAAACTGTTGCAAACGATCCCCTGAAAGCTTTTTCGGTGGAAACAGATGGGTTTTTATCATCAGAAACAGAATAAGCCGCCAACGTCTGAAGAACTATTTTTGAAAAAATCCGTAAGCCGCGCGGTCAGAATTTCAGCAAAAATCTGACGTTCTGGAATTCTCTCAAAAATGGTGCCAAACTGTTGCAAACGATCCCCTGAAAGCTTTTTCGGTGGAAACAGATGGGTTTTTATCATCAGAAACAGAATTAGCCGCCAACGTCTGAAGAACTATTTTTGAAAAAATCCCTAAGCCGCGCGGTCAGAATTTCAGCAAAAATCTGACGTTCTGGAATTCTCTCAAAAATGCTTCCAAAGTGTTGCAAATGATCCCCTGAAAGCTTTTTCGGTGGAAACAGATGGGTTTTTATCATCTGAAACCGAATTAGCCGCCGACGTCTGAAGAACTATTTTTGAAAACATCCCTAAGCCGCGCGGTCAGAATTTCAGCAAAAATCTGACGTTCTGGAATTCTCTCAAAAATGGTGCCAAACTGTTGCAAACGATCCCCTGAAAGCTTTTTCGGTGGAAACAGATGGGTTTTTATCATCAGAAACAGAACTAGCAACCGACGTCTGAAGAACTATTTTTGAAAAAATCCCTCAGCCGCGCGATCAGAATTTCAGCAAAAATCTGACGTTCTGGAATTCTCTCAAAAATGCATCCAAACTGTTGCAAACGATCCCCTGAAAGGTTTTTCGGTGGAAACAGATGGGTTTTTATCATCAGAAACAGAATTAGCCGCCAACGTCTGAAGAACTATTTTTGAAAAAATCCCTAAGCCGCGCGGTCAGAATTTCAGCAAAAATCTGACGTTCTGGAATTCTCTCAAAAATGCTTCCAAACTGTTGCAAACGATCCCCTGAAAGGTTTTTCGGTGGAAACAGATGGGTTTTTATCATCAGAAACAGAATTGGCCCTCGACGTCTGAACAACTTTTTTTGAAAAAATCCCTAAGCCGCGCGGTCAGAATTTCAGCAAAAATCTGATGTTCTGGAATTCTCTCAAAAATGGTGCCAAACTGTTGCAAACGATCCCCTGAAAGCTTTTTTGGTGGAAACAGATGGGTTTTTATCATCAGAAACAGAACTAGCAACCGACGTCTGAACAACTTTTTTTGAAAAAATCCCTAAGCCGCGCGGTCAGAATTTCAGCAAAAATCTGACGTTCTGGAATTCTCTCAAAAATGGTGCCAAACTGTTGCAAACGATCCCCTGAAAGCTTTTTCGGTGGAAACAGATGGGTTTTTATCATCAGAAACAGAATTAGCCGCCAACGTCTGAAGAACTATTTTTGAAAAAATCCCTAAGCCGCGCGGTCAGAATTTCAGCAAGAATCTGACGTTCTGGAATTCTCTCAAAAATGGTGCCAAACTGTTGCAAACGATCCCCTGAAAGCTTTTTCGGTGGAAACAGATGGGTTTTTATCATCAGAAACAGAATAAGCCGCCAACGTCTGAAGAACTATTTTTGAAAAAATCCGTAAGCCGCGCGGTCAGAATTTCAGCAAAAATCTGACGTTCTGGAATTCTCTCAAAAATGGTGCCAAACTGTTGCAAACGATCCCCTGAAAGGTTTTTCGGTGGAAACAGATGTGTTTTTATCATCAGAAACAGAATTAGCCGCCAACGTCTGAAGAACTATTTTTGAAAAAATCCCTAAGCCGCGCGGTCAGAATTTCAGCAAAAATCTGACGTTCTGGAATTCTCTCAAAAATGCTTCCAAAGTGTTGCAAATGATCCCCTGAAAGCTTTTTCGGTGGAAACAGATGGGTTTTTATCATCTGAAACCGAATTAGCCGCCGACGTCTGAAGAACTATTTTTGAAAACATCCCTAAGCCGCGCGGTCAGAATTTCAGCAAAAATCTGACGTTCTGGAATTCTCTCAAAAATGGTGCCAAACTGTTGCAAACGATCCCCTGAAAGCTTTTTCGGTGGAAACAGATGGGTTTTTATCATCAGAAACAGAACTAGCAACCGACGTCTGAAGAACTATTTTTGAAAAAATCCCTAAGCCGCGCGGTCAGAATTTCAGCAAAAATCTGACGTTCTGGAATTCTCTCAAAAATGGTGCCAAACTGTTGCAAACGATCCCCTGAAAGCTTTTTCGGTGGAAACAGATGGGTTTTTATCATCAGAAACAGAATTGTCCCTCGACGTCTGAACAACTTTTTTTGAAAAAATCCCTAAGCCGCGCGGTCAGAATTTCAGCAAAAATCTGACGTTCTGGAATTCTCTCAAAAATGCATCCAAACTGTTGCAAACGATCCCCTGAAAGGTTTTTCGGTGGAAACAGATGTGTTTTTATCATCAGAAACAGAATTAGCCGCCAACGTCTGAAGAACTATTTTTGAAAAAATCCCTAAGCCGCGCGGTCAGAATTTCAGCAAAAATCTGACGTTCTGGAATTCTCTCAAAAATGCTTCCAAAGTGTTGCAAATGATCCCCTGAAAGCTTTTTCGGTGGAAACAGATGGGTTTTTATCATCTGAAACCGAATTAGCCGCCAACGTCTGAAGAACTATTTTTGAAAACATCCCTAAGCCGCGCGGTCAGAATTTCAGCAAAAATCTGACGTTCTGGAATTCTCTCAAAAATGGTGCCAAACTGTTGCAAACGATCCCCTGAAAGCTTTTTCGGTGGAAACAGATGGGTTTTTATCATCAGAAACAGAACTAGCAACCGACGTCTGAAGAACTATTTTTGAAAAAATCCCTAAGCCGCGCGATCAGAATTTCAGCAAAAATCTGACGTTCTGGAATTCTCTCAAAAATGCATCCAAACTGTTGCAAACGATCCCCTGAAAGGTTTTTCGGTGGAAACAGATGGGTTTTTATCATCAGAAACAGAATTAGCCGCCAACGTCTGAAGAACTATTTTTGAAAAAATCCCTAAGCCGCGCGGTCAGAATTTCAGCAAAAATCTGACGTTCTGGAATTCTCTCAAAAATGCTTCCAAACTGTTGCAAACGATCCCCTGAAAGGTTTTTCGGTGGAAACAGATGGGTTTTTATCATCAGAAACAGAATTGGCCCTCGACGTCTGAACAACTTTTTTTGAAAAAATCCCTAAGCCGCGCGGTCAGAATTTCAGCAAAAATCTGATGTTCTGGAATTCTCTCAAAAATGGTGCCAAACTGTTGCAAACGATCCCCTGAAAGCTTTTTCGGTGGAAACAGATGGGTTTTTATCATCAGAAACAGAACTAGCAACCGACGTCTGAACAACTTTTTTTGAAAAAATCCCTAAGCCGCGCGGTCAGAATTTCAGCAAAAATCTGACGTTCTGGAATTCTCTCAAAAATGGTGCCAAACTGTTGCAAACGATCCCCTGAAAGCTTTTTCGGTGGAAACAGATGGGTTTTTATCATCAGAAACAGAATTAGCCGCCAACGTCTGAAGAACTATTTTTGAAAAAATCCCTAAGCCGCGCGGTCAGAATTTCAGCAAGAATCTGACGTTCTGGAATTCTCTCAAAAATGGTGCCAAACTGTTGCAAACGATCCCCTGAAAGCTTTTTCGGTGGAAACAGATGGGTTTTTATCATCAGAAACAGAATAAGCCGCCAACGTCTGAAGAACTATTTTTGAAAAAATCCGTAAGCCGCGCGGTCAGAATTTCAGCAAAAATCTGACGTTCTGGAATTCTCTCAAAAATGGTGCCAAACTGTTGCAAACGATCCCCTGAAAGCTTTTTCGGTGGAAACAGATGGGTTTTTATCATCAGAAACAGAATTGTCCCTCGACGTCTGAACAACTTTTTTTGAAAAAATCCCTAAGCCGCGCGGTCAGAATTTCAGCAAAAATCTGACGTTCTGGAATTCTCTCAAAAATGCATCCAAACTGTTGCAAACGATCCCCTGAAAGGTTTTTCGGTGGAAACAGATGGGTTTTTATCATCAGAAACAGAATTAGCCGCCAACGTCTGAAGAACTATTTTTGAAAAAATCCCTAAGCCGCGCGGTCAGAATTTCAGCAAAAATCTGACGTTCTGGAATTCTCTCAAAAATGCTTCCAAAGTGTTGCAAATGATCCCCTGAAAGCTTTTTCGGTGGAAACAGATGGGTTTTTATCATCTGAAACCGAATTAGCCACCGACGTCTGAAGAACTTTTTTTGAAAAAATCCCTAAGCCGCGCGGTCAGAATTTCAGCAAAAATCTGACGTTCTGGAATTCTCTCAAAAATGGTGCCAAACTGTTGCAAACGATCCCCTGAAAGCTTTTTCGGTGGAAACAGATGGGTTTTTATCATCAGAAACAGAACTATCAACCGACGTCTGAACAATTTTTTGAAAAAATCCCTAAGCCGCGCGGTCAGAATTTCAGCAAAAATCTGACGTTCTGGAATTCTCTCAAAAATGGTGCCAAACTGTTGCAAACGATCCCCTGAAAGCTTTTTCGGTGGAAACAGATGGGTTTTTATCATCAGAAACAGAATTAGCCGCCGACGTCTGAAGAACTATTTTTGAAAAAATCCCTAAGCCGCGCGGTCAGAATGTCAGCAAGAATCTCACGTTCTGGAATTCTCTCAAAAATGCTTCCAAACTGTTGCAAACGATCCCCTGAAAGGTTTTTCGGTGGAAACAGATGGGTTTTTATCATCAGAAACAGAACTAGCAACCGACGTCTGAACAACTTTTTTTGAAAAAATCCCTAAGCCGCGCGGTCAGAATTTCAGCAAAAATCTGACGTTCTGGAATTCTCTCAAAAATGCATCCAAACTGTTGCAAACGATCCCCTGAAAGGTTTTTCGGTGGAAACAGATGGGTTTTTATCATCAGAAACAGAATTAGCCGCCAACGTCTGAAGAACTATTTTTGAAAAAATCCCTAAGCCGCGCGGTCAGAATTTCAGCAAAAATCTGACGTTCTGGAATTCTCTCAAAAATGCTTCCAAAGTGTTGCAAATGATCCCCTGAAAGCTTTTTCGGTGGAAACAGATGGGTTTTTATCATCTGAAACCGAATTAGCCGCCGACGTCTGAAGAACTATTTTTGAAAAAATCCCTAAGCCGCGCGGTCAGAATTTCAGCAAAAATCTGACGTTCTGGAATTCTCTCAAAAATGGTGCCAAACTGTTGCAAACAATCCCCTGAAAGCTTTTTCGGTGGAAACAGATGGGTTTTTATCATCAGAAACAGAATTAGCCGCCGACGTCTGAAGAACTATTTTTGAAAAAATCCCTAAGCCGCGCGGTCAGAATTTCAGCAAAAATCTGACGTTCTGGAATTCTCTCAAAAATGCTTCCAAAGTGTTGCAAATGATCCCCTGAAAGCTTTTTCGGTGGAAACAGATGGGTTTTTATCATCTGAAACCGAATTAGCCGCCGACGTCTGAAGAACTTTTTTTGAAAAAATCCCTAAGCCGCGCGGTCAGAATTTCAGCAAAAATCTGACGTTCTGGAATTCTCTCAAAAATGCATCCAAACTGTTGCAAACGATCCCCTGAAAGGTTTTTCGGTGGAAACAGATGGGTTTTTATCATCAGAAACAGAATTAGCCGCCAACGTCTGAAGAACTATTTTTGAAAAAATCCCTAAGCCGCGCGGTCAGAATTTCAGCAAAAATCTGACGTTCTGGAATTCTCCCAAAAATGCTTCCAAACTGTTGCAAACGATCCCCTGAAAGGTTTTTCGGTGGAAACAGATGGGTTTTTATCATCAGAAACAGAATTGGCCCTCGACGTCTGAACAACTTTTTTTGAAAAAATCCCTAAGCCGCGCGGTCAGAATTTCAGCAAAAATCTGACGTTCTGGAATTCTCTCAAAAATGGTGCCAAACTGTTGCAAACGATCCCCTGAAAGGTTTTTCGGTGGAAACAGTTGGGTTTTTATCATCAGAAACAGAATTGGCCCTCGACGTCTGAACAACTTTTTTTGAAAAAATCCCTAAGCCGCGCGGTCAGAATTTCAGCAAGAATCTGACGTTCTGGAATTCTCTCAAAAATGGTGCCAAACTGTTGCAAACGATCCCCTGAAAGCTTTTTCGGTGGAAACAGATGGGTTTTTATCATCAGAAACAGAATTAGCCGCCGACGTCTGAAGAACTATTTTTGAAAAAATCCCTAAGCCGCGCGGTCAGAATTTCAGCAAGAATCTCACGTTCTGGAATTCTCTCAAAAATGGTGCCAAACTGTTGCAAACGATCCCCTGAAAGGTTTTTCGGTGGAAACAGATGGGTTTTTATCATCAGAAACAGAATAAGCCGCCAACGTCTGAAGAACTATTTTTGAAAAAATCCCTAAGCCGCGCGGTCAGAATTTCAGCAAGAATCTCACGTTCTGGAATTCTCTCAAAAATGGTGCCAAACTGTTGCAAACGATCCCCTGAAAGCTTTTTCGGTGGAAACAGATGGGTTTTTATCATCAGAAACAGAATAAGCCGCCAACGTCTGAAGAACTATTTTTGAAAAAATCCGTAAGCCGCGCGGTCAGAATTTCAGCAAAAATCTGACGTTCTGGAATTCTCTCAAAAATGGTGCCAAACTGTTGCAAACGATCCCCTGAAAGCTTTTTCGGTGGAAACAGATGGGTTTTTATCATCAGAAACAGAACTAGCAACCGACGTCTGAACAACTTTTTTTGAACAAAAACCCTAAGCCGCGCGGTCAGAATTTCAGGAAAAATCTGACGTTCTGGAATTCTCTCAAAAATGCTTCCAAACTGTTGCAAACGATCCCCTGAAAGCTTTTTCGGTGGAAACAGATGGGTTTTTATCATCAGAAACAAAATTAGCCGCCAACGTCTGAAGAACTATTTTTGAAAAAATCCCTAAGCCGCGCGGTCAGAATTTCAGCAAAAATCTGACGTTCTGGAATTCTCTCAAAAATGCATCCAAACTGTTGCAAACGATCCCCTGAAAGGTTTTTCGGTGGAAACAGATGGGTTTTTATCATCAGAAACAGAACTATCAACCGACGTCTGAACAACTTTTTTTGAAAAAATCCCTAAGCCGCGCGGTCAGAATTTCAGCAAAAATCTGACGTTCTGGAATTCTCTCAAAAATGCATCCAAACTGTTGCAAACGATCCCCTGAAAGGTTTTTCGGTGGAAACAGATGGGTTTTTATCATCAGAAACAGAATTAGCCGCCAACGTCTGAAGAACTATTTTTGAAAAAATCCCTAAGCCGCGCGGTCAGAATTTCAGCAAAAATCTGACGTTCTGGAATTCTCCCAAAAATGCTTCCAAACTGTTGCAAACGATCCCCTGAAAGGTTTTTCGGTGGAAACAGATGGGTTTTTATCATCAGAAACAGAATTGGCCCTCGACGTCTGAACAACTTTTTTTGAAAAAATCCCTAAGCCGCGCGGTCAGAATTTCAGCAAAAATCTGACGTTCTGGAATTCTCTCAAAAATGGTGCCAAACTGTTGCAAACGATCCCCTGAAAGCTTTTTCGGTGGAAACAGATGGGTTTTTATCATCAGAAAAAGAACTAGCAACCGACGTCTGAACAACTTTTTTTGAAAAAATCCCTAAGCCGCGCGGTCAGAATTTCAGCAAAAATCTGACGTTCTGGAATTCTCTCAAAAATGCATCCAAACTGTTGCAAACGATCCCCTGAAAGGTTTTTCGGTGGAAACAGATGGGTTTTTATCATCAGAAACAGAATTGGCCCTCGACGTCTGAACAACTTTTTTTGAAAAAATCCCTAAGCCGCGCGGTCAGAATTTCAGCAAGAATCTGACGTTCTGGAATTCTCTCAAAAATGGTGCCAAACTGTTGCAAACGATCCCCTGAAAGCTTTTTCGGTGGAAACAGATGGGTTTTTATCATCAGAAACAGAATTGGCCCTCGACGTCTGAACAACTTTTTTTGAAAAAATCCCTAAGCCGCGCGGTCAGAATTTCAGCAAAAATCTGACGTTCTGGAATTCTCTCAAAAATGGTGCCAAACTGTTGCAAACGATCCCCTGAAAGCTTTTTCGGTGGAAACAGATGGGTTTTTATCATCAGAAAAAGAACTAGCAACCGACGTCTGAACAACTTTTTTTGAAAAAATCCCTAAGCCGCGCGGTCAGAATTTCAGCAAAAATCTGACGTTCTGGAATTCTCTCAAAAATGCATCCAAACTGTTGCAAACGATCCCCTGAAAGGTTTTTCGGTGGAAACAGATGGGTTTTTATCATCAGAAACAGAATTGGCCCTCGACGTCTGAACAACTTTTTTTGAAAAAATCCCTAAGCCGCGCGGTCAGAATTTCAGCAAGAATCTGACGTTCTGGAATTCTCTCAAAAATGGTGCCAAACTGTTGCAAACGATCCCCTGAAAGCTTTTTCGGTGGAAACAGATGGGTTTTTATCATCAGAAACAGAATTAGCCGCCGACGTCTGAAGAACTATTTTTGAAAAAATCCCTAAGCCGCGCGGTCAGAATTTCAGCAAGAATCTCACGTTCTGGAATTCTCTCAAAAATGGTGCCAAACTGTTGCAAACGATCCCCTGAAAGGTTTTTCGGTGGAAACAGTTGGGTTTTTATCATCAGAAACAGAACTAGCAACCGACGTCTGAACAACTTTTTTTGAAAAAATCCCTAAGCCGCGCGGTCAGAATTTCAGCAAGAATCTCACGTTCTGGAATTCTCTCAAAAATGGTGCCAAACTGTTGCAAACGATCCCCTGAAAGCTTTTTCGGTGGAAACAGATGGGTTTTTATCATCAGAAACAGAATAAGCCGCCAACGTCTGAAGAACTATTTTTGAAAAAATCCGTAAGCCGCGCGGTCAGAATTTCAGCAAAAATCTGACGTTCTGGAATTCTCTCAAAAATGGTGCCAAACTGTTGCAAACGATCCCCTGAAAGCTTTTTCGGTGGAAACAGATGGGTTTTTATCATCAGAAACAGAACTAGCAACCGACGTCTGAACAACTTTTTTTGAACAAAAACCCTAAGCCGCGCGGTCAGAATTTCAGCAAAAATCTGACGTTCTGGAATTCTCTCAAAAATGCTTCCAAACTGTTGCAAACGATCCCCTGAAAGCTTTTTCGGTGGAAACAGATGGGTTTTTATCATCAGAAACAAAATTAGCCGCCAACGTCTGAAGAACTATTTTTGAAAAAATCCCTAAGCCGCGCGGTCAGAATTTCAGCAAAAATCTGACGTTCTGGAATTCTCTCAAAAATGCATCCAAACTGTTGCAAATGATCCCCTGAAAGGTTTTTCGGTGGAAACAGATGGGTTTTTATCATCAGAAACAGAATTAGCCGCCAACGTCTGAAGAACTATTTTTGAAAAAATCCCTAAGCCGCGCGGTCAGAATTTCAGCAAAAATCTGACGTTCTGGAATTCTCTCAAAAATGCTTCCAAACTGTTGCAAACGATCCCCTGAAAGCTTTTTCGGTGGAAACAGATGGGTTTTTATCATCAGAAACAGAACTATCAACCGACGTCTGAACAACTTTTTTTGAAAAAATCCCTAAGCCGCGCGGTCAGAATTTCAGCAAAAATCTGACGTTCTGGAATTCTCTCAAAAATGCTTCCAAAGTGTTGCAAACGATCCCCTGAAAGCTTTTTCGGTGGAAACAGATGGGTCTTTATCATCAGAAACAGAATTAGCCGCCATCGTCTGAAGAACTATTTTTGAAAAAATCCCTAAGCCGCGCGGTCAGAATTCCAGCAAAAATCTGACGTTCTGGAATTCTCTCAAAAATGCTTCCAAACTGTTGCAAACGATCCCCTGAAAGGTTTTTCGGTGGAAACAGATGGGTTTTTATCATCAGAAACAGAACTAGCAACCGACGTCTGAACAACTTTTTTTGAAAAAATCCCTAAGCCGCGCGGTCAGAATTTCAGCAAAAATCTGACGTTCTGGAATTCTCTCAAAAATGCATCCAAACTGTTGCAAACGATCCCCTGAAAGGTTTTTCGGTGGAGACAGATGGGTTTTTATCATCAGAAACAGAATTAGCCGCCAACGTCTGAAGAACTATTTTTGAAAAAATCCCTAAGCCGCGCGGTCAGAATTTCAGCAAAAATCTGACGTTCTGGAATTCTCTCAAAAATGCTTCCAAAGTGTTGCAAATGATCCCCTGAAAGCTTTTTCGGTGGAAACAGATGGGTTTTTATCATCTGAAACCGAATTAGCCGCCGACGTCTGAAGAACTATTTTTGAAAAAATCCCTAAGCCGCGCGGTCAGAATTTCAGCAAAAATCTGACGTTCTGGAATTCTCTCAAAAATGGTGCCAAACTGTTGCAAACGATCCCCTGAAAGCTTTTTCGGTGGAAACAGATGGGTCTTTATCATCAGAAACAGAATTAGCCGCCAACGTCTGAAGAACTATTTTTGAAAACATCCCTAAGCCGCGCGGTCAGAATTTCAGGAAAAATCTGACGTTCTGGAATTCTCTCAAAAATGGTGCCAAACTGTTGCAAACGATCCCCTGAAAGCTTTTTCGGTGGAAACAGATGGGTTTTTATCATCAGAAACAGAATTAGCCGCCAACGTCTGAAGAACTATTTTTGAAAAAATCCCTAAGCCGCGCGGTCAGAATTTCAGGAAAAATCTGACGTTCTGGAATTCTCTCAAAAATGCATCCAAACTGTTGCAAACGATCCCATGAAAGGTTTTTCGGTGGAAACAGATGGGTTTTTATCATCAGAAACAGAATTGGCCCTCGACGTCTGAACAACTTTTTTTGAAAAAATCCCTAAGCCACGCGGTCAGAATTTCAGCAAAAATCTGACGTTCTGGAATTCTCTCAAAAATGGTGCCAAACTGTTGCAAACGATCCCCTGAAAGGTTTTTCGGTGGAAACAGACGGGTTTTTATCATCAGAAACAGAACTAGCAACCGACGTCTGAACAACTTTTTTTGAAAAAATCCCTAAGCCGCGCTGTCAGAATTTCAGCAAAAATCTGACGTTCTGGAATTCTCTCAAAAATGGTGCCAAACTGTTGCAAACGATCCCCTGAAAGCTTTTTCGGTGGAAACAGATGGGTTTTTATCATCAGAAACAGAATTAGCCGCCGACGTCTGAAGAACTATTTTTGAAAAAATCCCTAAGCCGCGCGGTCAGAATTTCAGCAAAAATCTGACGTTCTGGAATTCTCTCAAAAATGGTGCCAAACTGTTGCAAACGATCCCCTGAAAGCTTTTTCGGTGGAAACAGATGGGTTTTTATCATCAGAAACAGAATAAGCCGCCAACGTCTGAAGAACTATTTTTGAAAAAATCCGTAAGCCGCGCGGTCAGAATTTCAGCAAAAATCTGACGTTCCGGAATTCTCTCAAAAATGGTGCCAAACTGTTGCAAACGATCCCCTGAAAGCTTTTTCGGTGGAAACAGATGGGTTTTTATCATCAGAAACAGAACTAGCAACCGACGTCTGAACAACTTTTTTTGAAAAAATCCCTAAGCCGCGCGGTCAGAATTTCAGCAAAAATCTGACGTTCTGGAATTCTCTCAAAAATGGTGCCAAACTGTTGCAAACGATCCCCTGAAAGCTTTTTCGGTGGAAACAGATGGGTTTTTATCATCAGAAACAGAATTAGCCGCCAACGTCTGAAGAACTATTTTTGAAAAAATCCCTAAGCCGCGCGGTCAGAATTTCAGCAAAAATCTGACGTTCTGGAATTCTCTCAAAAATGCTTCCAAACTGTTGCAAACGATCCCCTGAAAGGTTTTTCGGTGGAAACAGATGGGTTTTTATCATCAGAAACAGAACTAGCAACCGACGTCTGAACAACTTTTTTTGAAAAAATCCCTAAGCCGCGCGGTCAGAATTTCAGCAAAAATCTGACGTTCTGGAATTCTCTCAAAAATGCATCCAAACTGTTGCAAACGATCCCCTGAAAGGTTTTTCGGTGGAGACAGATGGGTTTTTATCATCAGAAACAGAATTAGCCGCCAACGTCTGAAGAACTATTTTTGAAAAAATCCCTAAGCCGCGCGGTCAGAATTTCAGCAAAAATCTGACGTTCTGGAATTCTCTCAAAAATGCTTCCAAAGTGTTGCAAATGATCCCCTGAAAGCTTTTTCGGTGGAAACAGATGGGTTTTTATCATCTGAAACCGAATTAGCCGCCGACGTCTGAAGAACTATTTTTGAAAAAATCCCTAAGCCGCGCGGTCAGAATTTCAGCAAAAATCTGACGTTCTGGAATTCTCTCAAAAATGGTGCCAAACTGTTGCAAACGATCCCCTGAAAGCTTTTTCGGTGGAAACAGATGGGTCTTTATCATCAGAAACAGAATTAGCCGCCAACGTCTGAAGAACTATTTTTGAAAACATCCCTAAGCCGCGCGGTCAGAATTTCAGGAAAAATCTGACGTTCTGGAATTCTCTCAAAAATGGTGCCAAACTGTTGCAAACGATCCCCTGAAAGCTTTTTCGGTGGAAACAGATGGGTTTTTATCATCAGAAACAGAATTAGCCGCCAACGTCTGAAGAACTATTTTTGAAAAAATCCCTAAGCCGCGCGGTCAGAATTTCAGGAAAAATCTGACGTTCTGGAATTCTCTCAAAAATGCATCCAAACTGTTGCAAACGATCCCATGAAAGGTTTTTCGGTGGAAACAGATGGGTTTTTATCATCAGAAACAGAATTGGCCCTCGACGTCTGAACAACTTTTTTTGAAAAAATCCCTAAGCCACGCGGTCAGAATTTCAGCAAAAATCTGACGTTCTGGAATTCTCTCAAAAATGGTGCCAAACTGTTGCAAACGATCCCCTGAAAGGTTTTTCGGTGGAAACAGACGGGTTTTTATCATCAGAAACAGAACTAGCAACCGACGTCTGAACAACTTTTTTTGAAAAAATCCCTAAGCCGCGCTGTCAGAATTTCAGCAAAAATCTGACGTTCTGGAATTCTCTCAAAAATGGTGCCAAACTGTTGCAAACGATCCCCTGAAAGCTTTTTCGGTGGAAACAGATGGGTTTTTATCATCAGAAACAGAATTAGCCGCCGACGTCTGAAGAACTATTTTTGAAAAAATCCCTAAGCCGCGCGGTCAGAATTTCAGCAAAAATCTGACGTTCTGGAATTCTCTCAAAAATGGTGCCAAACTGTTGCAAACGATCCCCTGAAAGCTTTTTCGGTGGAAACAGATGGGTTTTTATCATCAGAAACAGAATAAGCCGCCAACGTCTGAAGAACTATTTTTGAAAAAATCCGTAAGCCGCGCGGTCAGAATTTCAGCAAAAATCTGACGTTCCGGAATTCTCTCAAAAATGGTGCCAAACTGTTGCAAACGATCCCCTGAAAGCTTTTTCGGTGGAAACAGATGGGTTTTTATCATCAGAAACAGAACTAGCAACCGACGTCTGAACAACTTTTTTTGAAAAAATCCCTAAGCCGCGCGGTCAGAATTTCAGCAAAAATCTGACGTTCTGGAATTCTCTCAAAAATGGTGCCAAACTGTTGCAAACGATCCCCTGAAAGCTTTTTCGGTGGAAACAGATGGGTTTTTATCATCAGAAACAGAATTAGCCGCCAACGTCTGAAGAACTATTTTTGAAAAAATCCCTAAGCCGCGCGGTCAGAATTTCAGCAAAAATCTGACGTTCTGGAATTCTCTCAAAAATGCTTCCAAACTGTTGCAAACGATCCCCTGAAAGGTTTTTCGGTGGAAACAGATGGGTTTTTATCATCAGAAACAGAACTAGCAACCGACGTCTGAACAACTTTTTTTGAAAAAATCCCTAAGCCGCGCGGTCAGAATTTCAGCAAAAATCTGACGTTCTGGAATTCTCTCAAAAATGCTTCCAAAGTGTTGCAAATGATCCCCTGAAAGCTTTTTCGGTGGAAACAGATGGGTTTTTATCATCTGAAACCGAATTAGCCGCCGACGTCTGAAGAACTATTTTTGAAAAAATCCCTAAGCCGCGCGGTCAGAATTTCAGCAAAAATCTGACGTTCTGGAATTCTCTCAAAAATGGTGCCAAACTGTTGCAAACGATCCCCTGAAAGCTTTTTCGGTGGAAACAGATGGGTCTTTATCATCAGAAACAGAATTAGCCGCCAACGTCTGAAGAACTATTTTTGAAAACATCCCTAAGCCGCGCGGTCAGAATTTCAGGAAAAATCTGACGTTCTGGAATTCTCTCAAAAATGGTGCCAAACTGTTGCAAACGATCCCCTGAAAGCATTTTCGGTGGAAACAGATGGGTTTTTATCATCAGAAACAGAACTAGCAACCGACGTCTTTACAACTTTTTTTGAAAAAATCCCTAAGCCGCGCGGTCAGAATTTCAGCAAAAATCTGACGTTCTGGAATTCTCTCAAAAATGCTTCCAAACTGTTGCAAACGATCCCCTGAAAGCTTTTTCGGTGGAAACAGATGGGTTTTTATCATCAGAAACAGAATTAGCCGCCAACGTCTGAAGAACTATTTTTGAAAAAATCCCTAAGCCGCGCGGTCAGAATTTCAGGAAAAATCTGACGTTCTGGAATTCTCTCAAAAATGCATCCAAACTGTTGCAAACGATCCCCTGAAAGGTTTTTCGGTGGAAACAGATGGGTTTTTATCATCAGAAACAGAATTGGCCCTCGACGTCTGAACAACTTTTTTTGAAAAAATCCCTAAGCCACGCGGTCAGAATTTCAGCAAAAATCTGACGTTCTGGAATTCTCTCAAAAATGGTGCCAAACTGTTGCAAACGATCCCCTGAAAGGTTTTTCGGTGGAAACAGATGGGTTTTTATCATCAGAAACAGAACTAGCAACCGACGTCTGAACAACTTTTTTTGAAAAAATCCCTAAGCCGCGCTGTCAGAATTTCAGCAAAAATCTGACGTTCTGGAATTCTCTCAAAAATGGTGCCAAACTGTTGCAAACGATCCCCTGAAAGCTTTTTCGGTGGAAACAGATGGGTTTTTATCATCAGAAACAGAATTAGCCGCCGACGTCTGAAGAACTATTTTTGAAAAAATCCCTAAGCCGCGCGGTCAGAATTTCAGCAAAAATCTGACGTTCTGGAATTCTCTCAAAAATGGTGCCAAACTGTTGCAAACGATCCCCTGAAAGCTTTTTCGGTGGAAACAGATGGGTTTTTATCATCAGAAACAGAATAAGCCGCCGACGTCTGAAGAACTATTTTTGAAAAAATCCCTAAGCCGCGCGGTCAGAATTTCAGCAAAAATCTGACGTTCTGGAATTCTCTCAAAAATGGTGCCAAACTGTTGCAAACGATCCCCTGAAAGCTTTTTCGGTGGAAACAGATGGGTCTTTATCATCAGAAACAGAATTAGCCGCCAACGTCTGAAGAACTATTTTTGAAAACATCCCTAAGCCGCGCGGTCAGAATTTCAGGAAAAATCTGACGTTCTGGAATTCTCTCAAAAATGGTGCCAAACTGTTGCAAACGATCCCCTGAAAGCATTTTCGGTGGAAACAGATGGGTTTTTATCATCAGAAACAGAACTAGCAACCGACGTCTTTACAACTTTTTTTGAAAAAATCCCTAAGCCGCGCGGTCAGAATTTCAGCAAAAATCTGACGTTCTGGAATTCTCTCAAAAATGCTTCCAAACTGTTGCAAACGATCCCCTGAAAGCTTTTTCGGTGGAAACAGATGGGTTTTTATCATCAGAAACAGAATTAGCCGCCAACGTCTGAAGAACTATTTTTGAAAAAATCCCTAAGCCGCGCGGTCAGAATTTCAGGAAAAATCTGACGTTCTGGAATTCTCTCAAAAATGCATCCAAACTGTTGCAAACGATCCCCTGAAAGGTTTTTCGGTGGAAACAGATGGGTTTTTATCATCAGAAACAGAATTGGCCCTCGACGTCTGAACAACTTTTTTTGAAAAAATCCCTAAGCCACGCGGTCAGAATTTCAGCAAAAATCTGACGTTCTGGAATTCTCTCAAAAATGGTGCCAAACTGTTGCAAACGATCCCCTGAAAGGTTTTTCGGTGGAAACAGATGGGTTTTTATCATCAGAAACAGAACTAGCAACCGACGTCTGAACAACTTTTTTTGAAAAAATCCCTAAGCCGCGCTGTCAGAATTTCAGCAAAAATCTGACGTTCTGGAATTCTCTCAAAAATGGTGCCAAACTGTTGCAAACGATCCCCTGAAAGCTTTTTCGGTGGAAACAGATGGGTTTTTATCATCAGAAACAGAATTAGCCGCCGACGTCTGAAGAACTATTTTTGAAAAAATCCCTAAGCCGCGCGGTCAGAATTTCAGCAAAAATCTGACGTTCTGGAATTCTCTCAAAAATGGTGCCAAACTGTTGCAAACGATCCCCTGAAAGCTTTTTCGGTGGAAACAGATGGGTTTTTATCATCAGAAACAGAATAAGCCGCCAACGTCTGAAGAACTATTTTTGAAAAAATCCCTAAGCCGCGCGGTCAGAATTTCAGCAAAAATCTGACGTTCTGGAATTCTCTCAAAAATGGTGCCAAACTGTTGCAAACGATCCCCTGAAAGCTTTTTCGGTGGAAACAGATGGGTTTTTATCATCAGAAACAGAACTATCAACCGACGTCTGAACAACTTTTTTTGAAAAAATCCCTAAGCCGCGCGGTCAGAATTTCAGCAAAAATCTGACGTTCTGGAATTCTCTCAAAAATGCATCCAAACTGTTGCAAACGATCCCCTGAAAGCTTTTTCGGTGGAAACAGATGGGTTTTTATCATCAGAAACAGAATTAGCCGCCAACGTCTGAAGAACTATTTTTGAAAAAATCCCTAAGCCGCGCGGTCAGAATTTCAGGAAAAATCTGACGTTCTGGAATTCTCTCAAAAATGCATCCAAACTGTTGCAAACGATCCCATGAAAGGTTTTTCGGTGGAAACAGATGGGTTTTTATCATCAGAAACAGAATTGGCCCTCGACGTCTGAACAACTTTTTTTGAAAAAATCCCTAAGCCACGCGGTCAGAATTTCAGCAAAAATCTGACGTTCTGGAATTCTCTCAAAAATGGTGCCAAACTGTTGCAAACGATCCCCTGAAAGGTTTTTCGGTGGAAACAGACGGGTTTTTATCATCAGAAACAGAACTAGCAACCGACGTCTGAACAACTTTTTTTGAAAAAATCCCTAAGCCGCGCTGTCAGAATTTCAGCAAAAATCTGACGTTCTGGAATTCTCTCAAAAATGGTGCCAAACTGTTGCAAACGATCCCCTGAAAGCTTTTTCGGTGGAAACAGATGGGTTTTTATCATCAGAAACAGAATTAGCCGCCGACGTCTGAAGAACTATTTTTGAAAAAATCCCTAAGCCGCGCGGTCAGAATTTCAGCAAAAATCTGACGTTCTGGAATTCTCTCAAAAATGGTGCCAAACTGTTGCAAACGATCCCCTGAAAGCTTTTTCGGTGGAAACAGATGGGTTTTTATCATCACAAACAGAATAAGCCGCCAACGTCTGAAGAACTATTTTTGAAAAAATCCGTAAGCCGCGCGGTCAGAATTTCAGCAAAAATCTGACGTTCCGGAATTCTCTCAAAAATGGTGCCAAACTGTTGCAAACGATCCCCTGAAAGGTTTTTCGGTGGAAACAGATGGGTTTTTATCATCAGAAACAGAACTAGCAACCGACGTCTGAACAACTTTTTTTGAAAAAATCCCTAAGCCGCGCTGTCAGAATTTCAGCAAAAATCTGACGTTCTGGAATTCTCTCAAAAATGGTGCCAAACTGTTGCAAACGATCCCCTGAAAGCTTTTTCGGTGGAAACAGATGGGTTTTTATCATCAGAAACAGAATTAGCCGCCGACGTCTGAAGAACTATTTTTGAAAAAATCCCTAAGCCGCGCGGTCAGAATTTCAGCAAAAATCTGACGTTCTGGAATTCTCTCAAAAATGGTGCCAAACTGTTGCAAACGATCCCCTGAAAGCTTTTTCGGTGGAAACAGATGGGTTTTTATCATCAGAAACAGAATAAGCCGCCAACGTCTGAAGAACTATTTTTGAAAAAATCCCTAAGCCGCGCGGTCAGAATTTCAGCAAAAATCTGACGTTCTGGAATTCTCTCAAAAATGGTGCCAAACTGTTGCAAACGATCCCCTGAAAGCTTTTTCGGTGGAAACAGATGGGTTTTTATCATCAGAAACAGAACTATCAACCGACGTCTGAACAACTTTTTTTGAAAAAATCCCTAAGCCGCGCGGTCAGAATTTCAGCAAAAATCTGACGTTCTGGAATTCTCTCAAAAATGCATCCAAACTGTTGCAAACGATCCCCTGAAAGGTTTTTCGGTGGAAACAGATGGGTTTTTATCATCAGAAACAGAATTAGCCGCCAACGTCTGAAGAACTATTTTTGAAAAAATCCCTAAGCCGCGCGGTCAGAATTTCAGCAAAAATCTGACGTTCTGGAATTCTCTCAAAAATGCTTCCAAAGTGTTGCAAATGATCCCCTGAAAGCTTTTTCGGTGGAAACAGATGGGTTTTTATCATCTGAAACCGAATTAGCCGCCGACGTCTGAAGAACTATTTTTGAAAAAATCCCTGAGCCGCGCGGTCAGAATTTCAGCAAAAATCTGACGTTCTGGAATTCTCTCAAAAATGGTGCCAAACTGTTGCAAACGATCCCCTGAAAGCTTTTTCGGTGGAAACAGATGGGTCTTTATCATCAGAAACAGAATTAGCCGCCAACGTCTGAAGAACTATTTTTGAAAACATCCCTAAGCCGCGCGGTCAGAATTTCAGGAAAAATCTGACGTTCTGGAATTCTCTCAAAAATGGTGCCAAACTGTTGCAAACGATCCCCTGAAAGCATTTTCGGTGGAAACAGATGGGTTTTTATCATCAGAAACAGAACTAGCAACCGACGTCTTTACAACTTTTTTTGAAAAAATCCCTAAGCCGCGCTGTCAGAATTTCAGCAAAAATCTGACGTTCTGGAATTCTCTCAAAAATGGTGCCAAACTGTTGCAAACGATCCCCTGAAAGCTTTTTCGGTGGAAACAGATGGGTTTTTATCATCAGAAACAGAATTAGCCGCCGACGTCTGAAGAACTATTTTTGAAAAAATCCCTAAGCCGCGCGGTCAGAATTTCAGCAAAAATCTGACGTTCTGGAATTCTCTCAAAAATGGTGCCAAACTGTTGCAAACGATCCCCTGAAAGCTTTTTCGGTGTAAACAGATGGGTTTTTATCATCAGAAACAGAATAAGCCGCCAACGTCTGAAGAACTATTTTTGAAAAAATCCCTAAGCCGCGCGGTCAGAATTTCAGCAAAAATCTGACGTTCTGGAATTCTCTCAAAAATGGTGCCAAACTGTTGCAAACGATCCCCTGAAAGCTTTTTCGGTGGAAACAGATGGGTTTTTATCATCAGAAACAGAACTATCAACCGACGTCTGAACAACTTTTTTTGAAAAAATCCCTAAGCCGCGCGGTCAGAATTTCAGGAAAAATCTGACGTTCTGGAATTCTCTCAAAAATGGTGCCAAACTGTTGCAAACGATCCCCTGAAAGCTTTTTCGGTGGAAACAGATGGGTTTTTATCATCAGAAACAGAATTGGCCCTCGACGTCTGAACAACTTTTTTTGAAAAAATCCCTAAGCCGCGCGGTCAGAATTTCAGCAAAAATCTGACGTTCTGGAATTCTCTCAAAAATGGTGCCATACTGTTGCAAACGATCCCCTGAAAGCTTTTTGGGTGGAAACAGATGGGTCTTTATCATCAGAAACAGAATTAGCCGCCAACGTCTGAAGAACTATTTTTGAAAAAATCCCTAAGCCGCGCGGTCAGAATTTCAGGAAAAATCTGACGTTCTGGGATTCTCTCAAAAATGCTTCCAAACTGTTGCAAACAATCCCCTGAAAGGTTTTTCGGTGGAAACAGATGGGTTTTTATCATCAGAAACAGAACTAGCAACCGACGTCTGAACAACTTTTTTTGAAAAAATCCCTAAGCCGCGCGGTCAGAATTTCAGCAAAAATCTGACGTTCTGGAATTCTCTCAAAAATGCATCCAAACTGTTGCAAACGATCCCCTGAAAGGTTTTTCGGTGGAAAGAGATGGGTTTTTATCATCAGAAACAGAATTGGCCCTCGACGTCTGAACAACTTTTTTTGAAAAAATCCCTAAGCCGCGCGGTCAGAATTTCAGCAAAAATCTGACGTTCTGGAATTCTCTCAAAAATGGTGCCAAACTGTTGCAAACGATCCCCTGAAAGCTTTTTCGGTGGAAACAGATGGGTTTTTATCATCAGAAACAGAATTAGCCGCCGACGTCTGAAGAACTATTTTTGAAAAAATCCCTAAGCCGCGCGGTCAGAATTTCAGCAAAAATCTGACGTTCTGGAATTCTCTCAAAAATGGTGCCAAACTGTTGCAAACGATCCCCTGAAAGCTTTTTCGGTGGAAACAGATGGGTTTTTATCATCAGAAACAGAATAAGCCGTCAACGTCTGAAGAACTATTTTTGAAAAAATCCGTAAGCCGCGCGGTCAGAATTTCAGCAAAAATCTGACGTTCTGGAATTCTCTCAAAAATGCTTCCAAAGTGTTGCAAACGATCCCCTGAAAGCTTTTTCGGTGGAAACAGATGGGTTTTTATCATCAGAAACAGAATTAGCCGCCAACGTCTGAAGAACTATTTTTGAAAAAATCCCTAAGCCGCGCGGTCAGAATTTCAGCAAAAATCTGACGTTCTGGAATTCTCTCAAAAATGGTGCCAAACTGTTGCAAACGATCCCCTGAAAGCTTTTTCGGTGGAAACAGATGGGTCTTTATCATCAGAAACAGAATTAGCCGCCAACGTCTGAAGAACTATTTTTGAAAAAATCCCTAAGCCGCGCGGTCAGAATTTCAGGAAAAATCTGACGTTCTGGAATTCTCTCAAAAATGCTTCCAAACTGTTGCAAACGATCCCCTGAAAGCTTTTTCAGTGGAAACAGATGGGTTTTTATCATCAGAAACAGAACTAGCAACCGACGTCCGAACAACTTTTTTTGAAAAAATCCCTAAGCCGCGCGGTCAGAATTTCAGCAAAAATCTGACGTTCTGGAATTCTCTCAAAAATGGATCCAAAGTGTTGCAAACGATCCCCTGAAAGGTTTTTTGGTGGAAACAGATGGGTTTTTATCAACAGAAACAGAATTGGCCCTCGACGTCTGAACAACTTTTTTTGAAAAAATCCCTAAGCCGCGCGGTCAGAATTTCAGCAAAAATCTGACGTTCTGGAATTCTCTCAAAAATGGTGCCAAACTGTTGCAAACGATCCCCTGAAAGCTTTTTCGGTGGAAACAGATGGGTCTTTATCATCAGAAACAGAATTAGCCGCCGACGTCTGAAGAACTATTTTTGAAAAAATCCCTAAGCCGCGCGGTCAGAATTTCAGCAAAAATCTGACGTTCTGGAATTCTCTCAAAAATGGTGCCAAACTGTTGCAAACGATCCCCTGAAAGCTTTTTCGGTGGAAACAGATGGGTTTTTATCATCAGAAACAGAATTAGCCGCCAACGTCTGAAGAACTATTTTTGAAAAAATCCCTAAGCCACGCGGTCAGAATTTCAGGAAAAATCTGACGTTCTGGAATTCTCTCAAAAATGGTGCCAAACTGTTGCAAACGATCCCCTGAAAGGTTTTTGGGTGGAAACAGATGGGTTTTTATCATCAGAAACAGAATTGGCCCTCGACGTCTGAACAACTTTTTTTGAAAAAATCCCTAAGCCGCGCGGTCAGAATTTCAGCAAAAATCTGACGTTCTGGAATTCTCTCAAAAATGCTTCCAAAGTGTTGCAAACGATCCCCTGAAAGCTTTTTCGGTGGAAACAGATGGGTTTTTATCATCAGAAACAGAATTAGCCGCCAACGTCTGAAGAACTATTTTTGAAAAAATCCCTAAGCCGCGCGGTCAGAATTTCAGGAAAAATCTGACGTTCTGGAATTCTCTCAAAAATGGTGCCAAACTGTTGCAAACGATCCCCTGAAAGCTTTTTCGTTGGAAACAGATGGGTCTTTATCATCAGAAACAGAATTAGCCGCCGACGTCTGAAGAATTATTTTTGAAAAAATCCCTAAGCCGCGCGGTCAGAATTTCAGGAAAAATCTGACGTTCTGGAATTCTCTCAAAAATGCTTCCAAACTGTTGCAAACGATCCCCTGAAAGCTTTTTCGGTGGAAACAGATGGGTTTTTATCATCAGAAACAGAATTAGCCGCCGACGTCTGAAGAACTATTTTTGAAAAAATCCCTAAGCCGCGCGGTCAGAATTTCAGGAAAAATCTGACGTTCTGGAATTCTCTCAAAAATGCATCCAAACTGTTGCAAACGATCCCCTGAAAGTTTTTTCGGTGGAAACAGATGGGTTTTTATCATCAGAAACAGAATTGGCCCTCGACGTCTGAACAACTTTTTTTGAAAAAATCCCTAAGCCACGCGGTCAGAATTTCAGCAAAAATCTGACGTTCTGGAATTCTCTCAAAAATGGTGCCAAACTGTTGCAAACGATCCCCTGAAAGGTTTTTCGGTGGAAACAGATGGGTTTTTATCATCAGAAACAGAACTAGCAACCGACGTCTGAACAACTTTTTTTGAAAAAATCCCTAAGCCGCGCTGTCAGAATTTCAGCAAAAATCTGACGTTCTGGAATTCTCTCAAAAATGGTGCCAAACTGTTGCAAACGATCCCCTGAAAGCTTTTTCGGTGGAAACAGATGGGTTTTTTTCATCAGAAACAGAATTAGCCGCCGACGTCTGAAGAACTATTTTTGAAAAAATCCCTAAGCCGCGCGGTCAGAATTTCAGCAAAAATCTGACGTTCTGGAATTCTCTCAAAAATGGTGCCAAACTGTTGCAAACGATCCCCTGAAAGCTTTTTCGGTGGAAACAGATGGGTTTTTATCATCAGAAACAGAATAAGCCGCCAACGTCTGAAGAACTATTTTTGAAAAAATCCCTAAGCCGCGCGGTCAGAATTTCAGCAAAAATCTGACGTTCTGGAATTCTCTCAAAAATGGTGCCAAACTGTTGCAAACGATCCCCTGAAAGCTTTTTCGGTGGAAACAGATGGGTTTTTATCATCAGAAACAGAACTATCAACCGACGTCTGAACAACTTTTTTTGAAAAAATCCCTAAGCCGCGCGGTCAGAATTTCAGGAAAAATCTGACGTTCTGGAATTCTCTCAAAAATGGTGCCAAACTGTTGCAAACGATCCCCTGAAAGGTTTTTCGGTGGAAACAGATGGGTTTTTATCATCAGAAACAGAATTGGCCCTCGACGTCTGAACAACTTTTTTTGAAAAAATCCCTAAGCCGCGCGGTCAGAATTTCAGCAAAAATCTGACGTTCTGGAATTCTCTCAAAAATGGTGCCATACTGTTGCAAACGATCCCCTGAAAGCTTTTTGGGTGGAAACAGATGGGTCTTTATCATCAGAAACAGAATTAGCCGCCAACGTCTGAAGAACTATTTTTGAAAAAATCCCTAAGCCGCGCGGTCAGAATTTCAGGAAAAATCTGACGTTCTGGGATTCTCTCAAAAATGCTTCCAAACTTTTGCAAACGATCCCCTGAAAGGTTTTTCGGTGGAAACAGATGGGTTTTTATCATCAGAAACAGAACTAGCAACCGACGTCTGAACAACTTTTTTTGAAAAAATCCCTAAGCCGCGCGGTCAGAATTTCAGCAAAAATCTGACGTTCTGGAATTCTCTCAAAAATGCATCCAAACTGTTGCAAACGATCCCCTGAAAGGTTTTTCGGTGGAAAGAGATGGGTTTTTATCATCAGAAACAGAATTGGCCCTCGACGTCTGAACAACTTTTTTTGAAAAAATCCCTAAGCCGCGCGGTCAGAATTTCAGCAAAAATCTGACGTTCTGGAATTCTCTCAAAAATGGTGCCAAACTGTTGCAAACGATCCCCTGAAAGCTTTTTCGGTGGAAACAGATGGGTTTTTATCATCAGAAACAGAATTAGCCGCCAACGTCTGAAGAACTATTTTTGAAAAAATCCCTAAGCCGCGCGGTCAGAATTTCAGCAAAAATCTGACGTTCTGGAATTCTCTCAAAAATGGTGCCAAACTGTTGCAAACGATCCCCTGAAAGCTTTTTCGGTGGAAACAGATGGGTTTTTATCATCAGAAACAGAATAAGCCGCCAACGTCTGAAGAACTATTTTTGAAAAAATCCGTAAGCCGCGCGGTCAGAATTTCAACAAAAATCTGACGTTCTGGAATTCTCTCAAAAATGCTTCCAAAGTGTTGCAAACGATCCCCTGAAAGCTTTTTCGGTGGAAACAGATGGGTTTTTATCATCAGAAACAGAATTAGCCGCCAACGTCTGAAGAACTATTTTTGAAAAAATCCCTAAGCCGCGCGGTCAGAATTTCAGCAAAAATCTGACGTTCTGGAATTCTCTCAAAAATGGTGCCAAACTGTTGCAAACGATCCCCTGAAAGCTTTTTCGGTGGAAACAGATGGGTCTTTATCATCAGAAACAGAATTAGCCGCCAACGTCTGAAGAACTATTTTTGAAAAAATCCCTAAGCCGCGCGGTCAGAATTTCAGGAAAAATCTGACGTTCTGGAATTCTCTCAAAAATGCTTCCAAACTGTTGCAAACGATCCCCTGAAAGCTTTTTCAGTGGAAACAGATGGGTTTTTATCATCAGAAACAGAACTAGCAACCGACGTCCGAACAACTTTTTTTGAAAAAATCCCTAAGCCGCGCGGTCAGAATTTCAGCAAAAATCTGACGTTCTGGAATTCTCTCAAAAATGGATCCAAAGTGTTGCAAACGATCCCCTGAAAGGTTTTTCGGTGGAAACAGATGGGTTTTTATCAACAGAAACAGAATTGGCCCTCGACGTCTGAACAACTTTTTTTGAAAAAATCCCTAAGCCGCGCGGTCAGAATTTCAGCAAAAATCTGACGTTCTGGAATTCTCTCAAAAATGGTGCCAAACTGTTGCAAACGATCCCCTGAAAGCTTTTTCGTTGGAAACAGATGGGTCTTTATCATCAGAAAGAGAATTAGCCGCCGACGTCTGAAGAACTATTTTTGAAAAAATCCCTAAGCCGCGCGGTCAGAATTTCAGCAAAAATCTGACGTTCTGGAATTCTCTCAAAAATGGTGCCAAACTGTTGCAAACGATCCCCTGAAAGCTTTTTCGGTGGAAACAGATGGGTTTTTATCATCAGAAACAGAATTAGCCGCCAACGTCTGAAGAACTATTTTTGAAAAAATCCCTAAGCCACGCGGTCAGAATTTCAGGAAAAATCTGACGTTCTGGAATTCTCTCAAAAATGGTGCCAAACTGTTGCAAACGATCCCCTGAAAGGTTTTTGGGTGGAAACAGATGGGTTTTTATCATCAGAAACAGAATTGGCCCTCGACATCTGAACAACTTTTTTTGAAAAAATCCCTAAGCCGCGCGGTCAGAATTTCAGCAAAAATCTGACGTTCTGGAATTCTCTCAAAAATGCTTCCAAAGTGTTGCAAACGATCCCCTGAAAGCTTTTTCGGTGGAAACAGATGGGTTTTTATCATCAGAAACAGAATTAGCCGCCAACGTCTGAAGAACTATTTTTGAAAAAATCCCTAAGCCGCGCGGTCAGAATTTCAGCAAAAATCTGACGTTCTGGAATTCTCTCAAAAATGGTGCCAAACTGTTGCAAACGATACCCTGAAAGCTTTTTCGTTGGAAACAGATGGGTCTTTATCATCAGAAACAGAATTAGCCGCCGACGTCTGAAGAATTATTTTTGAAAAAATCCCTAAGCCGCGCGGTCAGAATTTCAGGAAAAATCTGACGTTCTGGAATTCTCTCAAAAATGGTGCCAAACTGTTGCAAACGATCCCCTGAAAGCTTTTTCGGTGGAAACAGATGGGTTTTTATCATCAGAAACAGAATAAGCCGCCAACGTCTGAAGAACTATTTTTGAAAAAATCCGTAAGCCGCGCGGTCAGAATTTCAGCAAAAATCTGACGTTCTGGAATTCTCTCAAAAATGGTGCCAAACTGTTGCAAACGATCCCCTGAAAGCTTTTTCGGTGGAAACAGATGGGTTTTTATCATCAGAAACAGAACTAGCAACCGACGTCTGAACAACTTTTTTTGAAAAAATCCCTAAGCCGTGCGGTCAGAATTTCAGCAAAAATCTGACGTTCTGGAATTCTCTCAAAAATGTTTCCAAACTGTTGCAAACGATCCCCTGAAAGCTTTTTCGGTGGAAACAGATGGGTTTTTATCATCAGAAACAGAATTGGCCCTCGACGTCTGAAGAACTATTTTTGAAAAAATCCCTAAGCCGCGCGGTCAGAATTTCAGCAAAAATCTGACGTTCTGGAATTCTCTCAAAAATGCTTCCAAAGTGTTGCAAACGATCCCCTGAAAGCTTTTTCGGTGGAAACAGATGGGTCTTTATCATCAGAAACAGAATTAGCCGCCAACGTCTGAAGAACTATTTTTGAAAAAATCCCTAAGCCGCGCGGTCAGAATTTCAGGAAAAATCTGACGTTCTGGAATTCTCTCAAAAATGCTTCCAAACTGTTGCAAACGATCCCCTGAAAGGTTTTTCGGTGGAAACAGATGGGTTTTTATCATCAGAAACAGAACTAGCAACCGACGTCTGAACAACTTTTTTTGAAAAAATCCCTAAGCCGCGCGGTCAGAATTTCAGCAAAAATCTGACGTTCTGGAATTCTCTCAAAAATGCATCCAAACTGTTGCAAACGATCCCCTGAAAGGTTTTTCGGTGGAAACAGATGGGTTTTTATCATCAGAAACAGAATTGGCCCTCGACGTCTGAACAACTTTTTTTGAAAAAATCCCTAAGCCGCGCGGTCAGAATTTCAGCAAAAATCTGACGTTCTGGAATTCTCTCAAAAATGGTGCCAAACTGTTGCAAACGATCCCCTGAAAGCTTTTTCGGTGGAAACAGATGGGTTTTTATCATCAGAAACAGAATTGGCCCTCGACGTCTGAACAACTTTTTTTGAAAAAATCCCTAAGCCGCGCGGTCAGAATTTCAGCAAAAATCTGACGTTCTGGAATTCTCTCAAAAATGGTGCCAAACTGTTGCAAACGATCCCCTGAAAGCTTTTTCAGTGGAAACAGATGGGTCTTTATCATCAGAAACAGAATTAGCCGCCGACGTCTGAAGAACTATTTTTGAAAAAATCCCTAAGCCGCGCGGTCAGAATTTCAGCAAAAATCTGACGTTCTGTAATTCTCTCAAAAATGGTGCCAAACTGTTGCAAACGATCCCCTGAAAGCTTTTTCGGTGGAAACAGATGGGTTTTTATCATCAGAAACAGAATAAGCCGCCAACGTCTGAAGAACTATTTTTGAAAAAAATCCGTAAGCCGCGCGGTCAGAATTTCAGCAAAAATCTGACGTTCTGGAATTCTCTCAAAAATGGTGCCAAACTGTTGCAAACGATCCCCTGAAAGCTTTTTCGGTGGAAACAGATGGGTTTTTATCATCAGAAACAGAACTAGCAACCGACGTCTGAACAACTTTTTTTGAAAAAATCCCTAAGCCGCGCGGTCAGAATTTCAGCAAAAATCTGACGTTCTGGAATTCTCTCAAAAATGCTTCCAAACTGTTGCAAACGATCCCCTGAAAGCTTTTTCGGTGGAAACAGATGGGTTTTTATCATCAGAAACAGAATTAGCCGCCAACGTCTGAAGAACTATTTTTGAAAAAATCCCTAAGCCGCGCGGTCAGAATTTCAGCAAAAATCTGACGTTCTGGAATTCTCTCAAAAATGCTTCCAAACTGTTGCAAACGATCCCCTGAAAGGTTTTTCGGTGGAAACAGATGGGTTTTTATCATCAGAAACAGAATTGGCCCTCGACGTCTGAACAACTTTTTTTGAAAAAATCCCTAAGCCGCGCGGTCAGAATTTCAGCAAAAATCTGACGTTCTGGAATTCTCTCAAAAATGCTTCCAAAGTGTTGCAAACGATCCCCTGAAAGCTTTTTCGGTGGAAACAGATGGGTCTTTATCATCAGAAACAGAATTAGCCGCCAACGTCTGAAGAACTATTTTTGAAAAAATCCCTAAGCCGCGCGGTCAGAATTTCAGCAAAAATCTGACGTTCTGGAATTCTCTCAAAAATGCTTCCAAACTGTTGCAAACGATCCCCTGAAAGCTTTTTCGGTGGAAACAGATGGGTTTTTATCATCAGAAACAGAACTAGTAACCGACGTCTGAACAACTTTTTTTGAAAAAATCCCTAAGCCGCGCGGTCAGAATTTCAGCAAAAATCTGACGTTCTGGAATTCTCTCAAAAATGGTGCCAAACTGTTGCAAACGATCCCCTGAAAGCTTTTTCGGTGGAAACAGATGGGTTTTTATCATCAGAAACAGAATTGGCCCTCGACGTCTGAACAACTTTTTTTGAAAAAATCCCTAAGCCGCGCGGTCAGAATTTCAGCAAAAATCTGACGTTCTGGAATTCTCTCAAAAATGGTGCCAAACTGTTGCAAACGATCCCCTGAAAGCTTTTTCGGTGGAAACAGATGGGTCTTTATCATCAGAAACAGAATTAGCCGCCGACGTCTGAAGAACTATTTTTGAAAAAATCCCTAAGCCGCGCGGTCAGAATTTCAGCAAAAATCTGACGTTCTGTAATTCTCTCAAAAATGGTGCCAAACTGTTGCAAACGATCCCCTGAAAGCTTTTTCGGTGGAATCAGATGGGTTTTTATCATCAGAAACAGAATAAGCCGCCAACGTCTGAAGAACTATTTTTGAAAAAATCCGTAAGCCGCGCGGTCAGAATTTCAGCAAAAATCTGACGTTCTGGAATTCTCTCAAAAATGGTGCCAAACTGTTGCAAACGATCCCCTGAAAGCTTTTTCGGTGGAAACAGATGGGTTTTTATCATCAGAAACAGAACTAGCAACCGACGTCTGAACAACTTTTTTTGAAAAAATCCCTAAGCCGCGCGGTCAGAATTTCAGCAAAAATCTGACGTTCTGGAATTCTCTCAAAAATGCTTCCAAACTGTTGCAAACGATCCCCTGAAAGCTTTTTCGGTGGAAACAGATGGGTTTTTATCATCAGAAACAGAATTAGCCGCCAACGTCTGAAGAACTATTTTTGAAAAAATCCCTAAGCCGCGCGGTCAGAATTTCAGCAAAAATCTGACGTTCTGGAATTCTCTCAAAAATGCATCCAAACTGTTGCAAACGATCCCCTGAAAGGTTTTTCGGTGGAAACAGATGGGTTTTTATCATCAGAAACAGAATTGGCCCTCGACGTCTGAAGAACTATTTTTGAAAAAATCCCTAAGCCGCGCGGTCAGAATTTCAGCAAGAATCTCACGTTCTGGAATTCTCTCAAAAATGGTGCCAAACTGTTGCAAACGATCCCCTGAAAGCTTTTTTGGTGGAAACAGATGGGTTTTTATCATCAGAAACAGAACTAGCAACCGACGTCTGAACAACTTTTTTTGAAAAAATCCCTAAGCCGCGCGGTCAGAATTTCAGCAAAAATCTGACGTTCTGGAATTCTCTCAAAAATGCTTCCAAACTGTTGCAAACGATCCCCTGAAAGCTTTTTCGGTGGAAACAGATGGGTTTTTATCATCAGAAACAGAATTAGCCGCCAACGTCTGAAGAACTATTTTTGAAAAAATCCCTAAGCCGCGCTGTCAGAATTTCAGCAAAAATCTGACGTTCTGGAATTCTCTCAAAAATGCTTCCAAACTGTTGCAAACGATCCCCTGAAAGGTTTTTCGGTGGAAACAGATGGGTTTTTATCATCAGAAACAGAATTGGCCCTCGACGTCTGAACAACTTTTTTTGAAAAAATCCCTAAGCCGCGCGGTCAGAATTTCAGCAAAAATCTGACGTTCTGGAATTCTCTCAAAAATGGTGCCAAACTGTTGCAAACGATCCCCTGAAAGCTTTTTCGGTGGAAACAGATGGGTCTTTATCATCAGAAACAGAATTAGCCGCCAACGTCTGAAGAACTATTTTTGAAAAAATCCCTAAGCCGCGCGGTCAGAATTTCAGCAAAAATCTGACGTTCTGGAATTCTCTCAAAAATGCTTCCAAACTGTTGCAAACGATCCCCTGAAAGCTTTTTCGGTGGAAACAGATGGGTTTTTATCATCAGAAACAGAACTAGCAACCGACGTCTGAACAACTTTTTTTGAAAAAATCCCTAAGCCGCGCGGTCAGAATTTCAGCAAAAATCTGACGTTCTGGAATTCTCTCAAAAATGCATCCAAACTGTTGCAAACGATCCCCTGAAAGGTTTTTCGGTGGAAACAGATGGGTTTTTATCATCAGAAACAGAATTGGCCGCCGACGTCTGAAGAACTTTTTTTGAAAAAATCCCTAAGCCGCGCGGTCAGAATTTCAGCAAAAATCTGACGTTCTGGAATTCTCTCAAAAATGGTGCCAAACTGTTGCAAACGATCCCCTGAAAGCTTTTTCGGTGGAAACAGATGGGTCTTTATCATCAGAAACAGAATAAGCCGCCAACGTCTGAAGAACTGTTTTTGAAAAAATCCCTAAGCCGCGCGGTCAGAATTTCAGCAAAAATCTGACGTTCTTGAATTCTCTCAAAAATGGTGCCAAACTGTTGCAAACGATCCCCTGAAAGCTTTTTCGGTGGAAACAGATGGGTTTTTATCATCAGAAACAGAACTAGCAACCGACGTCTGAACAACTTTTTTTGAAAAAATCCCTAAGCCGCGCGGTCAGAATTTCAGCAAAAATCTGACGTTCTGGAATTCTCTCAAAAATGCTTCCAAACTGTTGCAAACGATCCCCTGAAAGCTTTTTCGGTGGAAACAGATGGGTTTTTATCATCAGAAACAGAATTAGCCGCCAACGTCTGAAGAACTATTTTTGAAAAAATCCCTAAGCCGCGCGGTCAGAATTTCAGCAAAAATCTGACGTTCTGGAATTCTCTCAAAAATGCTTCCTAACTATTGCAAACGATCCCCTGAAAGGTTTTTCGGTGGAAACAGATGGGTTTTTATCATCAGAAACAGAATTGGCCCTCGACGTCTGAACAACTTTTTTTGAAAAAATCCCTAAGCCGCGCGGTCAGAATTTCAGCAAAAATCTGACGTTCTGGAATTCTCTCAAAAATGCTTCCAAAGTGTTGCAAACGATCCCCTGAAAGCTTTTTCGGTGGAAACAGATGGGTTTTTATCATCAGAAACAGAATTAGCCGCCGACGTCTGAAGAACTATTTTTGAAAAAATCCCTAAGCCGCGCGGTCAGAATTCCAGCAAAAATCTGACGTTCTGGAATTCTCTCAAAAATGGTGCCAAACTGTTGCAAACGATCCCCTGAAAGCTTTTTCGGTGGAAACAGATGGGTCTTTATCATCAGAAACAGAATTAGCCGCCAACGTCTGAAGAACTATTTTTGAAAAAATCCCTAAGCCGCGCGGTCAGAATTTCAGGAAAAATCTGACGTTCTGGAATTCTCTCAAAAATGGTGCCAAACTGTTGCAAACGATCCCCTGAAAGCTTTTTCGGTGGAAACAGATGGGTTTTTATCATCAGAAACAGAATTAGCCGCCAACGTCTGAAGAACTATTTTTGAAAAAATCCCTAAGCCGCGCGGTCAGAATTTCAGCAAAAATCTGACGTTTTGGAATTCTCTCAAAAATGCTTCCAAACTGTTGCAAACAATCCCCTGAAAGCTTTTTCGGTGGAAACAGATGGGTTTTTATCATCAGAAACAGAACTATCAACCGACGTCTGAACAACTTTTTTTGAAAAAATCCCTAAGCCGCGCGGTCAGAATTTCAGCAAAAATCTGACGTTCTGGAATTCTCTCAAAAATGGTGCCAAACTGTTGCAAACGATCCCCTGAAAGCTTTTTCGGTGGAAACAGATGGGTTTTTATCATCAGAAACAGAATTGGCCCTCGACGTCTGAACAACTTTTTTTGAAAAAATCCCTAAGCCGCGCGGTCAGAATTTCAGCAAAAATCTGACGTTCTGGAATTCTCTCAAAAATGCTTCCAAAGTGTTGCAAACGATCCCCTGAAAGCTTTTTCGGTGGAAACAGATGGGTTTTTATCATCAGAAACAGAATTAGCCGCCGACGTCTGAACAACTATTTTTGAAAAAATCCCTAAGCCGCGCGGTCAGAATTTCAGCAAAAATCTGACGTTCTGGAATTCTCTCAAAAATGGTGCCAAACTGTTGCAAACGATCCACTGAAAGCTTTTTCGGTGGAAACAGATGGGTCTTTATCATCAGAAACAGAATTAGCCGCCAACGTCTGAAGAACTATTTTTGAAAAAATCCCTAAGCCGCGCGGTCAGAATTTCAGGAAAAACCTGACGTTCTGGAATTCTCTCAAAAATGCTTCCAAACTGTTGCAAACGATCCCCTGAAAGCTTTTTCGGTGGAAACTGATGGGTTTTTATCATCAGAAACAGAACTAGCAACCGACGTCTGAACAACTTTTTTTGAAAAAATCCCTAAGCCGCGCGGTCAGAATTTCAGCAAAAATCTGACGTTCTGGAATTCTCTCAAAAATGCATCCAAACTGTTGCAAACGATCCCCTGAAAGGTTTTTCGGTGGAAACAGATGGGTTTTTATCATCAGAAACAGAATTGGCCCTCGACGTCTGACCAACTTTTTTTGAAAAAATCCCTAAGTCGCGCGGTCAGAATTTCAGCAAAAATCTGACGTTCTGGAATTCTCTCAAAAATGCTTCCAAACTGTTGCAAACGATCCCCTGAAAGCTTTTTCGGTGGAAACAGATGGGTTTTTATCATCTGAAACCGAATTAGCCGCTGACGTCTGAAGAACTATTTTTGAAAACATCCCTAAGCCGCGCGGTCAGAATTTCAGCAAAAATCTGACGTTCTGGAATTCTCTCAAAAATGCTTCCAAACTGTTGCAAACGATCCCCTGAAAGCTTTTTCGGTGGAAACAGATGGGTTTTTATCATCAGAAACAGAACTAGCAACCGACGTCTGAACAACTTTTTTTGAAAAAATCCCTAAGCCGCGCGGTCAGAATTTCAGCAAAAATCTGACGTTCTGGAATTCTCTCAAAAATGGTGCCAAACTGTTGCAAACAATCCCCTGAAAGCTTTTTCGGTGGAAACAGATGGGTTTTTATCATCAGAAACAGAATTAGCCGCCAACGTCTGAAGAACTATTTTTGAAAAAATCCCTAAGCCGCGCGGTCAGAATTTCAGCAAAAATCTGACGTTCTGGAATTCTCTCAAAAATGCTTCCAAACTGTTGCAAACGATCCCCTGAAAGGTTTTTCGGTGGAAACAGATGGGTTTTTATCATCAGAAACAGAATTGGCCCTCGACGTCTGAACAACTTTTTTTGAAAAAATCCCTAAGCCGCACGGTCAGAATTTCAGCAAAAATCTGACGTTCTGGAATTCTCTCAAAAATGCATCCAAACTGTTGCAAACGATCCCCTGAAAGGTTTTTCGGTGGAAACAGATGGGTTTTTATCATCAGAAACAGAATTGGCCCTCGACGTCTGAACAACTTTTTTTGAAAAAATCCCTAAGCCGCGCGGTCAGAATTCCAGCAAAAATCTGACGTTCTGGACTTCTCTCAAAAATGGTGCCAAACTGTTGCAAACGATCCCCTGAAAGCTTTTTCGGTGGAAACAGATGGGTTTTTATCATCAGAAACAGAATAAGCCACTGTGATGGGATGAAGAGCTGCTTGTGTGTAAACTGCAAATCCCTCAGAGTTTGAACAGTTTCTCAAACCTCTGCCTGTGACTGAGCCCCTCCAGCATGGCTGCGCCAGTCGTTACAGAATCCGAAAGTGGTTGCTTTCGGAAACGTTTCCAACATAAAAGCTCCTTAACGGAAACACGTCTTCTGGACTCTCTGCGTGACAGTTTCCGGCGAGGAACGGGTGTCCCTATAGGAGGACCTGAGACCTCCCCACTGTTTTCGCTGGAAACGTCTCCGAGCCATTCCTCCGCCTCTCCTTCCCTTGACATTCCTGTTCGCCCCCTACTGGTTCCCTCTTCAGGTGTTACGTCTCTCTCTACTTCAGAGAGCCTTGGCACCTCTTGTGCTGCCGATGGCAGTTCCCTGACATCCACCTCCCCTCCAGGGCCCCCTTCACCCCCTCCCGTCTCCTCCCCTTCGGGTTGGGAGGAGGCAAAACCCCGGAAAGAACCTTCCTCATCGTCTGAAGTTTCGAACACCTTTCTCCACTTGTTGCGGTTCCTAGTCTCTCGGTACTCCTCGTCGTCTGAGTCCGTTCCTTCTTCCAACTCCGACTCCGCGAATCCTTCCATTTCCTCTTCCTCGTCTGTGGTGCCGAAATACTCCCTCCTAAACCTTGCTGCCGGCTGTGGTTTCCTCGGGAATCTTTGGTGGAACGTTTCTGTTAAAACCTCGTCATTGACCTCCTCTGCTGTCACCCAAGTGTTTTCCGACTCCGGTTCCCCTTCCCACGCCACTAAATACTCCACCTGATTGCCCTTCCACCTGGAATCGAGGATTTCCGCTACATGGTTACTGCTCTCCCTCTCTTCCAAGACTGGTCCCCTGTTGTACTCCCCTTCACCTCCCCCCTTGTACGGTGACAGTAACGACCTGTGGAACACTGGGTGCAATTTCATGTGGTTGGGTAACCGGAGTTTGAAAGCCACTGGGTTGACCTGCTGAATGACCTCAAAGGGTCCCAATCTCTTGGGTCTTAATTTCTTACAACCCCCTTTGAACGGCAACCCTTGGGTGGACAACCACACCTGATCCCCCACCCTTACTGTTTCACCTTCCCTCCTGTTCTTGTCTGCCTGCTTCTTATATTGTGCCTTGGCCCTTTCTAAGTTGAGCTGAAGCTGACGATGGATCGCTTCCATCTCTTCTACAAAATGTTCGGCCGCTGGTACGCTCCATCTCTCGCCTCCCTCCCCCGGGAATGCCCTGGGGTGACACCCGTAATTGGCCAAAAAGGGGCTCATCCCTGTGGACACATGCTCCGCATTGTTGTAGGCAAATTCTGCCAGCGCCAGCTTTTCGACCCAATCATTCTCTCTGTCATTGACATAACACCTCAGATATTGTTGGAGGATGCTGTTTGCTCTTTCCGCCTGCCCGTTGGTTTCAGGGTGCCGGGCCGTCGAGAAATTGACTTCCACGTGCAGCAAGCTCATGAGCTTCCTCCAGAACCTGGAAGTAAATTGTTTCCTGCGGTCTGAGATAACCCTCAAGGGGGCGCCATGCAGCCGGAAGATGTGTTCTACAAACAACTTCGCTGTTTCTTCCGCTGTGACTGCATGTGAACATGCTACAAAGTGGCACATCTTAGTCAACAGGTCCACTACTACCATGATGGCCGTTTTCCCTTTGGATTTGGGCAGATCCGTCATAAAATCTATTGATACCGCCTCCCAAGGCCGTTCTGGCGTGGGTAGTGGTTCTAATAACCCTGCCGGCGCCCTTCTTTCCCCCTTGGCCCTCTGGCATTGGTCACACCCTCTTACATACTCCTTTACATCTTCCCTCACCTTGGGCCACCAAAATTCCCTGGTGACCATCCACATGGTCTTGTGTTGTCCAAAATGTCCCGCCGTGGGACTATCATGCAACTGCTTGAGTACCCTCCCTCTCAATTCACCTTCTGGTATATACAGTGCCCCTTTGTAATACAATGCCCCATTTCTTTCTTCAAAACCCTCCGGGCTCTCACCCTCTCCCCTGAGACCTCTGAGCTTATTTTGGGCATATTCGTCATTTTCCGTTTCTTCTACCAGTTCTCGTCTCCCCACCAGCGCCGCCCCACACACCCAGCGGTCCTCAGGAATGACATGTCTTTCTTCGATTGCCCCCTCCCCCTCCAAGTACTCTGGTTTGCGTGAGAGAGCGTCCGCCCTGACGTTCTCTGGGCCTGGTACATAACAAATCTCGAAGTGGAATTTGGAAAATTCCTGTGCCCATCTCACTTGTCGTTGGTTGAGTACTCGAGCTGTTCTCCAATACTCCAAATTCTTGTGGTCGGTGCACACTTGCACCTTGTGTTGTGCCCCAATCAATAAATGTCTCCACCTTCGGAACGCTTCGTGAATGGCGAGTAGTTCCCTGTCATACACCGTGTAGTTCCGCTCGGACTTATTCAGCTTCCTCGAGAAAAAGGCACACGGTCTCCACTCCGACGTATTTCTTCCCGGCTGAAGAAGCACCGCCCCCACCGCTCTGTCTGACGCGTCTGTCTCCACTCTCATGGGCTTCTGTAGGTCTACATGCAGAAGTTGTTCTTCCGAAGCGAAAGCCCTTTTTAGTTCTTCAAAAGCTCTCTCCGCCTCCGCCGTCCAAACAAATTTCTTCTTGCTACTGAGGCAGTCGGTGATGGGCGCTGTCAAGTGTGCAAAATTCTTGATGAACTTCCGATAAAAGTTCCCAAACCCCAGGAACCTTTGCACATCCTTCTTGGTCTTCGGTGTCTTCCATTCCAGCACCGCCTGGACCTTGCCTGGATCCATGGCCAATCCTTTGTCTGACAAGCGGTACCCCAGGAATTCCACCTCCTTGGCATGAAACTGGCACTTCTCCAGTTTCACCCACAGCTGATTGGCTTGCAGCCGGCCCAACACTTCTCTCACGTCCCTCACATGCTGCTCTTCATCTTCCGAATACACCAACACGTCATCCAAAAAGGCTACACAATTCTTGTAGAGCAAAGGTCCCAAGACGTGGTTGATAAAACTTTGAAAACATGCGGAGCCGGCTTGGAGACCGAAGGGCATTACGAGGTATTCAAATGCTCCCAAAGGGGTGAACATGGTGGTCTTCCATTCATCCCCCTTCCTTATCCGTATCAGATTGTACGCCCCCCGCAGGTCCAGTTTTGTAAAAATCTTCCCCTTCCTTACCCTGGTCAGAATGTCATCAATTCGGGGCATAGGAAAAGCCAGGGGTTCCGACACGGCATTTAGGGATCTGAAGTCCACTACAAGCCTTGGCTTATCTGTGTTTTTTTTGTCCACAAAAAACACTGGGCTGCCCCCCACCGCTCGGGACTCTCTGATGAAACCCCTCTTCAGGTTTTTGTCAATGAACTCCCTCAGCTCCTGCATCTCCCTGTCTGACATGGCGTACAGCTTGCCCACTGGTAGTTGAGCCCCAGGGAGTAGGTTGATTTGACAGTCAAAGGGTCTATGCGGCGGCAGTTTGTCCGCTTCCCTTTCGCTAAATACGTTGCTCAGATCTGCATATTGCGGAGGCACCTCCCCTTGCTTCATTACCTCCATCCCAGCTAGGGTGAGCTTGGCTCCCCCTGGATCCTTTCCCTGCTTGCAGTGTTCTAGGCAATGCGCTGACCCAAAGGAGACCACCCTCTGGTGCCAGCCCACTAGAGGATCGTGTAATGCCAGCCAGCTCATCCCCAAAATTATGGGAGCTCCTCCCAAGGTGGCCACATTAAACGCTATCCGCTTGGTGTGCCTTGCCACCCTCATTGTCATGGGGACTGTCTGTTGGTTAACTTCTCCTCCCAACAACTCTCTGCCGTCAATCGTGGTTACCTGCAGGGGTTTACTTAAGGGGAGGGTTTGTATCTGGTGCTCAGCTGCGAACTCCTTACTCATGAAATTACAGGAGCTGCCTGAATCCAGAAGGGCCTTGATCTGTAGAGGATGTCCGTTTGGCAGCTCTAGCAACACCTCTATCACTAGAGCAGGTCTGGGAGGTTCTGGTGCGGGCACTCTCACTGCTTTTGAGCCTGGCTGCTGTGCCCCGACGGCAGCCAGGCGTTGGCTTTTACTTGCTCCATGCTTTCCTCCTCCTCTCCCCCAACAGCTCCTGCCATGCCCTGCCATTCCTTTCTCCGTGGACAGACTCTGGCAAAGTGTCCTGGCTGTTGGCAGAGATAACATTTCTTCCCGCCCTTTCCCTCCTTCTTCCGCCCTTCACCGATGTTTGAAACTGCGCGCGCACGCGCTGTTCCCACTTCCATCGGCTCTGCCGGCGGGAAAGGCTGCTCTGGAATGTCTGGAATGCGGAGCTCCCTCCACCGTTCTCCTTTCCCCTCCCACTTCTCCAAAGCCCTCGCTTCCTGGCGCGCTCCTATGGCCAGCGCGGCTTTAGTCAGCTGGTCCATAGACTCCGCTCTGGGGGTCCGGGAAAGCTCATCTTTCAAGGACGAAGACAGACCTTCTTCGAAAAGCATCTGAATGGGCTCAGCAGACAAGTCCCACCCCAATCTATGAATCAGCATAGTGAACTCAGTCCAGTACTCACGGACAGTCCTGTTTCCCTGTCTGCAAGCCATTAACTGCCTTCGCACCCCTCCCTGCTCAATGTCGCTGGAAAACAACAGGTCCATGGCACGAAAGAACTTCCTTGTGTCCTTTAGGATCTCATTATTTGCTGCCATCAAGGGTCTAACCCAGTCCTTCGCCCCTGATTCGAGATGGCTAATTACAAAAGCCACTCGCGATTCCTCATCAGGGAAGTCATCAAATTGCAGATTGAGAGCGTATTGCATCTCTGTCCTAAAGGCATGATAGTTTCTGGGGGCCCCCCAAATTTCTGCACCAATCCTGGCATCTTTCTGTTGAGTGGGGTGGCTTTCTCCTTCCCCCTTTCTGCATCCTGAGCCCTCCTTTCTTCCAGCCTCGCCGTCTGCAAGGCAAGCTGGATTTCCAACGTCCTGTACCTTTCCTCCAGGCTTGGACCTCCTCCAGCTGCCCCTCCAGTTCCGGCTGGTTCGCTCATGATGCCTCTCCCTGGCACAAGCTAGCTCTCGGAGTCTTTCGGATTGCTGTGATGGGATGAAGAGCTGCTTGTGTGTAAACTGCAAATCCCTCAGAGTTTGAACAGTTTCTCAAACCTCTGCCTGTGACTGAGCCCCTCCAGCATGGCTGCGTCAGTCGCTAGCAGAATCCGAAAGTGGTTGCTTTCGGAAACGTTTCCAACATAAAAGCTCCTTAACGGAAACACGTCTTCTGGACTCTCTGCATGACAGTTTCCGGCGAGGAACGGGTGTCCCTATAGGAGGACCTCAGACCTCCCCACTGTTTTCGCTGGAAACGTCTCTGAGCCATTCCTCCGCCTCTCCTTCCCTTGACATTCCTGTTCGCCCCCTACTGGTTCCCTCTTCAGGTGTTACGTCTCTCTCTACTTCAGAGAGCCTTGGCACCTCTTGTGCTGCCGATGGCAGTTCCCTGACAGCCGCCAACGTCTGAAGAACTATTTTTGAAAAAATCCGTAATCCGCGCGGTCAGAATTTCAGCAAAAATCTGACGTTCTGGAATTCTCTCAAAAATGGTGCCAAACTGTTGCAAACGATCCCCTGAAAGCTTTTTCGGTGGAAACAGATGGGTTTTTATCATCAGAAACAGAATTGGCCCTCGACGTCTGAACAACTTTTTTTGAAAAAATCCCTAAGCCGCGCGGTCAGAATTTCAGCAAAAATCTGACGTTCTGGAATTCTCTCAAAAATGGTGCCAAACTGTTGCAAACGATCCCCTGAAAGCTTTTTCGGTGGAAACAGATGGGTTTTTATCATCAGAAACAGAATTAGCCGCCAACGTCTGAAGAACTATTTTTGAAAAAATCCCTAAGCCGCGCGGTCAGAATTTCAGCAAAAATCTGACGTTCTGGAATTCTCTCAAAAATGGTGCCAAACTGTTGCAAACGATCCGCTGAAAGCTTTTTCGGTGGAAACAGATGCGTTTTTACCATCAGAAACAGAATTAGCCGCCGACGTCTGAAGAACTATTTTTGAAAAAATCCCTAAGCCGCGCGATCAGAATTTTAGCAAAAATCTGACGTTCTGGAATTCTCTCAAAAATGGTGCCAAACTGTGGCAAACGATCCCCTTAAAGCTTTTTCGGTGGAAACAGATGGGTTTTTATCATCAGAAACAGAATTAGCCGCCAATGTCTGAAGAACTATTTTTGAAAAAATCCGTAAGCCTCGCGGTGAGAATTTCAGCAAAAATCTGACGTTCTGGAATTCTCTCAAAAATGGTGCCAAACTGTTGCAAACAATCCCCTGAAAGGTTTTTCGGTGGAAACAGATGGGTTTTTATCATCAGAAACAGAATTAGCCGCCAACGTCTGAAGAACTATTTTTGAGAAAATCCCTAAGCCGCGCGGTCAGAATTTCAGCAAAAATCTGACGTTCTGGAATTCTCTCAAAAATGGTGCCAAACTGTTGCAAACGATCCCTTGAAAGCTTTTTCGGTGGAAACAGATGGGTTTTTATCATCAGAAACAGAATTAGCCGCCAACGTCTGAAGAACTATTTTTGAAAAAATCCCTAAGCCGCGCGGTCAGAATTTCAGCAAAAATCTGACGTTCTGGAATTCCCTCAAAAATGGTGCCAAACTGTTGCAAACAATCCCCTGAAAGGTTTTTCGGTGGAAACAGATGGGTTTTTATCATCATAAACAGAATTAGCCGCCGACGTCTGAACAACTTTTTTTGAAAAAATCCCTAAGCCCCGCGGTCAAAATTTCAGCAAAAATCTGACGTTCTGGAATTCTCTCAAAAATGGTGCCAAACTGTTGCAAACGATCCCCTGAAAGGTTTTTCGGTGGAAACAGATGGGTTTTTATCATCAGAAACAGAATAAGCCGCCAACGTCTGAAGAACTATTTTTGAAAAAATCCGTAATCCGCGCGGTCAGAATTTCAGCAAAAATCTGACGTTCTGGAATTCTCTCAAAAATGCTTCCAAAGTGTTGCAAACGATCCCCTGAAAGCTTTTTCGGTGGAAACAGATGGGTTTTTATCATCAGAAACAGAATTAGCCGCCGACGTCTGAAGAACTATTTTTGAAAAAATCCCTAAGCCGCGCGGTCAGAATTTCAGCTAAAATTTGACGTTCTGGAATTCTCTCAAAAATGGTGCCAAACTGTTGCAAACGATCCCCTGAAAGCTTTTTCGGTGGAAATAGATGGGTCTTTATCATCAGAAACAGAATTAGCCGCCAACGTCTGAAGAACTATTTTTGAAAAAATCTCTAAGCCGCGCGGTCAGAATTTCAGGAAAAATCTGACGTTCTGGAATTCTCTCAAAAATGCTTCCAAACTGTTGCAAACGATCCCCTGAAAGGTTTTTCGGTGGAAACAGATGGGTTTTTATCATCAGAAACAGAACTAGCAACCGACGTCTGAACAACTTTTTTTGAAAAAGTCCCTAAGCCGCGCGGTCAGAATTTCAGCAAAAATCTGACGTTCTGGAATTCTCTCAAAAATGCATCCAAACTGTTGCAAATGATCCACTGAAAGGTTTTTCGGTGGAAACAGATGGGTTTTTATCATCAGAAACAGAATTGGCCCTCGACGTCTGAACAACTTTTTTTGAAAAAATCCCTAAGCCGCGCGGTCAGAATTTCAGCAAAAATCTGACGTTCTGGAATTCTCTCAAAAATGCTTCCAAACTGTTGCAAACGATCCCCTGAAAGCTTTTTCGGTGGAAACAGATGGGTTTGTATCATCAGAAACAGAATTAGCCGCCGACGTCTGAAGAACTATTTTTGAAAAAATCCCTAAGCCGCGCGGTCAGAATTTCAGCAAAAATCTGACGTTCTGGAATTCTCTCAAAAATGGTGCCAAACTGTTGCAAACGATCCCCTGAAAGCTTTTTCGGTGGAAACAGATGGGTTTTTATCATCAGAAACAGAATAAGCCGCCAACGTCTGAAGAACTATTTTTGAAAAAATCCGTAATCCGCGCGGTCAGAATTTCAGCAAAAATCTGACGTTCTGGAATTCTCTCAAAAATGGTGCCAAACTGTTGCAAACGATCCCCTGAAAGCTTTTTCGGTGGAAACAGATGGGTTTTTATCATCAGAAACAGAATTGGCCCTCGACGTCTGAACAACTTTTTTTGAAAAAATCCCTAAGCCGAGCGGTCAGAATTTCAGCAAAAATCTGACGTTCTGGAATTCTCTCAAAAATGCATCCAAACTGTTGCAAACGATCCACTGAAAGGTTTTTCGGTGGAAACAGATGGGTTTTTATCATAAGAAACAGAATTGGCCCTCGACGTCTGAACAACTTTTTTTGAAAAAATCCCTAAGCCGCGTGGTCAGAATTTCAGCAAAAATCTGACGTTCTGGAATTCTCTCAAAAATGGTGCCAAACTGTTGCAAACGATCCCCTGAAAGCTTTTTCGGTGGAAACAGATGGGTTTTTATCATCAGAAACAGAACTAGCAACCGACGTCTGAAAAACTTTTTTTGACAAAATCCGTAAGCCGCGCGGTCAGAATTTCAGCAAAAATCTGACGTTCTGGAATTCTCTCAAAAATGGTGCCAAACTGTTGCAAACGATCCCCTGAAAGCTTTTTCGGTGGAAACAGATGGGTTTTTATCATAAGAAACAGAATTAGCCGCCAACGTCTGAAGAACTATTTTTGAAAAAATCCCTAAGCCGCGCGGTCAGAATTTTAGCAAAAATCTGACGTTCTGGAATTCTCTCAAAAATGGTGTCAAACTGTGGCAAACGATCCCCTGAAAGCTTTTTCGGTGGAAACAGATGGGTCTTTATCATCAGAAACAGAATTAGCCGCCAACGTCTGAAGAACTATTTTTGAAAAAATCCCTAAGCCGCGCGGTCAGAATTTCAGGAAAAATCTGACGTTCTGGAATTCTCTCAAAAATGCTTCCAAACTGTTGCAAACGATCCCCTGAAAGGTTTTTCGGTGGAAACAGATGGGTTTTTATCATCAGAAACAGAACTAGCAACCGACGTCTGAACAACTTTTTTTGAAAAAATCCCTAAGCCGCGCGGTCAGAATTTCAGCAAAAATCTGACGTTCTGGAATTCTCTCAAAAATTCTTCCAAACTGTTGCAAACGATCCCCTGAAAGCTTTTTCGGTGGAAACAGATGGGTTTTTATCATCAGAAACAGAATTAGCCGCCAACGTCTGAAGAACTATTTTTGAAAAAATCCCTAAGCCACGCGGTCAGAATTTCAGCAAAAATCTGACGTTCTGGAATTCTCTCAAAAATGGTGCCAAACTGTTGCAAACGATCCCCTGAAAGCTTTTTCGGTGGAAACAGATGGGTTTTTATCATCAGAAACAGAATTGGCCTCCAACGTCTGAAGAACTATTTTTGAAAAAATCCCTAAGCCGCGCGGTCAGAATTTCAGCAAAAATCTGACGTTCTGGAATTCTCTCAAAAATGCTTCCAAAGTGTTGCAAACGATCCCCTGAAAGCTTTTTCGGTGGAAACAGATGGGTTTTTATCATCAGAAACAGAATTAGCCGCCGACATCTGAAGAACTGTTTTTGAAAAAATCCCTAAGCCGCGCGGTCAGAATTTCAGCAAAAATCTGACGTTCTGGAATTCTCTCAAAAATGGTGCCAAACTGTTGCAAACGATCCCCTGAAAGCTTTTTCGGTGGAAACAGATGGGTTTTTATCATCAGAAACAGAATTAGCCTCCAACGTCTGAAGAACTATTTTTGAAAAAATCCCTAAGCCGCGCGGTCAGAATATCAGCAAAAATCTGACGTTCTGGAATTCTCTCAAAAATGCTTCCAAAGTGTTGCAAACGATCCCCTGAAAGCTTTTTCGGTGGAAACAGATGGGTTTTTATCATCAGAAACAGAATTAGCCGCCGACATCTGAAGAACTATTTTTGAAAAAATCCCTAAGCCGCGCGGTCAGAATTTCAGCAAAAATCTGACGTTCTGGAATTCTCTCAAAAATGGTGCCAAACTTTTGCAAACGATCCCCTGAAAGCTTTTTCGGTGGAAACACATGGGTTTTTATCATCAGAAACAGAATTAGCCGCCGACGTCTGAAGAACTATTTTTGAAAAAATCCCTAAGCCGCGCGGTCAGAATTTCAGCAAAAATCTGACGTTCTGGAATTCTCTCAAAAATGGTGCCAAACTGTTGCAAACGATCCGCTGAAAGCTTTTTCGGTGGAAACAGATGCGTTTTTATCATCAGAAACAAAATTAGCCGCCGAAGTCTGAAGAACTATTTTTGAAAAAATCCATAATCCGCGCGGTCAGAATTTCAGCAAAAATCTGACGTTCTGGAATTCTCTCAAAAATGGTGCCAAACTGTTGCAAACAATCCCCTGAAAGGTTTTTCGGTGGAAACAGATGGGTTTTTATCATCAGAAACAGAATTAGCCGCCGACGTCTGAAGAACTATTTTTGAAAAAATCCCTAAGCCGCGCGGTCAGAATTTCAGCAAAAATCTGACGTTCTGGAATTCTCTCAAAAATGGTGCCAAACTGTTGCAAACGATCCCCTGAAAGCTTTTTCGGTGGAAACACATGGGTTTTTATCATCAGAAAGAGAATTAGCCGCCAACGTCTGAAGAACTATTTTTGAAAAAATCCCTAAGCCGCGCGGTCAGAATTTCAGCAAAAATCTGACGTTCTGGAATTCTCTCAAAAATGCTTCCAAAGTGTTGCAAACGATCCCCTGAAAGCTTTTTCGGTGGAAACAGATGGGTTTTTATCATCAGAAACAGAATTAGCCGCCAACGTCTGAAGAACTATTTTTGAAAAAATCCCTAAGCCGCGCGGTCAGAATTTCAGCAAAAATCTGACGTTCTGGAATTCTCTCAAAAATGGTGCCAAACTGTTGCAAACGATCCCCTGAAAGCTTTTTCGGTGGAAATAGATGGGTTTTTATCATCAGAAAGAGAATTAGCCGCCAACGTCTGAAGAATTATTTTTGAAAAAATCCCTAAGCCGCGCGGTCAGAATTTCAGGAAAAATCTGACGTTCTGGAATTCTCTCAAAAATGCTTCCAAACTATTGCAAACGATCCCCTGAAAGGTTTTTCGGTGGAAACAGATGGGTTTTTATCATCAGAAACAGAACTAGCAACCGACGTCTGAACAACTTTTTTTGAAAAAATCCCTAAGCCGCGCGGTCAGAATTTCAGCAAAAATCTGACGTTCTGGAATTCTCTCAAAAATGCATCCAAACTGTTGCAAACGATCCACTGAAAGGTTTTTCGGTGGAAACAGATGGGTTTTTATCATCAGAAACAGAATTGGCCCTCGACGTCTGAAGAACTATTTTTGAAAAAATCCCTAAGCCGCGCGGTCAGAATTTCAGCAAAAATCTGACGTTCTGGAATTCTCTCAAAAATGGTGCCAAACTGTTGCAAACGATCCCTTGAAAGCTTTTTCGGTGGAAACAGATGGGTTTTTATCATCAGAAACAGAATTAGCCGCCAACGTCTGAAGAACTATTTTTGAAAAAATCCCTAAGCCGCGCGGTCAGAATTTCAGCAAAAATCTGACGTTCTGGAATTCCCTCAAAAATGGTGCCAAACTGTTGCAAACAATCCCCTGAAAGGTTTTTCGGTGGAAACAGATGGGTTTTTATCATCATAAACAGAATTAGCCGCCGACGTCTGAACAACTTTTTTTGAAAAAATCCCTAAGCCCCGCGGTCAAAATTTCAGCAAAAATCTGACGTTCTGGAATTCTCTCAAAAATGGTGCCAAACTGTTGCAAACGATCCCCTGAAAGGTTTTTCGGTGGAAACAGATGGGTTTTTATCATCAGAAACAGAATAAGCCGCCAACGTCTGAAGAACTATTTTTGAAAAAATCCGTAATCCGCGCGGTCAGAATTTCAGCAAAAATCTGACGTTCTGGAATTCTCTCAAAAATGCTTCCAAAGTGTTGCAAACGATCCCCTGAAAGCTTTTTCGGTGGAAACAGATGGGTTTTTATCATCAGAAACAGAATTAGCCGCCGACGTCTGAAGAACTATTTTTGAAAAAATCCCTAAGCCGCGCGGTCAGAATTTCAGCTAAAATTTGACGTTCTGGAATTCTCTCAAAAATGGTGCCAAACTGTTGCAAACGATCCCCTGAAAGCTTTTTCGGTGGAAATAGATGGGTCTTTATCATCAGAAACAGAATTAGCCGCCAACGTCTGAAGAACTATTTTTGAAAAAATCCCTAAGCCGCGCGGTCAGAATTTCAGGAAAAATCTGACGTTCTGGAATTCTCTCAAAAATGCTTCCAAACTGTTGCAAACGATCCCCTGAAAGCTTTTTCGGTGGAAACAGATGGGTTTTTATCATCAGAAACAGAACTAGCAACCGACGTCTGAACAACTTTTTTTGAAAAAGTCCCTAAGCCGCGCGGTCAGAATTTCAGCAAAAATCTGACGTTCTGGAATTCTCTCAAAAATGCATCCAAACTGTTGCAAATGATCCACTGAAAGGTTTTTCGGTGGAAACAGATGGGTTTTTATCATCAGAAACAGAATTGGCCCTCGACGTCTGAACAACTTTTTTTGAAAAAATCCCTAAGCCGCGCGGTCAGAATTTCAGCAAAAATCTGACGTTCTGGAATTCTCTCAAAAATGCTTCCAAACTGTTGCAAACGATCCCCTGAAAGCTTTTTCGGTGGAAACAGATGGGTTTTTATCATCAGAAACAGAATTAGCCGCCGACGTCTGAAGAACTATTTTTGAAAAAATCCCTAAGCCGCGCGGTCAGAATTTCAGCAAAAATCTGACGTTCTGGAATTCTCTCAAAAATGGTGCCAAACTGTTGCAAACGATCCCCTGAAAGCTTTTTCGGTGGAAACAGATGGGTTTTTATCATCAGAAACAGAATAAGCCGCCAACGTCTGAAGAACTATTTTTGAAAAAATCCGTAATCCGCGCGGTCAGAATTTCAGCAAAAATCTGACGTTCTGGAATTCTCTCAAAAATGGTGCCAAACTGTTGCAAACGATCCCCTGAAAGCTTTTTCGGTGGAAACAGATGGGTTTTTATCATCAGAAACAGAATTGGCCCTCGACGTCTGAACAACTTTTTTTGAAAAAATCCCTAAGCCGCGCGGTCAGAATTTCAGCAAAAATCTGACGTTCTGGAATTCTCTCAAAAATGCATCCAAACTGTTGCAAACGATCCACTGAAAGGTTTTTCGGTGGAAACAGATGGGTTTTTATCATCAGAAACAGAATTGGCCCTCGACGTCTGAACAACTTTTTTTGAAAAAATCCCTAAGCCGCGTGGTCAGAATTTCAGCAAAAATCTGACGTTCTGGAATTCTCTCAAAAATGGTGCCAAACTGTTGCAAACGATCCCCTGAAAGCTTTTTCGGTGGAAACAGATGGGTTTTTATCATCAGAAACAGAACTAGCAACCGACGTCTGAAAAACTTTTTTTGACAAAATCCGTAAGCCGCGCGGTCAGAATTTCAGCAAAAATCTGACGTTCTGGAATTCTCTCAAAAATGGTGCCAAACTGTTGCAAACGATCCCCTGAAAGCTTTTTCGGTGGAAACAGATGGGTTTTTATCATCAGAAACAGAATTAGCCGCCAACGTCTGAAGAACTATTTTTGAAAAAATCCCTAAGCCACGCGGTCAGAATTTCAGCAAAAATCTGACGTTCTGGAATTCTCTCAAAAATGGTGCCAAACTGTTGCAAACGATCCCCTGAAAGCTTTTTCGGTGGAAACAGATGGGTTTTTATCATCAGAAACAGAATTGGCCTCCAACGTCTGAAGAACTATTTTTGAAAAAATCCCTAAGCCGCGCGGTCAGAATTTCAGCAAAAATCTGACGTTCTGGAATTCTCTCAAAAATGCTTCCAAAGTGTTGCAAACGATCCCCTGAAAGCTTTTTCGGTGGAAACAGATGGGTTTTTATCATCAGAAACAGAATTAGCCGCCGACATCTGAAGAACTATTTTTGAAAAAATCCCTAAGCCGCGCGGTCAGAATTTCAGCAAAAATCTGACGTTCTGGAATTCTCTCAAAAATGGTGCCAAACTGTTGCAAACGATCCCCTGAAAGCTTTTTCGGTGGAAACAGATGGGTTTTTATCATCAGAAACAGAATTAGCCTCCAACGTCTGAAGAACTATTTTTGAAAAAATCCCTAAGCCGCGCGGTCAGAATTTCAGCAAAAATCTGACGTTCTGGAATTCTCTCAAAAATGCTTCCAAAGTGTTGCAAACGATCCCCTGAAAGCTTTTTCGGTGGAAACAGATGGGTTTTTATCATCAGAAACAGAATTAGCCGCCGACATCTGAAGAACTATTTTTGAAAAAATCCCTAAGCCGCGCGGTCAGAATTTCAGCAAAAATCTGACGTTCTGGAATTCTCTCAAAAATGGTGCCAAACTTTTGCAAACGATCCCCTGAAAGCTTTTTCGGTGGAAACACATGGGTTTTTATCATCAGAAACAGAATTAGCCGCCGACGTCTGAAGAACTATTTTTGAAAAAATCCCTAAGCCGCGCGGTCAGAATTTCAGCAAAAATCTGACGTTCTGGAATTCTCTCAAAAATGGTGCCAAACTGTTGCAAACGATCCGCTGAAAGCTTTTTCGGTGGAAACAGATGCGTTTTTATCATCAGAAACAAAATTAGCCGCCGAAGTCTGAAGAACTATTTTTGAAAAAATCCATAATCCGCGCGGTCAGAATTTCAGCAAAAATCTGACGTTCTGGAATTCTCTCAAAAATGGTGCCAAACTGTTGCAAACAATCCCCTGAAAGGTTTTTCGGTGGAAACAGATGGGTTTTTATCATCAGAAACAGAATTAGCCGCCGACGTCTGAACAACTTTTTTTGAAAAAATCCCTAAGCCGCGCGGTCAAAATTTCAGCAAAAATCTGACGTTCTGGAATTCTCTCAAAAATGGTGCCAAACTGTTGCAAACGATCCCCTGAAAGCTTTTTCGGTGGAAACAGATGGGTTTTTATCATCAGAAACAGAACTAGCAACCGACGTCTGAACAACTTTTTTTGAAAAAATCCCTAAGCCGCGCGGTCAGAATTTCAGCAAAAATCTGACGTTCTGGAATTCTCTCAAAAATGCTTCCAAAGTGTTGCAAACGATCCCCTGAAAGCTTTTTCGGTGGAAACAGATGGGTTTTTATCATCAGAAACAGAATTAGCCGCCGACGTCTGAAGAACTATTTTTGAAAAAATCCCTAAGCCGCGCGGTCAGAATTTCAGCAAAAATCTGACGTTCTGGAATTCTCTCAAAAATGGTGCCAAACTGTTGCAAACGATCCCCTGAAAGCTTTTTCGGTGGAAACAGATGGGTTTTTATCATCAGAAACAGAACTAGCAACCGACGTCTGAACAACTTTTTTTGAAAAAATCCCTAAGCCGCGCGGTCAGAATTTCAGCAAAAATCTGACGTTCTGGAATTCTCTCAAAAATGCTTCCAAACTGTTGCAAACGATCCCCTGAAAGCTTTTTCGGTGGAAACAGATGGGTTTTTATCATCAGAAACAGAATTAGCCGCCGACGTCTGAAGAACTATTTTTGAAAAAATCCCTAAGCCGCGCGGTCAGAATTTCAGCAAAAATCTGACGTTCTGGAATTCTCTCAAAAATGGTGCCAAACTGTTGCAAACGATCCCCTGAAAGCTTTTTCGGTGGAAACAGATGGGTTTTTATCATCAGAAACAGAATAAGCCGCCAACGTCTGAAGAACTATTTTTGAAAAAATCCGTAATCCGCGCGGTCAGAATTTCAGCAAAAATCTGACGTTCTGGAATTCTCTCAAAAATGGTGCCAAACTGTTGCAAACGATCCCCTGAAAGCTTTTTCGGTGGAAACAGATGGGTTTTTATCATCAGAAACAGAATTGGCCCTCGACGTCTGAACAACTTTTTTTGAAAAAATCCCTAAGCCGCGCGGTCAGAATTTCAGCAAAAATCTGACGTTCTGGAATTCTCTCAAAAATGCATCCAAACTGTTGCAAACGATCCACTGAAAGGTTTTTCGGTGGAAACAGATGGGTTTTTATCATCAGAAACAGAATTGGCCCTCGACGTCTGAACAACTTTTTTTGAAAAAATCCCTAAGCCGCGTGGTCAGAATTTCAGCAAAAATCTGACGTTCTGGAATTCTCTCAAAAATGGTGCCAAACTGTTGCAAACGATCCCCTGAAAGCTTTTTCGGTGGAAACAGATGGGTTTTTATCATCAGAAACAGAACTAGCAACCGACGTCTGAAAAACTTTTTTTGACAAAATCCGTAAGCCGCGCGGTCAGAATTTCAGCAAAAATCTGACGTTCTGGAATTCTCTCAAAAATGGTGCCAAACTGTTGCAAACGATCCCCTGAAAGCTTTTTCGGTGGAAACAGATGGGTTTTTATCATCAGAAACAGAATTAGCCGCCAACGTCTGAAGAACTATTTTTGAAAAAATCCCTAAGCCGCGCGGTCAGAATTTTAGCAAAAATCTGACGTTCTGGAATTCTCTCAAAAATGGTGTCAAACTGTGGCAAACGATCCCCTGAAAGCTTTTTCGGTGGAAACAGATGGGTCTTTATCATCAGAAACAGAATTAGCCGCCAACGTCTGAAGAACTATTTTTGAAAAAATCCCTAAGCCGCGCGGTCAGAATTTCAGGAAAAATCTGACGTTCTGGAATTCTCTCAAAAATGCTTCCAAACTGTTGCAAACGATCCCCTGAAAGGTTTTTCGGTGGAAACAGATGGGTTTTTATCATCAGAAACAGAACTAGCAACCGACGTCTGAACAACTTTTTTTGAAAAAATCCCTAAGCCGCGCGGTCAGAATTTCAGCAAAAATCTGACGTTCTGGAATTCTCTCAAAAATGCTTCCAAACTGTTGCAAACGATCCCCTGAAAGCTTTTTCGGTGGAAACAGATGAGTTTTTATCATCAGAAACAGAATTAGCCGCCAACGTCTGAAGAACTATTTTTGAAAAAATCCCTAAGCCACGCGGTCAGAATTTCAGCAAAAATCTGACGTTCTGGAATTCTCTCAAAAATGGTGCCAAACTGTTGCAAACGATCCCCTGAAAGCTTTTTCGGTGGAAACAGATGGGTTTTTATCATCAGAAACAGAATTGGCCTCCAACGTCTGAAGAACTATTTTTGAAAAAATCCCTAAGCCGCGCGGTCAGAATTTCAGCAAAAATCTGACGTTCTGGAATTCTCTCAAAAATGCTTCCAAAGTGTTGCAAACGATCCCCTGAAAGCTTTTTCGGTGGAAACAGATGGGTTTTTATCATCAGAAACAGAATTAGCCGCCGACATCTGAAGAACTATTTTTGAAAAAATCCCTAAGCCGCGCGGTCAGAATTTCAGCAAAAATCTGACGTTCTGGAATTCTCTCAAAAATGGTGCCAAACTGTTGCAAACGATCCCCTGAAAGCTTTTTCGGTGGAAACAGATGGGTTTTTATCATCAGAAACAGAATTAGCCTCCAACGTCTGAAGAACTATTTTTGAAAAAATCCCTAAGCCGCGCGGTCAGAATTTCAGCAAAAATCTGACGTTCTGGAATTCTCTCAAAAATGCTTCCAAAGTGTTGCAAACGATCCCCTGAAAGCTTTTTCGGTGGAAACAGATGGGTTTTTATCATCAGAAACAGAATTAGCCGCCGACATCTGAAGAACTATTTTTGAAAAAATCCCTAAGCCGCGCGGTCAGAATTTCAGCAAAAATCTGACGTTCTGGAATTCTCTCAAAAATGGTGCCAAACTTTTGCAAACGATCCCCTGAAAGCTTTTTCGGTGGAAACACATGGGTTTTTATCATCAGAAACAGAATTAGCCGCCGACGTCTGAAGAACTATTTTTGAAAAAATCCCTAAGCCGCGCGGTCAGAATTTCAGCAAAAATCTGACGTTCTGGAATTCTCTCAAAAATGGTGCCAAACTGTTGCAAACGATCCGCTGAAAGCTTTTTCGGTGGAAACAGATGCGTTTTTATCATCAGAAACAAAATTAGCCGCCGAAGTCTGAAGAACTATTTTTGAAAAAATCCATAATCCGCGCGGTCAGAATTTCAGCAAAAATCTGACGTTCTGGAATTCTCTCAAAAATGGTGCCAAACTGTTGCAAACAATCCCCTGAAAGGTTTTTCGGTGGAAACAGATGGGTTTTTATCATCAGAAACAGAATTAGCCGCCGACGTCTGAACAACTTTTTTTGAAAAAATCCCTAAGCCGCGCGGTCAAAATTTCAGCAAAAATCTGACGTTCTGGAATTCTCTCAAAAATGGTGCCAAACTGTTGCAAACGATCCCCTGAAAGCTTTTTCGGTGGAAACAGATGGGTTTTTATCATCAGAAACAGAACTAGCAACCGACGTCTGAACAACTTTTTTTGAAAAAATCCCTAAGCCGCGCGGTCAGAATTTCAGCAAAAATCTGACGTTCTGGAATTCTCTCAAAAATGCTTCCAAAGTGTTGCAAACGATCCCCTGAAAGCTTTTTCGGTGGAAACAGATGGGTTTTTATCATCAGAAACAGAATTAGCCGCCGACGTCTGAAGAACTATTTTTGAAAAAATCCCTAAGCCGCGCGGTCAGAATTTCAGCAAAAATCTGACGTTCTGGAATTCTCTCAAAAATGGTGCCAAACTGTTGCAAACGATCCCCTGAAAGCTTTTTCGGTGGAAACACATGGGTTTTTATCATCAGAAAGAGAATTAGCCGCCAACGTCTGAAGAACTATTTTTGAAAAAATCCCTAAGCCGCGCGGTCAGAATTTCAGCAAAAATCTGACGTTCTGGAATTCTCTCAAAAATGGTGCCAAACTGTTGCAAACGATCCGCTGAAAGCTTTTTCGGTGGAAAGAGATGCGTTTTTATCATCAGAAACAAAATTAGCCGCCGAAGTCTGAAGAAATATTTTTGAAAAAATCCCTAAGCCGCGCGGTCAGAATTTCAGCAAAAATCTGACGTTCTGGAATTCTCTCAAAAATGGTGCCAAACTGTTGCAAACGATCCCCTGAAAGGTTTTTCGGTGGAAACAGATGGGTTTTTATCATCAGAAACAGAATTAGCCGCCGACGTCTGAAGAACTATTTTTGAAAAAATCCCTAAGCCGAGCGGTCAGAATTTCAGCAAAAATCTGACGTTCTGGAATTCTCTCAAAAATGGTGCCAAACTGTTGCAAACGATCCCCTGAAAGCTTTTTCGGTGGAAATAGATGGGTTTTTATCATCAGAAAGAGAATTAGCCGCCAACGTCTGAAGAACTATTTTTGAAAAAATCCCTAAGCCGCGCGGTCAGAATTTCAGGAAAAATCTGACGTTCTGGAATTCTCTCAAAAATGCTTCCAAACTATTGCAAACGATCCCCTGAAAGGTTTTTCGGTGGAAACAGATGGGTTTTTATCATCAGAAACAGAACTAGCAACCGACGTCTGAACAACTTTTTTTGAAAAAATCCCTAAGCCGCGCGGTCAGAATTTCAGCAAAAATCTGACGTTCTGGAATTCTCTCAAAAATGCATCCAAACTGTTGCAAACGATCCACTGAAAGGTTTTTCGGTGGAAACAGATGGGTTTTTATCATCAGAAACAGAATTGGCCCTCGACGTCTGAACAACTTTTTTTGAAAAAATCCCTAAGCCGCGCGGTCAGAATTTCAGCAAAAATCTGACGTTCTGGAATTCTCTCAAAAATGCTTCCAAACTGTTGCAAACGATCCCCTGAAAGCTTTTTCGGTGGAAACAGATGGGTTTTTATCATCAGAAACAGAATTAGCCGCCAACGTCTGAAGAACTATTTTTGAAAAAATCCCTAAGCCGCGCGGTCAGAATTTCAGCAAAAATCTGACGTTCTGGAATTCTCTCAAAAATGGTGCCAAACTTTTGCAAACGATCCCCTGAAAGCTTTTTCGGTGGAAACACATGGGTTTTTATCATCAGAAACAGAATTAGCTGCCAACGTCTGAAGAACTATTTTTGAAAAAATCCCTAAGCCGCGCGGTCAGAATTTCAGCAAAAATCTGACGTTCTGGAATTCTCTCAAAAATGGTGCCAAACTGTTGCAAACAATCCCCTGAAAGGTTTTTCGGTGGAAACAGATGGGTTTTTATCATCAGAAACAGAATTAGCCGCCGACGTCTGAACAACTTTTTTTGAAAAAATCCCTAAGCCGCGCGGTCAAAATTTCAGCAAAAATCTGACGTTCTGGAATTCTCTCAAAAATGCTTCCAAAGTGTTGCAAACGATCCCCTGAAAGGTTTTTCGGTGGAAACAGATGGGTTTTTATCATCAGAAACAGAATTAGCCGCCGACGTCTGAACAACTTTTTTTGAAAAAATCCCTAAGCCGCGCGGTCAAAATTTCAGCAAAAATCTGACGTTCTGGAATTCTCTCAAAAATGGTGCCAAACTGTTGCAAACGATCCCCTGAAAGCTTTTTCGGTGGAAACACATGGGTTTTTATCATCAGAAACAGAATTAGCTGCCAACGTCTGAAGAACTATTTTTGAAAAAATCCCTAAGCCGCGCGGTCAGAATTTCAGCAAAAATCTGACGTTCTGGAATTCTCTCAAAAATGGTGCCAAACTGTTGCAAACAATCCCCTGAAAGGTTTTTCGGTGGAAACAGATGGGTTTTTATCATCAGAAACAGAATTAGCCGCCGACGTCTGAACAACTTTTTTTGAAAAAATCCCTAAGCCGCGCGGTCAAAATTTCAGCAAAAATCTGACGTTCTGGAATTCTCTCAAAAATGCTTCCAAAGTGTTGCAAACGATCCCCTGAAAGGTTTTTCGGTGGAAACAGATGGGTTTTTATCATCAGAAACAGAATTGGCCCTCGACGTCTGAACAACTTTTTTTGAAAAAATCCCTAAGCCGCGCGGTCAGAATTTCAGCAAAAATCTGACGTTCTGGAATTCTCTCAAAAATGCTTCCAAAGTGTTGCAAACGATCCCCTGAAAGCTTTTTCGGTGGAAACAGATGGGTTTTTATCATCAGAAACAGAATTAGCCGCCGACGTCTGAAGAACTATTTTTGAAAAAATCCCTAAGCCGCGCGGTCAGAATTTCAGCAAAAATCTGACGTTCTGGAATTCTCTCAAAAATGGTGCCAAACTGTTGCAAACGATCCCCTGAAAGCTTTTTCGGTGGAAATAGATGGGTCTTTATCATCAGAAACAGAATTAGCCGCCAACGTCTGAAGAACTATTTTTGAAAAAATCCCTAAGCCGCGCGGTCAGAATTTCAGCAAAAATCTGACGTTCTGGAATTCTCTCAAAAATGCTTCCAAACTGTTGCAAACGATCCCCTGAAAGGTTTTTCGGTGGAAACAGATGGGTTTTTATCATCAGAAACTGAACTAGCAACCGACGTCTGAACAACTTTTTTTGAAAAAATCCCTAAGCCGCGCGGTCAGAATTTCAGCAAAAATCTGACGTTCTGGAATTCTCTCAAAAATGCATCCAAACTGTTGCAAACGATCCCCTGAAAGGTTTTTCGGTGGAAACAGATGGGTTTTTATCATCAGAAACAGAATTGGCCCTCGACGTCTGAACAACTTTTTTTGAAAAAATCCCTAAGCCGCGCGGTCAGAATTTCAGCAAAAATCTGACGTTCTGGAATTCTCTCAAAAATGCTTCCAAACTGTTGCAAACGATCCCCTGAAAGCTTTTTCGGTGGAAACAGATGGGTTTTTATCATCAGAAACAGAATTAGCCGCCGACGTCTGAAGAACTATTTTTGAAAAAATCCCTAAGCCGCGCGGTCAGAATTTCAGCAAAAATCTGACGTTCTGGAATTCTCTCAAAAATGGTGCCAAACTGTTGCAAACGATCCCCTGAAAGCTTTTTCGGTGGAAACAGATGGGTTTTTATCATCAGAAACAGAATAAGCCGCCAACGTCTGAAGAACTATTTTTGAAAAAATCCCTAAGCCGCGCGGTCAGAATTTCAGCAAAAATCTGACGTTCTGGAATTCTCTCAAAAATGGTGCCAAACTGTTGCAAACGATCCGCTGAAAGCTTTTTCGGTGGAAACAGATGCGTTTTTATCATCAGAAACAAAATTAGCCGCCGAAGTCTGAAGAACTATTTTTGAAAAAATCCATAATCCGCGCGGTCAGAATTTCAGCAAAAATCTGACGTTCTGGAATTCTCTCAAAAATGGTGCCAAACTGTTGCAAACAATCCCCTGAAAGGTTTTTCGGTGGAAACAGATGGGTTTTTATCATCAGAAACAGAATTAGCCGCCGACGTCTGAACAACTTTTTTTGAAAAAATCCCTAAGCCGCGCGGTCAAAATTTCAGCAAAAATCTGACGTTCTGGAATTCTCTCAAAAATGGTGCCAAACTGTTGCAAACGATCCCCTGAAAGCTTTTTCGGTGGAAACAGATGGGTTTTTATCATCAGAAACAGAACTAGCAACCGACGTCTGAACAACTTTTTTTGAAAAAATCCCTAAGCCGCGCGGTCAGAATTTCAGCAAAAATCTGACGTTCTGGAATTCTCTCAAAAATGCTTCCAAAGTGTTGCAAACGATCCCCTGAAAGCTTTTTCGGTGGAAACAGATGGGTTTTTATCATCAGAAACAGAATTAGCCGCCGACGTCTGAAGAACTATTTTTGAAAAAATCCCTAAGCCGCGCGGTCAGAATTTCAGCAAAAATCTGACGTTCTGGAATTCTCTCAAAAATGGTGCCAAACTGTTGCAAACGATCCCCTGAAAGCTTTTTCGGTGGAAACACATGGGTTTTTATCATCAGAAAGAGAATTAGCCGCCAACGTCTGAAGAACTATTTTTGAAAAAATCCCTAAGCCGCGCGGTCAGAATTTCAGCAAAAATCTGACGTTCTGGAATTCTCTCAAAAATGGTGCCAAACTGTTGCAAACGATCCGCTGAAAGCTTTTTCGGTGGAAAGAGATGCGTTTTTATCATCAGAAACAAAATTAGCCGCCGAAGTCTGAAGAAATATTTTTGAAAAAATCCGTAATCCGCGCGGTCAGAATTTCAGCAAAAATCTGACGTTCTGGAATTCTCTCAAAAATGGTGCCAAACTGTTGCAAACGATCCCCTGAAAGGTTTTTCGGTGGAAACAGATGGGTTTTTATCATCAGAAACAGAATTAGCCGCCGACGTCTGAACAACTTTTTTTGAAAAAATCCCTAAGCCGCGCGGTCAGAATTTCAGCAAAAATCTGATGTTCTGGAATTCTCTCAAAAATGCTTCCAAAGTGTTGCAAACGATCCCCTGAAAGCTTTTTCGGTGGAAACAGATGGGTTTTTATCATCAGAAACAGAATTAGCCGCCAACGTCTGAAGAACTATTTTTGAAAAAATCCCTAAGCCGCGCGGTCAGAATTTCAGCAAAAATCTGACGTTCTGGAATTCTCTCAAAAATGGTGCCAAACTGTTGCAAACAATCCCCTGAAAGGTTTTTCGGTGGAAACAGATGGGTTTTTATCATCAGAAACAGAATTAGCCGCCAAGGTCTGAAGAACTATTTTTGAGAAAATCCCTAAGCCGCGCTGTCAGAATTTCAGCAAAAATCTGACGTTCTGGAATTCTCTCAAAAATGGTGCCAAACTGTTGCAAACGATCCCTTGAAAGCTTTTTCGGTGGAAACAGATGGGTTTTTATCATCAGAAACAGAATTAGCCGCCAACGTCTGAAGAACTATTTTTGAAAAAATCCCTAAGCCGCGCGGTCAGAATTTCAGCAAAAATCTGACGTTCTGGAATTCTCTCAAAAATGGTGCCAAACTGTTGCAAACAATCCCCTGAAAGGTTTTTCGGTGGAAACAGATGGGTTTTTATCATCAGAAACAGAATTAGCCGCCGACGTCTGAACAACTTTTTTTGAAAAAATCCCTAAGCCGCGCGGTCAAAATTTCAGCAAAAATCTGACGTTCTGGAATTCTCTCAAAAATGGTGCCAAACTGTTGCAAACGATCCCCTGAAAGCTTTTTCGGTGGAAACAGATGGGTTTTTATCATCAGAAACAGAACTAGCAACCGACGTCTGAACAACTTTTTTTGACAAAATCCGTAAGCCGCGCGGTCAGAATCTCAGCAAAAATCTGACGTTCTGGAATTCTCTCAAAAATGGTGCCAAACTGTTGCAAACAATCCCCTGAAAGTTTTTTCGGTGGAAACAGATCGGTTTTTATCATCAGAAACAGAATTAGCCGCCGACGTCTGAACAACTTTTTTTGACAAAATCCGTAAGCCGCGCGGTCAGAATCTCAGCAAAAATCTGACGTTCTGGAATTCTCTCAAAAATGGTGCCAAACTGTTGCAAACAATCCCCTGAAAGTTTTTTCGGTGGAAACAGATCGGTTTTTATCATCAGAAACAGAATTGGCCCTCGACGTCTGAACAACTTTTTTTGAAAAAATCCCTAAGCCGCGCGGTCAGAATTTCAGCAAAAATCTGACGTTCTGGAATTCTCTCAAAAATGCTTCCAAAGTGTTGCAAACGATCCCCTGAAAGCTTTTTCGATGGAAACAGATGGGTTTTTATCATCAGAAACAGAATTTGCCGCCGACGTCTGAAGAACTATTTTTGAAAAAATCCCTAAGCCGCGCGGTCAGAATTTCAGCAAAAATCTGACGTTCTGGAATTCTCTCAAAAATGGTGCCAAACTGTTGCAAACAATCCCCTGAAAGGTTTTTCGGTGGAAACAGATGGGTTTTTATCATCAGAAACAGAATTAGCCGCCAAGGTCTGAAGAACTATTTTTGAGAAAATCCCTAAGCCGCGCTGTCAGAATTTCAGCAAAAATCTGACGTTCTGGAATTCTCTCAAAAATGGTGCCAAACTGTTGCAAACGATCCCTTGAAAGCTTTTTCGGTGGAAACAGATGGGTTTTTATCATCAGAAACAGAATTAGCCGCCAACGTCTGAAGAACTATTTTTGAAAAAATCCCTAAGCCGCGCGGTCAGAATTTCAGCAAAAATCTGACGTTCTGGAATTCTCTCAAAAATGGTGCCAAACTGTTGCAAACAATCCCCTGAAAGGTTTTTCGGTGGAAACAGATGGGTTTTTATCATCAGAAACAGAATTAGCCGCCGACGTCTGAACAACTTTTTTTGAAAAAATCCCTAAGCCGCGCGGTCAAAATTTCAGCAAAAATCTGACGTTCTGGAATTCTCTCAAAAATGGTGCCAAACTGTTGCAAACGATCCCCTGAAAGCTTTTTCGGTGGAAACAGATGGGTTTTTATCATCAGAAACAGAACTAGCAACCGACGTCTGAACAACTTTTTTTGACAAAATCCGTAAGCCGCGCGGTCAGAATCTCAGCAAAAATCTGACGTTCTGGAATTCTCTCAAAAATGGTGCCAAACTGTTGCAAACAATCCCCTGAAAGTTTTTTCGGTGGAAACAGATCGGTTTTTATCATCAGAAACAGAATTAGCCGCCGACGTCTGAACAACTTTTTTTGAAAAAATCCCTAAGCCGCGCGGTCAGAATTTCAGCAAAAATCTGACGTTCTGGAATTCTCTCAAAAATGGTGCCAAACTGTTTCAAACAATCCCCTGAAAGGTTTTTCGGTGGAAACAGATGGGGTTTTATCATCAGAAACAGAATTAGCCGCTGACGTCTGAACAACTTTTTTTGAAAAAATCCCTAAGCCGCGCGGTCAGAATTTCAGCAAAAATCTGACGTTCTGGAATTCTCTCAAAAATGCTTCCAAACTTGCAAACGATCCCCTGAAAGGTTTTTCGGTGGAAACAGATAGGTTTTTATCATCAGAAACAGAATTAGCCGCCGACGTCTGAACAACTTTTTTTGAAAAAATCCCTAAGCCGCGCGGTCAGAATTTCATCAAAAATCTGACGTTCTGGAATTCTCTCAAAAATGGTGCCAAACTGTTGCAAACGATCCCCTGAAAGGTTTTTCTGTGGAAACAGATGGGTTTTTATCATCAGAAACAGAATTACCCGCCGACGTCTGAACAACTTTTTTTGAAAAAATCCCCAAGCCGCGCGGTCAGAATTTCAGCAAAAATCTGACGTTCTGGAATTCTCTCAAAAATGGTGCCAAACTGTTGCAAACGATCCCTTGAAAGCTTTTTCGGTGGAAACAGATGGGTTTTTATCATCAGAAACAGAATTAGCCGCCAACGTCTGAAGAACTATTTTTGAAAAAATCCCTAAGCCGCGCGGTCAGAATTTCAGCAAAAATCTGACGTTCTGGAATTCTCTCAAAAATGGTGCCAAACTGTTGCAAACAATCCCCTGAAAGGTTTTTCGGTGGAAACAGATGGGTTTTTATCATCAGAAACAGAATTGGCCCTCGACGTCTGAACAACTTTTTTTGAAAAAATCCCTAAGCCGCGCGGTCAGAATTTCAGCAAAAATCTGACGTTCTGGAATTCTCTCAAAAATGCTTCCAAACTGTTGCAAACGATCCCCTGAAAGCTTTTTCGGTGGAAACAGATGGGTTTTTATCATCAGAAACAGAATTAGCTGCCAACGTCTGAAGAACTGTTTTTGAAAAAATCCGTAAGCCGCGCGGTCAGAATTTCAGCAAAAATCTGACGTTCTGGAATTCTCTCAAAAATGGTACCAAACTGTTGCAAACAATCCCTTGACAGGTTTTTTGGCGGAAACAGATGGGTTTTTATCATCAGAAACAGAATTAGCCGCCGACGTTTGAACAACTTTTTTTTGAAAAATCCCTAAGCCGCTCGGTCAGAATTTCAGGAAAAATCTGACATTCTGGAATTCTCCCAAAAATCCTTCCAAACTGTTGCAAACGATCCCCTGAAAGGTTTTTCGGTGGAAACAGATGGGTTTTTATCATCAGAAACAGAATTAGCCGCCGACGTCTGAACAACTTTTTTTGAAAAAATCCCTAAGCCGCGCGGTCAGAATTTCAGCAAAAATCTGACGTTCTGGAATTCTCTCAAAAATGGTGCCAAACTGTTGCAAACGATCCCCTGAAAGGTTTTTCTGTGGAAACAGATGGGTTTTTATCATCAGAAACAGAATTACCCGCCGACGTCTGAACAACTGTTTTTGAAAAAATCCCCAAGCCGCGCGGTCAGAATTTCAGCAAAAATCTGACGTTCTGGAATTCTCTCAAAAATGGTGCCAAACTGTTGCAAACGATCCCTTGAAAGCTTTTTCGGTGGAAACAGATGGGTTTTTATCATCAGAAACAGAATTAGCCGCCAACGTCTGAAGAACTATTTTTGAAAAAATCCCTAAGCCGCGCGGTCAGAATTTCAGCAAAAATCTGACGTTCTGGAATTCTCTCAAAAATGGTGCCAAACTGTTGCAAACAATCCCCTGAAAGGTTTTTCGGTGGAAACAGATGGGTTTTTATCATCAGAAACAGAATTGGCCCTCGACGTCTGAACAACTTTTTTTGAAAAAATCCCTAAGCCGCGCGGTCAGAATTTCAGCAAAAATCTGACGTTCTGGAATTCTCTCAAAAATGCTTCCAAACTGTTGCAAACGATCCCCTGAAAGCTTTTTCGGTGGAAACAGATGGGTTTTTATCATCAGAAACAGAATTAGCTGCCAACGTCTGAAGAACTGTTTTTGAAGAAATCCGTAAGCCGCGCGGTCAGAATTTCAGCAAAAATCTGACGTTCTGGAATTCTCTCAAAAATGGTACCAAACTGTTGCAAACAATCCCTTGAAAGGTTTTTTGGCGGAAACAGATGGGTTTTTATCATCAGAAACAGAATTAGCCGCCGACGTTTGAACAACTTTTTTTTGAAAAATCCCTAAGCCGCTCGGTCAGAATTTCAGGAAAAATCTGACATTCTGGAATTCTCTCAAAAATGTTGCCAAACTGTTGCAAACGATCCCCTGAAAGGTTTTTCTGTGGAAACAGATGGGTTTTTATCATCAGAAACAGAATTAGCCTCCAACGTCTGAAGAACTATTTTTGAAAAAATCCCTAAGTCGCGCGGTCAGAATTTCAGCAAAAATCTGACGTTCTGGAATTGTCTCAAAAATCCTTCCAAACTGTTGCAAACGATCCCCTGAAAGGTTTTTCGGTGGAAACAGATGGGTTTTTACCATCAGAAACAGAATTAGCCGCCGACGTCTGAACAACTTTTTTTGAAAAAATCCCTAAGCCACGCGGTCAGAATTTCAGCAAAAATCTGACGTTCTGGAATTCTCTCAAAAATGGTGCCAAACTGTTGCAAACAATCCCCTGAAAGGTTTTTCGGTGGAAACAGATGGGTTTTTATCATCAGAAACAGAATTAGCCGCCGACGTCTGAACAACTTTTTTTGAAAAAATCCCTAAGCCGCGCGGTCAGAATTTCAGCAAAAATCTGACGTTCTGGAATTCTCTCAAAAATGGTGCCAAACTGTTGCAAACGATCCCCTGAAAGCTTTTTTGGTGGAAACAGATGCGTTTTTATCATCAGAAACAAAATTAGCCGCCAACGTCTGAAGAACTATTTTTGAAAAAATCCCTAAGCCGCGCGGTCAGAATTTCAGGAAAAATCTGACGTTCTGGAATTCTCTCAAAAATGGTGCCAAACTGTTGCAAACGATCCCCTGAAAGCTTTTTTGGTGGAAACAGATGCGTTTTTATCATCAGAAACAAAATTAGCCGCCAACGTCTGAAGAACTATTTTTGAAAAAATCCGTAAGCCGCGCGGTCAGAATTTCAGGAAAAATCTGACATTCTGGAATTCTCTCAAAAATGGTGCCAAATTGTTGCAAACGATCCCCTGAAAGCTTTTTCGGTGGAAACAGATGAGTTTTTATCATCAGAAACAGAATTAGCCGCCAACGTCTGAAGAACTATTTTTGAAAAAATCCCTAAGTCGCGCAGTCAGAATTTCAGCAAAAATCTGACGTTCTGGAATTCTCTCAAAAATGCTTCCAAACTGTTGCAAACGATCCCCTGAAAGGTTTTTCGGTGGAAACAGATGGGTTTTTATCATCAGAAACAGAATTAGCCGCCAACGTCTGAAGAACTATTTTTGAAAAAATCCCTAAGCCGCGCGGTCAGAATTTCAGCAAAAATCTGACGTTCTGGAATTCTCTCAAAAATGGTACCAAACTGTTGCAAACAATCCCTTGACAGGTTTTTTGGCGGAAACAGATGGGTTTTTATCATCAGAAACAGAATTAGCCGCCGACGTTTGAACAACTTTTTTTTGAAAAATCCCTAAGCCGCTCGGTCAGAATTTCAGGAAAAATCTGACATTCTGGAATTCTCCCAAAAATCCTTCCAAACTGTTGCAAACGATCCCCTGAAAGGTTTTTCGGTGGAAACAGATGGGTTTTTATCATCAGAAACAGAATTAGCCGCCGACGTCTGAACAACTTTTTTTGAAAAAATCCCTAAGCCGCGCGGTCAGAATTTCAGCAAAAATCTGACGTTCTGGAATTCTCTCAAAAATGGTGCCAAACTGTTGCAAACGATCCCCTGAAAGGTTTTTCTGTGGAAACAGATGGGTTTTTATCATCAGAAACAGAATTACCCGCCGACGTCTGAACAACTGTTTTTGAAAAAATCCCCAAGCCGCGCGGTCAGAATTTCAGCAAAAATCTGACGTTCTGGAATTCTCTCAAAAATGGTGCCAAACTGTTGCAAACGATCCCTTGAAAGCTTTTTCGGTGGAAACAGATGGGTTTTTATCATCAGAAACAGAATTAGCCGCCAACGTCTGAAGAACTATTTTTGAAAAAATCCCTAAGCCGCGCGGTCAGAATTTCAGCAAAAATCTGACGTTCTGGAATTCTCTCAAAAATGGTGCCAAACTGTTGCAAACAATCCCCTGAAAGGTTTTTCGGTGGAAACAGATGGGTTTTTATCATCAGAAACAGAATTGGCCCTCGACGTCTGAACAACTTTTTTTGAAAAAATCCCTAAGCCGCGCGGTCAGAATTTCAGCAAAAATCTGACGTTCTGGAATTCTCTCAAAAATGCTTCCAAACTGTTGCAAACGATCCCCTGAAAGCTTTTTCGGTGGAAACAGATGGGTTTTTATCATCAGAAACAGAATTAGCTGCCAACGTCTGAAGAACTGTTTTTGAAGAAATCCGTAAGCCGCGCGGTCAGAATTTCAGCAAAAATCTGACGTTCTGGAATTCTCTCAAAAATGGTACCAAACTGTTGCAAACAATCCCTTGAAAGGTTTTTTGGCGGAAACAGATGGGTTTTTATCATCAGAAACAGAATTAGCCGCCGACGTTTGAACAACTTTTTTTTGAAAAATCCCTAAGCCGCTCGGTCAGAATTTCAGGAAAAATCTGACATTCTGGAATTCTCTCAAAAATGTTGCCAAACTGTTGCAAACGATCCCCTGAAAGGTTTTTCTGTGGAAACAGATGGGTTTTTATCATCAGAAACAGAATTAGCCTCCAACGTCTGAAGAACTATTTTTGAAAAAATCCCTAAGTCGCGCGGTCAGAATTTCAGCAAAAATCTGACGTTCTGGAATTGTCTCAAAAATCCTTCCAAACTGTTGCAAACGATCCCCTGAAAGGTTTTTCGGTGGAAACAGATGGGTTTTTACCATCAGAAACAGAATTAGCCGCCGACGTCTGAACAACTTTTTTTGAAAAAATCCCTAAGCCACGCGGTCAGAATTTCAGCAAAAATCTGACGTTCTGGAATTCTCTCAAAAATGGTGCCAAACTGTTGCAAACAATCCCCTGAAAGGTTTTTCGGTGGAAACAGATGGGTTTTTATCATCAGAAACAGAATTAGCCGCCGACGTCTGAACAACTTTTTTTGAAAAAATCCCTAAGCCGCGCGGTCAGAATTTCAGCAAAAATCTGACGTTCTGGAATTCTCTCAAAAATGGTGCCAAACTGTTGCAAACGATCCCCTGAAAGCTTTTTTGGTGGAAACAGATGCGTTTTTATCATCAGAAACAAAATTAGCCGCCAACGTCTGAAGAACTATTTTTGAAAAAATCCCTAAGCCGCGCGGTCAGAATTTCAGGAAAAATCTGACGTTCTGGAATTCTCTCAAAAATGGTGCCAAACTGTTGCAAACGATCCCCTGAAAGCTTTTTTGGTGGAAACAGATGCGTTTTTATCATCAGAAACAAAATTAGCCGCCAACGTCTGAAGAACTATTTTTGAAAAAATCCGTAAGCCGCGCGGTCAGAATTTCAGGAAAAATCTGACATTCTGGAATTCTCTCAAAAATGGTGCCAAATTGTTGCAAACGATCCCCTGAAAGCTTTTTCGGTGGAAACAGATGAGTTTTTATCATCAGAAACAGAATTAGCCGCCAACGTCTGAAGAACTATTTTTGAAAAAATCCCTAAGTCGCGCAGTCAGAATTTCAGCAAAAATCTGACGTTCTGGAATTCTCTCAAAAATGCTTCCAAACTGTTGCAAACGATCCCCTGAAAGGTTTTTCGGTGGAAACAGATGGGTTTTTATCATCAGAAACAGAATTAGCCGCCAACGTCTGAAGAACTATTTTTGAAAAAATCCCTAAGCCGCGCGGTCAGAATTTCAGCAAAAATCTGACGTTCTGGAATTCTCTCAAAAATGGTGCCAAACTGTTGCAAACGATCCCCTGAAAGGTTTTTCGGTGGAAACAGATGGGTTTTTATCATCAGAAACAGAATTACCCGCCGACGTCTGAACAACTTTTTTTGAAAAAATCCCCAAGCCGCGCGGTCAGAATTTCAGCAAAAATCTGACGTTCTGGAATTCTCTCAAAAATGGTGCCAAACTGTTGCAAACGATCCCTTGAAAGCTTTTTCGGTGGAAACAGATGGGTTTTTATCATCAGAAACAGAATTAGCCGCCAACGTCTGAAGAACTATTTTTGAAAAAATCCCTAAGCCGCGCGGTCAGAATTTCAGCAAAAATCTGACGTTCTGGAATTCTCTCAAAAATGGTGCCAAATTGTTGCAAACAATCCCCTGAAAGGTTTTTCAGTGGAAACAGATGGGTTTTTAGCATCAGAAACAGAATTGGCCCTCGACGTCTGAACAACTTTTTTTGAAAAAATCCCTAAGCCGCGCGGTCAGAATTTCAGCAAAAATCTGACGTTCTGGAATTCTCTCAAAAATGCTTCCAAACTGTTGCAAACGATCCCCTGAAAGCTTTTTCGGTGGAAACAGATGGGTTTTTATGATCAGAAACAGAATTAGCTGCCAACGTCTGAAGAACTGTTTTTGAAAAAATCCGTAAGCCGCGCGGTCAGAATTTCAGCAAAAATCTGACGTTCTGGAATTCTCTCAAAAATGGTACCAAACTGTTGCAAACAATCCCTTGAAAGGTTTCTTGGCGGAAACAGGTGGGTTTTTATCATCAGAAACAGAATCAGCCGCCGACGTCTGAACAACTTTTTTTTTAAAAGATCCCTAAGCCGCGCGGTCAGAATTTCAGCAAAAATCTGACGTTCTGGAATTCTCTCAAAAATGGTGCCAAACTGTTGCAAACGATCCCTTGAAAGCTTTTTCGGTGGAAACAGATGGGTTTTTATCATCAGAAACAGAATTAGACGCCAACGTCTGAAGAACAGTTTTTGAAAAAATCCGTAAGCCGCGCGGTCAGAATTTCAGCAAAAATCTGACGTTCTGGAATTCTCTCAAAAATGGTACCAAACTGTTGCAAACAATCCCCTGAAAGGTTTTTCGGTGAAAACAGATGGGTTTTTATCATCAGAAACAGAATTGGCCCTCGACGTCTGAACAACTTTTTTTGAAAAAATTCCTAAGCCGCTCGGTCAGAATTTCAGGAAAAATCTGACGTTCTGCAATTCTCTCAAAAATGGTGCCAAACTGTTGCAAACGATCCCCTGAAAGCTTTTTCGGTGGAAACAGATGGGTTTTTATCATCAGAAACAGAATTAGCCGCCAACGTCTGAAGAACTATTTTTGAAAAAATCCCTAAGTCGCGCGGTCAGAATTTCAGCAAAAATCTCACGTTCTGGAATTCTCTCAAAAATGCTTCCAAACTGTTGCAAACGATCCCCTGAAAGGTTTTTCGGTGGAAACAGATGGGTTTTTATCATCAGAAACAGAATTAGCCGCCGACGTCTGAACAACTTTTTTTGAAAAAATCCCTAAGCCGCGCGGTCAGAATTTCAGCAAAAATCTGACGTTCTGGAATTCTCTCAAAAATGCTTCCAAACTGTTGCAAACGATCCCCTGAAAGCTTTTTTGGTGGAAACAGATGCGTTTTTATCATCAGAAACAGAATTAGCCGCCGACGTCTGAACAACTTTTTTTGAAAAAATCCCCAAGCCGCGCGGTCAGAATTTCAGCAAAAATCTGACGTTCTGGAATTCTCTCAAAAATGGTGCCAAACTGTTGCAAACGATCCCTTGAAAGCTTTTTTGGTGGAAACAGATGGGTTTTTATCATCAGAAACAGAATTAGCCGCCAACGTCTGAAGAACTATTTTTGAAAAAATCCCTAAGCCGCGCGGTCAGAATTTCAGCAAAAATCTGACGTTCTGGAATTCTCTCAAAAATGGTGCCAAACTGTTGCAAACAATCCCCTGAAAGGTTTTTCGGTGGAAACAGATGGGTTTTTATCATCAGAAACAGAATTGGCCCTCGACGTCTGAACAACTTTTTTTGAAAAAATCCCTAAGCCGCGCGGTCAGAATTTCAGCAAAAATCTGACGTTCTGGAATTCTCTCAAAAATGCTTCCAAACTGTTGCAAACGATCCCCTGAAAGCTTTTTCGGTGGAAACAGATGGGTTTTTATCATCAGAAACAGAATTAGCCGCCGACGTCTGAACAACTTTTTTTGAAAAAATCCGTAAGCCGCGCGGTCAGAATTTCAGCAAAAATCTGACGTTCTGGAATTCTCTCAAAAATGGTGCCAAACTGTTGCAAACAATCCCCTGAAAGGTTTTTCGGTGGAAACAGATGGGTTTTTATCATCAGAAACAGAATTAGCCGCCGACGTCTGAACATCTTTTTTTGAAAAAATCCCTAAGCCACGCGGTCAGAATTTCAGCAAAAATCTGACGTTCTGGAATTCTCTCAAAAATGGTGCCAAACTGTTGCAAACGATCCCCTGAAAGCTTTTTTGGTGGAAACAGATGCGTTTTTATCATCAGAAACAGAATTACCCGCCGACGTCTGAACAACTTTTTTTGAAAAAATCCCTAAGCCGCGCGGTCAGAATTTCAGCAAAAATCTGACATTCTGGAATTCTCTCAAAAATGGTGCCAAACTGTTGCAAACGATCCCCTGAAAGCTTTTTCGGTGGAAACAGATGGGTTTTTATCATCAGAAACAGAATTAGCCGTCAACGTCTGAAGAACTATTTTTGAAAAAATCCCTAAGTCGCGCGGTCAGAATTTCAGCAAAAATCTGACGTTCTGGAATTCTCTCAAAAATGCTTCCAAACTGTTGCAAACGATCCCCTGAAAGGTTTTTCGGTGGAAACAGATGGGTTTTTATCATCAGAAACAGAATTAGCCGCCGACGTCTGAACAACTTTTTTTGAAAAAATCTCTAAGCCGCGCGGTCAGAATTTCAGCAAAAATCTGACGTTCTGGAATTCTCTCAAAAATGGTGCCAAACTGTTGCAAACAATCCCCTGAAAGCTTTTTCGGTGGAAACAGATGGGTTTTTATCATCAGAAACAGAATTAGCCGCCGACGTCTGAACAACTTTTTTTGAAAAAATCCCTAAGCCGCGCGGTCAGAATTTCAGCAAAAATCTGACGTTCTGGAATTCTCTCAAAAATGCTTCCAAACTGTTGCAAACGATCCCCTGAAAGCTTTTTCGGTGGAAACAGATGGGTTTTTATCATCAGAAACAGAATTAGCCGCCGACGTCTGAACAACTTTTTTTGAAAAAATCCCTAAGCCGCGCGGTCAGAATTTCAGCAAAAATCTGACGTTCTGGAATTCTCTCAAAAATGGTGCCAAACTGTTGCAAACAATCCCCTGAAAGGTTTTTCGGTGGAAACAGATGGGTTTTTATCATCAGAAACAGAATTAGCCGCCGACGTCTGAACAACTTTTTTTGAAAAAATCCCTAAGCCGCGCGGTCAGAATTTCAGCAAAAATCTGACGTTCTGGAATTCTCTCAAAAATGGTGCTAAACAGTTGCAAACAATCCCCTGAAAGGTTTTTCGGTGGAAACAGATGGGGTTTTATCATCAGAAACAGTATTAGCCGCTGACGTCTGAACAACTTTTTTTGAAAAAATCCCTAAGCCGCGCGGTCAGAATTTCAGCAAAAATCTGACGTTCTGGAATTCTCTCAAAAATGGTGCCAAGCTGTTGCAAACGATCCCCTGAAAGGTTTTTCGGTGGAAACAGATGGGTTTTTATCATCAGAAACAGAATTAGCCGCCGACGTCTGAACAACTTTTTCTGAAAAAATCCCTAAGCCGCGCGGTCAGAATTTCAGCAAAAATCTGACGTTCTGGAATTCTCTCAAAAATGGTGCCAAACTGTTGCAAACAATCCCCTGAAAGGTTTTTCGGTGGAAACAGATGGGTTTTTATCATCAGAAACAGAATTAGCCGCCGACGTCTGAACAACTTTTTTTGAAAAAATCCCTAAGCCGCGCGGTCAGAATTTCAGCAAAAATCTGACGTTCTGGAATTCTCTCAAAAATGGTGCTAAACAGTTGCAAACAATCCCCTGAAAGGTTTTTCGGTGGAAACAGATGGGGTTTTATCATCAGAAACAGTATTAGCCGCTGACGTCTGAACAACTTTTTTTGAAAAAATCCCTAAGCCGCGCGGTCAGAATTTCAGCAAAAATCTGACGTTCTGGAATTCTCTCAAAAATGGTGCCAAGCTGTTGCAAACAATCCCCTGAAAGGTTTTTCGGTGGAAACAGATGGGTTTTTATCATCAGAAACAGAATTGGCCCTCGACGTCTGAACAACTTTTTTTGAAAAAATCCCTAAGCCGCGCGGTCAGAATTTCAGCAAAAATCTGACGTTCTGGAATTCTCTCAAAAATGCTTCCAAACTGTTGCAAACGATCCCCTGAAAGCTTTTTCGGTGGAAACAGATGGGTTTTTATCATCAGAAACAGAATTAGCCGCCGACGTCTGAACAACTTTTTTTGAAAAAATCCGTAAGCCGCGCGGTCAGAATTTCAGGAAAAATCTGACGTTCTGGAATTCTCTCAAAAATGGTGCCAAACTGTTGCAAACAATCCCCTGAAAGGTTTTTCGGTGGAAACAGATGGGTTTTTATCATCAGAAACAGAATTAGCCGCCGACGTCTGAACAACTTTTTTTGAAAAAATCCCTAAGCCACGCGGTCAGAATTTCAGCAAAAATCTGACGTTCTGGAATTCTCTCAAAAATGGTGCCAAACTGTTGCAAACGATCCCCTGAAAGCTTTTTTGGTGGAAACAGATGCGTTTTTATCATCAGAAACAGAATTACCCGCCGACGTCTGAACAACTTTTTTTGAAAAAATCCCCAAGCCGCGCGGTCAGAATTTCAGCAAAAATCTGACATTCTGGAATTCTCTCAAAAATGGTGCCAAACTGTTGCAAACGATCCCCTGAAAGCTTTTTCGGTGGAAACAGATGGGTTTTTATCATCAGAAACAGAATTAGCCGTCAACGTCTGAAGAACTATTTTTGAAAAAATCCCTAAGTCGCGCGGTCAGAATTTCAGCAAAAATCTGACGTTCTGGAATTCTCTCAAAAATGCTTCCAAACTGTTGCAAACGATCCCCTGAAAGGTTTTTCGGTGGAAACAGATGGGTTTTTATCATCAGAAACAGAATTAGCCGCCGACGTCTGAACAACTTTTTTTGAAAAAATCTCTAAGCCGCGCGGTCAGAATTTCAGCAAAAATCTGACGTTCTGGAATTCTCTCAAAAATGGTGCCAAACTGTTGCAAACAATCCCCTGAAAGGTTTTTCGGTGGAAACAGATGGGTTTTTATCATCAGAAACAGAATTAGCCGCCGACGTCTGAACAACTTTTTTTGAAAAAATCCCTAAGCCGCGCGGTCAGAATTTCAGCAAAAATCTGACGTTCTGGAATTCTCTCAAAAATGCTTCCAAACTGTTGCAAACGATCCCCTGAAAGCTTTTTCGGTGGAAACAGATGGGTTTTTATCATCAGAAACAGAATTAGCCGCCGACGTCTGAACAACTTTTTTTGAAAAAATCCCTAAGCCGCTCGGTCAGAATTTCAGCAAAAATCTGACGTTCTGGAATTCTCTCAAAAATGCTTCCAAACTGTTGCAAACGATCCCCTGAAAGGTTTTTCGGTGGAAACAGATGGGTTTTTATCATCAGAAACAGAATTACCCGCCGACGTCTGAACAACTTTTTTTGAAAAAATCCCCAAGCCGCGCGGTCAGAATTTCAGCAAAAATCTGACGTTCTGGAATTCTCTCAAAAATGGTGCCAAACTGTTGCAAACGATCCCTTGAAAGCTTTTTCGGTGGAAACAGATGGGTTTTTATCATCAGAAACAGAATTAGCCGCCAACGTCTGAAGAACTATTTTTGAAAAAATCCCTAAGCCGCGCGGTCAGAATTTCAGGAAAAATCTGACGTTCTGGAATTCTCTCAAAAATGGTGCCAAACTGTTGCAAACAATCCCCTGAAAGGTTTTTCGGTGGAAACAGATGGGTTTTTATCATCAGAAACAGAATTGGCCCTCGATGTCTGAACATCTTTTTTTGAAAAAATCCGTAAGCCGCGCGGTCAGAATTTCAGGAAAAATCTGACATTCTAGAATTCTCTCAAAAATGGTGCCAAACTGTTGCAAACGATCCCCTGAAAGCTTTTTCGGTGGAAACAGATGGGTTTTTATCATCAGAAACAGAATTAGCCGCCAACGTCTGAAGAACTATTTTTGAAAAAATCCCTAAGTCGCGCGGTCAGAATTTCAGCAAAAATCTGACGTTCTGGAATTCTCTCAAAAATGTTTCCAAACTGTTGCAAACGATCCCCTGAAAGGTTTTTCGGTGGAAACAGATGGGTTTTTATCATCAGAAACAGAATTAGCCGCCGACGTCTGAACAACTTTTTTTGAAAAAATCCCTAAGCCGCGCGGTCAGAATTTCAGCAAAAATCTGACGTTCTGGAATTCTCTCAAAAATGGTGCCAAACTGTTGCAAACAATCCCCTGAAAGGTTTTTCGGTGGAAACAGATGGGTTTTTATCATCAGAAACAGAATTAGCCGCCGACGTCTGAACAACTTTTTTTGAAAAAATCCCTAAGCCGCGCGGTCAGAATTTCAGCAAAAATCTGACGTTCTGGAATTCTCTCAAAAATGGTGCTAAACTGTTGCAAACAATCCCCTGAAAGGTTTTTCGGTGGAAACAGATGGGGTTTTATCATCAGAAACAGTATTAGCCACTGACGTCTGAACAACTTTTTTTGAAAAAATCCCTAAGCCGCGCGGTCAGAATTTCAGCAAAAATCTGACGTTCTGGAATTCTCTCAAAAATGGTGCCAAACTGTTGCAAACAATCCCCTGAAAGGTTTTTCGGTGGAAACAGATGGGTTTTTATCATCAGAAACAGAATTGGCCCTCGATGTCTGAACAACTTTTTTTGAAAAAATCCGTAAGCCGCGCGGTCAGAATTTCAGGAAAAATCTGACGTTCTGGAATTCTCTCAAAAATGTTTCCAAACTGTTGCAAACGATCCCCTGAAAGGTTTTTCGGTGGAAACAGATGGGTTTTTATCATCAGAAACAGAATTAGCCGCCGACGTGTGAACAACTTTTTTTGAAAAAATCCCTAAGCCGCGCGGTCAGAATTTCAGCAAAAATCTGACGTTCTGGAATTCTCTCAAAAATGGTGCCAAACTGTTGCAAACAATCCCCTGAAAGGTTTTTCGGTGGAAACAGATGGGTTTTTATGATCAGAAACAGAATTAGCCGCCGACGTCTGAACAACTTTTTTTGAAAAAATCCCTAAGCCGCGCGGTCAGAATTTCAGCAAAAATCTGACGTTCTGGAATTCTCTCAAAAATGGTGCTAAACTGTTGCAAACAATCCCCTGAAAGGTTTTTCGGTGGAAACAGATGGGGTTTTATCATCAGAAACAGTATTAGCCGCTGACGTCTGAACAACTTTTTTTGAAAAAATCCCTAAGCCGCGCGGTCAGAATTTCAGGAAAAATCTGACGTTCTGGAATTCTCTCAAAAATGCTTCCAAACTGTTGCAAACGATCCCCTGAAAGCTTTTTCGGTGGAAACAGATGCGTTTTTATCATCAGAAACCGAATTAGCCGCCGACGTCTGAACAACTTTTTTTGAAAAAATCCCTAAGCCGCGCGGTCAGAATTTCAGCAAAAATCTGACGTTCTGGAATTCTCTCAAAAATGGTGCCAAACTGTTGCAAACGATCCCCTGAAAGCTTTTTCGGTGGAAACAGATGGGTTTTTATCATCAGAAACAGAATTAGCCGCCGACGTCTGAACAACTTTTTTTTAAAAAATCCGTAAGCCGCGCGGTCAGAATTTCAGGAAAAATCTGACGTTCTGGAATTCTCTCAAAAATGGTGCCAAACTGTTGCAAACAATCCCCTGAAAGGTTTTTCGGTGGAAACAGATGGGTTTTTATCATCAGAAACAGAATTAGCCGCCGACGTCTGAACAACTTTTTTTGAAAAAATCCCTAAGCCACGCGGTCAGAATTTCAGCAAAAATCTGACGTTCTGGAATTCTCTCAAAAATGGTGCCAAACTGTTACAAACGATCCCCTGAAAGCTTTTTTGGTGGAAACAGATGCGTTTTTATCATCAGAAACAGAATTACCCGCCGACGTCTGAACAACTTTTTTTGAAAAAATCCCCAAGCCGCGCGGTCAGAATTTCAGCAAAAATCTGACATTCTGGAATTCTCTCAAAAATGGTGCCAAACTGTTGCAAACAATCCCCTGAAAGCTTTTTCGGTGGAAACAGATGGGTTTTTATCATCAGAAACAGAATTAGCCGTCAACGTCTGAAGAACTATTTTTGAAAAAATCCCTAAGTCGCGCGGTCAGAATTTCAGCAAAAATCTGACGTTCTGGAATTCTCTCAAAAATGCTTCCAAACTGTTGCAAACGATCCCCTGAAAGGTTTTTCGGTGGAAACAGATGGGTTTTTATCATCAGAAACAGAATTAGCCGCCGACGTCTGAACAACTTTTTTTGAAAAAATCTCTAAGCCGCGCGGTCAGAATTTCAGCAAAAATCTGACGTTCTGGAATTCTCTCAAAAATGGTGCCAAACTGTTGCAAACAATCCCCTGAAAGGTTTTTCGGTGGAAACAGATGGGTTTTTATCATCAGAAACAGAATTAGCCGCCGACGTCTGAACAACTTTTTTTGAAAAAATCCCTAAGCCGCGCGGTCAGAATTTCAGCAAAAATCTGACGTTCTGGAATTCTCTCAAAAATGCTTCCAAACTGTTGCAAACGATCCCCTGAAAGCTTTTTCGGTGGAAACAGATGGGTTTTTATCATCAGAAACAGAATTAGCCGCCGACGTCTGAACAACTTTTTTTGAAAAAATCCCTAAGCCGCTCGGTCAGAATTTCAGCAAAAATCTGACGTTCTGGAATTCTCTCAAAAATGCTTCCAAACTGTTGCAAACGATCCCCTGAAAGGTTTTTCGGTGGAAACAGATGGGTTTTTATCATCAGAAACAGAATTACCCGCCGACGTCTGAACAACTTTTTTTGAAAAAATCCCCAAGCCGCGCGGTCAGAATTTCAGCAAAAATCTGACGTTCTGGAATTCTCTCAAAAATGGTGCCAAACTGTTGCAAACGATCCCTTGAAAGCTTTTTCGGTGGAAACAGATGGGTTTTTATCATCAGAAACAGAATTAGCCGCCAACGTCTGAAGAACTATTTTTGAAAAAATCCCTAAGCCGCGCGGTCAGAATTTCAGGAAAAATCTGACGTTCTGGAATTCTCTCAAAAATGGTGCCAAACTGTTGCAAACAATCCCCTGAAAGGTTTTTCGGTGGAAACAGATGGGTTTTTATCATCAGAAACAGAATTGGCCCTCGATGTCTGAACATCTTTTTTTGAAAAAATCCGTAAGCCGCGCGGTCAGAATTTCAGGAAAAATCTGACATTCTAGAATTCTCTCAAAAATGGTGCCAAACTGTTGCAAACGATCCCCTGAAAGCTTTTTCGGTGGAAACAGATGGGTTTTTATCATCAGAAACAGAATTAGCCGCCAACGTCTGAAGAACTATTTTTGAAAAAATCCCTAAGTCGCGCGGTCAGAATTTCAGCAAAAATCTGACGTTCTGGAATTCTCTCAAAAATGTTTCCAAACTGTTGCAAACGATCCCCTGAAAGGTTTTTCGGTGGAAACAGATGGGTTTTTATCATCAGAAACAGAATTAGCCGCCGACGTCTGAACAACTTTTTTTGAAAAAATCCCTAAGCCGCGCGGTCAGAATTTCAGCAAAAATCTGACGTTCTGGAATTCTCTCAAAAATGGTGCCAAACTGTTGCAAACAATCCCCTGAAAGGTTTTTCGGTGGAAACAGATGGGTTTTTATCATCAGAAACAGAATTAGCCGCCGACGTCTGAACAACTTTTTTTGAAAAAATCCCTAAGCCGCGCGGTCAGAATTTCAGCAAAAATCTGACGTTCTGGAATTCTCTCAAAAATGGTGCTAAACTGTTGCAAACAATCCCCTGAAAGGTTTTTCGGTGGAAACAGATGGGGTTTTATCATCAGAAACAGTATTAGCCACTGACGTCTGAACAACTTTTTTTGAAAAAATCCCTAAGCCGCGCGGTCAGAATTTCAGCAAAAATCTGACGTTCTGGAATTCTCTCAAAAATGGTGCCAAACTGTTGCAAACAATCCCCTGAAAGGTTTTTCGGTGGAAACAGATGGGTTTTTATCATCAGAAACAGAATTGGCCCTCGATGTCTGAACAACTTTTTTTGAAAAAATCCGTAAGCCGCGCGGTCAGAATTTCAGGAAAAATCTGAAGTTCTGGAATTCTCTCAAAAATGTTTCCAAACTGTTGCAAACGATCCCCTGAAAGGTTTTTCGGTGGAAACAGATGGGTTTTTATCATCAGAAACAGAATTAGCCGCCGACGTGTGAACAACTTTTTTTGAAAAAATCCCTAAGCCGCGCGGTCAGAATTTCAGCAAAAATCTGACGTTCTGGAATTCTCTCAAAAATGGTGCCAAACTGTTGCAAACAATCCCCTGAAAGGTTTTTCGGTGGAAACAGATGGGTTTTTATGATCAGAAACAGAATTAGCCGCCGACGTCTGAACAACTTTTTTTGAAAAAATCCCTAAGCCGCGCGGTCAGAATTTCAGCAAAAATCTGACGTTCTGGAATTCTCTCAAAAATGGTGCTAAACTGTTGCAAACAATCCCCTGAAAGGTTTTTCGGTGGAAACAGATGGGGTTTTATCATCAGAAACAGTATTAGCCGCTGACGTCTGAACAACTTTTCTTGAAAAAATCCCTAAGCCGCGCGGTCAGAATTTCAGCAAAAATCTGACGTTCTGGAATTCTCTCAAAAATGCTTCCAAACTGTTGCAAACGATCCCCTGAAAGCTTTTTCGGTGGAAACAGATGCGTTTTTATCATCAGAAACCGAATTAGCCGCCGACGTCTGAACAACTTTTTTTGAAAAAATCCCCAAGCCGCGCGGTCAGAATTTCAGCAAAAATCTGACGTTCTGGAATTCTCTCAAAAATGGTGCCAAACTGTTGCAAACGATCCCCTGAAAGGTTTTTCTGTGGAAACAGATGGGTTTTTATCATCAGAAACAGAATTACCCGCCGACGTCTGAACAACTTTTTTTGAAAAAATCCCCAAGCCGCGCGGTCAGAATTTCAGCAAAAATCTGACGTTCTGGAATTCTCTCAAAAATGGTGCCAAACTGTTGCAAACGATCCCTTGAAAGCTTTTTCGGTGGAAACAGATGGGTTTTTATCATCAGAAATAGAATTAGCCGCCAACGTCTGAAGAACTATTTTTGAAAAAATCCCTAAGCCGCGCGGTCAGAATTTCAGCAAAAATCTGACGTTCTGGAATTCTCTCAAAAATGGTGCCAAACTGTTGCAAACAATCCCCTGAAAGGTTTTTCGGTGGAAACAGATGGGTTTTTATCATCAGAAACAGAATTGGCCCTCGACGTCTGAACAACTTTTTTTGAAAAAATCCCTAAGCCGCGCGGTCAGAATTTCAGCAAAAATCTGACGTTCTGGAATTCTCTCAAAAATGCTTCCAAACTGTTGCAAACGATCCCCTGAAAGCTTTTTCGGTGGAAACAGATGGGTTTTTATCATCAGAAACAGAATTAGCCGCCGACGTCTGAACAACTTTTTTTGAAAAAATCCCTAAGCCGGGCGGTCAGAATTTCAGCAAAAATCTGACGTTCTGGAATTCTCTCAAAAATGCTTCCAAACTGTTGCAAACGATCCCCTGAAAGCTTTTTCGGTGGAAACAGATGGGTTTTTATCATCAGAAACAGAATTAGCCGCCGACGTCTGAACAACTTTTTTTGAAAAAATCCCTAAGCCGCGCGGTCAGAATTTCAGCAAAAATCTGACGTTCTGGAATTCTCTCAAAAATGCTTCCAAACTGTTGCAAACGATCCCCTGAAAGGTTTTTCGGTGGAAACAGATGGGTTTTTATCATCAGAAACAGAATTACCCGCCGACGTCTGAACAACTTTTTTTGAAAAAATCCCCAAGCCGCGCGGTCAGAATTTCAGCAAAAATCTGACGTTCTGGAATTCTCTCAAAAATGGTGCCAAACTGTTGCAAACGATCCCTTGAAAGCTTTTTCGGTGGAAACAGATGGGTTTTTATCATCAGAAACAGAATTAGCCGCCAAGTCTGAAGAACTATTTTTGAAAAAATCCCTAAGCCGCGCGGTCAGAATTTCAGCAAAAATCTGACGTTCTGGAATTCTCTCAAAAATGGTGCCAAACTGTTGAAAACAATCCCCTGAAAGGTTTTTCGGTGGAAACAGATGGGTTTTTATCATCAGAAACAGAATTGGCCCTCGATGTCTGAACAACTTTTTTTGAAAAAATCCGTAAGCCGCGCGGTCAGAATTTCAGGAAAAATCTGACATTCTAGAATTCTCTCAAAAATGGTGCCAAACTGTTGCAAACGATCCCCTGAAAGCTTTTTCGGTGGAAACAGATGGGTTTTTATCATCAGAAACAGAATTGGCCCTCGATGTCTGAACAACTTTTTTTGAAAAAATCCGTAAGCCGCGCGGTCAGAATTTCAGGAAAAATCTGACGTTCTGGAATTCTCTCAAAAATGGTGCCAAACTGTTGCAAACGATCCCCTGAAAGCTTTTTTGGTGGAAACAGATGGGTTTTTATCATCAGAAACAGAATTAGCCGCCGACGTCTGAACAACTTTTTTTGAAAAAATCCCTAAGCCGCGCGGTCAGAATTTCAGCAAAAATCTGACGTTCTGGAATTCTCTCAAAAATGCTTCCAAACTGTTGCAAACGATCCCCTGAAAGGTTTTTCGGTGGAAACAGATGGGTTTTTATCATCAGAAACAGAATTACCCGCCGACGTCTGAACAACTTTTTTTGAAAAAATCCCTAAGCCGCACGGTCAGAATTTCAGCAAAAATCTGACGTTCTGGAATTCTCTCAAAAATGGTGCCAAACTGTTGCAAACGATCCCTTGAAAGCTTTTTCGGTGGAAACAGATGGGTTTTTATCATCAGAAACAGAATTAGCCGCCAACGTCTGAAGAACTATTTTTGAAAAAATCCCTAAGCCGCGCGGTCAGAATTTCAGCAAAAATCTGACGTTCTGGAATTCTCTCAAAAATGGTGCCAAACTGTTGCAAACAATCCCCTGAACGGTTTTTCGGTGGAAACAGATGGGTTTTTATCATCAGAAACAGAATTAGCCGCCGACGTCTGAACAACTTTTTTTGAAAAAATCCCTAAGCCACGCGGTCAGAATTTCAGCAAAAATCTGACGTTCTGGAATTCTCTCAAAAATGGTGCCAAACTGTTGCAAACGATCCCCTGAAAGCTTTTTTGGTGGAAACAGATGCGTTTTTATCATCAGAAACAGAATTACCCGCCGACGTCTGAACAACTTTTTTTGAAAAAATCCCCAAGCCGCGCGGTCAGAATTTCAGCAAAAATCTGACATTCTGGAATTCTCTCAAAAATGGTGCCAAACTGTTGCAAACGATCCCCTGAAAGCTTTTTCGGTGGAAACAGATGGGTTTTTATCATCAGAAACAGAATTAGCCGTCAACGTCTGAAGAACTATTTTTGAAAAAATCCCTAAGTCGCGCGGTCAGAATTTCAGCAAAAATCTGACGTTCTGGAATTCTCTCAAAAATGTTTCCAAACTGTTGCAAACGATCCCCTGAAAGGTTTTTCGGTGGAAACAGATGGGTTTTTATCATCAGAAACAGAATTAGCCGCCGACGTCTGAACAACTTTTTTTGAAAAAATCCCTAAGCCGCGCGGTCAGAATTTCAGCAAAAATCTGACGTTCTGGAATTCTCTCAAAAATGGTGCCAAACTGTTGCAAACAATCCCCAGAAAGGTTTTTCGGTGGAAACAGATGGGTTTTTATCATCAGAAACAGAATTAGCCGCCGACGTCTGAACAACTTTTTTTGAAAAAATCCCTAAGCCGCGCGGTCAGAATTTCAGCAAAAATCTGACGTTCTGGCATTCTCTCAAAAATGGTGCTAAACTGTTGCAAACAATCCCCTGAAAGGTTTTTCGGTGGAAACAGATGGGGTTTTATCATCAGAAACAGTATTAGCCGCTGACGTCTGAACAACTTTTTTTGAAAAAATCCCTAAGCCGCGCGGTCAGAATTTCAGCAAAAATCTGACGTTCTGGAATTCTCTCAAAAATGGTGCCAAACTGTTGCAAACGATCCCCTGAAAGCTTTTTTGGTGGAAACAGATGGGTTTTTATCATCAGAAACAGAATTAGCCGCCGACGTCTGAACAACTTTTTTTGAAAAAATCCCTAAGCCGCGCGGTCAGAATTTCAGCAAAAATCTGACGTTCTGGAATTCTCTCAAAAATGGTGCCAAACTGTTGCAAACGATCCCTTGAAAGCTTTTTCGGTGGAAACAGATGGGTTTTTATCATCAGAAACAGAATTAGCCGGCAACGTCTGAAGAACTATTTTTGAAAAAATCCCTAAGCCGCGCGGTCAGAATTTCAGCAAAAATCTGACGTTCTGGAATTCTCTCAAAAATGGTGCCAAACTGTTGCAAACAATCCCCTGAAAGGTTTTTCGGTGGAAACAGATGGGTTTTTATCATCAGAAACAGAATTGGCCCTCGATGTCTGAACAACTTTTTTTGAAAAAATCCGTAAGCCGCGCGGTCAGAATTTCAGGAAAAATCTGACGTTCTGGAATTCTCTCAAAAATGTTTCCAAACTGTTGCAAACGATCCCCTGAAAGGTTTTTCGGTGGAAACAGATGGGTTTTTATCATCAGAAACAGAATTAGCCGCCGACGTCTGAACAACTTTTTTTGAAAAAATCCCTAAGCCGCGCGGTCAGAATTTCAGCAAAAATCTGACGTTCTGGAATTCTCTCAAAAATGGTGCCAAACTGTTGCAAACAATCCCCTGAAAGGTTTTTCGGTGGAAACAGATGGGTTTTTATGATCAGAAACAGAATTAGCCGCCGACGTCTGAACAACTTTTTTTGAAAAAATCCCTAAGCCGCGCGGTCAGAATTTCAGCAAAAATCTGACGTTCTGGAATTCTCTCAAAAATGGTGCTAAACTGTTGCAAACAATCCCCTGAAAGGTTTTTCGGTGGAAACAGATGGGGTTTTATCATCAGAAACAGTATTAGCCGCTGACGTCTGAACAACTTTTCTTGAAAAAATCCCTAAGCCGCACGGTCAGAATTTCAGCAAAAATCTGACGTTCTGGAATTCTCTCAAAAATGCTTCCAAACTGTTGCAAACGATCCCCTGAAAGCTTTTTCGGTGGAAACAGATGCGTTTTTATCATCAGAAACCGAATTAGCCGCCGACGTCTGAACAACTTTTTTTGAAAAAATCCCTAAGCCGCGCGGTCAGAATTTCAGCAAAAATCTGACGTTCTGGAATTCTCTCAAAAATGGTGCCAAACTGTTGCAAACGATCCCCTGAAAGGTTTTTCTGTGGAAACAGATGGGTTTTTATCATCAGAAACAGAATTACCCGCCGACGTCTGAACAACTTTTTTTGAAAAAATCCCCAAGCCGCGCGGTCAGAATTTCAGCAAAAATCTGACGTTCTGGAATTCTCTCAAAAATGGTGCCAAACTGTTGCAAACGATCCCTTGAAAGCTTTTTCGGTGGAAACAGATGGGTTTTTATCATCAGAAATAGAATTAGCCGCCAACGTCTGAAGAACTATTTTTGAAAAAATCCCTAAGCCGCGCGGTCAGAATTTCAGCAAAAATCTGACGTTCTGGAATTCTCTCAAAAATGGTGCCAAACTGTTGCAAACAATCCCCTGAAAGGTTTTTCGGTGGAAACAGATGGGTTTTTATCATCAGAAACAGAATTGGCCCTCGACGTCTGAACAACTTTTTTTGAAAAAATCCCTAAGCCGCGCGGTCAGAATTTCAGCAAAAATCTGACGTTCTGGAATTCTCTCAAAAATGCTTCCAAACTGTTGCAAACGATCCCCTGAAAGCTTTTTCGGTGGAAACAGATGGGTTTTTATCATCAGAAACAGAATTAGCCGCCGACGTCTGAACAACTTTTTTTGAAAAAATCCCTAAGCCGGGCGGTCAGAATTTCAGCAAAAATCTGACGTTCTGGAATTCTCTCAAAAATGCTTCCAAACTGTTGCAAACGATCCCCTGAAAGCTTTTTCGGTGGAAACAGATGGGTTTTTATCATCAGAAACAGAATTAGCCGCCGACGTCTGAACAACTTTTTTTGAAAAAATCCCTAAGCCGCGCGGTCAGAATTTCAGCAAAAATCTGACGTTCTGGAATTCTCTCAAAAATGCTTCCAAACTGTTGCAAACGATCCCCTGAAAGGTTTTTCGGTGGAAACAGATGGGTTTTTATCATCAGAAACAGAATTACCCGCCGACGTCTGAACAACTTTTTTTGAAAAAATCCCCAAGCCGCGCGGTCAGAATTTCAGCAAAAATCTGACGTTCTGGAATTCTCTCAAAAATGGTGCCAAACTGTTGCAAACGATCCCTTGAAAGCTTTTTCGGTGGAAACAGATGGGTTTTTATCATCAGAAACAGAATTAGCCGCCAAGTCTGAAGAACTATTTTTGAAAAAATCCCTAAGCCGCGCGGTCAGAATTTCAGCAAAAATCTGACGTTCTGGAATTCTCTCAAAAATGGTGCCAAACTGTTGAAAACAATCCCCTGAAAGGTTTTTCGGTGGAAACAGATGGGTTTTTATCATCAGAAACAGAATTGGCCCTCGATGTCTGAACAACTTTTTTTGAAAAAATCCGTAAGCCGCGCGGTCAGAATTTCAGGAAAAATCTGACATTCTAGAATTCTCTCAAAAATGGTGCCAAACTGTTGCAAACGATCCCCTGAAAGCTTTTTCGGTGGAAACAGATGGGTTTTTATCATCAGAAACAGAATTGGCCCTCGATGTCTGAACAACTTTTTTTGAAAAAATCCGTAAGCCGCGCGGTCAGAATTTCAGGAAAAATCTGACGTTCTGGAATTCTCTCAAAAATGGTGCCAAACTGTTGCAAACGATCCCCTGAAAGCTTTTTTGGTGGAAACAGATGGGTTTTTATCATCAGAAACAGAATTAGCCGCCGACGTCTGAACAACTTTTTTTGAAAAAATCCCTAAGCCGCGCGGTCAGAATTTCAGCAAAAATCTGACGTTCTGGAATTCTCTCAAAAATGCTTCCAAACTGTTGCAAACGATCCCCTGAAAGGTTTTTCGGTGGAAACAGATGGGTTTTTATCATCAGAAACAGAATTACCCGCCGACGTCTGAACAACTTTTTTTGAAAAAATCCCTAAGCCGCGCGGTCAGAATTTCAGCAAAAATCTGACGTTCTGGAATTCTCTCAAAAATGGTGCCAAACTGTTGCAAACGATCCCTTGAAAGCTTTTTCGGTGGAAACAGATGGGTTTTTATCATCAGAAACAGAATTAGCCGCCAACGTCTGAAGAACTATTTTTGAAAAAATCCCTAAGCCGCGCGGTCAGAATTTCAGCAAAAATCTGACGTTCTGGAATTCTCTCAAAAATGGTGCCAAACTGTTGCAAACAATCCCCTGAACGGTTTTTCGGTGGAAACAGATGGGTTTTTATCATCAGAAACAGAATTAGCCGCCGACGTCTGAACAACTTTTTTTGAAAAAATCCCTAAGCCACGCGGTCAGAATTTCAGCAAAAATCTGACGTTCTGGAATTCTCTCAAAAATGGTGCCAAACTGTTGCAAACGATCCCCTGAAAGCTTTTTTGGTGGAAACAGATGCGTTTTTATCATCAGAAACAGAATTACCCGCCGACGTCTGAACAACTTTTTTTGAAAAAATCCCCAAGCCGCGCGGTCAGAATTTCAGCAAAAATCTGACATTCTGGAATTCTCTCAAAAATGGTGCCAAACTGTTGCAAACGATCCCCTGAAAGCTTTTTCGGTGGAAACAGATGGGTTTTTATCATCAGAAACAGAATTAGCCGTCAACGTCTGAAGAACTATTTTTGAAAAAATCCCTAAGTCGCGCGGTCAGAATTTCAGCAAAAATCTGACGTTCTGGAATTCTCTCAAAAATGTTTCCAAACTGTTGCAAACGATCCCCTGAAAGGTTTTTCGGTGGAAACAGATGGGTTTTTATCATCAGAAACAGAATTAGCCGCCGACGTCTGAACAACTTTTTTTGAAAAAATCCCTAAGCCGCGCGGTCAGAATTTCAGCAAAAATCTGACGTTCTGGAATTCTCTCAAAAATGGTGCCAAACTGTTGCAAACAATCCCCAGAAAGGTTTTTCGGTGGAAACAGAAGGGTTTTTATCATCAGAAACAGAATTAGCCGCCGACGTCTGAACAACTTTTTTTGAAAAAATCCCTAAGCCGCGCGGTCAGAATTTCAGCAAAAATCTGACGTTCTGGCATTCTCTCAAAAATGGTGCTAAACTGTTGCAAACAATCCCCTGAAAGGTTTTTCGGTGGAAACAGATGGGGTTTTATCATCAGAAACAGTATTAGCCGCTGACGTCTGAACAACTTTTTTTGAAAAAATCCCTAAGCCGCGCGGTCAGAATTTCAGCAAAAATCTGACGTTCTGGAATTCTCTCAAAAATGGTGCCAAACTGTTGCAAACGATCCCCTGAAAGCTTTTTTGGTGGAAACAGATGGGTTTTTATCATCAGAAACAGAATTAGCCGCCGACGTCTGAACAACTTTTTTTGAAAAAATCCCTAAGCCGCGCGGTCAGAATTTCAGCAAAAATCTGACGTTCTGGAATTCTCTCAAAAATGGTGCCAAACTGTTGCAAACGATCCCTTGAAAGCTTTTTCGGTGGAAACAGATGGGTTTTTATCATCAGAAACAGAATTAGCCGGCAACGTCTGAAGAACTATTTTTGAAAAAATCCCTAAGCCGCGCGGTCAGAATTTCAGCAAAAATCTGACGTTCTGGAATTCTCTCAAAAATGGTGCCAAACTGTTGCAAACAATCCCCTGAAAGGTTTTTCGGTGGAAACAGATGGGTTTTTATCATCAGAAACAGAATTGGCCCTCGATGTCTGAACAACTTTTTTTGAAAAAATCCGTAAGCCGCGCGGTCAGAATTTCAGGAAAAATCTGACGTTCTGGAATTCTCTCAAAAATGTTTCCAAACTGTTGCAAACGATCCCCTGAAAGGTTTTTCGGTGGAAACAGATGGGTTTTTATCATCAGAAACAGAATTAGCCGCCGACGTCTGAACAACTTTTTTTGAAAAAATCCCTAAGCCGCGCGGTCAGAATTTCAGCAAAAATCTGACGTTCTGGAATTCTCTCAAAAATGGTGCCAAACTGTTGCAAACAATCCCCTGAAAGGTTTTTCGGTGGAAACAGATGGGTTTTTATCATCAGAAACAGAATTAGCCGCCGACGTCTGAACAACTTTTTTTGAAAAAATCCCTAAGCCGCGCGGTCAGAATTTGAGCAAAAATCTGACGTTCTGGAATTCTCTCAAAAATGGTGCTAAACTGTTGCAAACAATCCCCTGAAAGGTTTTTCGGTGGAAACAGATGGGGTTTTATCATCAGAAACAGTATTAGCCGCTGACGTCTGAACAACTTTTTTTGAAAAAATCCCTAAGCCGCGCGGTCAGAATTTCAGCAAAAATCTGACGTTCTGGAATTCTCTCAAAAATGGTGCCAAACTGTTGCAAACGATCCCCTGAAAGCTTTTTTGGTGGAAACAGATGCGTTTTTATCATCAGAAACAAAATTAGCCGCCAACGTCTGAAGAACTATCTTTGAAAAAATCCCTAAGCCGCGCGGTCAGAATTTCAGGAAAAATCTGACGTTCTGGAATTCTCTCAAAAATGCTTCCAAACTGTTGCAAACGATCCCCTGAAAGCTTTTTCGGTGGAAACAGATGGGTTTTTATCATCAGAAACAGAATTACCCGCCGACGTCTGAACAACTTTTTTTGAAAAAATCCCCAAGCCGCGCGGTCAGAATTTCAGCAAAAATCTGACGTTCTGGAATTCTCTCAAAAATGGTGCCAAACTGTTGCAAACGATCCCCTGAAAGGTTTTTCTGTGGAAACAGATGGGTTTTTATCATCAGAAACAGAATTACCCGCCGACGTCTGAACAACTTTTTTTGAAAAAATCCCCAAGCCGCGCGGTCAGAATTTCAGCAAAAATCTGACGTTCTGGAATTCTCTCAAAAATGGTGCCAAACTGTTGCAAACGATCCCTTGAAAGCTTTTTCGGTGGAAACAGATGGGTTTTTATCATCAGAAACAGAATTAGCCGCCAACGTCTGAAGAACTATTTTTGAAAAAATCCCTAAGCCGCGCGGTCAGAATTTCAGCAAAAATCTGACGTTCTGGAATTCTCTCAAAAATGGTGCCAAACTGTTGCAAACAATCCCCTGAAAGGTTTTTCGGTGGAAACAGATGGGTTTTTATCATCAGAAACAGAATTGGCCCTCGACGTCTGAACAACTTTTTTTGAAAAAATCCCTAAGCCGCGCGGTCAGAATTTCAGGAAAAATCTGACGTTCTGGAATTCTCTCAAAAATGCTTCCAAACTGTTGCAAACGATCCCCTGAAAGGTTTTTCGGTGGAAAAAGATGGGTTTTTATCATCAGAAACAGAATTAGCTGCCAAAGTCTGAAGAACTGTTTTTGAAAAAATCCGAAAGCCGCGCGGTCAGAATTTCAGCAAAAATCTGACGTTCTGGAATTCTCTCAAAAATGGTACCAAACTGTTGCAAACAATCCCTTGAAAGGTTTTTTGGCGGAAACAGATGGGTTTTTATCATCAGAAACAGAATTAGCCGCCGACGTTTGAACAACTTTTTTTTGAAAAATCCCTAAGCCGCTCGGTCAGAATTTCAGGAAAAATCTGACATTCTGGAATTCTCTCAAAAATGGTGCCAAACTGTTGCAAACGATCCCCTGAAAGCTTTTTCGGAGGAAACAGATGGGTTTTTATCATCAGAAACAGAATTAGCCGCCAACGTCTGAAGAACTATTTTTGAAAAAATCCCTAAGTCGCGCGGTCAGAATTTCAGCAAAAATCTGACGTTCTGGAATTGTCTCAAAAATCCTTCCAAACTGTTGCAAACGATCCCCTGAAAGGTTTTTCGTTGGAAACAGATGGGTTTTTACCATCAGAAACAGAATTAGCCGCCGACGTCTGAACAACTTTTTTTGAAAAAATCCCTAAGCCACGCGGTCAGAATTTCAGCAAAAATCTGACGTTCTGGAATTCTCTCAAAAATGGTGCCAAACTGTTGCAAACAATCCCCTGAAAGGTTTTTCGGTGGAAACAGATGGGTTTTTATCATCAGAAACAAAATTAGCCGCCAACGTCTGAAGAACTATTTTTGAAAAAATCCCTAAGCCGCGCGGTCAGAATTTCAGCAAAAATCTGACGTTCTGGAATTCTCTCAAAAATGGTGCCAAACTGTTGCAAACAATCCCCTGAAAGGTTTTTCGGTGGAAACAGATGGGTTTTTATCATCAGAAACAGAATTGGCCCTCGACGTCTGAACAACTTTTTTTGAAAAAATCCCTAAGCCGCGCGGTCAGAATTTCAGGAAAAATCTGACGTTCTGGAATTCTCTCAAAAATGCTTCCAAACTGTTGCAAACGATCCCCTGAAAGGTTTTTCGGTGGAAAAAGATGGGTTTTTATCATCAGAAACAGAATTAGCTGCCAACGTCTGAAGAACTGTTTTTGAAAAAATCCGAAAGCCGCGCGGTCAGAATTTCAGCAAAAATCTGACGTTCTGGAATTCTCTCAAAAATGGTACCAAACTGTTGCAAACAATCCCTTGAAAGGTTTTTTGGCGGAAACAGATGGGTTTTTATCATCAGAAACAGAATTAGCCGCCGACGTTTGAACAACTTTTTTTTGAAAAATCCCTAAGCCGCTCGGTCAGAATTTCAGGAAAAATCTGACATTCTGGAATTCTCTCAAAAATGGTGCCAAACTGTTGCAAACGATCCCCTGAAAGCTTTTTCGGAGGAAACAGATGGGTTTTTATCATCAGAAACAGAATTAGCCGCCAACGTCTGAAGAACTATTTTTGAAAAAATCCCTAAGTCGCGCGGTCAGAATTTCAGCAAAAATCTGACGTTCTGGAATTGTCTCAAAAATCCTTCCAAACTGTTGCAAACGATCCCCTGAAAGGTTTTTCGTTGGAAACAGATGGGTTTTTACCATCAGAAACAGAATTAGCCGCCGACGTCTGAACAACTTTTTTTGAAAAAATCCCTAAGCCACGCGGTCAGAATTTCAGCAAAAATCTGACGTTCTGGAATTCTCTCAAAAATGGTGCCAAACTGTTGCAAACAATCCCCTGAAAGGTTTTTCGGTGGAAACAGATGGGTTTTTATCATCAGAAACAAAATTAGCCGCCAACGTCTGAAGAACTATTTTTGAAAAAATCCCTAAGCCGCGCGGTCAGAATTTCAGCAAAAATCTGACGTTCTGGAATTCTCTCAAAAATGGTGCCAAACTGTTGCAAACGATCCCCTGAAAGCTTTTTTGGTGGAAACAGATGCGTTTTTATCATCAGAAACAAAATTAGCCGCCAACGTCTGAAGAACTATTTTTGAAAAAATCCGTAAGCCGCGCGGTCAGAATTTCAGGAAAAATCTGACATTCTGGAATTCTCTCAAAAATGGTGCCAAATTGTTGCAAACGATCCCCTGAAAGCTTTTTCGGTGGAAACAGATGAGTTTTTATCATCAGAAACAGAATTAGCCGCCAACGTCTGAAGAACTATTTTTGAAAAAATCCCTAAGCCGCGCGGTCAGAATTTCAGCAAAAATCTGACGTTCTGGAATTCTCTCAAAAATGGTGCCAAACTGTTGCAAACAATCCCCTGAAAGGTTTTTCGGTGGAAACAGATGGGTTTTTATCATCAGAAACAGAATTAGCCGCCGACGTCTGAACAACTTTTTTTGAAAAAATCCCTAAGCCGCGCGGTCAGAATTTCAGCAAAAATCTGACGTTCTGGAATTCTCTCAAAAATGGTGCCAAACTGTTGCAAACAATCCCCTAAAAGGTTTTTCGGTGGAAACAGATGGGGTTTTATCATCAGAAACAGAATTAGCCGCTGACGTCTGAACAACTTTTTTTGAAAAAATCCCTAAGCCGCGCGGTCAGAATTTCAGCAAAAATCTGACGTTCTGGAATTCTCTCAAAAATGGTGCCAACCTGTTGCAAACGATCCCTGAAAGGTTTTTCTGTGGAAACAGATGGGTTTTTATCATCAGAAACAGAATTACCCGCCGACGTCTGAACAACTTTTTTTGAAAAAATCCCCAAGCCGCGCGGTCAGAATTTCAGCAAAAATCTGACGTTCTGGAATTCTCTCAAAAATGGTGCCAAACTGTTGCAAACGATCCCTTGAAAGCTTTTTCGGTGGAAACAGATGGGTTTTTATCATCAGAAACAGAATTAGCCGCCAACGTCTGAAGTACTATTTTTGAAAAAATCCCTAAGCCGCGCAGTCAGAATTTCAGCAAAAATCTGACGTTCTGGAATTCTCTCAAAAATGGTGCCAAACTGTTTCAAACAATCCCCTGAAAGGTTTTTCGGTGGAAACAGATGGGTTTTTATCATCAGAAACAGAATTGGCCCTCGACGTCTGAACAACTTTTTTTGAAAAAATCCCTAAGCCGCGCGGTCAGAATTTCAGCAAAAATCTGACGTTCTGGAATTCTCTCAAAAATGCTTCCAAACTGTTGCAAACGATCCCCTGAAAGCTTTTTCGGTGGAAACAGATGGGTTTTTATCATCAGAAACAGAATTAGCTGCCAACGTCTGAAGAACTGTTTTTGAAAAAATCCGTAAGCCGCGCGGTCAGAATTTCAGCAAAAATCTGACGTTCTGGAATTCTCTCAAAAATGGTACCAAACTGTTGCAAACAATCCCTTGAAAGGTTTTTTGGCGGAAACAGATGGGTTTTTATCATCAGAAACAGAATTAGCCGCCGACGTTTGAACAACTTTTTTTTGAAAAGATCCCTAAGCCGCGCGGTCAGAATTTCAGGAAAAATCTGACATTCTGGAATTCTCTCAAAAATGGTGCCATCCTGTTGCAAACGATCCCCTGAAAGCTTTTTCGGAGGAAACAGATGGGTTTTTATCATCAGAAGCAGAATTAGCCGCCAACGTCTGAAGAACTATTTTTGAAAAAATCCCTAAGTCGCGCGGTCAGAATTTCAGCAAAAATCTGACGTTCTGGAATTCTCTCAAAAATGGTACCAAACTGTTGCAAACAATCCCTTGAAAGGTTTTTTGGCGGAAACAGATGGGTTTTTATCATCAGAAACAAAATTAGCCGCCGACGTTTGAACAACTTTTTTTTGAAAAATCCCTAAGCCGCTCGGTCAGAATTTCAGCAAAAATCTGACGTTCTGGAATTCTCTCAAAAATGGTGCCAAACTGTTGCAAACGATCCCCTGAAAGCTTTTTCGGTGGAAACAGATGGGTTTTTATCATCAGAAACAGAATTAGCCGCCAACGTCTGAAGAACTATTTTTGAAAAAATCCCTAAGTCGCGCGGTCAGAATTTCAGCAAAAATCTGACGTTCTGGAATTCTCTCAAAAATGCTTCCAAACTGTTGCAAACGATCCCCTGAAAGGTTTTTCGGTGGAAACAGATGGGTTTTTATCATCAGAAACAGAATTAGCCGCCGACGTCTGAACAACTTTTTTTGAAAAAATCCCTAAGCCGCGCGGTCAGAATTTGAGCAAAAATCTGACGTTCTGGAATTCTCTCAAAAATGGTGCCAAACTGTTGCAAACAATCCCCTGAAAGGTTTTTCGGTGGAAACAGATGGGTTTTTATCATCAGAAACAGAATTAGCCGCCGACGTCTGAACAACTTTTTTTGAAAAAATCCCTAAGCCGCGCGGTCAGAATTTCAGCAAAAATCTGACGTTCTGGAATTCTCTCCAAAATGGTGCCAAACTGTTGCAAACGATCCCCTGAAAGCTTTTTCGGTGGAAACAGATGGGTTTTTATCATCAGAAACAGAATTAGCCGCCAACGTCTGAGGAACTATTTTTGAAAAAATCCGTAAGCCGCGCGGTCAGAATTTCAGCAAAAATCTGACGTTCTGGAATTCTCTCAAAAATGGTGCCAAACTGTTGCAAACAATCCCCTTAAAGCTTTTTCGGTGGAAACAGATGGGTTTTTATCATCAGAAACAGAATTAGCCGCCAACGTCTGAAGAACTATTTTTGAAAAAATCCCTAAGCCGCGCGGTCAGAATTTCAGCAAAAATCTGACGTTCTGGAATTCTCTCAAAAATGGTGCCAAACTGTTGCAAACGATCCCCTGAAAGCTTTTTTGGTGGAAACAGATGCGTTTTTATCATCAGAAACAGAATTAGCCGCCGACGTCCGAACAACTTTTTTTGAAAAAATCCCTAAGCCTCGCGGTCAGAATTTGAGCAAAAATCTGACGTTCTGGAATTCTCTCAAAAATGGTGCCAAACTGTTGCAAACAATCCCCTGAAAGGTTTTTCGGTGGAAACAGATGGGTTTTTATCATCAGAAACAGAATTAGCCGCCAACGTCTGAACAACTTTTTTTGAAAAAATCCCTAAGCCGCGCGGTCAGAATTTCAGCAAAAATCTGACGTTCTGGAATTCTCTCAAAAATGGTGGCAAACTGTTGCAAACGATCCCTTGAAAGGTTTTTTGGCGGAAACAGATGGGTTTTTATCATCAGAAACAGAATCAGCCGCCGACGTCTGAACAACTTTTTTTTTAAAAGATCCCTAAGCCGCGCGGTCAGAATTTCAGGAAAAATCTGACGTTCTGGAATTCTCTCAAAAATGGTGCCATCCTGTTGCAAAAGATCCCCTGAAAGCTTTTTCGGTGGAAAAAGATGGGTTTTTATCATCAGAAACAGAATTAGCCGCCAACGTCTGAAGAACTATTTTTGAAAAAATCCGTAAGCCGCGCGGTCAGAATTTCAGCAAAAATCTGACGTTCTGGAATTCTCTCAAAAATGGTGCCAAACTGTTGCAAACGATCCCTTGAAAGCTTTTTCGGTGGAAACAGATGGGTTTTTATCATCAGAAACAGAATTAGACGCCAACGTCTGAAGAACTGTTTTTGAAAAAATCCGTAAGCCGCGCGGTCAGAATTTCAGCAAAAATCTGACGTTCTGGAATTCTCTCAAAAATGGTACCAAACTGTTGCAAACAATCCCCTGAAAGGTTTTTCGGTGAAAACAGATGGGTTTTTATCATCAGAAACAGAATTGGCCCTCGACGTCTGAACAACTTTTTTTGAAAAAATCCCTAAGCCGCGCGGTCAGAATTTCAGCAAAAATCTGACGTTCTGGAATTCTCTCAAAAATGCTTCCAAACTGTTGCAAACGATCCCCTGAAAGCTTTTTCGGTGGAAACAGATGGGTTTTTATCATCAGAAACAGAATTAGCCGCCAACGTCTGAAGAACTGTTTTTGAAAAAATCCGTAAGCCGTGCGGTCAGAATTTCAGCAAAAATCTGACGTTCTGGAATTCTCTCAAAAATGGTACCAAACTGTTGCAAACAATCCCTTGAAAGGTTTTTTGGCGGAAACAGATGGGTTTTTATCATCAGAAACAGAATTCGCCGCCGACGTTTGAACAACTTTTTTTTGAAAAATCCCTAAGCCGCTCGGTCAGAATTTCAGGAAAAATCTGACGTTCTGGAATTCTCTCAAAAATGGTGCCAAACTGTTGCAAACGATCCCCTGAAAGCTTTTTCGGTGGAAACAGATGGGTTTTTATCATCAGAAACAGAATTAGCCGCCAACGTCTGAAGAACTATTTTTGAAAAAATCCCTAAGTCGCGCGGTCAGAATTTCAGCAAAAATCTGACGTTCTGGAATTCTCTCAAAAATGCTTCCAAACTGTTGCAAACGATCCCCTGAAAGGTTTTTCGGTGGAAACAGATGGGTTTTTATCATCAGAAACAGAATTAGCCGCCGACGTCTGAACAACTTTTTTTGAAAAAATCCCTAAGCCGCGCGGTCAGAATTTCAGCAAAAATCTGACGTTCTGGAATTCTCTCAAAAATGGTGCCAAACTGTTGCAAACAATCCCCTGAAAGGTTTTTCGGTGGAAACAGATGGGTTTTTATCATCAGAAACAGAATTAGCCGCCGACGTCTGAACAACTTTTTTTGAAAAAATCCCTAAGCCGCGCGGTCAGAATTTCAGCAAAAATCTGACGTTCTGGAATTCTCTCAAAAATGGTGCCAAACTGTTGCAAACGATCCCCTGGAAGCTTTTTTGGTGGAAACAGATGCGTTCTTATCATCAGAAACAGAATTACCCGCCGACGTCTGAACAACTTTTTTTGAAAAAATCCCCAAGCCGCGCGGTCAGAATTTCATCAAAAATCTGACGTTCTGGAATTCTCTCAAAAATGGTGCCAAACTGTTGCAAACGATCCCTTGAAAGCTTTTTCGGTGGAAACAGATGGGTTTTTATCATCAGAAACAGAATTAGCCGCCAACGTCTGAAGAACTATTTTTGAAAAAATCCCTAAGCCGCGCGGTCAGAATTTCAGCAAAAATCTGACGTTCTGGAATTCTCTCAAAAATGGTGCCAAACTGTTGCAAACAATCTCCTGAAAGGTTTTTCGGTGGAAACAGATGGGTTTTTATCATCAGAAACAGAATTGGCCCTCGACGTCTGAACAACTTTTTTTGAAAAAATCCCTAAGCCGCACGGTCAGAATTTCAGCAAAAATCTGACGTTCTGGAATTCTCTCAAAAATGGTGCCAAACTGTTGCAAACGATCCCCTGAAAGCTTTTTTGGTGGAAACAGATGCGTTTTTATCATCAGAAACAGAATTAGCCGCCGACGTCTGAACAACTTTTTTTGAAAAAATCCCTAAGCCTCGCGGTCAGAATTTCAGCAAAAATCTGACGTTCTGGAATTCTCTCAAAAATGGTGCCAAACTGCTGCAAACAATCCCCTTAATGCTTTTTCGGTGGAAACAGATGGGTTTTTATCATCAGAAACAGAATTAGCCGCCAACGTCTGAAGAACTATTTTTGAAAAAATCCCTAAGCCGCGCGGTCAGAATTTCAGCAAAAATCTGACGTTCTGGAATTCTCTCAAAAATGGTGCCAAACTGTTGCAAACGATCCCTTGAAAGGTTTTTTGGCGGAAACAGATGGGTTTTTATCATCAGAAACAGAATCAGCCGCCGACGTCTGAACAACTTTTTTTTTAAAAGATCCCTAAGCCGCGCGGTCAGAATTTCAGGAAAAATCTGACGTTCTGGAATTCTCTCAAAAATGGTGCCATCCTGTTGCAAAAGATCCCCTGAAAGCTTTTTCGGTGGAAAAAGATGGGTTTTTATCATCAGAAACAGAATTAGCCGCCAACGTCTGAAGAACTATTTTTGAAAAAATCCGTAAGCCGCGCGGTCAGAATTTCAGCAAAACTCTGACGTTCTGGAATTCTCTCAAAAATGGTGCCAAACTGTTGCAAACGATCCCTTGAAAGCTTTTTCGCTGGAAACAGATGGGTTTTTATCATCAGAAACAGAATTAGCCGCCAACGTCTGAAGAACTGTTTTTGAAAAAATCCGTAAGCCGCGCGGTCAGAATTTCAGCAAAAATCTGACGTTCTGGAATTCTCTCAAAAATGGTACCAAACTGTTGCAAACAATCCCTTGAAAGGTTTTTTGGCAGAAACAGATGGGTTTTTATCATCAGAAACAGAATTCGCTGCCGACGTTTGAACAACTTTTTTTTGAAAAATCCCTAAGCCGCTCGGTCAGAATTTCAGGAAAAATCTGACGTTCTGGAATTCTCTCAAAAATGGTGCCAAACTGTTGCAAACGATCCCCTGAAAGCTTTTTCGGTGGAAACAGATGGGTTTTTATCATCAGAAACAGAATTAGCCGCCAACGTCTGAAGAACTATTTTTGAAAAAATCCCTAAGTCGCGCGGTCAGAATTTCAGCAAAAATCTGACGTTCTGGAATTCTCTCAAAAATGCTTCCAAACTGTTGCAAACGATCCCCTGAAAGCTTTTTCGGTGGAAACAGATGGGTTTTTATCATCAGAAACCGAATTAGCCGCCGACGTCTGAACAACTTTTTTTGAAAAAATCCCGAAGCCGCGCGGTCAGAATTTCAGCAAAAATCTGACGTTCTGGAATTCTCTCAAAAATGGTGCCATCCGGTTGCAAACGATCCACTGAAAGCTTTTTCGGTGGAAAAAGATGGGTTCTTATCATCAGAAGCAGAATTAGCCGCCAACGTCTGAAGAACTATTTTTGAAAAAATCCGTAAGCCGCGCGGTCAGAATTTCAGCAAAACTCTGACGTTCTGGAATTCTCTCAAAAATGGTGCCAAACTGTTGCAAACGATCCCTTGAAAGCTTTTTCGCTGGAAACAGATGGGTTTTTATCATCAGAAACAGAATTAGCCGCCAACGTCTGAAGAACTGTTTTTGAAAAAATCCGTAAGCCGCGCGGTCAGAATTTCAGCAAAAATCTGACGTTCTGGAATTCTCTCAAAAATGGTACCAAACTGTTGCAAACAATCCCTTGAAAGGTTTTTTGGCAGAAACAGATGGGTTTTTATCATCAGAAACAGAATTCGCTGCCGACGTTTGAACAACTTTTTTTTGAAAAATCCCTAAGCCGCTCGGTCAGAATTTCAGGAAAAATCTGACGTTCTGGAATTCTCTCAAAAATGGTGCCAAACTGTTGCAAACGATCCCCTGAAAGCTTTTTCGGTGGAAACAGATGGGTTTTTATCATCAGAAACAGAATTAGCCGCCAACGTCTGAAGAACTATTTTTGAAAAAATCCCTAAGTCGCGCGGTCAGAATTTCAGCAAAAATCTGACGTTCTGGAATTCTCTCAAAAATGCTTCCAAACTGTTGCAAACGATCCCCTGAAAGCTTTTTCGGTGGAAACAGATGGGTTTTTATCATCAGAAACCGAATTAGCCGCCGACGTCTGAACAACTTTTTTTGAAAAAATCCCCAAGCCGCGCGGTCAGAATTTCAGCAAAAATCTGACGTTCTGGAATTCTCTCAAAAATGGTGCCATCCGGTTGCAAACGATCCACTGAAAGCTTTTTCGGTGGAAAAAGATGGGTTTTTATCATCAGAAGCAGAATTAGCCGCCAACGTCTGAAGAACTATTTTTGAAAAAATCCCTAAGCCGCGCGGTCAGAATTTCAGCAAAAATCTGACGTTCTGGAATTCTCTCAAAAATGGTGCCAAACTGTTGCAAACATTCCCCTGAAAGGTTTTTCGGTGGAAACAGATGGGTTTTTATCATCAGAAACAGAATTGGCCCTCGACGTCTGAACAACTTTTTTTGAAAAAATCCCTAAGCCGCGCGGTCAGAATTTCAACAAAAATCTGACGTTCTGGAATTCTCTCAAAAATGCTTCCAAACTGTTGCAAACGATCCCCTGAAAGCTTTTTCGGTGGAAACAGATGGGTTTTTATCATCAGAAACAGAATTAGCCGCCGACGTCTGAACAACTTTTTTTGAAAAAATCCGTAAGCCGCGCGGTCAGAATTTCAGCAAAAATCTGACGTTCTGGAATTCTCTCAAAAATGGTGCCATCCGGTTGCAAACGATCCACTGAAAGCTTTTTCGGTGGAAAAAGATGGGTTTTTATCATCAGAAGCAGAATTAGCCGCCAACGTCTGAAGAACTATTTTTGAAAAAATCCCTAAGCCGCGCGGTCAGAATTTCAGCAAAAATCTGACGTTCTGGAATTCTCTCAAAAATGGTGCCAAACTGTTGCAAACATTCCCCTGAAAGGTTTTTCGGTGGAAACAGATGGGTTTTTATCATCAGAAACAGAATTGGCCCTCGACGTCTGAACAACTTTTTTTGAAAAAATCCCTAAGCCGCGCGGTCAGAATTTCAACAAAAATCTGACGTTCTGGAATTCTCTCAAAAATGCTTCCAAACTGTTGCAAACGATCCCCTGAAAGCTTTTTCGGTGGAAACAGATGGGTTTTTATCATCAGAAACAGAATTAGCCGCCGACGTCTGAACAACTTTTTTTGAAAAAATCCGTAAGCCGCGCGGTCAGAATTTCAGCAAAAATCTGACGTTCTGGAATTCTCTCAAAAATGGTGCCAAACTGTTGCAAACAATCCCCTGAAAGGTTTTTCGGTGGAAACAGATGGGTTTTTATCATCAGAAACAGAATTAGCCGCCGACGTCTGAACAACTTTTTTTGAAAAAATCCCTAAGCCACGCGGTCAGAATTTCAGCAGAAATCTGACGTTCTGGAATTCTCTCAAAAATGGTGCCAAACTGTTGCAAACGATCCCCTGAACGCTTTTTTGGTGGAAACAGATGGGTTTTTATCATCAGAAACAGAATTAGCCGCCGACATCTGAACAACTTTTTTTGAAAAAATCCCTAAGCCGCGCGGTCAGAATTTCAGCAAAAATCTGACGTTCTGGAATTCTCTCAAAAATGCTTCCAAACTGTTGCAAACGATCCCCTGAAAGGTTTTTCGGTGGAAACAGATGGGTTTTTATCATCAGAAACAGAATTACCCGCCGACGTCTGAACAACTTTTTTTGAAAAAATCCCCAAGCCGCGCGGTCAGAATTTCAGCAAAAATCTGACGTTCTGGAATTCTCTCAAAAATGCTTCCAAACTGTGGCAAACGATCCCTTGAAAGCTTTTTCGGTGGAAACAGATGGGTTTTTATCATCAGAAACAGAATTAGCCGCCAACGTCTGAAGAACTATTTTTGAAAAAATCCCTAAGCCGCGCGGTCAGAATTTCAGCAAAAATCTGACGTTCTGGAATTCTCTCAAAAATGGTGCCAAACTGTTGCAAACAATCACCTGAAAGGTTTTTCGGTGGAAACAGATGGGTTTTTATCATCAGAAACAGAATTGGCCCTCGACGTCTGAACAACTTTTTTTGAAAAAATCCCTAAGCCGCGCGGTCAGAATTTCAGCAAAAATCTGACGTTCTGGAATTCTCTCAAAAATGCTTCCAAACTGTTGCAAACGATCCCCTGAAAGCTTTTTCGGTGGAAACAGATGGGTTTTTATCATCAGAAACAGAATTAGCCGCCGACGTCTGAACAACTTTTTTTGAAAAAATCCGTAAGCCGCGCGGTCAGAATTTCAGCAAAAATCTGACGTTCTGGAATTCTCTCAAAAATGGTGCCAAACTGTTGCAAACAATCACCTGAAAGGTTTTTCGGTGGAAACAGATGGGTTTTTATCATCAGAAACAGAATTGGCCCTCGACGTCTGAACAACTTTTTTTGAAAAAATCCCTAAGCCGCGCGGTCAGAATTTCAGCAAAAATCTGACGTTCTGGAATTCTCTCAAAAATGGTGCCAAACTGTTGCAAACAATTTACTGAAAGGTTTTTCGGTGGAAACAGATGGGTTTTTATCATCAGAAACAGAATTAGCCGCCGACGTCTGAACAACTTTTTTTGCAAAAATCCCTAAGCCACGCGGTCAGAATTTCAGCAAAAATCTGACGTTCTGGAATTCTCTCAAAAATGGTGCCAAACTGTTGCAAACGATCCCCTGAAAGCTTTTTTGGTGGAAACAGATGCGTTTTTATCATCAGAAACAGAATTACCCGCCGACGTCTGAACAACTTTTTTTGAAAAAATCCCCAAGCCGCACGGTCAGAATTTCAGCAAAAATCTGACATTCTGGAATTCTCTCAAAAATGGTGCCAAACTGTTGCAAACGATCCCCTGAAAGCTTTTTCGGTGGAAACAGATGGGTTTTTATCATCAGAAACAGAATTAGCCGTCAACGTCTGAAGAACTATTTTTGAAAAAATCCCTAAGTCGCGCGGTCAGAATTTCAGCAAAAATCTGACGTTCTGGAATTCTCTCAAAAATGCTTCCAAACTGTTGCAAACGATCCCCTGAAAGGTTTTTCGGTGGAAACAGATGGGTTTTTATCATCAGAAACAGAATTAGCCGCCGACGTCTGAACAACTTTTTTTGAAAAAATCCCTAAGCCGCGCGGTCAGAATTTCAGCAAAAATCTGACGTTCTGGAATTCTCTCAAAAATGGTGCCAAACTGTTGCAAACAATCCCCTGAAAGGTTTTTCGGTGGAAACAGATGGGTTTTTATCATCAGAAACAGAATTACCCGCCGACGTCTGAACAACTTTTTTTGAAAAAATCCCTAAGCCGCGCGGTCAGAATTTCAGCAAAAATCTGACGTTCTGGAATTCTCTCAAAAATGGTGCCAAACTGTTGCAAACGATCCCCTGAAAGGTTTTTCGGTGGAAACAGATGGGTTTTTATCATCAGAAACAGAATTAGCCGCCGACGTCTGAACAACTTTTTTTGAAAAAATCCCTAAGCCGCGCGGTCAGAATTTCAGCAAAAATCTGACGTTCTGGAATTCTCTCAAAAATGCTTTCAAACTGTTGCAAACGATCCCCTGAAAGGTTTTTCGGTGGAAACAGATGGGTTTTTATCATCAGAAACAGAATTACCCGCCGACGTCTGAACAACTTTTTTTGAAAAAATCCCCAAGCCGCGCGGTCAGAATTTCAGCAAAAATCTGACGTTCTGGAATTCTCTCAAAAATGGTGCCAAACTGTTGCAAACGATCCCTTGAAAGCTTTTTCGGTGGAAAGAGATGGGTTTTTATCATCAGAAACAGAATTAGCCGCCAACGTCTGAAGAACTATTTTTGAAAAAATCCCTAAGCCGCGCGGTCAGAATTTCAGCAAAAATCTGACGTTCTGGAATTCTCTCAAAAATGGTGCCAAACTGTTGCAAACAATCCCCTGAAAGGTTTTTCGGTGGAAACAGATGGGTTTTTATCATCAGAAACAGAATTGGCCCTCGACGTCTGAACAACTTTTTTTGAAAAAATCCCTAAGCCGCGCGGTCAGAATTTCAGCAAAAATCTGACGTTCTGGAATTCTCTCAAAAATGCTTCCAAACTGTTGCAAACGATCCCCTGAAAGCTTTTTCGGTGGAAACAGATGGGTTTTTATCATCAGAAACAGAATTAGCCGCCAACGTCTGAAGAACTATTTTTGAAAAAATCCGTAAGCCGCGCGGTCAGAATTTCAGCAAAAATCTGACGTTCTGGAATTCTCTCAAAAATGGTACCAAACTGTTGCAAACAATCCCTTGAAAGGTTTTTTGGCGGAAACCGATGGGTTTTTATCATCAGAAACAGAATTAGCCGCCGACGTTTGAACAACTTTTTTTTGAAAAATCCCTAAGCCGCTCGGTCAGAATTTCAGGAAAAATGTGACATTCTAGAATTCTCTCAAAAATGGTGCCAAACTGTTGCAAACGATCCCCTGAAAGGTTTTTCGGTGGAAACAGATGGGTTTTTATCATCAGAAACAGAATTAGCCGCCGACGTCTGAACAACTTTTTTTGAAAAAACCCCTAAGCCGCGCGGTCAGAATTTCAGCAAAAATCTGACGTTCTGGAATTCTCTCAAAAATGGTGCTAAACTGTTGCAAACAATCCCCTGAAAGGTTTTTCGGTGGAAACAGATGGGGTTTTATCATCAGAAACAGAATTAGCCGCTGACATCTGAACAACTTTTTTTGAAAAAATCCCTAAGCCGCGCGGTCAGAATTTCAGCAAAAATCTGACGTTCTGGAATTCTCTCAAAAATGGTGCCAAACTGTTGCAAACAATCCCCTGAAAGGTTTTTCGGTGGAAACAGATGGGGTTTTATCATCAGAAACAGAATTAGCCGCTGACATCTGAACAACTTTTTTTGAAAAAATCCCTAAGCCGCGCGGTCAGAATTTCAGCAAAAATCTGACGTTCTGGAATTCTCTCAAAAATGGTGCCAAACTGTTGCAAACGATAGCCTGAAAGCTTTTTTGGTGGAAACAGATGCGTTTTTATCATCAGAAACAAAATTAGCCGCCAACGTCTGAAGAACTATTTTTGAAAAAATCCCTAAGCCGCGCGGTCAGAATTTCAGCAAAAATCTGACGTTCTGGAATTCTCTCAAAAATGGTGCCAAACTGTTGCAAACGATCCCCTGAAAGCTTTTTCGGTGGAAACAGATGGGTTTTTATCATCAGAAACCGAATTAGCCGCCGACGTCTGAACAACTTTTTTTGAAAAAATCCCTAAGCCGCGCGGTCAGAATTTCAGCAAAAATCTGACGTTCTGGAATTCTCTCAAAAATGCTTCCAAACTGTTGCAAACGATCCCCTGAAAGGTTTTTCGGTGGAAACAGATGGGTTTTTATCATCAGAAACAGAATTACCCGCCGACGTCTGAACAACTTTTTTTGAAAAAATCCCCAAGCCGCGCGGTCAGAATTTCAGCAAAAATCTGACGTTCTGGAATTCTCTCAAAAATGGTGCCATCCTGTTGCAAACGATCCACTGAAAGCTTTTTCGGTGGAAACAGATGGGTTTTTATCATCAGAAGCAGAATTAGCCGCCAACGTCTGAAGAACTATTTTTGAAAAAATCCCTAAGCCGCGCGGTCAGAATTTCAGCAAAAATCTGACGTTCTGGAATTCTCTCAAAAATGGTGCCAAACTGTTGCAAACAATCCCCTGAAAGGTTTTTCGGTGGAAACAGATGGGTTTTTATCATCAGAAACAGAATTGGCCCTCGACGTCTGAACAACTTTTTTTGAAAAAATCCCTAAGCCGCGCGGTCAGAATTTCAGCAAAAATCTGACGTTCTGGAATTCTCTCAAAAATGCTTCCAAACTGTTGCAAACGATCCCCTGAAAGCTTTTTCGGTGGAAACAGATGGGTTTTTATCATCAGAAACAGAATTAGCCGCCGACGTCTGAACAACTTTTTTTGAAAAAATCCGTAAGCCGCGCGGTCAGAATTTCAGCAAAAATCTGACGTTCTGGAATTCTCTCAAAAATGGTGCCAAACTGTTGCAAACAATCCCCTGAAAGGTTTTTCGGTGGAAACAGATGGGTTTTTATCATCAGAAACAGAATTAGCCGCCGACGTCTGAACAACTTTTTTTGAAAAAATCCCTAAGCCACGCGGTCAGAATTTCAGCAGAAATCTGACGTTCTGGAATTCTCTCAAAAATGGTGCCAAACTGTTGCAAACGATCCCCTGAAAGCTTTTTTGGTGGAAACAGATGGGTTTTTATCATCAGAAACAGAATTAGCCGCCGACATCTGAACAACTTTTTTTGAAAAAATCCCTAAGCCGCGCGGTCAGAATTTCAGCAAAAATCTGACGTTCTGGAATTCTCTCAAAAATGCTTCCAAACTGTTGCAAACGATCCCCTGAAAGGTTTTTCGGTGGAAACAGATGGGTTTTTATCATCAGAAACAGAATTACCCGCCGACGTCTGAACAACTTTTTTTGAAAAAATCCCCAAGCCGCGCGGTCAGAATTTCAGCAAAAATCTGACGTTCTGGAATTCTCTCAAAAATGCTTCCAAACTGTGGCAAACGATCCCTTGAAAGCTTTTTCGGTGGAAACAGATGGGTTTTTATCATCAGAAACAGAATTAGCCGCCAACGTCTGAAGAACTATTTTTGAAAAAATCCCTAAGCCGCGCGGTCAGAATTTCAGCAAAAATCTGACGTTCTGGAATTCTCTCAAAAATGGTGCCAAACTGTTGCAAACAATCCCCTGAAAGGTTTTTCGGTGGAAACAGATGGGGTTTTATCATCAGAAACAGAATTAGCCGCTGACATCTGAACAACTTTTTTTGAAAAAATCCCTAAGCCGCGCGGTCAGAATTTCAGCAAAAATCTGACGTTCTGGAATTCTCTCAAAAATGGTGCCAAACTGTTGCAAACGATAGCCTGAAAGCTTTTTTGGTGGAAACAGATGCGTTTTTATCATCAGAAACAAAATTAGCCGCCAACGTCTGAAGAACTATTTTTGAAAAAATCCCTAAGCCGCGCGGTCAGAATTTCAGCAAAAATCTGACGTTCTGGAATTCTCTCAAAAATGGTGCCAAACTGTTGCAAACGATCCCCTGAAAGCTTTTTCGGTGGAAACAGATGGGTTTTTATCATCAGAAACCGAATTAGCCGCCGACGTCTGAACAACTTTTTTTGAAAAAATCCCTAAGCCGCGCGGTCAGAATTTCAGCAAAAATCTGACGTTCTGGAATTCTCTCAAAAATGCTTCCAAACTGTTGCAAACGATCCCCTGAAAGGTTTTTCGGTGGAAACAGATGGGTTTTTATCATCAGAAACAGAATTACCCGCCGACGTCTGAACAACTTTTTTTGAAAAAATCCCCAAGCCGCGCGGTCAGAATTTCAGCAAAAATCTGACGTTCTGGAATTCTCTCAAAAATGGTGCCATCCTGTTGCAAACGATCCACTGAAAGCTTTTTCGGTGGAAACAGATGGGTTTTTATCATCAGAAGCAGAATTAGCCGCCAACGTCTGAAGAACTATTTTTGAAAAAATCCCTAAGCCGCGCGGTCAGAATTTCAGCAAAAATCTGACGTTCTGGAATTCTCTCAAAAATGGTGCCAAACTGTTGCAAACAATCCCCTGAAAGGTTTTTCGGTGGAAACAGATGGGTTTTTATCATCAGAAACAGAATTGGCCCTCGACGTCTGAACAACTTTTTTTGAAAAAATCCCTAAGCCGCGCGGTCAGAATTTCAGCAAAAATCTGACGTTCTGGAATTCTCTCAAAAATGCTTCCAAACTGTTGCAAACGATCCCCTGAAAGCTTTTTCGGTGGAAACAGATGGGTTTTTATCATCAGAAACAGAATTAGCCGCCGACGTCTGAACAACTTTTTTTGAAAAAATCCGTAAGCCGCGCGGTCAGAATTTCAGCAAAAATCTGACGTTCTGGAATTCTCTCAAAAATGGTGCCAAACTGTTGCAAACAATCCCCTGAAAGGTTTTTCGGTGGAAACAGATGGGTTTTTATCATCAGAAACAGAATTAGCCGCCGACGTCTGAACAACTTTTTTTGAAAAAATCCCTAAGCCACGCGGTCAGAATTTCAGCAGAAATCTGACGTTCTGGAATTCTCTCAAAAATGGTGCCAAACTGTTGCAAACGATCCCCTGAAAGCTTTTTTGGTGGAAACAGATGGGTTTTTATCATCAGAAACAGAATTAGCCGCCGACATCTGAACAACTTTTTTTGAAAAAATCCCTAAGCCGCGCGGTCAGAATTTCAGCAAAAATCTGACGTTCTGGAATTCTCTCAAAAATGCTTCCAAACTGTTGCAAACGATCCCCTGAAAGGTTTTTCGGTGGAAACAGATGGGTTTTTATCATCAGAAACAGAATTACCCGCCGACGTCTGAACAACTTTTTTTGAAAAAATCCCCAAGCCGCGCGGTCAGAATTTCAGCAAAAATCTGACGTTCTGGAATTCTCTCAAAAATGCTTCCAAACTGTGGCAAACGATCCCTTGAAAGCTTTTTCGGTGGAAACAGATGGGTTTTTATCATCAGAAACAGAATTAGCCGCCAACGTCTGAAGAACTATTTTTGAAAAAATCCCTAAGCCGCGCGGTCAGAATTTCAGCAAAAATCTGACGTTCTGGAATTCTCTCAAAAATGGTGCCAAACTGTTGCAAACAATCCCCTGAAAGGTTTTTCGGTGGAAACAGATGGGTTTTTATCATCCGAAACAGAATTGGCCCTCGACGTCTGAACAACTTTTTTTGAAAAAATCCCTAAGCCGCACGGTCAGAATTTCAGCAAAAATCTGACGTTCTGGAATTCTCTCAAAAATGCTTGCAAACTGTTGCAAACGATCCCCTGAAAGCTTTTTCGGTGGAAACAGATGGGTTTTTATCATCAGAAACAGAATTAGCCGCCAACGTCTGAAGAACTATTTTTGAAAAAATCCGTAAGCCGCGCGGTCAGAATTTCAGCAAAAATCTGACGTTCTGGAATTCTCTCAAAAATGGTACCAAACTGTTGCAAACAATCCCTTGAAAGGTTTTTTGGCGGAAACAGATGGGTTTTTATCATCAGAAACAGAATTAGCCGCCGACGTTTGAACAACTTTTTTTTGAAAAATCCCTAAGCCGCTCGGTCAGAATTTCAGGAAAAATCTGACATTCTAGAATTCTCTCAAAAATGGTGCCAAACTGTTGCAAACGATCCCCTGAAAGCTTTTTCGGTGGAAACAGATGGGTTTTTATCATCAGAAACAGAATTAGCCGCCAACGTCTGAAGAACTATTTTTGAAAAAATCCCTAAGTCGCGCGGTCAGAATTTCAGCAAAAATCTGACGTTCTGGAATTCTCTCAAAAATGTTTCCAAACTGTTGCAAACGATCCCCTGAAAGGTTTTTCGGTGGAAACAGATGGGTTTTTATCATCAGAAACAGAATTAGCCGCCGACGTCTGAACAACTTTTTTTGAAAAAATCCCTAAGCCGCGCGGTCAGAATTTCAGCAAAAATCTGACGTTCTGGAATTCTCTCAAAAATGGTGCCAAACTGTTGCAAACGATCCCCTGAAAGCTTTTTCGGTGGAAACAGATGGGTTTTTATCATCAGAAACAGAATTAGCCGCCGACGTCTGAACAACTTTTTTTGAAAAAATCCGTAAGCCGCGCGGTCAGAATTTCAGCAAAAATCTGACGTTCTGGAATTCTCTCAAAAATGGTGCCAAACTGTTGCAAACAATTTACTGAAAGGTTTTTCGGTGGAAACAGATGGGTTTTTATCATCAGAAACAGAATTAGCCGCCGACGTCTGAACAACTTTTTTTGCAAAAATCCCTAAGCCACGCGGTCAGAATTTCAGCAAAAATCTGACGTTCTGGAATTCTCTCAAAAATGGTGCCAAACTGTTGCAAACGATCCCCTGAAAGCTTTTTTGGTGGAAACAGATGCGTTTTTATCATCAGAAACAGAATTACCCGCCGACGTCTGAACAACTTTTTTTGAAAAAATCCCCAAGCCGCGCGGTCAGAATTTCAGCAAAAATCTGACATTCTGGAATTCTCTCAAAAATGGTGCCAAACTGTTGCAAACGATCCCCTGAAAGCTTTTTCGGTGGAAACAGATGGGTTTTTATCATCAGAAACAGAATTAGCCGCCGACGTCTGAACAACTTTTTTTGAAAAAATCCCTAAGCCACGCGGTCAGAATTTCAGCAGAAATCTGACGTTCTGGAATTCTCTCAAAAATGGTGCCAAACTGTTGCAAACGATCCCCTGAACGCTTTTTTGGTGGAAACAGATGGGTTTTTATCATCAGAAACAGAATTAGCCGCCGACATCTGAACAACTTTTTTTGAAAAAATCCCTAAGCCGCGCGGTCAGAATTTCAGCAAAAATCTGACGTTCTGGAATTCTCTCAAAAATGCTTCCAAACTGTTGCAAACGATCCCCTGAAAGGTTTTTCGGTGGAAACAGATGGGTTTTTATCATCAGAAACAGAATTACCCGCCGACGTCTGAACAACTTTTTTTGAAAAAATCCCCAAGCCGCGCGGTCAGAATTTCAGCAAAAATCTGACGTTCTGGAATTCTCTCAAAAATGGTGCCAAACTGTTGCAAACAATCACCTGAAAGGTTTTTCGGTGGAAACAGATGGGTTTTTATCATCAGAAACAGAATTGGCCCTCGACGTCTGAACAACTTTTTTTGAAAAAATCCCTAAGCCGCGCGGTCAGAATTTCAGCAAAAATCTGACGTTCTGGAATTCTCTCAAAAATGCTTCCAAACTGTTGCAAACGATCCCCTGAAAGCTTTTTCGGTGGAAACAGATGGGTTTTTATCATCGGAAACAGAATTAGCCGCCGACGTCTGAACAACTTTTTTTGAAAAAATCCGTAAGCCGCGCGGTCAGAATTTCAGCAAAAATCTGACGTTCTGGAATTCTCTCAAAAATGGTGCCAAACTGTTGCAAACAATCACCTGAAAGGTTTTTCGGTGGAAACAGATGGGTTTTTATCATCAGAAACAGAATTGGCCCTCGACGTCTGAACAACTTTTTTTGAAAAAATCCCTAAGCCGCGCGGTCAGAATTTCAGCAAAAATCTGACGTTCTGGAATTCTCTCAAAAATGGTGCCAAACTGTTGCAAACAATTTACTGAAAGGTTTTTCGGTGGAAACAGATGGGTTTTTATCATCAGAAACAGAATTAGCCGCCGACGTCTGAACAACTTTTTTTGCAAAAATCCCTAAGCCACGCGGTCAGAATTTCAGCAAAAATCTGACGTTCTGGAATTCTCTCAAAAATGGTGCCAAACTGTTGCAAACGATCCCCTGAAAGCTTTTTTGGTGGAAACAGATGCGTTTTTATCATCAGAAACAGAATTACCCGCCGACGTCTGAACAACTTTTTTTGAAAAAATCCCCAAGCCGCACGGTCAGAATTTCAGCAAAAATCTGACATTCTGGAATTCTCTCAAAAATGGTGCCAAACTGTTGCAAACGATCCCCTGAAAGCTTTTTCGGTGGAAACAGATGGGTTTTTATCATCAGAAACAGAATTAGCCGTCAACGTCTGAAGAACTATTTTTGAAAAAATCCCTAAGTCGCGCGGTCAGAATTTCAGCAAAAATCTGACGTTCTGGAATTCTCTCAAAAATGCTTCCAAACTGTTGCAAACGATCCCCTGAAAGGTTTTTCGGTGGAAACAGATGGGTTTTTATCATCAGAAACAGAATTAGCCGCCGACGTCTGAACAACTTTTTTTGAAAAAATCCCTAAGCCGCGCGGTCAGAATTTCAGCAAAAATCTGACGTTCTGGAATTCTCTCAAAAATGGTGCCAAACTGTTGCAAACAATCCCCTGAAAGGTTTTTCGGTGGAAACAGATGGGTTTTTATCATCAGAAACAGAATTACCCGCCGACGTCTGAACAACTTTTTTTGAAAAAATCCCTAAGCCGCGCGGTCAGAATTTCAGCAAAAATCTGACGTTCTGGAATTCTCTCAAAAATGGTGCCAAACTGTTGCAAACGATCCCCTGAAAGGTTTTTCGGTGGAAACAGATGGGTTTTTATCATCAGAAACAGAATTAGCCGCCGACGTCTGAACAACTTTTTTTGAAAAAATCCCTAAGCCGCGCGGTCAGAATTTCAGCAAAAATCTGACGTTCTGGAATTCTCTCAAAAATGCTTTCAAACTGTTGCAAACGATCCCCTGAAAGGTTTTTCGGTGGAAACAGATGGGTTTTTATCATCAGAAACAGAATTACCCGCCGACGTCTGAACAACTTTTTTTGAAAAAATCCCCAAGCCGCGCGGTCAGAATTTCAGCAAAAATCTGACGTTCTGGAATTCTCTCAAAAATGGTGCCAAACTGTTGCAAACGATCCCTTGAAAGCTTTTTCGGTGGAAAGAGATGGGTTTTTATCATCAGAAACAGAATTAGCCGCCAACGTCTGAAGAACTATTTTTGAAAAAATCCCTAAGCCGCGCGGTCAGAATTTCAGCAAAAATCTGACGTTCTGGAATTCTCTCAAAAATGGTGCCAAACTGTTGCAAACAATCCCCTGAAAGGTTTTTCGGTGGAAACAGATGGGTTTTTATCATCAGAAACAGAATTGGCCCTCGACGTCTGAACAACTTTTTTTGAAAAAATCCCTAAGCCGCGCGGTCAGAATTTCAGCAAAAATCTGACGTTCTGGAATTCTCTCAAAAATGCTTCCAAACTGTTGCAAACGATCCCCTGAAAGCTTTTTCGGTGGAAACAGATGGGTTTTTATCATCAGAAACAGAATTAGCCGCCAACGTCTGAAGAACTATTTTTGAAAAAATCCGTAAGCCGCGCGGTCAGAATTTCAGCAAAAATCTGACGTTCTGGAATTCTCTCAAAAATGGTACCAAACTGTTGCAAACAATCCCTTGAAAGGTTTTTTGGCGGAAACCGATGGGTTTTTATCATCAGAAACAGAATTAGCCGCCGACGTTTGAACAACTTTTTTTTGAAAAATCCCTAAGCCGCTCGGTCAGAATTTCAGGAAAAATGTGACATTCTAGAATTCTCTCAAAAATGGTGCCAAACTGTTGCAAACGATCCCCTGAAAGGTTTTTCGGTGGAAACAGATGGGTTTTTATCATCAGAAACAGAATTAGCCGCCGACGTCTGAACAACTTTTTTTGAAAAAACCCCTAAGCCGCGCGGTCAGAATTTCAGCAAAAATCTGACGTTCTGGAATTCTCTCAAAAATGGTGCTAAACTGTTGCAAACAATCCCCTGAAAGGTTTTTCGGTGGAAACAGATGGGGTTTTATCATCAGAAACAGAATTAGCCGCTGACATCTGAACAACTTTTTTTGAAAAAATCCCTAAGCCGCGCGGTCAGAATTTCAGCAAAAATCTGACGTTCTGGAATTCTCTCAAAAATGGTGCCAAACTGTTGCAAACAATCCCCTGAAAGGTTTTTCGGTGGAAACAGATGGGGTTTTATCATCAGAAACAGAATTAGCCGCTGACATCTGAACAACTTTTTTTGAAAAAATCCCTAAGCCGCGCGGTCAGAATTTCAGCAAAAATCTGACGTTCTGGAATTCTCTCAAAAATGGTGCCAAACTGTTGCAAACGATAGCCTGAAAGCTTTTTTGGTGGAAACAGATGCGTTTTTATCATCAGAAACAAAATTAGCCGCCAACGTCTGAAGAACTATTTTTGAAAAAATCCCTAAGCCGCGCGGTCAGAATTTCAGCAAAAATCTGACGTTCTGGAATTCTCTCAAAAATGGTGCCAAACTGTTGCAAACGATCCCCTGAAAGCTTTTTCGGTGGAAACAGATGGGTTTTTATCATCAGAAACCGAATTAGCCGCCGACGTCTGAACAACTTTTTTTGAAAAAATCCCTAAGCCGCGCGGTCAGAATTTCAGCAAAAATCTGACGTTCTGGAATTCTCTCAAAAATGCTTCCAAACTGTTGCAAACGATCCCCTGAAAGGTTTTTCGGTGGAAACAGATGGGTTTTTATCATCAGAAACAGAATTACCCGCCGACGTCTGAACAACTTTTTTTGAAAAAATCCCCAAGCCGCGCGGTCAGAATTTCAGCAAAAATCTGACGTTCTGGAATTCTCTCAAAAATGGTGCCATCCTGTTGCAAACGATCCACTGAAAGCTTTTTCGGTGGAAACAGATGGGTTTTTATCATCAGAAGCAGAATTAGCCGCCAACGTCTGAAGAACTATTTTTGAAAAAATCCCTAAGCCGCGCGGTCAGAATTTCAGCAAAAATCTGACGTTCTGGAATTCTCTCAAAAATGGTGCCAAACTGTTGCAAACAATCCCCTGAAAGGTTTTTCGGTGGAAACAGATGGGTTTTTATCATCAGAAACAGAATTGGCCCTCGACGTCTGAACAACTTTTTTTGAAAAAATCCCTAAGCCGCGCGGTCAGAATTTCAGCAAAAATCTGACGTTCTGGAATTCTCTCAAAAATGCTTCCAAACTCTTGCAAACGATCCCCTGAAAGCTTTTTCGGTGGAAACAGATGGGTTTTTATCATCAGAAACAGAATTAGCCGCCGACGTCTGAACAACTTTTTTTGAAAAAATCCGTAAGCCGCGCGGTCAGAATTTCAGCAAAAATCTGACGTTCTGGAATTCTCTCAAAAATGGTGCCAAACTGTTGCAAACAATCCCCTGAAAGGTTTTTCGGTGGAAACAGATGGGTTTTTATCATCAGAAACAGAATTAGCCGCCGACGTCTGAACAACTTTTTTTGAAAAAATCCCTAAGCCACGCGGTCAGAATTTCAGCAGAAATCTGACGTTCTGGAATTCTCTCAAAAATGGTGCCAAACTGTTGCAAACGATCCCCTGAAAGCTTTTTTGGTGGAAACAGATGGGTTTTTATCATCAGAAACAGAATTAGCCGCCGACATCTGAACAACTTTTTTTGAAAAAATCCCTAAGCCGCGCGGTCAGAATTTCAGCAAAAATCTGACGTTCTGGAATTCTCTCAAAAATGCTTCCAAACTGTTGCAAACGATCCCCTGAAAGGTTTTTCGGTGGAAACAGATGGGTTTTTATCATCAGAAACAGAATTACCCGCCGACGTCTGAACAACTTTTTTTGAAAAAATCCCCAAGCCGCGCGGTCAGAATTTCAGCAAAAATCTGACGTTCTGGAATTCTCTCAAAAATGCTTCCAAACTGTGGCAAACGATCCCTTGAAAGCTTTTTCGGTGGAAACAGATGGGTTTTTATCATCAGAAACAGAATTAGCCGCCAACGTCTGAAGAACTATTTTTGAAAAAATCCCTAAGCCGCGCGGTCAGAATTTCAGCAAAAATCTGACGTTCTGGAATTCTCTCAAAAATGGTGCCAAACTGTTGCAAACAATCCCCTGAAAGGTTTTTCGGTGGAAACAGATGGGTTTTTATCATCCGAAACAGAATTGGCCCTCGACGTCTGAACAACTTTTTTTGAAAAAATCCCTAAGCCGCACGGTCAGAATTTCAGCAAAAATCTGACGTTCTGGAATTCTCTCAAAAATGCTTGCAAACTGTTGCAAACGATCCCCTGAAAGCTTTTTCGGTGGAAACAGATGGGTTTTTATCATCAGAAACAGAATTAGCCGCCAACGTCTGAAGAACTATTTTTGAAAAAATCCGTAAGCCGCGCGGTCAGAATTTCAGCAAAAATCTGACGTTCTGGAATTCTCTCAAAAATGGTACCAAACTGTTGCAAACAATCCCTTGAAAGGTTTTTTGGCGGAAACAGATGGGTTTTTATCATCAGAAACAGAATTAGCCGCCGACGTTTGAACAACTTTTTTTTGAAAAATCCCTAAGCCGCTCGGTCAGAATTTCAGGAAAAATCTGACATTCTAGAATTCTCTCAAAAATGGTGCCAAACTGTTGCAAACGATCCCCTGAAAGCTTTTTCGGTGGAAACAGATGGGTTTTTATCATCAGAAACAGAATTAGCCGCCAACGTCTGAAGAACTATTTTTGAAAAAATCCCTAAGTCGCGCGGTCAGAATTTCAGCAAAAATCTGACGTTCTGGAATTCTCTCAAAAATGTTTCCAAACTGTTGCAAACGATCCCCTGAAAGGTTTTTCGGTGGAAACAGATGGGTTTTTATCATCAGAAACAGAATTAGCCGCCGACGTCTGAACAACTTTTTTTGAAAAAATCCCTAAGCCGCGCGGTCAGAATTTCAGCAAAAATCTGACGTTCTGGAATTCTCTCAAAAATGGTGCCAAACTGTTGCAAACGATCCCCTGAAAGCTTTTTCGGTGGAAACAGATGGGTTTTTATCATCAGAAACAGAATTAGCCGCCGACGTCTGAACAACTTTTTTTGAAAAAATCCGTAAGCCGCGCGGTCAGAATTTCAGCAAAAATCTGACGTTCTGGAATTCTCTCAAAAATGGTGCCAAACTGTTGCAAACAATTTACTGAAAGGTTTTTCGGTGGAAACAGATGGGTTTTTATCATCAGAAACAGAATTAGCCGCCGACGTCTGAACAACTTTTTTTGCAAAAATCCCTAAGCCACGCGGTCAGAATTTCAGCAAAAATCTGACGTTCTGGAATTCTCTCAAAAATGGTGCCAAACTGTTGCAAACGATCCCCTGAAAGCTTTTTTGGTGGAAACAGATGCGTTTTTATCATCAGAAACAGAATTACCCGCCGACGTCTGAACAACTTTTTTTGAAAAAATCCCCAAGCCGCGCGGTCAGAATTACAGCAAAAATCTGACATTCTGGAATTCTCTCAAAAATGGTGCCAAACTGTTGCAAACGATCCCCTGAAAGCTTTTTCGGTGGAAACAGATGGGTTTTTATCATCAGAAACAGAATTAGCCGTCAACGTCTGAAGAACTATTTTTGAAAAAATCCCTAAGTCGCGCGGTCAGAATTTCAGCAAAAATCTGACGTTCTGGAATTCTCTCAAAAATGCTTCCAAACTGTTGCAAACGATCCCCTGAAAGGTTTTTCGGTGGAAACAGATGGGTTTTTATCATCAGAAACAGAATTAGCCGCCGACGTCTGAACAACTTTTTTTGAAAAAATCCCTAAGCCGCGCGGTCAGAATTTCAGCAAAAATCTGACGTTCTGGAATTCTCTCAAAAATGCTTCCAAACTGTTGCAAACGATCCCCTGAAAGGTTTTTCGGTGGAAACAGATGGGTTTTTATCATCAGAAACAGAATTACCCGCCGACGTCTGAACAACTTTTTTTGAAAAAATCCCCAAGCCGCGCGGTCAGAATTTCAGCAAAAATCTGACGTTCTGGAATTCTCTCAAAAATGGTGCCAAACTGTTGCAAACGATCCCTTGAAAGCTTTTTCGGTGGAAACAGATGGGTTTTTATCATCAGAAACAGAATTAGCCGCCAACGTCTGAAGAACTATTTTTGAAAAAATCCCCAAGTCGCGCGGTCAGAATTTCAGCAAAAATCTGACGTTCTGGAATTCTCTCAAAAATGTTTCCAAACTGTTGCAAACGATCCCTTGAAAGGTTTTTCGGTGGAAACAGATGGGTTTTTATCATCAGAAACAGAATTAGCCAGCGACGTCTGAACAACTTTTTTTGAAAAAATCCGTAAGCCGCGCGGTCAGAATTTCAGCAAAAATCTGACGTTCTGGAATTCTCTCAAAAATGGTGCCAAACTGTTGCAAACAATTTACTGAAAGGTTTTTCGGTGGAAACAGATGGGTTTTTATCATCAGAAACAGAATTAGCCGCCGACGTCTGAACAACTTTTTTTGCAAAAATCCCTAAGCCACGCGGTCAGAATTTCAGCAAAAATCTGACGTTCTGGAATTCTCTCAAAAATGGTGCCAAACTGTTGCAAACGATCCCCTGAAAGCTTTTTTGGTGGAAACAGATGCGTTTTTATCATCAGAAACAGAATTACCCGCCGACGTCTGAACAACTTTTTTTGAAAAAATCCCCAAGCCGCGCGGTCAGAATTTCAGCAAAAATCTGACATTCTGGAATTCTCTCAAAAATGGTGCCAAACTGTTGCAAACGATCCCCTGAAAGCTTTTTCGGTGGAAACAGATGGGTTTTTATCATCAGAAACAGAATTAGCCGTCAACGTCTGAAGAACTATTTTTGAAAAAATCCCTAAGTCGCGCGGTCAGAATTTCAGCAAAAATCTGACGTTCTGGAATTCTCTCAAAAATGCTTCCAAACTGTTGCAAACGATCCCCTGAAAGGTTTTTCGGTGGAAACAGATGGGTTTTTATCATCAGAAACAGAATTAGCCGCCGACGTCTGAACAACTTTTTTTGAAAAAATCCCTAAGCCGCGCGGTCAGAATTTCAGCAAAAATCTGACGTTCTGGAATTCTCTCAAAAATGGTGCCAAACTGTTGCAAACAATCCCCTGAAAGGTTTTTCGGTGGAAACAGATGGGTTTTTATCATCAGAAACAGAATTAGCCGCCGACGTCTGAACAACTTTTTTTGAAAAAATCCCTAAGCCGCGCGGTCAGAATTTCAGCAAAAATCTGACGTTCTGGAATTCTCTCAAAAATGGTGCCAAACTGTTGCAAACGATCCCCTGAAAGGTTTTTCGGTGGAAACAGATGGGTTTTTATCATCAGAAACAGAATTAGACGCCGACGTCTGAACAACTTTTTTTGAAAAAATCCCTAAGCCGCGCGGTCAGAATTTCAGCAAAAATCTGACGTTCTGGAATTCTCTCAAAAATGCTTCCAAACTGTTGCAAACGATCCCCTGAAAGGTTTTTCGGTGGAAACAGATGGGTTTTTATCATCAGAAACAGAATTACCCGCCGACGTCTGAACAACTTTTTTTGAAAAAATCCCTAAGCCGCGCGGTCAGAATTTCAGCAAAAATCTGACGTTCTGGAATTCTCTCAAAAATGGTGCCAAACTGTTGCAAACGATCCCTTGAAAGCTTTTTCGGTGGAAACAGATGGGTTTTTATCATCAGAAACAGAATTAGCCGCCAACGTCTGAAGAACTATTTTTGAAAAAATCCCTAAGCCGCGCGGTCAGAATTTCAGCAAAAATCTGACGTTCTGGAATTCTCTCAAAAATGGTGCCAAACTGTTGCAAACAATCCCCTGAAAGGTTTTTCGGTGGAAACAGATGGGTTTTTATCATCAGAAACAGAATTGGCCCTCGACGTCTGAACAACTTTTTTTGAAAAAATCCCTAAGCCGCGCGGTCAGAATTTCAGCAAAAATCTGACGTTCTGGAATTCTCTCAAAAATGCTTCCAAACTGTTGCAAACGATCCCCTGAAAGCTTTTTCGGTGGAAACAGATGGGTTTTTATCATCAGAAACAGAATTAGCCGCCAACGTCTGAAGAACTATTTTTGAAAAAATCCGTAAGCCGCGCGGTCAGAATTTCAGCAAAAATCTGACGTTCTGGAATTCTCTCAAAAATGGTACCAAACTGTTGCAAACAATCCCTTGAAAGGTTTTTTGGCGGAAACCGATGGGTTTTTATCATCAGAAACAGAATTAGCCGCCGACGTTTGAACAACTTTTTTTTGAAAAATCCCTAAGCCGCTCGGTCAGAATTTCAGGAAAAATGTGACATTCTAGAATTCTCTCAAAAATGGTGCCAAACTGTTGCAAACGATCCCCTGAAAGCTTTTTCGGTGGAAACAGATGGGTTTTTATCATCAGAAACAGAATTAGCCGCCAACGTCTCAAGAACTATTTTTGAAAAAATCCCTAAGTCGCGCGGTCAGAATTTCAGCAAAAATCTGACGTTCTGGAATTCTCTCAAAAATGTTTCCAAACTGTTGCAAACGATCCCCTGAAAGGTTTTTCGGTGGAAACAGATGGGTTTTTATCATCAGAAACAGAATTAGCCGCCGACGTCTGAACAACTTTTTTTGAAAAAATCCCCAAGCTGCGCGGTCAGAATTTCAGCAAAAATCTGACGTTCTGGAATTCTCTCAAAAATGCTTCCAAACTGTGGCAAACGATCCCTTGAAAGCTTTTTCGGTGGAAACAGATGGGTTTTTATCATCAGAAACAGAATTAGCCGCCAACGTCTGAAGAACTATTTTTGAAAAAATCCCTAAGCCGCGCGGTCAGAATTTCAGCAAAAATCTGACGTTCTGGAATTCTCTCAAAAATGCTTCCAAACTGTTGCAAACGATCCCCTGAAAGCTTTTTCGGTGGAAACAGATGGGTTATTATCATCAGAAACAGAATTAGCCGCCAACGTCTGAAGAACTATTTTTGAAAAAATCCGTAAGCCGCGCGGTCAGAATTTCAGCAAAAATCTGACGTTCTGGAATTCTCTCAAAAATGGTACCAAACTGTTGCAAACAATCCCTTGAAAGGTTTTTTGGCGGAAACAGATGGGTTTTTATCATCAGAAACAGAATTAGCCGCCGACGTTTGAACAACTTTTTTTTGAAAAATCCCTAAGCCGCTCGGTCAGAATTTCAGGAAAAATCTGACATTCTAGAATTCTCTCAAAAATGGTGCCAAACTGTTGCAAACGATCCCCTGAAAGCTTTTTCGGTGGAAACAGATGGGTTTTTATCATCAGAAACAGAATTAGCCGCCAACGTCTGAAGAACTATTTTTGAAAAAATCCCTAAGTCGCGCGGTCAGAATTTCAGCAAAAATCTGACGTTCTGGAATTCTCTCAAAAATGTTTCCAAACTGTTGCAAACGATCCCCTGAAAGGTTTTTCGGTGGAAACAGATGGGTTTTTATCATCAGAAACAGAATTAGCCGCCGACGTCTGAACAACTTTTTTTGAAAAAATCCCTAAGCCGCGCGGTCAGAATTTCAGCAAAAATCTGACGTTCTGGAATTCTCTCAAAAATGGTGCCAAACTGTTGCAAACAATCCCCTGAAAGGTTTTTCGGTGGAAACAGATGGGTTTTTATCATCAGAAACAGAATTAGCCGCCGACGTCTGAACAACTTTTTTTGCAAAAATCCCTAAGCCACGCGGTCAGAATTTCAGCAAAAATCTGACGTTCTGGAATTCTCTCAAAAATGGTGCCAAACTGTTGCAAACGATCCCCTGAAAGCTTTTTTGGTGGAAACAGATGCGTTTTTATCATCAGAAACAGAATTACCCGCCGACGTCTGAACAACTTTTTTTGAAAAAATCCCCAAGCCGCGCGGTCAGAATTTCAGCAAAAATCTGACATTCTGGAATTCTCTCAAAAATGGTGCCAAACTGTTGCAAACGATCCCCTGAAAGCTTTTTCGGTGGAAACAGATGGGTTTTTATCATCAGAAACAGAATTAGCCGTCAACGTCTGAAGAACTATTTTTGAAAAAATCCCTAAGTCGCGCGGTCAGAATTTCAGCAAAAATCTGACGTTCTGGAATTCTCTCAAAAATGCTTCCAAACTGTTGCAAACGATCCCCTGAAAGGTTTTTCGGTGGAAACAGATGGGTTTTTACCATCAGAAACAGAATTAGCCGCCGACGTCTGAACAACTTTTTTTGAAAAAATCCCTAAGCCGCGCGGTCAGAATTTCAGCAAAAATCTGACGTTCTGGAATTCTCTCAAAAATGGTGCCAAACTGTTGCAAACGATCCCCTGAAAGCTTTTTTGGTGGAAACAGATGCGTTTTTATCATCAGAAACAGAATTACCCGCCGACGTCTGAACAACTTTTTTTGAAAAAATCCCCAAGCCGCGCGGTCAGAATTTCAGCAAAAATCTGACATTCTGGAATTCTCTCAAAAATGGTGCCAAACTGTTGCAAACGATCCCCTGAAAGCTTTTTCGGTGGAAACAGATGGGTTTTTATCATCAGAAACAGAATTAGCCGTCAACGTCTGAAGAACTATTTTTGAAAAAATCCCTAAGTCGCGCGGTCAGAATTTCAGCAAAAATCTGACGTTCTGGAATTCTCTCAAAAATGCTTCCAAACTGTTGCAAACGATCCCCTGAAAGGTTTTTCGGTGGAAACAGATGGGTTTTTACCATCAGAAACAGAATTAGCCGCCGACGTCTGAACAACTTTTTTTGAAAAAATCCCTAAGCCGCGCGGTCAGAATTTCAGCAAAAATCTGACGTTCTGGAATTCTCTCAAAAATGGTGCCAAACTGTTGCAAACAATCCCCTGAAAGGTTTTTCGGTGGAAACAGATGGGTTTTTATCATCAGAAACAGAATTAGCCGCCGACGTCTGAACAACTTTTTTTGAAAAAATCCCTAAGCCGCGCGGTCAGAATTTCAGCAAAAATCTGACGTTCTGGAATTCTCTCAAAAATGGTGCCAAACTGTTGCAAACGATCCCCTGAAAGGTTTTTCGGTGGAAACAGATGGGTTTTTATCATCAGAAACAGAATTAGCCGCCGACGTCTGAACAACTTTTTTTGAAAAAATCCCTAAGCCGCGCGGTCAGAATTTCAGCAAAAATCTGACATTCTGGAATTCTCTCAAAAATGGTGCCAAACTGTTGCAAACGATCCCCTGAAAGCTTTTTCGGTGGAAACAGATGGGTTTTTATCATCAGAAACAGAATTAGCCGTCAACGTCTGAAGAACTATTTTTGAAAAAATCCCTAAGTCGCGCGGTCAGAATTTCAGCAAAAATCTGACGTTCTGGAATTCTCTCAAAAATGCTTCCAAACTGTTGCAAACGATCCCCTGAAAGGTTTTTCGGTGGAAACAGATGGGTTTTTACCATCAGAAACAGAATTAGCCGCCGACGTCTGAACAACTTTTTTTGAAAAAATCCCTAAGCCGCGCGGTCAGAATTTCAGCAAAAATCTGACGTTCTGGAATTCTCTCAAAAATGGTGCCAAACTGTTGCAAACAATCCCCTGAAAGGTTTTTCGGTGGAAACAGATGGGTTTTTATCATCAGAAACAGAATTAGCCGCCGACGTCTGAACAACTTTTTTTGAAAAAATCCCTAAGCCGCGCGGTCAGAATTTCAGCAAAAATCTGACGTTCTGGAATTCTCTCAAAAATGGTGCCAAACTGTTGCAAACGATCCCCTGAAAGGTTTTTCGTTGGAAACAGATGGGTTTTTATCATCAGAAACAGAATTAGCCGCCGACGTCTGAACAACTTTTTTTGAAAAAATCCCTAAGCCGCGCGGTCAGAATTTCAGCAAAAATCTGACGTTCTGGAATTCTCTCAAAAATGGTGCCAAACTGTTGCAAACAATCCCCTGAAAGGTTTTTCCGTGGAAACAGATGGGTTTTTATCATCAGAAACAGAATTGGCCCTCGACGTCTGAACAACTTTTTTTGAAAAAATCCCTAAGCCGCGCGGTCAGAATTTCAGCAAAAATCTGACGTTCTGGAATTCTCTCAAAAATGCTTCCAAACTGTTGCAAACGATCCCCTGAAAGCTTTTTCGGTGGAAACAGATGGGTTTTTATCATCAGAAACAGAATTAGCCGCCAACGTCTGAAGAACTATTTTTGAAAAAATCCGTAAGCCGCGCGGTCAGAATTTCAGCAAACCTCTGACGTTCTGGAATTCTCTCAAAAATGGTACCAAACTGTTGCAAACAATCCCTTGAAAGGTTTTTTGGCAGAAACCGATGGGTTTTTATCATCAGAAACAGGATTAGCCGCCGACGTTTGAACAACTTTTTTTTGAAAAATCCCTAAGCCGCTCGGTCAGAATTTCAGGAAAAATCTGACATTCTAGAATTCTCTCAAAAATGGTGCCAAACTGTTGCAAACGATCCCCTGAAAGCTTTTTCGGTGGAAACAGATGGGTTTTTATCATCAGAAACAGAATTAGCCGCCAACGTCTGAAGAACTATTTTTGAAAAAATCCCTTAGTCGCGCGGTCAGAATTTCAGCAAAAATCTGACGTTCTGGAATTCTCTCTAAAATGTTTCCAAACTGTTGCAAACAATCCCCTGAAAGGTTTTTCGGTGGAAACAGATGGGTTTTTATCATCAGAAACAGAATTAGCCGCCGAAGTCTGAACAACTTTTTTTGAAAAAATCCCTAAGCCGCGCGGTCAGAATTTCAGCAAAAATCTGACGTTCTGGAATTCTCTCAAAAATGGTGCCAAACTGTTGCAAACAATCCCCTGAAAGGTTTTTCGGTGGAAACAGATGGGTTTTTATCATCAGAAACAGAATTAGCCGCCGACGTCTGAACAACTTTTTTTGAAAAAATCCCTAAGCCGCGCGGTCAGAATTTCAGCAAAAATCTGACGTTCTGGAATTCTCTCAAAAATGGTGCTAAACTGTTGCAAACAATCCCCTGAAAGGTTTTTCGGTGGAAACAGATGGGGTTTTATCATCAGAAACAGAATTAGCCGCTGACGTCTGAACAACTTTTTTTGAAAAAATCCCTAAGCCGCGCGGTCAGAATTTCAGCAAAAATCTGACGTTCTGGAATTCTCTCAAAAATGGTGCCAAACTGTTGCAAACGATCCCCTGAAAGCATTTTTGGTGGAAACAGATGCGTTTTTATCATCAGAAACAAAATTAGCCGCCAACGTCTGAAGAACTATTTTTGAAAAAATCCCTAAGCCGCGCGGTCAGAATTTCAGGAAAAATCTGACGTTCTGGAATTCTCTCAAAAATGGTGCCAAACTGTTGCAAACGATCCCCTGAAAGCTTTTTCGGTGGAAACAGATGGGTTTTTATCATCAGAAACCGAATTAGCCGCCGACGTCTGAACAACTTTTTTTGAAAAAATCCCTAAGCCGCGCGGTCAGAATTTCAGCAAAAATCTGACGTTCTGGAATTCTCTCAAAAATGCTTCCAAACTGTTGCAAACGATCCCGTGAAAGGTTTTTCGGTGGAAACAGATGGGTTTTTATCATCAGAAACAGAATCAGCCGCCGACGTCGGAACAACTTTTTTTTTTAAAGATCCCTAAGCCGCGCGGTTAGAATTTCAGGAAAAATCTGACGTTCTGGAATTCTCTCAAAAATGGTGCCATACTGTTGCAAACGATCCCCTGAAAGCTTTTTCGGTGGAAACAGATGGGTTTTTATCATCAGAAACAGAATTAGCCGCCAACGTCTGAAGAACTATTTTTGAAAAAATCCCTAAGCCGCGCGGTCAGAATTTCAGCAAAAATCTGACGTTCTGGAATTCTCTCAAAAATGGTGCCAAACTGTTGCAAACGATCCCTTGAAAGGTTTTTTGGCGGAAACAGATGGGTTTTTATCATCAGAAACAGAATCAGCCGCCGACGTCTGAACAACTTTTTTTTAAAAAGATCCCTAAGTCGCGCGGTCTGAATTTCAGGAAAAATCTGACGTTCTGGAATTCTCTCAAAAATGGTGCCATACTGTTGCAAACGATCCCCTGAAAGCTTTTTCGGTGGAAAAAGATGGGTTTTTATCATCAGAAACAGAATTAGCCGCCAACGTCTGAACAACTTTTTTTGAAAAAATCCCTAAGCCGCGCGGTCAGAATTTCAGCAAAAATCTGACGTTCTGGAATTCTCTCAAAAATGGTGCCAAACTGTTGCAAACAATCCCCTGAAAGCTTTTTTGGTGGAAACAGATGCGTTTTTATCATCAGAAACAGAATTACCCGCCGACGTCTGAACAACTTTTTTTGAAAAAATCCCCAAGCCGCGCGGTCAGAATTTCAGCAAAAATCTGACATTCTGGAATTCTCTCAAAAATGGTGCCAAACTGTTGCAAACGATCCCCTGAAAGCTTTTTCGGTGGAAACAGATGGGTTTTTATCATCAGAAACAGAATTAGCCGTCAACGTCTGAAGAACTATTTTTGAAAAAATCCCTAAGTCGCGCGGTCAGAATTTCAGCAAAAATCTGACGTTCTGGAATTCTCTCAAAAATGCTTCCAAACTGTTGCAAACGATCCCCTGAAAGGTTTTTCGGTGGAAACAGATGGGTTTTTATCATCAGAAACAGAATTAGCCGCCGACGTCTGAACAACTTTTTTTGAAAAAATCCCTAAGCCGCGCGGTCAGAATTTCAGCAAAAATCTGACGTTCTGGAATTCTCTCAAAAATGGTGCCAAACTGTTGCAAACAATCCCCTGAAAGGTTTTTCGGTGGAAACAGATGGGTTTTTATCATCAGAAACAGAATTAGCCGCCGACGTCTGAACAACTTTTTTTGAAAAAATCCCTAAGCCGCGCGGTCAGAATTTCAGCAAAAATCTGACGTTCTGGAATTCTCTCAAAAATGGTGCCAAACTGTTGCAAACGATCCCCTGAAAGGTTTTTCGGTGGAAACAGATGGGTTTTTATCATCAGAAACAGAATTAGCCGCCGACGTCTGAACAACTTTTTTTGAAAAAATCCCTAAGCCGCGCGGTCAGAATTTCAGCAAAAATCTGACGTTCTGGAATTCTCTCAAAAATGCTTCCAAACTGTTGCAAACGATCCCCTGAAAGGTTTTTCGGTGGAAACAGATGGGTTTTTATCATCAGAAACAGAATTACCCGCCGACGTCTGAACAACTTTTTTTGAAAAAATCCCTAAGCCGCGCGGTCAGAATTTCAGCAAAAATCTGAGGTTCTGGAATTCTCTCAAAAATGGTGCCAAACTGTTGCAAACGATCCCTTGAAAGCTTTTTCGGTGGAAACAGATGGGTTTTTATCATCAGAAACAGAATTAGCCGCCAACGTCTGAAGAACTATTTTTGAAAAAATCCCTAAGCCGCGCGGTCAGAATTTCAGCAAAAATCTGACGTTCTGGAATTCTCTCAAAAATGCTTCCAAACTGTTGCAAACGATCCCCTGAAAGCTTTTTCGGTGGAAACAGATGGGTTATTATCATCAGAAACAGAATTAGCCGCCAACGTCTGAAGAACTATTTTTGAAAAAATCCGTAAGCCGCGCGGTCAGAATTTCAGCAAAAATCTGACGTTCTGGAATTCTCTCAAAAATGGTACCAAACTGTTGCAAACAATCCCTTGAAAGGTTTTTTGGCGGAAACAGATGGGTTTTTATCATCAGAAACAGAATTAGCCGCCGACGTTTGAACAACTTTTTTTTGAAAAATCCCTAAGCCGCTCGGTCAGAATTTCAGGAAAAATCTGACATTCTAGAATTCTCTCAAAAATGGTGCCAAACTGTTGCAAACGATCCCCTGAAAGCTTTTTCGGTGAAAACAGATGGGTTTTTATCATCAGAAACAGAATTAGCCGCCAACGTCTGAAGAACTATTTTTGAAAAAATCCCTAAGTCGCGCGGTCAGAATTTCAGCAAAAATCTGACGTTCTGGAATTCTCTCAAAAATGTTTCCAAACTGTTGCAAACGATCCCCTGAAAGGTTTTTCGGTGGAAACAGATGGGTTTTTATCATCAGAAACAGAATTAGCCGCCGACGTCTGAACAACTTTTTTTGAAAAAATCCCTAAGCCGCGCGGTCAGAATTTCAGCAAAAATCTGACGTTCTGGAATTCTCTCAAAAATGGTGCCAAACTGTTGCAAACAATCCCCTGAAAGGTTTTTCGGTGGAAACAGATGGGTTTTTATCATCAGAAACAGAATTAGCCGCCGACGTCTGAACAACTTTTTTTGCAAAAATCCCTAAGCCACGCGGTCAGAATTTCAGCAAAAATCTGACGTTCTGGAATTCTCTCAAAAATGGTGCCAAACTGTTGCAAACGATCCCCTGAAAGCTTTTTTGGTGGAAACAGATGCGTTTTTATCATCAGAAACAGAATTACCCGCCGACGTCTGAACAACTTTTTTTGAAAAAATCCCCAAGCCGCGCGGTCAGAATTTCAGCAAAAATCTGACATTCTGGAATTCTCTCAAAAATGGTGCCAAACTGTTGCAAACGATCCCCTGAAAGCTTCTTCGGTGGAAACAGATGGGTTTTTATCATCAGAAACAGAATTAGCCGTCAACGTCTGAAGAACTATTTTTGAAAAAATCCCTAAGTCGCGCGGTCAGAATTTCAGCAAAAATCTGACGTTCTGGAATTCTCTCAAAAATGCTTCCAAACTGTTGCAAACGATCCCCTGAAAGGTTTTTCGGTGGAAACAGATGGGTTTTTACCATCAGAAACAGAATTAGCCGCTGACGTCTGAACAACTTTTTTTGAAAAAATCCCTAAGCCGCGCGGTCAGAATTTCAGCAAAAATCTGACGTTCTGGAATTCTCTCAAAAATGGTGCCAAACTGTTGCAAACAATCCCCTGAAAGGTTTTTCGGTGGAAACAGATGGGTTTTTATCATCAGAAACAGAATTAGCCGCCGACGTCTGAACAACTTTTTTTGAAAAAATCCCTAAGCCGCGCGGTCAGAATTTCAGCAAAAATCTGACGTTCTGGAATTCTCTCAAAAATGGTGCCAAACTGTTGCAAACGATCCCCTGAAAGGTTTTTCGGTGGAAACAGATGGGTTTTTATCATCAGAAACAGAATTAGCCGCCGACGTCTGAACACCTTTTTCTGAAAAAATCCCTAAGCCGTGCGGTCAGAATTTCAGCAAAAATCTGACGTTCTGGAATTCTCTCAAAAATGGTGCCAAACTGTTGCAAACAATCCCCTGAAAGGTTTTTCGGTGGAAACAGATGGGTTTTTATCATCAGAAACAGAATTGGCCCTCGACGTCTGAACAACTTTTTTTGAAAAAATCCCTAAGCCGCGCGGTCAGAATTTCAGCAAAAATCTGACGTTCTGGAATTCTCTCAAAAATGCTTCCAAACTGTTGCAAACGATCCCCTGAAAGCTTTTTCGGTGGAAACAGATGGGTTTTTATCATCAGAAACAGAATTAGCCGCCAACGTCTGAAGAACTATTTTTGAAAAAATCCGTAAGCCGCGCGGTCAGAATTTCAGCAAACCTCTGACGTTCTGGAATTCTCTCAAAAATGGTACCAAACTGTTGCAAACAATCCCTTGAAAGATTTTTTGGCAGAAACCGATGGGTTTTTATCATCAGAAACAGGATTAGCCGCCAACGTCTGAAGAACTATTTTTTGAAAAATCCCTAAGCCGCTCGGTCAGAATTTCAGGAAAAATCTGACATTCTAGAATTCTCTCAAAAATGGTGCCAAACTGTTGCAAACGATCCCCTGAAAGCTTTTTCGGTGGAAACAGATGGGTTTTTATCATCAGAAACAGAATTAGCCGCCAACGTCTGAAGAACTATTTTTGAAAAAATCCCTTAGTCGCGCGGTCAGAATTTCAGCAAAAATCTGACGTTCTGGAATTCTCTCAAAAATGTTTCCAAACTGTTGCAAACGATCTCCTGAAAGGTTTTTCAGTGGAAACAGATGGGTTTTTATCATCAGAAACAGAATTAGCCGCCGACGTCTGAACAACTTTTTTTGAAAAAATCCCTAAGCCGCGCGGTCAGAATTTCAGCAAAAATCTGACGTTCTGGAATTCTCTCAAAAATGGTGCCAAACTGTTGCAAACAATCCCCTGAAAGGTTTTTCGGTGGAAACAGATGGGTTTTTATCATCAGAAACAGAATTAGCCGCCGACGTCTGAACAACTTTTTTTGAAAAAATCCCTAAGCCGCGCGGTCAGAATTTCAGCAAAAATCTGACGTTCTGGAATTCTCTCAAAAATGGTGCTAAACTGTTGCAAACAATCCCCTGAAAGGTTTTTCGGTGGAAACAGATGGGGTTTTATCATCAGAAACAGAATTAGCCGCTGACGTCTGAACAACTTTTTTTGAAAAAATCCCTAAGCCGCGCGGTCAGAATTTCAGCAAAAATCTGACGTTCTGGAATTCTCTCAAAAATGGTGCCAAACTGTTGCAAACGATCCCCTGAAAGCTTTTTTGGTGGAAACAGATGCGTTTTTATCATCAGAAACAAAATTAGCCGCCAACGTCTGAAGAACTATTTTTGAAAAAATCCCTAAGCCGCGCGGTCAGAATTTCAGGAAAAATCTGACGTTCTGGAATTCTCTCAAAAATGGTGCCAAACTGTTGCAAACGATCCCCTGAAAGCTTTTTCGGTGGAAACAGATGGGTTTTTATCATCAGAAACCGAATTAGCCGCCGACGTCTGAACAACTTTTTTTGAAAAAATCCCTAAGCCGCGCGGTCAGAATTTCAGCAAAAATCTGACGTTCTGGAATTCTCTCAAAAATGCTTCCAAACTGTTGCAAACGATCCCGTGAAAGGTTTTTCGGTGGAAACAGATGGGTTTTTATCATCAGAAACAGAATTAGCCGCCGACGTCTGAACAACTTTTTTTGAAAAAATCCCTAAGCCGCGCGGTCAGAATTTCAGCAAAAATCTGACGTTCTGGAATTCTCTCAAAAATGCTTCCAAACTGTTGCAAACGATCCCTTGAAAGGTTTTTTGGCGGAAACAGATGGGTTTTTATCATCAGAAACAGAATCAGCCGCCGACGTCGGAACAACTTTTTTTTTTAAAGATCCCTAAGTCGCGCGGTTAGAATTTCAGGAAAAATCTGACGTTCTGGAATTCTCTCAAAAATGGTGCCATACTGTTGCAAACGATCCCCTGAAAGCTTTTTCGGTGGAAACAGATGGGTTTTTATCATCAGAAACAGAATTAGCCGCCAACGTCTGAAGAACTATTTTTGAAAAAATCCCTAAGCCGCGCGGTCAGAATTTCAGCAAAAATCTGACGTTCTGGAATTCTCTCAAAAATGGTGCCAAACTGTTGCAAACAATCCCCTGAAAGGTTTTTCGGTGGAAACAGATGGGTTTTTATCATCAGAAACAGAATTAGCCGCCGACGTCTGAACAACTATTTTTGAAAAAATCCCTAAGCCGCGCGGTCAGAATTTCAGCAAAAATCTGACGTTCTGGAATTCTCTCAAAAATGCTTCCAAACTGTTGCAAACGATCCCCTGAAAGGTTTTTCGGTGGAAACAGATGGGTTTTTATCATCAGAAACAGAATTAGCCGCCGACGTCTGAACAACTTTTTTTGAAAAAATCCCTAAGCCGCGCGGTCAGAATTTCAGCAAAAATCTGACGTTCTGGAATTCTCTCAAAAATGGTGCCAAACTGTTGCAAACAATCCCCTGAAAGGTTTTTCGGTGGAAACAGATGGGGTTTTATCATCAGAAACAGAATTAGCCGCTGACGTCTGAACAACTTTTTTTGAAAAAATCCCTAAGCCGCGCGGTCAGAATTTCAGCAAAAATCTGACGTTCTGGAATTCTCTCAAAAATGGTGCCAAACTGTTGCAAACAATCCCCTGAAAGGTTTTTCGGTGGAAACAGATGGGTTTTTATCATCAGAAACAGAATTAGCCGCCGACGTCTGAACAACTTTTTTTGAAAAAATCCCTAAGCCGCGCGGTCAGAATTTCAGCAAAAATCTGACGTTCTGGAATTCTCTCAAAAATGGTGCTAAACTGTTGCAAACAATCCCCTGAAAGGTTTTTCGGTGGAAACAGATGGGGTTTTATCATCAGAAACAGAATTAGCCGCTGACGTCTGAACAACTTTTTTTGAAAAAATCCCTAAGCCGCGCGGTCAGAATTTCAGCAAAAATCTGACGTTCTGGAATTCTCTCAAAAATGGTGCCAAACTGTTGCAAACAATCCCCTGAAAGGTTTTTCGGTGGAAACAGATGGGTTTTTATCATCAGAAACAGAATTGGCCCTCGACGTCTGAACAACTTTTTTTGAAAAAATCCCTAAGCCGCGCGGTCAGAATTTCAGCAAAAATCTGACGTTCTGGAATTCTCTCAAAAATGGTGCCATCCTGTTGCAAACGATCCACTGAAAGCTTTTTCGGTGGAAACAGATGGGTTATTATCATCAGAAACAGAATTAGCCGCCAACGTCTGAAGAACTATTTTTGAAAAAATCCGTAAGCCGCGCGGTCAGAATTTCAGCAAAAATCTGACGTTCTGGAATTCTCTCAAAAATGGTACCAAACTGTTGCAAACAATCCCTTGAAAGGTTTTTTGGCGGAAACAGATGGGTTTTTATCATCAGAAACAGAATTAGCCGCCGACGTTTGAACAACTTTTTTTTGAAAAATCCCTAAGCCGCTCGGTCAGAATTTCAGGAAAAATCTGACATTCTAGAATTCTCTCAAAAATGGTGCCAAACTGTTGCAAACGATCCCCTGAAAGCTTTTTCGGTGGAAACAGATGGGTTTTTATCATCAGAAACAGAATTAGCCGCCAACGTCTGAAGAACTATTTTTGAAAAAATCCCTAAGTCGCGCGGTCAGAATTTCAGCAAAAATCTGACGTTCTGGAATTCTCTCAAAAATGTTTCCAAACTGTTGCAAACGATCCCCTGAAAGGTTTTTCGGTGGAAACAGATGGGTTTTTATCATCAGAAACAGAATTAGCCGCCGACGTCTGAACAACTTTTTTTGAAAAAATCCCTAAGCCGCGCGGTCAGAATTTCAGCAAAAATCTGACGTTCTGGAATTCTCTCAAAAATGCTTCCAAACTGTTGCAAACAATCCCCTGAAAGGTTTTTTGGTGGAAACAGATGCGTTTTTATCATCAGAAACAGAATTACCCGCCGACGTCTGAACAACTTTTTTTGAAAAAATCCCCAAGCCGCGCGGTCAGAATTTCAGCAAAAATCTGACATTCTGGAATTCTCTCAAAAATGGTGCCAAACTGTTGCAAACGATCCCCTGAAAGCTTTTTCGGTGGAAACAGATGGGTTTTTATCATCAGAAACAGAATTAGCCGTCAACGTCTGAAGAACTATTTTTGAAAAAATCCCTAAGTCGCGCGGTCAGAATTTCAGCAAAAATCTGACGTTCTGGAATTCTCTCAAAAATGCTTCCAAACTGTTGCAAACGATCCCCTGAAAGGTTTTTCGGTGGAAACAGATGGGTTTTTATCATCAGAAACAGAATTAGCCGCCAACGTCTGAAGAACTATTTTTGAAAAAATCCCTAAGCCGCGCGGTCAGAATTTCAGCAAAAATCTGACGTTCTGGAATTCTCTCAAAAATGGTACCAAACTGTTGCAAACAATCCCTTGAAAGGTTTTTTGGCGGAAACAGATGGGTTTTTATCATCAGAAACAGAATTAGCCGCCGACGTTTGAACAACTTTTTTTTGAAAAATCCCTAAGCCGCTCGGTCAGAATTTCAGGAAAAATCTGACATTCTAGAATTCTCTCAAAAATGGTGCCAAACTGTTGCAAACGATCCCCTGAAAGCTTTTTCGGTGGAAACAGATGGGTTTTTATCATCAGAAACAGAATTAGCCGCCAACGTCTGAAGAACTATTTTTGAAAAAATCCCTAAGTCGCGCGGTCAGAATTTCAGCAAAAATCTGACGTTCTGGAATTCTCTCAAAAATGTTTCCAAACTGTTGCAAACGATCCCCTGAAAGGTTTTTCGGTGGAAACAGATGGGTTTTTATCATCAGAAACAGAATTAGCCGCCGACGTCTGAACAACTTTTTTTGAAAAAATCCCTAAGCCGCGCGGTCAGAATTTCAGCAAAAATCTGACGTTCTGGAATTCTCTCAAAAATGCTTCCAAACTGTTGCAAACAATCCCCTGAAAGGTTTTTTGGTGGAAACAGATGCGTTTTTATCATCAGAAACAGAATTACCCGCCGACGTCTGAACAACTTTTTTTGAAAAAATCCCCAAGCCGCGCGGTCAGAATTTCAGCAAAAATCTGACATTCTGGAATTCTCTCAAAAATGGTGCCAAACTGTTGCAAACAATCCCCTGAAAGCTTTTTCGGTGGAAACAGATGGGTTTTTATCATCAGAAACAGAATTAGCCGTCAACGTCTGAAGAACTATTTTTGAAAAAATCCCTAAGTCGCGCGGTCAGAATTTCAGCAAAAATCTGACGTTCTGGAATTCTCTCAAAAATGCTTCCAAACTGTTGCAAACGATCCCCTGAAAGGTTTTTCGGTGGAAACAGATGGGTTTTTATCATCAGAAACAGAATTAGCCGCCGACGTCTGAACAACTTTTTTTGAAAAAATCCCTAAGCCGCGCGGTCAGAATTTCAGCAAAAATCTGACGTTCTGGAATTCTCTCAAAAATGCTTCCAAACTGTTGCAAACGATCCCCTGAAAGCTTTTTCGGTGGAAACAGATGGGTTTTTATCATCAGAAACAGAATTAGCCGCCAACGTCTGAAGAACTATTTTTGAAAAAATCCGTAAGCCGCGCGGTCAGAATTTCAGCAAACATCTGACGTTCTGGAATTCTCTCAAAAATGGTACCAAACTGTTGCAAACAATCCCTTGAAAGGTTTTTTGGCAGAAACCGATGGGTTTTTATCATCAGAAACAGAATTAGCCGCCGACGTTTGAACAACTTTTTTTTGAAAAATCCCTAAGCCGCTCGGTCAGAATTTCAGGAAAAATCTGACATTCTAGAATTCTCTCAAAAATGGTGCCAAACTGTTGCAAACGATCCCCTGAAAGCTTTTTCGGTGGAAACAGATGGGTTTTTATCATCAGAAACAGAATTAGCCGCCAACGTCTGAAGAACTATTTTTGAAAAAATCCCTAAGCCGCGCGGTCAGAATTTCAGCAAAAATCTGACGTTCTGGAATTCTCTCAAAAATGGTGCCAAACTGTTGCAAACGATCCCCTGAAAGGTTTTTCAGTGGAAACAGATGGGTTTTTATCATCAGAAACAGAATTAGCCGCCGACGTCTGAACAACTTTTTTTTAAAAAATCCCTAAGCCGCGCGGTCAGAATTTCAGCAAAAATCTGACGTTCTGGAATTCTCTCAAAAATGGTGCCAAACTGTTGCAAACAATCCCCTGAAAGGTTTTTCGGTGGAAACAGATGGGTTTTTATCATCAGAAACAGAATTAGCCGCCGACGTCTGAACAACTTTTTTTGAAAAAATCCCTAAGCCGCGCGGTCAGAATTTCAGCAAAAATCTGACGTTCTGGAATTCTCTCAAAAATGGTGCTAAACTGTTGCAAACAATCCCCTGAAAGGTTTTTCGGTGGAAACAGATGGGGTTTTATCATCAGAAACAGAATTAGCCGCTGACGTCTGAACAACTTTTTTTGAAAAAATCCCTAAGCCGCGCGGTCAGAATTTCAGCAAAAATCTGACGTTCTGGAATTCTCTCAAAAATGGTGCCAAACTGTTGCAAACGATCCCCTGAAAGCTTTTTTGGTGGAAACAGATGCGTTTTTATCATCAGAAACAAAATTAGCCGCCAACGTCTGAAGAACTATTTTTGAAAAAATCCCTAAGCCGCGCGGTCAGAATTTCAGGAAAAATCTGACGTTCTGGAATTCTCTCAAAAATGGTGCCAAACTGTTGCAAACGATCCCCTGAAAGCTTTTTCGGTGGAAACAGATGGGTTTTTATCATCAGAAACCGAATTAGCCGCCGACGTCTGAACAACTTTTTTTGAAAAAATCCCTAAGCCGCGCGGTCAGAATTTCAGCAAAAATCTGACGTTCTGGAATTCTCTCAAAAATGCTTCCAAACTGTTGCAAACGATCCCGTGAAAGGTTTTTCGGTGGAAACAGATGGGTTTTTAATAATCAGAAACAGAATTAGCCGCCGACGTCTGAACAACTTTTTTTGAAAAAATCCCTAAGCCGCGCGGTCAGAATTTCAGCAAAAATCTGACGTTCTGGAATTCTCTCAAAAATGGTGCCATCCTGTTGCAAACGAGCCACTGAAAGCTTTTTCGGTGGAAACAGATGGGTTTTTATCATCAGAAACAGAATTAGCCGCCGACGTCTGAACAACTATTTTTGAAAAAATCCGTAAGCCGCGCGGTCAGAATTTCAGCAAAAATCTGACGTTCTGGAATTCTCTCAAAAATGGTGCCAAACTGTTGCAAACGATCCCTTGAAAGGTTTTTTGGCGGAAACAGATGGGTTTTTATCATCAGAAACAGAATCAGCCGCCGACGTCTGAACAACTTTTTTTTTTAAAGATCCCTAAGCCGCGCGGTTAGAATTTCAGGAAAAATCTGACGTTCTGGAATTCTCTCAAAAATGGTGCCATACTGTTGCAAACGATCCCCTGAAAGCTTTTTCGGTGGAAACAGATGGGTTTTTATCATCAGAAACAGAATTAGCCGCCAACGTCTGAAGAACTATTTTTGAAAAAATCCCTAAGCCGCGCGGTCAGAATTTCAGCAAAAATCTGACGTTCTGGAATTCTCTCAAAAATGGTGCCAAACTGTTGCAAACGATCCCTTGAAAGGTTTTTTGGCGGAAACAGATGGGTTTTTATCATCAGAAACAGAATTAGCCGCCGACGTTTGAACAACTTTTTTTTGAAAAATCCCTAAGCCGCTCGGTCAGAATTTCAGGAAAAATCTGACATTCTAGAATTCTCTCAAAAATGGTGCCAAACTGTTGCAAACGATCCCCTGAAAGCTTTTTCGGTGGAAACAGATGGGTTTTTATCATCAGAAACAGAATTAGCCGCCAACGTCTGAAGAACTATTTTTGAAAAAATCCCTAAGTCGCGCGGTCAGAATTTCAGCAAAAATCTGACGTTCTGGAATTCTCTCAAAAATGTTTCCAAACTGTTGCAAACGATCCCCTGAAAGGTTTTTCGGTGGAAACAGATGGGTTTTTATCATCAGAAACAGAATTAGCCGCCGACGTCTGAACAACTTTTTTTGAAAAAATCCCTAAGCCGCGCGGTCAGAATTTCAGCAAAAATCTGACGTTCTGGAATTCTCTCAAAAATGCTTCCAAACTGTTGCAAACAATCCCCTGAAAGGTTTTTTGGTGGAAACAGATGCGTTTTTATCATCAGAAACAGAATTACCCGCCGACGTCTGAACAACTTTTTTTGAAAAAATCCCCAAGCCGCGCGGTCAGAATTTCAGCAAAAATCTGACATTCTGGAATTCTCTCAAAAATGGTGCCAAACTGTTGCAAACGATCCCCTGAAAGCTTTTTCGGTGGAAACAGATGGGTTTTTATCATCAGAAACAGAATTAGCCGTCAACGTCTGAAGAACTATTTTTTAAAAAATCCCTAAGTCGCGCGGTCAGAATTTCAGCAAAAATCTGACGTTCTGGAATTCTCTCAAAAATGCTTCCAAACTGTTGCAAACGATCCCCTGAAAGGTTTTTCGGTGGAAACAGATGGGTTTTTATCATCAGAAACAGAATTAGCCGCCGACGTCTGAACAACTTTTTTTGAAAAAATCCCTAAGCCGCGCGGTCAGAATTTCAGCAAAAATCTGACGTTCTGGAATTCTCTCAAAAATGCTTCCAAACTGTTGCAAACGATCCCCTGAAAGCTTTTTCGGTGGAAACAGATGGGTTTTTATCATCAGAAACAGAATTAGCCGCCAACGTCTGAAGAACTATTTTTGAAAAAATCCGTAAGCCGCGCGGTCAGAATTTCAGCAAACATCTGACGTTCTGGAATTCTCTCAAAAATGGTACCAAACTGTTGCAAACAATCCCTTGAAAGGTTTTTTGGCAGAAACCGATGGGTTTTTATCATCAGAAACAGAATTAGCCGCCGACGTTTGAACAACTTTTTTTTGAAAAATCCCTAAGCCGCTCGGTCAGAATTTCAGGAAAAATCTGACATTCTAGAATTCTCTCAAAAATGGTGCCAAACTGTTGCAAACGATCCCCTGAAAGCTTTTTCGGTGGAAACAGATGGGTTTTTATCATCAGAAACAGAATTAGCCGCCAACGTCTGAAGAACTATTTTTGAAAAAATCCCTAAGCCGCGCGGTCAGAATTTCAGCAAAAATCTGACGTTCTGGAATTCTCTCAAAAATGGTGCCAAACTGTTGCAAACGATCCCCTGAAAGGTTTTTCAGTGGAAACAGATGGGTTTTTATCATCAGAAACAGAATTAGCCGCCGACGTCTGAACAACTTTTTTTTAAAAAATCCCTAAGCCGCGCGGTCAGAATTTCAGCAAAAATCTGACGTTCTGGAATTCTCTCAAAAATGGTGCCAAACTGTTGCAAACAATCCCCTGAAAGGTTTTTCGGTGGAAACAGATGGGTTTTTATCATCAGAAACAGAATTAGCCGCCGACGTCTGAACAACTTTTTTTGAAAAAATCCCTAAGCCGCGCGGTCAGAATTTCAGCAAAAATCTGACGTTCTGGAATTCTCTCAAAAATGGTGCTAAACTGTTGCAAACAATCCCCTGAAAGGTTTTTCGGTGGAAACAGATGGGGTTTTAACATCAGAAACAGAATTAGCCGCTGACGTCTGAACAACTTTTTTTGAAAAAATCCCTAAGCCGCGCGGTCAGAATTTCAGCAAAAATCTGACGTTCTGGAATTCTCTCAAAAATGGTGCCAAACTGTTGCAAACGATCCCCTGAAAGCTTTTTTGGTGGAAACAGATGCGTTTTTATCATCAGAAACAAAATTAGCCGCCAACGTCTGAAGAACTATTTTTGAAAAAATCCCTAAGCCGCGCGGTCAGAATTTCAGGAAAAATCTGACGTTCTGGAATTCTCTCAAAAATGGTGCCAAACTGTTGCAAACGATCCCCTGAAAGCTTTTTCGGTGGAAACAGATGGGTTTTTATCATCAGAAACCGAATTAGCCGCCGACGTCTGAACAACTTTTTTTGAAAAAATCCCTAAGCCGCGCGGTCAGAATTTCAGCAAAAATCTGACGTTCTGGAATTCTCTCAAAAATGCTTCCAAACTGTTGCAAACGATCCCGTGAAAGGTTTTTCGGTGGAAACAGATGGGTTTTTATCATCAGAAACAGAATTAGCCGCCGACGTCTGAACAACTTTTTTTGAAAAAATCCCTAAGCCGCTCGGTCAGAATTTCAGCAAAAATCTGACGTTCTGGAATTCTCTCAAAAATGGTGCCATCCTGTTGCAAACGAGCCACTGAAAGCTTTTTCGGTGGAAACAGATGGGTTTTTATCATCAGAAACAGAATTAGCCGCCGACGTCTGAACAACTATTTTTGAAAAAATCCGTAAGCCGCGCGGTCAGAATTTCAGCAAAAATCTGACGTTCTGGAATTCTCTCAAAAATGGTGCCAAACTGTTGCAAACGATCCCTTGAAAGGTTTTTTGGCGGAAACAGATGGGTTTTTATCATCAGAAACAGAATCAGCCGCCGACGTCTGAACAACTTTTTTTTTTAAAGATCCCTAAGCCGCGCGGTTAGAATTTCAGGAAAAATCTGACGTTCTGGAATTCTCTCAAAAATGGTGCCATACTGTTGCAAACGATCCCCTGAAAGCTTTTTCGGTGGAAACAGATGGGTTTTTATCATCAGAAACAGAATTAGCCGCCAACGTCTGAAGAACTATTTTTGAAAAAATCCCTAAGCCGCGCGGTCAGAATTTCAGCAAAAATCTGACGTTCTGGAATTCTCTCAAAAATGGTGCCAAACTGTTGCAAACGATCCCTTGAAAGGTTTTTTGGCGGAAACAGATGGGTTTTTATCATCAGAAACAGAATTAGCCGCCGACGTTTGAACAACTTTTTTTTGAAAAATCCCTAAGCCGCTCGGTCAGAATTTCAGGAAAAATCTGACATTCTAGAATTCTCTCAAAAATGGTGCCAAACTGTTGCAAACGATCCCCTGAAAGCTTTTTCGGTGGAAACAGATGGGTTTTTATCATCAGAAACAGAATTAGCCGCCAACGTCTGAAGAACTATTTTTGAAAAAATCCCTAAGTCGCGCGGTCAGAATTTCAGCAAAAATCTGACGTTCTGGAATTCTCTCAAAAATGTTTCCAAACTGTTGCAAACGATCCCCTGAAAGGTTTTTCGGTGGAAACAGATGGGTTTTTATCATCAGAAACAGAATTAGCCGCCGACGTCTGAACAACTTTTTTTGAAAAAATCCCTAAGCCGCGCGGTCAGAATTTCAGCAAAAATCTGACGTTCTGGAATTCTCTCAAAAATGCTTCCAAACTGTTGCAAACAATCCCCTGAAAGGTTTTTTGGTGGAAACAGATGCGTTTTTATCATCAGAAACAGAATTACCCGCCGACGTCTGAACAACTTTTTTTGAAAAAATCCCCAAGCCGCGCGGTCAGAATTTCAGCAAAAATCTGACATTCTGGAATTCTCTCAAAAATGGTGCCAAACTGTTGCAAACGATCCCCTGAAAGCTTTTTCGGTGGAAACAGATGGGTTTTTATCATCAGAAACAGAATTAGCCGTCAACGTCTGAAGAACTATTTTTGAAAAAATCCCTAAGTCGCGCGGTCAGAATTTCAGCAAAAATCTGACGTTCTGGAATTCTCTCAAAAATGCTTCCAAACTGTTGCAAATGATCCCCTGAAAGGTTTTTCGGTGGAAACAGATGGGTTTTTATCATCAGAAACAGAATTAGCCGCCGACGTCTGAACAACTTTTTTTGAAAAAATCCCTAAGCCGCGCGGTCAGAATTTCAGCAAAAATCTGACGTTCTGGAATTCTCTCAAAAATGCTTCCAAACTGTTGCAAACGATCCCCTGAAAGCTTTTTCGGTGGAAACAGATGGGTTTTTATCATCAGAAACAGAATTAGCCGCCAACGTCTGAAGAACTGTTTTTGAAAAAATCCGTAAGCCGCGCGGTCAGAATTTCAGCAAACATCTGACGTTCTGGAATTCTCTCAAAAATGGTACCAAACTGTTGCAAACAATCCCTTGAAAGGTTTTTTGGCAGAAACCGATGGGTTTTTATCATCAGAAACAGAATTAGCCGCCGACGTTTGAACAACTTTTTTTTGAAAAATCCCTAAGCCGCTCGGTCAGAATTTCAGGAAAAATCTGACATTCTAGAATTCTCTCAAAAATGGTGCCAAACTGTTGCAAACGATCCCCTGAAAGCTTTTTCGGTGGAAACAGATGGGTTTTTATCATCAGAAACAGAATTAGCCGCCAACGTCTGAAGAACTATTTTTGAAAAAATCCCTAAGCCGCGCGGTCAGAATTTCAGCAAAAATCTGACGTTCTGGAATTCTCTCAAAAATGGTGCCAAACTGTTGCAAACGATCCCCTGAAAGGTTTTTCAGTGGAAACAGATGGGTTTTTATCATCAGAAACAGAATTAGCCGCCGACGTCTGAACAACTTTTTTTTAAAAAATCCCTAAGCCGCGCGGTCAGAATTTCAGCAAAAATCTGACGTTCTGGAATTCTCTCAAAAATGGTGCCAAACTGTTGCAAACAATCCCCTGAAAGGTTTTTCGGTGGAAACAGATGGGTTTTTATCATCAGAAACAGAATTAGCCGCCGACGTCTGAACAACTTTTTTTGAAAAAATCCCTAAGCCGCGCGGTCAGAATTTCAGCAAAAATCTGACGTTCTGGAATTCTCTCAAAAATGGTGCTAAACTGTTGCAAACAATCCCCTGAAAGGTTTTTCGGTGGAAACAGATGGGGTTTTAACATCAGAAACAGAATTAGCCGCTGACGTCTGAACAACTTTTTTTGAAAAAATCCCTAAGCCGCGCGGTCAGAATTTCAGCAAAAATCTGACGTTCTGGAATTCTCTCAAAAATGGTGCCAAACTGTTGCAAACGATCCCCTGAAAGCTTTTTTGGTGGAAACAGATGCGTTTTTATCATCAGAAACAAAATTAGCCGCCAACGTCTGAAGAACTATTTTTGAAAAAATCCCTAAGCCGCGCGGTCAGAATTTCAGCAAAAATCTGACGTTCTGGAATTCTCTCAAAAATGGTGCCAAACTGTTGCAAACGATCCCCTGAAAGCTTTTTCGGTGGAAACAGATGGGTTTTTATCATCAGAAACCGAATTAGCCGCCGACGTCTGAACAACTTTTTTTGAAAAAATCCCTAAGCCGCGCGGTCAGAATTTCAGCAAAAATCTGACGTTCTGGAATTCTCTCAAAAATGCTTCCAAACTGTTGCAAACGATCCCGTGAAAGGTTTTTCGGTGGAAACAGATGGGTTTTTATCATCAGAAACAGAATTATCCGCCGACGTCTGAACAACTTTTTTTGAAAAAATCCCTAAGCCGCGCGGTCAGAATTTCAGCAAAAATCTGACGTTCTGGAATTCTCTCAAAAATGGTGCCATCCTGTTGCAAACGAGCCACTGAAAGCTTTTTCGGTGGAAACAGATGGGTTTTTATCATCAGAAACAGAATTAGCCGCCGACGTCTGAACAACTATTTTTGAAAAAATCCGTAAGCCGCGCGGTCAGAATTTCAGCAAAAATCTGACGTTCTGGAATTCTCTCAAAAATGGTGCCAAACTGTTGCAAACGATCCCTTGAAAGGTTTTTTGGCGGAAACAGATGGGTTTTTATCATCAGAAACAGAATCAGCCGCCGACGTCTGAACAACTTTTTTTTTTAAAGATCCCTAAGCCGCGCGGTTAGAATTTCAGGAAAAATCTGACGTTCTGGAATTCTCTCAAAAATGGTGCCATACTGTTGCAAACGATCCCCTGAAAGCTTTTTCGGTGGAAACAGATGGGTTTTTATCATCAGAAACAGAATTAGCCGCCAACGTCTGAAGAACTATTTTTGAAAAAATCCCTAAGCCGCGCGGTCAGAATTTCAGCAAAAATCTGACGTTCTGGAATTCTCTCAAAAATGGTGCCAAACTGTTGCAAACGATCCCTTGAAAGGTTTTTTGGCGGAAACAGATGGGTTTTTATCATCAGAAACAGAATCAGCCGCCGACGTCTGAACAACTTTTTTTAAAAAAGATCCCTAAGTCGCGCGGTCTGAATTTCAGGAAAAATCTGACGTTCTGGAATTCTCTCAAAAATGGTGCCATACTGTTGCAAACGATCCCCTGAAAGCTTTTTCGGTGGAAAAAGATGGGTTTTTATCATCAGAAACAGAATTAGCCGCCAACGTCTGAACAACTTTTTTTGAAAAAATCCCTAAGCCGCGCGGTCAGAATTTCAGCAAAAATCTGACGTTCTGGAATTCTCTCAAAAATGGTGCCAAACTGTTGCAAACAATCCCCTGAAAGGTTTTTCGGTGGAAACAGATGGGTTTTTATCATCAGAAACAGAATTAGCCGCCGACGTCTGAACAAATATTTTTGAAAAAATCCCTAAGCCGCGCGGTCAGAATTTCAGCAAAAATCTGACGTTCTGGAATTCTCTCAAAAATGCTTCCAAACTGTTGCAAACGATCCCCTGAAAGGTTTTTCGGTGGAAACAGATGGGTTTTTATCATCAGAAACAGAATTAGCCGCCGACGTCTGAACAACTTTTTTTGAAAAAATCCCTAAGCCGCGCGGTCAGAATTTCAGCAAAAATCTGACGTTCTGGAATTCTCTCAAAAATGGTGCCAAACTGTTGCAAACAATCCCCTGAAAGGTTTTTCGGTGGAAACAGATGGGGTTTTATCATCAGAAACAGAATTAGCCGCTGACGTCTGAACAACTTTTTTTGAAAAAATCCCTAAGCCGCGCGGTCAGAATTTCAGCAAAAATCTGACGTTCTGGAATTCTCTCAAAAATGGTGCCAAACTGTTGCAAACAATCCCCTGAAAGGTTTTTCGGTGGAAACAGATGGGTTTTTATCATCAGAAACAGAATTAGCCGCCGACGTCTGAACAACTTTTTTTGAAAAAATCCCTAAGCCGCGCGGTCAGAATTTCAGCAAAAATCTGACGTTCTGGAATTCTCTCAAAAATGGTGCCAAACTGTTGCAAACAATCCCCTGAAAGGTTTTTCGGTGGAAACAGATGGGTTTTTATCATCAGAAACAGAATTAGCCGCCGACGTCTGAACAACTATTTTTGAAAAAATCCGTAAGCCGCGCGGTCAGAATTTCAGCAAAAATCTGACGTTCTGGAATTCTCTCAAAAATGGTGCCAAACTGTTGCAAACGATCCCTTGAAAGGTTTTTTGGCGGAAACAGATGGGTTTTTATCATCAGAAACAGAATCAGCCGCCGACGTCTGAACAACTTTTTTTTTTAAAGATCCCTAAGCCGCGCGGTCAGAATTTCAGCAAAAATCTGACGTTCTGGAATTCTCTCAAAAATGGTGCCAAACTGTTGCAAACGATCCCTTGAAAGGTTTTTTGGCGGAAACAGATGGGTTTTTATCATCAGAAACAGAATCAGCCGCCGACGTCTGAACAACTTTTTTTAAAAAAGATCCCTAAGTCGCGCGGTCTGAATTTCAGGAAAAATCTGACGTTCTGGAATTCTCTCAAAAATGGTGCCATACTGTTGCAAACGATCCCCTGAAAGCTTTTTCGGTGGAAAAAGATGGGTTTTTATCATCAGAAACAGAATTAGCCGCCAACGTCTGAACAACTTTTTTTGAAAAAATCCCTAAGCCGCGCGGTCAGAATTTCAGCAAAAATCTGACGTTCTGGAATTCTCTCAAAAATGGTGCCAAACTGTTGCAAACAATCCCCTGAAAGGTTTTTCGGTGGAAATAGATGGGTTTTTATCATCAGAAACAGAATTAGCCGCCGACGTCTGAACAAATATTTTTGAAAAAATCCCTAAGCCGCGCGGTCAGAATTTCAGCAAAAATCTGACGTTCTGGAATTCTCTCAAAAATGCTTCCAAACTGTTGCAAACGATCCCCTGAAAGGTTTTTCGGTGGAAACAGATGGGTTTTTATCATCAGAAACAGAATTAGCCGCCGACGTCTGAACAACTTTTTTTGAAAAAATCCCTAAGCCGCGCGGTCAGAATTTCAGCAAAAATCTGACGTTCTGGAATTCTCTCAAAAATGGTGCCAAACTGTTGCAAACAATCCCCTGAAAGGTTTTTCGGTGGAAACAGATGGGGTTTTATCATCAGAAACAGAATTAGCCGCTGACGTCTGAACAACTTTTTTTGAAAAAATCCCTAAGCCGCGCGGTCAGAATTTCAGCAAAAATCTGACGTTCTGGAATTCTCTCAAAAATGGTGCCAAACTGTTGCAAACAATCCCCTGAAAGGTTTTTCGGTGGAAACAGATGGGTTTTTATCATCAGAAACAGAATTAGCCGCCGACGTCTGAAGAACTATTTTTGAAAAAATCCCTAAGCCGCGCGGTCAGAATTTCAGCAAAAATCTGACGTTCTGGAATTCTCTCAAAAATGGTGCTAAACTGTTGCAAACAATCCCCTGAAAGGTTTTTCGGTGGAAACAGATGGGGTTTTATCATCAGAAACAGAATTAGCCGCTGACGTCTGAACAACTTTTTTTGAAAAAATCCCTAAGCCGCGCGGTCAGAATTTCAGCAAAAATCTGACGTTCTGGAATTCTCTCAAAAATGGTGCCAAACTGTTGCAAACGATCCCCTGAAAGCTTTTTTGGTGGAAACAGATGCGTTTTTATCATCAGAAACAAAATTAGCCGCCAACGTCTGAAGAACTATTTTTGAAAAAATCCCTAAGCCGCGCGGTCAGAATTTCAGGAAAAATCTGACGTTCTGGAATTCTCTCAAAAATGGTGCCAAACTGTTGCAAACGATCCCCTGAAAGCTTTTTCGGTGGAAACAGATGGGTTTTTATCATCAGAAACCGAATTAGCCGCCGACGTCTGAACAACTTTTTTTGAAAAAATCCCTAAGCCGCGCGGTCAGAATTTCAGCAAAAATCTGACGTTCTGGAATTCTCTCAAAAATGGTGCCAAACTGTTGCAAACGATCCCGTGAAAGGTTTTTCGGTGGAAACAGATGGGTTTTTATCATCAGAAACAGAATTACCCGCCGACGTCTGAACAACTTTTTTTGAAAAAATCCCCAAGCCGCGCGGTCAGAATTTCAGCAAAAATCTGACGTTCTGGAATTCTCTCAAAAATGGTGCCAAACTGTAGCAAACGATCCCTTGAAAGCTTTTTCGGTGGAAACAGATGGGTTTTTATCATCAGAAGCAGAATTAGCCGCCAACGTCTGAAGAACTATTTTTGAAAAAATCCCTAAGCCGCGCGGTCAGAATTTCAGCAAAAATCTGACGTTCTGGAATTCTCTCAAAAATGGTGCCAAACTGTTGCAAACAATCCCCTGAAAGGTTTTTCGGTGGAAACAGATGGGTTTTTATCATCAGAAACAGAATTGGCCCTCGACGTCTGAACAACTTTTTTTGAAAAAATCCCTAAGCCGCGCGGTCAGAATTTCAGCAAAAATCTGACGTTCTGGAATTCTCTCAAAAATGCTTCCAAACTGTTGCAAACGATCCCCTGAAAGGTTTTTCGGTGGAAACAGATGGGTTTTTATCATCAGAAACAGAATTAGCCGCCGACGTCTGAACAACTTTTTTTGAAAAAATCCCTAAGCCGCGCGGTCAGAATTTCAGCAAAAATCTGACGTTCTGGAATTCTCTCAAAAATGGTGCCAAACTGTTGCAAACGATCCCCTGAAAGCTTTTTTGGTGGAAACAGATGCGTTTTTATCATCAGAAACAAAATTAGCCGCCAACGTCTGAAGAACTATTTTTGAAAAAATCCCTAAGCCGCGCGGTCAGAATTTCAGGAAAAATCTGACGTTCTGGAATTCTCTCAAAAATGGTGCCAAACTGTTGCAAACGATCCCCTGAAAGCTTTTTCGGTGGAAACAGATGCGTTTTTATCATCAGAAACAGAATTAGCCGCCAACGTCTGAAGAACTATTTTTGAAAAAATCCCTAAGCCGCGCGGTCAGAATTTCAGGAAAAATCTGACGTTCTGGAATTCTCTCAAAAATGGTGCCAAATTGTTGCAAACGATCCCCTGAAAGCTTTTTCGGTGGAAACAGATGGGTTTTTATCATCAGAAACAGAATTAGCCGCCAACGTCTGAAGAACTATTTTTGAAAAAATCCCTAAGCCGCGCGGTCAGAATTTCAGCAAAAATCTGACGTTCTGGAATTCTCTCAAAAATGGTTCCAAACTGTTGCAAACGATCCCCTGAAAGGTTTTTTGGTGGAAACAGATGGGTTTTTATCATCAGAAACAGAATTAGCCGCCGACGTCTGAACAACTTTTTTTGAAAAAATCCCTAAGCCGCGCGGTCAGAATTTCAGCAAAAATCTGACGTTCTGGAATTCTCTCAAAAATGGTGCCATCCTGTTGCAAACGATCCACTGAAAGCTTTTTCGGTGGAAACAGATGGGTTTTTATCATCAGAAACAGAATTAGCCGCCGACGTCTGAACAACTATTTTTGAAAAAATCCGTAAGCCGCGCGGTCAGAATTTCAGCAAAAATCTGACGTTCTGGAATTCTCTCAAAAATGGTGCCAAACTGTTGCAAACGATCCCTTGAAAGGTTTTTTGGCGGAAACAGATGGGTTTTTATCATCAGAAACAGAATCAGCCGCCGACGTCTGAACAACTTTTTTTTAAAAAGATCCCTAAGTCGCGCGGTCTGAATTTCAGGAAAAATCTGACGTTCTGGAATTCTCTCAAAAATGGTGCCATACTGTTGCATACGATCCCCTGAAAGCTTTTTCGGTGGAAAAAGATGGGTTTTTATCATCAGAAACAGAATTAGCCGCCAACGTCTGAAGAACTATTTTTGAAAAAATCCCTAAGCCGCGCGGTCAGAATTTCAGCAAAAATCTGACGTTCTGGAATTCTCTCAAAAATGATTCCTAACTGTTGCAAACGATCCCCTGAAAGGTTTTTCGGTGGAAACAGATGGGTTTTTATCATCAGAAACAGAATTAGCCGCCGACGTTTGAACAACTTTTTTTGAAAAAATCCCTAAGCCGCGCGGTCAGAATTTCAGCAAAAATCTGACGTTCTGGAATTCTCTCAAAAATGGTGCCAAACTGTTGCAAACAATCCCCTGAAAGGTTTTTCGGTGGAAACAGATGGGGTTTTATCATCAGAAACAGAATTAGCCGCTGACGTCTGAACAACTTTTTTTTAAAAAAAATCCCTAAGCCGCGCGGTCAGAATTTCAGCAAAAATCTGACGTTCTGGAATTCTCTCAAAAATGGTGCCAAACTGTTGCAAACGATCCCCTGAAAGCTTTTTTGGTGGAAACAGATGCGTTTTTATCATCAGAAACAAAATTAGCCGCCAACGTCTGAAGAACTATTTTTGAAAAAATCCCTAAGCCGCGCGGTCAGAATTTCAGGAAAAATCTGACGTTCTGGAATTCTCTCAAAAATGGTGCCAAACTGTTGCAAACGATCCCCTGAAAGCTTTTTTGGTGGAAACAGATGCGTTTTTATCATCAGAAACAGAATTAGCCGCCAACGTCTGAAGAACTATTTTTGAAAAAATCCCTAAGCCGCGCGGTCAGAATTTCAGGAAAAATCTGACATTCTGGAATTCTCTCAAAAATGGTGCCAAATTGTTGCAAACGATCCCCTGAAAGCTTTTTCGGTGGAAACAGATGGGTTTTTACAATCAGAAACAGAATTAGCCGCCAACGTCTGAAGAACTATTTTTGAAAAAATCCCTAAGTCGCGCGGTCAGAATTTCAGCAAAAATCTGACGTTCTGGAATTCTCTCAAAAATGGTTCCAAACTGTTGCAAACGATCCCCTGAAAGGTTTTTCGGTGGAAACAGATGGGTTTTTATCATCAGAAACAGAATTAGCCGCCGACGTCTGAACAACTTTTTTTGAAAAAATCCCTAAGCCGCGCGGTCAGAATTTCAGCAAAAATCTGACGTTCTGGAATTCTCTCAAAAATGGTGCCAAACTGTTGCAAACAATCCCCTGAAAGGTTTTTCGGTGGAAACAGATGGGGTTTTAACATCAGAAACAGAATTAGCCGCTGACGTCTGAACAACTTTTTTTGAAAAAATCCCTAAGCCGCGCGGTCAGAATTTCAGCAAAAATCTGACGTTCTGGAATTCTCTCAAAAATGGTGCCAAACTGTTGCAAACGATCCCCTGAAAGCTTTTTTGGTGAAACAGATGCGTTTTTATCATCAGAAACAAAATTAGCCGCCAACGTCTGAAGAACTATTTTTGAAAAAATCCCTAAGCCGCGCGGTCAGAATTTCAGGAAAAATCTGACGTTCTGGAATTCTCTCAAAAATGGTGCCAAACTGTTGCAAACGATCCCCTGAAAGCTTTTTTGGTGGAAACAGATGCGTTTTTATCATCAGAAACAGAATTAGCCGCCAACGTCTGAAGAACTATTTTTGAAAAAATCCCTAAGCCGCGCGGTCAGAATTTCAGGAAAAATCTGACATTCTGGAATTCTCTCAAAAATGGTGCCAAATTGTTGCAAACGATCCCCTGAAAGCTTTTTCAGTGGAAACAGATGGGTTTTTATCATCAGAAACAGAATTAGCCGCCAACGTCTGAAGAACTATTTTTGAAAAAATCCCTAAGTCGCGCGGTCAGAATTTCAGCAAAAATCTGACGTTCTGGAATTCTCTCAAAAATGGTTCCAAACTGTTGCAAACGATCCCCTGAAAGGTTTTTCGGTGGAAACAGATGGGTTTTTATCATCAGAAACAGAATTAGCCGCCGACGTCTGAACAACTTTTTTTGAAAAAATCCCTAAGCCGCGCGGTCAGAATTTCAGCAAAAATCTGACGTTCTGGAATTCTCTCAAAAATGGTGCCATCCTGTTACAAACAATCCACTGAAAGCTTTTTCGGTGGAAACAGATGGGTTTTTATCATCAGAAACAGAATTAGCCGCCAACGTCTGAAGAACTATTTTTGAAAAAATCCCTAAGCCGCGCGGTCAGAATTTCAGCAAAAATCTGACGTTCTGGAATTCTCTCAAAAATGGTGCCAAACTGTTGCAAACGATCCCTTGAAAGGTTTTTTGGCGGAAACAGATGGGTTTTTATCATCAGAAACAGAATCAGCCGCCGACGTCTGAACAACTATTTTTTAAAAAGATCCCTAAGTCGCGCGGTCTGAATTTCAGGAAAAATCTGACGTTCTGGAATTCTCTCAAAAATGGTGCCATACTGTTGCAAACGATCCCCTGAAAGCTTTTTCGGTGGAAAAAGATGGGTTTTTATCATCAGAAACAGAATTAGCCGCCAACGTCTGAAGAACTATTTTTGAAAAAATCCCTAAGTCGCGCGGTCAGAATTTCAGCAAAAATCTGACGTTCTGGAATTCTCTCAAAAATGGTTGCAAACTGTTGCAAACGATCCCCTGAAAGGTTTTTCGGTGGAAACAGATGGGTTTTTATCATCAGAAACAGAATTAGCCGCCGACGTCTGAACAACTTTTTTTGAAAAAATCCCTAAGCCGCGCGGTCAGAATTTCAGCAAAAATCTGACGTTCTGGAATTCTCTCAAAAATGGTGCCAAACTGTTGCAAACAATCCCCTGAAAGGTTTTTCGGTGGAAACAGATGGGGTTTTAACATCAGAAACAGAATTAGCCGCTGACGTCTGAACAACTTTTTTTGAAAAAATCCCTAAGCCGCGCGGTCAGAATTTCAGCAAAAATCTGACGTTCTGGAATTCTCTCAAAAATGGTGCCAAACTGTTGCAAACGATCCCCTGAAAGCTTTTTTGGTGGAAACAGATGCGTTTTTATCATCAGAAACAAAATTAGCCGCCAACGTCTGAAGAACTATTTTTGAAAAAATCCCTAAGCCGCGCGGTCAGAATTTCAGCAAAAATCTGACGTTCTGGAATTCTCTCAAAAATGGTGCCAAACTGTTGCAAACGATCCCTTGAAAGGTTTTTTGGCGGAAACAGATGGGTTTTTATCATCAGAAACAGAATCAGCCGCCGACGTCTGAACAACTATTTTTTAAAAAGATCCCTAAGTCGCGCGGTCTGAATTTCAGGAAAAATCTGACGTTCTGGAATTCTCTCAAAAATGGTGCCATACTGTTGCAAACGATCCCCTGAAAGCTTTTTCGGTGGAAAAAGATGGGTTTTTATCATCAGAAACAGAATTAGCCGCCAACGTCTGAAGAACTATTTTTGAAAAAATCCCTAAGCCGCGCGGTCAGAATTTCAGCAAAAATCTGACGTTCTGGAATTCTCTCAAAAATGGTGCCAAACTGTTGCAAACGATCCCTTGAAAGCTTTTTCGGTGGAAACAGATGGGTTTTTATCATCAGAAACAGAATTAGCCGCCGACGTCTGAACAACTTTTTTTGAAAAAATCCCTAAGTCGCGCGGTCAGAATTTCAGCAAAAATCTGACGTTCTGGAATTCTCTCAAAAATGGTGCCAAACTGTTGCAAACGATCCCTTGAAAGGTTTTTTGGCGGAAACAGATGGGTTTTTATCATCAGAAACAGAATCAGCCGCCGACGTCTGAACAACTATTTTTTAAAAAGATCCCTAAGCCGCGCGGTCAGAATTTCAGCAAAAATCTGACGTTCTGGAATTCTCTCAAAAATGGTGCCAAACTGTTGCAAACAATCCCCTGAAAGGTTTTTCGGTGGAAACAGATGGGGTTTTAACATCAGAAACAGAATTAGCCGCTGACGTCTGAACAACTTTTTTTGAAAAAATCCCTAAGCCGCGCGGTCAGAATTTCAGCAAAAATCTGACGTTCTGGAATTCTCTCAAAAATGGTGCCAAACTGTTGCAAACGATCCCCTGAAAGCTTTTTTGGTGAAACAGATGCGTTTTTATCATCAGAAACAAAATTAGCCGCCAACGTCTGAAGAACTATTTTTGAAAAAATCCCTAAGCCGCGCGGTCAGAATTTCAGGAAAAATCTGACGTTCTGGAATTCTCTCAAAAATGGTGCCAAACTGTTGCAAACGATCCCCTGAAAGCTTTTTTGGTGGAAACAGATGCGTTTTTATCATCAGAAACAGAATTAGCCGCCAACGTCTGAAGAACTATTTTTGAAAAAATCCCTAAGCCGCGCGGTCAGAATTTCAGGAAAAATCTGACATTCTGGAATTCTCTCAAAAATGGTGCCAAATTGTTGCAAACGATCCCCTGAAAGCTTTTTCAGTGGAAACAGATGGGTTTTTATCATCAGAAACAGAATTAGCCGCCAACGTCTGAAGAACTGTTTTTGAAAAAATCCCTAATTCGCGCGGTCAGAATTTCAGCAAAAATCTGACGTTCTGGAATTCTCTCAAAAATGGTGCCATACTGTTGCAAACGATCCCCTGAAAGCTTTTTCGGTGGAAAAAGATGGGTTTTTATCATCAGAAACAGAATTAGCCGCCAACGTCTGAAGAACTATTTTTGAAAAAATCCCTAAGCCGCGCGGTCAGAATTTCAGCAAAAATCTGACGTTCTGGAATTCTCTCAAAAATGGTGCCAAACTGTTGCAAACGATCCCTTGAAAGCTTTTTCGGTGGAAACAGATGGGTTTTTATCATCAGAAACAGAATTAGCCGCCGACGTCTGAACAACTTTTTTTGAAAAAATCCCTAAGTCGCGCGGTCAGAATTTCAGCAAAAATCTGACGTTCTGGAATTCTCTCAAAAATGGTGCCAAACTGTTGCAAACGATCCCTTGAAAGGTTTTTTGGCGGAAACAGATGGGTTTTTATCATCAGAAACAGAATCAGCCGCCGACGTCTGAACAACTATTTTTTAAAAAGATCCCTAAGCCGCGCGGTCAGAATTTCAGCAAAAATCTGACGTTCTGGAATTCTCTCAAAAATGGTGCCAAACTGTTGCAAACAATCCCCTGAAAGGTTTTTCGGTGGAAACAGATGGGGTTTTAACATCAGAAACAGAATTAGCCGCTGACGTCTGAACAACTTTTTTTGAAAAAATCCCTAAGCCGCGCGGTCAGAATTTCAGCAAAAATCTGACGTTCTGGAATTCTCTCAAAAATGGTGCCAAACTGTTGCAAACGATCCCCTGAAAGCTTTTTTGGTGAAACAGATGCGTTTTTATCATCAGAAACAAAATTAGCCGCCAACGTCTGAAGAACTATTTTTGAAAAAATCCCTAAGCCGCGCGGTCAGAATTTCAGGAAAAATCTGACGTTCTGGAATTCTCTCAAAAATGGTGCCAAACTGTTGCAAACGATCCCCTGAAAGCTTTTTTGGTGGAAACAGATGCGTTTTTATCATCAGAAACAGAATTAGCCGCCAACGTCTGAAGAACTATTTTTGAAAAAATCCCTAAGCCGCGCGGTCAGAATTTCAGGAAAAATCTGACATTCTGGAATTCTCTCAAAAATGGTGCCAAATTGTTGCAAACGATCCCCTGAAAGCTTTTTCAGTGGAAACAGATGGGTTTTTATCATCAGAAACAGAATTAGCCGCCAACGTCTGAAGAACTGTTTTTGAAAAAATCCCTAATTCGCGCGGTCAGAATTTCAGCAAAAATCTGACGTTCTGGAATTCTCTCAAAAATGGTTCCAAACTGTTGCAAACGATCCCCTGAAAGGTTTTTCGGTGGAAACAGATGGGTTTTTATCATCAGAAACAGAATTAGCCGCCGACGTCTGAACAACTTTTTTTGAAAAAATCCCTAAGCCGCGCGGTCAGAATTTCAGCAAAAATCTGACGTTCTGGAATTCTCTCAAAAATGGTGCCATCCTGTTACAAACAATCCACTGAAAGCTTTTTCGGTGGAAACAGATGGGTTTTTATCATCAGAAACAGAATTAGCCGCCAACGTCTGAAGAACTATTTTTGAAAAAATCCCTAAGCCGCGCGGTCAGAATTTCAGCAAAAATCTGACGTTCTGGAATTCTCTCAAAAATGGTGCCAAACTGTTGCAAACGATCCCTTGAAAGGTTTTTTGGCGGAAACAGATGGGTTTTTATCATCAGAAACAGAATCAGCCGCCGACGTCTGAACAACTATTTTTTAAAAAGATCCCTAAGTCGCGCGGTCTGAATTTCAGGAAAAATCTGACGTTCTGGAATTCTCTCAAAAATGGTGCCATACTGTTGCAAACGATCCCCTGAAAGCTTTTTCGGTGGAAAAAGATGGGTTTTTATCATCAGAAACAGAATTAGCCGCCAACGTCTGAAGAACTATTTTTGAAAAAATCCCTAAGTCGCGCGGTCAGAATTTCAGCAAAAATCTGACGTTCTGGAATTCTCTCAAAAATGGTTGCAAACTGTTGCAAACGATCCCCTGAAAGGTTTTTCGGTGGAAACAGATGGGTTTTTATCAACAGAAACAGAATTAGCCGCCGACGTCTGAACAACTTTTTTTGAAAAAATCCCTAAGCCGCGCGGTCAGAATTTCAGCAAAAATCTGACGTTCTGGAATTCTCTCAAAAATGGTGCCAAACTGTTGCAAACAATCCCCTGAAAGGTTTTTCGGTGGAAACAGATGGGGTTTTAACATCAGAAACAGAATTAGCCGCTGACGTCTGAACAACTTGTTTTGAAAAAATCCCTAAGCCGCGCGGTCAGAATTTCAGCAAAAATCTGACGTTCTGGAATTCTCTCAAAAATGGTGCCAAACTGTTGCAAACGATCCCCTGAAAGCTTTTTTGGTGGAAACAGATGCGTTTTTATCATCAGAAACAAAATTAGCCGCCAACGTCTGAAGAACTATTTTTGAAAAAATCCCTAAGCCGCGCGGTCAGAATTTCAGCAAAAATCTGACGTTCTGGAATTCTCTCAAAAATGGTGCCAAACTGTTGCAAACGATCCCTTGAAAGGTTTTTTGGCGGAAACAGATGGGTTTTTATCATCAGAAACAGAATCAGCCGCCGACGTCTGAACAACTATTTTTTAAAAAGATCCCTAAGTCGCGCGGTCTGAATTTCAGGAAAAATCTGACGTTCTGGAATTCTCTCAAAAATGGTGCCATACTGTTGCAAACGATCCCCTGAAAGCTTTTTCGGTGGAAAAAGATGGGTTTTTATCATCAGAAACAGAATTAGCCGCCAACGTCTGAAGAACTATTTTTGAAAAAATCCCTAAGCCGCGCGGTCAGAATTTCAGCAAAAATCTGACGTTCTGGAATTCTCTCAAAAATGGTGCCAAACTGTTGCAAACGATCCCTTGAAAGCTTTTTCGGTGGAAACAGATGGGTTTTTATCATCAGAAACAGAATTAGCCGCCGACGTCTGAACAACTTTTTTTGAAAAAATCCGTAAGCCGCGCGGTCAGAATTTCAGCAAAAATCTGACGTTCTGGAATTCTCTCAAAAATGGTGCCAAACTGTTGCAAACGATCCCCTGAAAGGTTTTTCGGTGGAAACAGATGGGTTTTTTATCATCAGAAACAGAATTAGCCCTCGACGTCTGAACAACTTTTTTTGAAAAAATCCCTAAGCCGCGCGGTCAGAATTTCAGCAAAAATCTGACGTTCTGGAATTCTCTCAAAAATGCTTCCAAACTGTTGCAAACGATCCCCTGAAAGCTTTTTCGGTGGAAACAGATGGGTTTTTATCATCAGAAACAGAATTAGCCGCCAACGTCTGAAGAACTATTTTTGAAAAAATCCGTAAGCCGCGCGGTCAGAATTTCAGCAAAAATCTGACGTTCTGGAATTCTCTCAAAAATGCTTCCAAACTGTTGCAAACGATCCCCTGAAAGGTTTTTCGGTGGAAACAGATGGGTTTTTATCATCAGAAACAGAATTAGCCGCCGACGTCTGAACAACTTTTTTTGAAAAAATCCCTAAGCCGCGCGGTCAGAATTTCAGCAAAAATCTGACGTTCTGGAATTCTCTCAAAAATGGTGCCATCCTGTTGCAAACGATCCACTGAAAGCTTTTTCGGTGGAAACAGATGGGTTTTTATCATCAGAAACAGAATTAGCCGCCGACGTCTGAACAACTATTTTTGAAAAAATCCGTAAGCCGCGCGGTCAGAATTTCAGCAAAAATCTGACGTTCTGGAATTCTCTCAAAAATGGTGCCAAACTGTTGCAAACGATCCCTTGAAAGGTTTTTTGGCGGAAACAGATGGGTTTTTATCATCAGAAACAGAATCAGCCGCCGACGTCTGAACAACTTTTTTTTTTAAAGATCCCTAAGCCGCGCGGTTAGAATTTCAGGAAAAATCTGACGTTCTGGAATTCTCTCAAAAATGGTGCCATACTGTTGCAAACGATCCCCTGAAAGCTTTTTCGGTGGAAACAGATGGGTTTTTATCATCAGAAACAGAATTAGCCGCCAACGTCTGAAGAACTATTTTTGAAAAAATCCCTAAGCCGCGCGGTCAGAATTTCAGCAAAAATCTGACGTTCTGGAATTCTCTCAAAAATGGTGCCAAACTGTTGCAAACGATCCCTTGAAAGGTTTTTTGGCGGAAACAGATGGGTTTTTATCATCAGAAACAGAATCAGCCGCCGACGTCTGAACAACTTTTTTTAAAAAAGATCCCTAAGTCGCGCGGTCTGAATTTCAGGAAAAATCTGACGTTCTGGAATTCTCTCAAAAATGGTGCCATACTGTTGCAAACGATCCCCTGAAAGCTTTTTCGGTGGAAAAAGATGGGTTTTTATCATCAGAAACAGAATTAGCCGCCAACGTCTGAACAACTTTTTTTGAAAAAATCCCTAAGCCACACGGTCAGAATTTCAGCAAAAATCGGACGTTCTGGAATTCTCTCAAAAATGGTGCCAAACTGTTGCAAACAATCACCTGAAAGGTTTTTCGGTGGAAACAGATGGGTTTTTATCATCAGAAACAGAATTAGCCGCCGACGTCTGAACAACTATTTTTGAAAAAATCCCTAAGCCGCGCGGTCAGAATTTCAGCAAAAATCTGACGTTCTGGAATTCTCTCAAAAATGCTTCCAAACTGTTGCAAACGATCCCCTGAAAGGTTTTTCGGTGGAAACAGATGGGTTTTTATCATCAGAAACAGAATTAGCCGCCGACGTCTGAACAACTTTTTTTGAAAAAATCCCTAAGCCGCGCGGTCAGAATTTCAGCAAAAATCTGACGTTCTGGAATTCTCTCAAAAATGGTGCCAAACTGTTGCAAACAATCCCCTGAAAGGTTTTTCGGTGGAAACAGATGGGGTTTTATCATCAGAAACAGAATTAGCCGCTGACGTCTGAACAACTTTTTTTGAAAAAATCCCTAAGCCGCGCGGTCAGAATTTCAGCAAAAATCTGACGTTCTGGAATTCTCTCAAAAATGGTGCCAAACTGTTGCAAACAATCCCCTGAACGGTTTTTTGGTGGAAACAGATGCGTTTTTATCATCAGAAACAAAATTAGCCGCCAACGTCTGAAGAACTATTTTTGAAAAAATCCCTAAGCCGCGCGGTCAGAATTTCAGGAAAAATCTGACGTTCTGGAATTCTCTCAAAAATGGTGCCAAACTGTTGCAAACGATCCCCTGAAAGCTTTTTTGGTGGAAACAGATGCGTTTTTATCATCAGAAACAGAATTAGCCGCCAACGTCTGAACAACTTTTTTTGAAAAAATCCCTAAGCCGCGCGGTCAGAATTTCAGGAAAAATCTGACATTCTGGAATTCTCTCAAAAATGGTGCCAAATTGTTGCAAACGATCCCCTGAAAGCTTTTTCGGTGGAAACAGATGGGTTTTTATCATCAGAAACAGAATTAGCCGCCAACGTCTGAAGAACTATTTTTGAAAAAATCCCTAAGTCGCGCGGTCAGAATTTCAGCAAAAATCTGACGTTCTGGAATTCTCTCAAAAATGGTTCCAAACTGTTGCAAACGATCCCCTGAAAGGTTTTTCGGTGGAAACAGATGGGTTTTTATCATCAGAAACAGAATTAGCCGCCGACGTCTGAACAACTTTTTTTGAAAAAATCCCTAAGCCGCGCGGTCAGAATTTCAGCAAAAATCTGACGTTCTGGAATTCTCTCAAAAATGGTGCCAAACTGTTGCAAACAATCCCCTGAAAGGTTTTTCGGTGGAAACAGATGGGGTTTTATCATCAGAAACAGAATTAGCCGCTGACGTCTGAACAACTTTTTTTGAAAAAATCCCTAAGCCGCGCGGTCAGAATTTCAGCAAAAATCTGACGTTCTGGAATTCTCTCAAAAATGGTGCCAAACTGTTGCAAACGATCCCCTGAAAGCTTTTTTGGTGGAAACAGATGCGTTTTTATCATCAGAAACAAAATTAGCCGCCAACGTCTGAAGAACTATTTTTGAAAAAATCCCTAAGCCGCGCGGTCAGAATTTCAGGAAAAATCTGACGTTCTGGAATTCTCTCAAAAATGGTGCCAAACTGTTGCAAACGATCCCCTGAAAGCTTTTTTGGTGGAAACAGAGGCGTTTTTATCATCAGAAACAGAATTAGCCGCCAACGTCTGAAGAACTATTTTTGAAAAAATCCCTAAGCCGCGCGGTCAGAATTTCAGGAAAAATCTGACATTCTGGAATTCTCTCAAAAATGGTGCCAAATTGTTGCAAACGATCCCCTGAAAGCTTTTTCAGTGGAAACAGATGGGTTTTTATCATCAGAAACAGAATTAGCCGCCAACGTCTGAAGAACTATTTTTGAAAAAATCCCTAAGTCGCGGGGTCAGAATTTCAGCAAAAATCTGACGTTCTGGAATTCTCTCAAAAATGGTTCCAAACTGTTGCAAACGATCCCCTGAAAGGTTTTTCGGTGGAAACAGATGGGTTTTTATCATCAGAAACAGAATTAGCCGCCGACGTCTGAACAACTTTTTTTGAAAAAATCCCTAAGCCGCGCGGTCAGAATTTCAGCAAAAATCTGACGTTCTGGAATTCTCTCAAAAATGCTTCCAAACTGTTGCAAACGATCCACTGAAAGCTTTTTCGGTGGAAACAGATGGGTTTTTATCATCAGAAACAGAATTAGCCGCTGACGTCTGAACAACTATTTTTGAAAAAATCCGTAAGCCGCGCGGTCAGAATTTCAGCAAAAATCTGACGTTCTGGAATTCTCTCAAAAATGGTGCCAAACTGTTGCAAACGATCCCTTGAAAGGTTTTTTGGCGGAAACAGATGGGTTTTTATCATCAGAAACAGAATCAGCCGCCGACGTCTGAACAACTTTTTTTTTTAAAGATCCCTAAGCCGCGCAGTTAGAATTTCAGGAAAAATCTGACGTTCTGGAATTCTCTCAAAAGTGGTGCCATACTGTTGCAAACGATCCCCTGAAAGCTTTTTCGGTGGAAACAGATGGGTTTTTATCATCAGAAACAGAATTAGCCGCCAACGTCTGAAGAACTATTTTTGAAAAAATCCCTAAGCCGCGCGGTCAGAATTTCAGCAAAAATCTGACGTTCTGGAATTCTCTCAAAAATGGTGCCAAACTGTTGCAAACGATCCCTTGAAAGGTTTTTTGGCGGAAACAGATGGGTTTTTATCATCAGAAACAGAATCAGCCGCCGACGTCTAAACAACTTTTTTTTAAAAAGATCCCTAAGTCGCGCGGTCTGAATTTCAGGAAAAATCTGACGTTCTGGAATTCTCTCAAAAATGGTGCCATACTGTTGCAAACGATCCCCTGAAAGCTTTTTCGGTGGAAAAAGATGGGTTTTTATCATCAGAAACAGAATCAGCCGCCGACGTCTAAACAACTTTTTTTTAAAAAGATCCCTAAGTCGCGCGGTCTGAATTTCAGGAAAAATCTGACGTTCTGGAATTCTCTCAAAAATGGTGCCATACTGTTGCAAACGATCCCCTGAAAGCTTTTTCGGTGGAAAAAGATGGGTTTTTATCATCAGAAACAGAATTAGCCGCTGACGTCTGAACAACTTTTTTTGAAAAAATCCCTAAGCCGCGCGGTCAGAATTTCAGCAAAAATCTGACGTTCTGGAATTCTCTCAAAAATGGTGCCAAACTGTTGCAAACGATCCCCTGAAAGGTTTTTCAGTGGAAACAGATGGGTTTTTATCATCAGAAACAGAATTAGCCCTCGACGTCTGAACAACTTTATTTGAAAAAATCCCTAAGCCGCGCGGTCAGAATTTCAGCAAAAATCTGACGTTCTGGAATTCTCTCAAAAATGCTTCCAAACTGTTGCAAACGATCCCCTGAAAGCTTTTTCGGTGGAAACAGATGGGTTTTTATCATCAGAAACAGAATTAGCCGCCAACGTCTGAAGAACTATTTTTGAAAAAATCCGTAAGCCGCGCGGTCAGAATTTCAGCAAAAATCTGACGTTCTGGAATTCTCTCAAAAATGCTTCCAAACTGTTGCAAACGATCCCCTGAAAGGTTTTTCGGTGGAAACAGATGGGTTTTTATCATCAGAAACAGAATTAGCCGCCGACGTCTGAACAACTTTTTTTGAAAAAATCCCTAAGCCGCGCGGTCAGAATTTCAGCAAAAATCTGACGTTCTGGAATTCTCTCAAAAATGGTGCCAAACTGTTGCAAACAATCCCCTGAAAGGTTTTTCGGTGGAAACAGATGGAGTTTTATCATCAGAAACAGAATTAGCCGCTGACGTCTGAACAACTTTTTTTGAAAAAATCCCTAAGCCGCGCGGTCAGAATTTCAGCAAAAATCTGACGTTCTGGAATTCTCTCAAAAATGGTGCCAAACTGTTGCAAACGATCCCTTGAAAGCTTTTTTGGTGGAAACAGATGCGTTTTTATCATCAGAAACAAAATTAGCCGCCAACGTCTGAAGAACTATTTTTGAAAAAATCCCTAAGCCGCGCGGTCAGAATTTCAGGAAAAATCTGACGTTCTGGAATTCTCTCAAAAATGGTGCCAAACTGTTGCAAACGATCCCCTGAAAGCTTTTTTGGTGGAAACAGATGCGTTTTTATCATCAGAAACAGAATTAGCCGCCAACGTCTGAAGAACTATTTTTGAAAAAATCCCTAAGCCGCGCGGTCAGAATTTCAGGAAAAATCTGACATTCTGGAATTCTCTCAAAAATGGTGCCAAATTGTTGCAAACGATCCCCTGAAAGCTTTTTCGGTGGAAACAGATGGGTTTTTATCATCAGAAACAGAATTAGCCGCCAACGTCTGAAGAACTATTTTTGAAAAAATCCCTAAGCCGCGCGGTCAGAATTTCAGCAAAAATCTGACGTTCTGGAATTCTCTCAAAAATGGTGCCATCCTGTTGCAAACGATCCACTGAAAGCTTTTTCGGTGGAAACAGATGGGTTTTTATCATCAGAAACAGAATTAGCCGCCGACGTCTGAACAACTATTTTTGAAAAAATCCGTAAGCCGCGCGGTCAGAATTTCAGCAAAAATCTGACGTTCTGGAATTCTCTCAAAAATGGTGCCAAACTGTTGCAAACGATCCCTTGAAAGGTTTTTTGGCGGAAACAGATGGGTTTTTATCATCAGAAACAGAATCAGCCGCCGACGTCTGAACAACTTTTTTTTTTAAAGATCCCTAAGCCGCGCGGTTAGAATTTCAGGAAAAATCTGACGTTCTGGAATTCTCTCAAAAATGGTGCCATACTGTTGCAAACGATCCCCTGAAAGCTTTTTCGGTGGAAACAGATGGGTTTTTATCATCAGAAACAGAATTAGCCGCCAACGTCTGAAGAACTATTTTTGAAAAAATCCCTAAGCCGCGCGGTCAGAATTTCAGCAAAAATCTGACGTTCTGGAATTCTCTCAAAAATGGTGCCAAACTGTTGCAAACGATCCCTTGAAAGGTTTTTTGGCGGAAACAGATGGGTTTTTATCATCAGAAACAGAATCAGCCGCCGACGTCTGAACAACTTTTTTTTAAAAAGATCCCTAAGTCGCGCGGTCTGAATTTCAGGAAAAATCTGACGTTCTGGAATTCTCTCAAAAATGGTGCCATACTGTTGCAAACGATCCCCTGAAAGCTTTTTCGGTGGAAAAAGATGGGTTTTTATCATCAGAAACAGAATTAGCCGCCAACGTCTGAACAACTTTTTTTGAAAAAATCCCTAAGCCGCGCGGTCAGAATTTCAGCAAAAATCTGACGTTCTGGAATTCTCTCAAAAATGCTTCCAAACTGTTGCAAACGATCCCCTGAAAGCTTTTTCGGTGGAAACAGATGGGTTTTTATCATCAGAAACAGAATTAGCCGCTGACGTCTGAACAACTTTTTTTGAAAAAATCCCTAAGCCGCGCGGTCAGAATTTCAGCAAAAATCTGACGTTCTGGAATTCTCTCAAAAATGCTTCCAAACTGTTGCAAACGATCCCCTGAAAGGTTTTTCGGTGGAAACAGATGGGTTTTTATCATCAGAAACAGAATTACCCGCCGACGTCTGAACAACTTTTTTTGAAAAAATCCCCAAGCCGCGCGGTCAGAATTTCAGCAAAAATCTGACGTTCTGGAATTCTCTCAAAAATGGTGCCAAACTGTTGCAAACGATCCCTTGAAAGCTTTTTCGGTGGAAACAGATGGGTTTTTATCATCAGAAACAGAATTAGCCGCCAACGTCTGAAGAACTATTTTTGAAAAAATCCCTAAGCCGCGCGGTCAGAATTTCAGCAAAAATCTGACGTTCTGGAATTCTCTCAAAAATGGTGCCAAACTGTTGCAAACAATCCCCTGAAAGGTTTTTTGGTGGAAACAGATGGGTTTTTATCATCAGAAACAGAATTGGCCCTCGACGTCTGAACAACTTTTTTTGAAAAAATCCCTAAGCCGCGCGGTCAGAATTTCAGCAAAAATCTGACGTTCTGGAATTTCTCTCAAAAATGCTTCCAAACTGTTGCAAACGATCCCCTGAAAGCTTTTTCGGTGGAAACAGATGGGTTTTTATCATCAGAAACAGAATTAGCCACCAACGTCTGAAGAACTATTTTTGAAAAAATCCCTAAGCCGCGCGGTCAGAATTTCAGCAAAAATCTGACGTTCTGGAATTCTCTCAAAAATGGTGCCAAACTGTTGCAAACGATCCCTTGAAAGCTTTTTCGGTGGAAACAGATGGGTTTTTATCATCAGAAACAGAATTAGCCGCCGACGTCTGAACAACTTTTTTTGAAAAAATCCCTAAGCCGCGCGGTCAGAATTTCAGCAAAAATCTGACGTTCTGGAATTCTCTCAAAAATGGTGCCAAACTGTTGCAAACAATCCCCTGAAAGGTTTTTCGGTGGAAACAGATGGAGTTTTATCATCAGAAACAGAATTAGCCGCTGACGTCTGAACAACTTTTTTTGAAAAAATCCCTAAGCCGCGCGGTCAGAATTTCAGCAAAAATCTGACATTCTGGAATTCTCTCAAAAATGGTGCCAAATTGTTGCAAACGATCCCCTGAAAGCTTTTTCGGTGGAAACAGATGGGTTTTTATCATCAGAAACAGAATTAGCCGCCAACGTCTGAAGAACTATTTTTGAAAAAATCCCTAAGCCGCGCGGTCAGAATTTCAGCAAAAATCTGACATTCTGGAATTCTCTCAAAAATGGTGCCAAATTGTTGCAAACGATCCCCTGAAAGCTTTTTCGGTGGAAACAGATGGGTTTTTATCATCAGAAACAGAATTAGCCGCCAACGTCTGAAGAACTATTTTTGAAAAAATCCCTAAGCCGCGCGGTCAGAATTTCAGGAAAAATCTGACATTCTGGAATTCTCTCAAAAATGGTGCCAAATTGTTGCAAACGATCCCCTGAAAGCTTTTTCGGTGGAAACAGATGGGTTTTTATCATCAGAAACAGAATTAGCCGCCAACGTCTGAAGAACTATTTTTGAAAAAATCCCTAAGCCGCGCGGTCAGAATTTCAGCAAAAATCTGACGTTCTGGAATTCTCTCAAAAATGGTGCCATCCTGTTGCAAACGATCCACTGAAAGCTTTTTCGGTGGAAACAGATGGGTTTTTATCATCAGAAACAGAATTAGCCGCCGACGTCTGAACAACTATTTTTGAAAAAATCCGTAAGCCGCGCGGTCAGAATTTCAGCAAAAATCTGACGTTCTGGAATTCTCTCAAAAATGGTGCCAAACTGTTGCAAACGATCCCTTGAAAGGTTTTTTGGCGGAAACAGATGGGTTTTTATCATCAGAAACAGAATCAGCCGCCGACGTCTGAACAACTTTTTTTTTTAAAGATCCCTAAGCCGCGCGGTTAGAATTTCAGGAAAAATCTGACGTTCTGGAATTCTCTCAAAAATGGTGCCATACTGTTGCAAACGATTCCCTGAAAGCTTTTTCGGTGGAAACAGATGGGTTTTTATCATCAGAAGCAGAATTAGCCGCCAACGTCTGAAGAACTATTTTTGAAAAAATCCCTAAGCCGCGCGGTCAGAATTTCAGCAAAAATCTGACGTTCTGGAATTCTCTCAAAAATGGTGCCAAACTGTTGCAAACGATCCCTTGAAAGGTTTTTTGGCGGAAACAGATGGGTTTTTATCATCAGAAACAGAATCAGCCGCCGACGTCTGAACAACTTTTTTTTAAAAAGATCCCTAAGTCGCGCGGTCTGAATTTCAGGAAAAATCTGACGTTCTGGAATTCTCTCAAAAATGGTGCCATACTGTTGCAAACGATCCCCTGAAAGCTTTTTCGGTGGAAAAAGATGGGTTTTTATCATCAGAAACAGAATTAGCCGCCAACGTCTGAACAACTTTTTTTGAAAAAATCCCTAAGCCGCGCGGTCAGAATTTCAGCAAAAATCTGACGTTCTGGAATTCTCTCAAAAATGCTTCCAAACTGTTGCAAACGATCCCCTGAAAGGTTTTTCGGTGGAAACAGATGGGTTTTTATCATCAGAAACAGAATTAGCCGCTGACGTCTGAACAACTTTTTTTGAAAAAATCCCTAAGCCGCGCGGTCAGAATTTCAGCAAAAATCTGACGTTCTGGAATTCTCTCAAAAATGCTTCCAAACTGTTGCAAACGATCCCCTGAAAGGTTTTTCGGTGGAAACAGATGGGTTTTTATCATCAGAAACAGAATTACCCGCCGACGTCTGAACAACTTTTTTTGAAAAAATCCCCAAGCCGCGCGGTCAGAATTTCAGCAAAAATCTGACGTTCTGGAATTCTCTCAAAAATGGTGCCAAACTGTTGCAAACGATCCCTTGAAAGCTTTTTCGGTGGAAACAGATGGGTTTTTATCATCAGAAACAGAATTAGCCGCCAACGTCTGAAGAACTATTTTTGAAAAAATCCCTAAGCCGCGCGGTCAGAATTTCAGGAAAAATCTGACGTTCTGGAATTCTCTCAAAAATGGTGCCAAACTGTTGCAAACAATCCCCTGAAAGGTTTTTTGGTGGAAACAGATGGGTTTTTATCATCAGAAACAGAATTGGCCCTCGACGTCTGAACAACTTTTTTTGAAAAAATCCCTAAGCCGCGCGGTCAGAATTTCAGCAAAAATCTGACGTTCTGGAATTTCTCTCAAAAATGCTTCCAAACTGTTGCAAACGATCCCCTGAAAGCTTTTTCGGTGGAAACAGATGGGTTTTTATCATCAGAAACAGAATTAGCCGCCGACGTCTGAACAACTTTTTTTGAAAAAATCCCTAAGTCGCGCGGTCAGAATTTCAGCAAAAATCTGACGTTCTGGAATTCTCTCAAAAATGCTTCCAAACTGTTGCAAACGATCCCCTGAAAGGTTTTTCGGTGGAAACAGATGGGTTTTTATCATCAGAAACAGAATTAGCCGCCGACGTCTGAACAACTTTTTTTGAAAAAATCCCTAAGCCGCGCGGTCAGAATTTCAGCAAAAATCTGACGTTCTGGAATTCTCTCAAAAATGGTGCCAAACTGTTGCAAACGATCCCCTGAAAGGTTTTTCAGTGGAAACAGATGGGTTTTTATCATCAGAAACAGAATTAGCCCTCGACGTCTGAACAACTTTATTTGAAAAAATCCCTAAGCCGCGCGGTCAGAATTTCAGCAAAAATCTGACGTTCTGGAATTCTCTCAAAAATGCTTCCAAACTGTTGCAAACGATCCCCTGAAAGCTTTTTCGGTGGAAACAGATGGGTTTTTATCATCAGAAACAGAATTACCCGCCAACGTCTGAAGAACTATTTTTGAAAAAATCCGTAAGCCGCGCGGTCAGAATTTCAGCAAAAATCTGACGTTCTGGAATTCTCTCAAAAATGCTTCCAAACTGTTGCAAACGATCCCCTGAAAGGTTTTTCGGTGGAAACAGATGGGTTTTTATCATCAGAAACAGAATTAGCCGCCGACGTCTGAACAACTTTTTTTGAAAAAATCCCTAAGCCGCGCGGTCAGAATTTCAGCAAAAATCTGACGTTCTGGAATTCTCTCAAAAATGGTGCCAAACTGTTGCAAACAATCCCCTGAAAGGTTTTTCGGTGGAAACAGATGGAGTTTTATCATCAGAAACAGAATTAGCCGCTGACGTCTGAACAACTTTTTTTGAAAAAATCCCTAAGCCGCGCGGTCAGAATTTCAGCAAAAATCTGACGTTCTGGAATTCTCTCAAAAATGGTGCCAAACTGTTGCAAACGATCCCTTGAAAGCTTTTTTGGTGGAAACAGATGCGTTTTTATCATCAGAAACAAAATTAGCCGCCAACGTCTGAAGAACTATTTTTGAAAAAATCCCTAAGCCGCGCGGTCAGAATTTCAGGAAAAATCTGACGTTCTGGAATTCTCTCAAAAATGGTGCCAAACTGTTGCAAACGATCCCCTGAAAGCTTTTTTGGTGGAAACAGATGCGTTTTTATCATCAGAAACAGAATTAGCCGCCAACGTCTGAAGAACTATTTTTGAAAAAATCCCTAAGCCGCGCGGTCAGAATTTCAGGAAAAATCTGACATTCTGGAATTCTCTCAAAAATGGTGCCAAATTGTTGCAAACGATCCCCTGAAAGCTTTTTCGGTGGAAACAGATGGGTTTTTATCATCAGAAACAGAATTAGCCGCCAACGTCTGAAGAACTATTTTTGAAAAAATCCCTAAGCCGCGCGGTCAGAATTTCAGCAAAAATCTGACGTTCTGGAATTCTCTCAAAAATGGTGCCAAATTGTTGCAAACGATCCCCTGAAAGCTTTTTCGGTGGAAACAGATGGGTTTTTATCATCAGAAACAGAATTAGCCGCCGACGTCTGAACAACTATTTTTGAAAAAATCCCTAAGCCGCGCGGTCAGAATTTCAGCAAAAATCTGACGTTCTGGAATTCTCTCAAAAATGGTGCCAAACTGTTGCAAACGATCCCTTGAAAGCTTTTTTGGTGGAAACAGATGCGTTTTTATCATCAGAAACAAAATTAGCCGCCAACGTCTGAAGAACTATTTTTGAAAAAATCCCTAAGCCGCGCGGTCAGAATTTCAGGAAAAATCTGACGTTCTGGAATTCTCTCAAAAATGGTGCCAAACTGTTGCAAACGATCCCCTGAAAGCTTTTTTGGTGGAAACAGATGCGTTTTTATCATCAGAAACAGAATTAGCCGCCAACGTCTGAAGAACTATTTTTGAAAAAATCCCTAAGCCGCGCGGTCAGAATTTCAGGAAAAATCTGACATTCTGGAATTCTCTCAAAAATGGTGCCAAATTGTTGCAAACGATCCCCTGAAAGCTTTTTCGGTGGAAACAGATGGGTTTTTATCATCAGAAACAGAATTAGCCGCCAACGTCTGAAGAACTATTTTTGAAAAAATCCCTAAGCCGCGCGGTCAGAATTTCAGCAAAAATCTGACGTTCTGGAATTCTCTCAAAAATGGTGCCATCCTGTTGCAAACGATCCACTGAAAGCTTTTTCGGTGGAAACAGATGGGTTTTTATCATCAGAAACAGAATTAGCCGCCAACGTCTGAAGAACTATTTTTGAAAAAATCCGTAAGCCGCGCGGTCAGAATTTCAGCAAAAATCTGACGTTCTGGAATTCTCTCAAAAATGGTGCCAAATTGTTGCAAACGATCCCCTGAAAGCTTTTTCGGTGGAAACAGATGGGTTTTTATCATCAGAAACAGAATTAGCCGCCGACGTCTGAACAACTTTTTTTTAAAAAGATCCCTAAGTCGCGCGGTCTGAATTTCAGGAAAAATCTGACGTTCTGGAATTCTCTCAAAAATGGTGCCATACTGTTGCAAACGATCCCCTGAAAGCTTTTTCGGTGGAAAAAGATGGGTTTTTATCATCAGAAACAGAATTAGCCGCCAACGTCTGAACAACTTTTTTTGAAAAAATCCCTAAGCCGCGCGGTCAGAATTTCAGCAAAAATCTGACGTTCTGGAATTCTCTCAAAAATGCTTCCAAACTGTTGCAAACGATCCCCTGAAAGGTTTTTCGGTGGAAACAGATGGGTTTTTATCATCAGAAACAGAATTAGCCGCTGACGTCTGAACAACTTTTTTTGAAAAAATCCCTAAGCCGCGCGGTCAGAATTTCAGCAAAAATCTGACGTTCTGGAATTCTCTCAAAAATGCTTCCAAACTGTTGCAAACGATCCCCTGAAAGGTTTTTCGGTGGAAACAGATGGGTTTTTATCATCAGAAACAGAATTACCCGCCGACGTCTGAACAACTTTTTTTGAAAAAATCCCCAAGCCGCGCGGTCAGAATTTCAGCAAAAATCTGACGTTCTGGAATTCTCTCAAAAATGGTGCCAAACTGTTGCAAACGATCCCTTGAAAGCTTTTTCGGTGGAAACAGATGGTTTTTTATCATCAGAAACAGAATTAGCCGCCAACGTCTGAAGAACTATTTTTGAAAAAATCCCTAAGCCGCGCGGTCAGAATTTCAGCAAAAATCTGACGTTCTGGAATTCTCTCAAAAATGGTGCCAAACTGTTGCAAACAATCCCCTGAAAGGTTTTTTGGTGGAAACAGATGGGTTTTTATCATCAGAAACAGAATTGGCCCTCGACGTCTGAACAACTTTTTTTGAAAAAATCCCTAAGCCGCGCGGTCAGAATTTCAGCAAAAATCTGACGTTCTGGAATTTCTCTCAAAAATGCTTCCAAACTGTTGCAAACGATCCCCTGAAAGCTTTTTCGGTGGAAACAGATGGGTTTTTATCATCAGAAACAGAATTAGCCACCAACGTCTGAAGAACTATTTTTGAAAAAATCCCTAAGCCGCGCGGTCAGAATTTCAGCAAAAATCTGACGTTCTGGAATTCTCTCAAAAATGGTGCCAAACTGTTGCAAACGATCCCTTGAAAGCTTTTTCGGTGGAAACAGATGGGTTTTTATCATCAGAAACAGAATTAGCCGCCGACGTCTGAACAACTTTTTTTGAAAAAATCCCTAAGCCGCGCGGTCAGAATTTCAGCAAAAATCTGACGTTCTGGAATTCTCTCAAAAATGGTGCCAAACTGTTGCAAACAATCCCCTGAAAGGTTTTTCGGTGGAAACAGATGGAGTTTTATCATCAGAAACAGAATTAGCCGCTGACGTCTGAACAACTTTTTTTGAAAAAATCCCTAAGCCGCGCGGTCAGAATTTCAGCAAAAATCTGACATTCTGGAATTCTCTCAAAAATGGTGCCAAATTGTTGCAAACGATCCCCTGAAAGCTTTTTCGGTGGAAACAGATGGGTTTTTATCATCAGAAACAGAATTAGCCGCCAACGTCTGAAGAACTATTTTTGAAAAAATCCCTAAGCCGCGCGGTCAGAATTTCAGCAAAAATCTGACATTCTGGAATTCTCTCAAAAATGGTGCCAAATTGTTGCAAACGATCCCCTGAAAGCTTTTTCGGTGGAAACAGATGGGTTTTTATCATCAGAAACAGAATTAGCCGCCAACGTCTGAAGAACTATTTTTGAAAAAATCCCTAAGCCGCGCGGTCAGAATTTCAGGAAAAATCTGACATTCTGGAATTCTCTCAAAAATGGTGCCAAATTGTTGCAAACGATCCCCTGAAAGCTTTTTCGGTGGAAACAGATGGGTTTTTATCATCAGAAACAGAATTAGCCGCCAACGTCTGAAGAACTATTTTTGAAAAAATCCCTAAGCCGCGCGGTCAGAATTTCAGCAAAAATCTGACGTTCTGGAATTCTCTCAAAAATGGTGCCATCCTGTTGCAAACGATCCACTGAAAGCTTTTTCGGTGGAAACAGATGGGTTTTTATCATCAGAAACAGAATTAGCCGCCGACGTCTGAACAACTATTTTTGAAAAAATCCGTAAGCCGCGCGGTCAGAATTTCAGCAAAAATCTGACGTTCTGGAATTCTCTCAAAAATGGTGCCAAACTGTTGCAAACGATCCCTTGAAAGGTTTTTTGGCGGAAACAGATGGGTTTTTATCATCAGAAACAGAATCAGCCGCCGACGTCTGAACAACTTTTTTTTTTAAAGATCCCTAAGCCGCGCGGTTAGAATTTCAGGAAAAATCTGACGTTCTGGAATTCTCTCAAAAATGGTGCCATACTGTTGCAAACGATTCCCTGAAAGCTTTTTCGGTGGAAACAGATGGGTTTTTATCATCAGAAGCAGAATTAGCCGCCAACGTCTGAAGAACTATTTTTGAAAAAATCCCTAAGCCGCGCGGTCAGAATTTCAGCAAAAATCTGACGTTCTGGAATTCTCTCAAAAATGGTGCCAAACTGTTGCAAACGATCCCTTGAAAGGTTTTTTGGCGGAAACAGATGGGTTTTTATCATCAGAAACAGAATCAGCCGCCGACGTCTGAACAACTTTTTTTTAAAAAGATCCCTAAGTCGCGCGGTCTGAATTTCAGGAAAAATCTGACGTTCTGGAATTCTCTCAAAAATGGTGCCATACTGTTGCAAACGATCCCCTGAAAGCTTTTTCGGTGGAAAAAGATGGGTTTTTATCATCAGAAACAGAATTAGCCGCCAACGTCTGAACAACTTTTTTTGAAAAAATCCCTAAGCCGCGCGGTCAGAATTTCAGCAAAAATCTGACGTTCTGGAATTCTCTCAAAAATGCTTCCAAACTGTTGCAAACGATCCCCTGAAAGGTTTTTCGGTGGAAACAGATGGGTTTTTATCATCAGAAACAGAATTAGCCGCTGACGTCTGAACAACTTTTTTTGAAAAAATCCCTAAGCCGCGCGGTCAGAATTTCAGCAAAAATCTGACGTTCTGGAATTCTCTCAAAAATGCTTCCAAACTGTTGCAAACGATCCCCTGAAAGGTTTTTCGGTGGAAACAGATGGGTTTTTATAATCAGAAACAGAATTAGCCCTCGACGTCTGAACGTTTTTTTGAAAAAATCCCTAAGCCGCGCGGTCAGAATTTCAGCAAAAATCTGACGTTCAGGAATTCACTCAAAAATGGTGCCAAATGGTTGCAAACGATCCCCTGAAATGTTTTTCCGTGGAAACAGATGGTTTTTTATCATCGGAAACAGAATTAGCCCTCGACGTCTGAACAACGTTTTTTTGAAAAAATGCCTAAGCCGCGCGGTCAGAATTTCAGCAAAAATCTGACGTTCTGCAATTCAATCAAAAATGGTTCCAATCTGATGCAAACGATCCCCTTTTCGGGTTTTTTGGTGGAAACAGATGGGTTTTTATCATCAGAAACAGAATTGGCCCTCGACGTCTGAACAACTTTTTTTGAAAAAATCCCTAAGCCGCGCGGTCAGAATTTCAGCAAAAATCTGACGTTCTGGAATTTCTCTCAAAAATGCTTCCAAACTGTTGCAAACGATCCCCTGAAAGCTTTTTCGGTGGAAACAGATGGGTTTTTATCATCAGAAACAGAATTAGCCGCCGACGTCTGAACAACTTTTTTTGAAAAAATCCCTAAGTCGCGCGGTCAGAATTTCAGCAAAAATCTGACGTTCTGGAATTCTCTCAAAAATGCTTCCAAACTGTTGCAAACGATCCCCTGAAAGGTTTTTCGGTGGAAACAGATGGGTTTTTATCATCAGAAACAGAATTAGCCGCCGACGTCTGAACAACTTTTTTTGAAAAAATCCCTAAGCCGCGCGGTCAGAATTTCAGCAAAAATCTGACGTTCTGGAATTCTCTCAAAAATGGTGCCAAACTGTTGCAAACGATCCCCTGAAAGGTTTTTCAGTGGAAACAGATGGGTTTTTATCATCAGAAACAGAATTAGCCCTCGACGTCTGAACAACTTTATTTGAAAAAATCCCTAAGCCGCGCGGTCAGAATTTCAGCAAAAATCTGACGTTCTGGAATTCTCTCAAAAATGCTTCCAAACTGTTGCAAACGATCCCCTGAAAGCTTTTTCGGTGGAAACAGATGGGTTTTTATCATCAGAAACAGAATTACCCGCCAACGTCTGAAGAACTATTTTTGAAAAAATCCGTAAGCCGCGCGGTCAGAATTTCAGCAAAAATCTGACGTTCTGGAATTCTCTCAAAAATGCTTCCAAACTGTTGCAAACGATCCCCTGAAAGGTTTTTCGGTGGAAACAGATGGGTTTTTATCATCAGAAACAGAATTAGCCGCCGACGTCTGAACAACTTTTTTTGAAAAAATCCCTAAGCCGCGCGGTCAGAATTTCAGCAAAAATCTGACGTTCTGGAATTCTCTCAAAAATGGTGCCAAACTGTTGCAAACAATCCCCTGAAAGGTTTTTCGGTGGAAACAGATGGAGTTTTATCATCAGAAACAGAATTAGCCGCTGACGTCTGAACAACTTTTTTTGAAAAAATCCCTAAGCCGCGCGGTCAGAATTTCAGCAAAAATCTGACGTTCTGGAATTCTCTCAAAAATGGTGCCAAACTGTTGCAAACGATCCCTTGAAAGCTTTTTTGGTGGAAACAGATGCGTTTTTATCATCAGAAACAAAATTAGCCGCCAACGTCTGAAGAACTATTTTTGAAAAAATCCCTAAGCCGCGCGGTCAGAATTTCAGGAAAAATCTGACGTTCTGGAATTCTCTCAAAAATGGTGCCAAACTGTTGCAAACGATCCCCTGAAAGCTTTTTTGGTGGAAACAGATGCGTTTTTATCATCAGAAACAGAATTAGCCGCCAACGTCTGAAGAACTATTTTTGAAAAAATCCCTAAGCCGCGCGGTCAGAATTTCAGGAAAAATCTGACATTCTGGAATTCTCTCAAAAATGGTGCCAAATTGTTGCAAACGATCCCCTGAAAGCTTTTTCGGTGGAAACAGATGGGTTTTTATCATCAGAAACAGAATTAGCCGCCAACGTCTGAAGAACTATTTTTGAAAAAATCCCTAAGCCGCGCGGTCAGAATTTCAGCAAAAATCTGACGTTCTGGAATTCTCTCAAAAATGGTGCCAAATTGTTGCAAACGATCCCCTGAAAGCTTTTTCGGTGGAAACAGATGGGTTTTTATCATCAGAAACAGAATTAGCCGCCGACGTCTGAACAACTATTTTTGAAAAAATCCCTAAGCCGCGCGGTCAGAATTTCAGCAAAAATCTGACGTTCTGGAATTCTCTCAAAAATGGTGCCAAACTGTTGCAAACGATCCCTTGAAAGCTTTTTTGGTGGAAACAGATGCGTTTTTATCATCAGAAACAAAATTAGCCGCCAACGTCTGAAGAACTATTTTTGAAAAAATCCCTAAGCCGCGCGGTCAGAATTTCAGGAAAAATCTGACGTTCTGGAATTCTCTCAAAAATGGTGCCAAACTGTTGCAAACGATCCCCTGAAAGCTTTTTTGGTGGAAACAGATGCGTTTTTATCATCAGAAACAGAATTAGCCGCCAACGTCTGAAGAACTATTTTTGAAAAAATCCCTAAGCCGCGCGGTCAGAATTTCAGGAAAAATCTGACATTCTGGAATTCTCTCAAAAATGGTGCCAAATTGTTGCAAACGATTCCCTGAAAGCTTTTTCGGTGGAAACAGATGGGTTTTTATCATCAGAAACAGAATTAGCCGCCAACGTCTGAAGAACTATTTTTGAAAAAATCCCTAAGCCGCGCGGTCAGAATTTCAGCAAAAATCTGACGTTCTGGAATTCTCTCAAAAATGGTGCCATCCTGTTGCAAACGATCCACTGAAAGCTTTTTCGGTGGAAACAGATGGGTTTTTATCATCAGAAACAGAATTAGCCGCCAACGTCTGAAGAACTATTTTTGAAAAAATCCGTAAGCCGCGCGGTCAGAATTTCAGCAAAAATCTGACGTTCTGGAATTCTCTCAAAAATGGTGCCAAATTGTTGCAAACGATCCCCTGAAAGCTTTTTTGGCGGAAACATGGGTTTTTATCATCAGAAACAGAATCAGCCGCCGACGTCTGAACAACTTTTTTTTAAAAAGATCCCTAAGTCGCGCGGTCTGAATTTCAGGAAAAATCTGACGTTCTGGAATTCTCTCAAAAATGGTGCCATACTGTTGCAAACGATCCCCTGAAAGCTTTTTCGGTGGAAAAAGATGGGTTTTTATCATCAGAAACAGAATTAGCCGCCAACGTCTGAACAACTTTTTTTGAAAAAATCCCTAAGCCGCGCGGTCAGAATTTCAGCAAAAATCTGACGTTCTGGAATTCTCTCAAAAATGCTTCCAAACTGTTGCAAACGATCCCCTGAAAGGTTTTTCGGTGGAAACAGATGGGTTTTTATCATCAGAAACAGAATTAGCCGCTGACGTCTGAACAACTTTTTTTGAAAAAATCCCTAAGCCGCGCGGTCAGAATTTCAGCAAAAATCTGACGTTCTGGAATTCTCTCAAAAATGCTTCCAAACTGTTGCAAACGATCCCCTGAAAGGTTTTTCGGTGGAAACAGATGGGTTTTTATCATCAGAAACAGAATTACCCGCCGACGTCTGAACAACTTTTTTTGAAAAAATCCCCAAGCCGCGCGGTCAGAATTTCAGCAAAAATCTGACGTTCTGGAATTCTCTCAAAAATGGTGCCAAACTGTTGCAAACGATCCCTTGAAAGCTTTTTCGGTGGAAACAGATGGGTTTTTATCATCAGAAACAGAATTAGCCGCCAACGTCTGAAGAACTATTTTTGAAAAAATCCCTAAGCCGCGCGGTCAGAATTTCAGCAAAAATCTGACGTTCTGGAATTCTCTCAAAAATGGTGCCAAACTGTTGCAAACAATCCCCTGAAAGGTTTTTTGGTGGAAACAGATGGGTTTTTATCATCAGAAACAGAATTGGCCCTCGACGTCTGAACAACTTTTTTTGAAAAAATCCCTAAGTCGCGCGGTCAGAATTTCAGCAAAAATCTGACGTTCTGGAATTTCTCTCAAAAATGCTTCCAAACTGTTGCAAACGATCCCCTGAAAGGTTTTTCGGTGGAAACAGATGGGTTTTTATCATCAGAAACAGAATTAGCCGCCGACGTCTGAACAACTTTTTTTGAAAAAATCCCTAAGTCGCGCGGTCAGAATTTCAGCAAAAATCTGACGTTCTGGAATTCTCTCAAAAATGCTTCCAAACTGTTGCAAACGATCCCCTGAAAGGTTTTTCGGTGGAAACAGATGGGTTTTTATCATCAGAAACAGAATTAGCCGCCGACGTCTGAACAACTTTTTTTGAAAAAATCCCTAAGCCGCGCGGTCAGAATTTCAGCAAAAATCTGACGTTCTGGAATTCTCTCAAAAATGGTGCCAAACTGTTGCAAACGATCCCCTGAAAGGTTTTTCAGTGGAAACAGATGGGTTTTTATCATCAGAAACAGAATTAGCCCTCGACGTCTGAACAACTTTATTTGAAAAAATCCCTAAGCCGCGCGGTCAGAATTTCAGCAAAAATCTGACGTTCTGGAATTCTCTCAAAAATGCTTCCAAACTGTTGCAAACGATCCCCTGAAAGCTTTTTCGGTGGAAACAGATGGGTTTTTATCATCAGAAACAGAATTACCCGCCAACGTCTGAAGAACTTTTTTTGAAAAAATCCCTAAGCCGCGCGGTCAGAATTTCAGCAAAAATCTGACGTTCTGGAATTCTCTCAAAAATGCTTCCAAACTGTTGCAAACGATCCCCTGAAAGGTTTTTCGGTGGAAACAGATGGGTTTTTATCATCAGAAACAGAATTAGCCGCCGACGTCTGAACAACTTTTTTTGAAAAAATCCCTAAGCCGCGCGGTCAGAATTTCAGCAAAAATCTGACGTTCTGGAATTCTCTCAAAAATGGTGCCAAACTGTTGCAAACGATCCCTTGAAAGCTTTTTTGGTGGAAACAGATGCGTTTTTATCATCAGAAACAAAATTAGCCGCCAACGTCTGAAGAACTATTTTTGAAAAAATCCCTAAGCCGCGCGGTCAGAATTTCAGGAAAAATCTGACGTTCTGGAATTCTCTCAAAAATGGTGCCAAACTGTTGCAAACGATCCCCTGAAAGCTTTTTTGGTGGAAACAGATGCGTTTTTATCATCAGAAACAGAATTAGCCGCCAACGTCTGAAGAACTATTTTTGAAAAAATCCCTAAGCCGCGCGGTCAGAATTTCAGGAAAAATCTGACATTCTGGAATTCTCTCAAAAATGGTGCCAAATTGTTGCAAACGATCCCCTGAAAGCTTTTTCGGTGGAAACAGATGGGTTTTTATCATCAGAAACAGAATTAGCCGCCAACGTCTGAAGAACTATTTTTGAAAAAATCCCTAAGCCGCGCGGTCAGAATTTCAGCAAAAATCTGACGTTCTGGAATTCTCTCAAAAATGGTGCCAAACTGTTGCAAACGATCCCTTGAAAGCTTTTTTGGTGGAAACAGATGCGTTTTTATCATCAGAAACAGAATTAGCCGCCAACGTCTGAAGAACTATTTTTGAAAAAATCCGTAAGCCGCGCGGTCAGAATTTCAGCAAAAATCTGACGTTCTGGAATTCTCTCAAAAATGGTGCCAAATTGTTGCAAACGATCCCCTGAAAGCTTTTTCGGTGGAAACAGATGGGTTTTTATCATCAGAAACAGAATTAGCCGCCGACGTCTGAACAACTATTTTTGAAAAAATCCCTAAGCCGCGCGGTCAGAATTTCAGCAAAAATCTGACGTTCTGGAATTCTCTCAAAAATGGTGCCAAACTGTTGCAAACGATCCCTTGAAAGCTTTTTTCGTGGAAACAGATGCGTTTTTATCATCAGAAACAAAATTAGCCGCCAACGTCTGAAGAACTATTTTTGAAAAAATCCCTAAGCCGCGCGGTCAGAATTTCAGGAAAAATCTGACGTTCTGGAATTCTCTCAAAAATGGTGCCAAACTGTTGCAAACGATCCCCTGAAAGCTTTTTTGGTGGAAACAGATGCGTTTTTATCATCAGAAACAGAATTAGCCGCCAACGTCTGAAGAACTATTTTTGAAAAAATCCCTAAGCCGCGCGGTCAGAATTTCAGGAAAAATCTGACATTCTGGAATTCTCTCAAAAATGGTGCCAAATTGTTGCAAACGATCCCCTGAAAGCTTTTTCGGTGGAAACAGATGGGTTTTTATCATCAGAAACAGAATTAGCCGCCAACGTCTGAAGAACTATTTTTGAAAAAATCCCTAAGCCGCGCGGTCAGAATTTCAGCAAAAATCTGACGTTCTGGAATTCTCTCAAAAATGGTGCCATCCTGTTGCAAACGATCCACTGAAAGCTTTTTCGGTGGAAACAGATGGGTTTTTATCATCAGAAACAGAATTAGCCGCCAACGTCTGAAGAACTATTTTTGAAAAAATCCGTAAGCCGCGCGGTCAGAATTTCAGCAAAAATCTGACGTTCTGGAATTCTCTCAAAAATGGTGCCAAATTGTTGCAAACGATCCCCTGAAAGCTTTTTCGGTGGAAACAGATGGGTTTTTATCATCAGAAACAGAATTAGCCGCCGACGTCTGAACAACTATTTTTGAAAAAATCCCTAAGCCGCGCGGTCAGAATTTCAGCAAAAATCTGACGTTCTGGAATTCTCTCAAAAATGGTGCCAAACTGTTGCAAACGATCCCTTGAAAGCTTTTTTGGTGGAAACAGATGCGTTTTTATCATCAGAAACAAAATTAGCCGCCAACGTCTGAAGAACTATTTTTGAAAAAATCCCTAAGCCGCGCGGTCAGAATTTCAGGAAAAATCTGACGTTCTGGAATTCTCTCAAAAATGGTGCCAAACTGTTGCAAACGATCCCCTGAAAGCTTTTTTGGTGGAAACAGATGCGTTTTTATCATCAGAAACAGAATTAGCCGCCAACGTCTGAAGAACTATTTTTGAAAAAATCCCTAAGCCGCGCGGTCAGAATTTCAGGAAAAATCTGACATTCTGGAATTCTCTCAAAAATGGTGCCAAATTGTTGCAAACGATCCCCTGAAAGCTTTTTCGGTGGAAACAGATGGGTTTTTATCATCAGAAACAGAATTAGCCGCCAACGTCTGAAGAACTATTTTTGAAAAAATCCCTAAGCCGCGCGGTCAGAATTTCAGCAAAAATCTGACGTTCTGGAATTCTCTCAAAAATGGTGCCATCCTGTTGCAAACGATCCACTGAAAGCTTTTTCGGTGGAAACAGATGGGTTTTTATCATCAGAAACAGAATTAGCCGCCAACGTCTGAAGAACTATTTTTGAAAAAATCCGTAAGCCGCGCGGTCAGAATTTCAGCAAAAATCTGACGTTCTGGAATTCTCTCAAAAATGGTGCCAAATTGTTGCAAACGATCCCCTGAAAGCTTTTTCGGTGGAAACAGATGGGTTTTTATCATCAGAAACAGAATTAGCCGCCGACGTCTGAACAACTATTTTTGAAAAAATCCCTAAGCCGCGCGGTCAGAATTTCAGCAAAAATCTGACGTTCTGGAATTCTCTCAAAAATGGTGCCAAACTGTTGCAAACGATCCCTTGAAAGCTTTTTTGGTGGAAACAGATGCGTTTTTATCATCAGAAACAAAATTAGCCGCCAACGTCTGAAGAACTATTTTTGAAAAAATCCCTAAGCCGCGCGGTCAGAATTTCAGGAAAAATCTGACGTTCTGGAATTCTCTCAAAAATGGTGCCAAACTGTTGCAAACGATCCCCTGAAAGCTTTTTTGGTGGAAACAGATGCGTTTTTATCATCAGAAACAGAATTAGCCGCCAACGTCTGAAGAACTATTTTTGAAAAAATCCCTAAGCCGCGCGGTCAGAATTTCAGGAAAAATCTGACATTCTGGAATTCTCTCAAAAATGGTGCCAAATTGTTGCAAACGATCCCCTGAAAGCTTTTTCGGTGGAAACAGATGGGTTTTTATCATCAGAAACAGAATTAGCCGCCAACGTCTGAAGAACTATTTTTGAAAAAATCCCTAAGCCGCGCGGTCAGAATTTCAGCAAAAATCTGACGTTCTGGAATTCTCTCAAAAATGGTGCCATCCTGTTGCAAACGATCCACTGAAAGCTTTTTCGGTGGAAACAGATGGGTTTTTATCATCAGAAACAGAATTAGCCGCCGACGTCTGAACAACTATTTTTGAAAAAATCCGTAAGCCGCGCGGTCAGAATTTCAGCAAAAATCTGACGTTCTGGAATTCTCTCAAAAATGGTGCCAAACTGTTGCAAACGATCCCTTGAAAGGTTTTTTGGCGGAAACAGATGGGTTTTTATCATCAGAAACAGAATCAGCCGCCGACGTCTGAACAACTTTTTTTTTTAAAGATCCCTAAGCCGCGCGGTTAGAATTTCAGGAAAAATCTGACGTTCTGGAATTCTCTCAAAAATGGTGCCATACTGTTGCAAACGATCCCCTGAAAGCTTTTTCGGTGGAAACAGATGGGTTTTTATCATCAGAAACAGAATTAGCCGCCAACGTCTGAAGAACTATTTTTGAAAAAATCCCTAAGCCGCGCGGTCAGAATTTCAGCAAAAATCTGACGTTCTGGAATTCTCTCAAAAATGGTGCCAAACTGTTGCAAACGATCCCTTGAAAGGTTTTTTGGCGGAAACAGATGGGTTTTTATCATCAGAAACAGAATCAGCCGCCGACGTCTGAACAACTTTTTTTTAAAAAGATCCCTAAGTCGCGCGGTCTGAATTTCAGGAAAAATCTGACGTTCTGGAATTCTCTCAAAAATGGTGCCATACTGTTGCAAACGATCCCCTGAAAGCTTTTTCGGTGGAAAAAGATGGGTTTTTATCATCAGAAACAGAATTAGCCGCCAACGTCTGAACAACTTTTTTTGAAAAAATCCCTAAGCCGCGCGGTCAGAATTTCAGCAAAAATCTGACGTTCTGGAATTCTCTCAAAAATGCTTCCAAACTGTTGCAAACGATCCCCTGAAAGCTTTTTCGGTGGAAACAGATGGGTTTTTATCATCAGAAACAGAATTAGCCGCTGACGTCTGAACAACTTTTTTTGAAAAAATCCCTAAGCCGCGCGGTCAGAATTTCAGCAAAAATCTGACGTTCTGGAATTCTCTCAAAAATGCTTCCAAACTGTTGCAAACGATCCCCTGAAAGGTTTTTCGGTGGAAACAGATGGGTTTTTATCATCAGAAACAGAATTACCCGCCGACGTCTGAACAACTTTTTTTGAAAAAATCCCCAAGCCGCGCGGTCAGAATTTCAGCAAAAATCTGACGTTCTGGAATTCTCTCAAAAATGGTGCCAAACTGTTGCAAACGATCCCTTGAAAGCTTTTTCGGTGGAAACAGATGGGTTTTTATCATCAGAAACAGAATTAGCCGCCAACGTCTGAAGAACTATTTTTGAAAAAATCCCTAAGCCGCGCGGTCAGAATTTCAGCAAAAATCTGACGTTCTGGAATTCTCTCAAAAATGGTGCCAAACTGTTGCAAACAATCCCCTGAAAGGTTTTTTGGTGGAAACAGATGGGTTTTTATCATCAGAAACAGAATTGGCCCTCGACGTCTGAACAACTTTTTTTGAAAAAATCCCTAAGCCGCGCGGTCAGAATTTCAGCAAAAATCTGACGTTCTGGAATTTCTCTCAAAAATGCTTCCAAACTGTTGCAAACGATCCCCTGAAAGCTTTTTCGGTGGAAACAGATGGGTTTTTATCATCAGAAACAGAATTAGCCACCAACGTCTGAAGAACTATTTTTGAAAAAATCCCTAAGCCGCGCGGTCAGAATTTCAGCAAAAATCTGACGTTCTGGAATTCTCTCAAAAATGGTGCCAAACTGTTGCAAACGATCCCTTGAAAGCTTTTTCGGTGGAAACAGATGGGTTTTTATCATCAGAAACAGAATTAGCCGCCGACGTCTGAACAACTTTTTTTGAAAAAATCCCTAAGCCGCGCGGTCAGAATTTCAGCAAAAATCTGACGTTCTGGAATTCTCTCAAAAATGGTGCCAAACTGTTGCAAACAATCCCCTGAAAGGTTTTTCGGTGGAAACAGATGGAGTTTTATCATCAGAAACAGAATTAGCCGCTGACGTCTGAACAACTTTTTTTGAAAAAATCCCTAAGCCGCGCGGTCAGAATTTCAGCAAAAATCTGACATTCTGGAATTCTCTCAAAAATGGTGCCAAATTGTTGCAAACGATCCCCTGAAAGCTTTTTCGGTGGAAACAGATGGGTTTTTATCATCAGAAACAGAATTAGCCGCCAACGTCTGAAGAACTATTTTTGAAAAAATCCCTAAGCCGCGCGGTCAGAATTTCAGGAAAAATCTGACATTCTGGAATTCTCTCAAAAATGGTGCCAAATTGTTGCAAACGATCCCCTGAAAGCTTTTTCGGTGGAAACAGATGGGTTTTTATCATCAGAAACAGAATTAGCCGCCAACGTCTGAAGAACTATTTTTGAAAAAATCCCTAAGCCGCGCGGTCAGAATTTCAGCAAAAATCTGACGTTCTGGAATTCTCTCAAAAATGGTGCCATCCTGTTGCAAACTATCCACTGAAAGCTTTTTCGGTGGAAACAGATGGGTTTTTATCATCAGAAACAGAATTAGCCGCCGACGTCTGAACAACTATTTTTGAAAAAATCCGTAAGCCGCGCGGTCAGAATTTCAGCAAAAATCTGACGTTCTGGAATTCTCTCAAAAATGGTGCCAAACTGTTGCAAACGATCCCTTGAAAGGTTTTTTGGCGGAAACAGATGGGTTTTTATCATCAGAAACAGAATCAGCCGCCGACGTCTGAACAACTTTTTTTTTTAAAGATCCCTAAGCCGCGCGGTTAGAATTTCAGGAAAAATCTGACGTTCTGGAATTTTCTCAAAAATGGTGCCATACTGTTGCAAACGATTCCCTGAAAGCTTTTTCGGTGGAAACAGATGGGTTTTTATCATCAGAAACAGAATTAGCCGCCAACGTCTGAAGAACTATTTTTGAAAAAATCCCTAAGCCGCGCGGTCAGAATTTCAGCAAAAATCTGACGTTCTGGAATTCTCTCAAAAATGGTGCCAAACTGTTGCAAACGATCCCTTGAAAGGTTTTTTGGCGGAAACATGGGTTTTTATCATCAGAAACAGAATCAGCCGCCGACGTCTGAACAACTTTTTTTTAAAAAGATCCCTAAGTCGCGCGGTCTGAATTTCAGGAAAAATCTGACGTTCTGGAATTCTCTCAAAAATGGTGCCATACTGTTGCAAACGATCCCCTGAAAGCTTTTTCGGTGGAAAAAGATGGGTTTTTATCATCAGAAACAGAATTAGCCGCCAACGTCTGAACAACTTTTTTTGAAAAAATCCCTAAGCCGCGCGGTCAGAATTTCAGCAAAAATCTGACGTTCTGGAATTCTCTCAAAAATGCTTCCAAACTGTTGCAAACGATCCCCTGAAAGGTTTTTCGGTGGAAACAGATGGGTTTTTATCATCAGAAACAGAATTAGCCGCTGACGTCTGAACAACTTTTTTTGAAAAAATCCCTAAGCCGCGCGGTCAGAATTTCAGCAAAAATCTGACGTTCTGGAATTCTCTCAAAAATGCTTCCAAACTGTTGCAAACGATCCCCTGAAAGGTTTTTCGGTGGAAACAGATGGGTTTTTATCATCAGAAACAGAATTACCCGCCGACGTCTGAACAACTTTTTTTGAAAAAATCCCCAAGCCGCGCGGTCAGAATTTCAGCAAAAATCTGACGTTCTGGAATTCTCTCAAAAATGGTGCCAAACTGTTGCAAACGATCCCTTGAAAGCTTTTTCGGTGGAAACAGATGGGTTTTTATCATCAGAAACAGAATTAGCCGCCAACGTCTGAAGAACTATTTTTGAAAAAATCCCTAAGCCGCGCGGTCAGAATTTCAGCAAAAATCTGACGTTCTGGAATTCTCTCAAAAATGGTGCCAAACTGTTGCAAACAATCCCCTGAAAGGTTTTTTGGTGGAAACAGATGGGTTTTTATCATCAGAAACAGAATTGGCCCTCGACGTCTGAACAACTTTTTTTGAAAAAATCCCTAAGCCGCGCGGTCAGAATTTCAGCAAAAATCTGACGTTCTGGAATTTCTCTCAAAAATGCTTCCAAACTGTTGCAAACGATCCCCTGAAAGCTTTTTCGGTGGAAACAGATGGGTTTTTATCATCAGAAACAGAATTAGCCGCCGACGTCTGAACAACTTTTTTTGAAAAAATCCCTAAGTCGCGCGGTCAGAATTTCAGCAAAAATCTGACGTTCTGGAATTCTCTCAAAAATGCTTCCAAACTGTTGCAAACGATCCCCTGAAAGGTTTTTCGGTGGAAACAGATGGGTTTTTATCATCAGAAACAGAATTAGCCGCCGACGTCTGAACAACTTTTTTTGAAAAAATCCCTAAGCCGCGCGGTCAGAATTTCAGCAAAAATCTGACGTTCTGGAATTCTCTCAAAAATGGTGCCAAACTGTTGCAAACGATCCCCTGAAAGGTTTTTCAGTGGAAACAGATGGGTTTTTATCATCAGAAACAGAATTAGCCCTCGACGTCTGAACAACTTTATTTGAAAAAATCCCTAAGCCGCGCGGTCAGAATTTCAGCAAAAATCTGACGTTCTGGAATTCTCTCAAAAATGCTTCCAAACTGTTGCAAACGATCCCCTGAAAGCTTTTTCGGTGGAAACAGATGGGTTTTTATCATCAGAAACAGAATTACCCGCCAACGTCTGAAGAACTATTTTTGAAAAAATCCGTAAGCCGCGCGGTCAGAATTTCAGCAAAAATCTGACGTTCTGGAATTCTCTCAAAAATGCTTCCAAACTGTTGCAAACGATCCCCTGAAAGGTTTTTCGGTGGAAACAGATGGGTTTTTATCATCAGAAACAGAATTAGCCGCCGACGTCTGAACAACTTTTTTTGAAAAAATCCCTAAGCCGCGCGGTCAGAATTTCAGCAAAAATCTGACGTTCTGGAATTCTCTCAAAAATGGTGCCAAACTGTTGCAAACAATCCCCTGAAAGGTTTTTCGGTGGAAACAGATGGAGTTTTATCATCAGAAACAGAATTAGCCGCTGACGTCTGAACAACTTTTTTTGAAAAAATCCCTAAGCCGCGCGGTCAGAATTTCAGCAAAAATCTGACGTTCTGGAATTCTCTCAAAAATGGTGCCAAACTGTTGCAAACGATCCCTTGAAAGCTTTTTTGGTGGAAACAGATGCGTTTTTATCATCAGAAACAAAATTAGCCGCCAACGTCTGAAGAACTATTTTTGAAAAAATCCCTAAGCCGCGCGGTCAGAATTTCAGGAAAAATCTGACGTTCTGGAATTCTCTCAAAAATGGTGCCAAACTGTTGCAAACGATCCCCTGAAAGCTTTTTTGGTGGAAACAGATGCGTTTTTATCATCAGAAACAGAATTAGCCGCCAACGTCTGAAGAACTATTTTTGAAAAAATCCCTAAGCCGCGCGGTCAGAATTTCAGGAAAAATCTGACATTCTGGAATTCTCTCAAAAATGGTGCCAAATTGTTGCAAACGATCCCCTGAAAGCTTTTTCGGTGGAAACAGATGGGTTTTTATCATCAGAAACAGAATTAGCCGCCAACGTCTGAAGAACTATTTTTGAAAAAATCCCTAAGCCGCGCGGTCAGAATTTCAGCAAAAATCTGACGTTCTGGAATTCTCTCAAAAATGGTGCCAAACTGTTGCAAACGATCCCTTGAAAGCTTTTTTGGTGGAAACAGATGCGTTTTTATCATCAGAAACAGAATTAGCCGCCAACGTCTGAAGAACTATTTTTGAAAAAATCCGTAAGCCGCGCGGTCAGAATTTCAGCAAAAATCTGACGTTCTGGAATTCTCTCAAAAATGGTGCCAAATTGTTGCAAACGATCCCCTGAAAGCTTTTTCGGTGGAAACAGATGGGTTTTTATCATCAGAAACAGAATTAGCCGCCGACGTCTGAACAACTATTTTTGAAAAAATCCCTAAGCCGCGCGGTCAGAATTTCAGCAAAAATCTGACGTTCTGGAATTCTCTCAAAAATGGTGCCAAACTGTTGCAAACGATCCCTTGAAAGCTTTTTTGGTGGAAACAGATGCGTTTTTATCATCAGAAACAAAATTAGCCGCCAACGTCTGAAGAACTATTTTTGAAAAAATCCCTAAGCCGCGCGGTCAGAATTTCAGGAAAAATCTGACGTTCTGGAATTCTCTCAAAAATGGTGCCAAACTGTTGCAAACGATCCCCTGAAAGCTTTTTTGGTGGAAACAGATGCGTTTTTATCATCAGAAACAGAATTAGCCGCCAACGTCTGAAGAACTATTTTTGAAAAAATCCCTAAGCCGCGCGGTCAGAATTTCAGGAAAAATCTGACATTCTGGAATTCTCTCAAAAATGGTGCCAAATTGTTGCAAACGATCCCCTGAAAGCTTTTTCGGTGGAAACAGATGGGTTTTTATCATCAGAAACAGAATTAGCCGCCAACGTCTGAAGAACTATTTTTGAAAAAATCCCTAAGCCGCGCGGTCAGAATTTCAGCAAAAATCTGACGTTCTGGAATTCTCTCAAAAATGGTGCCATCCTGTTGCAAACGATCCACTGAAAGCTTTTTCGGTGGAAACAGATGGGTTTTTATCATCAGAAACAGAATTAGCCGCCAACGTCTGAAGAACTATTTTTGAAAAAATCCGTAAGCCGCGCGGTCAGAATTTCAGCAAAAATCTGACGTTCTGGAATTCTCTCAAAAATGGTGCCAAATTGTTGCAAACGATCCCCTGAAAGCTTTTTCGGTGGAAACAGATGGGTTTTTATCATCAGAAACAGAATTAGCCGCCGACGTCTGAACAACTATTTTTGAAAAAATCCCTAAGCCGCGCGGTCAGAATTTCAGCAAAAATCTGACGTTCTGGAATTCTCTCAAAAATGGTGCCAAACTGTTGCAAACGATCCCTTGAAAGCTTTTTTGGTGGAAACAGATGCGTTTTTATCATCAGAAACAAAATTAGCCGCCAACGTCTGAAGAACTATTTTTGAAAAAATCCCTAAGCCGCGCGGTCAGAATTTCAGGAAAAATCTGACGTTCTGGAATTCTCTCAAAAATGGTGCCAAACTGTTGCAAACGATCCCCTGAAAGCTTTTTTGGTGGAAACAGATGCGTTTTTATCATCAGAAACAGAATTAGCCGCCAACGTCTGAAGAACTATTTTTGAAAAAATCCCTAAGCCGCGCGGTCAGAATTTCAGGAAAAATCTGACATTCTGGAATTCTCTCAAAAATGGTGCCAAATTGTTGCAAACGATCCCCTGAAAGCTTTTTCGGTGGAAACAGATGGGTTTTTATCATCAGAAACAGAATTAGCCGCCAACGTCTGAAGAACTATTTTTGAAAAAATCCCTAAGCCGCGCGGTCAGAATTTCAGCAAAAATCTGACGTTCTGGAATTCTCTCAAAAATGGTGCCATCCTGTTGCAAACGATCCACTGAAAGCTTTTTCGGTGGAAACAGATGGGTTTTTATCATCAGAAACAGAATTAGCCGCCAACGTCTGAAGAACTATTTTTGAAAAAATCCGTAAGCCGCGCGGTCAGAATTTCAGCAAAAATCTGACGTTCTGGAATTCTCTCAAAAATGGTGCCAAATTGTTGCAAACGATCCCCTGAAAGCTTTTTCGGTGGAAACAGATGGGTTTTTATCATCAGAAACAGAATTAGCCGCCGACGTCTGAACAACTATTTTTGAAAAAATCCCTAAGCCGCGCGGTCAGAATTTCAGCAAAAATCTGACGTTCTGGAATTCTCTCAAAAATGGTGCCAAACTGTTGCAAACGATCCCTTGAAAGCTTTTTTGGTGGAAACAGATGCGTTTTTATCATCAGAAACAAAATTAGCCGCCAACGTCTGAAGAACTATTTTTGAAAAAATCCCTAAGCCGCGCGGTCAGAATTTCAGGAAAAATCTGACGTTCTGGAATTCTCTCAAAAATGGTGCCAAACTGTTGCAAACGATCCCCTGAAAGCTTTTTTGGTGGAAACAGATGCGTTTTTATCATCAGAAACAGAATTAGCCGCCAACGTCTGAAGAACTATTTTTGAAAAAATCCCTAAGCCGCGCGGTCAGAATTTCAGGAAAAATCTGACATTCTGGAATTCTCTCAAAAATGGTGCCAAATTGTTGCAAACGATCCCCTGAAAGCTTTTTCGGTGGAAACAGATGGGTTTTTATCATCAGAAACAGAATTAGCCGCCAACGTCTGAAGAACTATTTTTGAAAAAATCCCTAAGCCGCGCGGTCAGAATTTCAGCAAAAATCTGACGTTCTGGAATTCTCTCAAAAATGGTGCCATCCTGTTGCAAACGATCCACTGAAAGCTTTTTCGGTGGAAACAGATGGGTTTTTATCATCAGAAACAGAATTAGCCGCCGACGTCTGAACAACTATTTTTGAAAAAATCCGTAAGCCGCGCGGTCAGAATTTCAGCAAAAATCTGACGTTCTGGAATTCTCTCAAAAATGGTGCCAAACTGTTGCAAACGATCCCTTGAAAGGTTTTTTGGCGGAAACAGATGGGTTTTTATCATCAGAAACAGAATCAGCCGCCGACGTCTGAACAACTTTTTTTTTTAAAGATCCCTAAGCCGCGCGGTTAGAATTTCAGGAAAAATCTGACGTTCTGGAATTCTCTCAAAAATGGTGCCATACTGTTGCAAACGATCCCCTGAAAGCTTTTTCGGTGGAAACAGATGGGTTTTTATCATCAGAAACAGAATTAGCCGCCAACGTCTGAAGAACTATTTTTGAAAAAATCCCTAAGCCGCGCGGTCAGAATTTCAGCAAAAATCTGACGTTCTGGAATTCTCTCAAAAATGGTGCCAAACTGTTGCAAACGATCCCTTGAAAGGTTTTTTGGCGGAAACAGATGGGTTTTTATCATCAGAAACAGAATCAGCCGCCGACGTCTGAACAACTTTTTTTTAAAAAGATCCCTAAGTCGCGCGGTCTGAATTTCAGGAAAAATCTGACGTTCTGGAATTCTCTCAAAAATGGTGCCATACTGTTGCAAACGATCCCCTGAAAGCTTTTTCGGTGGAAAAAGATGGGTTTTTATCATCAGAAACAGAATTAGCCGCCAACGTCTGAACAACTTTTTTTGAAAAAATCCCTAAGCCGCGCGGTCAGAATTTCAGCAAAAATCTGACGTTCTGGAATTCTCTCAAAAATGCTTCCAAACTGTTGCAAACGATCCCCTGAAAGCTTTTTCGGTGGAAACAGATGGGTTTTTATCATCAGAAACAGAATTAGCCGCTGACGTCTGAACAACTTTTTTTGAAAAAATCCCTAAGCCGCGCGGTCAGAATTTCAGCAAAAATCTGACGTTCTGGAATTCTCTCAAAAATGCTTCCAAACTGTTGCAAACGATCCCCTGAAAGGTTTTTCGGTGGAAACAGATGGGTTTTTATCATCAGAAACAGAATTACCCGCCGACGTCTGAACAACTTTTTTTGAAAAAATCCCCAAGCCGCGCGGTCAGAATTTCAGCAAAAATCTGACGTTCTGGAATTCTCTCAAAAATGGTGCCAAACTGTTGCAAACGATCCCTTGAAAGCTTTTTCGGTGGAAACAGATGGGTTTTTATCATCAGAAACAGAATTAGCCGCCAACGTCTGAAGAACTATTTTTGAAAAAATCCCTAAGCCGCGCGGTCAGAATTTCAGCAAAAATCTGACGTTCTGGAATTCTCTCAAAAATGGTGCCAAACTGTTGCAAACAATCCCCTGAAAGGTTTTTTGGTGGAAACAGATGGGTTTTTATCATCAGAAACAGAATTGGCCCTCGACGTCTGAACAACTTTTTTTGAAAAAATCCCTAAGCCGCGCGGTCAGAATTTCAGCAAAAATCTGACGTTCTGGAATTTCTCTCAAAAATGCTTCCAAACTGTTGCAAACGATCCCCTGAAAGCTTTTTCGGTGGAAACAGATGGGTTTTTATCATCAGAAACAGAATTAGCCACCAACGTCTGAAGAACTATTTTTGAAAAAATCCCTAAGCCGCGCGGTCAGAATTTCAGCAAAAATCTGACGTTCTGGAATTCTCTCAAAAATGGTGCCAAACTGTTGCAAACGATCCCTTGAAAGCTTTTTCGGTGGAAACAGATGGGTTTTTATCATCAGAGACAGAATTAGCCGCCGACGTCTGAACAACTTTTTTTGAAAAAATCCCTAAGCCGCGCGGTCAGAATTTCAGCAAAAATCTGACGTTCTGGAATTCTCTCAAAAATGGTGCCAAACTGTTGCAAACAATCCCCTGAAAGGTTTTTCGGTGGAAACAGATGGAGTTTTATCATCAGAAACAGAATTAGCCGCTGACGTCTGAACAACTTTTTTTGAAAAAATCCCTAAGCCGCGCGGTCAGAATTTCAGCAAAAATCTGACATTCTGGAATTCTCTCAAAAATGGTGCCAAATTGTTGCAAACGATCCCCTGAAAGCTTTTTCGGTGGAAACAGATGGGTTTTTATCATCAGAAACAGAATTAGCCGCCAACGTCTGAAGAACTATTTTTGAAAAAATCCCTAAGCCGCGCGGTCAGAATTTCAGGAAAAATCTGACATTCTGGAATTCTCTCAAAAATGGTGCCAAATTGTTGCAAACGATCCCCTGAAAGCTTTTTCGGTGGAAACAGATGGGTTTTTATCATCAGAAACAGAATTAGCCGCCAACGTCTGAAGAACTATTTTTGAAAAAATCCCTAAGCCGCGCGGTCAGAATTTCAGCAAAAATCTGACGTTCTGGAATTCTCTCAAAAATGGTGCCATCCTGTTGCAAACTATCCACTGAAAGCTTTTTCGGTGGAAACAGATGGGTTTTTATCATCAGAAACAGAATTAGCCGCCGACGTCTGAACAACTATTTTTGAAAAAATCCGTAAGCCGCGCGGTCAGAATTTCAGCAAAAATCTGACGTTCTGGAATTCTCTCAAAAATGGTGCCAAACTGTTGCAAACGATCCCTTGAAAGGTTTTTTGGCGGAAACAGATGGGTTTTTATCATCAGAAACAGAATCAGCCGCCGACGTCTGAACAACTTTTTTTTTTAAAGATCCCTAAGCCGCGCGGTTAGAATTTCAGGAAAAATCTGACGTTCTGGAATTTTCTCAAAAATGGTGCCATACTGTTGCAAACGATTCCCTGAAAGCTTTTTCGGTGGAAACAGATGGGTTTTTATCATCAGAAACAGAATTAGCCGCCAACGTCTGAAGAACTATTTTTGAAAAAATCCCTAAGCCGCGCGGTCAGAATTTCAGCAAAAATCTGACGTTCTGGAATTCTCTCAAAAATGGTGCCAAACTGTTGCAAACGATCCCTTGAAAGGTTTTTTGGCGGAAACATGGGTTTTTATCATCAGAAACAGAATCAGCCGCCGACGTCTGAACAACTTTTTTTTAAAAAGATCCCTAAGTCGCGCGGTCTGAATTTCAGGAAAAATCTGACGTTCTGGAATTCTCTCAAAAATGGTGCCATACTGTTGCAAACGATCCCCTGAAAGCTTTTTCGGTGGAAAAAGATGGGTTTTTATCATCAGAAACAGAATTAGCCGCCAACGTCTGAACAACTTTTTTTGAAAAAATCCCTAAGCCGCGCGGTCAGAATTTCAGCAAAAATCTGACGTTCTGGAATTCTCTCAAAAATGCTTCCAAACTGTTGCAAACGATCCCCTGAAAGGTTTTTCGGTGGAAACAGATGGGTTTTTATCATCAGAAACAGAATTAGCCGCTGACGTCTGAACAACTTTTTTTGAAAAAATCCCTAAGCCGCGCGGTCAGAATTTCAGGAAAAATCTGACGTTCTGGAATTCTCTCAAAAATGCTTCCAAACTGTTGCAAACGATCCCCTGAAAGGTTTTTCGGTGGAAACAGATGGGTTTTTATCATCAGAAACAGAATTACCCGCCAACGTCTGAAGAACTATTTTTGAAAAAATCCGTAAGCCGCGCGGTCAGAATTTCAGCAAAAATCTGACGTTCTGGAATTCTCTCAAAAATGGTGCCAAATTGTTGCAAACGATCCCCTGAAAGCTTTTTCGGTGGAAACAGATGGGTTTTTATCATCAGAAACAGAATTAGCCGCCGACGTCTGAACAACTATTTTTGAAAAAATCCCTAAGCCGCGCGGTCAGAATTTCAGCAAAAATCTGACGTTCTGGAATTCTCTCAAAAATGGTGCCAAACTGTTGCAAACGATCCCTTGAAAGCTTTTTTGGTGGAAACAGATGCGTTTTTATCATCAGAAACAAAATTAGCCGCCAACGTCTGAAGAACTATTTTTGAAAAAATCCCTAAGCCGCGCGGTCAGAATTTCAGGAAAAATCTGACGTTCTGGAATTCTCTCAAAAATGGTGCCAAACTGTTGCAAACGATCCCCTGAAAGCTTTTTTGGTGGAAACAGATGCGTTTTTATCATCAGAAACAGAATTAGCCGCCAACGTCTGAAGAACTATTTTTGAAAAAATCCCTAAGCCGCGCGGTCAGAATTTCAGGAAAAATCTGACATTCTGGAATTCTCTCAAAAATGGTGCCAAATTGTTGCAAACGATCCCCTGAAAGCTTTTTCGGTGGAAACAGATGGGTTTTTATCATCAGAAACAGAATTAGCCGCCAACGTCTGAAGAACTATTTTTGAAAAAATCCCTAAGCCGCGCGGTCAGAATTTCAGCAAAAATCTGACGTTCTGGAATTCTCTCAAAAATGGTGCCATCCTGTTGCAAACGATCCACTGAAAGCTTTTTCGGTGGAAACAGATGGGTTTTTATCATCAGAAACAGAATTAGCCGCCAACGTCTGAAGAACTATTTTTGAAAAAATCCGTAAGCCGCGCGGTCAGAATTTCAGCAAAAATCTGACGTTCTGGAATTCTCTCAAAAATGGTGCCAAATTGTTGCAAACGATCCCCTGAAAGCTTTTTCGGTGGAAACAGATGGGTTTTTATCATCAGAAACAGAATTAGCCGCCGACGTCTGAACAACTATTTTTGAAAAAATCCCTAAGCCGCGCGGTCAGAATTTCAGCAAAAATCTGACGTTCTGGAATTCTCTCAAAAATGGTGCCAAACTGTTGCAAACGATCCCTTGAAAGCTTTTTTGGTGGAAACAGATGCGTTTTTATCATCAGAAACAAAATTAGCCGCCAACGTCTGAAGAACTATTTTTGAAAAAATCCCTAAGCCGCGCGGTCAGAATTTCAGGAAAAATCTGACGTTCTGGAATTCTCTCAAAAATGGTGCCAAACTGTTGCAAACGATCCCCTGAAAGCTTTTTTGGTGGAAACAGATGCGTTTTTATCATCAGAAACAGAATTAGCCGCCAACGTCTGAAGAACTATTTTTGAAAAAATCCCTAAGCCGCGCGGTCAGAATTTCAGGAAAAATCTGACATTCTGGAATTCTCTCAAAAATGGTGCCAAATTGTTGCAAACGATCCCCTGAAAGCTTTTTCGGTGGAAACAGATGGGTTTTTATCATCAGAAACAGAATTAGCCGCCAACGTCTGAAGAACTATTTTTGAAAAAATCCCTAAGCCGCGCGGTCAGAATTTCAGCAAAAATCTGACGTTCTGGAATTCTCTCAAAAATGGTGCCATCCTGTTGCAAACGATCCACTGAAAGCTTTTTCGGTGGAAACAGATGGGTTTTTATCATCAGAAACAGAATTAGCCGCCAACGTCTGAAGAACTATTTTTGAAAAAATCCGTAAGCCGCGCGGTCAGAATTTCAGCAAAAATCTGACGTTCTGGAATTCTCTCAAAAATGGTGCCAAATTGTTGCAAACGATCCCCTGAAAGCTTTTTCGGTGGAAACAGATGGGTTTTTATCATCAGAAACAGAATTAGCCGCCGACGTCTGAACAACTATTTTTGAAAAAATCCCTAAGCCGCGCGGTCAGAATTTCAGCAAAAATCTGACGTTCTGGAATTCTCTCAAAAATGGTGCCAAACTGTTGCAAACGATCCCTTGAAAGCTTTTTTGGTGGAAACAGATGCGTTTTTATCATCAGAAACAAAATTAGCCGCCAACGTCTGAAGAACTATTTTTGAAAAAATCCCTAAGCCGCGCGGTCAGAATTTCAGGAAAAATCTGACGTTCTGGAATTCTCTCAAAAATGGTGCCAAACTGTTGCAAACGATCCCCTGAAAGCTTTTTTGGTGGAAACAGATGCGTTTTTATCATCAGAAACAGAATTAGCCGCCAACGTCTGAAGAACTATTTTTGAAAAAATCCCTAAGCCGCGCGGTCAGAATTTCAGGAAAAATCTGACATTCTGGAATTCTCTCAAAAATGGTGCCAAATTGTTGCAAACGATCCCCTGAAAGCTTTTTCGGTGGAAACAGATGGGTTTTTATCATCAGAAACAGAATTAGCCGCCAACGTCTGAAGAACTATTTTTGAAAAAATCCCTAAGCCGCGCGGTCAGAATTTCAGCAAAAATCTGACGTTCTGGAATTCTCTCAAAAATGGTGCCATCCTGTTGCAAACGATCCACTGAAAGCTTTTTCGGTGGAAACAGATGGGTTTTTATCATCAGAAACAGAATTAGCCGCCGACGTCTGAACAACTATTTTTGAAAAAATCCGTAAGCCGCGCGGTCAGAATTTCAGCAAAAATCTGACGTTCTGGAATTCTCTCAAAAATGGTGCCAAACTGTTGCAAACGATCCCTTGAAAGGTTTTTTGGCGGAAACAGATGGGTTTTTATCATCAGAAACAGAATCAGCCGCCGACGTCTGAACAACTTTTTTTTTTAAAGATCCCTAAGCCGCGCGGTTAGAATTTCAGGAAAAATCTGACGTTCTGGAATTCTCTCAAAAATGGTGCCATACTGTTGCAAACGATCCCCTGAAAGCTTTTTCGGTGGAAACAGATGGGTTTTTATCATCAGAAACAGAATTAGCCGCCAACGTCTGAAGAACTATTTTTGAAAAAATCCCTAAGCCGCGCGGTCAGAATTTCAGCAAAAATCTGACGTTCTGGAATTCTCTCAAAAATGGTGCCAAACTGTTGCAAACGATCCCTTGAAAGGTTTTTTGGCGGAAACAGATGGGTTTTTATCATCAGAAACAGAATCAGCCGCCGACGTCTGAACAACTTTTTTTTAAAAAGATCCCTAAGTCGCGCGGTCTGAATTTCAGGAAAAATCTGACGTTCTGGAATTCTCTCAAAAATGGTGCCATACTGTTGCAAACGATCCCCTGAAAGCTTTTTCGGTGGAAAAAGATGGGTTTTTATCATCAGAAACAGAATTAGCCGCCAACGTCTGAACAACTTTTTTTGAAAAAATCCCTAAGCCGCGCGGTCAGAATTTCAGCAAAAATCTGACGTTCTGGAATTCTCTCAAAAATGCTTCCAAACTGTTGCAAACGATCCCCTGAAAGCTTTTTCGGTGGAAACAGATGGGTTTTTATCATCAGAAACAGAATTAGCCGCTGACGTCTGAACAACTTTTTTTGAAAAAATCCCTAAGCCGCGCGGTCAGAATTTCAGCAAAAATCTGACGTTCTGGAATTCTCTCAAAAATGCTTCCAAACTGTTGCAAACGATCCCCTGAAAGGTTTTTCGGTGGAAACAGATGGGTTTTTATCATCAGAAACAGAATTACCCGCCGACGTCTGAACAACTTTTTTTGAAAAAATCCCCAAGCCGCGCGGTCAGAATTTCAGCAAAAATCTGACGTTCTGGAATTCTCTCAAAAATGGTGCCAAACTGTTGCAAACGATCCCTTGAAAGCTTTTTCGGTGGAAACAGATGGGTTTTTATCATCAGAAACAGAATTAGCCGCCAACGTCTGAAGAACTATTTTTGAAAAAATCCCTAAGCCGCGCGGTCAGAATTTCAGCAAAAATCTGACGTTCTGGAATTCTCTCAAAAATGGTGCCAAACTGTTGCAAACAATCCCCTGAAAGGTTTTTTGGTGGAAACAGATGGGTTTTTATCATCAGAAACAGAATTGGCCCTCGACGTCTGAACAACTTTTTTTGAAAAAATCCCTAAGCCGCGCGGTCAGAATTTCAGCAAAAATCTGACGTTCTGGAATTTCTCTCAAAAATGCTTCCAAACTGTTGCAAACGATCCCCTGAAAGCTTTTTCGGTGGAAACAGATGGGTTTTTATCATCAGAAACAGAATTAGCCACCAACGTCTGAAGAACTATTTTTGAAAAAATCCCTAAGCCGCGCGGTCAGAATTTCAGCAAAAATCTGACGTTCTGGAATTCTCTCAAAAATGGTGCCAAACTGTTGCAAACGATCCCTTGAAAGCTTTTTCGGTGGAAACAGATGGGTTTTTATCATCAGAAACAGAATTAGCCGCCGACGTCTGAACAACTTTTTTTGAAAAAATCCCTAAGCCGCGCGGTCAGAATTTCAGCAAAAATCTGACGTTCTGGAATTCTCTCAAAAATGGTGCCAAACTGTTGCAAACAATCCCCTGAAAGGTTTTTCGGTGGAAACAGATGGAGTTTTATCATCAGAAACAGAATTAGCCGCTGACGTCTGAACAACTTTTTTTGAAAAAATCCCTAAGCCGCGCGGTCAGAATTTCAGCAAAAATCTGACATTCTGGAATTCTCTCAAAAATGGTGCCAAATTGTTGCAAACGATCCCCTGAAAGCTTTTTCGGTGGAAACAGATGGGTTTTTATCATCAGAAACAGAATTAGCCGCCAACGTCTGAAGAACTATTTTTGAAAAAATCCCTAAGCCGCGCGGTCAGAATTTCAGGAAAAATCTGACATTCTGGAATTCTCTCAAAAATGGTGCCAAATTGTTGCAAACGATCCCCTGAAAGCTTTTTCGGTGGAAACAGATGGGTTTTTATCATCAGAAACAGAATTAGCCGCCAACGTCTGAAGAACTATTTTTGAAAAAATCCCTAAGCCGCGCGGTCAGAATTTCAGCAAAAATCTGACGTTCTGGAATTCTCTCAAAAATGGTGCCATCCTGTTGCAAACTATCCACTGAAAGCTTTTTCGGTGGAAACAGATGGGTTTTTATCATCAGAAACAGAATTAGCCGCCGACGTCTGAACAACTATTTTTGAAAAAATCCGTAAGCCGCGCGGTCAGAATTTCAGCAAAAATCTGACGTTCTGGAATTCTCTCAAAAATGGTGCCAAACTGTTGCAAACGATCCCTTGAAAGGTTTTTTGGCGGAAACAGATGGGTTTTTATCATCAGAAACAGAATCAGCCGCCGACGTCTGAACAACTTTTTTTTTTAAAGATCCCTAAGCCGCGCGGTTAGAATTTCAGGAAAAATCTGACGTTCTGGAATTTTCTCAAAAATGGTGCCATACTGTTGCAAACGATTCCCTGAAAGCTTTTTCGGTGGAAACAGATGGGTTTTTATCATCAGAAACAGAATTAGCCGCCAACGTCTGAAGAACTATTTTTGAAAAAATCCCTAAGCCGCGCGGTCAGAATTTCAGCAAAAATCTGACGTTCTGGAATTCTCTCAAAAATGGTGCCAAACTGTTGCAAACGATCCCTTGAAAGGTTTTTTGGCGGAAACATGGGTTTTTATCATCAGAAACAGAATCAGCCGCCGACGTCTGAACAACTTTTTTTTAAAAAGATCCCTAAGTCGCGCGGTCTGAATTTCAGGAAAAATCTGACGTTCTGGAATTCTCTCAAAAATGGTGCCATACTGTTGCAAACGATCCCCTGAAAGCTTTTTCGGTGGAAAAAGATGGGTTTTTATCATCAGAAACAGAATTAGCCGCCAACGTCTGAACAACTTTTTTTGAAAAAATCCCTAAGCCGCGCGGTCAGAATTTCAGCAAAAATCTGACGTTCTGGAATTCTCTCAAAAATGCTTCCAAACTGTTGCAAACGATCCCCTGAAAGGTTTTTCGGTGGAAACAGATGGGTTTTTATCATCAGAAACAGAATTAGCCGCTGACGTCTGAACAACTTTTTTTGAAAAAATCCCTAAGCCGCGCGGTCAGAATTTCAGGAAAAATCTGACGTTCTGGAATTCTCTCAAAAATGCTTCCAAACTGTTGCAAACGATCCCCTGAAAGGTTTTTCGGTGGAAACAGATGGGTTTTTATCATCAGAAACAGAATTACCCGCCGACGTCTGAACAACTTTTTTTGAAAAAATCCCCAAGCCGCGCGGTCAGAATTTCAGCAAAAATCTGACGTTCTGGAATTCTCTCAAAAATGGTGCCAAACTGTTGCAAACGATCCCCTGAAAGCTTTTTCGGTGGAAACAGATGGGTTTTTATCATCAGAAACAGAATTAGCCGCCAACGTCTGAAGAACTATTTTTGAAAAAATCCCTAAGCCGCGCGGTCAGAATTTCAGCAAAAATCTGACGTTCTGGAATTCTCTCAAAAATGGTGCCAAACTGTTGCAAACAATCCCCTGAAAGGTTTTTTGGTGGAAACAGATGGGTTTTTATCATCAGAAACAGAATTGGCCCTCGACGTCTGAACAACTTTTTTTGAAAAAATCCCTAAGCCGCGCGGTCAGAATTTCAGCAAAAATCTGACGTTCTGGAATTTCTCTCAAAAATGCTTCCAAACTGTTGCAAACGATCCCCTGAAAGCTTTTTCGGTGGAAACAGATGGGTTTTTATCATCAGAAACAGAATTAGCCGCCGACGTCTGAACAACTTTTTTTGAAAAAATCCCTAAGTCGCGCGGTCAGAATTTCAGCAAAAATCTGACGTTCTGGAATTCTCTCAAAAATGCTTCCAAACTGTTGCAAACGATCCCCTGAAAGGTTTTTCGGTGGAAACAGATGGGTTTTTATCATCAGAAACAGAATTAGCCGCCGACGTCTGAACAACTTTTTTTGAAAAAATCCCTATGCCGCGCGGTCAGAATTTCAGCAAAAATCTGACGTTCTGGAATTCTCTCAAAAATGGTGCCAAACTGTTGCAAACAATCCCCTGAAAGGTTTTTCGGTGGAAACAGATGGGTTTTTATCATCAGAAACAGAATTAGCCGCCGACGTCTGAACAACTTTTTTTGAAAAAATCCCTAAGCCGCGCGGTAAGAATTACAGCAAAAATCTGACGTTCTGGAATTCTCTCAAAAATGCTTCCAAACTGTTGCAAACGATCCCCTGAAAGGTTTTTCGGTGGAAACAGATGGGTTTTTATCATCAGAAACAGAATTACCCGCCGACGTCTGAACAACTTTTTTTGAAAAAATCCCCAAGCCGCGCGGTCAGAATTTCAGCAAAAATCTGACGTTCTGGAATTCTCTCAAAAATGGTGCCAAACTGTTGCAAACGATCCCTTGAAAGCTTTTTCGGTGGAAACAGATGGGTTTTTATCATCAGAAACAGAATTAGCCGCCAACGTCTGAAGAACTATTTTTGAAAAAATCCCTAAGCCGCGCGGTCAGAATTTCAGGAAAAATCTGACGTTCTGGAATTCTCTCAAAAATGGTGCCAAACTGTTGCAAACAATCCCCTGAAAGGTTTTTTGGTGGAAACAGATGGGTTTTTATCATCAGAAACAGAATTGGCCCTCGACGTCTGAACAACTTTTTTTCAAAAAATCCCTAAGCCGCGCGGTCAGAATTTCAGCAAAAATCTGACGTTCTGGAATTTCTCTCAAAAATGCTTCCAAACTGTTGCAAACGATCCCCTGAAAGCTTTTTCGGTGGAAACAGATGGGTTTTTATCATCAGAAACAGAATTAGCCACCAACGTCTGAAGAACTATTTTTGAAAAAATCCGTAAGCCGCGCGGTCAGAATTTCAGCAAAAATCTGACGTTCTGGAATTCTCTCAAAAATGCTTCCAAACTGTTGCAAACAATCCCTTGAAAGGTTTTTTGGCGGAAACCGATGGGTTTTTATCATCAGAAACAGAATTAGCCGCCGACGTTTGAACAACTTTTTTTTGAAAAATCCCTATGCCGCTCGGTCAGAATTTCAGGAAAAATCTGACATTCTAGAATTCTCTCAAAAATGGTGCCAAACTGTTGCAAACGATCCCCTGAAAGCTTTTTCGGTGGAAACAGATGGGTTTTTATCATCAGAAACAGAATTAGCCGCCAACGTCTGTAGAACTATTTTTGAAAAAATCCCTAAGTCGCGCGGTCAGAATTTCAGCAAAAATCTGACGTTCTGGAATTCTCTCAAAAATGTTTCCAAACTGTTGCAAACGATCCCCTGAAAGGTTTTTCGGTGGAAACAGATGGGTTTTTATCATCAGAAACAGAATTAGCCGCCGACGTCTGAACAACTTTTTTTGAAAAAATCCCTAAGCCGCGCAGTCAGAATTTCAGCAAAAATCTGACGTTCTGGAATTCTCTCAAAAATGGTGCCAAACTGTTGCAATCAATCCCCTGAAAGGTTTTTCGGTCGAAACAGATGGGTTTTTATCATCAGAAACAGAATTAGCCGCCGACGTCTGAACAACTTTTTTTGAAAAAATCCCTAAGCCGCGCGGTCAGAATTTCAGCAAAAATCTGACGTTCTGGAATTCTCTCAAAAATGGTGCTAAACTGTTGCAAACAATCCCCTGAAAGGTTTTTCGGTGGAAACAGATGGAGTTTTATCATCAGAAACAGAATTAGCCGCTGACGTCTGAACAACTTTTTTTGAAAAAATCCCTAAGCCGCGCGGTCAGAATTTCAGCAAAAATCTGACATTCTGGAATTCTCTCAAAAATGGTGCCAAATTGTTGCAAACGATCCCCTGAAAGCTTTTTCGGTGGAAACAGATGGGTTTTTATCATCAGAAACAGAATTAGCCGCCAACGTCTGAAGAACTATTTTTGAAAAAATCCCTAAGCCGCGCGGTCAGAATTTCAGGAAAAATCTGACATTCTGGAATTCTCTCAAAAATGGTGCCAAATTGTTGCAAACGATCCCCTGAAAGCTTTTTCGGTGGAAACAGATGGGTTTTTATCATCAGAAACAGAATTAGCCGCCAACGTCTGAAGAACTATTTTTGAAAAAATCCCTAAGCCGCGCGGTCAGAATTTCAGCAAAAATCTGACGTTCTGGAATTCTCTCAAAAATGGTGCCATCCTGTTGCAAACGATCCACTGAAAGCTTTTTCGGTGGAAACAGATGGGTTTTTATCATCAGAAACAGAATTAGCCGCCGACGTCTGAACAACTATTTTTGAAAAAATCCGTAAGCCGCGCGGTCAGAATTTCAGCAAAAATCTGACGTTCTGGAATTCTCTCAAAAATGGTGCCAAACTGTTGCAAACGATCCCTTGAAAGGTTTTTTGGCGGAAACAGATGGGTTTTTATCATCAGAAACAGAATCAGCCGCCGACGTCTGAACAACTTTTTTTTTTAAAGATCCCTAAGCCGCGCGGTTAGAATTTCAGGAAAAATCTGACGTTCTGGAATTCTCTCAAAAATGGTGCCATACTGTTGCAAACGATTCCCTGAAAGCTTTTTCGGTGGAAACAGATGGGTTTTTATCATCAGAAACAGAATTAGCCGCCAACGTCTGAAGAACTATTTTTGAAAAAATCCCTAAGCCGCGCGGTCAGAATTTCAGCAAAAATCTGACGTTCTGGAATTCTCTCAAAAATGGGGCCAAACTGTTGCAAACGATCCCTTGAAAGGTTTTTTGGCGGAAACATGGGTTTTTATCATCAGAAACAGAATCAGCCGCCGACGTCTGAACAAATTTTTTTTAAAAAGATCCCTAAGTCGCGCGGTCTGAATTTCAGGAAAAATCTGACGTTCTGGAATTCTCTCAAAAATGGTGCCATACTGTTGCAAACGATCCCCTGAAAGCTTTTTCGGTGGAAAAAGATGGGTTTTTATCATCAGAAACAGAATTAGCCGCCAACGTCTGAACAACTTTTTTTGAAAAAATCCCTAAGCCGCGCGGTCAGAATTTCAGCAAAAATCTGACGTTCTGGAATTCTCTCAAAAATGCTTCCAAACTGTTGCAAACGATCCCCTGAAAGGTTTTTCGGTGGAAACAGATGGGTTTTTATCATCAGAAACAGAATTAGCCGCTGACGTCTGAACAACTTTTTTTGAAAAAATCCCTAAGCCGCGCGGTCAGAATTTCAGCAAAAATCTGACGTTCTGGAATTCTCTCAAAAATGCTTCCAAACTGTTGCAAACGATCCCTTGAAAGCTTTTTCGGTGGAAACAGATGGGTTTTTATCATCAGAAACAGAATTAGCCGCCAACGTCTGAAGAACTATTTTTGAAAAAATCCCTAAGCCGCGCGGTCAGAATTTCAGCAAAAATCTGACGTTCTGGAATTCTCTCAAAAATGGTGCCAAACTGTTGCAAACGATCCCTTGAAAGGTTTTTTGGCGGAAACATGGGTTTTTATCATCAGAAACAGAATCAGCCGCCGACGTCTGAACAAATTTTTTTTAAAAAGATCCCTAAGTCGCGCGGTCTGAATTTCAGGAAAAATCTGACGTTCTGGAATTCTCTCAAAAATGGTGCCATACTGTTGCAAACGATCCCCTGAAAGCTTTTTCGGTGGAAAAAGATGGGTTTTTATCATCAGAAACAGAATTAGCCGCCAACGTCTGAACAACTTTTTTTGAAAAAATCCCTAAGCCGCGCGGTCAGAATTTCAGCAAAAATCTGACGTTCTGGAATTCTCTCAAAAATGCTTCCAAACTGTTGCAAACGATCCCCTGAAAGGTTTTTCGGTGGAAACAGATGGGTTTTTATCATCAGAAACAGAATTAGCCGCTGACGTCTGAACAACTTTTTTTGAAAAAATCCCTAAGCCGCGCGGTCAGAATTTCAGCAAAAATCTGACGTTCTGGAATTCTCTCAAAAATGGTGCCAAACTGTTGCAAACGATCCCTTGAAAGCTTTTTCGGTGGAAACAGATGGGTTTTTATCATCAGAAACAGAATTAGCCGCCAACGTCTGAAGAACTATTTTTGAAAAAATCCCTAAGCCGCGCGGTCAGAATTTCAGCAAAAATCTGACGTTCTGGAATTCTCTCAAAAATGGTGCCAAACTGTTGCAAACAATCCCCTGAAAGGTTTTTTGGTGGAAACAGATGGGTTTTTATCATCAGAAACAGAATTGGCCCTCGACGTCTGAACAACTTTTTTTGAAAAAATCCCTAAGCCACGCGGTCAGAATTTCAGCAAAAATCTGACGTTCTGGAATTTCTCTCAAAAATGCTTCCAAACTGTTGCAAACGATCCCCTGAAAGCTTTTTCGGTGGAAACAGATGGGTTTTTATCATCAGAAACAGAATTAGCCGCCGACGTCTGAACAACTTTTTTTGAAAAAATCCCTAAGTCGCGCGGTCAGAATTTCAGCAAAAATCTGACGTTCTGGAATTCTCTCAAAAATGCTTCCAAACTGTTGCAAACGATCCCCTGAAAGGTTTTTCGGTGGAAACAGATGGGTTTTTATCATCAGAAACAGAATTAGCCGCCGACGTCTGAACAACTTTTTTTGAAAAAATCCCTATGCCGCGCGGTCAGAATTTCAGCAAAAATCTGACGTTCTGGAATTCTCTCAAAAATGGTGCCAAACTGTTGCAAACAATCCCCTGAAAGGTTTTTCGGTGGAAACAGATGGGTTTTTATCATCAGAAACAGAATTAGCCGCCGACGTCTGAACAACTTTTTTTGAAAAAATCCCTAAGCCGCGCGGTCAGAATTACAGCAAAAATCTGACGTTCTGGAATTCTCTCAAAAATGCTTCCAAACTGTTGCAAACGATCCCCTGAAAGGTTTTTCGGTGGAAACAGATGGGTTTTTATCATCAGAAACAGAATTACCCGCCGACGTCTGAACAACTTTTTTTGAAAAAATCCCCAAGCCGCGCGGTCAGAATTTCAGCAAAAATCTGACGTTCTGGAATTCTCTCAAAAATGGTGCCAAACTGTTGCAAACGATCCCTTGAAAGCTTTTTCGGTGGAAACAGATGGGTTTTTATCATCAGAAACAGAATTAGCCGCCAACGTCTGAAGAACTATTTTTGAAAAAATCCCTAAGCCGCGCGGTCAGAATTTCAGCAAAAATCTGACGTTCTGGAATTCTCTCAAAAATGGTGCCAAACTGTTGCAAACAATCCCCTGAAAGGTTTTTTGGTGGAAACAGATGGGTTTTTATCATCAGAAACAGAATTGGCCCTCGACGTCTGAACAACTTTTTTTCAAAAAATCCCTAAGCCGCGCGGTCAGAATTTCAGCAAAAATCTGACGTTCTGGAATTTCTCTCAAAAATGCTTCCAAACTGTTGCAAACGATCCCCTGAAAGCTTTTTCGGTGGAAACAGATGGGTTTTTATCATCAGAAACAGAATTAGCCACCAACGTCTGAAGAACTATTTTTGAAAAAATCCGTAAGCCGCGCGGTCAGAATTTCAGCAAAAATCTGACGTTCTGGAATTCTCTCAAAAATGCTTCCAAACTGTTGCAAACAATCCCTTGAAAGGTTTTTTGGCGGAAACCGATGGGTTTTTATCATCAGAAACAGAATTAGCCGCCGACGTTTGAACAACTTTTTTTTGAAAAATCCCTATGCCGCTCGGTCAGAATTTCAGGAAAAATCTGACATTCTAGAATTCTCTCAAAAATGGTGCCAAACTGTTGCAAACGATCCCCTGAAAGCTTTTTCGGTGGAAACAGATGGGTTTTTATCATCAGAAACAGAATTAGCCGCCAACGTCTGTAGAACTATTTTTGAAAAAATCCCTAAGTCGCGCGGTCAGAATTTCAGCAAAAATCTGACGTTCTGGAATTCTCTCAAAAATGTTTCCAAACTGTTGCAAACGATCCCCTGAAAGGTTTTTCGGTGGAAACAGATGGGTTTTTATCATCAGAAACAGAATTAGCCGCCGACGTCTGAACAACTTTTTTTGAAAAAATCCCTAAGCCGCGCAGTCAGAATTTCAGCAAAAATCTGACGTTCTGGAATTCTCTCAAAAATGGTGCCAAACTGTTGCAATCAATCCCCTGAAAGGTTTTTCGGTCGAAACAGATGGGTTTTTATCATCAGAAACAGAATTAGCCGCCGACGTCTGAACAACTTTTTTTGAAAAAATCCCTAAGCCGCGCGGTCAGAATTTCAGCAAAAATCTGACGTTCTGGAATTCTCTCAAAAATGGTGCTAAACTGTTGCAAACAATCCCCTGAAAGGTTTTTCGGTGGAAACAGATGGGGTTTTATCATCAGAAACACAATTAGCCGCTGACGTCTGAACAACTTTTTTTGAAAAAATCCCTAAGCCGCGCGGTCAGAATTTCAGCAAAAATCTGACGTTCTGGAATTCTCTCAAAAATGGTGCCAAACTGTTGCAAACGATCCCCTGAAAGCTTTTTTGGTGGAAACAGATGCGTTTTTATCATCAGAAACAAAATAAACCGCCAACGTCTGAAGAACTATTTTTGAAAAAATCCCTAAGCCGCGCGGTCAGAATTTCAGCAAAAATCTGACGTTCTGAAATTCTCTCAAAAATGGTGCCAAACTGTTGCAAACGATCCCCTGAAAGCTTTTTCGGTGGAAACAGATGGGTTTTTATCATCAGAAACCGAATTAGCCGCCGACGTCTGAACACCTTTTTTTGAAAAAATCCCTAAGCCGCGCGGTCAGAATTTCAGCAAAAATCTGACGTTCTGGAATTCTCTCAAAAATGCTTCCAAACTGTTGCAAACGATCCCCTGAAAGGTTTTTCGGTGGAAACAGATGGGTTTTTATCATCAGAAACAGAATTACCCGCCGACGTCTGAACAACTTTTTTTGAAAAAATCCCCAAGCCGCGCGGTCAGAATTTCAGCAAAAATCTGACGTTCTGGAATTCTCTCAAAAATGGTGCCAAACTGTTGCAAACGATCCCTTGAAAGGTTTTTCGGTGGAAACAGATGGGTTTTTATCATCAGAAGCAGAATTAGCCGCCAACGTCTGAAGAACTATTTTTGAAAAAATCCCTAAGCCGCGCGGTCAGAATTTCAGCAAAAATCTGACGTTCTGGAATTCTCTCAAAAATGGTACCAAACTGTTGCAAACAATCCCCTGAAAGGTTTTTCGGTGGAAACAGATGGGTTTTTATCATCAGAAACAGAATTGGCCCTCGACGTCTGAACAACTTTTTTTGAAAAAATCCCTAAGCCGCGCGGTCAGAATTTCAGCAAAAATCTGACGTTCTGGAATTCTCTCAAAAATGCTTCCAAACTGTTGCAAACGATCCCCTGAAAGCTTTTTCGGTGGAAACAGATGGGTTTTTATCATCAGAAACAGAATTAGCCGCCAACGTCTGAAGAACTATTTTTGAAAAAATCCGTAAGCCGCGCGGTCAGAATTTCAGCAAAAATCTGACGTTCTGGAATTCTCTCAAAAATTGTACCAAACTGTTGCAAACAATCCCTTGAAAGGTTTTTTGGCGGAAACAGATGGGTTTTTATCATCAGAAACAGAATTAGCCGCCGACGTTTGAACAACTTTTTTTTGAAAAATCCCTAAGCCGCTCGGTCAGAATTTCAGGAAAAATCTGACGTTCTGGAATTCTCTCAAAAATGGTGCCAAACTGTTGCAAACGATCCCCTGAAAGCTTTTTCGGTGGAAACAGATGGGTTTTTATCATCAGAAAAAGAATTAGCCGCCAACGTCTGAAGAACTATTTTTGAAAAAATCCCTAAGTCGCGCGGTCAGAATTTCAGCAAAAATCTGACGTTCTGGAATTCTCTCAAAAATGCTTCCAAACTGTTGCAAACGATCCCCTGAAAGGTTTTTCGGTGGAAACAGATGGGTTTTTATCATCAGAAACAGAATTACCCGCCGACGTCTGAACAACTTTTTTTGAAAAAATCCCCAAGCCGCGCGGTCAGAATTTCAGCAAAAATCTGACGTTCTGGAATTCTCTCAAAAATGGTGCCAAACTGTTGCAAACGATCCCTTGAAAGCTTTTTCGGTGGAAACAGATGGGTTTTTATCATCAGAAACCGAATTAGCCGCCGACGTCTGAACAACTTTTTTTGAAAAAATCCCTAAGCCGCGCGGTCAGAATTTCAGCAAAAATCTGACGTTCTGGAATTCTCTCAAAAATGGTACCATCCTGTTGCAAACGATCCACTGAAAGCTTTTTCGGTGGAAACAGATGGGTTTTTATCATCAGAAACAGAATTAGCCGCCGACGTCTGAACAACTATTTTTGAAAAAATCCGTAAGCCGCGCGGTCAGAATTTCAGCAAAAATCTGACGTTCTGGAATTCTCTCAAAAATGGTGCCAAACTGTTGCAAACGATCCCTTGAAAGGTTTTTTGGCGGAAACAGATGGGTTTTTATCATCAGAAACAGAATCAGCCGCCGACGTCTGAACAACTTTTTTTTTTAAAGATCCCTAAGCCGCGCGGTTAGAATTTCAGGAAAAATCTGACGTTCTGGAATTCTCTCAAAAATGGTGCCATACTATTGCAAACGATCCCCTGAAAGCTTTTTCGGTGGAAACAGATGGGTTTTTATCATCAGAAACAGAATTAGCCGCCAACGTCTGAAGAACTATTTTTGAAAAAATCCCAAAGCCGCGCGGTCAGAATTTCAGCAAAAATCTGACGTTCTGGAATTCTCTCAAAAATGGTGCCAAACTGTTGCAAACGATCCCCTGAAAGGTTTTTTGGCGGAAACAGATGGGTTTTTATCATCAGAAACAGAATCAGCCGCCGACGTCTGAACAACTTTTTTTTAAAAAGATCCCTAAGTCGCGCGGTCTGAATTTCAGGAAAAATCTGACGTTCTGGAATTCTCTCAAAAATGGTGCCATACTGTTGCAAACGATCCCCTGAAAGCTTTCTCGGTGGAAAAAGATGGGTTTTTATCATCAGAAACAGAATTAGCCGCCGACGTCTGAACAACTATTTTTGAAAAAATCCGTAAGCCGCGCGGTCAGAATTTCAGCAAAAATCTGACGTTCTGGAAGTCTCTCAAAAATGGTGCCAAACTGTTGCAAACAATCCCCTGAAAGGTTTTTCGGTGGAAACAGATGGGTTTTTATCATCAGAAACAGAATTGGCCCTCGACGTGTGAACAACTTTTTTTGAAAAAATCCCTAAGCCGCGCGGTCAGAATTTCAGCAAAAATCTGACGTTCTGGAATTCTCTCAAAAATGCTTCCAAACTGTTGCAAACGATCCCCTGAAAGCTTTTTCAGTGGAAACAGATGGGTTTTTATCATCAGAAACAGAATTAGCCGCCAACGTCTGAAGAACTGTTTTTGAAAAAAATCCGTAAGCCGCGCGGTCAGAATTTCAGCAAAAATCTGACGTTCTGGAATTCTCTCAAAAATGGTACCAAACTGTTTCAAACAATCCCTTGAAAGGTTTTTTGGCGGAAACAGATGGGTTTTCATCATCAGAAACAGAATTAGCCGCCGACGTTTGAACAACTTTTTTTTGAAAAATCCCTAAGCCGCTCGGTCAGAATTTCAGGAAAAATCTGACATTCTGGAATTCTCTCAAAAATGGTGCCAAACTGTTGCAAACGATCCCCTGAAAGCTTTTTCGGTGGAAACAGATGGGTTTTTATCATCAGAAACAGAATTAGCCGCCAACGTCTGAAGAACTATTTTTGAAAAAATCCCTAAGCCGCGCGGTCAGAATTTCAGCAAAAATCTGACGTTCTGGAATTCTCTCAAAAATGGTGCCAAACTGTTGCAAACGATCCCCTGAAAGCTTTTTTGGTGGAAACAGATGCGTTTTTATCATCAGAAACAAAATTAGCCGCCAACGTCTGAAGAACTATTTTTGAAAAAATCCCTAAGCCGCGCGGTCAGAATTTCAGGAAAAATCTGACGTTCTGGAACTCTCTCAAAAATGGTGCCAAACTGTTGCAAACGATCCCCTGAAAGGTTTTTCGGTGTAAACAGATGGGTTTTTATCATCAGAAACAGAATTAGCCGCCGACGTCTGAACAACTTTTTTTGAAAAAATCCCTAAGCCGCGCGGTCAGAATTTCAGCAAAAATCTGACGTTCTGGAATTCTCTCAAAAATGGTGCCAAACTGTTGCAAACAATCCCCTGAAAGGTTTTTCGGTGGAAACAGATGGGGTTTTATCATCAGAAACAGAATTAGCCGCTGACGTCTGAACAACTTTTTTTGAAAAAATCCCTAAGCCGCGCGGTCAGAATTTCAGCAAAAATCTGACGTTCTGGAATTCTCTCAAAAATGGTTCCAAACTGTTGCAAACGATCCCCTGAAAGGTTTTTCGGTGGAAACAGATGGGTTCTTATCATCAGAAACAGAATTAGCCGCCGACGTCTGAACAACTTTTTTTGAAAAAATCCCTAAGCCGCGCGGTCAGAATTTCAGCAAAAATCTGACGTTCTGGAATTCTCTCAAAAATGGTGCCAAACTGTTGCAAACAATCCCCTGAAAGGTTTTTCGGTGGAAACAGATGGGTTTTTATCATCAGAAACAGAATTAGCCGCCGACGTCTGAACAACTTTTTTTGAAAAAATCCCTAAGCCGCGAGGTCAGAATTTCAGCAAAAATCTGACGTTCTGGAATTCTCTCAAAAATGGTGCTAAACTGTTGCAAACAATCCCCTGAAAGGTTTTTCGGTGGAAACAGATGGGGTTTTATCATCAGAAACAGAATTAGCCGCTGACGTCTGAAAAACTTTTTTTGAAAAAATCCCTAAGCCGCGCGGTCAGAATTTCAGCAAAAATCTGACGTTCTGGAATTCTCTCAAAAATGGTGCCAAACTGTTGCAAACGATCCCCTGAAAGCTTTTTTGGTGGAAACAGATGCGTTTTTATCATCAGAAACAAAATTAGCCGCCAACGTCTGAAGAACTATTTTTGAAAAAATCCCTAAGCCTAGCGGTCAGAATTTCAGGAAAAATCTGACGTTCTGGAATTCTCTCAAAAATGGTGCCAAACTGTTGCAAACGATCCCCTGAAAGCTTTTTCGGTGGAAACAGATGGGTTTTTATCATCAGAAACCGAATTAGCCGCCGACGTCTGAACAACTTTTTTTGAAAAAATCCCTAAGCCGCGCGGTCAGAATTTCAGCAAAAATCTGACGTTCTGGAATTCTCTCAAAAATGCTTCCAAACTGTTGCAAACGATCCCCTGAAAGGTTTTTCGGTGGAAACAGATGGGTTTTTATCATCAGAAACAGAATTACCCGCCGACGTCTGAACAACTTTTTTTGAAAAAATCCCCAAGCCGCGCGGTCAGAATTTCAGCAAAAATCTGACGTTCTGGAATTCTCTCAAAAATGGTGCCAAACTGTTGCAAACAATCCCCTGAAAGGTTTTTCGGTGGAAACAGATGGGGTTTTATCATCAGAAACAGAATTAGCCGCTGACGTCTGAACAACTTTTTTTGAAAAAATCCCTAAGCCGCGCGGTCAGAATTTCAGCAAAAATCTGACGTTCTGGAATTCTCTCAAAAATGGTGCCAAACTGTTGCAAACGATCCCCTGAAAGCTTTTTCGGTGGAAACAGATGGGTTTTTATCATCAGAAACCGAATTAGCCGCCGACGTCTGAACAACTTTTTTTGAAAAAATCCCTAAGCCGCGCGGTCAGAATTTCAGCAAAAATCTGACGTTCTGGAATTCTCTCAAAAATGCTTCCAAACTGTTGCAAACGATCCCCTGAAAGGTTTTTCGGTGGAAACAGATGGGTTTTTATCATCAGAAACAGAATTAGCCGCCGACGTCTGAACAACTTTTTTTGAAAAAATCCCTAAGCCGCGCGGTCAGAATTTCAGCAAAAATCTGACGTTCTGGAATTCTCTCAAAAATGGTGCCAAACTGTTGCAAACAATCCCCTGAAAGGTTTTTCGGTGGAAACAGATGGGGTTTTATCATCAGAAACAGAATTAGCCGCTGACGTCTGAACAACTTTTTTTGAAAAAATCCCTAAGCCGCGTGGTCAGAATTTCAGCAAAAATCTGACGTTCTGGAATTCTCTCAAAAATGGTGCCAAACTGTTGCAAACGATCCCCTGAAAGCTTTTTCGGTGGAAACAGATGGGTTTTTATCATCAGAAACAGAATTAGCCGCCAACGTCTGAAGAATTATTTTTGAAAAAATCCCTAAGTCGCGCGGTCAGAATTTCAGCAAAAATCTGACGTTCTGGAATTCTCTCAAAAATGGTGCCAAACTGTTGCAAACGATCCCTTGAAAGGTTTTTTGGCGGAAACAGATGGGTTTTTATCATCAGAAACAGAATCAGCCGCCGACGTCTGAACAACTTTTTTTTTTAAAGATCCCTAAGCCGCGCGGTTAGAATTTCAGGAAAAATCTGACGTTCTGGAATTCTCTCAAAAATGGTGCCAAACTGTTGCAAACAATCCCCTGAAAGGTTTTTCGGTGGAAACAGATGGGTTTTTATCATCAGAAACAGAATTAGCCGCCGACGTCTGAACAACTTTTTTTGAAAAAATCCCTAAGCCGCGCGGTCAGAATTTCAGCAAAAATCTGACGTTCTGGAATTCTCTCAAAAATGGTGCTAAACTGTTGCAAACAATCCCCTGAAAGGTTTTTCGGTGGAAACAGATGGGGTTTTATCATCAGAAACAGAATTAGCCGCTGACGTCTGAAAAACTTTTTTTGAAAAAATCCCTAAGCCGCGCGGTCAGAATTTCAGCAAAAATCTGACGTTCTGGAATTCTCTCAAAAATGGTGCCAAACTGTTGCAAACGATCCCCTGAAAGCTTTTTTGGTGGAAACAGATGCGTTTTTATCATCAGAAACAAAATTAGCCGCCAACGTCTGAAGAACTATTTTTGAAAAAATCCCTAAGCCTAGCGGTCAGAATTTCAGGAAAAATCTGACGTTCTGGAATTCTCTCAAAAATGGTGCCAAACTGTTGCAAACGATCCCCTGAAAGCTTTTTCGGTGGAAACAGATGGGTTTTTATCATCAGAAACCGAATTAGCCGCCGACGTCTGAACAACTTTTTTTGAAAAAATCCCTAAGCCGCGCGGTCAGAATTTCAGCAAAAATCTGACGTTCTGGAATTCTCTCAAAAATGCTTCCAAACTGTTGCAAACGATCCCCTGAAAGGTTTTTCGGTGGAAACAGATGGGTTTTTATCATCAGAAACAGAATTACCCGCCGACGTCTGAACAACTTTTTTTGAAAAAATCCCCAAGCCGCGCGGTCAGAATTGCAGCAAAAATCTGACGTTCTGGAATTCTCTCAAAAATGGTGCCAAACTGTTGCAAACAATCCCCTGAAAGGTTTTTCGGTGGAAACAGATGGGGTTTTATCATCAGAAACAGAATTAGCCGCTGACGTCTGAACAACTTTTTTTGAAAAAATCCCTAAGCCGCGCGGTCAGAATTTCAGCAAAAATCTGACGTTCTGGAATTCTCTCAAAAATGGTGCCAAACTGTTGCAAACGATCCCCTGAAAGCTTTTTCGGTGGAAACAGATGGGTTTTTATCATCAGAAACCGAATTAGCCGCCGACGTCTGAACAACTTTTTTTGAAAAAATCCCTAAGCCGCGCGGTCAGAATTTCAGCAAAAATCTGACGTTCTGGAATTCTCTCAAAAATGGTTGCAAACTGTTGCAAACGATCCCCTGAAAGGTTTTTCGGTGGAAACAGATGGGTTTTTATCATCAGAAACAGAATTAGCCGCCGACGTCTGAACAACTTTTTTTGAAAAAATCCCTAAGCCGCGCGGTCAGAATTTCAGCAAAAATCTGACGTTCTGGAATTCTCTCAAAAATGGTGCCAAACTGTTGCAAACAATCCCCTGAAAGGTTTTTCGGTGGAAACAGATGGGGTTTTATCATCAGAAACAGAATTAGCCGCTGACGTCTGAACAACTTTTTTTGAAAAAATCCCTAAGCCGCGTGGTCAGAATTTCAGCAAAAATCTGACGTTCTGGAATTCTCTCAAAAATGGTGCCAAACTGTTGCAAACGATCCCCTGAAAGCTTTTTCGGTGGAAACAGATGGGTTTTTATCATCAGAAACAGAATTAGCCGCCAACGTCTGAAGAACTATTTTTGAAAAAATCCCTAAGTCGCGCGGTCAGAATTTCAGCAAAAATCTGACGTTCTGGAATTCTCTCAAAAATGGTGCCAAACTGTTGCAAACGATCCCTTGAAAGGTTTTTTGGCGGAAACAGATGGGTTTTTATCATCAGAAACAGAATCAGCCGCCGACGTCTGAACAACTTTTTTTTTTAAAGATCCCTAAGCCGCGCGGTTAGAATTTCAGGAAAAATCTGACGTTCTGGAATTCTCTCAAAAATGGTGCCATACTATTGCAAACGATCCCCTGAAAGCTTTTTTGGTGGAAACAGATGCGTTTTTATCATCAGAAACAAAATTAGCCGCCGACGTCTGAACAACTATTTTTGAAAAAATCCCTAAGCCGCGCGGTCAGAATTTCAGCAAAAATCTGACGTTCTGGAATTCTCTCAAAAATGGTGCCAAACTGTTGCAAACGATCCCCTGAAAGGTTTTTCGGTGGAAACAGATGGGTTTTTATCATCAGAAACAGAATTGGCCCTCGACGTGTGAACAACTTTTTTTGAAAAAATCCCTAAGCCGCGCGGTCAGAATTTCAGCAAAAATCTGACGTTCTGGAATTCTCTCAAAAATGCTTCCAAACTGTTGCAACCGATCCCCTGAAAGCTTTTTCGGTGGAAACAGATGGGTTTTCATCATCAGAAACAGAATTAGCCGCCGACGTTTGAACAACTTTTTTTTGAAAAATCCCTAAGCCGCTCGGTCAGAATTTCAGGAAAAATCTGACATTCTGGAATTCTCTCAAAAATGGTGCCAAACTGTTGCAAACGATCCCCTGAAAGCTTTTTCGGTGGAAACAGATGGGTTTTTATCATCAGAAACAGAATTAGCCGCCAACGTCTGAAGAACTATTTTTGAAAAAATCCCTAAGTCGCGCGGTCAGAATTTCAGCAAAAATCTGACGTTCTGGAATTCTCTCAAAAATGCTTCCAAACTGTTGCAAACGATCCCCTGAAAGCTTTTTCGGTGGAAACAGATGGGTTTTTATCATCAGAAACAGAATTAGCCGCCGACGTCTGAAGAACTTTTTTTGAAAAAATCCCTAAGCCGCGCGGTCAGAATTTCAGCAAAAATCTGACGTTCTGGAATTCTCTCAAAAATGGTGCCAAACTGTTGCAAACAATCCCCTGAAAGGTTTTTCGGTGGAAACAGATGGGTTTTTATCATCAGAAACAGAATTAGCCGCCGACGTCTGAACAACTTTTTTTGAAAAAATCCCTAAGCCGCGCGGTCAAAATTTCAGCAAAAATCTGACGTTCTGGAATTCTCTCAAAAATGGTGCCAAACTGTTGCAAACAATCCCCTGAAAGGTTTTTCGGTGGAAACAGATGGGGTTTTATCATCAGAAACAGAATTAGCCGCCAACGTCTGAAGAACTATTTTTGAAAAAATCCCTAAGCCGCGCGGTCAGAATTTCAGCAAAAATCTGACGTTCTGGAATTCTCTCAAAAATGCTTCCAAACTGTTGCAAACGATCCCCTGAAAGCTTTTTCGGTGGAAACAGATGGGTTTTTATCATCAGAAACAGAATTAGCCGCCAACGTCTGAAGAACTGTTTTTGAAAAAAATCCGTAAGCCGCGCGGTCAGAATTTCAGCAAAAATCTGACGTTCTGGAATTCTCTCAAAAATGGTGCCAAACTGTTTCAAACAATCCCTTGAAAGGTTTTTTGGCGGAAACAGATGGGTTTTCATCATCAGAAACAGAATTAGCCGCCGACGTTTGAACAATTTTTTTTTTCAAAAATCCCTAAGCCGCTCGGTCAGAATTTCAGGAAAAATCTGACGTTCTGGAATTCTCTCAAAAATGGTGCCAAACTGTTGCAAACGATCCCCTGAAAGCTTTTTCGGTGGAAACAGATGGGTTTTTATCATCAGAAACAGAATTAGCCGCCAACGTCTGAAGAACTATTTTTGAAAAAATCCCTAAGTCGCGCGGTCAGAATTTCAGCAAAAATCTGACGTTCTGGAATTCTCTCAAAAATGCTTCCAAACTGTTGCAAACGATCCCCTGAAAGCTTTTTCGGTGGAAACAGATGGGTTTTTATCATCAGAAACAGAATTAGCCGCCGACGTCTGAACAACTTTTTTTGAAAAAATCCCTAAGCCGCGCGGTCAGAATTTCAGCAAAAAATCTGACGTTCTGGAATTCTCTCAAAAATGGTGCCAAACTGTTGCAAACAATCCCCTGAAAGGTTTTTCGGTGGAAACAGATGGGTTTTTATCATCAGAAACAGAATTAGCCGCCGACGTCTGAACAACTTTTTTTGAAAAAATCCCTAAGCCGCGCGGTCAAAATTTCAGCAAAAATCTGACGTTCTGGAATTCTCTCAAAAATGGTGCCAAACTGTTGCAAACAATCCCCTGAAAGGTTTTTCGGTGGAAACAGATGGGGTTTTATCATCAGAAACAGAATTAGCTGCTGACGTCTGAAGAACTTTTTTTGAAAAAATCCCTAAGTCGCGCGGTCAGAATTTCAGCAAAAATCTGACGTTCTGGAATTCTCTCAAAAATGTTTCCAAACTGTTGCAAACGATCCCCTGAAAGGTTTTTCGGTGGAAACAGATGGGTTTTTATCATCAGAAACAGAATTACCCGCCAACGTCTGAAGAACTATTTTTGAAAAAATCCCTAAGCCGCACGGTCAGAATTTCAGCAAAAATCTGACGTTCTGGAATTCTCTCAAAAATGGTGCCAAACTGTTGCAAACGATCCCCTGAAAGCTTTTTCGGTGGAAACAGATGGGTTTTTATCATCAGCAACCGAATTAGCCGCCAACGTCTGAAGAACTTTTTTTGAAAAAATCCCTAAGCCGCGCGGTCAGAATTTCAGCAAAAATCTGACGTTCTGGAATTCTCTCAAAAATGCTTCCAAACTGTTGCAAACGATCCCCTGAAAGGTTTTTCGGTGGAAACAGATGGGTTTTTATCATCAGAAACAGAATTAGCCGCCGACGTCTGAACAACTTTTTTTGAAAAAATCCCTAAGCCGCGCGGTCAGAATTTCAGCAAAAATCTGACGTTCTGGAATTCTCTCAAAAATGGTGCCAAACTGTTGCAAACAATCCCCTGAAAGGTTTTTCGGTGGAAACAGATGGGGTTTTATCATCAGAAACAGAATTAGCCGCTGACGTCTGAACAACTTTTTTTGAAAAAATCCCTAAGCCGCGCGGTCAGAATTTCAGCAAAAATCTGACGTTCTGGAATTCTCTCAAAAATGGTGCCAAACTGTTGCAAACGATCCCCTGAAAGCTTTTTTGGTGGAAACAGATGCGTTTTTATCATCAGAAACAAAATTAGCCGCCAACGTCTGAAGAACTATTTTTGAAAAAATCCCTAAGCCGCGCGGTCAGAATTTCAGCAAAAACCTGACGTTCTGGAATTCTCTCAAAAATGGTGCCAAACTGTTGCAAACGATCCCCTGAAAGCTTTTTTGGTGGAAACAGATGCGTTTTTATCATCAGAAACAGAATTAGCCGCCAACGTCTGAAGAACTATTTTTGAAAAAATCCCTAAGCCGCGCGGTCAGAATTTCAGGAAAAATCTGACATTCTGGAATTCTCTCAAAAATGGTGCCAAATTGTTGCAAACGATCCCCTGAAAGCTTTTTCGGTGGAAACAGATGGGTTTTTATCATCAGAAACAGAATTAGCCGCCAACGTCTGAAGAACTATTTTTGAAAAAATCCCTAAGCCGCTCGGTCAGAATTTCAGCAAAAATCTGACGTTCTGGAATTCTCTCAAAAATGGTGCCAAACTGTTGCAAACAATCCCCTGAAAGGTTTTTCGGTGGAAACAGATGGGTTTTTATCATCAGAAACAGAATTAGCCGCCGACGTCTGAACAACTTTTTTTGAAAAAATCCCTAAGCCGCGCGGTCAAAATTTCAGCAAAAATCTGACGTTCTGGAATTCTCTCAAAAATGGTGCCAAACTGTTGCAAACAATCCCCTGAAAGGTTTTTCGGTGGAAACAGATGGGGTTTTATCATCAGAAACAGAATTAGCCGCCAACGTCTGAAGAACTATTTTTGAAAAAATCCCTAAGCCGCGCGGTCAGAATTTCAGCAAAAATCTGACGTTCTGGAATTCTCTCAAAAATGCTTCCAAACTGTTGCAAACGATCCCCTGAAAGCTTTTTCGGTGGAAACAGATGGGTTTTTATCATCAGAAACAGAATTAGCCGCCAACGTCTGAAGAACTGTTTTTGAAAAAAATCCGTAAGCCACGCGGTCAGAATTTCAGCAAAAATCCTACGTTCTGGAATTCTCTCAAAAATGGTACCAAACTGTTTCAAACAATCCCTTGAAAGGTTTTTTGGCGGAAACAGATGGGTTTTCATCATCAGAAACAGAATTAGCCGCCGACGTTTGAACAACTTTTTTTTGAAAAATCCCTAAGCCGCTCGGTCAGAATTTCAGGAAAAATCTGACGTTCTGGAATTCTCTCAAGAATGGTGCCAAACTGTTGCAAACGATCCCCTGAAAGCTTTTTCGGTGGAAACAGATGGGTTTTTATCATCAGAAACAGAATTAGCCGCCAACGTCTGAAGAACTATTTTTGAAAAAATCCCTAAGTCGCGCGGTCAGAATTTCAGCAAAAATCTGACGTTCTGGAATTCTCTCAAAAATGCTTCCAAACTGTTGCAAACGATCCCCTGAAAGCTTTTTCGGTGGAAACAGATGGGTTTTTATCATCAGAAACAGAATTAGCCGCCGACGTCTGAACAACTTTTTTTGAAAAAATCCCTAAGCCGCGCGGTCAGAATTTCAGCAAAAATCTGACGTTCTGGAATTCTCTCAAAAATGGTGCCAAACTGTTGCAAACAATCCCCTGAAAGGTTTTTCGGTGGAAACAGATGGGTTTTTATCATCAGAAACAGAATTAGCCGCCGACGTCTGAACAACTTTTTTTGAAAAAATCCCTAAGCCGCGCGGTCAAAATTTCAGCAAAAATCTGACGTTCTGGAATTCTCTCAAAAATGGTGTCAAATTGTTGCAAACGATCCCCTGAAAGCTTTTTCGGTGGAAACAGATGGGTTTTTATCATCAGAAACAGAATTAGCCGCCAACGTCTGAAGAACTATTTTTGAAAAAATCCCTAAGCCTCGCGGTCAGAATTTCAGGAAAAATCTGACGTTCTGGAATTCTCTCAAAAATGGTGCTAAACTGTTGCAAACAATCCCCTGAAAGGTTTTTCGGTGGAAACAGATGGGGTTTTATCATCAGAAACAGAATTAGCCGCTGACGTCTGAACAACTTTTTTTGAAAAAATCCCTAAGTCGCGCGGTCAGAATTTCAGCAAAAATCTGACGTTCTGGAATTCTCTCAAAAATGTTTCCAAACCGTTGCAAACGATCCCCTGAAAGGTTTTTCGGTGGAAACAGATGCGTTTTTATCATCAGAAACAGAATTACCCGCCAACGTCTGAAGAACTATTTTTGAAAAAATCCCTAAGCCGCGCGGTCAGAATTTCAGCAAAAATCTGACGTTCTGGAATTCTCTCAAAAATGGTGCCAAACTGTTGCAAACGATCCCCTGAAAGCTTTTTCGGTGGAAACAGATGGGTTTTTATCATGAGAAACCGAATTAGCCGCCGACGTCTGAACAACTTTTTTTGAAAAAATCCCTAAGCCGCGCGGTCAGAATTTCAGCAAAAATCTGACGTTCTGGAATTCTCTCAAAAATGCTTCCAAACTGTTGCAAACGATCCCCTGAAAGCTTTTTCGGTGGAAACAGATGGGTTTTTATCATCAGAAACAGAATTAGCCGCCGACGTCTGAACAACTTTTTTTGAAAAAATCCCTAAGCCGCGCGGTCAGAATTTCAGCAAAAATCTGACGTTCTGGAATTCTCTCAAAAATGGTGCCAAACTGTTGCAAACAATCCCCTGAAAGGTTTTTCGGTGGAAACAGATGGGTTTTTATCATCAGAAACAGAATTAGCCGCCGACGTCTGAACAACTTTTTTTGAAAAAATCCCTAAGCCGCGCGGTCAAAATTTCAGCAAAAATCTGACGTTCTGGAATTCTCTCAAAAATGGTGCCAAACTGTTGCAAACAATCCCCTGAAAGGTTTTTCGGTGGAAACAGATGGGGTTTTATCATCAGAAACAGAATTAGCCGCCAACGTCTGAAGAACTATTTTTGAAAAAATCCCTAAGCCGCGCGGTCAGAATTTCAGCAAAAATCTGACGTTCTGGAATTCTCTCAAAAATGCTTCCAAACTGTTGCAAACGATCCCCTGAAAGCTTTTTCGGTGGAAACAGATGGGTTTTTATCATCAGAAACAGAATTAGCCGCCAACGTCTGAAGAACTGTTTTTGAAAAAAATCCGTAAGCCGCGCGGTCAGAATTTCAGCAAAAATCTGACGTTCTGGAATTCTCTCAAAAATGGTGCCAAACTGTTTCAAACAATCCCTTGAAAGGTTTTTTGGCGGAAACAGATGGGTTTTCATCATCAGAAACAGAATTAGCCGCCGACGTTTGAACAATTTTTTTTTTCAAAAATCCCTAAGCCGCTCGGTCAGAATTTCAGGAAAAATCTGACGTTCTGGAATTCTCTCAAAAATGGTGCCAAACTGTTGCAAACGATCCCCTGAAAGCTTTTTCGGTGGAAACAGATGGGTTTTTATCATCAGAAACAGAATTAGCCGCCAACGTCTGAAGAACTATTTTTGAAAAAATCCCTAAGTCGCGCGGTCAGAATTTCAGCAAAAATCTGACGTTCTGGAATTCTCTCAAAAATGCTTCCAAACTGTTGCAAACGATCCCCTGAAAGCTTTTTCGGTGGAAACAGATGGGTTTTTATCATCAGAAACAGAATTAGCCGCCGACGTCTGAACAACTTTTTTTGAAAAAATCCCTAAGCCGCGCGGTCAGAATTTCAGCAAAAAATCTGACGTTCTGGAATTCTCTCAAAAATGGTGCCAAACTGTTGCAAACAATCCCCTGAAAGGTTTTTCGGTGGAAACAGATGGGTTTTTATCATCAGAAACAGAATTAGCCGCCGACGTCTGAACAACTTTTTTTGAAAAAATCCCTAAGCCGCGCGGTCAAAATTTCAGCAAAAATCTGACGTTCTGGAATTCTCTCAAAAATGGTGCCAAACTGTTGCAAACAATCCCCTGAAAGGTTTTTCGGTGGAAACAGATGGGGTTTTATCATCAGAAACAGAATTAGCTGCTGACGTCTGAAGAACTTTTTTTGAAAAAATCCCTAAGTCGCGCGGTCAGAATTTCAGCAAAAATCTGACGTTCTGGAATTCTCTCAAAAATGTTTCCAAACTGTTGCAAACGATCCCCTGAAAGGTTTTTCGGTGGAAACAGATGGGTTTTTATCATCAGAAACAGAATTACCCGCCAACGTCTGAAGAACTATTTTTGAAAAAATCCCTAAGCCGCACGGTCAGAATTTCAGCAAAAATCTGACGTTCTGGAATTCTCTCAAAAATGGTGCCAAACTGTTGCAAACGATCCCCTGAAAGCTTTTTCGGTGGAAACAGATGGGTTTTTATCATCAGCAACCGAATTAGCCGCCAACGTCTGAAGAACTTTTTTTGAAAAAATCCCTAAGCCGCGCGGTCAGAATTTCAGCAAAAATCTGACGTTCTGGAATTCTCTCAAAAATGCTTCCAAACTGTTGCAAACGATCCCCTGAAAGGTTTTTCGGTGGAAACAGATGGGTTTTTATCATCAGAAACAGAATTAGCCGCCGACGTCTGAACAACTTTTTTTGAAAAAATCCCTAAGCCGCGCGGTCAGAATTTCAGCAAAAATCTGACGTTCTGGAATTCTCTCAAAAATGGTGCCAAACTGTTGCAAACAATCCCCTGAAAGGTTTTTCGGTGGAAACAGATGGGGTTTTATCATCAGAAACAGAATTAGCCGCTGACGTCTGAACAACTTTTTTTGAAAAAATCCCTAAGCCGCGCGGTCAGAATTTCAGCAAAAATCTGACGTTCTGGAATTCTCTCAAAAATGGTGCCAAACTGTTGCAAACGATCCCCTGAAAGCTTTTTTGGTGGAAACAGATGCGTTTTTATCATCAGAAACAAAATTAGCCGCCAACGTCTGAAGAACTATTTTTGAAAAAATCCCTAAGCCGCGCGGTCAGAATTTCAGCAAAAACCTGACGTTCTGGAATTCTCTCAAAAATGGTGCCAAACTGTTGCAAACGATCCCCTGAAAGCTTTTTTGGTGGAAACAGATGCGTTTTTATCATCAGAAACAGAATTAGCCGCCAACGTCTGAAGAACTATTTTTGAAAAAATCCCTAAGCCGCGCGGTCAGAATTTCAGGAAAAATCTGACATTCTGGAATTCTCTCAAAAATGGTGCCAAATTGTTGCAAACGATCCCCTGAAAGCTTTTTCGGTGGAAACAGATGGGTTTTTATCATCAGAAACAGAATTAGCCGCCAACGTCTGAAGAACTATTTTTGAAAAAATCCCTAAGCCGCTCGGTCAGAATTTCAGCAAAAATCTGACGTTCTGGAATTCTCTCAAAAATGGTGCCAAACTGTTGCAAACAATCCCCTGAAAGGTTTTTCGGTGGAAACAGATGGGTTTTTATCATCAGAAACAGAATTAGCCGCCGACGTCTGAACAACTTTTTTTGAAAAAATCCCTAAGCCGCGCGGTCAAAATTTCAGCAAAAATCTGACGTTCTGGAATTCTCTCAAAAATGGTGCCAAACTGTTGCAAACAATCCCCTGAAAGGTTTTTCGGTGGAAACAGATGGGGTTTTATCATCAGAAACAGAATTAGCCGCCAACGTCTGAAGAACTATTTTTGAAAAAATCCCTAAGCCGCGCGGTCAGAATTTCAGCAAAAATCTGACGTTCTGGAATTCTCTCAAAAATGCTTCCAAACTGTTGCAAACGATCCCCTGAAAGCTTTTTCGGTGGAAACAGATGGGTTTTTATCATCAGAAACAGAATTAGCCGCCAACGTCTGAAGAACTGTTTTTGAAAAAAATCCGTAAGCCACGCGGTCAGAATTTCAGCAAAAATCCTACGTTCTGGAATTCTCTCAAAAATGGTACCAAACTGTTTCAAACAATCCCTTGAAAGGTTTTTTGGCGGAAACAGATGGGTTTTCATCATCAGAAACAGAATTAGCCGCCGACGTTTGAACAACTTTTTTTTGAAAAATCCCTAAGCCGCTCGGTCAGAATTTCAGGAAAAATCTGACGTTCTGGAATTCTCTCAAGAATGGTGCCAAACTGTTGCAAACGATCCCCTGAAAGCTTTTTCGGTGGAAACAGATGGGTTTTTATCATCAGAAACAGAATTAGCCGCCAACGTCTGAAGAACTATTTTTGAAAAAATCCCTAAGTCGCGCGGTCAGAATTTCAGCAAAAATCTGACGTTCTGGAATTCTCTCAAAAATGCTTCCAAACTGTTGCAAACGATCCCCTGAAAGCTTTTTCGGTGGAAACAGATGGGTTTTTATCATCAGAAACAGAATTAGCCGCCGACGTCTGAACAACTTTTTTTGAAAAAATCCCTAAGCCGCGCGGTCAGAATTTCAGCAAAAATCTGACGTTCTGGAATTCTCTCAAAAATGGTGCCAAACTGTTGCAAACAATCCCCTGAAAGGTTTTTCGGTGGAAACAGATGGGTTTTTATCATCAGAAACAGAATTAGCCGCCGACGTCTGAACAACTTTTTTTGAAAAAATCCCTAAGCCGCGCGGTCAAAATTTCAGCAAAAATCTGACGTTCTGGAATTCTCTCAAAAATGGTGTCAAATTGTTGCAAACGATCCCCTGAAAGCTTTTTCGGTGGAAACAGATGGGTTTTTATCATCAGAAACAGAATTAGCCGCCAACGTCTGAAGAACTATTTTTGAAAAAATCCCTAAGCCTCGCGGTCAGAATTTCAGGAAAAATCTGACGTTCTGGAATTCTCTCAAAAATGGTGCTAAACTGTTGCAAACAATCCCCTGAAAGGTTTTTCGGTGGAAACAGATGGGGTTTTATCATCAGAAACAGAATTAGCCGCTGACGTCTGAACAACTTTTTTTGAAAAAATCCCTAAGTCGCGCGGTCAGAATTTCAGCAAAAATCTGACGTTCTGGAATTCTCTCAAAAATGTTTCCAAACCGTTGCAAACGATCCCCTGAAAGGTTTTTCGGTGGAAACAGATGCGTTTTTATCATCAGAAACAGAATTACCCGCCAACGTCTGAAGAACTATTTTTGAAAAAATCCCTAAGCCGCGCGGTCAGAATTTCAGCAAAAATCTGACGTTCTGGAATTCTCTCAAAAATGGTGCCAAACTGTTGCAAACGATCCCCTGAAAGCTTTTTCGGTGGAAACAGATGGGTTTTTATCATGAGAAACCGAATTAGCCGCCGACGTCTGAACAACTTTTTTTGAAAAAATCCCTAAGCCGCGCGGTCAGAATTTCAGCAAAAATCTGACGTTCTGGAATTCTCTCAAAAATGCTTCCAAACTGTTGCAAACGATCCCCTGAAAGCTTTTTCGGTGGAAACAGATGGGTTTTTATCATCAGAAACAGAATTAGCCGCCGACGTCTGAAGAACTATTTTTGAAAAAATCCCTAAGCCTCGCGGTCAGAATTTCAGGAAAAATCTGACGTTCTGGAATTCTCTCAAAAATGGTGCTAAACTGTTGCAAACAATCCCCTGAAAGGTTTTTCGGTGGAAACAGATGGGGTTTTATCATCAGAAAGAGAATTAGCCGCTGACGTCTGAACAACTTTTTTTGAAAAAATCCCTAAGTCGCGCGGTCAGAATTTCAGCAAAAATCTGACGTTCTGGAATTCTCTCAAAAATGTTTCCAAACTGTTGCAAACGATCCCCTGAAAGGTTTTTCGGTGGAAACAGATGGGTTTTTATCATCAGAAACAGAATTACCCGCCAACGTCTGAAGAACTATTTTTGAAAAAATCCCTAAGCCGCGCGGTCAGAATTTCAGCAAAAATCTGACGTTCTGGAATTCTCTCAAAAATGGTGCCAAACTGTTGCAAACGATCCCCTGAAAGCTTTTTTGGTGGAAACAGGTGCGTTTTTATCATCAGAAACAAAATTAGCCGCCAACGTCTGAAGAACTATTTTTGAAAAAATCCCTAAGCCGCGCGGTCAGAATTTCAGCAAAAACCTGACGTTCTGGAATTCTCTCAAAAATGGTGCCAAACTGTTGCAAACGATCCCCTGAAAGCTTTTTTGGTGGAAACAGATGCGTTTTTATCATCAGAAACAGAATTAGCCGCCAACGTCTGAAGAACTATTTTTGAAAAAATCCCTAAGCCGCGCGGTCAGAATTTCAGGAAAAATCTGACATTCTGGAATTCTCTCAAAAATGGTGCCAAATTGTTGCAAACGATCCCCTGAAAGCTTTTTCGGTGGAAACAGATGGGTTTTTATCATCAGAAATAGAATTAGCCGCCGACGTCTGAACAACTTTTTTTGAAAAAATCCCTAAGCCGCGCGGTCAGAATTTCAGCAAAAATCTGACGTTCTGGAATTCTCTCAAAAATGGTACCATCCTGTTGCAAACGATCCACTGAAAGCTTTTTCGGTGGAAACAGATGGGTTTTTATCATCAGAAACAGAATTAGCCGCCGACGTCTGAACAACTATTTTTGAAAAAATCCGTAAGCCGCGCGGTCAGAATTTCAGCAAAAATCTGACGTTCTGGAATTCTCTCAAAAATGGTGCCAAACTGTTGCAAACGATCCCTTGAAAGGTTTTTTGGCGGAAACAGATGGGTTTTTATCATCAGAAACAGAATCAGCCGCCGACGTCTGAACAACTTTTTTTTTTAAAGATCCCTAAGCCGCGCGGTTAGAATTTCAGGAAAAATCTGACGTTCTGGAATTCTCTCAAAAATGGTGCCATACTCTTGCAAACGATCCCCTGAAAGCTTTTTCGGTGGAAACAGATGGGTTTTTATCATCAGAAACAGAATTAGCCGCCAACGTCTGAAGAACTGTTTTTGAAAAAAATCCGTAAGCCGCGCGGTCAGAATTTCAGCAAAAATCTGACGTTCTGGAATTCTCACAAAAATGGTACCAAACTGTTTCAAACAATCCCTTGAAAGGTTTTTTGGCGGAAACAGATGGGTTTTCATCATCAGAAACAGAATTAGCCGCCGACGTTTGAACAACTTTTTTTTGAAAAATCCCTAAGCCGCTCGGTCAGAATTTCAGGAAAAATCTGACATTCTGGAATTCTCTCAAAAATGGTGCCAAACTGTTGCAAACGATCCCCTGAAAGCTTTTTCGGTGGAAACAGATGGGTTTTTATCATCAGATACAGAATTAGCCGCCAACGTCTGAAGAACTATTTTTGAAAAAATCCCTAAGTCGCGCGGTCAGAATTTCAGCAAAAATCTGACGTTCTGGAATTCTCTCAAAAATGCTTCCAAACTGTTGCAAACGATCCCCTGAAAGCTTTTTCGGTGGAAACAGATGGGTTTTTATCATCAGAAACAGAATTAGCCGCCGACGTCTGAACAAATTTTTTTGAAAAAATCCCTAAGCCGCGCGGTCAGAATTTCAGCAAAAATCTGACGTTCTGGAATTCTCTCAAAAATGGTGCCAAACTGTTGCAAACAATCCCCTGAAAGGTTTTTCGGTGGAAACAGATGGGTTTTTATCATCAGAAACAGAATTAGCCGCCGACGTCTGAACAACTTTTTTTGAAAAAATCCCTAAGCCGCGCGGTCAAAATTTCAGCAAAAATCTGACGTTCTGGAATTCTCTCAAAAATGGTGCCAAACTGTTGCAAACAATCCCCTGAAAGGTTTTTCGGTGGAAACAGATGGGGTTTTATCATCAGAAACAGAATTAGCTGCTGACGTCTGAAGAACTATTTTTGAAAAAATCCGTAAGCCGCGCGGTCAGAATTTCAGCAAAAATCTGACGTTCTGGAATTCTCTCAAAAATGGTGCCAAACTGTTGCAAACGATCCCCTGAAAGCTTTTTTGGTGGAAACAGATGGGTTTTTATCATCAGAAACAGAATTAGCCGCCGACGTCTGAAGAACTATTTTTGAAAAAATCCCTAAGCCGCGCGGTCAGAATTTCAGCAAAAATCTGACGTTCTGGAATTCTCTCAAAAATGGTGCCAAACTGTTGCAAACAATCCCCTGAAAGGTTTTTCGGTGGAAACAGATGGGTTTTTATCATCAGAAACAGAATTGGCCCTCGACGTCTGAACAACTTTTTTTGAAAAAATCCCTAAGCCGCTCGGTCAGAATTTCAGGAAAAATCTGACATTCTGGAATTCTCTCAAAAATGGTGCCAAACTGTTGCAAACGATCCCCTGAAAGCTTTTTCGGTGGAAACAGATGGGTTTTTATCATCAGAAACAGAATTAGCCGCCAACGTCTGAAGAACTATTTTTGAAAAAATCCCTAAGTCGCGCGGTCAGAATTTCAGCAAAAATCTGACGTTCTGGAATTCTCTCAAAAATGCTTCCAAACTGTTGCAAACGATCCCCTGAAAGGTTTTTCGGTGGAAACAGATGGGTTTTTATCATCAGAAAAAGAATTAGCCGCCGACGTCTGAACAACTTTTTTTGAAAAAATCCCTAAGCCGCGCGGTCAGAATTTCAGCAAAAATCTGACGTTCTGGAATTCTCTCAAAAATGGTGCCAAACTGTTGCAAACAATCCCCTGAAAGGTTTTTCGGTGGAAACAGATGGGGTTTTATCATCAGAAACAGAATTAGCCGCTGACGTCTGAACAACTTTTTTTGAAAAAATCCCTAAGCCGCGCGCTCAAAATTTCAGCAAAAATATGACGTTCTGGAATTCTCTCAAAAATGGTGCCAAACTGTTGCAAACGATCCCCTGAAAGCTTTTTTGGTGGAAACAGATGCGTTTGTATCATCAGAAACAAAATTAGCCGCCAACGTCTGAAGAACTATTTTTGAAAAAATCCCTAAGCCGCGCGGTCAGAATTTCAGCAAAAATCTGACGTTCTGGAATTCTCTCAAAAATGGTGCCAAACTGTTGCAAACAATCCCCTGAAAGGTTTTTCGGTGGAAACAGATGGGGTTTTATCATCAGAAACAGAATTAGCCGCTGACGTCTGAACAACTTTTTTTGAAAAAATCCCTAAGCCGCGCGGTCAGAATTTCAGCAAAAATCTGACGTTCTGGAATTCTCTCAAAAATGGTGCCAAACTGTTGCAAACGATCCCCTGAAAGCTTTTTCGGTGGAAACAGATGGGTTTTTATCATCAGAAACCGAATTAGCCGCCGACGTCTGAACAACTTTTTTTGAAAAAATCCCTAAGCCGCGCGGTCAGAATTTCAGCAAAAATCTGACGTTCTGGAATTCTCTCAAAAATGCTTCCAAACTGTTGCAAACGATCCCCTGAAAGGTTTTTCGGTGGAAACAGATGGGTTTTTATCATCAGAAACAGAATTAGCCGCCGACGTCTGAACAACTTTTTTTGAAAAAATCCCTAAGCCGCGCGGTCAGAATTTCAGCAAAAATCTGACGTTCTGGAATTCTCTCAAAAATGGTGCCAAACTGTTGCAAACAATCCCCTGAAAGGTTTTTCGGTGGAAACAGATGGGGTTTTATCATCAGAAACAGAATTAGCCGCTGACGTCTGAACAACTTTTTTTGAAAAAATCCCTAAGCCGCGTGGTCAGAATTTCAGCAAAAATCTGACGTTCTGGAATTCTCTCAAAAATGGTGCCAAACTGTTGCAAACGATCCCCTGAAAGCTTTTTCGGTGGAAACAGATGGGTTTTTATCATCAGAAACAGAATTAGCCGCCAACGTCTGAAGAACTATTTTTGAAAAAATCCCTAAGTCGCGCGGTCAGAATTTCAGCAAAAATCTGACGTTCTGGAATTCTCTCAAAAATGGTGCCAAACTGTTGCAAACGATCCCTTGAAAGGTTTTTTGGCGGAAACAGATGGGTTTTTATCATCAGAAACAGAATCAGCCGCCGACGTCTGAACAACTTTTTTTTTTAAAGATCCCTAAGCCGCGCGGTTAGAATTTCAGGAAAAATCTGACGTTCTGGAATTCTCTCAAAAATGGTGCCATACTATTGCAAACGATCCCCTGAAAGCTTTTTTGGTGGAAACAGATGCGTTTTTATCATCAGAAACAAAATTAGCCGCCGACGTCTGAACAACTATTTTTGAAAAAATCCCTAAGCCGCGCGGTCAGAATTTCAGCAAAAATCTGACGTTCTGGAATTCTCTCAAAAATGGTGCCAAACTGTTGCAAACGATCCCCTGAAAGGTTTTTCGGTGGAAACAGATGGGTTTTTATCATCAGAAACAGAATTGGCCCTCGACGTGTGAACAACTTTTTTTGAAAAAATCCCTAAGCCGCGCGGTCAGAATTTCAGCAAAAATCTGACGTTCTGGAATTCTCTCAAAAATGCTTCCAAACTGTTGCAACCGATCCCCTGAAAGCTTTTTCGGTGGAAACAGATGGGTTTTCATCATCAGAAACAGAATTAGCCGCCGACGTTTGAACAACTTTTTTTTGAAAAATCCCTAAGCCGCTCGGTCAGAATTTCAGGAAAAATCTGACATTCTGGAATTCTCTCAAAAATGGTGCCAAACTGTTGCAAACGATCCCCTGAAAGCTTTTTCGGTGGAAACAGATGGGTTTTTATCATCAGAAACAGAATTAGCCGCCAACGTCTGAAGAACTATTTTTGAAAAAATCCCTAAGTCGCGCGGTCAGAATTTCAGCAAAAATCTGACGTTCTGGAATTCTCTCAAAAATGCTTCCAAACTGTTGCAAACGATCCCCTGAAAGCTTTTTCGGTGGAAACAGATGGGTTTTTATCATCAGAAACAGAATTAGCCGCCGACGTCTGAACAACTTTTTTTGAAAAAATCCCTAAGCCGCGCGGTCAGAATTTCAGCAAAAATCTGACGTTCTGGAATTCTCTCAAAAATGGTGCCAAACTGTTGCAAACAATCCCCTGAAAGGTTTTTCGGTGGAAACAGATGGGTTTTTATCATCAGAAACAGAATTAGCCGCCGACGTCTGAACAACTTTTTTTGAAAAAATCCCTAAGCCGCGCGGTCAAAATTTCAGCAAAAATCTGACGTTCTGGAATTCTCTCAAAAATGGTGCCAAACTGTTGCAAACAATCCCCTGAAAGGTTTTTCGGTGGAAACAGATGGGGTTTTATCATCTGAAACAGAATTAGCCGCCAACGTCTGAAGAACTATTTTTGAAAAAATCCCTAAGCCGCGCGGTCAGAATTTCAGCAAAAATCTGACGTTCTGGAATTCTCTCAAAAATGCTTCCAAACTGTTGCAAACGATCCCCTGAAAGCTTTTTCGGTGGAAACAGATGGGTTTTTATCATCAGAAACAGAATTAGCCGCCAACGTCTGAAGAACTGTTTTTGAAAAAAATCCGTAAGCCGCGCGGTCAGAATTTCAGCAAAAATCTGACGTTCTGGAATTCTCTCAAAAATGGTGCCAAACTGTTTCAAACAATCCCTTGAAAGGTTTTTTGGCGGAAACAGATGGGTTTTCATCATCAGAAACAGAATTAGCCGCCGACGTTTGAACAATTTTTTTTTTCAAAAATCCCTAAGCCGCTCGGTCAGAATTTCAGGAAAAATCTGACGTTCTGGAATTCTCTCAAAAATGGTGCCAAACTGTTGCAAACGATCCCCTGAAAGCTTTTTCGGTGGAAACAGATGGGTTTTTATCATCAGAAACAGAATTAGCCGCCAACGTCTGAAGAACTATTTTTGAAAAAATCCCTAAGTCGCGCGGTCAGAATTTCAGCAAAAATCTGACGTTCTGGAATTCTCTCAAAAATGCTTCCAAACTGTTGCAAACGATCCCCTGAAAGCTTTTTCGGTGGAAACAGATGGGTTTTTATCATCAGAAACAGAATTAGCCGCCGACGTCTGAACAACTTTTTTTGAAAAAATCCCTAAGCCGCGCGGTCAGAATTTCAGCAAAAATCTGACGTTCTGGAATTCTCTCAAAAATGGTGCCAAACTGTTGCAAACAATCCCCTGAAAGGTTTTTCGGTGGAAACAGATGGGTTTTTATCATCAGAAACAGAATTAGCCGCCGACGTCTGAACAACTTTTTTTGAAAAAATCCCTAAGCCGCGCGGTCAAAATTTCAGCAAAAATCTGACGTTCTGGAATTCTCTCAAAAATGGTGCCAAACTGTTGCAAACAATCCCCTGAAAGGTTTTTCGGTGGAAACAGATGGGGTTTTATCATCAGAAACAGAATTAGCTGCTGACGTCTGAAGAACTTTTTTTGAAAAAATCCCTAAGTCGCGCGGTCAGAATTTCAGCAAAAATCTGACGTTCTGGAATTCTCCCAAAAATGTTTCCAAACTGTTGCAAACGATCCCCTGAAAGGTTTTTCGGTGGAAACAGATGGGTTTTTATCATCAGAAACAGAATTACCCGCCAACGTCTGAAGAACTATTTTTGAAAAAATCCCTAAGCCGCACGGTCAGAATTTCAGCAAAAATCTGACGTTCTGGAATTCTCTCAAAAATGGTGCCAAACTGTTGCAAACGATCCCCTGAAAGCTTTTTCGGTGGAAACAGATGGGTTTTTATCATCAGCAACCGAATTAGCCGCCAACGTCTGAAGAACTTTTTTTGAAAAAATCCCTAAGCCGCGCGGTCAGAATTTCAGCAAAAATCTGACGTTCTGGAATTCTCTCAAAAATGCTTCCAAACTGTTGCAAACGATCCCCTGAAAGGTTTTTCGGTGGAAACAGATGGGTTTTTATCATCAGAAACAGAATTAGCCGCCGACGTCTGAACAACTTTTTTTGAAAAAATCCCTAAGCCGCGCGGTCAGAATTTCAGCAAAAATCTGACGTTCTGGAATTCTCTCAAAAATGGTGCCAAACTGTTGCAAACAATCCCCTGAAAGGTTTTTCGGTGGAAACAGATGGGGTTTTATCATCAGAAACAGAATTAGCCGCTGACGTCTGAACAACTTTTTTTGAAAAAATCCCTAAGCCGCGCGGTCAGAATTTCAGCAAAAATCTGACGTTCTGGAATTCTCTCAAAAATGGTGCCAAACTGTTGCAAACGATCCCCTGAAAGCTTTTTTGGTGGAAACAGATGCGTTTTTATCATCAGAAACAAAATTAGCCGCCAACGTCTGAAGAACTATTTTTGAAAAAATCCCTAAGCCGCGCGGTCAGAATTTCAGCAAAAACCTGACGTTCTGGAATTCTCTCAAAAATGGTGCCAAACTGTTGCAAACGATCCCCTGAAAGCTTTTTTGGTGGAAACAGATGCGTTTTTATCATCAGAAACAGAATTAGCCGCCAACGTCTGAAGAACTATTTTTGAAAAAATCCCTAAGCCGCGCGGTCAGAATTTCAGGAAAAATCTGACATTCTGGAATTCTCTCAAAAATGGTGCCAAATTGTTGCAAACGATCCCCTGAAAGCTTTTTCGGTGGAAACAGATGGGTTTTTATCATCAGAAACAGAATTAGCCGCCAACGTCTGAAGAACTATTTTTGAAAAAATCCCTAAGCCGCTCGGTCAGAATTTCAGCAAAAATCTGACGTTCTGGAATTCTCTCAAAAATGGTGCCAAACTGTTGCAAACAATCCCCTGAAAGGTTTTTCGGTGGAAACAGATGGGTTTTTATCATCAGAAACAGAATTAGCCGCCGACGTCTGAACAACTTTTTTTGAAAAAATCCCTAAGCCGCGCGGTCAAAATTTCAGCAAAAATCTGACGTTCTGGAATTCTCTCAAAAATGGTGCCAAACTGTTGCAAACAATCCCCTGAAAGGTTTTTCGGTGGAAACAGATGGGGTTTTATCATCAGAAACAGAATTAGCCGCCAACGTCTGAAGAACTATTTTTGAAAAAATCCCTAAGCCGCGCGGTCAGAATTTCAGCAAAAATCTGACGTTCTGGAATTCTCTCAAAAATGCTTCCAAACTGTTGCAAACGATCCCCTGAAAGCTTTTTCGGTGGAAACAGATGGGTTTTTATCATCAGAAACAGAATTAGCCGCCAACGTCTGAAGAACTGTTTTTGAAAAAAATCCGTAAGCCACGCGGTCAGAATTTCAGCAAAAATCCTACGTTCTGGAATTCTCTCAAAAATGGTACCAAACTGTTTCAAACAATCCCTTGAAAGGTTTTTTGGCGGAAACAGATGGGTTTTCATCATCAGAAACAGAATTAGCCGCCGACGTTTGAACAACTTTTTTTTGAAAAATCCCTAAGCCGCTCGGTCAGAATTTCAGGAAAAATCTGACGTTCTGGAATTCTCTCAAGAATGGTGCCAAACTGTTGCAAACGATCCCCTGAAAGCTTTTTCGGTGGAAACAGATGGGTTTTTATCATCAGAAACAGAATTAGCCGCCAACGTCTGAAGAACTATTTTTGAAAAAATCCCTAAGTCGCGCGGTCAGAATTTCAGCAAAAATCTGACGTTCTGGAATTCTCTCAAAAATGCTTCCAAACTGTTGCAAACGATCCCCTGAAAGCTTTTTCGGTGGAAACAGATGGGTTTTTATCATCAGAAACAGAATTAGCCGCCGACGTCTGAACAACTTTTTTTGAAAAAATCCCTAAGCCGCGCGGTCAGAATTTCAGCAAAAATCTGACGTTCTGGAATTCTCTCAAAAATGGTGCCAAACTGTTGCAAACAATCCCCTGAAAGGTTTTTCGGTGGAAACAGATGGGTTTTTATCATCAGAAACAGAATTAGCCGCCGACGTCTGAACAACTTTTTTTGAAAAAATCCCTAAGCCGCGCGGTCAAAATTTCAGCAAAAATCTGACGTTCTGGAATTCTCTCAAAAATGGTGTCAAATTGTTGCAAACGATCCCCTGAAAGCTTTTTCGGTGGAAACAGATGGGTTTTTATCATCAGAAACAGAATTAGCCGCCAACGTCTGAAGAACTATTTTTGAAAAAATCCCTAAGCCTCGCGGTCAGAATTTCAGGAAAAATCTGACGTTCTGGAATTCTCTCAAAAATGGTGCTAAACTGTTGCAAACAATCCCCTGAAAGGTTTTTCGGTGGAAACAGATGGGGTTTTATCATCAGAAACAGAATTAGCCGCTGACGTCTGAACAACTTTTTTTGAAAAAATCCCTAAGTCGCGCGGTCAGAATTTCAGCAAAAATCTGACGTTCTGGAATTCTCTCAAAAATGTTTCCAAACCGTTGCAAACGATCCCCTGAAAGGTTTTTCGGTGGAAACAGATGGGTTTTTATCATCAGAAACAGAATTACCCGCCAACGTCTGAAGAACTATTTTTGAAAAAATCCCTAAGCCGCGCGGTCAGAATTTCAGCAAAAATCTGACGTTCTGGAATTCTCTCAAAAATGGTGCCAAACTGTTGCAAACGATCCCCTGAAAGCTTTTTCGGTGGAAACAGATGGGTTTTTATCATGAGAAACCGAATTAGCCGCCGACGTCTGAACAACTTTTTTTGAAAAAATCCCTAAGCCGCGCGGTCAGAATTTCAGCAAAAATCTGACGTTCTGGAATTCTCTCAAAAATGCTTCCAAACTGTTGCAAACGATCCCCTGAAAGCTTTTTCGGTGGAAACAGATGGGTTTTTATCATCAGAAACAGAATTAGCCGCCGACGTCTGAAGAACTATTTTTGAAAAAATCCCTAAGCCTCGCGGTCAGAATTTCAGGAAAAATCTGACGTTCTGGAATTCTCTCAAAAATGGTGCTAAACTGTTGCAAACAATCCCCTGAAAGGTTTTTCGGTGGAAACAGATGGGGTTTTATCATCAGAAAGAGAATTAGCCGCTGACGTCTGAACAACTTTTTTTGAAAAAATCCCTAAGTCGCGCGGTCAGAATTTCAGCAAAAATCTGACGTTCTGGAATTCTCTCAAAAATGTTTCCAAACTGTTGCAAACGATCCCCTGAAAGGTTTTTCGGTGGAAACAGATGGGTTTTTATCATCAGAAACAGAATTACCCGCCAACGTCTGAAGAACTATTTTTGAAAAAATCCCTAAGCCGCGCGGTCAGAATTTCAGCAAAAATCTGACGTTCTGGAATTCTCTCAAAAATGGTGCCAAACTGTTGCAAACGATCCCCTGAAAGCTTTTTTGGTGGAAACAGGTGCGTTTTTATCATCAGAAACAAAATTAGCCGCCAACGTCTGAAGAACTATTTTTGAAAAAATCCCTAAGCCGCGCGGTCAGAATTTCAGCAAAAACCTGACGTTCTGGAATTCTCTCAAAAATGGTGCCAAACTGTTGCAAACGATCCCCTGAAAGCTTTTTTGGTGGAAACAGATGCGTTTTTATCATCAGAAACAGAATTAGCCGCCAACGTCTGAAGAACTATTTTTGAAAAAATCCCTAAGCCGCGCGGTCAGAATTTCAGGAAAAATCTGACATTCTGGAATTCTCTCAAAAATGGTGCCAAATTGTTGCAAACGATCCCCTGAAAGCTTTTTCGGTGGAAACAGATGGGTTTTTATCATCAGAAATAGAATTAGCCGCCGACGTCTGAACAACTTTTTTTGAAAAAATCCCTAAGCCGCGCGGTCAGAATTTCAGCAAAAATCTGACGTTCTGGAATTCTCTCAAAAATGGTACCATCCTGTTGCAAACGATCCACTGAAAGCTTTTTCGGTGGAAACAGATGGGTTTTTATCATCAGAAACAGAATTAGCCGCCGACGTCTGAACAACTATTTTTGAAAAAATCCGTAAGCCGCGCGGTCAGAATTTCAGCAAAAATCTGACGTTCTGGAATTCTCTCAAAAATGGTGCCAAACTGTTGCAAACGATCCCTTGAAAGGTTTTTTGGCGGAAACAGATGGGTTTTTATCATCAGAAACAGAATCAGCCGCCGACGTCTGAACAACTTTTTTTTTTAAAGATCCCTAAGCCGCGCGGTTAGAATTTCAGGAAAAATCTGACGTTCTGGAATTCTCTCAAAAATGGTGCCATACTCTTGCAAACGATCCCCTGAAAGCTTTTTCGGTGGAAACAGATGGGTTTTTATCATCAGAAACAGAATTAGCCGCCAACGTCTGAAGAACTGTTTTTGAAAAAAATCCGTAAGCCGCGCGGTCAGAATTTCAGCAAAAATCTGACGTTCTGGAATTCTCACAAAAATGGTACCAAACTGTTTCAAACAATCCCTTGAAAGGTTTTTTGGCGGAAACAGATGGGTTTTCATCATCAGAAACAGAATTAGCCGCCGACGTTTGAACAACTTTTTTTTGAAAAATCCCTAAGCCGCTCGGTCAGAATTTCAGGAAAAATCTGACATTCTGGAATTCTCTCAAAAATGGTGCCAAACTGTTGCAAACGATCCCCTGAAAGCTTTTTCGGTGGAAACAGATGGGTTTTTATCATCAGATACAGAATTAGCCGCCAACGTCTGAAGAACTATTTTTGAAAAAATCCCTAAGTCGCGCGGTCAGAATTTCAGCAAAAATCTGACGTTCTGGAATTCTCTCAAAAATGCTTCCAAACTGTTGCAAACGATCCCCTGAAAGCTTTTTCGGTGGAAACAGATGGGTTTTTATCATCAGAAACAGAATTAGCCGCCGACGTCTGAACAAATTTTTTTGAAAAAATCCCTAAGCCGCGCGGTCAGAATTTCAGCAAAAATCTGACGTTCTGGAATTCTCTCAAAAATGGTGCCAAACTGTTGCAAACAATCCCCTGAAAGGTTTTTCGGTGGAAACAGATGGGTTTTTATCATCAGAAACAGAATTAGCCGCCGACGTCTGAACAACTTTTTTTGAAAAAATCCCTAAGCCGCGCGGTCAAAATTTCAGCAAAAATCTGACGTTCTGGAATTCTCTCAAAAATGGTGCCAAACTGTTGCAAACAATCCCCTGAAAGGTTTTTCGGTGGAAACAGATGGGGTTTTATCATCAGAAACAGAATTAGCTGCTGACGTCTGAAGAACTATTTTTGAAAAAATCCGTAAGCCGCGCGGTCAGAATTTCAGCAAAAATCTGACGTTCTGGAATTCTCTCAAAAATGGTGCCAAACTGTTGCAAACGATCCCCTGAAAGCTTTTTTGGTGGAAACAGATGGGTTTTTATCATCAGAAACAGAATTAGCCGCCGACGTCTGAAGAACTATTTTTGAAAAAATCCCTAAGCCGCGCGGTCAGAATTTCAGCAAAAATCTGACGTTCTGGAATTCTCTCAAAAATGGTGCCAAACTGTTGCAAACAATCCCCTGAAAGGTTTTTCGGTGGAAACAGATGGGTTTTTATCATCAGAAACAGAATTGGCCCTCGACGTCTGAACAACTTTTTTTGAAAAAATCCCTAAGCCGCTCGGTCAGAATTTCAGGAAAAATCTGACATTCTGGAATTCTCTCAAAAATGGTGCCAAACTGTTGCAAACGATCCCCTGAAAGCTTTTTCGGTGGAAACAGATGGGTTTTTATCATCAGAAACAGAATTAGCCGCCAACGTCTGAAGAACTATTTTTGAAAAAATCCCTAAGTCGCGCGGTCAGAATTTCAGCAAAAATCTGACGTTCTGGAATTCTCTCAAAAATGCTTCCAAACTGTTGCAAACGATCCCCTGAAAGGTTTTTCGGTGGAAACAGATGGGTTTTTATCATCAGAAAAAGAATTAGCCGCCGACGTCTGAACAACTTTTTTTGAAAAAATCCCTAAGCCGCGCGGTCAGAATTTCAGCAAAAATCTGACGTTCTGGAATTCTCTCAAAAATGGTGCCAAACTGTTGCAAACAATCCCCTGAAAGGTTTTTCGGTGGAAACAGATGGGGTTTTATCATCAGAAACAGAATTAGCCGCTGACGTCTGAACAACTTTTTTTGAAAAAATCCCTAAGCCGCGCGGTCAAAATTTCAGCAAAAATATGACGTTCTGGAATTCTCTCAAAAATGGTGCCAAACTGTTGCAAACGATCCCCTGAAAGCTTTTTTGGTGGAAACAGATGCGTTTTTATCATCAGAAACAAAATTAGCCGCCAACGTCTGAAGAACTATTTTTGAAAAAATCCCTAAGCCGCGCGGTCAGAATTTCAGCAAAAATCTGACGTTCTGGAATTCTCTCAAAAATGGTGCCAAACTGTTGCAAACAATCCCCTGAAAGCTTTTTTGGTGGAAACAGATGCGTTTTTATCATCAGAAACAGAATTAGCCGCCAACGTCTGAAGAACTATTTTTGAAAAAATCCCTAAGCCGCGCGGTAAGAATTTCAGGAAAAATTTGACATTCTGGAATTCTCTCAAAAATGGTGCCAAATTGTTGCAAACGATCCCCTGAAAGTTTTTTCGGTGGAAACAGATGCGTTTTTATCATCAGAAACAGAATTAGCCGCCAACGTCTGAAGAACTTTTTTTGAAAAAATCCCTAAGCCGCGCGGTCAGAATTTCAGCAAAAATCTGACGTTCTGGAATTCTCTCAAAAATGCTTCCAAACTATTGCAAACGATCCCCTGAAAGCTTTTTCGGTGGAAACAGATGGGTTTTTATCATCAGAAACAGAATTAGCCGCCAACGTCTGAAGAACTATTTTTGAAAAAATCCGTAAGCCGCGCGGTCAGAATTTCAGCAAAAATCTGACGTTCTGGAATTCTCTCAAAAATGGTACCAAACTGTTGCAAACAGTCCCTTGAAAGGTTTTTTGGTGGAAACAGATGGGTTTTTATCATCAGAAACAGAATTAGCCGCCGACGTTTGAACAACTTTTTTTTGAAAAATCCCTAAGCCGCTCTGTCAGAATTTCAGCAAAAATCTGACGTTCTGGAATTCTCTCAAAAATGGTGCCAAACTGTTGCAAACAATCCCCTGAAAGCTTTTTTGGTGGAAACAGATGCGTTTTTATCATCAGAAACAGAATTAGCCGCCAACGTCTGAAGAACTATTTTTGAAAAAATCCCTAAGCCGCGCGGTCAGAATTTCAGGAAAAATCTGACATTCTGGAATTCTCTCAAAAATGGTGCCAAATTGTTGCAAACGATCCCCTGAAAGCTTTTTCGGTGGAAACAGATGGGTTTTTATCATCAGAAACAGAATTAGCCGCCAACATCTGAAGAACTATTTTTGAAAAAATCCCTAAGCCGCACGGTCAGAATTTCAGCAAAAATCTGACATTCTGGAATTCTCTCAAAAATGGTGCCAAACTGTTGCAAACGATCCCCTGAAAGCTTTTTCGGTGGAAACAGATGGGTTTTTATCATCAGAAACAAAATTAGCCGCCAACGTCTGAAGAACTATTTTTGAAAAAATCCCTAAGTCGCGCGGTCAGAATTTCAGCAAAAATCTGACGTTCTGGAATTCTCTCAAAAATGCTTCCAAACTGTTGCAAACGATCCCCTGAAAGGTTTTTCGGTGGAAACAGATGGGTTTTTATCATCAGAAACAGAATCAGCCGCCGACGTCTGAACAACTTTTTTTTTTAAAGATCCCTAAGCCGCGCGGTTAGAATTTCAGGAAAAATCTGACGTTCTGGAATTCTCTCAAAAATGGTGCCATACTCTTGCAAACGATCCCCTGAAAGCTTTTTCGGTGGAAACAGATGGGTTTTTATCATCAGAAACAGAATTAGCCGCCAACGTCTGAAGAACTATTTTTGAAAAAATCCCTAAGCCGCGCGGTCAGAATTTCAGCAAAATTCTGACGTTCTGGAATTCTCTCAAAAATGGTGCCAAACTGTTGCAAACGATCCCTTGAAAGGTTTTTTGGCGGAAACAGATGGGTTTTTATCATCAGAAACAGAATCAGCCGCCGACGTCTGAACAACTTTTTTTTAAAAAGATCCCTAAGTCGCGCGGTCTGAATTTCAGGAAAAATCTGACGTTCTGGAATTCTCTCAAAAATGGTGCCATACTGTTGCAAACGATCCCCTGAAAGCTTTTTCGGTGGAAAAAGATGGGTTTTTATCATCAGAAACAGAATTAGCCGCCAACGTCTGAAGAACTATTTTTGAAAAAATCCCTAAGCCGCGCGGTCAGAATTTCAGCAAAAATCTGACGTTCTGGAATTCTCTCAAAAATGGTGCCAAACTGTTGCAAACAATCCCCTGAAAGGTTTTTCGGTGGAAACAGATGGGTTTTTATCATCAGAAACAGAATTGGCCCTCGACGTGTGAACAACTTTTTTTGAAAAAATCCCTAAGCCGCGCGGTCAGAATTTCAGCAAAAATCTGACGTTCTGGAATTCTCTCAAAAATGCTTCCAAACTGTTGCAAACGATCCCCTGAAAGCTTTTTCGGTGGAAACAGATGGGTTTTCATCATCAGAAACAGAATTAGCCGCCGACGTTTGAACAACTTTTTTTTGAAAAATCCCTAAGCCGCTCGGTCAGAATTTCAGGAAAAATCTGACATTCTGGAATTCTCTCAAAAATGGTGCCAAACTGTTGCAAACGATCCCCTGAAAGCTTTTTCGGTGGAAAGAGATGGGTTTTTATCATCAGAAACAGAATTAGCCGCCAACGTCTGAAGAACTATTTTTGAAAAAATCCCTAAGTCGCGCGGTCAGAATTTCAGCAAAAATCTGACGTTCTGGAATTCTCTCAAAAATGCTTCCAAACTGTTGCAAACGATCCCCTGAAAGGTTTTTCGGTGGAAACAGATGGGTTTTTATCATCAGAAACAGAATTAGCCGCCGACGTCTGAACAACTTTTTTTGAAAAAATCCCTAAGCCGCGCGGTCAGAATTTCAGCAAAAATCTGACGTTCTGGAATTCTCTCAAAAATGGTGCCAAACTGTTGCAAACAATCCCCTGAAAGGTTTTTCGGTGGAAACAGATGGGTTTTTATCATCAGAAACAGAATTGGCCCTCGACGTCTGAACAACTTTTTTTGAAAAAATCCCTAAGCCGCTCGGTCAGAATTTCAGGAAAAATCTGACATTCTGGAATTCTCTCAAAAATGGTGCCAAACTGTTGCAAACGATCCCCTGAAAGCTTTTTCGGTGGAAACAGATGGGTTTTTATCATCAGAAACAGAATTAGCCGCCAACGTCTGAAGAACTATTTTTGAAAAAATCCCTAAGTCGCGCGGTCAGAATTTCAGCAAAAATCTGACGTTCTGGAATTCTCTCAAAAATGGTGCCAAACTGTTGCAAACAATCCCCTGAAAGGTTTTTCGGTGGAAACATATGGGGTTTTATCATCAGAAACAGAATTAGCCGCTGACGTCTGAACAACTTTTTTTGAAAAAATCCCTAAGCCGCTCTGTCAGAATTTCAGCAAAAATCTGACGTTCTGGAATTCTCTCAAAAATGGTGCCAAACTGTTGCAAACAATCCCCTGAAAGCTTTTTTGGTGGAAACAGATGCGTTTTTATCATCAGAAACAGAATTAGCCGCCAACGTCTGAAGAACTATTTTTGAAAAAATCCCTAAGCCGCGCGGTCAGAATTTCAGGAAAAATCTGACATTCTGGAATTCTCTCAAAAATGGTGCCAAATTGTTGCAAACGATCCCCTGAAAGCTTTTTCGGTGGAAACAGATGGGTTTTTATCATCAGAAACAGAATTAGCCGCCAACGTCTGAAGAACTATTTTTGAAAAAATCCCTAAGCCGCACGGTCAGAATTTCAGCAAAAATCTGACATTCTGGAATTCTCTCAAAAATGGTGCCAAACTGTTGCAAACGATCCCCTGAAAGCTTTTTCGGTGGAAACAGATGGGTTTTTATCATCAGAAACAAAATTAGCCGCCAACGTCTGAAGAACTATTTTTGAAAAAATCCCTAAGTCGCGCGTTCAGAATTTCAGCAAAAATCTGACGTTCTGGAATTCTCTCAAAAATGCTTCCAAACTGTTGCAAACGATCCCCTGAAAGGTTTTTCGGTGGAAACAGATGGGTTTTTATCATCAGAAACAGAATTAGCCGCCGACGTCTGAACAACTTTTTTTGAAAAAATCCCTAAGCCGCGCGGTCAGAATTTCAGCAAAAATCTGACGTTCTGGAATTCTCTCAAAAATGGTGCCATCCTGTTGCAAACGATCCACTGAAAGCTTTTTCGGTGGAAACAGATGGGTTTTTATCATCAGAAACAGAATTAGCCGCCAACGTCTGAAGAACTATTTTTGAAAAAATCCGTAAGCCGCGCGGTCAGAATTTCAGCAAAAATCTGACGTTCTGGAATTCTCTCAAAAATGGTGCCAAACTGTTGCAAACGATCCCTTGAAAGGTTTTTTGGCGGAAACAGATGGGTTTTTATCATCAGAAACAGAATCAGCCGCCGACGTCTGAACAACTTTTTTTTTTAAAGATCCCGAAGCCGCGCGGTTAGAATTTCAGGAAAAATCTGACGTTCTGGAATTCTCTCAAAAATGGTGCCATACTGTTGCAAACGATCCCCTGAAAGCTTTTTCGGTGGAAACAGATGGGTTTTTATCATCAGAAACAGAATTAGCCGCCAACGTCTGAAGAACTATTTTTGAAAAAATCCCTAAGCCGCTCTGTCAGAATTTCAGCAAAAATCTGACGTTCTGGAATTCTCTCAAAAATGGTGCCAAACTGTTGCAAACGATCCCTTGAAAGGTTTTTTGGCGGAAACAGATGGGTTTTTATCATCAGAAACAGAATCAGCCGCCGACGTCTGAACAACTTTTTATTTAAAAGATCCCTAAGCCGCGCGGTCAGAATTTCAGGAAAAATCTGACGTTCTGGAATTCTCTCAAAAATGGTGCCATACTGTTGCAAACGATCCCCTGAAAGCTTTTTCGGTGGAAAAAGATGGGTTTTTATCATCTGAAACAGAATTAGCCGCCAACGTCTGAAGAACTATTTTTGAAAAAATCCCTAAGCCGCGCGGTCAGAATTTCAGCAAAAATCTGACGTTCTGGAATTCTCTCAAAAATGGTGCCAAACTGTTGCAAACGATCCCTTGAAAGCTTTTTCGGTGGAAACAGATGGGTTTTTATCATCAGAAACAGAATTGGCCGCCAACGTCTGAAGAACTATTTTTGAAAAAATCCCTAAGCCGCGCGGTCAGAATTTCAGCAAAAATCTGACGTTCTGGAATTCTCTCAAAAATGGTGCCAAACTGTTGCAAACAATCCCCTGAAAGGTTTTTCGGTGGAAACAGATGGGTTTTTATCATCAGAAACAGAATTGGCCCTCGACGTGTGAACAACTTTTTTTGAAAAAATCCCTAAGCCGCGCGGTCAGAATTTCAGCAATAATCTGACGTTCTGGAATTCTCTCAAAAATGGTACCAAACTCTTTCAAACAATCCCTTGAAAGGTTTTTTGGCGGAAACAGATGGGTTTTCATCATCAGAAACAGAATTAGCCGCCGACGTTTCAACAACTTTTTTTTGAAAAATCCCTAAGCCGCTCGGTCAGAATTTCAGGAAAAATCTGACACTCTGGAATTCTCTCAAAAATGGTGCCAAACTGTTGCAAACGATCCCCTGAAAGCTTTTTCGGTGGAAACAGATGGGTTTTTATCATCAGAAACAGAATTAGCCGCCAACGTCTGAAGAACTATTTTTGAAAAAATCCCTAAGTCGCGCGGTCAGAATTTCAGCAAAAATCTGACGTTCTGGAATTCTCTCAAAAATGCTTCCAAACTGTTGCAAACGATCCCCTGAAAGCTTTTTCGGTGGAAACAGATGGGTTTTTATCATCATAAACAGAATTAGCCGCCGACGTCTGAACAACTTTTTTTGAAAAAATCCCTAAGCTGCGCGGTCAGAATTTCAGCAAAAATCTGACGTTCTGGAATTCTCTCAAAAATGGTGCCAAACTGTTGCAAACAATCCCCTGAAAGGTTTTTCGGTGGAAACAGATGGGTTTTTATCATCAGAAACAGAATTAGCCGCCGACGTCTGAACAACTTTTTTTGAAAAAATCCCTAAGCCGCGCGGTCAAAATTTCAGCAAAAATCTGACGTTCTGGAATTCTCTCAAAAATGGTGCCAAACTGTTGCAAACAATCCCCTGAAAGGTTTTTCGGTGGAAACAGATGGGGTTTTATCATCAGAAACAGAATTAGCTGCTGACGTCTGAAGAACTATTTTTGAAAAAATCCCTAAGCCGCGCGGTCAGAATTTCAGCAAAAATCTGACGTTCTGGAATTCTCTCAAAAATGGTGCCAAACTGTTGCAAACGATCCCCTGAAAGCTTTTTTGGTGGAAACAGATGGGTTTTTATCATCAGAAACAGAATTAGCCGCCGACGTCTGAAGAACTATTTTTGAAAAAATCCCTAAGCCTCGCGGTCAGAATTTCAGGAAAAATCTGACGTTCTGGAATTCTCTCAAAAATGGTGCTAAACTGTTGCAAACAATCCCCTGAAAGGTTTTTTGGTGGAAACAGATGGGTTTTTATCATCAGAAACAGAATTAGCCGCCGACGTCTGAAGAACTATTTTTGAAAAAATCCCTAAGCCTCGCGGTCAGAATTTCAGGAAAAATCTGACGTTCTGGAATTCTCTCAAAAATGGTGCTAAACTGTTGCAAACAATCCCCTGAAAGGTTTTTCGGTGGAAACAGATGGGGTTTTATCATCAGAAACAGAATTAGCCGCTGACGTCTGAACAACTTTTTTTGAAAAAATCCCTAAGTCGCGCGGTCAGAATTTCAGCAAAAATCTGACGTTCTGGAATTCTCTCAAAAATGGTGCCAAACTGTTGCAAACGATCCCCTGAAAGGTTTTTTGGTGGAAACAGATGGGTTTTTATCATCAGAAACAGAATTACCCGCCGACGTCTGAACAACTTTTTTTGAAAAAAACCCCAAGCCGCGCGGTCAGAATTTCAGCAAAAATCTGACGTTCTGGAATTCTCTCAAAAATGGTGCCAAACTGTTGCAAACGATCCCTTGAAAGCTTTTTCGGTGGAAACAGATGGGTTTTTATCATCAGAAGCAGAATTAGCCGCCAACGTCTGAAGAACTATTTTTGAAAAAATCCCTAAGCCGCACGTTCAGAATTTCAGCAAAAATCTGACGTTCTGGAATTCTCTCAAAAATGGTGCCAAACTGTTGCAAACAATCCCCTGAAAGGTTTTTCGGTGGAAACAGATGGGTTTTTATCATCAGAAACAGAATTGGCCCTCGACGTCTGAACAACTTTTTTTGAAAAAATCCCTAAGCCGCTCGGTCAGAATTTCAGGAAAAATCTGACATTCTGGAATTCTCTCAAAAATGGTGCCAAACTGTTGCAAACGATACCCTGAAAGCTTTTTCGGTGGAAACAGATGGGTTTTTATCATCAGAAACAGAATTAGCCGCCAACGTCTGAAGAACTATTTTTGAAAAAATCCCTAAGTCGCGCGGTCAGAATTTCAGGAAAAATCTGACGTTCTGGAATTCTCTCAAAAATGGTGCCAAACTCTTGCAAACGATCCCCTGAAAGGTTTTTCGGTGGAAACAGATGGGTTTTTATCATCAGAAACAGAATTAGCCGCCGACGTCTGAACAACTTTTTTTGAAAAAATCCCTAAGCCGCGCGGTCAGAATTTCAGCAAAAATCTGACGTTCTGGAATTCTCTCAAAAATGGTGCCAAACTGTTGCAAACAATCCCCTGAAAGGTTTTTCGGTGGAAACAGATGGGGTTTTATCATCAGAAACAGAATTAGCCGCTGACGTCTGAACAACTTTTTTTGAAAAAATCCCTAAGCCGCGCGGTCAAAATTTCAGCAAAAATCTGACGTTCTGGAATTCTCTCAAAAATGGTGCCAAACTGTTGCAAACGATCCCCTGAAAGCTTTTTTGGTGGAAACAGATGCGTTTTTATCATCAGAAACAAAATTAGCCGCCAACGTCTGAAGAACTATTTTTGAAAAAATCCCTAAGCCGCGCGGTCAGAATTTCAGCAAAAATCTGACGTTCTGGAATTCTCTCAAAAATGGTGCCAAACTGTTGCAAACAATCCCCGGAAAGGTTTTTCGGTGGAAACAGATGGGGTTTTATCATCAGAAACAGAATTAGCCGCTGACGTCTGAACAACTTTTTTTGAAAAAATCCCTAAGCCGCGCGGTCAAAATCTCACCATAAATCTGACGTTCTGGAATTCTCTCAAAAATGGTGCCAAACTGTTGCAAACGATCCCTTGAAAGCTTTTTCGGTGGAAACAGATGGGTTTTTATCATCATAAACAGAATTAGCCGCCGACGTCTGAACAACTTTTTTTGAAAAAATCCCTAAGCTGCGCGGTCAGAATTTCAGCAAAAATCTGACGTTCTGGAATTCTCTCAAAAATGGTGCCAAACTGTTGCAAACAATCCCCTGAAAGGTTTTTCGGTGGAAACAGATGGGTTTTTATCATCAGAAACAGAATTAGCCGCCGACGTCTGAACAACTTTTTTTGAAAAAATCCCTAAGCCGCGCGGTCAAAATTTCAGCAAAAATCTGACGTTCTGGAATTCTCTCAAAAATGGTGCCAAACTGTTGCAAACAATCCCCTGAAAGGTTTTTCGGTGGAAACAGATGGGGTTTTATCATCAGAAACAGAATTAGCTGCTGACGTCTGAAGAACTATTTTTGAAAAAATCCCTAAGCCGCGCGGTCAGAATTTCAGCAAAAATCTGACGTTCTGGAATTCTCTCAAAAATGGTGCCAAACTGTTGCAAACGATCCCCTGAAAGGTTTTTTGGTGGAAACAGATGGGTTTTTATCATCAGAAACAGAATTAGCCGCCGACGTCTGAAGAACTATTTTTGAAAAAATCCCTAAGCCTCGCGGTCAGAATTTCAGGAAAAATCTGACGTTCTGGAATTCTCTCAAAAATGGTGCTAAACTGTTGCAAACAATCCCCTGAAAGGTTTTTCGGTGGAAACAGATGGGGTTTTATCATCAGAAACAGAATTAGCCGCCAACGTCTGAAGAACTATTTTTGAAAAAATCCCTAAGCCGCGCGGTCAGAATTTCAGGAAAAATCTGACATTCTGGAATTCTCTCAAAAATGGTGCCAAACTGTTGCAAACAATCCCCTGAAAGGTTTTTCGGTGGAAACAGATGGGGTTTTATCATCAGAAACAGAATTAGCTGCTGACGTCTGAAGAACTATTTTTGAAAAAATCCCTAAGCCGCGCGGTCAGAATTTCAGCAAAAATCTGACGTTCTGGAATTCTCTCAAAAATGGTGCCAAACTGTTGCAAACGATCCCCTGAAAGCTTTTTTGGTGGAAACAGATGGGTTTTTATCATCAGAAACAGAATTAGCCGCCGACGTCTGAAGAACTATTTTTGAAAAAATCCCTAAGCCTCGCGGTCAGAATTTCAGGAAAAATCTGACGTTCTGGAATTCTCTCAAAAATGGTGCTAAACTGTTGCAAACAATCCCCTGAAAGGTTTTTCGGTGGAAACAGATGGGGTTTTATCATCAGAAACAGAATTAGCCGCTGACGTCTGAACAACTTTTTTTGAAAAAATCCCTAAGTCGCGCGGTCAGAATTTCAGCAAAAATCTGACGTTCTGGAATTCTCTCAAAAATGGTGCCAAACTGTTGCAAACGATCCCCTGAAAGGTTTTTTGGTGGAAACAGATGGGTTTTTATCATCAGAAACAGAATTACCCGCCGACGTCTGAACAACTTTTTTTGAAAAAAACCCCAAGCCGCGCGGTCAGAATTTCAGCAAAAATCTGACGTTCTGGAATTCTCTCAAAAATGGTGCCAAACTGTTGCAAACGATCCCTTGAAAGCTTTTTCGGTGGAAACAGATGGGTTTTTATCATCAGAAGCAGAATTAGCCGCCAACGTCTGAAGAACTATTTTTGAAAAAATCCCTAAGCCGCACGTTCAGAATTTCAGCAAAAATCTGACGTTCTGGAATTCTCTCAAAAATGGTGCCAAACTGTTGCAAACAATCCCCTGAAAGGTTTTTCGGTGGAAACAGATGGGTTTTTATCATCAGAAACAGAATTGGCCCTCGACGTCTGAACAACTTTTTTTGAAAAAATCCCTAAGCCGCTCGGTCAGAATTTCAGGAAAAATCTGACATTCTGGAATTCTCTCAAAAATGGTGCCAAACTGTTGCAAACGATACCCTGAAAGCTTTTTCGGTGGAAACAGATGGGTTTTTATCATCAGAAACAGAATTAGCCGCCAACGTCTGAAGAACTATTTTTGAAAAAATCCCTAAGTCGCGCGGTCAGAATTTCAGGAAAAATCTGACGTTCTGGAATTCTCTCAAAAATGGTGCCAAACTCTTGCAAACGATCCCCTGAAAGGTTTTTCGGTGGAAACAGATGGGTTTTTATCATCAGAAACAGAATTAGCCGCCGACGTCTGAACAACTTTTTTTGAAAAAATCCCTAAGCCGCGCGGTCAGAATTTCAGCAAAAATCTGACGTTCTGGAATTCTCTCAAAAATGGTGCCAAACTGTTGCAAACAATCCCCTGAAAGGTTTTTCGGTGGAAACAGATGGGGTTTTATCATCAGAAACAGAATTAGCCGCTGACGTCTGAACAACTTTTTTTGAAAAAATCCCTAAGCCGCGCGGTCAAAATTTCAGCAAAAATCTGACGTTCTGGAATTCTCTCAAAAATGGTGCCAAACTGTTGCAAACGATCCCCTGAAAGCTTTTTTGGTGGAAACAGATGCGTTTTTATCATCAGAAACAAAATTAGCCGCCAACGTCTGAAGAACTATTTTTGAAAAAATCCCTAAGCCGCGCGGTCAGAATTTCAGCAAAAATCTGACGTTCTGGAATTCTCTCAAAAATGGTGCCAAACTGTTGCAAACAATCCCCGGAAAGGTTTTTCGGTGGAAACAGATGGGGTTTTATCATCAGAAACAGAATTAGCCGCTGACGTCTGAACAACTTTTTTTGAAAAAATCCCTAAGCCGCGCGGTCAAAATCTCACCATAAATCTGACGTTCTGGAATTCTCTCAAAAATGGTGCCAAACTGTTGCAAACGATCCCTTGAAAGCTTTTTCGGTGGAAACAGATGGGTTTTTATCATCAGAAGCAGAATTAGCCGCCAACGTCTGAAGAACTTTTTTTGAAAAAATCCCTAAGCCGCGTGGTCAGAATTTCAGCAAAAATCTGACGTTCTGGAATTCTCTCAAAAATGCTTCCAAACTATTGCAAACGATCCCCTGAAAGCTTTTTCGGTGGAAACAGATGGGTTTTTATCATCAGAAACAGAATTAGCCGCCAACGTCTGAAGAACTATTTTTGAAAAAATCCGTAAGCCGCGCGGTCAGAATTTCAGCAAAAATCTGACGTTCTGGAATTCTCTCAAAAATGGTACCAAACTGTTGCAAACAGTCCCTTGAAAGGTTTTTTGGCGGAAACAGATGAGTTTTTATCATCAGAAACAGAATTAGCCGCCGACGTTTGAACAACTTTTTTTTGAAAAATCCCTAAGCCGCTCTGTCAGAATTTCAGCAAAAATCTGACGTTCTGGAATTCTCTCAAAAATGGTGCCAAACTGTTGCAAACAATCCCCTGAAAGCTTTTTTGGTGGAAACAGATGGGTTTTTATCATCAGAAACAGAATTAGCCGCCGACGTCTGAACAACTTTTTTTGAAAAAATCCCTAAGCCGCGCGGTCAGAATTTCAGCAAAAATCTGACATTCTGGAATTCTCTCAAAAATGGTGCCAAATTGTTGCAAACGATCCCCTGAAAGCTTTTTCGGTGGAAACAGATGGGTTTTTATCATCAGAAACAGAATTAGCCGCCAACGTCTGAAGAACTATTTTTGAAAAAATCCCTAAGCCGCGCGGTCAGAATTTCAGCAAAAATCTGACATTCTGGAATTCTCTCAAAAATGGTGCCAAATTGTTGCAAACGATCCCCTGAAAGCTTTTTCGGTGGAAACAGATGGGTTTTTATCATCAGAAACAAAATTAGCCGCCAACGTCTGAAGAACTATTTTTGAAAAAATCCCTAAGTCGCGCGGTCAGAATTTCAGCAAAAATCTGACGTTCTGGAATTCTCTCAAAAATGCTTCCAAACTGTTGCAAACGATCCCCTGAAAGCTTTTTCGGTGGAAACAGATGGGTTTTTATCATCAGAAACAGAATTAGCCGCCGACGTCTGAACAACTTTTTTTGAAAAAATCCCTAAGCCGCGCGGTCAGAATTTCAGGAAAAATCTGACCTTCTGGAATTCTCTCAAAAATGGTGCCAAACTGTTGCAAACAATCCCCTGAAAGGTTTTTTGGCGGAAACAGATGGGTTTTTATCATCAGAAACAGAATTAGCCGCCGACGTTTGAACAACTTTTTTTTGAAAAATCCCTAAGCCGCTCGGTCAGAATTTCAGGAAAAATCTGACATTCTAGAATTCTCTCAAAAATGGTGCCAAACTGTTGCAAACGATCCCCTGAAAGCTTTTTCGGTGGAAACAGATGGGTTTTTATCATCAGAAACAGAATTACCCGCCGACGTCTGAACAACTTTTTTTGAAAAAATCCCCAAGCCGCGCGGTCAGAATTTCAGCAAAAATCTGACGTTCTGGAATTCTCTCAAAAATGGTGCCAAACTGTTGCAAACGATCCCTTGAAAGCTTTTTCGGTGGAAACAGATTGGTTTTTATCATCAGAAGCAGAATTAGCCGCCAACGTCTGAAGAACTATTTTTGAAAAAATCCGTAAGCCGCGCGGTCAGAATTTCAGCAAAAATCTGACGTTCTGGAATTCTCTCAAAAATGCTTCCAAACTGTTGCAAACGATCCCCTGAAAGGTTTTTCGGTGGAAACAGATGGGTTTTTATCATCAGAAACAGAATTAGCCGCCGACGTCTGAACAACTTTTTTTGAAAAAAATCCCTAAGCCGCGCGGTCAGAATTTCAGGAAAAATCTGACGTTCTGGAATTCTCTCAAAAATGGTGCCAAACTGTTGCAAACAATCCCCTGAAAGGTTTTTCGGTGGAAACAGATGGGGTTTTATCATCAGAAACAGAATTAGCCGCTGACGTCTGAACAACTTTTTTTGAAAAAATCCCTAAGCCGCGCGGTCAAAATTTCAGCAAAAATCTGACGTTCTGGAATTCTCTCAAAAATGGTGCCAAACTGTTGCAAACGATCCCCTGAAAGCTTTTTTGGTGGAAACAGATGCGTTTTTATCATCAGAAACAGAATTAGCCGCTGACGTCTGAAGAACTATTTTTGAAAAAATCCCTAAGCCGCGCGGTCAGAATTTCAGCAAAAATCTGACGTTCTGGAATTCTCTCAAAAATGGTGCCAAACTGTTGCAAACAATCCCCTGAAAGCTTTTTTGGTGGAAACAGATGCGTTTTTATCATCAGAAACAGAATTAGCCGCCAACGTCTGAAGAACTATTTTTGAAAAAATCCCTAAGCCGCGCGGTCAGAATTTCAGCAAAAATCTGACGTTCTGGAATTCTCTCAAAAATGGTGCCAAACTGTTGCAAACAATCCCCTGAAAGGTTTTTCGGTGGAAACAGATGGGGTTTTATCATCAGAAACAGAATTGGCCCTAGACGTCTGAACAACTTTTTTTGAAAAAATCCCTAAGCCGCGCGGTCAGAATTTCAGCAAAAATCTGACGTTCTGGAATTCTCTCAAAAATGCTTCCAAACTGTTGCAAACGATCCCCTGAAAGCTTTTTCGGTGGAAACAGATGGGTTTTTATCATCAGAAACAGAATTAGCCGCCAACGTCTGAAGAACTATTTTTGAAAAAATCCGTAAGCCGCGCGGTCAGAATTTCAGCAAAAATCTGACGTTCTGGAATTCTCTCAAAAATGGTACCAAACTGTTGCAAACAATCCCTTGAAAGGTTTTTTGGCGGAAACAGATGGGTTTTTATCATCAGAAACAGAATTAGCCGCCGACGTCTGAACAACTTTTTTTGAAAAAATCCCTAAGCCGCGCGGTCAGAATTTCAGCAAAAATCTGACGTTCTGGAATTCTCTCAAAAATGGTGCCAAACTGTTGCCAACAATCCCCTGAAAGGTTTTTCGGTGGAAACAGATGGGGTTTTATCATCAGAAACAGAATTAGCCGCTGACGTCTGAACAACTTTTTTTGAAAAAATCCCTAAGCCGCGCGGTCAAAATTTCAGCAAAAATCTGACATTCTGGAATTCTCTCAAAAATGGTGCCAAACTGTTGCAAACGATCCCCTGAAAGCTTTTTTGGTGGAAACAGATGCGTTTTTATCATCAGAAACAAAATTAGCCGCCAACGTCTGAAGAACTATTTTTGAAAATATCCCTAAGCCGCGCGGTCAGAATTTCAGCAAAAATCTGACGTTCTGGAATTCTCTCAAAAATGGTGCCAAACTGTTGCAAACAATCCCCTGAAAGGTTTTTCGGTGGAAGCAGATGGGTTTTTATCATCAGAAACAGAATTACCCGCCGACGTCTGAACAACTTTTTTTGAAAAAATCCCCAAGCCGCGCGGTCAGAATTTCAGCAAAAATCTGACGTTCTGGAATTCTCTCAAAAATGCTTCCAAACTATTGCAAACGATCCCCTGAAAGCTTTTTCGGTGGAAACAGATGGGTTTTTATCATCAGAAACAGAATTAGCCGCCAACGTCTGAAGAACTATTTTTGAAAAAATCCGTAAGCCGCGCGGTCAGAATTTCAGCAAAAATCTGACGTTCTGGAATTCTCTCAAAAATGGTACCAAACTGTTGCAAACAGTCCCTTGAAAGGTTTTTTGGCGGAAACAGATGGGTTTTTATCATCAGAAACAGAATTAGCCACCGACGTTTGAACAACTTTTTTTTGAAAAATCCCTAAGCCGCTCTGTCAGAATTTCAGCAAAAATCTGACGTTCTGGAATTCTCTCAAAAATGGTGCCAAACTGTTGCAAACAATCCCCTGAAAGCTTTTTTGGTGGAAACAGATGCGTTTTTATCATCAGAAACAGAATTAGCCGCCAACGTCTGAAGAACTATTTTTGAAAAAATCCCTAAGCCGCGCGGTCAGAATTTCAGGAAAAATCTGACATTCTGGAATTCTCTCAAAAATGGTGCCAAATTGTTGCAAACGATCCCCTGAAAGCTTTTTCGGTGGAAACAGATGGGTTTTTATCATCAGAAACAGAATTAGCCGCCAACGTCTGAAGAACTATTTTTGAAAAAATCCCTAAGCCGCGCGGTCAGAATTTCAGCAAAAATCTGACATTCTGGAATTCTCTCAAAAATGGTGCCAAATTGTTGCAAACGATCCCCTGAAAGCTTTTTCGGTGGAAACAGATGGGTTTTTATCATCAGAAACAAAATTAGCCGCCAACGTCTGAAGAACTATTTTTGAAAAAATCCCTAAGTCGCGCGGTCAGAATTTCAGCAAAAATCTGACGTTCTGGAATTCTCTCAAAAATGCTTCCAAACTGTTGCAAACGATCCCCTGAAAGGTTTTTCGGTGGAAACAGATGGGTTTTTATCATCAGAAACAGAATTAGCCGCCGACGTCTGAACAACTTTTTTTGAAAAAAATCCCTAAGCCGCGCGGTCAGAATTTCAGGAAAAATCTGACGTTCTGGAATTCTCTCAAAAATGGTGCCAAACTGTTGCAAACAATCCCCTGAAAGGTTTTTCGGTGGAAACAGATGGGGTTTTATCATCAGAAACAGAATTAGCCGCTGACGTCTGAACAACTTTTTTTGAAAAAATCCCTAAGCCGCGCGGTCAAAATTTCAGCAAAAATCTGACGTTCTGGAATTCTCTCAAAAATGGTGCCAAACTGTTGCAAACGATCCCCTGAAAGCTTTTTTGGTGGAAACAGATGCGTTTTTATCATCAGAAACAGAATTAGCCGCTGACGTCTGAAGAACTATTTTTGAAAAAATCCCTAAGCCGCGCGGTCAGAATTTCAGCAAAAATCTGACGTTCTGGAATTCTCTCAAAAATGGTGCCAAACTGTTGCAAACAATCCCCTGAAAGCTTTTTTCGTGGAAACAGATGCGTTTTTATCATCAGAAACAGAATTAGCCGCCAACGTCTGAAGAACTATTTTTGAAAAAATCCCTAAGCCGCGCGGTCAGAATTTCAGCAAAAATCTGACGTTCTGGAATTCTCTCAAAAATGGTGCCAAACTGTTGCAAACAATCCCCTGAAAGGTTTTTCGGTGGAAACAGATGGGGTTTTATCATCAGAAACAGAATTGGCCCTAGACGTCTGAACAACTTTTTTTGAAAAAATCCCTAAGCCGCGCGGTCAGAATTTCAGCAAAAATCTGACGTTCTGGAATTCTCTCAAAAATGCTTCCAAACTGTTGCAAACGATCCCCTGAAAGCTTTTTCGGTGGAAACAGATGGGTTTTTATCATCAGAAACAGAATTAGCCGCCAACGTCTGAAGAACTATTTTTGAAAAAATCCGTAAGCCGCGCGGTCAGAATTTCAGCAAAAATCTGACGTTCTGGAATTCTCTCAAAAATGGTACCAAACTGTTGCAAACAATCCCTTGAAAGGTTTTTTGGCGGAAACAGATGGGTTTTTATCATCAGAAACAGAATTAGCCGCCGACGTTTGAACAACCTTTTTTTGAAAAATCCCTAAGCCGCTCGGTCAGAATTTCAGGAAAAATCTGACATTCTGGAATTCTCTCAAAAATGGTGCCAAACTGTTGCAAACGATCCCCTGAAAGCTTTTTCGGTGGAAACAGATGGGTTTTTATCATCAGAAACAGAATTAGCCGCCAACGTCTGAAGAACTATTTTTGAAAAAATCCCTAAGTCGCGCGGTCAGAATTTCAGGAAAAATCTGACGTTCTGGAATTCTCTCAAAAATGCTTCCAAACTGTTGCAAACGATCCCCTGAAAGGTTTTTCGGTGGAAACAGATGGGTTTTTATCATCAGAAACAGAATTAGCCGCCGACGTCTGAACAACTTTTTTTGAAAAAATCCCTAAGCCGCGCGGTCAGAATTTCAGCAAAAATCTGACGTTCTGGAATTCTCTCAAAAATGGTGCCAAACTGTTGCAAACAATCCCCTGAAAGGTTTTTCGGTGGAAACAGATGGGGTTTTATCATCAGAAACAGAATTAGCCGCCAACGTCTGAAGAACTATTTTTGAAAAAATCCCTAAGCCGCGCGGTCAGAATTTCAGCAAAAATCTGACGTTCTGGAATTCTCTCAAAAATGGTGCCAAACTGTTGCAAACAATCCCCTGAAAGGTTTTTCGGTGGAAACAGATGGGGTTTTATCATCAGAAACAGAATTGGCCCTAGACGTCTGAACAACTTTTTTTGAAAAAATCCCTAAGCCGCGCGGTCAGAATTTCAGCAAAAATCTGACGTTCTGGAATTCTCTCAAAAATGCTTCCAAACTGTTGCAAACGATCCCCTGAAAGCTTTTTCGGTGGAAACAGATGGGTTTTTATCATCAGAAACAGAATTAGCCGCCAACGTCTGAAGAACTATTTTTGAAAAAATCCGTAAGCCGCGCGGTCAGAATTTCAGCAAAAATCTGACGTTCTGGAATTCTCTCAAAAATGGTACCAAACTGTTGCAAACAATCCCTTGAAAGGTTTTTTGGCGGAAACAGATGGGTTTTTATCATCAGAAACAGAATTAGCCGCCGACGTTTGAACAACCTTTTTTTGAAAAATCCCTAAGCCGCTCGGTCAGAATTTCAGGAAAAATCTGACATTCTGGAATTCTCTCAAAAATGGTGCCAAACTGTTGCAAACGATCCCCTGAAAGCTTTTTCGGTGGAAACAGATGGGTTTTTATCATCAGAAACAGAATTAGCCGCCAACGTCTGAAGAACTATTTTTGAAAAAATCCCTAAGTCGCGCGGTCAGAATTTCAGGAAAAATCTGACGTTCTGGAATTCTCTCAAAAATGCTTCCAAACTGTTGCAAACGATCCCCTGAAAGGTTTTTCGGTGGAAACAGATGGGTTTTTATCATCAGAAACAGAATTAGCCGCCGACGTCTGAACAACTTTTTTTGAAAAAATCCCTAAGCCGCGCGGTCAGAATTTCAGCAAAAATCTGACGTTCTGGAATTCTCTCAAAAATGGTGCCAAACTGTTGCAAACAATCCCCTGAAAGGTTTTTCGGTGGAAACAGATGGGGTTTTATCATCAGAAACAGAATTAGCCGCTGACGTCTGAACAACTTTTTTTGAAAAAATCCCTAAGCCGCGCGGTCAAAATTTCAGCAAAAATCTGACGTTCTGGAATTCTCTCAAAAATGGTGCCAAACTGTTGCAAACGATCCCCTGAAAGCTTTTTTGGTGGAAACAGATGCGTTTTTATCATCAGAAACAAAATTAGCCGCCAACGTCTGAAGAACTATTTTTGAAAAAATCCCTAAGCCGCGCGGTCAGAATTTCAGCAAAAATCTGACGTTCTGGAATTCTCTCAAAAATGGTGCCAAACTGTTGCAAACAATCCCCTGAAAGCTTTTTCGGTGGAAACAGATGCGTTTTTATCATCAGAAACAGAATTAGCCGCCAACGTCTGAAGAACTATTTTTGAAAAAATCCCTAAGCCGCGCGGTCAGAATTTCAGGAAAAATCTGACATTCTGGAATTCTCTCAAAAATGGTGCCAAATTGTTGCAAACGATCCCCTGAAAGCTTTTTCGGTGGAAACAGATGGGTTTTTATCATCAGAAACAGAATTAGCCGCCAACGTCTGAAGAACTATTTTTGAAAAAATCCCTAAGCCGCGCGGTCAGAATTTCAGCAAAAATCTGGCGTTCTGGAATTCTCTCAAAAATGGTGCCAAACTGTTGCAAACAATCCCCGGAAAGGTTTTTCGGTGGAAACAGATGGGGTTTTATCATAAGAAACAGAATTAGCCGCTGACGTCTGAACAACTTTTTTTGAAAAAATCCCTAAGCCGCGCGGTCAAAATTTCAGCAAGAATCTGACGTTCTGGAATTCTCTCAAAAATGGTGCCAAACTGTTGCAAACGATCCCTTGAAAGCTTTTTCGGTGGAAACAGATGGGTTTTTATCATCAGAAGCAGAATTAGCCGAAAACGTCTGAAGAACTTTTTTTGAAAAAATCCCTAAGCCGCGTGGTCAGAATTTCAGCAAAAATCTGACGTTCTGGAATTCTCTCAAAAATGCTTCCAAACTATTGCAAACGATCCCCTGAAAGCTTTTTCGGTGGAAACAGATGGGTTTTTATCATCAGAAACAGAATTAGCCGCCGACGTTTGAACAACTTTTTTTTGAAAAATCCCTAAGCCGCTCTGTCAGAATTTCAGCAAAAATCTGACGTTCTGGAATTCTCTCAAAAATGGTGCCAAACTGTTGCAAACAATCCCCTGAAAGCTTTTTTGGTGGAAACAGATGCGTTTTTATCATCAGAAACAGAATTAGCCGCCAACGTCTGAAGAACTATTTTTGAAAAAATCCCTAAGCCGCGCGGTCAGAATTTCAGGAAAAATCTGACATTCTGGAATTCTCTCAAAAATGGTGCCAAATTGTTGCAAACGATCCCCTGAAAGCTTTTTCGGTGGAAACAGATGGGTTTTTATCATCAGAAACAGAATTAGCCGCCGACGTTTGAACAACTTTTTTTTGAAAAATCCCTAAGCCGCTCGGTCAGAATTTCAGGAAAAATCTGACATTCTGGAATTCTCTCAAAAATGGTGCCAAACTGTTGCAAACGATCCCCTGAAAGCTTTTTCGGTGGAAACAGATGGGTTTTTATCATCAGAAACAGAATTAGCCGCCAACGTCTGAAGAACTATTTTTGAAAAAATCCGTAAGCCGCGCGGTCAGAATGTCAGCAAAAATCTGACGTTCTGGAATTCTCTCAAAAATGCTTCCAAACTGTTGCAAACGATCCCCTGAAAGGTTTTTCGGTGGAAACAGATGGGTTTTTATCATCAGAAACAGAATCAGCCGCCGACGTCTGAACAACTTTTTTTTTAAAAGATCCCTAAGCCGCGCAGTCAGAATTTCAGGAAAAATCTGACGTTCTGGAATTCTCTCAAAAATGGTGCCAAACTGTTGCAAACAATCCCCTGAAAGCTTTTTCGGTGGAAAAAGATGGGTTTTTATCATCAGAAACAGAATTAGCCGCCAACGTCTGAAGAACTATTTTTGAAAAAATCCCTAAGCCGCGCGGTCAGAATTTCAGCAAAAATCTGACGTTCTGGAATTCTCTCAAAAATGGTGCCAAACTGTTGCAAACGATCCCTTGAAAGCTTTTTCGGTGGAATCAGATGGGTTTTTATCATCAGAAACAGAATTGGCCGCCAACATCTGAAGAACTATTTTTGAAAAAATCCCTAAGCCGCGCGGTCAGAATTTCAGCAAAAATCTGACGTTCTGGAATTCTCTCAAAAATGGTGCCAAACTGTTGCAAACAATCCCCTGAAAGGTTTTTCGGTGGAAACAGATGGGTTTTTATCATCAGAAACAGAATTGGCCCTCGACGTGTGAACAACTTTTTTTGAAAAAATCCCTAAGCCGCGCGGTCAGAATTTCAGCAAAAATCTGACGTTCTGCAATTCTCTCAAAAATGGTGCCAAACTGTTGCAAACGATCCCCTGAAAGCTTTTTTGGTGGAAACAGATGCGTTTTTATCATCAGAAACAAAATTAGCCGCCAACGTCTGAAGAACTATTTTTGAAAAAATCCCTAAGCCGCGCGGTCAGAATTTCAGCAAAAATCTGACGTTCTGGAATTCTCTCAATAATGGTGCCAAACTGTTGCAAACAATCCCCGGAAAGGTTTTTCGGTGGAAACAGATGGGGTTTTATCATCAGAAACAGAATTAGCCGCTGACGTCTGAACAACTTTTTTTGAAAAAATCCCTAAGCCGCGCGGTCAAAATTTCACCATAAACCTGACGTTCTGGAATTCTCTCAAAAATGGTGCCAAACTGTTGCAAACGATCCCTTGAAAGCTTTTTCGGTGGAAACAGATGGGTTTTTATCATCAGAAGCAGAATTAGCCGCCAACGTCTGAAGAACTTTTTTTGAAAAAATCCCTAAGCCGCGTGGTCAGAATTTCAGCAAAAATCTGACGTTCTGGAATTCTCTCAAAAATGGTGCCAAACTGTTGCAAACAATCCCCTGAAAGCTTTTTTGGTGGAAACAGATGCGTTTTTATAATCAGAAACAGAATTAGCCGCCAACGTCTGAAGAACTATTTTTGAAAAAATCCCTAAGCCGCGCGGTCAGAATTTCAGGAAAAATCTGACATTCTGGAATTCTCTCAAAAATGGTGCCAAATTGTTGCAAACGATCCCCTGAAAGCTTTTTCGGTGGAAACAGATGGGTTTTTATCATCAGAAACAGAATTAGCCGCCAACGTCTGAAGAACTATTTTTGAAAAAATCCCTAAGCCGCGCGGTCAGAATTTCAGCAAAAATCTGACATTCTGGAATTCTCTCAAAAATGGTGCCAAATTGTTGCAAACGATCCCCTGAAAGCTTTTTCGGTGGAAACAGATGGGTTTTTATCATCAGAAACAAAATTAGCCGCCAACGTCTGAAGAACTATTTTTGAAAAAATCCCTAAGTCGCGCGGTCAGAATTTCAGCAAAAATCTGACGTTCTGGAATTCTCTCAAAAATGCTTCCAAACTGTTGCAAACGATCCCCTGAAAGGTTTTTCGGTGGAAACAGATGGGTTTTTATCATCAGAAACAGAATTAGCCGCCGACGTCTGAACAACTTTTTTTGAAAAAATCCCTAAGCCGCGCGGTCAGAATTTCAGGAAAAATCTGACGTTCTGGAATTCTCTCAAAAATGGTGCCAAACTGTTGCAAACAATCCCCTGAAAGGTTTTTCGGTGGAAACAGATGGGGTTTTATCATCAGAAACAGAATTAGCCGCTGACGTCTGAACAACTTTTTTTGAAAAAATCCCTAAGCCGCGCGGTCAAAATTTCAGCAAAAATCTGACGTTCTGGAATTCTCTCAAAAATGGTGCCAAACTGTTGCAAACGATCCCCTGAAAGCTTTTTTGGTGGAAACAGATGCGTTTTTATCATCAGAAACAAAATTAGCCGCCAACGTCTGAAGAACTATTTTTGAAAAAATCCCTAAGCCGCGCGGTCAGAATTTCAGCAAAAATCTGACGTTCTGGAATTCTCTCAAAAATGGTGCCAAACTGTTGCAAACAATCCCCTGAAAGCTTTTTTGGTGGAAACAGATGCGTTTTTATCATCAGAAACAGAATTAGCCGCCAACGTCTGAAGAACTATTTTTGAAAAAATCCGTAAGCCGCGCGGTCAGAATTTCAGCAAAAATCTGACGTTCTGGAATTCTCTCAAAAATGGTGCCAAACTGTTGCAAACAATCCCCTGAAAGGTTTTTCGGTGGAAACAGATGGGGTTTTATCATCAGAAACAGAATTGGCCCTAGACGTCTGAACAACTTTTTTTGAAAAAATCCCTAAGCCGCGCGGTCAGAATTTCAGCAAAAATCTGACGTTCTGGAATTCTCTCAAAAATGCTTCCAAACTGTTGCAAACGATCCCCTGAAAGCTTTTTCGGTGGAAACAGATGGGTTTTTATCATCAGAAACAGAATTAGCCGCCAACGTCTGAAGAACTATTTTTGAAAAAATCCGTAAGCCGCGCGGTCAGAATTTCAGCAAAAATCTGACGTTCTGGAATTCTCTCAAAAATGGTGCCAAACTGTTGCAAACAATCCCCTGAAAGCTTTTTTGGTGGAAACAGATGCGTTTTTATCATCAGAAACAGAATTAGCCGCCAACGTCTGAAGAACTATTTTTGAAAAAATCCGTAAGCCGCGCGGTCAGAATTTCAGCAAAAATCTGACGTTCTGGAATTCTCTCAAAAATGGTGCCAAACTGTTGCAAACAATCCCCTGAAAGGTTTTTCGGTGGAAACAGATGGGGTTTTATCATCAGAAACAGAATTGGCCCTAGACGTCTGAACAACTTTTTTTGAAAAAATCCCTAAGCCGCGCGGTCAGAATTTCAGCAAAAATCTGACGTTCTGGAATTCTCTCAAAAATGCTTCCAAACTGTTGCAAACGATCCCCTGAAAGCTTTTTCGGTGGAAACAGATGGGTTTTTATCATCAGAAACAGAATTAGCCGCCAACGTCTGAAGAACTATTTTTGAAAAAATCCGTAAGCCGCGCGGTCAGAATTTCAGCAAAAATCTGACGTTCTGGAATTCTCTCAAAAATGGTACCAAACTGTTGCAAACAATCCCTTGAAAGGTTTTTTGGCGGAAACAGATGGGTTTTTATCATCAGAAACAGAATTAGCCGCCGACGTTTGAACAACCTTTTTTTGAAAAATCCCTAAGCCGCTCGGTCAGAATTTCAGGAAAAATCTGACATTCTGGAATTCTCTCAAAAATGGTGCCAAACTGTTGCAAACGATCCCCTGAAAGCTTTTTCGGTGGAAACAGATGGGTTTTTATCATCAGAAACAGAATTAGCCGCCAACGTCTGAAGAACTATTTTTGAAAAAATCCCTAAGTCGCGCGGTCAGAATTTCAGGAAAAATCTGACGTTCTGGAATTCTCTCAAAAATGCTTCCAAACTGTTGCAAACGATCCCCTGAAAGGTTTTTCGGTGGAAACAGATGGGTTTTTATCATCAGAAACAGAATTAGCCGCCGACGTCTGAACAACTTTTTTTGAAAAAATCCCTAAGCCGCGCGGTCAGAATTTCAGCAAAAATCTGACGTTCTGGAATTCTCTCAAAAATGGTGCCAAACTGTTGCAAACAATCCCCTGAAAGGTTTTTCGGTGGAAACAGATGGGGTTTTATCATCAGAAACAGAATTAGCCGCTGACGTCTGAACAACTTTTTTTGAAAAAATCCCTAAGCCGCGCGGTCAAAATTTCAGCAAAAATCTGACGTTCTGGAATTCTCTCAAAAATGGTGCCAAACTGTTGCAAACGATCCCCTGAAAGGTTTTTCGGTGGAAACAGATGGGTTTTTATCATCAGAAACAGAATTAGCCGCCGACGTCTGAACAACTTTTTTTGAAAAAATCCCTAAGCCGCGCGGTCAGAATTTCAGCAAAAATCTGACGTTCTGGAATTCTCTCAAAAATGGTGCCATCCTGTTGCAAACGATCCACTGAAAGCTTTTTCGGTGGAAACAGATGTGTTTTTATCATCAGAAACAGAATTAGCCGCCAACGTCTGAAGAACTATTTTTGAAAAAATCCGTAAGCCGCGCGGTCAGAATTTCAGCAAAAATCTGACATTCTGGAATTCTCTCAAAAATGGTGCCAAATTGTTGCAAACGATCCCCTGAAAGCTTTTTCGGTGGAAACAGATGGGTTTTTATCATCAGAAACAGAATTAGCCGCCAACGTCTGAAGAACTATTTTTGAAAAAATCCCTAAGCCGCGCGGTCAGAATTTCAGCAAAAATCTGACATTCTGGAATTCTCTCAAAAATGGTGCCAAACTGTTGCAAACAATCCCCGGAAAGGTTTTTCGGTGGAAACAGATGGGGTTTTATCATCAGAAACAGAATTAGCCGCTGACGTCTGAACAACTTTTTTTGAAAAAATCCCTAAGCCGCGCGGTCAAAATTTCAGCAAAAATCTGACGTTCTGGAATTCTCTCAAAAATGGTGCCAAACTGTTGCAAACGATCCCTTGAAAGCTTTTTCGGTGGAAACAGATGGGTTTTTATCATCAGAAGCAGAATTAGCCGAAAACGTCTGAAGAACTTTTTTTGAAAAAATCCCTAAGCCGCGTGGTCAGAATTTCAGCAAAAATCTGACGTTCTGGAATTCTCTCAAAAATGCTTCCAAACTATTGCAAACGATCCCCTGAAAGCTTTTTCGGTGGAAACAGATGGGTTTTTATCATCAGAAACAGAATTAGCCGCCGACGTTTGAACAACTTTTTTTTGAAAAATCCCTAAGCCGCTCTGTCAGAATTTCAGCAAAAATCTGACATTCTGGAATTCTCTCAAAAATGGTGCCAAACTGTTGCAAACAATCCCCTGAAAGCTTTTTTGGTGGAAACAGATGCGTTTTTATCATCAGAAACAGAATTAGCCGCCAACGTCTGAAGAACTATTTTTGAAAAAATCCCTAAGCCGCGCGGTCAGAATTTCAGGAAAAATCTGACATTCTGGAATTCTCTCAAAAATGGTGCCAAATTGTTGCAAACGATCCCCTGAAAGCTTTTTCGGTGGAAACAGATGGGTTTTTATCATCAGAAACAGAATTAGCCGCCAACGTCTGAAGAACTATTTTTGAAAAAATCCCTAAGCCGCGCGGTCAGAATTTCAGCAAAAATCTGACATTCTGGAATTCTCTCAAAAATGGTGCCAAACTGTTGCAAACGATCCCCTGAAAGCTTTTTTGGTGGAAACAGATGGGGTTTTATCATCAGAAACAGAATTGGCCCTAGACGTCTGAACAACTTTTTTTGAAAAAATCCCTAAGCCGCGCGGTCAGAATTTCAGCAAAAATCTGACGTTCTGGAATTCTCTCAAAAATGCTTCCAAACTGTTGCAAACGATCCCCTGAAAGCTTTTTCGGTGGAAACAGATGGGTTTTTATCATCAGAAACAGAATTAGCCGCCAACGTCTGAAGAACTATTTTTGAAAAAATCCGTAAGCCGCGCGGTCAGAATTTCAGCAAAAATCTGACGTTCTGGAATTCTCTCAAAAATGGTACCAAACTGTTGCAAACAATCCCTTGAAAGGTTTTTTGGCGGAAACAGATGGGTTTTTATCATCAGAAACAGAATTAGCCGCCGACGTTTGAACAACTTTTTTTTGAAAAATCCCTAAGCCGCTCGGTCAGAATTTCAGGAAAAATCTGACATTCTGGAATTCTCTCAAAAATGGTGCCAAATTGTTGCACACGATCCCCTGAAAGCTTTTTCGGTGGAAACAGATGGGTTTTTATCATCAGAAACAGAATTAGCCGCCAACGTCTGAAGAACTATTTTTGAAAAAATCCCTAAGCCGCGCGGTCAGAATTTCAGCAAAAATCTGACATTCTGGAATTCTCTCAAAAATGGTGCCAAATTGTTGCAAACGATCCCCTGAAAGCTTTTTCGGTGGAAACAGATGGGTTTTTATCATCAGAAACAAAATTAGCCGCCAACGTCTGAAGAACTATTTTTGAAAAAATCCCTAAGTCGCGCGGTCAGAATTTCAGCAAAAATCTGACGTTCTGGAATTCTCTCAAAAATGCTTCCAAACTGTTGCAAACGATCCCCTGAAAGGTTTTTCGGTGGAAACAGATGGGTTTTTATCATCAGAAACAGAATTAGCCGCCGACGTCTGAACAACTTTTTTTGAAAAAATCCCTAAGCCGCGCGGTCAGAATTTCAGGAAAAATCTGACGTTCTGGAATTCTCTCAAAAATGGTGCCAAACTGTTGCAAACAATCCCCTGAAAGGTTTTTCGGTGGAAACAGATGGGTTTTTATCATCAGAAACAGAATTAGCCGCTGACGTCTGAACAACTTTTTTTGAAAAAATCCCTAAGCCGCGCGGTCAAAATTTCAGCAAAAATCTGACGATCTGGAATTCTCTCAAAAATGGTGCCAAACTGTTGCAAACGATCCCCTGAAAGCTTTTTTGGTGGAAACAGATGCGTTTTTATCATCAGAAACAAAATTAGCCGCCAACGTCTGAAGAACTATTTTTGAAAAAATCCCTAAGCCGCGCGGTCAGAATTTCAGCAAAAATCTGACGTTCTGGAATTCTCTCAAAAATGGTGCCAAACTGTTGCAAACAATCCCCTGAAAGCTTTTTTGGTGGAAACAGATGCGTTTTTATCATCAGAAACACAATTAGCCGCCAACGTCTGAAGAACTATTTTTGAAAAAATCCCTAAGCCGCGCGGTCAGAATTTCAGGAAAAATCTGACGTTCTGGAATTCTCTCAAAAATGGTGCCAAACTGTTGCAAACAATCCCCTGAAAGGTTTTTCGGTGGAAACAGATGGGGTTTTATCATCAGAAACAGAATTGGCCCTAGACGTCTGAACAACTTTTTTTGAAAAAATCCCTAAGCCGCGCGGTCAGAATTTCAGCAAAAATCTGACGTTCTGGAATTCTCTCAAAAATGCTTCCAAACTGTTGCAAACGATCCCCTGAAAGCTTTTTCGGTGGAAACAGATGGGTTTTTATCATCAGAAACAGAATTAGCCGCCAACGTCTGAAGAACTATTTTTGAAAAAATCCGTAAGCCGCGCGGTCAGAATTTCAGCAAAAATCTGACGTTCTGGAATTCTCTCAAAAATGGTACCAAACTGTTGCAAACAATCCCTTGAAAGGTTTTTTGGCGGAAACAGATGGGTTTTTATCATCAGAAACAGAATTAGCCGCCGACGTTTGAACAACCTTTTTTTGAAAAATCCCTAAGCCGCTCGGTCAGATTTTCAGGAAAAATCTGACATTCTGGAATTCTCTCAAAAATGGTGCCAAACTGTTGCAAACGATCCCCTGAAAGCTTTTTCGGTGGAAACAGATGGGTTTTTATCATCAGAAACAGAATTAGCCGCCAACGTCTGAAGAACTATTTTTGAAAAAATCCCTAAGTCGCGCGGTCAGAATTTCAGGAAAAATCTGACGTTCTGGAATTCTCTCAAAAATGCTTCCAAACTGTTGCAAACGATCCCCTGAAAGGTTTTTCGGTGGAAACAGATGGGTTTTTATCATCAGAAACAGAATTAGCCGCCGACGTCTGAACAACTTTTTTTGAAAAAATCCCTAAGCCGTGCGGTCAGAATTTCAGCAAAAATCTGACGTTCTGGAATTCTCTCAAAAATGGTGCCAAACTGTTGCAAACAATCCCCTGAAAGGTTTTTCGGTGGAAAAAGATGGGGTTTTATCATCAGAAACAGAATTAGCCGCTGACGTCTGAACAACTTTTTTTGAAAAAATCCCTAAGCCGCGCGGTCAAAATTTCAGCAAAAATCTGACGTTCTGGAATTCTCTCAAAAATGGTGCCAAACTGTTGCAAACGATCCCCTGAAAGGTTTTTCGGTGGAAACAGATGGGTTTTTATCATCAGAAACAGAATTAGCCGCCGACGTCTGAACAACTTTTTTTGAAAAAATCCCTAAGCCGCGCGGTCAGAATTTCAGCAAAAATCTGAAGTTCTGGAATTCGCTCAAAAATGGTGCCATCCTGTTGCAAACGATCCACTGAAAGCTTTTTCGGTGGAAACAGATGTGTTTTTATCATCAGAAACAGAATTAGCCGCCAACGTCTGAAGAACTATTTTTGAAAAAATCCGTAAGCCGCGCGGTCAGAATTTCAGCAAAAATCTGACATTCTGGAATTCTCTCAAAAATGGTGCCAAATTGTTGCAAACGATCCCCTGAAAGCTTTTTCGGTGGAAACAGATGGGTTTTTATCATCAGAAACAGAATTAGCCGCCAACGTCTGAAGAACTATTTTTGAAAAAATCCCTAAGCCGCGCGGTCAGAATTTCAGGAAAAATCTGACATTCTGGAATTCTCTCAAAAATGGTGCCAAATTGTTGCAAACGATCCCCTGAAAGCTTTTTCGGTGGAAACAGATGGGTTTTTATCATCAGAAACAGAATTAGCCGCCAACGTCTGAAGAACTATTTTTGAAAAAATCCCTAAGCCGCGCGGTCAGAATTTCAGCAAAAATCTGACATTCTGGAATTCTCTCAAAAATGGTGCCAAACTGTTGCAAACGATCCCCTGAAAGCTTTTTTGGTGGAAACAGATGGGGTTTTATCATCAGAAACAGAATTGGCCCTAGACGTCTGAACAACTTTTTTTGAAAAAATCCCTAAGCCGCGCGGTCAGAATTTCAGCAAAAATCTGACGTTCTGGAATTCTCTCAAAAATGCTTCCAAACTGTTGCAAACGATCCCCTGAAAGCTTTTTCGGTGGAAACAGATGGGTTTTTATCATCAGAAACAGAATTAGCCGCCAACGTCTGAAGAACTATTTTTGAAAAAATCCGTAAGCCGCGCGGTCAGAATTTCAGCAAAAATCTGACGTTCTGGAATTCTCTCAAAAATGGTACCAAACTGTTGCAAACAATCCCTTGAAAGGTTTTTTGGCGGAAACAGATGGGTTTTTATCATCAGAAACAGAATTAGCCGCCGACGTTTGAACAACCTTTTTTTGAAAAATCCCTAAGCCGCTCGGTCAGATTTTCAGGAAAAATCTGACATTCTGGAATTCTCTCAAAAATGGTGCCAAACTGTTGCAAACGATCCCCTGAAAGCTTTTTCGGTGGAAACAGATGGGTTTTTATCATCAGAAACAGAATTAGCCGCCAACGTCTGAAGAACTATTTTTGAAAAAATCCCTAAGTCGCGCGGTCAGAATTTCAGGAAAAATCTGACGTTCTGGAATTCTCTCAAAAATGCTTCCAAACTGTTGCAAACGATCCCCTGAAAGGTTTTTCGGTGGAAACAGATGGGTTTTTATCATCAGAAACAGAATTAGCCGCCGACGTCTGAACAACTTTTTTTGAAAAAATCCCTAAGCCGTGCGGTCAGAATTTCAGCAAAAATCTGACGTTCTGGAATTCTCTCAAAAATGGTGCCAAACTGTTGCAAACAATCCCCTGAAAGGTTTTTCGGTGGAAACAGATGGGGTTTTATCATCAGAAACAGAATTAGCCGCTGACGTCTGAACAACTTTTTTTGAAAAAATCCCTAAGCCGCGCGGTCAAAATTTCAGCAAAAATCTGACGTTCTGGAATTCTCTCAAAAATGGTGCCAAACTGTTGCAAACGATCCCCTGAAAGGTTTTTCGGTGGAAACAGATGGGTTTTTATCATCAGAAACAGAATTAGCCGCCGACGTCTGAACAACTTTTTTTGAAAAAATCCCTAAGCCGCGCGGTCAGAATTTCAGCAAAAATCTGAAGTTCTGGAATTCGCTCAAAAATGGTGCCATCCTGTTGCAAACGATCCACTGAAAGCTTTTTCGGTGGAAACAGATGTGTTTTTATCATCAGAAACAGAATTAGCCGCCAACGTCTGAAGAACTATTTTTGAAAAAATCCGTAAGCCGCGCGGTCAGAATTTCAGCAAAAATCTGACATTCTGGAATTCTCTCAAAAATGGTGCCAAATTGTTGCAAACGATCCCCTGAAAGCTTTTTCGGTGGAAACAGATGGGTTTTTATCATCAGAAACAGAATTAGCCGCCAACGTCTGAAGAACTATTTTTGAAAAAATCCCTAAGCCGCGCGGTCAGAATTTCAGGAAAAATCTGACATTCTGGAATTCTCTCAAAAATGGTGCCAAATTGTTGCAAACGATCCCCTGAAAGCTTTTTCGGTGGAAACAGATGGGTTTTTATCATCAGAAACAGAATTAGCCGCCAACGTCTGAAGAACTATTTTTGAAAAAATCCCTAAGCCGCGCGGTCAGAATTTCAGCAAAAATCTGACATTCTGGAATTCTCTCAAAAATGGTGCCAAACTGTTGCAAACGATCCCCTGAAAGCTTTTTTGGTGGAAACAGATGGGGTTTTATCATCAGAAACAGAATTGGCCCTAGACGTCTGAACAACTTTTTTTGAAAAAATCCCTAAGCCGCGCGGTCAGAATTTCAGCAAAAATCTGACGTTCTGGAATTCTCTCAAAAATGCTTCCAAACTGTTGCAAACGATCCCCTGAAAGCTTTTTCGGTGGAAACAGATGGGTTTTTATCATCAGAAACAGAATTAGCCGCCAACGTCTGAAGAACTATTTTTGAAAAAATCCGTAAGCCGCGCGGTCAGAATTTCAGCAAAAATCTGACGTTCTGGAATTCTCTCAAAAATGGTACCAAACTGTTGCAAACAATCCCTTGAAAGGTTTTTTGGCGGAAACAGATGGGTTTTTATCATCAGAAACAGAATTAGCCGCCGACGTATGAACAACTTTTTTTTGAAAAATCCCTAAGCCGCTCGGTCAGAATTTCAGGAAAAATCTGACATTCTGGAATTCTCTCAAAAATGGTGCCAAATTGTTGCACACGATCCCCTGAAAGCTTTTTCGGTGGAAACAGATGGGTTTTTATCATCAGAAACAGAATTAGCCGCCAACGTCTGAAGAACTATTTTTGAAAAAATCCCTAAGCCGCGCGGTCAGAATTTCAGCAAAAATCTGACATTCTGGAATTCTCTCAAAAATGGTGCCAAATTGTTGCAAACGATCCCCTGAAAGCTTTTTCGGTGGAAACAGATGGGTTTTTATCATCAGAAACAAAATTAGCCGCCAACGTCTGAAGAACTATTTTTGAAAAAATCCCTAAGTCGCGCGGTCAGAATTTCAGCAAAAATCTGACGTTCTGGAATTCTCTCAAAAATGGTGCCAAATTGTTGCAAACGATCCCCTGAAAGCTTTTTCGGTGGAAACAGATGGGTTTTTATCATCAGAAACAGAATTAGCCGCCAACGTCTGAAGAACTATTTTTGAAAAAATCCCTAAGCCGCGCGGTCAGAATTTCAGCAAAAATCTGACATTCTGGAATTCTCTCAAAAATGGTGCCAAACTGTTGCAAACGATCCCCTGAAAGCTTTTTTGGTGGAAACAGATGGGGTTTTATCATCAGAAACAGAATTGGCCCTAGACGTCTGAACAACTTTTTTTGAAAAAATCCCTAAGCCGCGCGGTCAGAATTTCAGCAAAAATCTGACGTTCTGGAATTCTCTCAAAAATGCTTCCAAACTGTTGCAAACGATCCCCTGAAAGCTTTTTCGGTGGAAACAGATGGGTTTTTATCATCAGAAACAGAATTAGCCGCCAACGTCTGAAGAACTATTTTTGAAAAAATCCGTAAGCCGCGCGGTCAGAATTTCAGCAAAAATCTGACGTTCTGGAATTCTCTCAAAAATGGTACCAAACTGTTGCAAACAATCCCTTGAAAGGTTTTTTGGCGGAAACAGATGGGTTTTTATCATCAGAAACAGAATTAGCCGCCGACGTATGAACAACTTTTTTTTGAAAAATCCCTAAGCCGCTCGGTCAGAATTTCAGGAAAAATCTGACATTCTGGAATTCTCTCAAAAATGGTGCCAAATTGTTGCACACGATCCCCTGAAAGCTTTTTCGGTGGAAACAGATGGGTTTTTATCATCAGAAACAGAATTAGCCGCCAACGTCTGAAGAACTATTTTTGAAAAAATCCCTAAGCCGCGCGGTCAGAATTTCAGCAAAAATCTGACATTCTGGAATTCTCTCAAAAATGGTGCCAAATTGTTGCAAACGATCCCCTGAAAGCTTTTTCGGTGGAAACAGATGGGTTTTTATCATCAGAAACAAAATTAGCCGCCAACGTCTGAAGAACTATTTTTGAAAAAATCCCTAAGTCGCGCGGTCAGAATTTCAGCAAAAATCTGACGTTCTGGAATTCTCTCAAAAATGCTTCCAAACTGTTGCAAACGATCCCCTGAAAGGTTTTTCGGTGGAAACAGATGGGTTTTTATCATCAGAAACAGAATTAGCCGCCAACGTCTGAACAACTTTTTTTGAAAAAATCCCTAAGCCGCCCGGTCAGAATTTCAGGAAAAATCTGACGTTCTGGAATTCTCTCAAAAATGGTGCCAAACTGTTGCAAACAATCCCCTGAAAGGTTTTTCGGTGGAAACAGATGGGGTTTTATCATCAGAAACAGAATTAGCCGCTGACGTCTGAACAACTTTTTTTGAAAAAATCCCTAAGCCGCGCGGTCAAAATTTCAGCAAAAATCTGACGTTCTGGAATTCTCTCAAAAATGGTGCCAAACTGTTGCAAACGATCCCCTGAAAGCTTTTTTGGTGGAAACAGATGCGTTTTTATCATCAGAAACAAAATTAGCCGCCAACGTCTGAAGAACTATTTTTGAAAAAATCCCTAAGCCGCGCGGTCAGAATTTCAGCAAAAATCTGACGTTCTGGAATTCTCTCAAAAATGGTGCCAAACTGTTGCAAACAATCCCCTGAAAGCTTTTTTGGTGGAAACAGATGCGTTTTTATCATCAGAAACAGAATTAGCCGCCAACGTCTGAAGAACTATTTTTGAAAAAATCCCTAAGCCGCGCGGTCAGAATTTCAGGAAAAATCTGACGTTCTGGAATTCTCTCAAAAATGGTGCCAAACTGTTGCAAACAATCCCCTGAAAGGTTTTTCGGTGGAAACAGATGGGGTTTTATCATCAGAAACAGAATTGGCCCTAGACGTCTGAACAACTATTTTTGAAAAAATCCCTAAGCCGCGCGGTCAGAATTTCAGGAAAAATCTGACGTTCTGGAATTCTCTCAAAAATGCTTCCAAACTGTTGCAAACGATCCCCTGAAAGCTTTTTCGGTGGAAACAGATGGGTTTTTATCATCAGAAACAGAATTAGCCGCCGACGTCTGAACAACTTTTTTTGAAAAAATCCCTAAGCCGCGCGGTCAGAATTTCAGCAAAAATCTGACGTTCTGGAATTCTCTCAAAAATGGTGCCAAACTGTTGCAAACAATCCCCTGAAAGGTTTTTCGGTGGAAACAGATGGGGTTTTATCATCAGAAACAGAATTAGCCGCTGACGTCTGAACAACTTTTTTTGAAAAAATCCCTAAGCCGCGCGGTCAAAATTTCAGCAAAAATCTGACGTTCTGGAATTCTCTCAAAAATGGTGCCAAACTGTTGCAAACGATCCCCTGAAAGGTTTTTCGGTGGAAACAGATGGGTTTTTATCATCAGAAACAGAATTAGCCGCCGACGTCTGAACAACTTTTTTTGAAAAAATCCCTAAGCCGCGCGGTCAGAATTTCAGCAAAAATCTGACGTTCTGGAATTCTCTCAAAAATGGTGCCATCCTGTTGCAAACGATCCACTGAAAGCTTTTTCGGTGGAAACAGATGTGTTTTTATCATCAGAAACAGAATTAGCCGCCAACGTCTGAAGAACTATTTTTGAAAAAATCCGTAAGCCGCGCGGTCAGAATTTCAGCAAAAATCTGACATTCTGGAATTCTCTCAAAAATGGTGCCAAATTGTTGCAAACGATCCCCTGAAAGCTTTTTCGGTGGAAACAGATGGGTTTTTATCATCAGAAACAGAATTAGCCGCCAACGTCTGAAGAACTATTTTTGAAAAAATCCCTAAGCCGCGCGGTCAGAATTTCAGCAAAAATCTGACGTTCTGGAATTCTCTCAAAAATGGTGCCAAACTGTTGCAAACAATCCCCGGAAAGGTTTTTCGGTGGAAACAGATGGGGTTTTATCATCAGAAACAGAATTAGCCGCTGACGTCTGAACAACTTTTTTTGAAAAAATCCCTAAGCCGCGCGGTCAAAATTTCAGCAAAAATCTGACGTTCTGGAATTCTCTCAAAAATGGTGCCAAACTGTTGCAAACGATCCCTTGAAAGCTTTTTCGGTGGAAACAGATGGGTTTTTATCATCAGAAGCAGAATTAGCCGAAAACGTCTGAAGAACTTTTTTTGAAAAAATCCCTAAGCCGCGTGGTCAGAATTTCAGCAAAAATCTGACGTTCTGGAATTCTCTCAAAAATGCTTCCAAACTATTGCAAACGATCCCCTGAAAGCTTTTTCGGTGGAAACAGATGGGTTTTTATCATCAGAAACAGAATTAGCCGCCGACGTTTGAACAACTTTTTTTTGAAAAATCCCTAAGCCGCTCTGTCAGAATTTCAGCAAAAATCTGACGTTCTGGAATTCTCTCAAAAATGGTGCCAAACTGTTGCAAACAATCCCCTGAAAGCTTTTTTGGTGGAAACAGATGCGTTTTTATCATCAGAAACAGAATTAGCCGCCAACGTCTGAAGAACTATTTTTGAAAAAATCCCTAAGCCGCGCGGTCAGAATTTCAGGAAAAATCTGACATTCTGGAATTCTCTCAAAAATGGTGCCAAATTGTTGCAAACGATCCCCTGAAAGCTTTTTCGGTGGAAACAGATGGGTTTTTATCATCAGAAACAGAATTAGCCGCCAACGTCTGAAGAACTATTTTTGAAAAAATCCCTAAGCCGCGCGGTCAGAATTTCAGCAAAAATCTGACATTCTGGAATTCTCTCAAAAATGGTGCCAAACTGTTGCAAACGATCCCCTGAAAGCTTTTTTGGTGGAAACAGATGGGGTTTTATCATCAGAAACAGAATTGGCCCTAGACGTCTGAACAACTTTTTTTGAAAAAATCCCTAAGCCGCGCGGTCAGAATTTCAGCAAAAATCTGACGTTCTGGAATTCTCTCAAAAATGCTTCCAAACTGTTGCAAACGATCCCCTGAAAGCTTTTTCGGTGGAAACAGATGGGTTTTTATCATCAGAAACAGAATTAGCCGCCAACGTCTGAAGAACTATTTTTGAAAAAATCCGTAAGCCGCGCGGTCAGAATTTCAGCAAAAATCTGACGTTCTGGAATTCTCTCAAAAATGGTACCAAACTGTTGCAAACAATCCCTTGAAAGGTTTTTTGGCGGAAACAGATGGGTTTTTATCATCAGAAACAGAATTAGCCGCCGACGTTTGAACAACTTTTTTTTGAAAAATCCCTAAGCCGCTCGGTCAGAATTTCAGGAAAAATCTGACATTCTGGAATTCTCTCAAAAATGGTGCCAAACTGTTGCAAACGATCCCCTGAAAGCTTTTTCGGTGGAAACAGATGGGTTTTTATCATCAGAAACAGAATTAGCCGCCAACGTCTGAAGAACTATTTTTGAAAAAATCCGTAAGCCGCGCGGTCAGAATGTCAGCAAAAATCTGACGTTCTGGAATTCTCTCAAAAATGCTTCCAAACTGTTGCAAACGATCCCCTGAAAGGTTTTTCGGTGGAAACAGATGGGTTTTTATCATCAGAAACAGAATTAGCCGCCAACGTCCGAACAACTTTTTTTGAAAAAATCCCTAAGCCGCGCGGTCAGAATTTCAGCAAAAATCTGACGTTCTGGAATTCTCTCAAAAATGGTGCCAAACTGTTGCAAACAATCCCCTGAAAGGTTTTTCGGTGGAAACAGATGGGTTTTTATCATCAGAAACAGAATTAGCCGCTGACGTCTGAACAAGTTTTTTTGAAAAAATCCGTAAGCCGCGCGGTCAGAATTTCAGCAAAAATCTGACGTTCTGGAATTCTCTCAAAAATGGTGCCAAACTGTTGCAAACGATCCCCTGAAAGCTTTTTTGGTGGAAACAGATGCGTTTTTATCATCAGAAACAAAATTAGCCGCCAACGTCTGAAGAACTATTTTTGAAAAAATCCCTAAGCCGCGCGGTCAGAATTTCAGGAAAAATCTGACGTTCTGGAATTCTCTCAAAAATGGTGCCAAACTGTTGCAAACGATCCCCTGAAAGCTTTTTTGGTGGAAACAGATGCGTTTTTATCATCAGAAACAGAATTAGCCGCCAACGTCTGAAGAACTATTTTTGAAAAAATCCCTAAGCCGCGCGGTCAGAATTTCAGCAAAAATCTGACGTTCTGGAATTCTCTCAAAAATGGTGCCAAACTGTTGCAAACAATCCCCTGAAAGCTTTTTTGGTGGAAACAGATGCGTTTTTATCATCAGAAACAGAATTAGCCGCCAACGTCTGAAGAACTATTTTTGAAAAAATCCCTAAGCCGCGCGGTCAGAATTTCAGGAAAAATCTGACGTTCTGGAATTCTCTCAAAAATGGTGCCAAACTGTTGCAAACAATCCCCTGAAAGGTTTTTCGGTGGAAACAGATGGGGTTTTATCATCAGAAACAGAATTGGCCCTAGACGTCTGAACAACTATTTTTGAAAAAATCCCTAAGCCGCGCGGTCAGAATTTCAGGAAAAATCTGACGTTCTGGAATTCTCTCAAAAATGCTTCCAAACTGTTGCAAACGATCCCCTGAAAGCTTTTTCGGTGGAAACAGATGGGTTTTTATCATCAGAAACAGAATTAGCCGCCGACGTCTGAACAACTTTTTTTGAAAAAATCCCTAAGCCGCGCGGTCAGAATTTCAGCAAAAATCTGACGTTCTGGAATTCTCTCAAAAATGGTGCCAAACTGTTGCAAACAATCCCCTGAAAGGTTTTTCGGTGGAAACAGATGGGGTTTTATCATCAGAAACAGAATTAGCCGCTGACGTCTGAACAACTTTTTTTGAAAAAATCCCTAAGCCGCGCGGTCAAAATTTCAGCAAAAATCTGACGTTCTGGAATTCTCTCAAAAATGGTGCCAAACTGTTGCAAACGATCCCCTGAAAGGTTTTTCGGTGGAAACAGATGGGTTTTTATCATCAGAAACAGAATTAGCCGCCGACGTCTGAACAACTTTTTTTGAAAAAATCCCTAAGCCGCGCGGTCAGAATTTCAGCAAAAATCTGACGTTCTGGAATTCTCTCAAAAATGGTGCCATCCTGTTGCAAACGATCCACTGAAAGCTTTTTCGGTGGAAACAGATGTGTTTTTATCATCAGAAACAGAATTAGCCGCCAACGTCTGAAGAACTATTTTTGAAAAAATCCGTAAGCCGCGCGGTCAGAATTTCAGCAAAAATCTGACATTCTGGAATTCTCTCAAAAATGGTGCCAAATTGTTGCAAACGATCCCCTGAAAGCTTTTTCGGTGGAAACAGATGGGTTTTTATCATCAGAAACAGAATTAGCCGCCAACGTCTGAAGAACTATTTTTGAAAAAATCCCTAAGCCGCGCGGTCAGAATTTCAGCAAAAATCTGACGTTCTGGAATTCTCTCAAAAATGGTGCCAAACTGTTGCAAACAATCCCCGGAAAGGTTTTTCGGTGGAAACAGATGGGGTTTTATCATCAGAAACAGAATTAGCCGCTGACGTCTGAACAACTTTTTTTGAAAAAATCCCTAAGCCGCGCGGTCAAAATTTCAGCAAAAATCTGACGTTCTGGAATTCTCTCAAAAATGGTGCCAAACTGTTGCAAACGATCCCTTGAAAGCTTTTTCGGTGGAAACAGATGGGTTTTTATCATCAGAAGCAGAATTAGCCGAAAACGTCTGAAGAACTTTTTTTGAAAAAATCCCTAAGCCGCGTGGTCAGAATTTCAGCAAAAATCTGACGTTCTGGAATTCTCTCAAAAATGCTTCCAAACTATTGCAAACGATCCCCTGAAAGCTTTTTCGGTGGAAACAGATGGGTTTTTATCATCAGAAACAGAATTAGCCGCCGACGTTTGAACAACTTTTTTTTGAAAAATCCCTAAGCCGCTCTGTCAGAATTTCAGCAAAAATCTGACGTTCTGGAATTCTCTCAAAAATGGTGCCAAACTGTTGCAAACAATCCCCTGAAAGCTTTTTTGGTGGAAACAGATGCGTTTTTATCATCAGAAACAGAATTAGCCGCCAACGTCTGAAGAACTATTTTTGAAAAAATCCCTAAGCCGCGCGGTCAGAATTTCAGGAAAAATCTGACATTCTGGAATTCTCTCAAAAATGGTGCCAAATTGTTGCAAACGATCCCCTGAAAGCTTTTTCGGTGGAAACAGATGGGTTTTTATCATCAGAAACAGAATTAGCCGCCAACGTCTGAAGAACTATTTTTGAAAAAATCCCTAAGCCGCGCGGTCAGAATTTCAGCAAAAATCTGACATTCTGGAATTCTCTCAAAAATGGTGCCAAACTGTTGCAAACGATCCCCTGAAAGCTTTTTTGGTGGAAACAGATGGGGTTTTATCATCAGAAACAGAATTGGCCCTAGACGTCTGAACAACTTTTTTTGAAAAAATCCCTAAGCCGCGCGGTCAGAATTTCAGCAAAAATCTGACGTTCTGGAATTCTCTCAAAAATGCTTCCAAACTGTTGCAAACGATCCCCTGAAAGCTTTTTCGGTGGAAACAGATGGGTTTTTATCATCAGAAACAGAATTAGCCGCCAACGTCTGAAGAACTATTTTTGAAAAAATCCGTAAGCCGCGCGGTCAGAATTTCAGCAAAAATCTGACGTTCTGGAATTCTCTCAAAAATGGTACCAAACTGTTGCAAACAATCCCTTGAAAGGTTTTTTGGCGGAAACAGATGGGTTTTTATCATCAGAAACAGAATTAGCCGCCGACGTTTGAACAACTTTTTTTTGAAAAATCCCTAAGCCGCTCGGTCAGAATTTCAGGAAAAATCTGACATTCTGGAATTCTCTCAAAAATGGTGCCAAACTGTTGCAAACGATCCCCTGAAAGCTTTTTCGGTGGAAACAGATGGGTTTTTATCATCAGAAACAGAATTAGCCGCCAACGTCTGAAGAACTATTTTTGAAAAAATCCGTAAGCCGCGCGGTCAGAATGTCAGCAAAAATCTGACGTTCTGGAATTCTCTCAAAAATGCTTCCAAACTGTTGCAAACGATCCCCTGAAAGGTTTTTCGGTGGAAACAGATGGGTTTTTATCATCAGAAACAGAATTAGCCGCCAACGTCCGAACAACTTTTTTTGAAAAAATCCCTAAGCCGCGCGGTCCGAATTTCAGCAAAAATCTGACGTTCTGGAATTCTCTCAAAAATGGTGCCAAACTGTTGCAAACAATCCCCTGAAAGGTTTTTCGGTGGAAACAGATGGGTTTTTATCATCAGAAACAGAATTAGCCGCTGACGTCTGAACAAGTTTTTTTGAAAAAATCCGTAAGCCGCGCGGTCAGAATTTCAGCAAAAATCTGACGTTCTGGAATTCTCTCAAAAATGGTGCCAAACTGTTGCAAACGATCCCCTGAAAGCTTTTTTGGTGGAAACAGATGCGTTTTTATCATCAGAAACAAAATTAGCCGCCAACGTCTGAAGAACTATTTTTGAAAAAATCCCTAAGCCGCGCGGTCAGAATTTCAGGAAAAATCTGACGTTCTGGAATTCTCTCAAAAATGGTGCCAAACTGTTGCAAACGATCCCCTGAAAGCTTTTTTGGTGGAAACAGATGCGTTTTTATCATCAGAAACAGAATTAGCCGCCAACGTCTGAAGAACTATTCTTGAAAAAATCCCTAAGCCGCGCGGTCAGAATTTCAGGAAAAATCTGACATTCTGGAATTCTCTCAAAAATGGTGCCAAATTGTTGCAAACGATCCCCTGAAAGCTTTTTCGGTGGAAACAGATGGGTTTTTATCATCAGAAACAGAATTAGCCGCCAACGTCTGAAGAACTATTTTTGAAAAAATCCCTAAGTCGCGCGGTCAAAATTTCAGCAAAAATCTGACATTCTGGAATTCTCTCAAAAATGGTGCCAAACTGTTGCAAACGATCCCCTGAAAGGTTTTTCGGTGGAAACAGATGGGTTTTTATCATCAGAAACAGAATTAGCCGCCGACGTCTGAACAACTTTTTTTGAAAAAATCCCTAAGCCGCGCGGTCAGAATTTCAGCAAAAATCTGACGTTCTGGAATTCTCTCAAAAATGGTGCCATCCTGTTGCAAACGATCCACTGAAAGCTTTTTCGGTGGAAACAGATGTGTTTTTATCATCAGAAACAGAATTAGCCGCCAACGTCTGAAGAACTATTTTTGAAAAAATCCCTAAGCCGCGCGGTCAGAATTTCAGCAAAAATCTGACGTTCTGGAATTCTCTCAAAAATGGTGCCAAACTGTTGCAAACAATCCCCGGAAAGGTTTTTCGGTGGAAACAGATGGGGTTTTATCATCAGAAACAGAATTAGCCGCTGACGTCTGAACAACTTTTTTTGAAAAAATCCCTAAGCCGCGTGGTCAAAATTTCAGCAAAAATCTGACGTTCTGGAATTCTCTCAAAAATGGTGCCAAACTGTTGCAAACGATCCCTTGAAAGCTTTTTCGGTGGAAACAGATGGGTTTTTATCATCAGAAGCAGAATTAGCCGAAAACGTCTGAAGAACTTTTTTTGAAAAAAATCCCTAAGCCGCGTGGTCAGAATTTCAGCAAAAATCTGACGTTCTGGAATTCTCTCAAAAATGCTTCCAAACTATTGCAAACGATCCCCTGAAAGCTTTTTCGGTGGAAACAGATGGGTTTTTATCATCAGAAACAGAATTAGCCGCCAACGTCTGAAGAACTATTTTTGAAAAAATCCCTAAGCCGCGCGGTCAGAATTTCAGGAAAAATCTGACGTTCTGGAATTCTCTCAAAAATGGTGCCAAACTGTTGCAAACAATCCCCTGAAAGGTTTTTCGGTGGAAACAGATGGGGTTTTATCATCAGAAACAGAATTGGCCCTAGACGTCTGAACAACTATTTTTGAAAAAATCCCTAAGCCGCGCGGTCAGAATTTCAGGAAAAATCTGACGTTCTGGAATTCTCTCAAAAATGCTTCCAAACTGTTGCAAACGATCCCCTGAAAGCTTTTTCGGTGGAAACAGATGGGTTTTTATCATCAGAAACAGAATTAGCCGCCGACGTCTGAACAACTTTTTTTGAAAAAATCCCTAAGCCGCGCGGTCAGAATTTCAGCAAAAATCTGACGTTCTGGAATTCTCTCAAAAATGGTGCCAAACTGTTGCAAACAATCCCCTGAAAGGTTTTTCGGTGGAAACAGATGGGGTTTTATCATCAGAAACAGAATTAGCCGCTGACGTCTGAACAACTTTTTTTGAAAAAATCCCTAAGCCGCGCGGTCAAAATTTCAGCAAAAATCTGACGTTCTGGAATTCTCTCAAAAATGGTGCCAAACTGTTGCAAACGATCCCCTGAAAGGTTTTTCGGTGGAAACAGATGGGTTTTTATCATCAGAAACAGAATTAGCCGCCGACGTCTGAACAACTTTTTTTGAAAAAATCCCTAAGCCGCGCGGTCAGAATTTCAGCAAAAATCTGACGTTCTGGAATTCTCTCAAAAATGGTGCCATCCTGTTGCAAACGATCCACTGAAAGCTTTTTCGGTGGAAACAGATGTGTTTTTATCATCAGAAACAGAATTAGCCGCCAACGTCTGAAGAACTATTTTTGAAAAAATCCGTAAGCCGCGCGGTCAGAATTTCAGCAAAAATCTGACATTCTGGAATTCTCTCAAAAATGGTGCCAAATTGTTGCAAACGATCCCCTGAAAGCTTTTTCGGTGGAAACAGATGGGTTTTTATCATCAGAAACAGAATTAGCCGCCAACGTCTGAAGAACTATTTTTGAAAAAATCCCTAAGCCGCGCGGTCAGAATTTCAGCAAAAATCTGACGTTCTGGAATTCTCTCAAAAATGGTGCCAAACTGTTGCAAACAATCCCCGGAAAGGTTTTTCGGTGGAAACAGATGGGGTTTTATCATCAGAAACAGAATTAGCCGCTGACGTCTGAACAACTTTTTTTGAAAAAATCCCTAAGCCGCGCGGTCAAAATTTCAGCAAAAATCTGACGTTCTGGAATTCTCTCAAAAATGGTGCCAAACTGTTGCAAACGATCCCTTGAAAGCTTTTTCGGTGGAAACAGATGGGTTTTTATCATCAGAAGCAGAATTAGCCGAAAACGTCTGAAGAACTTTTTTTGAAAAAATCCCTAAGCCGCGTGGTCAGAATTTCAGCAAAAATCTGACGTTCTGGAATTCTCTCAAAAATGCTTCCAAACTATTGCAAACGATCCCCTGAAAGCTTTTTCGGTGGAAACAGATGGGTTTTTATCATCAGAAACAGAATTAGCCGCCGACGTTTGAACAACTTTTTTTTGAAAAATCCCTAAGCCGCTCTGTCAGAATTTCAGCAAAAATCTGACGTTCTGGAATTCTCTCAAAAATGGTGCCAAACTGTTGCAAACAATCCCCTGAAAGCTTTTTTGGTGGAAACAGATGCGTTTTTATCATCAGAAACAGAATTAGCCGCCAACGTCTGAAGAACTATTTTTGAAAAAATCCCTAAGCCGCGCGGTCAGAATTTCAGGAAAAATCTGACATTCTGGAATTCTCTCAAAAATGGTGCCAAATTGTTGCAAACGATCCCCTGAAAGCTTTTTCGGTGGAAACAGATGGGTTTTTATCATCAGAAACAGAATTAGCCGCCAACGTCTGAAGAACTATTTTTGAAAAAATCCCTAAGCCGCGCGGTCAGAATTTCAGCAAAAATCTGACATTCTGGAATTCTCTCAAAAATGGTGCCAAACTGTTGCAAACGATCCCCTGAAAGCTTTTTTGGTGGAAACAGATGGGGTTTTATCATCAGAAACAGAATTGGCCCTAGACGTCTGAACAACTTTTTTTGAAAAAATCCCTAAGCCGCGCGGTCAGAATTTCAGCAAAAATCTGACGTTCTGGAATTCTCTCAAAAATGCTTCCAAACTGTTGCAAACGATCCCCTGAAAGCTTTTTCGGTGGAAACAGATGGGTTTTTATCATCAGAAACAGAATTAGCCGCCAACGTCTGAAGAACTATTTTTCAAAAAATCCGTAAGCCGCGCGGTCAGAATTTCAGCAAAAATCTGACGTTCTGGAATTCTCTCAAAAATGGTACCAAACTGTTGCAAACAATCCCTTGAAAGGTTTTTTGGCGGAAACAGATGGGTTTTTATCATCAGAAACAGAATTAGCCGCCGACGTTTGAACAACTTTTTTTTGAAAAATCCCTAAGCCGCTCGGTCAGAATTTCAGGAAAAATCTGACATTCTGGAATTCTCTCAAAAATGGTGCCAAACTGTTGCAAACGATCCCCTGAAAGCTTTTTCGGTGGAAACAGATGGGTTTTTATCATCAGAAACAGAATTAGCCGCCAACGTCTGAAGAACTATTTTTGAAAAAATCCGTAAGCCGCGCGGTCAGAATGTCAGCAAAAATCTGACGTTCTGGAATTCTCTCAAAAATGCTTCCAAACTGTTGCAAACGATCCCCTGAAAGGTTTTTCGGTGGAAACAGATGGGTTTTTATCATCAGAAACAGAATTAGCCGCCAACGTCCGAACAACTTTTTTTGAAAAAATCCCTAAGCCGCGCGGTCAGAATTTCAGCAAAAATCTGACGTTCTGGAATTCTCTCAAAAATGGTTCCAAACTGTTGCAAACGATCCCCTGAAAGGTTTTTCGGTGGAAACAGATGGGTTTTTATCATCAGAAACAGAATTAGCCGCCGACGTTTGAACAACTTTTTTTTGAAAAATCCCTAAGCCGCTCTGTCAGAATTTCAGCAAAAATCTGACGTTCTGGAATTCTCTCAAAAATGGTGCCAAACTGTTGCAAACAATCCCCTGAAAGCTTTTTTGGTGGAAACAGATGCGTTTTTATCATCAGAAACAGAATTAGCCGCCAACGTCTGAAGAACTATTTTTGAAAAAATCCCTAAGCCGCGCGGTCAGAATTTCAGGAAAAATCTGACATTCTGGAATTCTCTCAAAAATGGTGCCAAATTGTTGCAAACGATCCCCTGAAAGCTTTTTCGGTGGAAACAGATGGGTTTTTATCATCAGAAACAGAATTAGCCGCCAACGTCTGAAGAACTATTTTTGAAAAAATCCCTAAGCCGCGCGGTCAGAATTTCAGCAAAAATCTGACATTCTGGAATTCTCTCAAAAATGGTGCCAAACTGTTGCAAACGATCCCCTGAAAGCTTTTTTGGTGGAAACAGATGGGGTTTTATCATCAGAAACAGAATTGGCCCTAGACGTCTGAACAACTTTTTTTGAAAAAATCCCTAAGCCGCGCGGTCAGAATTTCAGCAAAAATCTGACGTTCTGGAATTCTCTCAAAAATGCTTCCAAACTGTTGCAAACGATCCCCTGAAAGCTTTTTCGGTGGAAACAGATGGGTTTTTATCGTCAGAAACAGAATTAGCCGCCAACGTCTGAAGAACTATTTTTCAAAAAATCCGTAAGCCGCGCGGTCAGAATTTCAGCAAAAATCTGACGTTCTGGAATTCTCTCAAAAATGGTACCAAACTGTTGCAAACAATCCCTTGAAAGGTTTTTTGGCGGAAACAGATGGGTTTTTATCATCAGAAACAGAATTAGCCGCCGACGTTTGAACAACTTTTTTTTGAAAAATCCCTAAGCCGCTCGGTCAGAATTTCAGGAAAAATCTGACATTCTGGAATTCTCTCAAAAATGGTGCCAAACTGTTGCAAACGATCCCCTGAAAGCTTTTTCGGTGGAAACAGATGGGTTTTTATCATCAGAAACAGAATTAGCCGCCAACGTCTGAAGAACTATTTTTGAAAAAATCCGTAAGCCGCGCGGTCAGAATGTCAGCAAAAATCTGACGTTCTGGAATTCTCTCAAAAATGCTTCCAAACTGTTGGAAACGATCCCCTGAAAGGTTTTTCGGTGGAAACAGATGGGTTTTTATCATCAGAAACAGAATTAGCCGCCAGCGTCCGAACAACTTTTTTTGAAAAAATCCCTAAGCCGCGCGGTCAGAATTTCAGCAAAAATCTGACGTTCTGGAATTCTCTCAAAAATGGTGCCAAACTGTTGCAAACAATCCCCTGAAAGGTTTTTCGGTGGAAACAGATGGGTTTTTATCATCAGAAACAGAATTAGCCGCTGACGTCTGAACAAGTTTTTTTGAAAAAATCCGTAAGCCGCGCGGTCAGAATTTCAGCAAAAATCTGACGTTCTGGAATTCTCTCAAAAATGGTGCCAAACTGTTGCAAACGATCCCCTGAAAGCTTTTTTGGTGGAAACAGATGCGTTTTTATCATCAGAAACAAAATTAGCCGCCAACGTCTGAAGAACTATTTTTGAAAAAATCCCTAAGCCGCGCGGTCAGAATTTCAGGAAAAATCTGACGTTCTGGAATTCTCTCAAAAATGGTGCCAAACTGTTGCAAACGATCCCCTGAAAGCTTTTTTGGTGGAAACAGATGCGTTTTTATCATCAGAAACAGAATTAGCCGCCAACGTCTGAAGAACTATTCTTGAAAAAATCCCTAAGCCGCGCGGTCAGAATTTCAGGAAAAATCTGACATTCTGGAATTCTCTCAAAAATGGTGCCAAATTGTTGCAAACGATCCCCTGAAAGCTTTTTCGGTGGAAACAGATGGGTTTTTATCATCAGAAACAGAATTAGCCGCCAACGTCTGAAGAACTATTTTTGAAAAAATCCCTAAGTCGCGCGGTCAAAATTTCAGCAAAAATCTGACATTCTGGAATTCTCTCAAAAATGGTGCCAAACTGTTGCAAACGATCCCCTGAAAGGTTTTTCGGTGGAAACAGATGGGTTTTTATCATCAGAAACAGAATTAGCCGCCGACGTCTGAACAACTTTTTTTGAAAAAATCCCTAAGCCGCGCGGTCAGAATTTCAGCAAAAATCTGACGTTCTGGAATTCTCTCAAAAATGGTGCCATCCTGTTGCAAACGATCCACTGAAAGCTTTTTCGGTGGAAACAGATGTGTTTTTATCATCAGAAACAGAATTAGCCGCCAACGTCTGAAGAACTATTTTTGAAAAAATCCCTAAGCCGCGCGGTCAGAATTTCAGCAAAAATCTGACGTTCTGGAATTCTCTCAAAAATGGTGCCAAACTGTTGCAAACAATCCCCGGAAAGGTTTTTCGGTGGAAACAGATGGGGTTTTATCATCAGAAACAGAATTAGCCGCTGACGTCTGAACAACTTTTTTTGAAAAAATCCCTAAGCCGCGTGGTCAAAATTTCAGCAAAAATCTGACGTTCTGGAATTCTCTCAAAAATGGTGCCAAACTGTTGCAAACGATCCCTTGAAAGCTTTTTCGGTGGAAACAGATGGGTTTTTATCATCAGAAGCAGAATTAGCCGAAAACGTCTGAAGAACTTTTTTTGAAAAAAATCCCTAAGCCGCGTGGTCAGAATTTCAGCAAAAATCTGACGTTCTGGAATTCTCTCAAAAATGCTTCCAAACTATTGCAAACGATCCCCTGAAAGCTTTTTCGGTGGAAACAGATGGGTTTTTATCATCAGAAACAGAATTAGCCGCCGACGTTTGAAAACCTTTTTTTTGAAAAATCCCTAAGCCGCTCTGTCAGAATTTCAGCAAAAATCTGACGTTCTGGAATTCTCTCAAAAATGGTGCCAAACTGTTGCAAACAATCCCCTGAAAGCTTTTTTGGTGGAAACAGATGCGTTTTTATCATCAGAAACAGAATTAGCCGCCAACGTCTGAAGAACTATTTTTGAAAAAATCCCTAAGCCGCGCGGTCAGAATTTCAGGAAAAATCTGACATTCTGGAATTCTCTCAAAAATGGTGCCAAATTGTTGCAAACGATCCCCTGAAAGCTTTTTCGGTGGAAACAGATGGGTTTTTATCATCAGAAACAGAATTAGCCGCCAACGTCTGAAGAACTATTTTTGAAAAAATCCCTAAGCCGCGCGGTCAGAATTTCAGCAAAAATCTGACGTTCTGGAATTCTCTCGAAAATGGTGCCAAACTGTTGCAAACGATCCCCTGAAAGCTTTTTTGGTGGAAACAGATGGGGTTTTATCATCAGAAACAGAATTGGCCCTAGACGTCTGAACAACTTTTTTTGAAAAAATCCCTAAGCCGCGCGGTCAGAATTTCAGCAAAAATCTGACGTTCTGGAATTCTCTCAAAAATGCTTCCAAACTGTTGCAAACGATCCCCTGAAAGCTTTTTCGGTGGAAACAGATGGGTTTTTATCATCAGAAACAGAATTAGCCGCCAACGTCTGAAGAACTATTTTTGAAAAAATCCGTAAGCCGCGCGGTCAGAATTTCAGCAAAAATCTGACGTTCTGGAATTCTCTCAAAAATGGTACCAAACTGTTGCAAACAATCCCTTGAAAGGTTTTTTGGCGGAAACAGATGGGTTTTTATCATCAGAAACAGAATTAGCCGCCGACATTTGAACAACTTTTTTTTGAAAAATCCCTAAGCCGCTCGGTCAGAATTTCAGGAAAAATCTGACATTCTGGAATTCTCTCAAAAATGGTGCCAAACTGTTGCAAACGATCCCCTGAAAGCTTTTTCGGTGGAAACAGATGGGTTTTTATCATCAGAAACAGAATTAGCCGCCAACGTTTGAACAACTTTTTTTTGAAAAATCCCTAAGCCGCTCGGTCAGAATTTCAGGAAAAATCTGACATTCTGGAATTCTCTCAAAAATGGTGCCATCCTGTTGCAAACGATCCACTGAAAGCTTTTTCGGTGGAAACAGATGTGTTTTTATCATCAGAAACAGAATTAGCCGCCAACGTCTGAAGAACTATTTTTGAAAAAATCCCTAAGCCGCGCGGTCAGAATTTCAGCAAAAATCTGACGTTCTGGAATTCTCTCAAAAATGGTGCCAAACTGTTGCAAACAATCCCCGGAAAGGTTTTTCGGTGGAAACAGATGGGGTTTTATCATCAGAAACAGAATTAGCCGCTGACGTCTGAACAACTTTTTTTTGAAAAATCCCTAAGCCGCTCTGTCAGAATTTCAGCAAAAATCTGACGTTCTGGAATTCTCTCAAAAATGGTGCCAAACTGTTGCAAACAATCCCCTGAAAGCTTTTTTGGTGGAAACAGATGCGTTTTTATCATCAGAAACAGAATTAGCCGCCAACGTCTGAAGAACTATTTTTGAAAAAATCCCTAAGCCGCGCGGTCAGAATTTCAGGAAAAATCTGACATTCTGGAATTCTCTCAAAAATGGTGCCAAATTGTTGCAAACGATCCCCTGAAAGCTTTTTCGGTGGAAACAGATGGGTTTTTATCATCAGAAACAGAATTAGCCGCCAACGTCTGAAGAACTATTTTTGAAAAAATCCCTAAGCCGCGCGGTCAGAATTTCAGCAAAAATCTGACGTTCTGGAATTCTCTCGAAAATGGTGCCAAACTGTTGCAAACGATCCCCTGAAAGCTTTTTTGGTGGAAACAGATGGGGTTTTATCATCAGAAACAGAATTGGCCCTAGACGTCTGAACAACTTTTTTTGAAAAAATCCCTAAGCCGCGCGGTCAGAATTTCAGCAAAAATCTGACGTTCTGGAATTCTCTCAAAAATGCTTCCAAACTGTTGCAAACGATCCCCTGAAAGCTTTTTCGGTGGAAACAGATGGGTTTTTATCATCAGAAACAGAATTAGCCGCCAACGTCTGAAGAACTATTTTTGAAAAAATCCGTAAGCCGCGCGGTCAGAATTTCAGCAAAAATCTGACGTTCTGGAATTCTCTCAAAAATGGTACCAAACTGTTGCAAACAATCCCTTGAAAGGTTTTTTGGCGGAAACAGATGGGTTTTTATCATCAGAAACAGAATTAGCCGCCGACATTTGAACAACTTTTTTTTGAAAAATCCCTAAGCCGCTCGGTCAGAATTTCAGGAAAAATCTGACATTCTGGAATTCTCTCAAAAATGGTGCCAAACTGTTGCAAACGATCCCCTGAAAGCTTTTTCGGTGGAAACAGATGGGTTTTTATCATCAGAAACAGAATTAGCCGCCAACGTTTGAACAACTTTTTTTTGAAAAATCCCTAAGCCGCTCGGTCAGAATTTCAGGAAAAATCTGACATTCTGGAATTCTCTCAAAAATGGTGCCATCCTGTTGCAAACGATCCACTGAAAGCTTTTTCGGTGGAAACAGATGTGTTTTTATCATCAGAAACAGAATTAGCCGCCAACGTCTGAAGAACTATTTTTGAAAAAATCCCTAAGCCGCGCGGTCAGAATTTCAGCAAAAATCTGACGTTCTGGAATTCTCTCAAAAATGGTGCCAAACTGTTGCAAACAATCCCCGGAAAGGTTTTTCGGTGGAAACAGATGGGGTTTTATCATCAGAAACAGAATTAGCCGCTGACGTCTGAACAACTTTTTTTGAAAAAATCCCTAAGCCGCGCGGTCAAAATTTCAGCAAAAATCTGACGTTCTGGAATTCTCTCAAAAATGGTGCCAAACTGTTGCAAACGATCCCTTGAAAGCTTTTTCGGTGGAAACAGATGGGTTTTTATCATCAGAAGCAGAATTAGCCGAAAACGTCTGAAGAACTTTTTTTGAAAAAATCCCTAAGCCGCGCGGTCAAAATTTCAGCAAAAATCTGACGTTCTGGAATTCTCTCAAAAATGGTGCCAAACTGTTGCAAACCATCCCCTGAAAGCTTTTTCGGTGGAAACAGATGGGTTTTTATCATCAGGAACAGAATTAGCCGCCGACGTTTGAAAACCTTTTTTTTGAAAAATCCCTAAGCCGCTCTGTCAGAATTTCAGCAAAAATCTGACGTTCTGGAATTCTCTCAAAAATGGTGCCAAACTGTTGCAAACAATCCCCTGAAAGCTTTTTTGGTGGAAACAGATGCGTTTTTATCATCAGAAACAGAATTAGCCGCCAACGTCTGAAGAACTATTTTTGAAAAAATCCCTAAGCCGCGCGGTCAGAATTTCAGCAAAAATCTGACGTTCTGGAATTCTCTCAAAAATGCTTCCAAACTGTTGCAAACGATCCCCTGAAAGCTTTTTCGGTGGAAACAGATGGGTTTTTATCATCAGAAACAGAATTAGCCGCCAACGTCTGAAGAACTATTTTTGAAAAAATCCGTAAGCCGCGCGGTCAGAATTTCAGCAAAAATCTGACGTTCTGGAATTCTCTCAAAAATGGTACCAAACTGTTGCAAACAATCCCTTGAAAGGTTTTTTGGCGGAAACAGATGGGTTTTTATCATCAGAAACAGAATTAGCCGCCGACGTTTGAACAACTTTTTTTTGAAAAATCCCTAAGCCGCTCGGTCAGAATTTCAGGAAAAATCTGACATTCTGGAATTCTCTCAAAAATGGTGCCAAACTGTTGCAAACGATCCCATGAAAGCTTTTTCGGTGGAAACAGATGGGTTTTTATCATCAGAAACAGAATTAGCCGCCAACGTCTGAAGAACTATTTTTGAAAAAATCCGTAAGCCGCGCGGTCAGAATGTCAGCAAAAATCTGACGTTCTGGAATTCTCTCAAAAATGCTTCCAAACTGTTGCAAACGATCCCCTGAAAGGTTTTTCGGTGGAAACAGATGGGTTTTTATCATCAGAAACAGAATTAGCCGCCGACGTCCGAACAACTTTTTTTGAAAAAATCCCTAAGCCGCGCGGTCAGAATTTCAGCAAAAATCTGACGTTCTGGAATTCTCTCAAAAATGGTGCCAAACTGTTGCAAACAATCCCCTGAAAGGTTTTTCGGTGGAAACAGATGGGTTTTTATCATCAGAAACAGAATTAGCCGCTGACGTCTGAACAACTTTTTTTGAAAAAATCCGTAAGCCGCGCGGTCAGAATTTCAGCAAAAATCTGACGTTCTGGAATTCTCTCAAAAATGGTGCCAAACTGTTGCAAACGATCCCCTGAAAGCTTTTTTGGTGGAAACAGATGCGTTTTTATCATCAGAAACAAAATTAGCCGCCAACGTCTGAAGAACTATTTTTGAAAAAATCCCTAAGCCGCGCGGTCAGAATTTCAGGAAAAATCTGACGTTCTGGAATTCTCTCAAAAATGGTGCCAAACTGTTGCAAACGATCCCCTGAAAGCTTTTTTGGTGGAAACAGATGGGTTTTTATCATCAGAAACAGAATTAGCCGCCAACGTCTGAAGAACTATTTTTGAAAAAATCCCTAAGCCGCGCGGTCAGAATTTCAGGAAAAATCTGACATTCTGGAATTCTCTCAAAAATGGTGCCAAATTGTTGCAAACGATCCCCTGAAAGCTTTTTCGGTGGAAACAGATGGGTTTTTATCATCAGAAACAGAATTAGCCGCCAACGTCTGAAGAACTATTTTTGAAAAAATCCCTAAGTCGCGCGGTCAAAATTTCAGCAAAAATCTGACATTCTGGAATACTCTCAAAAATGGTGCCAAACTGTTGCAAACGATCCCCTGAAAGGTTTTTCGGTGGAAACAGATGGGTTTTTATCATCAGAAACAGAATTAGCCGCCAACGTCTGAACAACTTTTTTTGAAAAAATCCCTAAGCCGCGCGGTCAGAATTTCAGCAAAAATCTGACGTTCTGGAATTCTCTCAAAAATGGTGCCATCCTGTTGCAAACGATCCACTGAAAGCTTTTTCGGTGGAAACAGATGTGTTTTTATCATCAGAAACAGAATTAGCCGCCAACGTCTGAAGAACTATTTTTGAAAAAATCCGTAAGCCGCGCGGTCAGAATTTCAGCAAAAATCTGACGTTCTGGAATTCTCTCAAAAATGGTGCCAAACTGTTGCAAACGATCCCCTGAAAGCTTTTTTGGTGGAAACAGATGCGTTTTTATCATCAGAAACATAATTAGCCGCCAACGTCTGAAGAACTATTTTTGAAAAAATCCCTAAGCCGCGCGGTCAGAATTTCAGGAAAAATCTGACGTTCTGGAATTCTCTCAAAAATGGTGCCAAACTGTTGCAAACGATCCCCTGAAAGCTTTTTTGGTGGAAACAGATGCGTTTTTATCATCAGAAACAGAATTAGCCGCCAACGTCTGAAGAACTATTTTTGAAAAAATCCCTAAGCCGCGCGGTCAGAATTTCAGGAAAAATCTGACATTCTGGAATTCTCTCAAAAATGGTGCCAAACTGTTGCAAACGATCCCCTGAAAGCTTTTTCGGTGGAAACAGATGGGTTTTTATCATCAGAAACAGAATTAGCCGCCAACGTCTGAAGAACTATTTTTGAAAAAATCCCTAAGTCGCGCGGTCAAAATTTCAGCAAAAATCTGACATTCTGGAATACTCTCAAAAATGGTGCCAAACTGTTGCAAACGATCCCCTGAAAGGTTTTTCGGTGGAAACAGATGGGTTTTTATCATCAGAAACAGAATTAGCCGCCGACGTCTGAACAACTTTTTTTGAAAAAATCCCTAAGCCGCGCGGTCAGAATTTCAGCAAAAATCTGACGTTCTGGAATTCTCTCAAAAATGGTGCCATCCTGTTGCAAACGATCCACTGAAAGCTTTTTCGGTGGAAACAGATGTGTTTTTATCATCAGAAACAGAATTAGCCGCCAACGTCTGAAGAACTATTTTTGAAAAAATCCGTAAGCCGCGCGGTCAGAATTTCAGCAAAAATCTGACGTTCTGGAATTCTCTCAAAAATGGTGCCAAACTGTTGCAAACGATCCCTTGAAAGGTTTTTTGGCGGAAACAGATGGGTTTTTATCATCAGAAACAGAATCAGCCGCCGACGTCTGAACAACTTTTTTTTTTAAAGGTCCCTAAGCCGCGCGGTTAGAATTTCAGGAAAAATGTGACGTTCTGGAATTCTCTCAAAAATGGTGCCATACTGTTGCAAACCATCCCCTGAAAGCTTTTTCGGTGGAAACAGATGGGTTTTTATCATCAGAAACAGAATTAGCCGCCAACGTCTGAAGAACTATTTTTGAAAAAATCCCTAAGCCGCGCGGTCAGAATTTCAGCAAAAATCTGACGTTCTGGAATTCTCTCAAAAATGGTGCCAAACTGTTGCAAACGATCCCTTGAAAGGTTTTTTGGCGGAAACAGATGGGTTTTTATCATCAGAAACAGAATCAGCCGCCGACGTCTGAACAACTTTTTTTTTAAAAGATCCCTAAGCCGCGCAGTCAGAATTTCAGGAAAAATCTGACGTTCTGGAATTCTCTCAAAAATGGTGCCAAACTGTTGCAAACAATCCCCTGAAAGCTTTTTCGGTGGAAACAGATGGGTTTTTATCATCAGAAACAGAATTGGCCCTCGACGTGTGAACAACTTTTTTTGAAAAAATCCCTAAGCCGCGCGGTCAGAATTTCAGCAAAAATCTGACGTTCTGGAATTCTCTCAAAAATGCTTCCAAACTGTTGCAAACGATCCCCTGAAAGCTTTTTCGGTGGAAACAAATGGGTTTTTATCATCAGAAACAGAATTAGCCGCCGACGTTTGAACAACTTTTTTTTGAAAAATCCCTAAGCCGCGCGGTCAAAATTTCAGCAAAAATCTGACGTTCTGGAATTCTCTCAAAAATGGTGCCAAACTGTTGCAAACGATCCCCTGAAAGGTTTTTCGGTGGAAAAAGATGGGTTTTTATCATCAGAAACAGAATTAGCCGCCGACGTCTGAACAACTTTTTTTGAAAAAATCCCTAAGCCGCGCGATCAGAATTTCAGCAAAAATCTGACGTTCTGGAATTCTCTCAAAAATGGTGCCATCCTGTTCCAAACGATCCACTGAAAGCTTTTTCGGTGGAAACAGATGGGTTTTTATCATCAGAAACAGAATTAGCCGCCAACGTCTGAAGAACTATTTTTGAAAAAATCCGTAAGCCGCGCGGTCAGAATTTCAGCAAAAATCTGACGTTCTGGAATTCTCTCAAAAATGGTGCCAAACTGTTGCAAACGATCCCTTGAAAGGTTTTTTGCGGAAACAGATGGGTTTTTATCATCAGAAACAGAATCAGCCGCCGACGTCTGAACACCTTTTTTTTTAAGAGATCCCTAAGCCGCGCGGTCAGAATTTCAGGAAAAATCTGACGTTCTGGAATTCTCTCAAAAATGGTGCCATACTGTTGCAAACGATCCCCTGAAAGGTTTTTCGGTGGAAAAAGATGGGTTTTTATCATCAGAAACAGAATTAGCCGCCAACGTCTGAAGAAGTTTTTTTGCAAAAATCCCTAAGCCGCGCGGTCAGAATTTCAGCAAAAATCTGACGTTCTGGAATTCTCTCAAAAATGGTGCCAAACTGTTGCAAACGATCGCTTGAAAGCTTTTTCGGTGGAAACAGATGGGTTTTTATCATCAGAAACAGAATTAGCCGCCAACGTCTGAAGAACTATTTTTGAAAAAATCCGTAAGCCGCGCGGTCAGAATTTCAGCAAAAATCTGACGTTCTGGAATTCTCTCAAAAATGGTGCCAAACTGTTGCAAACGATCCCCTGAAAGCTTTTTCGGTGGAAACAGATGGGTTTTTATCATCAGAAACAGAATTAGCCGCCAACGTCTGAAGAACTATTTTTGAAAAAATCCCTAAGTCGCGCGGTCAGAATTTCAGCAAAAATCTGACGTTCTGGAATTCTCTCAAAAATGGTTCCAAACTGTTGCAAACGATCCCCTGAAAGCTTTTTCGGTGGAAAAAGATGGGTTTTTATCATCAGAAACAGAATTAGCCGCCGACGTCTGAACAACTTTTTTTGAAAAAATCCCTAAGCCGCGCGGTCAGAATTTCAGGAAAAATCTGACATTCTGGAATTCTCTCAAAAATGGTGCCAAACTGTTGCAAACAATCCCCTGAAAGGTTTTTCGGTGGAAACAGATGGGGTTTTATCATCAGAAACAGAATTAGCCGCTGACGTCTGAACAACTTTTTTTGAAAAAATCCCTAAGCCGCGCGGTCAAAATTTCAGCAAAAATCTGACATTCTGGAATTCTCTCAAAAATGGTGCCAAACTGTTGCAAACGATCCCCTGAAAGCTTTTTTGGTGGAAACAGATGCGTTTTTATCATCAGAAACAGAATTAGCCGCCAACGTCTGAAGAACTATTTTTGAAAAAATCCCTAAGCCGCGCGGTCAGAATTTCAGGAAAAATCTGACATTCTGGAATTCTCTCAAAAATGGTGCCAAATTGTTGCAAACGATCCCCTGAAAGCTTTTTCGGTGGAAACAGATGGGTTTTTATCATCAGAAACAGAAATAGCCGCCAACGTCTGAAGAACTATTTTTGAAAAAATCCCTAAGTCGCGCGGTCAGAATTTCAGCAAAAATCTGACGTTCTGGAATTCTCTCAAAAATGGTTCCAAACTGTTGCAAACGATCCCCTGAAAGGTTTTTCGGTGGAAAAAGATGGGTTTTTATCATCAGAAACAGAATTAGCCGCCGACGTCTGAACAACTTTTTTTGAAAAAATCCCTAAGCCGCGCGGTCAGAATTTCAGCAAAAATCTGACGTTCTGGAATTCTCTCAAAAATGGTGCCATCCTGTTGCAAACGATCCACTGAAAGCTTTTTCGGTGGAAACAGATGGGTTTTTATCATCAGAAACAGAATTAGCCGCCAACGTCTGAAGAACTATTTTTGAAAAAATCCGTAAGCCGCGCGGTCAGAATTTCAGCAAAAATCTGACGTTCTGGAATTCTCTCAAAAATGGTGCCAAACTGTTGCAAACGATCCCTTGAAAGGTTTTTTGGCGGAAACAGATGGGTTTTTATCATCAGAAACAGAATCAGCCGCCGACGTCTGAACAACTTTTTTTTTAAAAGATCCCTAAGCCGCGCGGTCAGAATTTCAGCAAAAATCTGACGTTCTGGAATTCTCTCAAAAATGGTGCCAAACTGTTGCAAACGATCCCTTGAAAGGTTTTTTGGCGGAAACAGATGGGTTTTTATCATTAGAAACAGAATCAGCCGCCGACGTCTGAACACCTTTTTTTTAAAAAAAATCCCTAAGCCGCGCGGTCAGAATTTCAGGAAAAATCTGACGTTCTGGAATTCTCTCAAAAATGGTGCCATACTGTTGCAAACGATCCCCTGAAAGCTTTTTCGGTGGAAAAAGATGGGTTTTTATCATCAGAAACAGAATTAGCCGCCAACGTCTGAAGAAGTTTTTTTGAAAAAATCCCTAAGCCGCGCGGTCAGAATTTCAGCAAAAATCTGACGTTCTGGAATTCTCTCAAAAATGGTGCCAAACTGTTGCAAACGATCGCTTGAAAGCTTGTTCGGTGGAAACAGATGGGTTTTTATCATCAGAAACAGAATTAGCCGCCAACGTCTGAAGAACTATTTTTGAAAAAATCCGTAAGCCGCGCGGTCAGAATTTCAGCAAAAATCTGACGTTCTGGAATTCTCTCAAAAATGGTGCCAAACTGTTGCAAACGATCCCTTGAAAGGTTTTTTGGCGGAAACAGATGGGTTTTTATCATCAGAAACAGAATCAGCCGCCGACGTCTGAACAACTTTTTTTTTAAAAGATCCCTAAGCCGCGCGGTCAGAATTTCAGCAAAAATCTGACGTTCTGGAATTCTCTCAAAAATGGTGCCAAACTGTTGCAAACGATCCCTTGAAAGGTTTTTTGGCGGAAACAGATGGGTTTTTATCATCAGAAACAGAATCAGCCGCCGACGTCTGAACAACTTTTTTTTTAAGAGATCCCTAAGCCGCGCGGTCAGAATTTCAGGAAAAATCTGACGTTCTGGAATTCTCTCAAAAATGGTGCCATACTGTTGCAAACGATCCCCTGAAAGCTTTTTCGGTGGAAAAAGATGGGTTTTTATCATCAGAAACAGAATTAGCCGCCAACGTCTGAAGAACTATTTTTGAAAAAATCCCTAAGCCGCGCGGTCAGAATTTCAGCAAAAATCTGACGTTCTGGAATTCTCTCAAAAATGGTGCCAAACTGTTGCAAACGATCGCTTGAAAGCTTTTTCGGTGGAAACAGATGGGTTTTTATCATCAGAAACAGAATTAGCCGCCAACATCTGAAGAACTATTTTTGAAAAAATCCCTAAGCCGCGCGGTCAGAATTTCAGCAAAAATCTGACGTTCTGGAATTCTCTCAAAAATGGTGCCAAACTGTTGCAAACAATCCCCTGAAAGGTTTTTCGGTGGAAACAGATGGGGTTTTATCATCAGAAACAGAATTAGCCGCTGACGTCTGAACAACTTTTTTTGAAAAAATCCCTAAGCCGCGCGGTCAGAATTTCAGCAAAAATCTGACGTTCTGGAATTCTCTCAAAAATGCTTCCAAACTGTTGCAAACGATCCCCTGAAAGCTTTTTTGGTGGAAACAGATGCGTTTTTATCATCAGAAACAAAATTAGCCGCCAACGTCTGAAGAACTATTTTTGAAAAAATCCCTAAGCCGCGCGGTCAGAATTTCAGGAAAAATCTGACATTCTGGAATTCTCTCAAAAATGGTGCCAAACTGTTGCAAACGATCCCCTGAAAGCTTTTTTGGTGGAAACAGATGCGTTTTTATCATCAGAAACAGAATTAGCCGCCAACGTCTGAAGAACTATTTTTGAAAAAATCCCTAAGCCGCGCGGTCAGAATTTCAGGAAAAATCTGACATTCTGGAATTCTCTCAAAAATGGTGCCAAATTGTTGCAAACGATCCCCTGAAAGCTTTTTCGGTGGAAACAGATGGGTTTTTATCATCAGAAACAGAATTAGCCGCCAACGTCTGAAGAACTATTTTTGAAAAAATCCCTAAGTCGCGCGGTCAGAATTTCAGCAAAAATCTGACGTTCTGGAATTCTCTCAAAAATGGTTCCAAACTGTTGCAAACGATCCCCTGAAAGCTTTTTCGGTGGAAAAAGATGGGTTTTTATCATCAGAAACAGAATTAGCCGCCGACGTCTGAACAACTTTTTTTGAAAAAATCCCTAAGCCGCGCGGTCAGAATTTCAGCAAAAATCTGACGTTCTGGAATTCTCTCAAAAATGGTGCCATCCTGTTGCAAACGATCCACTGAAAGCTTTTTCGGTGGAAACAGATGGGTTTTTATCATCAGAAACAGAATTAGCCGCCAACGTCTGAAGAACTATTTTTGAAAAAATCCGTAAGCCGCGCGGTCAGAATTTCAGCAAAAATCTGACGTTCTGGAATTCTCTCAAAAATGGTACCAAACTGTTGCAAACAATCCCTTGAAAGGTTTTTTGGCGGAAACAGATGGGTTTTTATCATCAGAAACAGAATTAGCCGCCGACGTTTGAACAACTTTTTTTTGAAAAATCCCTAAGCCCCTCTGTCAGAATTTCAGGAAAAATCTGACATTCTGGAATTCTCTCAAAAATGGTGCCAAACTGTTGCAAACGATCCCCTGAAAGCTTTTTCGGTGGAAACAGATGGGTTTTTATCATCAGAAACAGAATTAGCCGCCAACGTCTGAAGAACTGTTTTTGAAAAAATCCCTAAGCCGCGCGGTCAGAATTTCAGCAAAAATCTGACGTTCTGGAATTCTCTCAAAAATGGTGCCAAACTGTTGCAAACGATCCCTTGAAAGGTTTTTTGGCGGAAACAGATGGGTTTTTATCATCAGAAACAGAATTAGCCGCCAACGTCTGAAGAACTATTTTTGAAAAAATCCCTAAGCCGCGCGGTCAGAATTTCAGCAAAAATCTGACGTTCTGGAATTCTCTCAAAAATGGTGCCAAACTGTTGCAAACGATCGCTTGAAAGCTTTTTCGGTGGAAACAGATGGGTTTTTATCATCAGAAACAGAATTGGCCCTCGACGTCTGAACAACTTTTTTTGAAAAAATCCCTAAGCCGCGCGGTCAGAATTTCAGCAAAAATCTGACGTTCTGGAATTCTCTCAAAAATGCTTCCAAACTATTGCAAACGATCCCCTGAAAGCTTTTTCGGTGGAAACAGATGGGTTTTTATCATCAGAAACAGAATTAGCCGCCAACGTCTGAAGAACTATTTTTGAAAAAATCCGTAAGCCGCGCGGTCAGAATTTCAGCAAAAATCTGACGTTCTGGAATTCTCTCAAAAATGGTGCCAAACTGTTGCAAACAATCCCCTGAAAGGTTTTTCGGTGGAAACAGATGGGGTTTTATCATCAGAAACAGAATTAGCCGCTGACGTCTGAACAACTTTTTTTGAAAAAATCCCTAAGCCGCGCGGTCAGAATTTCAGCAAAAATCTGACGTTCTGGAATTCTCTCAAAAATGGTGCCAAACTGTTGCAAACGATCCCCTGAAAGCTTTTTTGGTGGAAACAGATGCGTTTTTATCATCAGAAACAAAATTAGCCGCCAACGTCTGAAGAACTATTTTTGAAAAAATCCCTAAGCCGCGCGGTCAGAATTTCAGGAAAAATCTGACGTTCTGGAATTCTCTCAAAAATGGTGCCAAACTGTTGCAAACGATCGCTTGAAAGCTTTTTCGGTGGAAACAGATGGGTTTTTATCATCAGAAACAGAATTGGCCCTCGACGTCTGAACAACTTTTTTTGAAAAAATCCCTAAGCCGCGCGGTCAGAATTTCAGCAAAAATCTGACGTTCTGGAATTCTCTCAAAAATGCTTCCAAACTATTGCAAACGATCCCCTGAAAGCTTTTTCGGTGGAAACAGATGGGTTTTTATCATCAGAAACAGAATTAGCCGCCAACGTCTGAAGAACTATTTTTGAAAAAATCCGTAAGCCGCGCGGTCAGAATTTCAGCAAAAATCTGACGTTCTGGAATTCTCTCAAAAATGGTGCCAAACTGTTGCAAACAATCCCCTGAAAGGTTTTTCGGTGGAAACAGATGGGGTTTTATCATCAGAAACAGAATTAGCCGCTGACGTCTGAACAACTTTTTTTGAAAAAATCCCTAAGCCGCGCGGTCAGAATTTCAGCAAAAATCTGACGTTCTGGAATTCTCTCAAAAATGGTGCCAAACTGTTGCAAACGATCCCCTGAAAGCTTTTTTGGTGGAAACAGATGCGTTTTTATCATCAGAAACAAAATTAGCCGCCAACGTCTGAAGAACTATTTTTGAAAAAATCCCTAAGCCGCGCGGTCAGAATTTCAGGAAAAATCTGACGTTCTGGAATTCTCTCAAAAATGGTGCCAAACTGTTGCAAACGATCCCCTGAAAGCTTTTTTGGTGGAAACAGATGCGTTTTTATCATCAGAAACAGAATTAGCCGCCAACGTCTGAAGAACTATTTTTGAAAAAATCCCTAAGCCGCGCGGTCAGAATTTCAGGAAAAATCTGACATTCTGGAATTCTCTCAAAAATGGTGCCAAATTGTTGCAAACGATCCCCTGAAAGCTTTTTCGGTGGAAACAGATGGGTTTTTATCATCAGAAACAGAATTAGCCGCCAACGTCTGAAGAACTATTTTTGAAAAAATCCCTAAGTCGCGCGTTCAGAATTTCAGCAAAAATCTGACGTTCTGGAATTCTCTCAAAAATGGTTCCAAACTGTTGCAAACGATCCCCTGAAAGGTTTTTCGGTGGAAACAGATGGGTTTTTATCATCAGAAACAGAATTAGCCGCCAACGTCTGAAGAACTATTTTTGAAAAAATCCGTAAGCCGCGCGGTCAGAATTTCAGCAAAAATCTGACGTTCTGGAATTCTCTCAAAAATGGTGCCAAACTGTTGCAAACGATCCCTTGAAAGGTTTTTTGGCGGAAACAGATGGGTTTTTATCATCAGAAACAGAATCAGCCGCCGACGTCTGAACAACTTTTTTTTTAAAAGATCCCTAAGCCGCGCGGTTAGAATTTCAGGAAAAATCTGACGTTCTGGAATTCTCTCAAAAATGGTGCCATACTGTTGCAAACGATCCCCTGAAAGCTTTTTCGGTGGAAACAGATGCGTTTTTATCATCAGAAACAGAATTAGCCGCCAACGTCTGAAGAACTATTTTTGAAAAAATCCGTAAGCCGCGCGGTCAGACTTTCAGCAAAAATCTGACGTTCTGGAATTCTCTCAAAAATGGTGCCAAACTGTTGCAAACGATCCCTTGAAAGGTTTTTTGGCGGAAACAGATGGGTTTTTATCATCAGAAACAGAATCAGCCGCCGACGTCTGAACAGCTTTTTTTTTAAAAGATCCCTAAGCCGCGCGGTTAGAATTTCAGGAAAAATCTGACGTTCTGGAATTCTCTCAAAAATGGTGCCATACTGTTGCAAACGATCCCCTGAAAGCTTTTTCAGTGGAAACAGATGGGTTTTTATCATCAGAAACAGAATTAGCCGCCAACGTCTGAAGAACTATTTTTGAAAAAATCCCTAAGCCGCGCGGTCAGAATTTCAGCAAAAATCTGACGTTCTGGAATTCTCTCAAAAATGGTGCCAAACTGTTGCAAACGATCCCTTGAAAGGTTTTTTGGCGGAAACAGATGGGTTTTTATCATCAGAAACAGAATCAGCCGCCAACGTCTGAAGAACTATTTTTGAAAAAATCCCTAAGCCGCGCGGTCAGAATTTCAGCAAAAATCTGACGTTCTGGAATTCTCTCAAAAATGCTTCCAAACTGTTGCAAACGATCCCCTGAAAGCTTTTTCGGTGGAAACAGATGGGTTTTTATCATCAGAAAAAGAATTAGCCGCCAACGTCTGAAGAACTATTTTTGAAAAAATCCCTAAGCAGCGCGGTCAGAATTTCAGCAAAAATCCGACGTTCTGGAATTCTCTCAAAAATGCTTCCAAACTGTTGCAAACGATCCCCTGAAAGCTTTTTCGGTGGAAACAGATGGGTTTTTATCATCAGAAACAGAATTAGCCGCCGACGTCTGAACAACTTTTTTTGAAAAAATCCCTAAGCCGCGCGGTCAGAATTTCAGCAAAAATCTGACGTTCTGGAATTCTCTCAAAAATGGTGCCAAACTGTTGCAAACAATCCCCTGAAAGGTTTTTCGGTGGAAACAGATGGGTTTTTATCATCAGAAACAGAATTAGCCGCCGACGTCTGAACAACTTTTTTTGAAAAAATCCCTAAGCCGCGCGGTCAGAATTTCAGCAAAAATCTGACGTTCTGGAATTCTCTCAAAAATGGTGCCAAACTGTTGCAAACGATCCCCTGAAAGCTTTTTTGGTGGAAACAGATGCGTTTTTATCCTCAGAAACAAAATTAGCCACCAACGTCTGAAGAACTAATTTTGAAAAAATCCCTAAGCCTCGCGGTCAGAATTTCAGGAAAAATCTGACGTTCTGGAATTCTCTCAAAAATGGTGCCAAACTGTTGCAAACGATCCCCTGAAAGCTTTTTTGGTGGAAACAGATGCGTTTTTATCATCAGAAACAGAATTAGCCGCCAACGTCTGAAGAACTATTTTTGAAAAAATCCCTAAGCCGCGCGGTCAGAATTTCAGGAAAAATCTGACATTCTGGAATTCTCTCAAAAATGGTGCCAAATTGTTGCAAACGATCCCCTGAAAGCTTTTTCGGTGGAAACAGATGGGTTTTTATCATCAGAAACAGAATCAGCCGCCGACGTCTGAACAACTTTTTTTTTAAAAGATCCCTAAGCCGCGCGGTTAGAATTTCAGGAAAAATCTGACGTTCTGGAATTCTCTCAAAAATGGTGCCATACTGTTGCAAACGATCCCCTGAAAGCTTTTTCGGTGGAAACAGATGGGTTTTTATCATCAGAAACAGAATTAGCCGCCGACGTTTGAACAACTTTTTTTTGAAAAATCCCTAAGCCGCTCTGTCAGAATTTCAGGAAAAATCTGACATTCTGGAATTCTCTCAAAAATGGTGCCAAACTGTTGCAAACGATCCCCTGAAAGCTTTTTCGGTGGAAACAGATGGGTTTTTATCATCAGAAACAGAATTAGCCGCCAACGTCTGAAGAACTATTTTGGAAAAAATCCCTAAGCCGCGCGGTCAGAATTTCAGCAAAAATCTGACGTTCTGGAATTCTCTCAAAAATGGTGCCAAACTGTTGCAAACAATCCCCTGAAAGGTTTTTCGGTGGAAACAGATGGGGTTTTATCATCAGAAACAGAATTAGCCGCTGACGTCTGAACAACTTTTTTTGAAAAAATCCCTAAGCCGCGCGGTCAGAATTTCAGCAAAAATCTGACGTTCTGGAATTCTCTCAAAAATGGTGCCAAACTGTTGCAAACGATCCCCTGAAAGCTTTTTTGGTGGAAACAGATGCGTTTTTATCATCAGAAACAAAATTAGCCGCCAACGTCTGAAGAACTATTTTTGAAAAAATCCCTAAGCCGCGCGGTCAGAATTTCAGGAAAAATCTGACGTTCTGGAATTCTCTCAAAAATGGTGCCAAACTGTTGCAAACGATCCCCTGAAAGCTTTTTTGGTGGAAACAGATGCGTTTTTATCATCAGAAACAGAATTAGCCGCCAACGTCTGAAGAACTATTTTTGAAAAAATCCCTAAGCCGCGCGGTCAGAATTTCAGGAAAAATCTGACATTCTGGAATTCTCTCAAAAATGGTGCCAAATTGTTGCAAACGATCCCCTGAAAGCTTTTTCGGTGGAAACAGATGGGTTTTTATCATCAGAAACAGAATTAGCCGCCAACGTCTGAAGAACTATTTTTGAAAAAATCCCTAAGTCGCGCGTTCAGAATTTCAGCAAAAATCTGACGTTCTGGAATTCTCTCAAAAATGGTTCCAAACTGTTGCAAACGATCCCCTGAAAGGTTTTTCGGTGGAAACAGATGGGTTTTTATCATCAGAAACAGAATTAGCCGCCAACGTCTGAAGAACTATTTTTGAAAAAATCCGTAAGCCGCGCGGTCAGAATTTCAGCAAAAATCTGACGTTCTGGAATTCTCTCAAAAATGGTGCCAAACTGTTGCAAACGATCCCTTGAAAGGTTTTTTGGCGGAAACAGATGGGTTTTTATCATCAGAAACAGAATCAGCCGCCGACGTCTGAACAACTTTTTTTTTAAAAGATCCCTAAGCCGCGCGGTTAGAATTTCAGGAAAAATCTGACGTTCTGGAATTCTCTCAAAAATGGTGCCATACTGTTGCAAACGATCCCCTGAAAGCTTTTTCGGTGGAAACAGATGCGTTTTTATCATCAGAAACAGAATTAGCCGCCAACGTCTGAAGAACTATTTTTGAAAAAATCCGTAAGCCGCGCGGTCAGAATTTCAGCAAAAATCTGACGTTCTGGAATTCTCTCAAAAATGGTGCCAAACTGTTGCAAACGATCCCTTGAAAGGTTTTTTGGCGGAAACAGATGGGTTTTTATCATCAGAAACAGAATCAGCCGCCGACGTCTGAACAGCTTTTTTTTTAAAAGATCCCTAAGCCGCGCGGTTAGAATTTCAGGAAAAATCTGACGTTCTGGAATTCTCTCAAAAATGGTGCCATACTGTTGCAAACGATCCCCTGAAAGCTTTTTCAGTGGAAACAGATGGGTTTTTATCATCAGAAACAGAATTAGCCGCCAACGTCTGAAGAACTATTTTTGAAAAAATCCCTAAGCCGCGCGGTCAGAATTTCAGCAAAAATCTGACGTTCTGGAATTCTCTCAAAAATGGTGCCAAACTGTTGCAAACGATCCCTTGAAAGGTTTTTTGGCGGAAACAGATGGGTTTTTATCATCAGAAACAGAATCAGCCGCCAACGTCTGAAGAACTATTTTTGAAAAAATCCCTAAGCCGCGCGGTCAGAATTTCAGCAAAAATCTGACGTTCTGGAATTCTCTCAAAAATGCTTCCAAACTGTTGCAAACGATCCCCTGAAAGCTTTTTCGGTGGAAACAGATGGGTTTTTATCATCAGAAAAAGAATTAGCCGCCAACGTCTGAAGAACTATTTTTGAAAAAATCCCTAAGCAGCGCGGTCAGAATTTCAGCAAAAATCCGACGTTCTGGAATTCTCTCAAAAATGCTTCCAAACTGTTGCAAACGATCCCCTGAAAGCTTTTTCGGTGGAAACAGATGGGTTTTTATCATCAGAAACAGAATTAGCCGCCGACGTCTGAACAACTTTTTTTGAAAAAATCCCTAAGCCGCGCGGTCAGAATTTCAGCAAAAATCTGACGTTCTGGAATTCTCTCAAAAATGGTGCCAAACTGTTGCAAACAATCCCCTGAAAGGTTTTTCGGTGGAAACAGATGGGTTTTTATCATCAGAAACAGAATTAGCCGCCGACGTCTGAACAACTTTTTTTGAAAAAATCCCTAAGCCGCGCGGTCAGAATTTCAGCAAAAATCTGACGTTCTGGAATTCTCTCAAAAATGGTGCCAAACTGTTGCAAACGATCCCCTGAAAGCTTTTTTGGTGGAAACAGATGCGTTTTTATCCTCAGAAACAAAATTAGCCACCAACGTCTGAAGAACTAATTTTGAAAAAATCCCTAAGCCTCGCGGTCAGAATTTCAGGAAAAATCTGACGTTCTGGAATTCTCTCAAAAATGGTGCCAAACTGTTGCAAACGATCCCCTGAAAGCTTTTTTGGTGGAAACAGATGCGTTTTTATCATCAGAAACAGAATTAGCCGCCAACGTCTGAAGAACTATTTTTGAAAAAATCCCTAAGCCGCGCGGTCAGAATTTCAGGAAAAATCTGACATTCTGGAATTCTCTCAAAAATGGTGCCAAATTGTTGCAAACGATCCCCTGAAAGCTTTTTCGGTGGAAACAGATGGGTTTTTATCATCAGAAACAGAATCAGCCGCCGACGTCTGAACAACTTTTTTTTTAAAAGATCCCTAAGCCGCGCGGTTAGAATTTCAGGAAAAGTCTGACGTTCTGGAATTCTCTCAAAAATGGTGCCATACTGTTGCAAACGATCCCCTGAAAGCTTTTTCGGTGGAAACAGATGGGTTTTTATCATCAGAAACAGAATTAGCCGCCGACGTTTGAACAACTTTTTTTTGAAAAATCCCTAAGCCGCTCTGTCAGAATTTCAGGAAAAATCTGACATTCTGGAATTCTCTCAAAAATGGTGCCAAACTGTTGCAAACGATCCCCTGAAAGCTTTTTCAGTGGAAACAGATGGGTTTTTATCATCAGAAACAGAATTAGCCGCCAACGTCTGAAGAACTATTTTGGAAAAAATCCCTAAGCCGCGCGGTCAGAATTTCAGCAAAAATCTGACGTTCTGGAATTCTCTCAAAAATGGTGCCAAACTGTTGCAAACGATCCCTTGAAAGGTTTTTTGGCGGAAACAGATGGGTTTTTATCATCAGAAACAGAATCAGCCGCCGACGTCTGAACAACTTTTTTTTTAAAAGATCCCTAAGCCGCGCGGTCAGAATTTCAGGAAAAATCTGACGTTCTGGAATTCTCTCAAAAATGGTGCCAAACTGTTGCAAACGATCCCTTGAAAGCTTTTTCGGTGGAAACAGATGGGTTTTTATCATCAGAAACAGAATCAGCCGCCGACGTCTGAACAGCTTTTTTTTTAAAAGATCCCTAAGCCGCGCGGTCAGAATTTCAGCAAAAATCTGACGTTCTGGAATTCTCTCAAAAATGGTGCCAAACTGTTGCAAACAATCCCCTGAAAGGTTTTTCGGTGGAAACAGATGGGTTTTTATCATCAGAAACAGAATTGGCCCTCGACGTGTGAACAACTTTTTTTGAAAAAATCCCTAAGCCGCGCGGTCAGAATTTCAGCAAAAATCTGACGTTCTGGAATTCTCTCAAAAATGCTTCCAAACTGTTGCAAACGATCCCCTGAAAGCTTTTTCGGTGGAAACAGATGGGTTTTTATCATCAGAAACAGAATTAGGCGCCAACGTCTGAAGAACTGTTTTTGAAAAAATCCGTAAGCCGCGCGGTCAGAATTTCAGCAAAAATCTGACGTTCTGGAATTCTCTCAAAAATGGTACCAAACTGTTGCAAACAATCCCTTGAAAGGTTTTTTGGCGGAAACAGATGGGTTTTTATCATCAGAAACAGAATTAGCCGCCGACGTTTGAACAACTTTTTTTTGAAAAATCCCTAAGCCGCTCGGTCAGAATTTCAGGAAAAATCTGACATTCTGGAATTCTCTCAAAAATGGTGCCAAACTGTTGCAAACGATCCCCTGAAAGCTTTTTCGGTGGAAACAGATGGGTTTTTATCATCAGAAACAGAATTAGCCGCCAACGTCTGAAGAACTATTTTTGAAAAAATCCCTAAGCCGCGCGGTCAGAATTTCAGCAAAAATCCGACGTTCTGGAATTCTCTCAAAAATGGTTCCAAACTGTTGCAAACGATCCCCTGAAAGGTTTTTCGGTGGAAACAGATGGGTTTTATCATCAGAAACAGAATTACCCGCCGACGTCTAAACAACTTTTTTTGAAAAAATCCCTAAGCCGCGCGGTCAGAATTTCAGCAAAAATCTGACGTTCTGGAATTCTCTCAAAAATGGTTCCAAACTGTTGCAAACGATCCCCTGAAAGGTTTTTCGGTGGAAACAGATGGGTTTTTATCATCAGAAACAGAATTAGCCGCCTACGTCTGAACAACTTTTTTTGAAAAAATCCCTAAGCCGCGCGGTCAGAATTTCAGCAAAAATCTGACGTTCTGGAATTCTCTCAAAAATGGTGCCAAACTGTTGCAAACGATCCCCTGAAAGCTTTTTTGGTGGAAACAGATGTGTTTTTATCATCAGAAACAAAATTAGCCGCCAACGTCTGAAGAACTATTTTTGAAAAAATCCCTAAGCCGCGCGGTCAGAATTTCAGGAAAAATCTGACGTTCTGGAATTCTCTCAAAATTGGTGCCAAACTGTTGCAAACGATCCCCTGAAAGCTTTTTTGGAGGAAACAGATGCGTTTTTATCATCAGAAACAGAATTAGCCGCCAACGTCTGAAGAACTATTTTTGAAAAAATCCCTAAGCCGCGCGGTCGGAATTTCAGGTAAAATCTGACATTCTGGAATTCTCTCAAAAATGGTGCCAAATTGTTGCAAACGATCCCCTGAAAGCTTTTTCGGTGGAAACAGATGGGTTTTTATCATCAGAAACAGAATTAGCCGCCAACGTCTGAAGAACTATTTTTGAAAAAATCCCTAAGTCGCGCGGTCAGAATTTCAGCAAAAATCTGACGTTCTGGAATTCTCTCAAAAATGGTTCCAAACTGTTGCAAACGATCCCCTGAAAGGTTTTTCGGTGGAAACAGATGGGTTTTTATCATCAGAAACAGAATTAGCCGCCGACGTCTGAACAACTTTTTTTGAAAAAATCCCTAAGCCGCGCGGTCAGAATTTCAGCAAAAATCTGACGTTCTGGAATTCTCTCAAAAATGGTGCCATCCTGTTGCAAACGATCCACTGAAAGCTTTTTCGGTGGAAACAGATGGGTTTTTATCATCAGAAACATTATTAGCCGCCAACGTCTGAAGAACTATTTTTGAAAAAATCCGTAAGCCGCGCGGTCAGAATTTCAGCAAAAATCTGACGTTCTGGAATTCTCTCAAAAATGGTGCCAAACTGTTGCAAACGATCCCCTGAAAGCTTTTTCGGTGGAAACAGATGGGTTTTTATCATCAGAAACAGAATTAGCCGCCAACGTTTAAGAACTATTTTTGAAAAAATCCCTAAGCCGCGCGGTCAGAATTTCAGCAAAAATCTGACGTTCTGGAATTCTCTCAAAAATGGTGCCAAACTGTTGCAAACGATCCCTTGAAAGCTTTTTCGGTGGAAACAGATGGGTTTTTATCATCAGAAACAGAATCAGCCGCCGACGTCTGAACAGCTTTTTTTTTAAAAGATCCCTAAGCCGCGCGGTCAGAATTTCAGCAAAAATCTGACGTTCTGGAATTCTCTCAAAAATGGTGCCAAACTGTTGCAAACAATCCCCTGAAAGGTTTTTCGGTGGAAACAGATGGGTTTTTATCATCAGAAACAGAATTGGCCCTCGACGTGTGAACAACTTTTTTTGAAAAAATCCCTAAGCCGCGCGGTCAGAATTTCAGCAAAAATCTGACGTTCTGGAATTCTCTCAAAAATGCTTCCAAACTGTTGCAAACGATCCCCTGAAAGCTTTTTCGGTGGAAACAGATGGGTTTTTATCATCAGAAACAGAATTAGGCGCCAACGTCTGAAGAACTGTTTTTGAAAAAATCCGTAAGCCGCGCGGTCAGAATTTCAGCAAAAATCTGACGTTCTGGAATTCTCTCAAAAATGGTACCAAACTGTTGCAAACAATCCCTTGAAAGGTTTTTTGGCGGAAACAGATGGGTTTTTATCATCAGAAACAGAATTAGCCGCCGACGTTTGAACAACTTTTTTTTGAAAAATCCCTAAGCCGCTCGGTCAGAATTTCAGGAAAAATCTGACATTCTGGAATTCTCTCAAAAATGGTGCCAAACTGTTGCAAACGATCCCCTGAAAGCTTTTTCGGTGGAAACAGATGGGTTTTTATCATCAGAAACAGAATTAGCCGCCAACGTCTGAAGAACTATTTTTGAAAAAATCCCTAAGCCGCGCGGTCAGAATTTCAGCAAAAATCCGACGTTCTGGAATTCTCTCAAAAATGGTTCCAAACTGTTGCAAACGATCCCCTGAAAGGTTTTTCGGTGGAAACAGATGGGTTTTATCATCAGAAACAGAATTACCCGCCGACGTCTAAACAACTTTTTTTGAAAAAATCCCTAAGCCGCGCGGTCAGAATTTCAGCAAAAATCTGACGTTCTGGAATTCTCTCAAAAATGGTTCCAAACTGTTGCAAACGATCCCCTGAAAGGTTTTTCGGTGGAAACAGATGGGTTTTTATCATCAGAAACAGAATTAGCCGCCTACGTCTGAACAACTTTTTTTGAAAAAATCCCTAAGCCGCGCGGTCAGAATTTCAGCAAAAATCTGACGTTCTGGAATTCTCTCAAAAATGGTGCCAAACTGTTGCAAACGATCCCCTGAAAGCTTTTTTGGTGGAAACAGATGTGTTTTTATCATCAGAAACAAAATTAGCCGCCAACGTCTGAAGAACTATTTTTGAAAAAATCCCTAAGCCGCGCGGTCAGAATTTCAGGAAAAATCTGACGTTCTGGAATTCTCTCAAAAATGGTGCCAAACTGTTGCAAACGATCCCCTGAAAGCTTTTTTGGAGGAAACAGATGCGTTTTTATCATCAGAAACAGAATTAGCCGCCAACGTCTGAAGAACTATTTTTGAAAAAATCCCTAAGCCGCGCGGTCGGAATTTCAGGTAAAATCTGACATTCTGGAATTCTCTCAAAAATGGTGCCAAATTGTTGCAAACGATCCCCTGAAAGCTTTTTCGGTGGAAACAGATGGGTTTTTATCATCAGAAACAGAATTAGCCGCCAACGTCTGAAGAACTATTTTTGAAAAAATCCCTAAGTCGCGCGGTCAGAATTTCAGCAAAAATCTGACGTTCTGGAATTCTCTCAAAAATGGTTCCAAACTGTTGCAAACGATCCCCTGAAAGGTTTTTCGGTGGAAACAGATGGGTTTTTATCATCAGAAACAGAATTAGCCGCCGACGTCTGAACAACTTTTTTTTAAAAAATCCCTAAGCCGCGCGGTCAGAATTTCAGCAAAAATCTGACGTTCTGGAATTCTCTCAAAAATGGTGCCAAACTGTTGCAAACGATCCCCTGAAAGCTTTTTCGGTGGAAACAGATGGGTTTTTATCATCAGAAACAGAATTAGCCGCCAACGTTTAAGAACTATTTTTGAAAAAATCCCTAAGCCGCGCGGTCAGAATTTCAGCAAAAATCTGACGTTCTGGAATTCTCTCAAAAATGGTGCCAACCTGTTGCAAACGATCCCTTGAAAGGTTTTTTGGCGGAAACAGATGGGTTTTTATCATCAGAAACAGAATCAGCCGCCGACGTCTGAACAACTTTTTTTTTAAAAGATCCCTAAGCCGCGCGGTCAGAATTTCAGGAAAAATCTGACGTTCTGGAATTCTCTCAAAAATGGTGCCATACTGTTGCAAACGATCCCCTGAAAGCTTTTTCGGTGGAAAAAGATGGGTTTTTATCATCAGAAACAGAATTAGCCGCCAACGTCTGAAGAACTATTTTTGAAAAAATCCCTAAGCCGCGCGGTCAGAATTTCAGCAAAAATCTGACGTTCTGGAATTCTCTCAAAAATGGTGCCAAACTGTTGCAAACAATCCCCTGAAAGGTTTTTCGGTGGAAACAGATGGGTTTTTATCATCAGAAACAGAATTGGCCCTCGACGTGTGAACAACTTTTTTTGAAAAAATCCCTAAGCCGCGCGGTCAGAATTTCAGCAAAAATCTGACGTTCTGGAATTCTCTCAAAAATGCTTCCAAACTGTTGCAAACGATCCCCTGAAAGGTTTTTCGGTGGAAACAGATGGGTTTTTATCATCAGAAACAGAATTAGCCGCCAACGTCTGAAGAACTGTTTTTGAAAAAATCCCTAAGCCGCGCGGTCAGAATTTCAGCAAAAATCTGACGTTCTGGAATTCTCTCAAAAATGGTGCCATCCTGTTGCAAACGATCCACTGAAAGCTTTTTCGGTGGAAACAGATGGGTTTTTATCATCAGAAACAGAATTAGCCGCCAACGTCTGAAGAACTATTTTTGAAAAAATCCGTAAGCCGCGCGGTCAGAATTTCAGCAAAAATCTGACGTTCTGGAATTCTCTCAAAAATGGTGCCAAACTGTTGCAAACGATCCCTTGAAAGGTTTTTTGGCGGAAACAGATGGGTTTTTATCATCAGAAACAGAATCAGCCGCCGACGTCTGAACAACTTTTTTTTTAAAAGATCCCTAAGCCGCGCGGTTAGAATTTCAGGAAAAATCTGACGTTCTGGAATTCTCTCAAAAATGGTGCCATCCTGTTGCAAACGATCCACTGAAAGCTTTTTCGGTGGAAACAGATGGGTTTTTATCATCAGAAACAGAATTAGCCGCCAACGTCTGAAGAACTATTTTTGAAAAAATCCGTAAGCCGCGCGGTCAGAATTTCAGCAAAAATCTGACGTTCTGGAATTCTCTCAAAAATGGTGCCAAACTGTTGCAAACGATCCCCTGAAAGCTTTTTTGGTGGAAACAGATGTGTTTTTATCATCAGAAACAAAATTAGCCGCCAACGTCTGAAGAACTATTTTTGAAAAAATCCCTAAGCCGCGCGGTCAGAATTTCAGGAAAAATCTGACGTTCTGGAATTCTCTCAAAAATGGTGCCAAACTGTTGCAAACGATCCCCTGAAAGCTTTTTTGGAGGAAACAGATGCGTTTTTATCATCAGAAACAGAATTAGCCGCCAACGTCTGAAGAACTATTTTTGAAAAAATCCCTAAGCCGCGCGGTCGGAATTTCAGGTAAAATCTGACATTCTGGAATTCTCTCAAAAATGGTGCCAAATTGTTGCAAACGATCCCCTGAAAGCTTTTTCGGTGGAAACAGATGGGTTTTTATCATCAGAAACAGAATTAGCCGCCAACGTCTGAAGAACTATTTTTGAAAAAATCCCTAAGTCGCGCGGTCAGAATTTCAGCAAAAATCTGACGTTCTGGAATTCTCTCAAAAATGGTTCCAAACTGTTGCAAACGATCCCCTGAAAGGTTTTTCGGTGGAAACAGATGGGTTTTTATCATCAGAAACAGAATTAGCCGCCGACGTCTGAACAACTTTTTTTGAAAAAATCCCTAAGCCGCGCGGTCAGAATTTCAGCAAAAATCTGACGTTCTGGAATTCTCTCAAAAATGGTGCCATCCTGTTGCAAACGATCCACTGAAAGCTTTTTCGGTGGAAACAGATGGGTTTTTATCATCAGAAACATTATTAGCCGCCAACGTCTGAAGAACTATTTTTGAAAAAATCCGTAAGCCGCGCGGTCAGAATTTCAGCAAAAATCTGACGTTCTGGAATTCTCTCAAAAATGGAGCCAAACTGTTGAAACGATCCCCTGAAAGCTTTTTCGGTGGAAACAGATGGGTTTTTATCATCAGAAACAGAATTAGCCGCCAACGTTTAAGAACTATTTTTGAAAAAATCCCTAAGCCGCGCGGTCAGAATTTCAGCAAAAATCTGACGTTCTGGAATTCTCTCAAAAATGGTGCCAACCTGTTGCAAACGATCCCTTGAAAGGTTTTTTGGCGGAAACAGATGGGTTTTTATCATCAGAAACAGAATCAGCCGCCGACGTCTGAACAACTTTTTTTTTAAAAGATCCCTAAGCCGCGCGGTCAGAATTTCAGGAAAAATCTGACGTTCTGGAATTCTCTCAAAAATGGTGCCATACTGTTGCAAACGATCCCCTGAAAGCTTTTTCGGTGGAAAAAGATGGGTTTTTATCATCAGAAACAGAATTAGCCGCCAACGTCTGAAGAACTATTTTTGAAAAAATCCCTAAGCCGCGCGGTCAGAATTTCAGCAAAAATCTGACGTTCTGGAATTCTCTCAAAAATGGTGCCAAACTGTTGCAAACGATCGCTTGAAAGCTTTTTCGGTGGAAACAGATGGGTTTTTATCATCAGAAACAGAATTAGCCGCCAACGTCTGAAGAACTATTTTTGAAAAAATCCCTAAGCCGCGCGGTCAGAATTTCAGCAAAAATCTGACGTTCTGGAATTCTCTCAAAAATGGTGCCAAACTGTTGCAAACAATCCCCTGAAAGGTTTTTCGGTGGAAACAGATGGGTTTTTATCATCAGAAACAGAATTGGCCCTCGACGTGTGAACAACTTTTTTTGAAAAAATCCCTAAGCCGCGCGGTCAGAATTTCAGCAAAAATCTGACGTTCTGGAATTCTCTCAAAAATGCTTCCAAACTGTTGCAAACGATCCCCTGAAAGGTTTTTCGGTGGAAACAGATGGGTTTTTATCATCAGAAACAGAATTAGCCGCCAACGTCTGAAGAACTGTTTTTGAAAAAATCCCTAAGCCGCACGGTCAGAATTTCAGCAAAAATCTGACGTTCTGGAATTCTCTCAAAAATGGTGCCATCCTGTTGCAAACGATCCACTGAAAGCTTTTTCGGTGGAAACAGATGGGTTTTTATCATCAGAAACAGAATTAGCCGCCAACGTCTGAAGAACTATTTTTGAAAAAATCCGTAAGCCGCGCGGTCAGAATTTCAGCAAAAATCTGACGTTCTGGAATTCTCTCAAAAATGGTGCCAAACTGTTGCAAACGATCCCTTGAAAGGTTTTTTGGCGGAAACAGATGGGTTTTTATCATCAGAAACAGAATCAGCCGCCGACGTCTGAACAACTTTTTTTTTAAAAGATCCCTAAGCCGCGCGGTTAGAATTTCAGGAAAAATCTGACGTTCTGGAATTCTCTCAGAAATGGTGCCATCCTGTTGCAAACGATCCACTGAAAGCTTTTTCGGTGGAAACAGATGGGTTTTTATCATCAGAAACAGAATTAGCCGCCAACGTCTGAAGAACTATTTTTGAAAAAATCCGTAAGCCGCGCGGTCAGAATTTCAGCAAAAATCTGACGTTCTGGAATTCTCTCAAAAATGGTGCCAAACTGTTGCAAACGATCCCTTGAAAGGTTTTTTGGCGGAAACAGATGGGTTTTTATCATCAGAAACAGAATCAGCCGCCGACGTCTGAACAACTTTTTTTTTAAAAGATCCCTAAGCCGCGCGGTTAGAATTTCATGAAAAATCTGACGTTCTGGAATTCTCTCAAAAATGGTGCCATACTGTTGCAAACGATCCCCTGAAAGCTTTTTCGGTGGAAACAGATGGGTTTTTATCATCAGAAACAGAATTAGCCGCCAACGTCTGAAGAACTATTTTTGAAAAAATCCCTAAGCCGCGCGGTCAGAATTTCAGCAAAAATCTGACGTTCTGGAATTCTCTCAAAAATGGTGCCAACCTGTTGCAAACGATCCCTTGAAAGGTTTTTTGGCGGAAACAGATGGGTTTTTATCATCAGAAACAGAATCAGCCGCCGACGTCTGAACAACTTTTTTTTTAAAAGATCCCTAAGCCGCGCGGTCAGAATTTCAGGAAAAATCTGACGTTCTGGAATTCTCTCAAAAATGGTGCCATACTGTTGCAAACGATCCCCTGAAAGCTTTTTCGGTGGAAACAGATGGGTTTTTATCATCAGAAACAGAATTAGCCGCCAACGTCTGAAGAACTATTTTTGAAAAAATCCCTAAGCCGCGCGGTCAGAATTTCAGCAAAAATCTGACGTTCTGGAATTCTCTCAAAAATGGTGCCAAACTGTTGCAAACGATCCCCTGAAAGCTTTTTTGGTGGAAACAGATGCGTTTTTATCATCAGAAACAAAATTAGCCGCCGACGTCTGAAGAACTATTTTTGAAAAAATCCCTAAGCCTCGCGGTCAGAATTTCAGGAAAAATCTGACGTTCTGGAATTCTCTCAAAAATGGTGCCAAACTGTTGCAAACGATCCCTTGAAAGCTTTTTCGGTGGAAACATGCGTTTTTATCATGAGAAACAAAATTAGCCGCCAACGTCTGAAGAACTATTTTTGAAAAAATCCCTAAGCCGCGCGGTCAGAATTTCAGGAAAAATCTGACATTCTGGAATTCTCTCAAAAATGGTGTCAAATTGTTGCAAACGATCCCCTGAAAGCTTTTTCGGTGGAAACAGATGGGTTTTTATCATCAGAAACAGAATTAGCCGCCAACGTCTGAAGAACCATTTTTGAAAAAATCCCTAAATCGCGCGGTCAGAATTTCAGCAAAAATCTGGCGTTCTGGAATTCTCTCAAAAATGGTGCCAAACTGTTGCAAACGATCCCCTGAAAGCTTTTTCGGTGGAAACAGATGGGTTTTTATCATCAGAAACAGAATTAGCCGCCAACGTCTGAAGAACTATTTTTGAAAAAATCCCTAAGTCGCGCGGTCAGAATTTCAGCAAAAATCTGACGTTCTGGAATTCTCTCAAAAATGGTTCCAAACTGTTGCAAACGATCCCCTGAAAGGTTTTTCGGTGGAAACAGATGGGTTTTTATCATCAGAAACAGAATTAGCCGCCGACGTCTGAACAACTTTTTTTGAAAAAATCCCTAAGCCGCGCGGTCAGAATTTCAGCAAAAATCTGACGTTCTGGAATTCTCTCAAAAATGGTGCCAAACTGTTGCAAACGATCCCCTGAAAGCTTTTTTGGTGGAAACAGATGTGTTTTTATCATCAGAAACAAAATTAGCCGCCAACGTCTGAAGAACTATTTTTGAAAAAATCCCTAAGCCGCGCGGTCAGAATTTCAGGAAAAATCTGACGTTCTGGAATTCTCTCAAAAATGGTGCCAAACTGTTGCAAACGATCCCCTGAAAGCTTTTTTGGAGGAAACAGATGCGTTTTTATCATCAGAAACAGAATTAGCCGCCAACGTCTGAAGAACTATTTTTGAAAAAATCCCTGAGCCGCGCGGTCGGAATTTCAGGAAAAATCTGACATTCTGGAATTCTCTCAAAAATGGTGCCAAATTGTTGCAAACGATCCCCTCAAAGCTTTTTCGGTGGAAACAGATGGGTTTTTATCATCAGAAACAGAATTAGCCGCCAACGTCTGAAGAACTATTTTTGAAAAAATCCCTAAGTCGCGCGGTCAGAATTTCAGCAAAAATCTGACGTTCTGGAATTCTCTCAAAAATGGTTCCAAACTGTTGCAAACGATCCCCTGAAAGGTTTTTCGGTGGAAACAGATGGGTTTTTATCATCAGAAACAGAATCAGCCGCCGACGTCTGAACAACTTTTTTTTTAAAAGATCCCTAAGCCGCGCGGTTAGAATTTCAGGAAAAATCTGACGTTCTGGAATTCTCTCAAAAATGGTGCCATCCTGTTGCAAACGATCCACTGAAAGCTTTTTCGGTGGAAACAGATGGGTTTTTATCATCAGAAACAGAATTAGCCGCCAACTTCTGAAGAACTATTTTTGAAAAAATCCGTAAGCCGCGCGGTCAGAATTTCAGCAAAAATCTGACGTTCTGGAATTCTCTCAAAAATGGTGCCAAACTGTTGCAAACGATCCCCTGAAAGCTTTTTTGGTGGAAACAGATGTGTTTTTATCATCAGAAACAAAATTAGCCGCCAACGTCTGAAGAACTATTTTTGAAAAAATCCCTAAGCCGCGCGGTCAGAATTTCAGGAAAAATCTGACGTTCTGGAATTCTCTCAAAAATGGTGCCAAACTGTTGCAAACGATCCCCTGAAAGCTTTTTTGGAGGAAACAGATGCGTTTTTATCATCAGAAACAGAATTAGCCGCCAACGTCTGAAGAACTATTTTTGAAAAAATCCCTAAGCCGCGCGGTCGGAATTTCAGGTAAAATCTGACATTCTGGAATTCTCTCAAAAATGGTGCCAAATTGTTGCAAACGATCCCCTGAAAGCTTTTTCGGTGGAAACAGATGGGTTTTTATCATCAGAAACAGAATTAGCCGCCAACGTCTGAAGAACTATTTTTGAAAAAATCCCTAAGTCGCGCGGTCAGAATTTCAGCAAAAATCTGACGTTCTGGAATTCTCTCAAAAATGGTTCCAAACTGTTGCAAACGATCCCCTGAAAGGTTTTTCGGTGGAAACAGATGGGTTTTTATCATCAGAAACAGAATTAGCCGCCGACGTCTGAACAACTTTTTTTGAAAAAATCCCTAAGCCGCGCGGTCAGAATTTCAGCAAAAATCTGACGTTCTGGAATTCTCTCAAAAATGGTGCCATCCTGTTGCAAACGATCCACTGAAAGCTTTTTCGGTGGAAACAGATGGGTTTTTATCATCAGAAACAGAATTAGCCGCCAACGTCTGAAGAACTATTTTTGAAAAAATCCGTAAGCCGCGCGGTCAGAATTTCAGCAAAAATCTGACGTTCTGGAATTCTCTCAAAAATGGTGCCAAACTGTTGCAAACGATCCCCTGAAAGCTTTTTTGGTGGAAACAGATGTGTTTTTATCATCAGAAACAAAATTAGCCGCCAACGTCTGAAGAACTATTTTTGAAAAAATCCCTAAGCCGCGCGGTCAGAATTTCAGGAAAAATCTGACGTTCTGGAATTCTCTCAAAAATGGTGCCAAACTGTTGCAAACGATCCCCTGAAAGCTTTTTTGGAGGAAACAGATGCGTTTTTATCATCAGAAACAGAATTAGCCGCCAACGTCTGAAGAACTATTTTTGAAAAAATCCCTAAGCCGCGCGGTCGGAATTTCAGGTAAAATCTGACATTCTGGAATTCTCTCAAAAATGGTGCCAAATTGTTGCAAACGATCCCCTGAAAGCTTTTTCGGTGGAAACAGATGGGTTTTTATCATCAGAAACAGAATTAGCCGCCAACGTCTGAAGAACTATTTTTGAAAAAATCCCTAAGTCGCGCGGTCAGAATTTCAGCAAAAATCTGACGTTCTGGAATTCTCTCAAAAATGGTTCCAAACTGTTGCAAACGATCCCCTGAAAGGTTTTTCGGTGGAAACAGATGGGTTTTTATCATCAGAAACAGAATTAGCCGCCGACGTCTGAACAACTTTTTTTGAAAAAATCCCTAAGCCGCGCGGTCAGAATTTCAGCAAAAATCTGACGTTCTGGAATTCTCTCAAAAATGGTGCCATCCTGTTGCAAACGATCCACTGAAAGCTTTTTCGGTGGAAACAGATGGGTTTTTATCATCAGAAACATTATTAGCCGCCAACGTCTGAAGAACCATTTTTGAAAAAATCCGTAAGCCGCGCGGTCAGAATTTCAGCAAAAATCTGACGTTCTGGAATTCTCTCAAAAATGGTGCCAAACTGTTGCAAACGATCCCCTGAAAGCTTTTTCGGTGGAAACAGATGGGTTTTTATCATCAGAAACAGAATTAGCCGCCAACGTTTAAGAACTATTTTTGAAAAAATCCCTAAGCCGCGCGGTCAGAATTTCAGCAAAAATCTGACGTTCTGGAATTCTCTCAAAAATGGTGCCAACCTGTTGCAAACGATCCCTTGAAAGGTTTTTTGGCGGAAACAGATGGGTTTTTATCATCAGAAACAGAATCAGCCGCCGACGTCTGAACAACTTTTTTTTTAAAAGATCCCTAAGCCGCGCGGTCAGAATTTCAGGAAAAATCTGACGTTCTGGAATTCTCTCAAAAATGGTGCCATACTGTTGCAAACGATCCCCTGAAAGCTTTTTCGGTGGAAAAAGATGGGTTTTTATCATCAGAAACAGAATTAGCCGCCAACGTCTGAAGAACTATTTTTGAAAAAATCCCTAAGCCGCGCGGTCAGAATTTCAGCAAAAATCTGACGTTCTGGAATTCTCTCAAAAATGGTGCCAAACTGTTGCAAACGATCGCTTGAAAGCTTTTTCGGTGGAAACAGATGGGTTTTTATCATCAGAAACAGAATTAGCCGCCAACGTCTGAAGAACTATTTTTGAAAAAATCCCTAAGCCGCGCGGTCAGAATTTCAGCAAAAATCTGACGTTCTGGAATTCTCTCAAAAATGGTGCCAAACTGTTGCAAACAATCCCCTGAAAGGTTTTTCGGTGGAAACAGATGGGTTTTTATCATCAGAAACAGAATTGGCCCTCGACGTGTGAACAACTTTTTTTGAAAAAATCCCTAAGCCGCGCGGTCAGAATTTCAGCAAAAATCTGACGTTCTGGAATTCTCTCAAAAATGCTTCCAAACTGTTGCAAACGATCCCCTGAAAGGTTTTTCGGTGGAAACAGATGGGTTTTTATCATCAGAAACAGAATTAGCCGCCAACGTCTGAAGAACTGTTTTTGAAAAAATCCCTAAGCCGCGCGGTCAGAATTTCAGCAAAAATCTGACGTTCTGGAATTCTCTCAAAAATGGTGCCATCCTGTTGCAAACGATCCACTGAAAGCTTTTTCGGTGGAAACAGATGGGTTTTTATCATCAGAAACAGAATTAGCCGCCAACGTCTGAAGAACTATTTTTGAAAAAATCCGTAAGCCGCGCGGTCAGAATTTCAGCAAAAATCTGACGTTCTGGAATTCTCTCAAAAATGGTGCCAAACTGTTGCAAACGATCCCTTGAAAGGTTTTTTGGCGGAAACAGATGGGTTTTTATCATCAGAAACAGAATCAGCCGCCGACGTCTGAACAACTTTTTTTTTAAAAGATCCCTAAGCCGCGCGGTTAGAATTTCAGGAAAAATCTGACGTTCTGGAATTCTCTCAGAAATGGTGCCATCCTGTTGCAAACGATCCACTGAAAGCTTTTTCGGTGGAAACAGATGGGTTTTTATCATCAGAAACAGAATTAGCCGCCAACGTCTGAAGAACTATTTTTGAAAAAATCCGTAAGCCGCGCGGTCAGAATTTCAGCAAAAATCTGACGTTCTGGAATTCTCTCAAAAATGGTGCCAAACTGTTGCAAACGATCCCTTGAAAGGTTTTTTGGCGGAAACAGATGGGTTTTTATCATCAGAAACAGAATCAGCCGCCGACGTCTGAACAACTTTTTTTTTAAAAGATCCCTAAGCCGCGCGGTTAGAATTTCAGGAAAAATCTGACGTTCTGGAATTCTCTCAAAAATGGTGCCATACTGTTGCAAACGATCCCCTGAAAGCTTTTTCGGTGGAAACAGATGGGTTTTTATCATCAGAAACAGAATTAGCCGCCAACGTCTGAAGAACTATTTTTGAAAAAATCCCTAAGCCGCGCGGTCAGAATTTCAGCAAAAATCTGACGTTCTGGAATTCTCTCAAAAATGGTGCCAACCTGTTGCAAACGATCCCTTGAAAGGTTTTTTGGCGGAAACAGATGGGTTTTTATCATCAGAAACAGAATCAGCCGCCGACGTCCGAACAACTTTTTTTTTAAAAGATCCCTAAGCCGCGCGGTCAGAATTTCAGGAAAAATCTGACGTTCTGGAATTCTCTCAAAAATGGTGCCATACTGTTGCAAACGATCCCCTGAAAGCTTTTTCGGTGGAAACAGATGGGTTTTTATCATCAGAAACAGAATTAGCCGCCAACGTCTGAAGAACTATTTTTGAAAAAATCCCTAAGCCGCGCGGTCAGAATTTCAGCAAAAATCTGACGTTCTGGAATTCTCTCAAAAATGGTGCCAAACTGTTGCAAACGATCCCCTGAAAGCTTTTTTGGTGGAAACAGATGCGTTTTTATCATCAGAAACAAAATTAGCCGCCGACGTCTGAAGAACTATTTTTGAAAAAATCCCTAAGCCTCGCGGTCAGAATTTCAGGAAAAATCTGACGTTCTGGAATTCTCTCAAAAATGGTGCCAAACTGTTGCAAACGATCCCTTGAAAGCTTTTTCGGTGGAAACATGCGTTTTTATCATGAGAAACAAAATTAGCCGCCAACGTCTGAAGAACTATTTTTGAAAAAATCCCTAAGCCGCGCGGTCAGAATTTCAGGAAAAATCTGACATTCTGGAATTCTCTCAAAAATGGTGTCAAATTGTTGCAAACGATCCCCTGAAAGCTTTTTCGGTGGAAACAGATGGGTTTTTATCATCAGAAACAGAATTAGCCGCCAACGTCTGAAGAACCATTTTTGAAAAAATCCCTAAATCGCGCGGTCAGAATTTCAGCAAAAATCTGGCGTTCTGGAATTCTCTCAAAAATGGTGCCAAATTGTTGCAAACGATCCCCTGAAAGGTTTTTCGGTGGAAACAGATGGGTTTTTATCATCAGAAACAGAATTAGCCGCCGACGTCTGAACAACTTTTTTTGAAAAAATCCCTAAGCCGCGCGGTCAGAATTTCAGCAAAAATCTGACGTTCTGGAATTCTCTCAAAAATGGTGCCAAACTGTTGCAAACGATCCCCTGAAAGCTTTTTTGGTGGAAACAGATGTGTTTTTATCATCAGAAACAAAATTAGCCGCCAACGTCTGAAGAACTATTTTTGAAAAAATCCCTAAGCCGCGCGGTCAGAATTTCAGGAAAAATCTGACGTTCTGGAATTCTCTCAAAAATGGTGCCAAACTGTTGCAAACGATCCCCTGAAAGCTTTTTTGGAGGAAACAGATGCGTTTTTATCATCAGAAACAGAATTAGCCGCCAACGTCTGAAGAACTATTTTTGAAAAAATCCCTGAGCCGCGCGGTCGGAATTTCAGGAAAAATCTGACATTCTGGAATTCTCTCAAAAATGGTGCCAAATTGTTGCAAACGATCCCCTGAAAGCTTTTTCGGTGGAAACAGATGGGTTTTTATCATCAGAAACAGAATTAGCCGCCAACGTCTGAAGAACTATTTTTGAAAAAATCCCTAAGTCGCGCGGTCAGAATTTCAGCAAAAATCTGACGTTCTGGAATTCTCTCAAAAATGGTGCCAAACTGTTGCAAACGATCCCCTGAAAGGTTTTTCGGTGGAAACAGATGGGTTTTTATCATCAGAAACAGAATTAGCCGCCGACGTCTGAACAACTTTTTTTGAAAAAATCCCTAAGCCGCGCGGTCAGAATTTCAGCAAAAATCTGACGTTCTGGAATTCTCTCAAAAATGGTGCCATCCTGTTGCAAACGATCCACTGAAAGCTTTTTCGGTGGAAACAGATGGGTTTTTATCATCAGAAACATTATTAGCCGCCAACGTCTGAAGAACTATTTTTGAAAAAATCCGTAAGCCGCGCGGTCAGAATTTCAGCAAAAATCTGACGTTCTGGAATTCTCTCAAAAATGGTGCCAAACTGTTGCAAACGATCCCCTGAAAGCTTTTTCGGTGGAAACAGATGGGTTTTTATCATCAGAAACAGAATTAGCCGCCAACGTTTAAGAACTATTTTTGAAAAAATCCCTAAGCCGCGCGGTCAGAATTTCAGCAAAAATCTGACGTTCTGGAATTCTCTCAAAAATGGTGCCAACCTGTTGCAAACGATCCCTTGAAAGGTTTTTTGGCGGAAACAGATGGGTTTTTATCATCAGAAACAGAATCAGCCGCCGACGTCTGAACAACTTTTTTTTTAAAAGATCCCTAAGCCGCGCGGTCAGAATTTCAGGAAAAATCTGACGTTCTGGAATTCTCTCAAAAATGGTGCCATACTGTTGCAAACGATCCCCTGAAAGCTTTTTCGGTGGAAAAAGATGGGTTTTTATCATCAGAAACAGAATTAGCCGCCAACGTCTGAAGAACTATTTTTGAAAAAATCCCTAAGCCGCGCGGTCAGAATTTCAGCAAAAATCTGACGTTCTGGAATTCTCTCCAAAATGGTGCCAAACTGTTGCAAACGATCGCTTGAAAGCTTTTTCGGTGGAAACAGATGGGTTTTTATCATCAGAAACAGAATTAGCCGCCAACGTCTGAAGAACTATTTTTGAAAAAATCCCTAAGCCGCGCGGTCAGAATTTCAGCAAAAATCTGACGTTCTGGAATTCTCTCAAAAATGGTGCCAAACTGTTGCAAACAATCCCCTGAAAGGTTTTTCGGTGGAAACAGATGGGTTTTTATCATCAGAAACAGAATTGGCCCTCGACGTGTGAACAACTTTTTTTGAAAAAATCCCTAAGCCGCGCGGTCAGAATTTCAGCAAAAATCTGACGTTCTGGAATTCTCTCAAAAATGCTTCCAAACTGTTGCAAACGATCCCCTGAAAGGTTTTTCGGTGGAAACAGATGGGTTTTTATCATCAGAAACAGAATTAGCCGCCAACGTCTGAAGAACTGTTTTTGAAAAAATCCCTAAGCCGCCCGGTCAGAATTTCAGCAAAAATCTGACGTTCTGGAATTCTCTCAAAAATGGTGCCATCCTGTTGCAAACGATCCACTGAAAGCTTTTTCGGTGGAAACAGATGGGTTTTTATCATCAGAAACAGAATTAGCCGCCAACGTCTGAAGAACTATTTTTGAAAAAATCCGTAAGCCGCGCGGTCAGAATTTCAGCAAAAATCTGACGTTCTGGAATTCTCTCAAAAATGGTGCCAAACTGTTGCAAACGATCCCTTGAAAGGTTTTTTGGCGGAAACAGATGGGTTTTTATCATCAGAAACAGAATCAGCCGCCGACGTCTGAACAACTTTTTTTTTAAAAGATCCCTAAGCCGCGCGGTCAGAATTTCAGGAAAAATCTGACGTTCTGGAATTCTCTCAAAAATGGTGCCATACTGTTGCAAACGATCCCCTGAAAGCTTTTTCGGTGGAAAAAGATGGGTTTTTATCATCAGAAACAGAATTAGCCGCCAACGTCTGAAGAACTATTTTTGAAAAAATCCCTAAGCCGCGCGGTCAGAATTTCAGCAAAAATCTGACGTTCTGGAATTCTCTCAAAAATGGTGCCAAACTGTTGCAAACGATCGCTTGAAAGCTTTTTCGGTGGAAACAGATGGGTTTTTATCATCAGAAACAGAATTAGCCGCCAACGTCTGAAGAACTATTTTTGAAAAAATCCCTAAGCCGCGCGGTCAGAATTTCAGCAAAAATCTGACGTTCTGGAATTCTCTCAAAAATGGTGCCAAACTGTTGCAAACAATCCCCTGAAAGGTTTTTCGGTGGAAACAGATGGGTTTTTATCATCAGAAACAGAATTGGCCCTCGACGTGTGAACAACTTTTTTTGAAAAAATCCCTAAGCCGCGCGGTCAGAATTTCAGCAAAAATCTGACGTTCTGGAATTCTCTCAAAAATGCTTCCAAACTGTTGCAAACGATCCCCTGAAAGGTTTTTCGGTGGAAACAGATGGGTTTTTATCATCAGAAACAGAATTAGCCGCCAACGTCTGAAGAACTGTTTTTGAAAAAATCCCTAAGCCGCGCGGTCAGAATTTCAGCAAAAATCTGACGTTCTGGAATTCTCTCAAAAATGGTGCCATCCTGTTGCAAACGATCCACTGAAAGCTTTTTCGGTGGAAACAGATGGGTTTTTATCATCAGAAACAGAATTAGCCGCCAACGTCTGAAGAACTATTTTTGAAAAAATCCGTAAGCCGCGCGGTCAGAATTTCAGCAAAAATCTGACGTTCTGGAATTCTCTCAAAAATGGTGCCAAACTGTTGCAAACGATCCCTTGAAAGGTTTTTTGGCGGAAACAGATGGGTTTTTATCATCAGAAACAGAATCAGCCGCCGACGTCTGAACAACTTTTTTTTTAAAAGATCCCTAAGCCGCGCGGTTAGAATTTCAGGAAAAATCTGACGTTCTGGAATTCTCTCAAAAATGGTGCCATACTGTTGCAAACGATCCCCTGAAAGCTTTTTCGGTGGAAACAGATGGGTTTTTATCATCAGAAACAGAATTAGCCGCCAACGTCTGAAGAACTATTTTTGAAAAAATCCCTAAGCCGCGCGGTCAGAATTTCAGCAAAAATCTGACGTTCTGGAATTCTCTCAAAAATGGTGCCAACCTGTTGCAAACGATCCCTTGAAATGTTTTTTGGCGGAAACAGATGGGTTTTTATCATCAGAAACAGAATCAGCCGCCGACGTCTGAACAACTTTTTTTTTAAAAGACCCCTAAGCCGCGCGGTCAGAATTTCAGCAAAAATCTGACGTTCTGGAATTCTCTCAAAAATGGTGCCATACTGTTGCAAACGATCCCCTGAAAGCTTTTTCGGTGGAAACAGATGGGTTTTTATCATCAGAAACAGAATTAGCCGCCAACGTCTGAAGAACTATTTTTGAAAAAATCCCTAAGCCTCGCGGTCAGAATTTCAGGAAAAATCTGACGTTCTGGAATTCTCTCAAAAATGGTGCCAAACTGTTGCAAACGATCCCCTGAAAGGTTTTTCGGTGGAAACAGATGGGGTTTTATCATCATAAACAGAATTAGCCGCTGACGTCTGAACAACTTTTTTTGAAAAAATCCCTAAGCCGCGCGGTCAGAATTTCAGCAAAAATCTGACGTTCTGGAATTCTCTCAAAAATGGTGCCAAACTGTTGCAAACGATCCCCTGAAAGCTTTTTTGGTGGAAACAGATGCGTTTTTATCATCAGAAACAAAATTAGCCGCCAACGTCTGAAGAACTATTTTTGAAAAAATCCCTAAGCCTCGCGGTCAGAATTTCAGGAAAAATCTGACGTTCTGGAATTCTCTCAAAAATGGTGCCAAACTGTTGCAAACGATCCCTTGAAAGCTTTTTCGGTGGAAACATGCGTTTTTATCATGAGAAACAAAATTAGCCGCCAACGTCTGAAGAACTATTTTTGAAAAAATCCCTAAGCCGCGCGGTCAGAATTTCAGGAAAAATCTGACATTCTGGAATTCTCTCAAAAATGGTGTCAAATTGTTGCAAACGATCCCCTGAAAGCTTTTTCGGTGGAAACAGATGGGTTTTTATCATCAGAAACAGAATTAGCCGCCAACGTCTGAAGAACCATTTTTGAAAAAATCCCTAAGTCGCGCGGTCAGAATTTCAGCAAAAATCTGGCGTTCTGGAATTCTCTCAAAAATGGTGCCAAACTGTTGCAAACGATCCCCTGAAAGGTTTTTCGGTGGAAACAGATGGGTTTTTATCATCAGAAACAGAATTAGCCGCCGATGTCTGAACAACTTTTTTTGAAAAAATCCCTAAGCCGCGCGGTCAGAATTTCAGCAAAAATCTGACGTTCTGGAATTCTCTCAAAAATGGTGCCATCCTGTTGCAAACGATCCACTGAAAGCTTTTTCGGTGGAAACAGATGGGTTTTTATCATCAGAAACAGAATTAGCCGCCAACGTCTGAAGAACTATTTTTGAAAAAATCCCTAAGCCACGCGGTCAGAATTTCAGCAAAAATCTGACGTTCTGGAATTCTCTCAAAAATGGTGCCAAACTGTTGCAAACGATCCCTTGAAAGGTTTTTTGGCGGAAACAGATGGGTTTTTATCATCAGAAACAGAATCAGCCGCCGACGTCTGAACAACTTTTTTTTTAAAAGATCCCTAAGCCGCGCGGTTAGAATTTCAGGAAAAATCTGACGTTCTGGAATTCTCTCAAAAATGGTGCCATACTGTTGCAAACGATCCCCTGAAAGCTTTTTCGGTGGAAACAGATGGGTTTTTATCATCAGAAACAGAATTAGCCGCCAACGTCTGAAGAACTGTTTTTGAAAAAATCCCTAAGCCGCGGGGTCAGAATTTCAGCAAAAATCTGACGTTCTGGAATTCTCTCAAAAATGGTACCAAACTGTTGCAAACAATCCCTTGAAAGGTTTTTTGGCGGAAACAGATGGGTTTTTATCATCAGAAACAGAATTAGCCGCCGAAGTTTGAACAACTTTTTTTTGAAAAATCCCTAATCTGCTCGGTCAGAATTTCAGGAAAAATCTGACATTCTGGAATTCTCTCAAAAATGGTGCCAAACTGTTGCAAACGATCCCCTGAAAGCTTTTTCGGTGGAAACAGATGGGTTTTTATCATCAGAAACAGAATTAGCCGCCAACGTCTGAAGAACTATTTTTGAAAAAATCCCTAAGTCGCGCGGTCAGAATTTCAGGAAAAATCTGACATTCTGGAATTCTCTCAAAAATGGTGCCAAACTGTTGCAAACGATCCCCTGAAAGCTTTTTCGGTGGAAACAGATGGGTTTTTATCATCAGAAACAGAATTAGCCGCCGACGTCTGAACAACTTTTTTTGAAAAAATCCCTAAGCCGCGCGGTCAGAATTTCAGCAAAAATCTGACGTTCTGGAATTCTCTCAAAAATGGTGCCAAACTGTTGCAAACGATCCCCTGAAAGCTTTTTCGGTGGAAATATGCGTTTTTATCATCAGAAACAAAATTAGCCGCCAACGTCTGAAGAACTATTTTTGAAAAGTCCCTAAGCCGCGCGGTCAGAATTTCAGGAAAAATCTGACATTCTGGAATTCTCTCAAAAATGGTGTCAAATTGTTGCAAACGATCCCCTGAAAGCTTTTTCGGTGGAAACAGATGGGTTTTTATCATCAGAAACAGAATTAGCCGCCAACGTCTGAAGAACTATTTTTGAAAAAATCCCTAAGTCGCGCGGTCAGAATTTCAGCAAAAATCTGACGTTCTGGAATTCTCTCAAAAATGCTTGCAAACTGTTGCAAACGATCCCCTGAAAGGTTTTTCGGTGGAAACAGATGGGTTTTTATCATCAGAAACAGAATTAGCCGCCGACGTCTGAACAACTTTTTTTGAAAAAATCCCTAAGCCGCGCGGTCAGAATTTCAGCAAAAATCTGACGTTCTGGAATTCTCTCAAAAATGGTGCCATCCTGTTGCAAACGATCCACTGAAAGCTTTTTCGGTGGAAACAGATGGGTTTTTATCATCAGAAACAGAATTAGCCGCCAACGTCTGAAGAACTATTTTTGAAAAAATCCGTAAGCCGCGCGGTCAGAATTTCAGCAAAAATCTGACGTTCTGGAATTCTCTCAAAAATGGTGCCAAACTGTTGCAAAGGATCCCTTGAAAGGTTTTTTGGCGGAAACAGATGGGTTTTTATCATCAGAAACAGAATCAGCCGCCGACGTCTGAACAACTTTTTTTTTAAAAGATCCCTAAGCCGCGCGGTTAGAATTTCAGCAAAAATCTGACGTTCTGGAATTCTCTCAAAAATGGTGCCATACTGTTGCAAACGATCCCCTGAAAGCTTTTTCGGTGGAAACAGTTGGGTTTTTATCATCAGAAACAGAATTAGCCGCCAACGTCTGAGGAACTATTTTTGAAAAAATCCCTAAGCCGCGCGGTCAGAATTTCAGCAAAAATCTGACGTTCTGGAATTCTCTCAAAAATGGTGCCAAACTGTTGCAAACGATCCCTTGAAAGGTTTTTTGGCGGAAACAGATGGGTTTTTATCATCAGAAACAGAATCAGCCGCCGACATCTGAACAACTTTTTTTGAAAAAATCCGTAAGCCGCGCGGTCAGAATTTCAGCAAAAATCTGACGTTCTGGAATTCTCTCAAAAATGGTGCCAAACTGTTGCAAACGATCCCTTGAAAGCTTTTTCGGTGGAAACAGATGGGTTTTTATCATCAGAAACAGAATTAGCCACCAACGTCTGAAGAACTGTTTTTGAAAAAATCCCTAAGCCGCGGGGTCAGAATTTCAGCAAAAATCTGACGTTCTGGAATTCTCTCAAAAATGGTACCAAACTGTTGCAAACAATCCCTTGAAAGGTTTTTTGGCGGAAACAGATGGGTTTTTATCATCAGAAACAGAATTAGCCGCCAACGTCTGAAGAACTATTTTTGGAAAAATCCCTAAGTCGCGCGGTCAGAATTTCAGGAAAAATCTGACATTCTGGAATTCTCTCAAAAATGGTGCCAAACTGTTGCAAACGATCCCCTGAAAGCTTTTTCGGTGGAAACAGATGGGTTTTTATCATCAGAAACAGAATTAGCCGCCGACGTCTGAACAACTTTTTTTGAAAAAATCCCTAAGCCGCGCGGTCAGAATTTCAGCAAAAATCTGACGTTCTGGAATTCTCTCAAAAATGGTGCCAAACTGTTGCAAACAATCCCCTAAAAGGTTTTTCGGTGGAAACAGATGGGTTTTTATCATCAGAAACAGAATTAGCCGCCGACGTCTGAACAACTTTTTTTGAAAAAATCCCTAAGCCGCGCGGTCAAAATTTCAGCAAAAATCTGACGTTCTAGAATTCTCTCAAAAATGGTGCCAAACAGTTGCAAACAATCCCCTGAAAGGTTTTTCGGTGGAAACAGGTGGGTTTTTATCATCAGAAACAGAATTGGCCCTCGACGTCTGAACAACTTTTTTTTGAAAAAAATCCCTAAGCCGCGCGGTCAGAATTTCAGCAAAAATCTGACATTCTGCAATTCACTCAAAAATTGTGCCAAACTGTTGCAAACGATCCCCTGAAAGGTTTTTCAGTGGAAACAGATGGGTTTTTATCATCAGAAACAGAATTAGCCGCCGACGTCTGAACAACTTTTTCTGAAAAAATCCCTAAGCCGCGCGGTCAGAATTTCAGCAAAAATCTGACGTTTTGGAATTCTCTCAAAAATGGTTGCAAACTGTTGCAAACGATCCCTTGAAAGGTTTTTTGGCGGAAACAGATGCGTTTTTATCATCAGAAACAGAATCAGCCGCCGACGTCTGAACAACTTTTTTTAAAAAATATCCGTAAGCCGCGCGGTCAGAATTTCAGCAAAAATCTGCCGTTCTGGAATTCTCTCAAAAATGGTGCCAAACTGTTGCAAACGATCCCCTGATGGTTTTTCGGTGGAAACAGATGGGTTTTTATCATCAGAAACAGAATTAGCCGCCGACGTCTGAACAACTTTTTTTTGAAAAAATCCCTAAGCCGCGCGGTCAGAATTTCAGCAAAAATCTGACGTTCTGGAATTCTCTCAAAAATGGTGCCAAACTGTTGTAAACGATCACCTGAAAGGTTTTTTTGGCGGAAACAGATGGGTTTTTATCATCAGAAACAGAATTGGCCCCCGACTTCTGAACAATTTTTTTTGAAAAAAATCCCTAAGCCGCGCGTTCAGAATTTCAGCAAAAATCTGACATTCTGCAATTCACTCAAAAATTGTGCCAAACTGTTGCAAACGATCCCCTGAAAGGTTTTTCAGTGGAAACAGATGGGTTTTTATCATCAGAAACAGAATTAGCCGCCGACGTCTGAACAACTTTTTCTGAAAAAATCCCTAAGCCGCGCGGTCAGAATTTCAGCAAAAATCTGACGTTTTGGAATTCTCTCAAAAATGGTTGCAAACTGTTGCAAACGATCCCTTGAAAGGTTTTTTGGCGGAAACAGATGCGTTTTTATCATCAGAAACAGAATCAGCCGCCGACGTCTGAACAACTTTTTTTAAAAAATATCCGTAAGCCGCGCGGTCAGAATTTCAGCAAAAATCTGCCGTTCTGGAATTCTCTCAAAAATGGTGCCAAACTGTTGCAAACGATCCCCTGATGGTTTTTCGGTGGAAACAGATGGGTTTTTATCATCAGAAACAGAATTAGCCGCCGACGTCTGAACAACTTTTTTTTGAAAAAATCCCTAAGCCGCGCGGTCAGAATTTCAGCAAAAATCTGACGTTCTGGAATTCTCTCAAAAATGGTGCCAAACTGTTGTAAACGATCCCCTGAAAGGTTTTTTTGGCGGAAACAGATGGGTTTTTATCATCAGAAACAGAATTGGCCCCCGACTTCTGAACAATTTTTTTTGAAAAAAATCCCTAAGCCGCGCGTTCAGAATTTCAGCAAAAATCTGACATTCTGGAATTTTTCTCAAAAATGGTGCCAAACTGTTGCAAACGATCCCCTGAAAGGTTTTTCGGTGGAAACAGATGGGTTTTTATCATCAGAAACAGAATTAGCCGCCGACATCTGAACAACTTTTTTTGAAAAAATCCCTAAGCCGCGCGGTCAGAATTTCAGCAAAAATCTGACGTTCAGGAATTCTCTCAAAAATGGTGCCAAACTGTTGCAAACAATCCCCTGATGGTTTTTCGGTGGAAACAGATAGGTTTTTATCATCAGAAACAGAATTAGCCGCCGACGTCTGAACAACTTTTTTTGAAAAAATCCCTATAGGGTCAGAATTTCAAGAAAAATCTGACGTTCTGGAATTCACTCAAAAATGGTGCCAAACTGTTGCAAACAATCCCCTGAAAGGTTTTTCGGTGGAAACAGATGGGTTATTATCATCAGAAACAGAATTGGCCCTCGACGTCTGAACAACTTTTTTTGAAAAAATTCCCTAAGCTGCGCGGTCAGAATTTCAGCAAAAATCTGACATTCTGGAATTCTCTCAAAAATGGTGCCAAACTGTTGCAAACGATCCCCTGAAAGGTTTTTCGGTGGAAACAGATGGGTTTTTATCATCAGAAACAGAATTAGCCGCCGACGTCTGAAGAACTTTTTTTTGAAAAAACCCATAAGCCGTGCGGTCAGAATTTCAGCAAAAATCTGACGTTCTGGAATTCTCTCAAAAATGGTGCCAAACTGTTGCAAACGATCCCCTGAAAGGTTTTTAGGGGGAAACAAATGGGTTTTTATCATCAGAAACAGAATTAGCCGCCGACGTCTGAACAACTTTTTTTTGAAAAAACCCCTAAGCCGTGCGGTCAGAATTTCAGCAAAAATCTGACGTTCTGCAATTCTCTCAAAAATGGTGCCAAACTGTTGCAAAGGATCCCCTGAAAGCTTTTTTGGCGGAATCAGATGGGTTTTTATCATCAGAAACAGAATTGGCCCTCGACGTCTGAACAATTTTTTTTGAAAAAAATCCCTAAGCCGCGCGGTCAGAATTTCAGCAAAAATCTGACGTTCTGGAATTCTCTCAAAAATGGTGCCAAACTGTTGCAAACGATCCACTGAAAGGTTTTTTGCCGGAAACAGTTGGGTTTTTATCTTCAGAAACAGAATTAGCCGCAGAGGTCTGAACAACTTATTTTGAAAAAATCTCTAAGCCGCGCGGTCAGAATTTCAGCAAAAATCCGACGTTCTGGAATTCTCTCAAAAATGGTGCCAAACTGTTGCAAGCGATCCCCTGAAAGCTTTTTCGGTGGAAACAGATGGGTTTTTATCATCAGAAACAGAATTAACCGCCGACGTCTGAACAACTTTTTTTGAAAAATTCCTTAAACGGTCAGAATTTCAGGAAAAATCTGACATTCTGGAATTCACTCAAAAGTGGTGCCAAACTGTTGCAAACGATCCCCTGAAAGGTTTTTCGGTGGAAACAGATGGGTTTTTATCATCAGAAACAGAATTAGTCGCCGACGTCTGAACAACTTATTTTGAAAAAATCTCTAAGCCGCGCGGTCAGAATTTCAGCAAAAATCCGACGTTCTGGAATTCTCTCAAAAATGGTGCCAAACTGTTGCAAGCGATCCCCTGAAAGCTTTTTCGGTGGAAACAGATGGGTTTTTATCATCAGAAACAAAATTAACCGCCGACGTCTGAACAACTTTTTTTGAAAAATTCCTTAAACGGTCAGAATTTCAGGAAAAATCTGACATTCTGGAATTCACTCAAAAGTGGTGCCAAACTGTTGCAAACGATCCCCTGAAAGCTTTTTCGGTGGAAACAGATGGGTTTTTATCATCAGAAACAGAATTAGCCGCCGACGTCTGAACAACTTTTTTTGAAAAAATCCCTAAGCCGCGCGGTCAGAATTTCAGCAAAAATCTGACGTTCTGGAATTCTCTCAAAAATGGTGCCAAACTGTTGCAAACGATCCCCTGAAAGCTTTTTCGGTGGAAATATGCGTTTTTATCATCAGAAACAAAATTAGCCGCCAACGTCTGAAGAACTATTTTTGAAAAAATCCCTAAGCCGCGCAGTCAGAATTTCAGGAAAAATCTGACATTCTGGAATTCTCTCAAAAATGGTGTCAAATTGTTGCAAACGATCCCCTGAAAGCTTTTTCGGTGGAAACAGATGGGTTTTTATCATCAGAAACAGAATTAGCCGCCAACGTCTGAAGAACTATTTTTGAAAAAATCCCTAAGTCGCGCGGTCAGAATTTCAGCAAAAATCTGACGTTCTGGAATTCTCTCAAAAATGCTTCCAAACTGTTGCAAACGATCCCCTGAAAGGTTTTTCGGTGGAAACAGATGGGTTTTTATCATCAGAAACAGAATTAGCCGCCGACGTCTGAACAACTTTTTTTGAAAAAATCCCTAAGCCGCGCGGTCAGAATTTCAGCAAAAATCTGACGTTCTGGAATTCTCTCAAAAATGGTGCCATCCTGTTGCAAACGATCCACTGAAAGCTTTTTCGGTGGAAACAGATGGGTTTTTATCATCAGAAACAGAATTAGCCGCCAACGTCTGAAGAACTATTTTTGAAAAAATCCGTAAGCCGCGCGATCAGAATTTCAGCAAAAATCTGACGTTCTGGAATTCTCTCAAAAATGGTGCCAAACTGTTGCAAAGGATCCCTTGAAAGGTTTTTTGGCGGAAACAGATGGGTTTTTATCATCAGAAACAGAATCAGCCGCCGACGTCTGAACAACTTTTTTTTTAAAAGATCCCTAAGCCGCGCGGTTAGAATTTCAGCAAAAATCTGACGTTCTGGAATTCTCTCAAAAATGGTGCCATACTGTTGCAAACGATCCCCTGAAAGCTTTTTCGGTGGAAACAGTTGGGTTTTTATCATCAGAAACAGAATTAGCCGCCAACGTCTGAGGAACTATTTTTGAAAAAATCCCTAAGCCGCGCGGTCAGAATTTCAGCAAAAATCTGACGTTCTGGAATTCTCTCAAAAATGGTGCCAAACTGTTGCAAACGATCCCTTGAAAGGTTTTTTGGCGGAAACAGATGGGTTTTTATCATCAGAAACAGAATCAGCCGCCGACATCTGAACAACTTTTTTTGAAAAAATCCGTAAGCCGCGCGGTCAGAATTTCAGCAAAAATCTGACGTTCTGGAATTCTCTCAAAAATGGTGCCAAACTGTTGCAAACGATCCCTTGAAAGCTTTTTCGGTGGAAACAGATGGGTTTTTATCATCAGAAACAGAATTAGCCACCAACGTCTGAAGAACTGTTTTTGAAAAAATCCCTAAGCCGCGGGGTCAGAATTTCAGCAAAAATCTGACGTTCTGGAATTCTCTCAAAAATGGTACCAAACTGTTGCAAACAATCCCTTGAAAGGTTTTTTGGCGGAAACAGATGGGTTTTTATCATCAGAAACAGAATTAGCCGCCAACGTCTGAAGAACTATTTTTGGAAAAATCCCTAAGTCGCGCGGTCAGAATTTCAGGAAAAATCTGACATTCTGGAATTCTCTCAAAAATGGTGCCAAACTGTTGCAAACGATCCCCTGAAAGCTTTTTCGGTGGAAACAGATGGGTTTTTATCATCAGAAACAGAATTAGCCGCCGACGTCTGAACAACTTTTTTTGAAAAAATCCCTAAGCCGCGCGGTCAGAATTTCAGCAAAAATCTGACGTTCTGGAATTCTCTCAAAAATGGTGCCAAACTGTTGCAAACAATCCCCTAAAAGGTTTTTCGGTGGAAACAGATGGGTTTTTATCATCAGAAACAGAATTAGCCGCCGACGTCTGAACAACTTTTTTTGAAAAAATCCCTAAGCCGCGCGGTCAAAATTTCAGCAAAAATCTGACGTTCTAGAATTCTCTCAAAAATGGTGCCAAACAGTTGCAAACAATCCCCTGAAAGGTTTTTCGGTGGAAACAGGTGGGTTTTTATCATCAGAAACAGAATTGGCCCTCGACGTCTGAACAACTTTTTTTTGAAAAAAATCCCTAAGCCGCGCGGTCAGAATTTCAGCAAAAATCTGACATTCTGCAATTCACTCAAAAATTGTGCCAAACTGTTGCAAACGATCCCCTGAAAGGTTTTTCAGTGGAAACAGATGGGTTTTTATCATCAGAAACAGAATTAGCCGCCGACGTCTGAACAACTTTTTCTGAAAAAATCCCTAAGCCGCGCGGTCAGAATTTCAGCAAAAATCTGACGTTTTGGAATTCTCTCAAAAATGGTTGCAAACTGTTGCAAACGATCCCTTGAAAGGTTTTTTGGCGGAAACAGATGCGTTTTTATCATCAGAAACAGAATCAGCCGCCGACGTCTGAACAACTTTTTTTAAAAAATATCAGTAAGCCGCGCGGTCAGAATTTCAGCAAAAATCTGCCGTTCTGGAATTCTCTCAAAAATGGTGCCAAACTGTTGCAAACGATCCCCTGATGGTTTTTCGGTGGAAACAGATGGGTTTTTATCATCAGAAACAGAATTAGCCGCCGACGTCTGAACAACTTTTTTTTGAAAAAATCCCTAAGCCGCGCGGTCAGAATTTCAGCAAAAATCTGACGTTCTGGAATTCTCTCAAAAATGGTGCCAAACTGTTGTAAACGATCACCTGAAAGGTTTTTTTGGCGGAAACAGATGGGTTTTTATCATCAGAAACAGAATTGGCCCCCGACTTCTGAACAATTTTTTTTGAAAAAAATCCCTAAGCCGCGCGTTCAGAATTTCAGCAAAAATCTGACATTCTGCAATTCACTCAAAAATTGTGCCAAACTGTTGCAAACGATCCCCTGAAAGGTTTTTCAGTGGAAACAGATGGGTTTTTATCATCAGAAACAGAATTAGCCGCCGACGTCTGAACAACTTTTTCTGAAAAAATCCCTAAGCCGCGCGGTCAGAATTTCAGCAAAAATCTGACGTTTTGGAATTCTCTCAAAAATGGTTGCAAACTGTTGCAAACGATCCCTTGAAAGGTTTTTTGGCGGAAACAGATGCGTTTTTATCATCAGAAACAGAATCAGCCGCCGACGTCTGAACAACTTTTTTTAAAAAATATCCGTAAGCCGCGCGGTCAGAATTTCAGCAAAAATCTGCCGTTCTGGAATTCTCTCAAAAATGGTGCCAAACTGTTGCAAACGATCCCCTGATGGTTTTTCGGTGGAAACAGATGGGTTTTTATCATCAGAAACAGAATTAGCCGCCGACGTCTGAACAACTTTTTTTTTGAAAAAATCCCTAAGCCGCGCGGTCAGAATTTCAGCAAAAATCTGACGTTCTGGAATTCTCTCAAAAATGGTGCCAAACTGTTGTAAACGATCCCCTGAAAGGTTTTTTTGGCGGAAACAGATGGGTTTTTATCATCAGAAACAGAATTGGCCCCCGACTTCTGAACAATTTTTTTTGAAAAAAATCCCTAAGCCGCGCGTTCAGAATTTCAGCAAAAATCTGACATTCTGGAATTTTTCTCAAAAATGGTGCCAAACTGTTGCAAACGATCCCCTGAAAGGTTTTTCGGTGGAAACAGATGGGTTTTTATCATCAGAAACAGAATTAGCCGCCGACATCTGAACAACTTTTTTTGAAAAAATCCCTAAGCCGCGCGGTCAGAATTTCAGCAAAAATCTGACGTTCAGGAATTCTCTCAAAAATGGTGCCAAACTGTTGCAAACAATCCCCTGATGGTTTTTCGGTGGAAACAGATAGGTTTTTATCATCAGAAACAGAATTAGCCGCCGACGTCTGAACAACTTTTTTTGAAAAAATCCCTATAGGGTCAGAATTTCAAGAAAAAATCTGACGTTCTGGAATTCACTCAAAAAATGGTGCCAAACTGTTGCAAACAATCCCCTGAAAGGTTTTTCGGTGGAAACAGATGGGTTATTATCATCAGAAACAGAATTGGCCCTCGACGTCTGAACAACTTTTTTTGAAAAAATTCCCTAAGCTGCGCGGTCAGAATTTCAGCAAAAATCTGACATTCTGGAATTCTCTCAAAAATGGTGCCAAACTGTTGCAAACGATCCCCTGAAAGGTTTTTCGGTGGAAACAGATGGGTTTTTATCATCAGAAACAGAATTAGCCGCCGACGTCTGAAGAACTTTTTTTTGAAAAAACCCATAAGCCGTGCGGTCAGAATTTCAGCAAAAATCTGACGTTCTGGAATTCTCTCAAAAATGGTGCCAAACTGTTGCAAACGATCCCCTGAAAGGTTTTTAGGGGGAAACAAATGGGGTTTTTATCATCAGAAACAGAATTAGCCGCCGACGTCTGAACAACTTTTTTTTGAAAAAACCCCTAAGCCGTGCGGTCAAATTTCAGCAAAAATCTGACGTTCTGCAATTCTCTCAAAATGGTGCCAAACTGTTGCAAAGGATCCCCTGAAAGCTTTTTTGGCGGAATCAGATGGGTTTTTATCATCAGAAACAGAATTGGCCCTCGACGTCTGAACAATTTTTTTTGAAAAAAATCCCTAAGCCGCGCGGTCAGAATTTCAGCAAAAATCTGACGTTCTGGAATTCTCTCAAAAATGGTGCCAAACTGTTGCAAACGATCCACTGAAAGGTTTTTTGCCGGAAACAGTTGGGTTTTTATCTTCAGAAACAGAATTAGCCGCAGAGGTCTGAACAACTTATTTTGAAAAAATCTCTAAGCCGCGCGGTCAGAATTTCAGCAAAAATCCGACGTTCTGGAATTCTCTCAAAAATGGTGCCAAACTGTTGCAAGCGATCCCCTGAAAGCTTTTTCGGTGGAAACAGATGGGTTTTTATCATCAGAAACAGAATTAACCGCCGACGTCTGAACAACTTTTTTTGAAAAATTCCTTAAACGGTCAGAATTTCAGGAAAAATCTGACATTCTGGAATTCACTCAAAAGTGGTGCCAAACTGTTGCAAACGATCCCCTGAAAGGTTTTTCGGTGGAAACAGATGGGTTTTTATCATCAGAAAACAGAATTAGTCGCCGACGTCTGAACAACTTATTTTGAAAAAATCTCTAAGCCGCGCGGTCAGAATTTCAGCAAAAATCCGACGTTCTGGAATTCTCTCAAAAATGGTGCCAAACTGTTGCAAGCGATCCCCTGAAAGCTTTTTCGGTGGAAACAGATGGGTTTTTATCATCAGAAACAAAATTAACCGCCGACGTCTGAACAACTTTTTTTGAAAAATTCCTTAAACGGTCAGAATTTCAGGAAAAATCTGACATTCTGGAATTCACTCAAAAGTGGTGCCAAACTGTTGCAAACGATCCCCTGAAAGCTTTTTCGGTGGAAACAGATGGGTTTATATCATCAGAAACAGAATTAGCCGCCGACGTCTGAACAACTTTTTTTGAAAAAATCCCTAAGCCGCGCGGTCAGAATTTCAGCAAAAATCTGACGTTCTGGAATTCTCTCAAAAATGGTGCCAAACTGTTGCAACGATCCCCTGAAAGCTTTTTCGGTGGAAATATGCGTTTTTATCATCAGAAACAAAATTAGCCGCCAACGTCTGAAGAACTATTTTTGAAAAAATCCCTAAGCCGCGCAGTCAGAATTTCAGGAAAAATCTGACATTCTGGAATTCTCTCAAAAATGGTGTCAAATTGTTGCAAACGATCCCCTGAAAGCTTTTTCGGTGGAAACAGATGGGTTTTTATCATCAGAAACAGAATTAGCCGCCAACGTCTGAAGAACTATTTTTGAAAAAATCCCTAAGTCGCGCGGTCAGAATTTCAGCAAAAAATCTGACGTTCTGGAATTCTCTCAAAAATGCTTCCAAACTGTTGCAACGATCCCTGAAAGGTTTTTCGGTGGAAACAGATGGGTTTTTATCATCAGGAAACAGAATTAGCGCCGACGTCTGAACAACTTTTTTTGAAAAAATCCCTAAGCCGCGCGGTCAGAATTTCAGCAAAAATCTGACGTCTGGAATTCTCTCAAAAATGGTGCCATCCTGTTGCAAACGATCCACTGAAAGCTTTTTCGGTGGAAACAGATGGGGGTTTTTATCATCAGAAACAGAATTAGCCGCCAACGTCTGAAGAACTATTTTTGAAAAAATCCGTAAGCCGCGCGATCAGAATTTCAGCAAAAATCTGACGTTCTGGAATTCTCTCAAAAATGGTGCCAAACTGTTGCAAAGGATCCCTTGAAAGGTTTTTTGGCGGAAACAGATGGGTTTTTATCATCAGAAACAGAATCAGCCGCCGACGTCTGAACAACTTTTTTTTTAAAAGATCCCTAAGCCGCGCGGTTAGAATTTCAGCAAAAATCTGACGTTCTGGAATTCTCTCAAAAATGGTGCCATACTGTTGCAAACGATCCCCTGAAAGCTTTTTCGGTGGAAACAGATGGGTTTTTATCATCAGAAACAGAATTAGCCGCCAACGTCTGAGGAACTATTTTTGAAAAAATCCCTAAGCCGCGCGGTCAGAATTTCAGCAAAAATTTGACGTTCTGGAATTCTCTCAAAAATGGTGCCAAACTGTTGCAAACGATCCCTTGAAAGGTTTTTTGGCGGAAACAGATGGGTTTTTATCATCAGAAACAGAATCAGCCGCCGACGTCTGAACAACTTTTTTTTTAAAAGATCCCTAAGCCGCGCGGTCAGAATTTCAGGAAAAATCTGACGTTCTGGAATTCTCTCAAAAATGGTGCCATACTGTTGCAAACGATCCCCTGAAAGCTTTTTCGGTGGAAAAAGATGGGTTTTTATCATCAGAAACAGAATTAGCCGCCAACGTCTGAAGAACTATTTTTGAAAAAATCCGTAAGCCGCGCGGTCAGAATTTCAGCAAAAATCTGACGTTCTGGAATTCTCTCAAAAATGGTGCCAAACTGTTGCAAACGATCCCTTGAAAGCTTTTTCGGTGGAAACAGATGGGTTTTTATCATCAGAAACAGAATTAGCCGCCAACGTCTGAAGAACTATTTTTGAAAAAATCCGTAAGCCGCGCGGTCAGAATTTCAGCAAAAATCTGACGTTCTGGAATTCTCTCAAAAATGGTACCAAACTGTTGCAAACAATCCCTTGAAAGGGTTTTTGGCGGAAACAGATGGGTTTTTATCATCAGAAACAGAATTAGCCGCCAACGTCTGAAGAACTATTTTTGGAAAAATCCCTAAGCCGCGCGGTCAGAATTTCAGCAAAAATCTGACGTTCTGGAATTCTCTCAAAAATGGTGCCAAACTGTTGTAAACGATCCCCTGAAAGGTTTTTTTGGCGGAAACAGATGGGTTTTTATCATCAGAAACAGAATTGGCCCCCGACTTCTGAACAATTTTTTTTGAAAAAAATCCCTAAGCCGCGCGTTCAGAATTTCAGCAAAAATCTGACATTCTGGAATTTTTCTCAAAAATGGTGCCAAACTGTTGCAAACGATCCCCTGAAAGGTTTTTCGGTGGAAACAGATGGGTTTTTATCATCAGAAACAGAATTAGCCGCCGACATCTGAACAACTTTTTTTGAAAAAATCCCTAAGCCGCGCGGTCAGAATTTCAGCAAAAATCTGACGTTCAGGAATTCTCTCAAAAATGGTGCCAAACTGTTGCAAACAATCCCCTGATGGTTTTTCGGTGGAAACAGATAGGTTTTTATCATCAGAAACAGAATTAGCCGCCGACGTCTGAACAACTTTTTTTGAAAAAATCCCTATAGGGTCAGAATTTCAAGAAAAATCTGACGTTCTGGAATTCACTCAAAAATGGTGCCAAACTGTTGCAAACAATCCCCTGAAAGGTTTTTCGGTGGAAACAGATGGGTTATTATCATCAGAAACAGAATTGGCCCTCGACGTCTGAACAACTTTTTTTGAAAAAATTCCCTAAGCTGCGCGGTCAGAATTTCAGCAAAAATCTGACATTCTGGAATTCTCTCAAAAATGGTGCCAAACTGTTGCAAACGATCCCCTGAAAGGTTTTTCGGTGGAAACAGATGGGTTTTTATCATCAGAAACAGAATTAGCCGCCGACGTCTGAACAACTTTTTTTTGAAAAAACCCATAAGCCGTGCGGTCAGAATTTCAGCAAAAATCTGACGTTCTGGAATTCTCTCAAAAATGGTGCCAAACTGTTGCAAACGATCCCCTGAAAGGGTTTTAGGGGGAAACAAATGGGTTTTTATCATCAGAAACAGAATTAGCCGCCGACGTCTGAACAACTTTTTTTTGAAAAAACCCCTAAGCCGTGCGGTTAGAATTTCAGCAAAAATCTGACGTTCTGCAATTCTCTCAAAAATGGTGCCAAACTGTTGCAAAGGATCCCCTGAAAGCTTTTTTGGCGGAATCAGATGGGTTTTTATCATCAGAAACAGAATTGGCCCTCGACGTCTGAACAATTTTTTTTGAAAAAAATCCCTAAGCCGCGCGGTCAGAATTTCAGCAAAAATCTGACGTTCTGGAATTCTCTCAAAAATGGTGCCAAACTGTTGCAAACGATCCACTGAAAGGTTTTTTGCCGGAAACAGTTGGGTTTTTATCTTCAGAAACAGAATTAGCCGCAGAGGTCTGAACAACTTATTTTGAAAAAATCTCTAAGCCGCGCGGTCAGAATTTCAGCAAAAATCCGACGTTCTGGAATTCTCTCAAAAATGGTGCCAAACTGTTGCAAGCGATCCCCTGAAAGCTTTTTCGGTGGAAACAGATGGGTTTTTATCATCAGAAACAGAATTAACCGCCGACGTCTGAACAAATTTTTTTGAAAAATTCCTTAAACGGTCAGAATTTCAGGAAAAATCTGACATTCTGGAATTCACTCAAAAGTGGTGCCAAACTGTTGCAAACGATCCCCTGAAAGGTTTTTCGGTGGAAACAGATGGGTTTTTATCATCAGAAACAGAATTAGTCGCCGACGTCTGAACAACTTATTTTGAAAAAATCTCTAAGCCGCGCGGTCAGAATTTCAGCAAAAATCCGACGTTCTGGAATTCTCTCAAAAATGGTGCCAAACTGTTGCAAGCGATCCCCTGAAAGCTTTTTCGGTGGAAACAGATGGGTTTTTATCATCAGAAACAAAATTAACCGCCGACGTCTGAACAACTTTTTTTGAAAAATTCCTTAAACGGTCAGAATTTCAGGAAAAATCTGACATTCTGGAATTCACTCAAAAGTGGTGCCAAACTGTTGCAAACGATCCCCTGAAAGCTTTTTCGGTGGAAACAGATGGGTTTTTATCATCAGAAACAGAATTAGCCGCCGACGTCTGAACAACTTTTTTTGAAAAAATCCCTAAGCCGCGCGGTCAGAATTTCAGCAAAAATCTGACGTTCTGGAATTCTCTCAAAAATGGTGCCAAACTGTTGCAAACGATCCCCTGAAAGCTTTTTCGGTGGAAATATGCGTTTTTATCATCAGAAACAAAATTAGCCGCCAACGTCTGAAGAACTATTTTTGAAAAAATCCCTAAGCCGCGCGGTCAGAATTTCAGGAAAAATCTGACATTCTGGAATTCTCTCAAAAATGGTGTCAAATTGTTGCAAACGATCCCCTGAAAGCTTTTTCGGTGGAAACAGATGGGTTTTTATCATCAGAAACAGAATTAGCCGCCAACGTCTGAAGAACTATTTTTGAAAAAATCCCTAAGTCGCGCGGTCAGAATTTCAGCAAAAATCTGACGTTCTGGAATTCTCTCAAAAATGCTTCCAAACTGTTGCAAACGATCCCCTGAAAGGTTTTTCGGTGGAAACAGATGGGTTTTTATCATCAGAAACAGAATTAGCCGCCGACGTCTGAACAACTTTTTTTGAAAAAATCCCTAAGCCGCGCGGTCAGAATTTCAGCAAAAATCTGACGTTCTGGAATTCTCTCAAAAATGGTGCCATCCTGTTGCAAACGATCCACTGAAAGCTTTTTCGGTGGAAACAGATGGGTTTTTATCATCAGAAACAGAATTAGCCGCCAACGTCTGAAGAACTATTTTTGAAAAAATCCGTAAGCCGCGCGGTCAGAATTTCAGCAAAAATTTGACGTTCTGGAATTCTCTCAAAAATGGTGCCAAACTGTTGCAAACGATCCCTTGAAAGGTTTTTTGGCGGAAACAGATGGGTTTTTATCATCAGAAACAGAATCAGCCGCCGACGTCTGAACAACTTTTTTTTTAAAAGATCCCTAAGCCGCGCGGTCAGAATTTCAGGAAAAATCTGACGTTCTGGAATTCTCTCAAAAATGGTGCCATACTGTTGCAAACGATCCCCTGAAAGCTTTTTCGGTGGAAAAAGATGGGTTTTTATCATCAGAAACAGAATTAGCCGCCAACGTCTGAAGAACTATTTTTGAAAAAATCCGTAAGCCGCGCGGTCAGAATTTCAGCAAAAATCTGACGTTCTGGAATTCTCTCAAAAATGGTGCCAAACAGTTGCAAACGATCCCTTGAAAGCTTTTTCGGTGGAAACAGATGGGTTTTTATCATCAGAAACAGAATTAGCCACCAACGTCTGAAGAACTGTTTTTGAAAAAATCCCTAAGCCGCGGGGTCAGAATTTCAGCAAAAATCTGACGTTCTGGAATTCTCTCAAAAATGGTACCAAACTGTTGCAAACAATCCCTTGAAAGGGTTTTTGGCGGAAACAGATGGGTTTTTATCATCAGAAACAGAATTAGCCGCCAACGTCTGAAGAACTATTTTTGGAAAAATCCCTAAGTCGCGCGGTCAGAATTTCAGGAAAAATCTGACATTCTGGAATTCTCTCAAAAATGGTGCCAAACTGTTGCAAACGATCCCCTGAAAGCTTTTTCGGTGGAAACAGATGGGTTTTTATCATCAGAAACAGAATTAGCCGCCGACGTCTGAACAACTTTTTTTGAAAAAATCCCTAAGCCGCGCGGTCAGAATTTCAGCAAAAATCTGACGTTCTGGAATTCTCTCAAAAATGGTGCCAAACTGTTGCAAACAATCCCCTAAAAGGTTTTTCGGTGGAAACAGATGGGTTTTTATCATCAGAAACAGAATTAGCCGCCGACGTCTGAACAACTTTTTTTGAAAAAATCCCTAAGCCGCGCGGTCAGAACTTCAGCAAAAATCTGACGTTCTGGAATTCTCTCAAAAATGGTGCCAAACTGTTGCAAACGATCCCCTGAAAGCTTTTTCGGTGGAAACAGATGGGTTTTTATCATCAGAAACAGAATTAGCCGCCGACGTCTGAACAACTTTTTTTGAAAAAATCCCTAAGCCGCGCGGTCAGAATTTCAGCAAAAATCTGACGTTTTGGAATTCTCTCAAAAATGGTTGCAAACTGTTGCAAACGATCCCTTGAAAGGTTTTTTGGCGGAAACAGATGGGTTTTTATCATCAGAAACAGAATCAGCCGCCGACGTCTGAACAACTTTTTTTAAAAAATATCCGTAAGCCGCGCGGTCAGAATTTCAGCAAAAATCTGCCGTTCTGGAATTCTCTCAAAAATGGTGCCAAACTGTTGCAAACGATCCCCTGATGGTTTTTCGGTGGAAACAGATGGGTTTTTATCATCAGAAACAGAATTAGCCGCCGACGTCTGAACAACTTTTTTTTGAAAAAATCCCTAAGCCGCGCGGTCAGAATTTCAGCAAAAATCTGACGTTCTGGAATTCTCTCAAAAATGGTGCCATACTGTTGCAAACGATCCCCTGAAAGCTTTTTCGGTGGAAAAAGATGGGTTTTTATCATCAGAAACAGAATTAGCCGCCAACGTCTGAAGAACTATTTTTGAAAAAATCCGTAAGCCGCGCGGTCAGAATTTCAGCAAAAATCTGACGTTCTGGAATTCTCTCAAAAATGGTGCCAAACTGTTGCAAACGATCCCTTGAAAGCTTTTTCGGTGGAAACAGATGGGTTTTTATCATCAGAAACAGAATTAGCCACCAACGTCTGAAGAACTGTTTTTGAAAAAATCCCTAAGCCGCGGGGTCAGAATTTCAGCAAAAATCTGACGTTCTGGAATTCTCTCAAAAATGGTACCAAACTGTTGCAAACAATCCCTTGAAAGGGTTTTTGGCGGAAACAGATGGGTTTTTATCATCAGAAACAGAATTAGCCGCCAACGTCTGAAGAACTATTTTTGGAAAAATCCCTAAGTCGCGCGGTCAGAATTTCAGGAAAAATCTGACATTCTGGAATTCTCTCAAAAATGGTGCCAAACTGTTGCAAACGATCCCCTGAAAGCTTTTTCGGTGGAAACAGATGGGTTTTTATCATCAGAAACAGAATTGGCCCTCGACGTCTGAACAACTTTTTTTTGAAAAAAATCCCTAAGCCGCGCGGTCAGAATTTCAGCAAAAATCTGACGTTCTGGAATTCTCTCAAAAATGGTTGCAAACTGTTGCAAACGATCCCTTGAAAGGTTTTTTGGCGGAAGCAGATGGGTTTTTATCATCAGAAACAGAATCAGCCGCCGACGTCTGAACAACTTTTTTTTGAAAAAATCCGTAAGCCGCGCGGTCAGAATTTCAGCAAAAATCTGATGTTCTGCAATTCTCTCAAAAATGGTGCCAAACTGTTGAATACGATCCCGTGAAAGCTTTTTCGGTGGAAACATATGGGTTATTATCATCAGAAACGGAATTGGCCCTCGACGTCTGAACAACTTTTTTTGAAAAAAATCCCTAAGCCGCGCGGTCAGAATTTCAGCAAAAATCTGACATTCTGGAATTCTCTCAAAAATGGTGCCAAACCGTTGCAAATGATCCCTTGAAATGTTTTTTGGCAGAAACAGATGGGTTTTTATCATCAGAAACAGAATCAGCCGCCGACGTCTGAACAACTTTTTTTTAAAAAAATCCCTAAGCCGCGCGGTCAGAATTGCAGCAAAAATCTGACGTTCTGGAATTCTCTCAAAAATGGTTGCAAACTGTTGCAAACGATCCCCTGAAAGGTTTTTCAGTGGAAACAGATGGGTTTTTATCATCAGAAACAGAATTAGTCGCCGACGTCTGAAAAACTTTTTTTGAAAAAAATCCCTAAGCCGCGCGGTCAGAACTTCAGCAAAAATCTGACGTTCTGGAATTCTCTCAAAAATGGTTCCAAACTGTTGTAAACGATCCCCTGAAAAGTTTTTGGCGGAAACAGATGGGTTTTTATCATCAGAAACAGAATTGGCCCTCGATGTCTGAAGAATTTTTTTTGAAAAAAATCCCTAAGCCGCGCGGTCAGAATTTCAGCAAAAATCTGACATTCTGCAATTCTCTCAAAAATGGTGCCAAACTGTAGCAAACGATCCCCTGAAAGCTTTTCGGTGGAAACAGATGGGTTTTTATCATCAGAAACAGAATTGGCCCTCGACGTCTGAACAACTTTTTTTTGAAAAAAATCCCTAAGCCGCGCGGTCAGAATTTCAGCAAAAATCTGACGTTCTGGAATTCTCTCAAAAATGGTTGCAAACTGTTGCAAACGATCCCTTGAAAGGTTTTTTGGCGGAAGCAGATGGGTTTTTATCATCAGAAACAGAATCAGCCGCCGACGTCTGAACAACTTTTTTTTGAAAAAATCCGTAAGCCGCGCGGTCAGAATTTCAGCAAAAATCTGACATTCTGCAATTCTCTCAAAAATGGTGCCAAACTGTAGCAAACGATCCCCTGAAAGCTTTTCGGTGGAAACATATGGGTTTTTATCATCAGAAACAGAATCAGCCGCCGACGTCTGAACAACTTTTTTTTGAAAAAATCCGTAAGCCGCGCGGTCAGAATTTCAGCAAAAATCTGACATTCTGCAATTCTCTCAAAAATGGTGCCAAACTGTAGCAAACGATCCCCTGAAAGCTTTTCGGTGGAAACATATGGGTTTTTATCATCAGAAACAGAATTGGCCCTCGACGTCTGAACAACTTTTTTTTGAAAAAAATCCCTAAGCCGCGCGGTCAGAATTTCAGCAAAAATCTGACGTTCTGGAATTCTCTCAAAAATGGTTGCAAACTGTTGCAAACGATCCCTTGAAAGGTTTTTTGGCGGAAGCAGATGGGTTTTTATCATCAGAAACAGAATCAGCCGCCGACGTCTGAACAACTTTTTTTTGAAAAAATCCGTAAGCCGCGCGGTCAGAATTTCAGCAAAAATCTGACGTTCTGCAATTCTCTCAAAAATGGTGCCAAACTGTTGAATACGATCCCGTGAAAGCTTTTTCGGTGGAAACAGATGGGTTATTATCATCAGAAACGGAATTGGCCCTCGACGTCTGAACAACTTTTTTTGAAAAAAATCCCTAAGCCGCGCGGTCAGAACTTCAGCAAAAATCTGACGTTCTGGAATTCTCTCAAAAATGGTTCCAAACTGTTGTAAACGATCCCCTGAAAAGTTTTTGGCGGAAACAGATGGGTTTTTATCATCAGAAACAGAATTGGCCCTCGATGTCTGAAGAATTTTTTTTGAAAAAAATCCCTAAGCCGCGCGGTCAGAATTTCAGCAAAAATCTGACATTCTGCAATTCTCTCAAAAATGGTGCCAAACTGTAGCAAACGATCCCCTGAAAGCTTTTCGGTGGAAACAGATGGGTTTTTATCATCAGAAACAGAATTGGCCCTCGACGTCTGAACAACTTTTTTTTGAAAAAAATCCCTAAGCCGCGCGGTCACAATTTCAGCAAAAATCTGACGTTCTGGAATTCTCTCAAAAATGGTTGCAAACTGTTGCAAACGATCCCTTGAAAGGTTTTTTGGCGGAAGCAGATGGGTTTTTATCATCAGAAACAGAATCAGCCGCCGACGTCTGAACAACTTTTTTTGAAAAAATCCGTAAGCCGCGCGGTCAGAATTTCAGCAAAAATCTGACATTCTGCAATTCTCTCAAAAATGGTGCCAAACTGTAGCAAACGATCCCCTGAAAGCTTTTCGGTGGAAACATATGGGTTTTTATCATCAGAAACAGAATCAGCCGCCGACGTCTGAACAACTTTTTTTTGAAAAAATCCGTAAGCCGCGCGGTCAGAATTTCAGCAAAAATCTGACATTCTGCAATTCTCTCAAAAATGGTGCCAAACTGTAGCAAACGATCCCCTGAAAGCTTTTCGGTGGAAACATATGGGTTTTTATCATCAGAAACAGAATTGGCCCTCGACGTCTGAACAACTTTTTTTTGAAAAAAATCCCTAAGCCGCGCGGTCAGAATTTCAGCAAAAATCTGACGTTCTGGAATTCTCTCAAAAATGGTTGCAAACTGTTGCAAACGATCCCTTGAAAGGTTTTTTGGCGGAAGCAGATGGGTTTTTATCATCAGAAACAGAATCAGCCGCCGACGTCTGAACAACTTTTTTTTGAAAAAATCCGTAAGCCGCGCGGTCAGAATTTCAGCAAAAATCTGACGTTCTGCAATTCTCTCAAAAATGGTGCCAAACTGTTGAATACGATCCCGTGAAAGCTTTTTCGGTGGAAACAGATGGGTTATTATCATCAGAAACGGAATTGGCCCTCGACGTCTGAACAACTTTTTTTGAAAAAAATCCCTAAGCCGCGCGGTCAGAATTTCAGCAAAAATCTGACATTCTGGAATTCTCTCAAAAATGGTGCCAAACCGTTGCAAATGATCCCTTGAAATGTTTTTTGGCAGAAACAGATGGGTTTTTATCATCAGAAACAGAATCAGCCGCCGACGTCTGAACAACTTTTTTTTAAAAAAATCCCTAAGCCGCGCGGTCAGAATTTCAGCAAAAATCTGACGTTCTGGAATTCTCTCAAAAATGGTTGCAAACTGTTGCAAACGATCCCTTGAAAGGTTTTTTGGCGGAAGCAGATGGGTTTTTATCATCAGAAACAGAATCAGCCGCCGACGTCTGAACAACTTTTTTTTGAAAAAATCCGTAAGCCGCGCGGTCAGAATTTCAGCAAAAATCTGACGTTCTGGAATTCTCTCAAAAATGGTTGCAAACTGTTGCAAACGATCCCTTGAAAGGTTTTTTGGCGGAAGCAGATGGGTTTTTATCATCAGAAACAGAATCAGCCGCCGACGTCTGAACAACTTTTTTTTGAAAAAATCCGTAAGCCGCGCGGTCAGAATTTCAGCAAAAATCTGACATTCTGCAATTCTCTCAAAAATGGTGCCAAACTGTAGCAAACGATCCCCTGAAAGCTTTTCGGTGGAAACATATGGGTTTTTATCATCAGAAACAGAATTGGCCCTCGACGTCTGAACAACTTTTTTTTGAAAAAAATCCCTAAGCCGCGCGGTCAGAATTTCAGCAAAAATCTGACGTTCTGGAATTCTCTCAAAAATGGTTGCAAACTGTTGCAAACGATCCCTTGAAAGGTTTTTTGGCGGAAGCAGATGGGTTTTTATCATCAGAAACAGAATCAGCCGCCGACGTCTGAACAACTTTTTTTGAAAAAAATCCCTAAGCCGCGCGGTCAGAACTTCAGCAAAAATCTGACGTTCTGGAATTCTCTCAAAAATGGTTCCAAACTGTTGTAAACGATCCCCTGAAAAGTTTTTGGCGGAAACAGATGGGTTTTTATCATCAGAAACAGAATTGGCCCTCGATGTCTGAAGAATTTTTTTTGAAAAAAATCCCTAAGCCGCGCGGTCAGAATTTCAGCAAAAATCTGACATTCTGCAATTCTCTCAAAAATGGTGCCAAACTGTAGCAAACGATCCCCTGAAAGCTTTTCGGTGGAAACAGATGGGTTTTTATCATCAGAAACAGAATTGGCCCTCGACGTCTGAACAACTTTTTTTGGAAAAAATCCCTAAGCCGCGCGGTCAGAATTTCAGCAAAAATCTGACGTTCTGGAATTCTCTCAAAAATGGTTGCAAACTGTTGCAAACGATCCCTTGAAAGGTTTTTTGGCGGAAGCAGATGGGTTTTTATCATCAGAAACAGAATCAGCCGCCGACGTCTGAACAACTTTTTTTTGAAAAAATCCGTAAGCCGCGCGGTCAGAATTTCAGCAAAAATCTGACGTTCTGCAATTCTCTCAAAAATGGTGCCAAACTGTTGAATACGATCCCGTGAAAGCTTTTTCGGTGGAAACAGATGGGTTATTATCATCAGAAACGGAATTGGCCCTCGACGTCTGAACAACTTTTTTTGAAAAAAATCCCTAAGCCGCGCGGTCAGAATTTCAGCAAAAATCTGACATTCTGCAATTCTCTCAAAAATGGTGCCAAACTGTAGCAAACGATCCCCTGAAAGCTTTTCGGTGGAAACAGATGGGTTTTTATCATCAGAAACAGAATTGGCCCTCGACGTCTGAACAACTTTTTTTTGAAAAAAATCCCTAAGCCGCGCGGTCAGAATTTCAGCAAAAATCTGACGTTCTGGAATTCTCTCAAAAATGGTTGCAAACTGTTGCAAACGATCCCTTGAAAGGTTTTTTGGCGGAAGCAGATGGGTTTTTATCATCAGAAACAGAATCAGCCGCCGACGTCTGAACAACTTTTTTTTGAAAAAATCCGTAAGCCGCGCGGTCAGAATTTCAGCAAAAATCTGACATTCTGCAATTCTCTCAAAAATGGTGCCAAACTGTAGCAAACGATCCCCTGAAAGCTTTTCGGTGGAAACATATGGGTTTTTATCATCAGAAACAGAATCAGCCGCCGACGTCTGAACAACTTTTTTTTGAAAAAATCCGTAAGCCGCGCGGTCAGAATTTCAGCAAAAATCTGACATTCTGCAATTCTCTCAAAAATGGTGCCAAACTGTAGCAAACGATCCCCTGAAAGCTTTTCGGTGGAAACATATGGGTTTTTATCATCAGAAACAGAATTGGCCCTCGACGTCTGAACAACTTTTTTTTGAAAAAAATCCCTAAGCCGCGCGGTCAGAATTTCAGCAAAAATCTGACGTTCTGGAATTCTCTCAAAAATGGTTGCAAACTGTTGCAAACGATCCCTTGAAAGGTTTTTTGGCGGAAGCAGATGGGTTTTTATCATCAGAAACAGAATCAGCCGCCGACGTCTGAACAACTTTTTTTTGAAAAAATCCGTAAGCCGCGCGGTCAGAATTTCAGCAAAAATCTGACGTTCTGCAATTCTCTCAAAAATGGTGCCAAACTGTTGAATACGATCCCGTGAAAGCTTTTTCGGTGGAAACAGATGGGTTATTATCATCAGAAACGGAATTGGCCCTCGACGTCTGAACAACTTTTTTTGAAAAAAATCCCTAAGCCGCGCGGTCAGAACTTCAGCAAAAATCTGACGTTCTGGAATTCTCTCAAAAATGGTTCCAAACTGTTGTAAACGATCCCCTGAAAAGTTTTTGGCGGAAACAGATGGGTTTTTATCATCAGAAACAGAATTGGCCCTCGATGTCTGAAGAATTTTTTTTGAAAAAAATCCCTAAGCCGCGCGGTCAGAATTTCAGCAAAAATCTGACATTCTGCAATTCTCTCAAAAATGGTGCCAAACTGTAGCAAACGATCCCCTGAAAGCTTTTCGGTGGAAACAGATGGGTTTTTATCATCAGAAACAGAATTGGCCCTCGACGTCTGAACAACTTTTTTTTGAAAAAAATCCCTAAGCCGCGCGGTCAGAATTTCAGCAAAAATCTGACGTTCTGGAATTATCTCAAAAATGGTGCCAAACTGTTGCAAACGATCCCTTGAAAGGTTTCTTGGCGGAAGCAGATGGGTTTTTATCATCAGAAACAGAATCAGCCGCCGACGTCTGAACAACTTTTTTTGAAAAAATCCGTAAGCCGCGCGGTCAGAATTTCAGCAAAAATCTGACATTCTGCAATTCTCTCAAAAATGGTGCCAAACTGTAGCAAACGATCCCCTGAAAGCTTTTCGGTGGAAACATATGGGTTTTTATCATCAGAAACAGAATCAGCCGCCGACGTCTGAACAACTTTTTTTTGAAAAAATCCGTAAGCCGCGCGGTCAGAATTTCAGCAAAAATCTGACATTCTGCAATTCTCTCAAAAATGGTGCCAAACTGTAGCAAACGATCCCCTGAAAGCTTTTCGGTGGAAACATATGGGTTTTTATCATCAGAAACAGAATTGGCCCTCGACGTCTGAACAACTTTTTTTTGAAAAAAATCCCTAAGCCGCGCGGTCAGAATTTCAGCAAAAATCTGACGTTCTGGAATTCTCTCAAAAATGGTTGCAAACTGTTGCAAACGATCCCTTGAAAGGTTTTTTGGCGGAAGCAGATGGGTTTTTATCATCAGAAACAGAATCAGCCGCCGACGTCTGAACAACTTTTTTTTGAAAAAATCCGTAAGCCGCGCGGTCAGAATTTCAGCAAAAATCTGACGTTCTGCAATTCTCTCAAAAATGGTGCCAAACTGTTGAATACGATCCCGTGAAAGCTTTTTCGGTGGAAACAGATGGGTTATTATCATCAGAAACGGAATTGGCCCTCGACGTCTGAACAACTTTTTTTGAAAAAAATCCCTAAGCCGCGCGGTCAGAATTTCAGCAAAAATCTGACATTCTGGAATTCTCTCAAAAATGGTGCCAAACCGTTGCAAATGATCCCTTGAAATGTTTTTTGGCAGAAACAGATGGGTTTTTATCATCAGAAACAGAATCAGCCGCCGACGTCTGAACAACTTTTTTTTAAAAAAATCCCTAAGCCGCGCGGTCAGAATTTCAGCAAAAATCTGACGTTCTGGAATTCTCTCAAAAATGGTTGCAAACTGTTGCAAACGATCCCTTGAAAGGTTTTTTGGCGGAAGCAGATGGGTTTTTATCATCAGAAACAGAATCAGCCGCCGACGTCTGAACAACTTTTTTTTGAAAAAATCCGTAAGCCGCGCGGTCAGAATTTCAGCAAAAATCTGACGTTCTGGAATTCTCTCAAAAATGGTTGCAAACTGTTGCAAACGATCCCTTGAAAGGTTTTTTGGCGGAAGCAGATGGGTTTTTATCATCAGAAACAGAATCAGCCGCCGACGTCTGAACAACTTTTTTTTGAAAAAATCCGTAAGCCGCGCGGTCAGAATTTCAGCAAAAATCTGACATTCTGCAATTCTCTCAAAAATGGTGCCAAACTGTAGCAAACGATCCCCTGAAAGCTTTTCGGTGGAAACATATGGGTTTTTATCATCAGAAACAGAATTGGCCCTCGACGTCTGAACAACTTTTTTTTGAAAAAATCCGTAAGCCGCGCGGTCAGAATTTCAGCAAAAATCTGACATTCTGCAATTCTCTCAAAAATGGTGCCAAACTGTAGCAAACGATCCCCTGAAAGCTTTTCGGTGGAAACATATGGGTTTTTATCATCAGAAACAGAATTGGCCCTCGACGTCTGAACAACTTTTTTTTGAAAAAAATCCCTAAGCCGCGCGGTCAGAATTTCAGCAAAAATCTGACGTTCTGGAATTCTCTCAAAAATGGTTGCAAACTGTTGCAAACGATCCCTTGAAAGGTTTTTTGGCGGAAGCAGATGGGTTTTTATCATCAGAAACAGAATCAGCCGCCGACGTCTGAACAACTTTTTTTTGAAAAAATCCGTAAGCCGCGCGGTCAGAATTTCAGCAAAAATCTGACGTTCTGCAATTCTCTCAAAAATGGTGCCAAACTGTTGAATACGATCCCGTGAAAGCTTTTTCGGTGGAAACAGATGGGTTATTATCATCAGAAACGGAATTGGCCCTCGACGTCTGAACAACTTTTTTTGAAAAAAATCCCTAAGCCGCGCGGTCAGAATTTCAGCAAAAATCTGACATTCTGGAATTCTCTCAAAAATGGTGCCAAACCGTTGCAAATGATCCCTTGAAATGTTTTTTGGCAGAAACAGATGGGTTTTTATCATCAGAAACAGAATCAGCCGCCGACGTCTGAACAACTTTTTTTTAAAAAAATCCCTAAGCCGCGCGGTCAGAATTTCAGCAAAAATCTGACGTTCTGGAATTCTCTCAAAAATGGTTGCAAACTGTTGCAAACGATCCCTTGAAAGGTTTTTTGGCGGAAGCAGATGGGTTTTTATCATCAGAAACAGAATCAGCCGCCGACGTCTGAACAACTTTTTTTTGAAAAAATCCGTAAGCCGCGCGGTCAGAATTTCAGCAAAAATCTGACGTTCTGGAATTCTCTCAAAAATGGTTGCAAACTGTTGCAAACGATCCCTTGAAAGGTTTTTTGGCGGAAGCAGATGGGTTTTTATCATCAGAAACAGAATCAGCCGCCGACGTCTGAACAACTTTTTTTTGAAAAAATCCGTAAGCCGCGCGGTCAGAATTTCAGCAAAAATCTGACATTCTGCAATTCTCTCAAAAATGGTGCCAAACTGTAGCAAACGATCCCCTGAAAGCTTTTCGGTGGAAACATATGGGTTTTTATCATCAGAAACAGAATTGGCCCTCGACGTCTGAACAACTTTTTTTTGAAAAAAATCCCTAAGCCGCGCGGTCAGAATTTCAGCAAAAATCTGACGTTCTGGAATTCTCTCAAAAATGGTTGCAAACTGTTGCAAACGATCCCTTGAAAGGTTTTTTGGCGGAAGCAGATGGGTTTTTATCATCAGAAACAGAATCAGCCGCCGACGTCTGAACAACTTTTTTTGAAAAAAATCCCTAAGCCGCGCGGTCAGAACTTCAGCAAAAATCTGACGTTCTGGAATTCTCTCAAAAATGGTTCCAAACTGTTGTAAACGATCCCCTGAAAAGTTTTTGGCGGAAACAGATGGGTTTTTATCATCAGAAACAGAATTGGCCCTCGACGTCTGAACAACTTTTTTTGGAAAAAATCCCTAAGCCGCGCGGTCAGAATTTCAGCAAAAATCTGACGTTCTGGAATTCTCTCAAAAATGGTTGCAAACTGTTGCAAACGATCCCTTGAAAGGTTTTTTGGCGGAAGCAGATGGGTTTTTATCATCAGAAACAGAATCAGCCGCCGACGTCTGAACAACTTTTTTTTGAAAAAATCCGTAAGCCGCGCGGTCAGAATTTCAGCAAAAATCTGACGTTCTGCAATTCTCTCAAAAATGGTGCCAAACTGTTGAATACGATCCCGTGAAAGCTTTTTCGGTGGAAACAGATGGGTTATTATCATCAGAAACGGAATTGGCCCTCGACGTCTGAACAACTTTTTTTGAAAAAAATCCCTAAGCCGCGCGGTCAGAATTTCAGCAAAAATCTGACATTCTGCAATTCTCTCAAAAATGGTGCCAAACTGTAGCAAACGATCCCCTGAAAGCTTTTCGGTGGAAACAGATGGGTTTTTATCATCAGAAACAGAATTGGCCCTCGACGTCTGAACAACTTTTTTTTGAAAAAAATCCCTAAGCCGCGCGGTCAGAATTTCAGCAAAAATCTGACGTTCTGGAATTCTCTCAAAAATGGTTGCAAACTGTTGCAAACGATCCCTTGAAAGGTTTTTTGGCGGAAGCAGATGGGTTTTTATCATCAGAAACAGAATCAGCCGCCGACGTCTGAACAACTTTTTTTTGAAAAAATCCGTAAGCCGCGCGGTCAGAATTTCAGCAAAAATCTGACATTCTGCAATTCTCTCAAAAATGGTGCCAAACTGTAGCAAACGATCCCCTGAAAGCTTTTCGGTGGAAACATATGGGTTTTTATCATCAGAAACAGAATCAGCCGCCGACGTCTGAACAACTTTTTTTTGAAAAAATCCGTAAGCCGCGCGGTCAGAATTTCAGCAAAAATCTGACATTCTGCAATTCTCTCAAAAATGGTGCCAAACTGTAGCAAACGATCCCCTGAAAGCTTTTCGGTGGAAACATATGGGTTTTTATCATCAGAAACAGAATTGGCCCTCGACGTCTGAACAACTTTTTTTTGAAAAAAATCCCTAAGCCGCGCGGTCAGAATTTCAGCAAAAATCTGACGTTCTGGAATTCTCTCAAAAATGGTTGCAAACTGTTGCAAACGATCCCTTGAAAGGTTTTTTGGCGGAAGCAGATGGGTTTTTATCATCAGAAACAGAATCAGCCGCCGACGTCTGAACAACTTTTTTTTGAAAAAATCCGTAAGCCGCGCGGTCAGAATTTCAGCAAAAATCTGACGTTCTGCAATTCTCTCAAAAATGGTGCCAAACTGTTGAATACGATCCCGTGAAAGCTTTTTCGGTGGAAACAGATGGGTTATTATCATCAGAAACGGAATTGGCCCTCGACGTCTGAACAACTTTTTTTGAAAAAAATCCCTAAGCCGCGCGGTCAGAACTTCAGCAAAAATCTGACGTTCTGGAATTCTCTCAAAAATGGTTCCAAACTGTTGTAAACGATCCCCTGAAAAGTTTTTGGCGGAAACAGATGGGTTTTTATCATCAGAAACAGAATTGGCCCTCGATGTCTGAAGAATTTTTTTTGAAAAAAATCCCTAAGCCGCGCGGTCAGAATTTCAGCAAAAATCTGACATTCTGCAATTCTCTCAAAAATGGTGCCAAACTGTAGCAAACGATCCCCTGAAAGCTTTTCGGTGGAAACAGATGGGTTTTTATCATCAGAAACAGAATTGGCCCTCGACGTCTGAACAACTTTTTTTTGAAAAAAATCCCTAAGCCGCGCGGTCAGAATTTCAGCAAAAATCTGACGTTCTGGAATTCTCTCAAAAATGGTGCCAAACTGTTGCAAACGATCCCTTGAAAGGTTTCTTGGCGGAAGCAGATGGGTTTTTATCATCAGAAACAGAATCAGCCGCCGACGTCTGAACAACTTTTTTTTGAAAAAATCCGTAAGCCGCGCGGTCAGAATTTCAGCAAAAATCTGACATTCTGCAATTCTCTCAAAAATGGTGCCAAACTGTAGCAAACGATCCCCTGAAAGCTTTTCGGTGGAAACATATGGGTTTTTATCATCAGAAACAGAATCAGCCGCCGACGTCTGAACAACTTTTTTTTGAAAAAATCCGTAAGCCGCGCGGTCAGAATTTCTGCAAAAATCTGACATTCTGCAATTCTCTCAAAAATGGTGCCAAACTGTAGCAAACGATCCCCTGAAAGCTTTTCGGTGGAAACATATGGGTTTTTATCATCAGAAACAGAATTGGCCCTCGACGTCTGAACAACTTTTTTTTGAAAAAAATCCCAAAGCCGCGCGGTCAGAATTTCAGCAAAAATCTGACGTTCTGGAATTCTCTCAAAAATGGTTGCAAACTGTTGCAAACGATCCCTTGAAAGGTTTTTTGGCGGAAGCAGATGGGTTTTTATCATCAGAAACAGAATCAGCCGCCGACGTCTGAACAACTTTTTTTTGAAAAAATCCGTAAGCCGCGCGGTCAGAATTTCAGCAAAAATCTGACGTTCTGCAATTCTCTCAAAAATGGTGCCAAACTGTTGAATACGATCCCGTGAAAGCTTTTTCGGTGGAAACAGATGGGTTATTATCATCAGAAACGGAATTGGCCCTCGACGTCTGAACAACTTTTTTTGAAAAAAATCCCTAAGCCGCGCGGTCAGAATTTCAGCAAAAATCTGACATTCTGGAATTCTCTCAAAAATGGTGCCAAACCGTTGCAAATGATCCCTTGAAATGTTTTTTGGCAGAAACAGATGGGTTTTTATCATCAGAAACAGAATCAGCCGCCGACGTCTGAAGAACTTTTTTTAAAAAAAATCCCTAAGCCGCGCGGTCAGAATTTCAGCAAAAATCTGACGTTCTGGAATTCTCTCAAAAATGGTTGCAAACTGTTGCAAACGATCACCTGAAAGGTTTTTCAGTGGAAACAGATGGGTTTTTATCATCAGAAACAGAAATTATCCGCCGACGTCTGAACAACTTTTTTTGAAAAAATCCCAAAGCCGCGCGGTCAGAATTTCAGCAAAAATCTGGCGTTTTGGAATTCACTCAAAAATGTTGCCAAACTGTTGCAAACGAATCCCTGAAAGCTTTTTCGGTGGAAACAGATGGGTTTTTATCATCAGAAACAGAATTAGCCCTCGACGTCTGAACAACTTTTTTTGAAAAAAATCCCTAAGCCGCGCGGTCAGAACTTCAGCAAAAATCTGACGTTCTGGAATTCTCTCAAAAATGGTTCCAAACTGTTGTAAACGATCCCCTGAAAAGTTTTTGGCGGAAACAGATGGGTTTTTATCATCAGAAACAGAATTAGCCGCCAACGTCTGAAGAACTATTTTTGAAAAAATCCGTAAGCCGCGCGGTCAGAATTTCAGCAAAAATCTGACGTTCTGGAATTCTCTCAAAAATGGTTGCAAACTGTTGCAAACGATCCCTTGAAAGGTTTTTTGGCGGAAGCAGATGGGTTTTTATCATCAGAAACAGAATCAGCCGCCGACGTCTGAACAACTTTTTTTTGAAAAAATCCGTAAGCCGCGCGGTCAGAATTTCAGCAAAAATCTGACGTTCTGGAATTCTCTCAAAAATGGTTGCAAACTGTTGCAAACGATCCCTTGAAAGGTTTTTTGGCGGAAGCAGATGGGTTTTTATCATCAGAAACAGAATCAGCCGCCGACGTCTGAACAACTTTTTTTTGAAAAAATCCGTAAGCCGCGCGGTCAGAATTTCAGCAAAAATCTGACATTCTGCAATTCTCTCAAAAATGGTGCCAAACTGTAGCAAACGATCCCCTGAAAGCTTTTCGGTGGAAACATATGGGTTTTTATCATCAGAAACAGAATTGGCCCTCGACGTCTGAACAACTTTTTTTTGAAAAAAATCCCTAAGCCGCGCGGTCAGAATTTCAGCAAAAATCTGACGTTCTGGAATTCTCTCAAAAATGGTTGCAAACTGTTGCAAACGATCCCTTGAAAGGTTTTTTGGCGGAAGCAGATGGGTTTTTATCATCAGAAACAGAATCAGCCGCCGACGTCTGAACAACTTTTTTTAAAAAAAATCCCTAAGCCGCGCGGTCAGAATTGCAGCAAAAATCTGACGTTCTGGAATTCTCTCAAAAATGGTTGCAAACTGTTGCAAACGATCCCCTGAAAGGTTTTTCAGTGGAAACAGATGGGTTTTTATCATCAGAAACAGAATTAGTCGCCGACGTCTGAACAACTTTTTTTGAATAAAATCCCTAAGCCGCGCGGTCAGAACTTCAGCAAAAATCTGACGTTCTGGAATTCTCTCAAAAATGGTTCCAAACTGTTGTAAACGATCCCCTGAAAAGTTTTTGGCGGAAACAGATGGGTTTTTATCATCAGAAACAGAATTGGCCCTCGATGTCTGAAGAATTTTTTTTGAAAAAAATCCCTAAGCCGCGCGGTCAGAATTTCAGCAAAAATCTGACATTCTGCAATTCTCTCAAAAATGGTGCCAAACTGTAGCAAACGATCCCCTGAAAGCTTTTCGGTGGAAACAGATGGGTTTTTATCATCAGAAACAGAATTGGCCCTCGACGTCTGAACAACTTTTTTTTGAAAAAAATCCCTAAGCCGCGCGGTCAGAATTTCAGCAAAAATCTGACGTTCTGGAATTCTCTCAAAAATGGTTGCAAACTGTTGCAAACGATCCCTTGAAAGGTTTTTTGGCGGAAGCAGATGGGTTTTTATCATCAGAAACAGAATTAGTCGCCGACGTCTGAACAACTTTTTTTGAAAAAAATCCCTAAGCCGCGCGGTCAGAACTTCAGCAAAAATCTGACGTTCTGGAATTCTCTCAAAAATGGTTCCAAACTGTTGTAAACGATCCCCTGAAAAGTTTTTGGCGGAAACAGATGGGTTTTTATCATCAGAAACAGAATTAGCCGCCAACGTCTGAAGAACTATTTTTGAAAAAATCCGTAAGCCGCGCGGTCAGAATTTCAGCAAAAATCTGACGTTCTGGAATTCTCTCAAAAATGGTTGCAAACTGTTGCAAACGATCCCTTGAAAGGTTTTTTGGCGGAAGCAGATGGGTTTTTATCATCAGAAACAGAATCAGCCGCCGACGTCTGAACAACTTTTTTTTGAAAAAATCCGTAAGCCGCGCGGTCAGAATTTCAGCAAAAATCTGACGTTCTGGAATTCTCTCAAAAATGGTTGCAAACTGTTGCAAACGATCCCTTGAAAGGTTTTTTGGCGGAAGCAGATGGGTTTTTATCATCAGAAACAGAATCAGCCGCCGACGTCTGAACAACTTTTTTTTGAAAAAATCCGTAAGCCGCGCGGTCAGAATTTCAGCAAAAATCTGACATTCTGCAATTCTCTCAAAAATGGTGCCAAACTGTAGCAAACGATCCCCTGAAAGCTTTTCGGTGGAAACATATGGGTTTTTATCATCAGAAACAGAATTGGCCCTCGACGTCTGAACAACTTTTTTTTGAAAAAAATCCCTAAGCCGCGCGGTCAGAATTTCAGCAAAAATCTGACGTTCTGGAATTCTCTCAAAAATGGTTGCAAACTGTTGCAAACGATCCCTTGAAAGGTTTTTTGGCGGAAGCAGATGGGTTTTTATCATCAGAAACAGAATCAGCCGCCGACGTCTGAACAACTTTTTTTAAAAAAAATCCCTAAGCCGCGCGGTCAGAATTGCAGCAAAAATCTGACGTTCTGGAATTCTCTCAAAAATGGTTGCAAACTGTTGCAAACGATCCCCTGAAAGGTTTTTCAGTGGAAACAGATGGGTTTTTATCATCAGAAACAGAATTAGTCGCCGACGTCTGAACAACTTTTTTTGAATAAAATCCCTAAGCCGCGCGGTCAGAACTTCAGCAAAAATCTGACGTTCTGGAATTCTCTCAAAAATGGTTCCAAACTGTTGTAAACGATCCCCTGAAAAGTTTTTGGCGGAAACAGATGGGTTTTTATCATCAGAAACAGAATTGGCCCTCGATGTCTGAAGAATTTTTTTTGAAAAAAATCCCTAAGCCGCGCGGTCAGAATTTCAGCAAAAATCTGACATTCTGCAATTCTCTCAAAAATGGTGCCAAACTGTAGCAAACGATCCCCTGAAAGCTTTTCGGTGGAAACAGATGGGTTTTTATCATCAGAAACAGAATTGGCCCTCGACGTCTGAACAACTTTTTTTTGAAAAAAATCCCTAAGCCGCGCGGTCAGAATTTCAGCAAAAATCTGACGTTCTGGAATTCTCTCAAAAATGGTTGCAAACTGTTGCAAACGATCCCTTGAAAGGTTTTTTGGCGGAAGCAGATGGGTTTTTATCATCAGAAACAGAATTAGTCGCCGACGTCTGAACAACTTTTTTTGAAAAAAATCCCTAAGCCGCGCGGTCAGAACTTCAGCAAAAATCTGACGTTCTGGAATTCTCTCAAAAATGGTTCCAAACTGTTGTAAACGATCCCCTGAAAAGTTTTTGGCGGAAACAGATGGGTTTTTATCATCAGAAACAGAATTGGCCCTCGATGTCTGAAGAATTTTTTTTGAAAAAAATCCCTAAGCCGCGCGGTCAGAATTTCAGCAAAAATCTGACATTCTGCAATTCTCTCAAAAATGGTGCCAAACTGTAGCAAACGATCCCCTGAAAGCTTTTCGGTGGAAACAGATGGGTTTTTATCATCAGAAACAGAATTGGCCCTCGACGTCTGAACAACTTTTTTTTGAAAAAAATCCCTAAGCCGCGCGGTCAGAATTTCAGCAAAAATCTGACGTTCTGGAATTCTCTCAAAAATGGTTGCAAACTGTTGCAAACGATCCCTTGAAAGGTTTTTTGGCGGAAGCAGATGGGTTTTTATCATCAGAAACAGAATCAGCCGCCGACGTCTGAACAACTTTTTTTTGAAAAAATCCGTAAGCCGCGCGGTCAGAATTTCAGCAAAAATCTGACATTCTGCAATTCTCTCAAAAATGGTGCCAAACTGTAGCAAACGATCCCCTGAAAGCTTTTCGGTGGAAACATATGGGTTTTTATCATCAGAAACAGAATTGGCCCTCGACGTCTGAACAACTTTTTTTTGAAAAAAATCCCTAAGCCGCGCGGTCAGAATTTCAGCAAAAATCTGACGTTCTGGAATTCTCTCAAAAATGGTTGCAAACTGTTGCAAACGATCCCTTGAAAGGTTTTTTGGCGGAAGCAGATGGGTTTTTATCATCAGAAACAGAATCAGCCGCCGACGTCTGAACAACTTTTTTTTGAAAAAATCCGTAAGCCGCGCGGTCAGAATTTCAGCAAAAATCTGACGTTCTGCAATTCTCTCAAAAATGGTGCCAAACTGTTGAATACGATCCCGTGAAAGCTTTTTCGGTGGAAACAGATGGGTTATTATCATCAGAAACGGAATTGGCCCTCGACGTCTGAACAACTTTTTTTGAAAAAAATCCCTAAGCCGCGCGGTCAGAATTTCAGCAAAAATCTGACATTCTGGAATTCTCTCAAAAATGGTGCCAAACCGTTGCAAATGATCCCTTGAAATGTTTTTTGGCAGAAACAGATGGGTTTTTATCATCAGAAACAGAATCAGCCGCCGACGTCTGAACAACTTTTTTTAAAAAAAATCCCTAAGCCGCGCGGTCAGAATTTCAGCAAAAATCTGACGTTCTGGAATTCTCTCAAAAATGGTTGCAAACTGTTGCAAACGATCCCCTGAAAGGTTTTTCAGTGGAAACAGATGGGTTTTTATCATCAGAAACAGAAATTATCCGCCGACGTCTGAACAACTTTTTTTGAAAAAATCCCAAAGCCGCGCGGTCAGAATTTCAGCAAAAATCTGGCGTTTTGGAATTCACTCAAAAATGGTGCCAAACTGTTGCAAACGATCCCCTGAAAGCTTTTTCGGTGGAAACAGATGGGTTTTTATCATCAGAAACAGAATTAGCCCTCGACGTCTGAACAACTTTTTTTGAAAAAAATCCCTAAGCCGCGCGGTCAGAATTTCAGCAAAAATCTGACATTCTGGAATTCTCTCAAAAATGGTGCCAAACTCTTGCAAACGATCCCCTGAAAGGTTTTTCGGTGGAAACAGATGGGTTTTTATCATCAGAGACAGAATTAGCCGCCGACGTCAGAACAACTTTTTTTGAAAAAATCCCTAAGCCGCGCGGTCAGAATTTCAGCAAAAATCTGACATTCTGCAATTCACTCAAAAATTGTGTCAAACTGTTGCAAACGATCCCCTGAAAGGTTTTTCGGTGGAAACAGATGGGTTTTTATCATCAGAAACAGAATTAGCCGCCGACGTCTGAACAACTTTTTTTTGAAAAAACCCCTAAGCCGTGCGGTCAGAATTTCAGCAAAAATCTGACGTTCTGGAATTCTCTCAAAAATGGTGCCAAACTGTTGCAAACGATCCCCTGAAGGCTTTTTCGGTGGAAACAGATGGGTTTTTATCATCAGAAACAAAATTGGCCCTCGACGTCTGAACAACTTTTTTTTGAAAAAAATCCCTAAGCCGCGCGGTCAGAATTTCAGCAAAAATCTGACATTCTGCAATTCACTCAAAAATTGTGTCAAACTGTTGCAAACGATCCCCTGAAAGGTTTTTCAGTGGAAACAGATGGGTTTTTATCATCAGAAACAGAATTGGCCTTCGACGTCTGAACAACTTTTTTTTGAAAAAATCCCTAAGCCGCGCGGTCAGAATTTCAGCAAAAATCTGAAGTTCTGGAATTACCTCAAAAATGCTTCCAAACTGTTGCAAACGATCTCCTGAAAGGTTTTTCGGTCGAAACATATGGGTTTTTATCTTCAGAAACAGAATTACCCTCGACGTCTGAACAACTTTTTTTTGAAAAAATCCCTAAGCCGCGCGGTCAGAATTTCAGGAAAAATCTGACGTTCCGGAATTCTCTCAAAAATGGTTGCAAACTGTTGCAAACGATCCCCTGAAAGCTTTTTTGGTGGAAACAGATGGGTTTTTATCATCGGAAACAGAATTAGCCCTCAAGCTCTTAACAACGTTTTTGAAAAAATCCCTAAGCCGCGCGGTCACAATTTCAGCAAAAATCTGACATTCTGGAATTCACTCAAAAATGGTGCCAAACTGTTGCAAACGATCCCCTGAAAGCTTTTTCGGTGGAAACAGATGGGTTTTTATCATCGGAAACAGAATTAGCCCTCGAAATCTAAACAACATTTTTGAAAAAATCCCTAAGCCGCGCGGTCACAATTTCAGCAACAATCTGGCGTTCTGCAATTCACTCAAAAATGTTGCCAAACTGTTGCAAACGATCCCCTGAAAGCTTTTTCGGTGGAAACAGATGGGTTTTCATCATCGGAAAAAGAATTACCCTCAACGTTTGAACGACTTTTTTTTGAAAAAATCCCTAAGCCGCGCGGTCACAATTTCCGCAAAAATCTGACGTTCTGGAATTCTCTCAAAAATGGTGCCAAACTGTTGTAAACGATACCCTGAAAGGTTTTTTTGGCGGCAACAGATGCGTTTTTATCATCAGAAACAGAATTAGCCCTCGGCGTCTGAACAACTTTTTGTTGAAAATATCCCTTCACAATTTCAGCAAAAATCTGACATTCTGCAATTCACTCAAAAATGGTTCCAAAGTGTTGCCAACGATCCCCTGAAAGGTTTTCCGGTGGAAAAAGATGGGTTTTTATCATTGCAAACAGAATTAGCCCTCGAAATCTAAACAACATTTTTGAAAAAATCCCGAAGCCACGCGGTCACAATTTCAAGAAAAATCTGGCGTTCTGGAATTCACTCAAAAATGGTGCCAAGCTCTTGCAAACGATCCCCTGAAAGCTTTTTCGGTGGAAACAGATGGGTTTTTATCTTCGGAAACAGAATTACCCTCAACATTTGAACGACTTTTTTTGAAAAAAATCCCTAAGCCGCGCGGTCAGAATTTCAGCAAAAATCTGACATTCTGGAATTCTCTCAAAAATGGTGCCAAACCGTTGCAAATGATCCCTTGAAATGTTTTTTGGCAGAAACAGATGGGTTTTTATCATCAGAAACAGAATCAGCCGCCGACGTCTGAACAACTTTTTTAAAAAAAAATCCCTAAGCCGCGCGTTCAGAATTGCTGCAAAAATCTGACGTTCTGGAATTCTCTCAAAAATGGTTGCAAACTGTTGCAAACGATCCCCTGAAAGGTTTTTCAGTGGAAACAGATGGGTTTTTATCATCAGAAACAGAATTAGTCGCCGACGTCTGAACAACTTTTTTTGAAAAAAATCCCTAAGCCGCGCGGTCAGAACTTCAGCAAAAATCTGACGTTCTGGAATTCTCTCAAAAATGGTTCCAAACTGTTGTAAACGATCCCCTGAAAAGTTTTTGGCGGAAACAGATGGGTTTTTATCATCAGAAACAGAATTGGCCCTCGATGTCTGAAGAATTTTTTTTGAAAAAAATCCCTAAGCCGCGCGGTCAGAATTTCAGCAAAAATCTGACATTCTGCAATTCTCTCAAAAATGGTGCCAAACTGTAGCAAACGATCCCCTGAAAGCTTTTCGGTGGAAACAGATGGGTTTTTATCATCAGAAACAGAATTAGCCCTCGACGTCTGAACAACTTTTTTTTGAAAAAAATCCCTAAGCCGCGCGGTCAGAATTTCAGCAAAAATCTGACGTTCTGGAATTCTCTCAAAAATGGTGCCAAACTGTTGCAAACGATCCCTTGAAAGGTTTTTTGGCGGAAGCAGATGGGTTTTTATCATCAGAAACAGAATCAGCCGCCGACGTCTGAACAACTTTTTTTTGAAAAAATCCCTAAGCCGCGCGGTCAGAATTTCAGCAAAAATCTGACGTTCTGGAATTCTCTCAAAAATGGTTGCAAACTGTTGCAAACGATCCCTTGAAAGCTTTTTCGGTGGAAACAGATGGGTTTTTATCATCAGAAACAGAATCAGCCGCCGACGTCTGAACAACTTTTTTTTGAAAAAATCCGTAAGCCGCGCAGTCAGAATTTCAGCAAAAATCTGACATTCTGCAATTCTCTCAAAAATGGTGCCAAACTGTAGCAAACGATCCCCTGAAAGCTTTTCGGTGGAAACATATGGGTTTTTATCATCAGAAACAGAATTGGCCCTCGACGTCTGAACAACTTTTTTTTGAAAAAAATCCCTAAGCCGCGCGGTCAGAATTTCAGCAAAAATCTGACGTTCTGGAATTCTCTCAAAAATGGTTGCAAACTGTTGCAAACGATCCCTTGAAAGGTTTTTTGGCGGAAGCAGATGGGTTTTTATCATCAGAAACAGAATCAGCCGCCGACGTCTGAACAACTTTTTTTTGAAAAAATCCGTAAGCCGCGCGGTCAGAATTTCAGCAAAAATCTGACGTTCTGCAATTCTCTCAAAAATGGTGCCAAACTGTTGAATACGATCCCGTGAAACTTTTTCGGTGGAAACAGATGGGTTATTATCATCAGAAACGGAATTGGCCCTCGACGTCTGAACAACTTTTTTTGAAAAAAATCCCTAAGCCGCGCGGTCAGAATTTCAGCAAAAATCTGACATTCTGGAATTCTCTCAAAAATGGTGCCAAACCGTTGCAAATGATCCCTTGAAATGTTTTTTGGCAGAAACAGATGGGTTTTTATCATCAGAAACAGAATCAGCCGCCGACGTCTGAACAACTTTTTTTAAAAAAAATCCGTAAGCCGCGCGGTCAGAATTTCAGCAAAAATCTGACGTTCTGGAATTCTCTCAAAAATGGTTGCAAACTGTTGCAAACGATCCCCTGAAAGGTTTTTCAGTGGAAACAGATGGGTTTTTATCATCAGAAACAGAAATTATCCGCCGACGTCTGAACAACTTTTTTTGAAAAAATCCCAAAGCCGCGCGGTCAGAATTTCAGCAAAAATCTGGCATTTTGGAATTCACTCAAAAATGGTGCCAAACTGTTGCAAACGATCCCCTGAAAGCTTTTTCGGTGGAAACAGATGGGTTTTTATCATCAGAAACAGAATTAGCCCTCGACGTCTGAACAACTTTTTTTGAAAAAAATCCCTAAGCCGCGCGGTCAGAACTTCAGCAAAAATCTGACGTTCTGGAATTCTCTCAAAAATGGTTCCAAACTGTTGTAAACGATCCCCTGAAAAGTTTTTGGCGGAAACAGATGGGTTTTTATCATCAGAAACAGAATTGGCCCTCGACGTCTGAAGAATTTTTTTTGAAAAAAATCCCTAAGCCGCGCGGTCAGAATTTCAGCAAAAATCTGACATTCTGCAATTCTCTCAAAAATGGTGCCAAACTGTAGCAAACGATCCCCTGAAAGCTTTTCGGTGGAAACAGATGGGTTTTTATCATCAGAAACAGAATTGGCCCTCGACGTCTGAACAACTTTTTTTTGAAAAAATCCGGAAGCCGCGCGGTCAGAATTTCAGCAAAAATCTGACGTTCTGGAATTCTCTCAAAAATGGTTGCAAACTGTTGCAAACGATCCCTTGAAAGGTTTTTTGGCGGAAGCAGATGGGTTTTTATCATCAGAAACAGAATCAGCCGCCGACGTCTCAACAACTTTTTTTTGAAAAAATCCGTAAGCCGCGCGGTCAGAATTTCAGCAAAAATCTGACATTCTGCAATTCTCTCAAAAATGGTGCCAAACTGTTGCAAGCGATCCCCTGAAAGCTTTTTCGGTGGAAACAGATGGGTTTTTATGATCAGAAACAGAATTAACCGCCGACGTCTGAACAACTTTTTTTGAAAAATTCCTTAAACGGTCAGAATTTCAGGAAAAATCTGACATTCTGGAATTCACTCAAAAGTGGTGCCAAACTGTTGCAAACGATCCCCTGAAAGGTTTTTCGGTGGAAACAGATGGGTTTTTATCATCAGAAACAGAATTAGTCGCCGACGTCTGAACAACTTATTTTGAAAAAATCTCTAAGCCGCGCGGTCAGAATTTCAGCAAAAATCCGACGTTCTGGAATTCTCTCAAAAATGGTGCCAAACTGTTGCAAGCGATCCCCTGAAAGCTTTTTCGGTGGAAACAGATGGGTTTTTATCATCAGAAACAAAATTAACCGCCGACGTCTGAACAACTTTTTTTGAAAAATTCCTTAAACGGTCAGAATTTCAGGAAAAATCTGACATTCTGGAATTCACTCAAAAGTGGTGCCAAACTGTTGCAAACGATCCCCTGAAAGCTTTTTCGGTGGAAACAGATGGGTTTTTATCATCAGAAACAGAATTAGCCGCCGACGTCTGAACAACTTTTTTTGAAAAAATCCCTAAGCCGCGCGGTCAGAATTTCAGCAAAAATCTGACGTTCTGGAATTCTCTCAAAAATGGTGCCAAACTGTTGCAAACGATCCCCTGAAAGCTTTTTCGGTGGAAATATGCGTTTTTATCATCAGAAACAAAATTAGCCGCCAACGTCTGAAGAACTATTTTTGAAAAAATCCCTAAGCCGCGCAGTCAGAATTTCAGGAAAAATCTGACATTCTGGAATTCTCTCAAAAATGGTGTCAAATTGTTGCAAACGATCCCCTGAAAGCTTTTTCGGTGGAAACAGATGGGTTTTTATCATCAGAAACAGAATTAGCCGCCAACGTCTGAAGAACTATTTTTGAAAAAATCCCTAAGTCGCGCGGTCAGAATTTCAGCAAAAATCTGACGTTCTGGAATTCTCTCAAAAATGCTTCCAAACTGTTGCAAACGATCCCCTGAAAGGTTTTTCGGTGGAAACAGATGGGTTTTTATCATCAGAAACAGAATTAGCCGCCGACGTCTGAACAACTTTTTTTGAAAAAATCCCTAAGCCGCGCGGTCAGAATTTCAGCAAAAATCTGACGTTCTGGAATTCTCTCAAAAATGGTGCCATCCTGTTGCAAACGATCCACTGAAAGCTTTTTCGGTGGAAACAGATGGGTTTTTATCATCAGAAACAGAATTAGCCGCCAACGTCTGAAGAACTATTTTTGAAAAAATCCGTAAGCCGCGCGATCAGAATTTCAGCAAAAATCTGACGTTCTGGAATTCTCTCAAAAATGGTGCCAAACTGTTGCAAAGGATCCCTTGAAAGGTTTTTTGGCGGAAACAGATGGGTTTTTATCATCAGAAACAGAATCAGCCGCCGACGTCTGAACAACTTTTTTTTTAAAAGATCCCTAAGCCGCGCGGTTAGAATTTCAGCAAAAATCTGACGTTCTGGAATTCTCTCAAAAATGGTGCCATACTGTTGCAAACGATCCCCTGAAAGCTTTTTCGGTGGAAACAGTTGGGTTTTTATCATCAGAAACAGAATTAGCCGCCAACGTCTGAGGAACTATTTTTGAAAAAATCCCTAAGCCGCGCGGTCAGAATTTCAGCAAAAATCTGACGTTCTGGAATTCTCTCAAAAATGGTGCCAAACTGTTGCAAACGATCCCTTGAAAGGTTTTTTGGCGGAAACAGATGGGTTTTTATCATCAGAAACAGAATCAGCCGCCGACATCTGAACAACTTTTTTTGAAAAAATCCGTAAGCCGCGCGGTCAGAATTTCAGCAAAAATCTGACGTTCTGGAATTCTCTCAAAAATGGTGCCAAACTGTTGCAAACGATCCCTTGAAAGCTTTTTCGGTGGAAACAGATGGGTTTTTATCATCAGAAACAGAATTAGCCACCAACGTCTGAAGAACTGTTTTTGAAAAAATCCCTAAGCCGCGGGGTCAGAATTTCAGCAAAAATCTGACGTTCTGGAATTCTCTCAAAAATGGTACCAAACTGTTGCAAACAATCCCTTGAAAGGTTTTTTGGCGGAAACAGATGGGTTTTTATCATCAGAAACAGAATTAGCCGCCAACGTCTGAAGAACTATTTTTGGAAAAATCCCTAAGTCGCGCGGTCAGAATTTCAGGAAAAATCTGACATTCTGGAATTCTCTCAAAAATGGTGCCAAACTGTTGCAAACGATCCCCTGAAAGCTTTTTCGGTGGAAACAGATGGGTTTTTATCATCAGAAACAGAATTAGCCGCCGACGTCTGAACAACTTTTTTTGAAAAAATCCCTAAGCCGCGCGGTCAGAATTTCAGCAAAAATCTGACGTTCTGGAATTCTCTCAAAAATGGTGCCAAACTGTTGCAAACAATCCCCTAAAAGGTTTTTCGGTGGAAACAGATGGGTTTTTATCATCAGAAACAGAATTAGCCGCCGACGTCTGAACAACTTTTTTTGAAAAAATCCCTAAGCCGCGCGGTCAAAATTTCAGCAAAAATCTGACGTTCTAGAATTCTCTCAAAAATGGTGCCAAACAGTTGCAAACAATCCCCTGAAAGGTTTTTCGGTGGAAACAGGTGGGTTTTTATCATCAGAAACAGAATTGGCCCTCGACGTCTGAACAACTTTTTTTTGAAAAAAATCCCTAAGCCGCGCGGTCAGAATTTCAGCAAAAATCTGACATTCTGCAATTCACTCAAAAATTGTGCCAAACTGTTGCAAACGATCCCCTGAAAGGTTTTTCAGTGGAAACAGATGGGTTTTTATCATCAGAAACAGAATTAGCCGCCGACGTCTGAACAACTTTTTCTGAAAAAATCCCTAAGCCGCGCGGTCAGAATTTCAGCAAAAATCTGACGTTTTGGAATTCTCTCAAAAATGGTTGCAAACTGTTGCAAACGATCCCTTGAAAGGTTTTTTGGCGGAAACAGATGCGTTTTTATCATCAGAAACAGAATCAGCCGCCGACGTCTGAACAACTTTTTTTAAAAAATATCCGTAAGCCGCGCGGTCAGAATTTCAGCAAAAATCTGCCGTTCTGGAATTCTCTCAAAAATGGTGCCAAACTGTTGCAAACGATCCCCTGATGGTTTTTCGGTGGAAACAGATGGGTTTTTATCATCAGAAACAGAATTAGCCGCCGACGTCTGAACAACTTTTTTTTGAAAAAATCCCTAAGCCGCGCGGTCAGAATTTCAGCAAAAATCTGACGTTCTGGAATTCTCTCAAAAATGGTGCCAAACTGTTGTAAACGATCACCTGAAAGGTTTTTTTGGCGGAAACAGATGGGTTTTTATCATCAGAAACAGAATTGGCCCCCGACTTCTGAACAATTTTTTTTGAAAAAAATCCCTAAGCCGCGCGTTCAGAATTTCAGCAAAAATCTGACATTCTGCAATTCACTCAAAAATTGTGCCAAACTGTTGCAAACGATCCCCTGAAAGGTTTTTCAGTGGAAACAGATGGGTTTTTATCATCAGAAACAGAATTAGCCGCCGACGTCTGAACAACTTTTTCTGAAAAAATCCCTAAGCCGCGCGGTCAGAATTTCAGCAAAAATCTGACGTTTTGGAATTCTCTCAAAAATGGTTGCAAACTGTTGCAAACGATCCCTTGAAAGGTTTTTTGGCGGAAACAGATGCGTTTTTATCATCAGAAACAGAATCAGCCGCCGACGTCTGAACAACTTTTTTTAAAAAATATCCGTAAGCCGCGCGGTCAGAATTTCAGCAAAAATCTGCCGTTCTGGAATTCTCTCAAAAATGGTGCCAAACTGTTGCAAACGATCCCCTGATGGTTTTTCGGTGGAAACAGATGGGTTTTTATCATCAGAAACAGAATTAGCCGCCGACGTCTGAACAACTTTTTTTTGAAAAAATCCCTAAGCCGCGCGGTCAGAATTTCAGCAAAAATCTGACGTTCTGGAATTCTCTCAAAAATGGTGCCAAACTGTTGTAAACGATCCCCTGAAAGGTTTTTTTGGCGGAAACAGATGGGTTTTTATCATCAGAAACAGAATTGGCCCCCGACTTCTGAACAATTTTTTTTGAAAAAAATCCCTAAGCCGCGCGTTCAGAATTTCAGCAAAAATCTGACATTCTGGAATTTTTCTCAAAAATGGTGCCAAACTGTTGCAAACGATCCCCTGAAAGGTTTTTCGGTGGAAACAGATGGGTTTTTATCATCAGAAACAGAATTAGCCGCCGACATCTGAACAACTTTTTTTGAAAAAATCCCTAAGCCGCGCGGTCAGAATTTCAGCAAAAATCTGACGTTCAGGAATTCTCTCAAAAATGGTGCCAAACTGTTGCAAACAATCCCCTGATGGTTTTTCGGTGGAAACAGATAGGTTTTTATCATCAGAAACAGAATTAGCCGCCGACGTCTGAACAACTTTTTTTGAAAAAATCCCTATAGGGTCAGAATTTCAAGAAAAATCTGACGTTCTGGAATTCACTCAAAAATGGTGCCAAACTGTTGCAAACAATCCCCTGAAAGGTTTTTCGGTGGAAACAGATGGGTTATTATCATCAGAAACAGAATTGGCCCTCGACGTCTGAACAACTTTTTTTGAAAAAATTCCCTAAGCTGCGCGGTCAGAATTTCAGCAAAAATCTGACATTCTGGAATTCTCTCAAAAATGGTGCCAAACTGTTGCAAACGATCCCCTGAAAGGTTTTTCGGTGGAAACAGATGGGTTTTTATCATCAGAAACAGAATTAGCCGCCGACGTCTGAAGAACTTTTTTTTGAAAAAACCCATAAGCCGTGCGGTCAGAATTTCAGCAAAAATCTGACGTTCTGGAATTCTCTCAAAAATGGTGCCAAACTGTTGCAAACGATCCCCTGAAAGGTTTTTAGGGGGAAACAAATGGGTTTTTATCATCAGAAACAGAATTAGCCGCCGACGTCTGAACAACTTTTTTTTGAAAAAACCCCTAAGCCGTGCGGTCAGAATTTCAGCAAAAATCTGACGTTCTGCAATTCTCTCAAAAATGGTGCCAAACTGTTGCAAAGGATCCCCTGAAAGCTTTTTTGGCGGAATCAGATGGGTTTTTATCATCAGAAACAGAATTGGCCCTCGACGTCTGAACAATTTTTTTTGAAAAAAATCCCTAAGCCGCGCGGTCAGAATTTCAGCAAAAATCTGACGTTCTGGAATTCTCTCAAAAATGGTGCCAAACTGTTGCAAACGATCCACTGAAAGGTTTTTTGCCGGAAACAGTTGGGTTTTTATCTTCAGAAACAGAATTAGCCGCAGAGGTCTGAACAACTTATTTTGAAAAAATCTCTAAGCCGCGCGGTCAGAATTTCAGCAAAAATCCGACGTTCTGGAATTCTCTCAAAAATGGTGCCAAACTGTTGCAAGCGATCCCCTGAAAGCTTTTTCGGTGGAAACAGATGGGTTTTTATCATCAGAAACAGAATTAACCGCCGACGTCTGAACAACTTTTTTTGAAAAATTCCTTAAACGGTCAGAATTTCAGGAAAAATCTGACATTCTGGAATTCACTCAAAAGTGGTGCCAAACTGTTGCAAACGATCCCCTGAAAGGTTTTTCGGTGGAAACAGATGGGTTTTTATCATCAGAAACAGAATTAGTCGCCGACGTCTGAACAACTTATTTTGAAAAAATCTCTAAGCCGCGCGGTCAGAATTTCAGCAAAAATCCGACGTTCTGGAATTCTCTCAAAAATGGTGCCAAACTGTTGCAAGCGATCCCCTGAAAGCTTTTTCGGTGGAAACAGATGGGTTTTTATCATCAGAAACAAAATTAACCGCCGACGTCTGAACAACTTTTTTTGAAAAATTCCTTAAACGGTCAGAATTTCAGGAAAAATCTGACATTCTGGAATTCACTCAAAAGTGGTGCCAAACTGTTGCAAACGATCCCCTGAAAGCTTTTTCGGTGGAAACAGATGGGTTTTTATCATCAGAAACAGAATTAGCCGCCGACGTCTGAACAACTTTTTTTGAAAAAATCCCTAAGCCGCGCGGTCAGAATTTCAGCAAAAATCTGACCTTCTGGAATTCTCTCAAAAATGGTGCCAAACTGTTGCAAACGATCCCCTGAAAGCTTTTTCGGTGGAAATATGCGTTTTTATCATCAGAAACAAAATTAGCCGCCAACGTCTGAAGAACTATTTTTGAAAAAATCCCTAAGCCGCGCAGTCAGAATTTCAGGAAAAATCTGACATTCTGGAATTCTCTCAAAAATGGTGTCAAATTGTTGCAAACGATCCCCTGAAAGCTTTTTCGGTGGAAACAGATGGGTTTTTATCATCAGAAACAGAATTAGCCGCCAACGTCTGAAGAACTATTTTTGAAAAAATCCCTAAGTCGCGCGGTCAGAATTTCAGCAAAAATCTGACGTTCTGGAATTCTCTCAAAAATGCTTCCAAACTGTTGCAAACGATCCCCTGAAAGGTTTTTCGGTGGAAACAGATGGGTTTTTATCATCAGAAACAGAATTAGCCGCCGACGTCTGAACAACTTTTTTTGAAAAAATCCCTAAGCCGCGCGGTCAGAATTTCAGCAAAAATCTGACGTTCTGGAATTCTCTCAAAAATGGTGCCATCCTGTTGCAAACGATCCACTGAAAGCTTTTTCGGTGGAAACAGATGGGTTTTTATCATCAGAAACAGAATTAGCCGCCAACGTCTGAAGAACTATTTTTGAAAAAATCCGTAAGCCGCGCGATCAGAATTTCAGCAAAAATCTGACGTTCTGGAATTCTCTCAAAAATGGTGCCAAACTGTTGCAAAGGATCCCTTGAAAGGTTTTTTGGCGGAAACAGATGGGTTTTTATCATCAGAAACAGAATCAGCCGCCGACGTCTGAACAACTTTTTTTTTAAAAGATCCCTAAGCCGCGCGGTTAGAATTTCAGCAAAAATCTGACGTTCTGGAATTCTCTCAAAAATGGTGCCATACTGTTGCAAACGATCCCCTGAAAGCTTTTTCGGTGGAAACAGATGGGTTTTTATCATCAGAAACAGAATTAGCCGCCAACGTCTGAGGAACTATTTTTGAAAAAATCCCTAAGCCGCGCGGTCAGAATTTCAGCAAAAATTTGACGTTCTGGAATTCTCTCAAAAATGGTGCCAAACTGTTGCAAACGATCCCTTGAAAGGTTTTTTGGCGGAAACAGATGGGTTTTTATCATCAGAAACAGAATCAGCCGCCGACGTCTGAACAACTTTTTTTTTAAAAGATCCCTAAGCCGCGCGGTCAGAATTTCAGGAAAAATCTGACGTTCTGGAATTCTCTCAAAAATGGTGCCATACTGTTGCAAACGATCCCCTGAAAGCTTTTTCGGTGGAAAAAGATGGGTTTTTATCATCAGAAACAGAATTAGCCGCCAACGTCTGAAGAACTATTTTTGAAAAAATCCGTAAGCCGCGCGGTCAGAATTTCAGCAAAAATCTGACGTTCTGGAATTCTCTCAAAAATGGTGCCAAACTGTTGCAAACGATCCCTTGAAAGCTTTTTCGGTGGAAACAGATGGGTTTTTATCATCAGAAACAGAATTAGCCGCCAACGTCTGAAGAACTATTTTTGAAAAAATCCGTAAGCCGCGCGGTCAGAATTTCAGCAAAAATCTGACGTTCTGGAATTCTCTCAAAAATGGTACCAAACTGTTGCAAACAATCCCTTGAAAGGGTTTTTGGCGGAAACAGATGGGTTTTTATCATCAGAAACAGAATTAGCCGCCAACGTCTGAAGAACTATTTTTGGAAAAATCCCTAAGCCGCGCGGTCAGAATTTCAGCAAAAATCTGACGTTCTGGAATTCTCTCAAAAATGGTGCCAAACTGTTGTAAACGATCCCCTGAAAGGTTTTTTTGGCGGAAACAGATGGGTTTTTATCATCAGAAACAGAATTGGCCCCCGACTTCTGAACAATTTTTTTTGAAAAAAATCCCTAAGCCGCGCGTTCAGAATTTCAGCAAAAATCTGACATTCTGGAATTTTTCTCAAAAATGGTGCCAAACTGTTGCAAACGATCCCCTGAAAGGTTTTTCGGTGGAAACAGATGGGTTTTTATCATCAGAAACAGAATTAGCCGCCGACATCTGAACAACTTTTTTTGAAAAAATCCCTAAGCCGCGCGGTCAGAATTTCAGCAAAAATCTGACGTTCAGGAATTCTCTCAAAAATGGTGCCAAACTGTTGCAAACAATCCCCTGATGGTTTTTCGGTGGAAACAGATAGGTTTTTATCATCAGAAACAGAATTAGCCGCCGACGTCTGAACAACTTTTTTTGAAAAAATCCCTATAGGGTCAGAATTTCAAGAAAAATCTGACGTTCTGGAATTCACTCAAAAATGGTGCCAAACTGTTGCAAACAATCCCCTGAAAGGTTTTTCGGTGGAAACAGATGGGTTATTATCATCAGAAACAGAATTGGCCCTCGACGTCTGAACAACTTTTTTTGAAAAAATTCCCTAAGCTGCGCGGTCAGAATTTCAGCAAAAATCTGACATTCTGGAATTCTCTCAAAAATGGTGCCAAACTGTTGCAAACGATCCCCTGAAAGGTTTTTCGGTGGAAACAGATGGGTTTTTATCATCAGAAACAGAATTAGCCGCCGACGTCTGAACAACTTTTTTTTGAAAAAACCCATAAGCCGTGCGGTCAGAATTTCAGCAAAAATCTGACGTTCTGGAATTCTCTCAAAAATGGTGCCAAACTGTTGCAAACGATCCCCTGAAAGGGTTTTAGGGGGAAACAAATGGGTTTTTATCATCAGAAACAGAATTAGCCGCCGACGTCTGAACAACTTTTTTTTGAAAAAACCCCTAAGCCGTGCGGTTAGAATTTCAGCAAAAATCTGAAGTTCTGCAATTCTCTCAAAAATGGTGCCAAACTGTTGCAAAGGATCCCCTGAAAGCTTTTTTGGCGGAATCAGATGGGTTTTTATCATCAGAAACAGAATTGGCCCTCGACGTCTGAACAATTTTTTTTGAAAAAAATCCCTAAGCCGCGCGGTCAGAATTTCAGCAAAAATCTGACGTTCTGGAATTCTCTCAAAAATGGTGCCAAACTGTTGCAAACGATCCACTGAAAGGTTTTTTGCCGGAAACAGTTGGGTTTTTATCTTCAGAAACAGAATTAGCCGCAGAGGTCTGAACAACTTATTTTGAAAAAATCTCTAAGCCGCGCGGTCAGAATTTCAGCAAAAATCCGACGTTCTGGAATTCTCTCAAAAATGGTGCCAAACTGTTGCAAGCGATCCCCTGAAAGCTTTTTCGGTGGAAACAGATGGGTTTTTATCATCAGAAACAGAATTAACCGCCGACGTCTGAACAACTTTTTTTGAAAAATTCCTTAAACGGTCAGAATTTCAGGAAAAATCTGACATTCTGGAATTCACTCAAAAGTGGTGCCAAACTGTTGCAAACGATCCCCTGAAAGGTTTTTCGGTGGAAACAGATGGGTTTTTATCATCAGAAACAGAATTAGTCGCCGACGTCTGAACAACTTATTTTGAAAAAATCTCTAAGCCGCGCGGTCAGAATTTCAGCAAAAATCCGACGTTCTGGAATTCTCTCAAAAATGGTGCCAAACTGTTGCAAGCGATCCCCTGAAAGCTTTTTCGGTGGAAACAGATGGGTTTTTATCATCAGAAACAAAATTAACCGCCGACGTCTGAACAACTTTTTTTGAAAAATTCCTTAAACGGTCAGAATTTCAGGAAAAATCTGACATTCTGGAATTCACTCAAAAGTGGTGCCAAACTGTTGCAAACGATCCCCTGAAAGCTTTTTCGGTGGAAACAGATGGGTTTTTATCATCAGAAACAGAATTAGCCGCCGACGTCTGAACAACTTTTTTTGAAAAAATCCCTAAGACGCGCGGTCAGAATTTCAGCAAAAATCTGACGTTCTGGAATTCTCTCAAAAATGGTGCCAAACTGTTGCAAACGATCCCCTGAAAGCTTTTTCGGTGGAAATATGCGTTTTTATCATCAGAAACAAAATTAGCCGCCAACGTCTGAAGAACTATTTTTGAAAAAATCCCTAAGCCGCGCGGTCAGAATTTCAGGAAAAATCTGACATTCTGGAATTCTCTCAAAAATGGTGTCAAATTGTTGCAAACGATCCCCTGAAAGCTTTTTCGGTGGAAACAGATGGGTTTTTATCATCAGAAACAGAATTAGCCGCCAACGTCTGAAGAACTATTTTTGAAAAAATCCCTAAGTCGCGCGGTCAGAATTTCAGCAAAAATCTGACGTTCTGGAATTCTCTCAAAAATGCTTCCAAACTGTTGCAAACGATCCCCTGAAAGGTTTTTCGGTGGAAACAGATGGGTTTTTATCATCAGAAACAGAATTAGCCGCCGACGTCTGAACAACTTTTTTTGAAAAAATCCCTAAGCCGCGCGGTCAGAATTTCAGCAAAAATCTGACGTTCTGGAATTCTCTCAAAAATGGTGCCATCCTGTTGCAAACGATCCACTGAAAGCTTTTTCGGTGGAAACAGATGGGTTTTTATCATCAGAAACAGAATTAGCCGCCAACGTCTGAAGAACTATTTTTGAAAAAATCCGTAAGCCGCGCGGTCAGAATTTCAGCAAAAATTTGACGTTCTGGAATTCTCTCAAAAATGGTGCCAAACTGTTGCAAACGATCCCTTGAAAGGTTTTTTGGCGGAAACAGATGGGTTTTTATCATCAGAAACAGAATCAGCCGCCGACGTCTGAACAACTTTTTTTTTAAAAGATCCCTAAGCCGCGCGGTCAGAATTTCAGGAAAAATCTGACGTTCTGGAATTCTCTCAAAAATGGTGCCATACTGTTGCAAACGATCCCCTGAAAGCTTTTTCGGTGGAAAAAGATGGGTTTTTATCATCAGAAACAGAATTAGCCGCCAACGTCTGAAGAACTATTTTTGAAAAAATCCGTAAGCCGCGCGGTCAGAATTTCAGCAAAAATCTGACGTTCTGGAATTCTCTCAAAAATGGTGCCAAACAGTTGCAAACGATCCCTTGAAAGCTTTTTCGGTGGAAACAGATGGGTTTTTATCATCAGAAACAGAATTAGCCACCAACGTCTGAAGAACTGTTTTTGAAAAAATCCCTAAGCCGCGGGGTCAGAATTTCAGCAAAAATCTGACGTTCTGGAATTCTCTCAAAAATGGTACCAAACTGTTGCAAACAATCCCTTGAAAGGGTTTTTGGCGGAAACAGATGGGTTTTTATCATCAGAAACAGAATTAGCCGCCAACGTCTGAAGAACTATTTTTGGAAAAATCCCTAAGTCGCGCGGTCAGAATTTCAGGAAAAATCTGACATTCTGGAATTCTCTCAAAAATGGTGCCAAACTGTTGCAAACGATCCCCTGAAAGCTTTTTCGGTGGAAACAGATGGGTTTTTATCATCAGAAACAGAATTAGCCGCCGACGTCTGAACAACTTTTTTTGAAAAAATCCCTAAGCCGCGCGGTCAGAATTTCAGCAAAAATCTGACGTTCTGGAATTCTCTCAAAAATGGTGCCAAACTGTTGCAAACAATCCCCTAAAAGGTTTTTCGGTGGAAACAGATGGGTTTTTATCATCAGAAACAGAATTAGCCGCCGACGTCTGAACAACTTTTTTTGAAAAAATCCCTAAGCCGCGCGGTCAAAATTTCAGCAAAAATCTGACGTTCTGGAATTCTCTCAAAAATGGTGCCAAACTGTTGCAAACGATCCCCTGAAAGCTTTTTCGGTGGAAACAGATGGGTTTTTATCATCAGAAACAGAATTAGCCGCCGACGTCTGAACAACTTTTTTTGAAAAAATCCCTAAGCCGCGCGGTCAGAATTTCAGCAAAAATCTGACGTTTTGGAATTCTCTCAAAAATGGTTGCAAACTGTTGCAAACGATCCCTTGAAAGGTTTTTTGGCGGAAACAGATGGGTTTTTATCATCAGAAACAGAATCAGCCGCCGACGTCTGAACAACTTTTTTTAAAAAATATCCGTAAGCCGCGCGGTCAGAATTTCAGCAAAAATCTGCCGTTCTGGAATTCTCTCAAAAATGGTGCCAAACTGTTGCAAACGATCCCCTGATGGTTTTTCGGTGGAAACAGATGGGTTTTTATCATCAGAAACAGAATTAGCCGCCGACGTCTGAACAACTTTTTTTTGAAAAAATCCCTAAGCCGCGCGGTCAGAATTTCAGCAAAAATCTGACGTTCTGGAATTCTCTCAAAAATGGTGCCATACTGTTGCAAACGATCCCCTGAAAGCTTTTTCGGTGGAAAAAGATGGGTTTTTATCATCAGAAACAGAATTAGCCGCCAACGTCTGAAGAACTATTTTTGAAAAAATCCGTAAGCCGCGCGGTCAGAATTTCAGCAAAAATCTGACGTTCTGGAATTCTCTCAAAAATGGTGCCAAACTGTTGCAAACGATCCCTTGAAAGCTTTTTCGGTGGAAACAGATGGGTTTTTATCATCAGAAACAGAATTAGCCACCAACGTCTGAAGAACTGTTTTTGAAAAAATCCCTAAGCCGCGGGGTCAGAATTTCAGCAAAAATCTGACGTTCTGGAATTCTCTCAAAAATGGTACCAAACTGTTGCAAACAATCCCTTGAAAGGGTTTTTGGCGGAAACAGATGGGTTTTTATCATCAGAAACAGAATTAGCCGCCAACGTCTGAAGAACTATTTTTGGAAAAATCCCTAAGTCGCGCGGTCAGAATTTCAGGAAAAATCTGACATTCTGGAATTCTCTCAAAAATGGTGCCAAACTGTTGCAAACGATCCCCTGAAAGCTTTTTCGGTGGAAACAGATGGGTTTTTATCATCAGAAACAGAATTGGCCCTCGACGTCTGAACAACTTTTTTTTGAAAAAAATCCCTAAGCCGCGCGGTCAGAATTTCAGCAAAAATCTGACGTTCTGGAATTCTCTCAAAAATGGTTGCAAACTGTTGCAAACGATCCCTTGAAAGGTTTTTTGGCGGAAGCAGATGGGTTTTTATCATCAGAAACAGAATCAGCCGCCGACGTCTGAACAACTTTTTTTTGAAAAAATCCGTAAGCCGCGCGGTCAGAATTTCAGCAAAAATCTGACGTTCTGCAATTCTCTCAAAAATGGTGCCAAACTGTTGAATACGATCCCGTGAAAGCTTTTTCGGTGGAAACATATGGGTTATTATCATCAGAAACGGAATTGGCCCTCGACGTCTGAACAACTTTTTTTGAAAAAAATCCCTAAGCCGCGCGGTCAGAATTTCAGCAAAAATCTGACATTCTGGAATTCTCTCAAAAATGGTGCCAAACCGTTGCAAATGATCCCTTGAAATGTTTTTTGGCAGAAACAGATGGGTTTTTATCATCAGAAACAGAATCAGCCGCCGACGTCTGAACAACTTTTTTTTAAAAAAATCCCTAAGCCGCGCGGTCAGAATTGCAGCAAAAATCTGACGTTCTGCAATTCTCTCAAAAATGGTGCCAAACTGTAGCAAACGATCCCCTGAAAGCTTTTCGGTGGAAACATATGGGTTTTTATCATCAGAAACAGAATCAGCCGCCGACGTCTGAACAACTTTTTTTTGAAAAAATCCGTAAGCCGCGCGGTCAGAATTTCAGCAAAAATCTGACATTCTGCAATTCTCTCAAAAATGGTGCCAAACTGTAGCAAACGATCCCCTGAAAGCTTTTCGGTGGAAACATATGGGTTTTTATCATCAGAAACAGAATTGGCCCTCGACGTCTGAACAACTTTTTTTTGAAAAAAATCCCTAAGCCGCGCGGTCAGAATTTCAGCAAAAATCTGACGTTCTGGAATTCTCTCAAAAATGGTTGCAAACTGTTGCAAACGATCCCTTGAAAGGTTTTTTGGCGGAAGCAGATGGGTTTTTATCATCAGAAACAGAATCAGCCGCCGACGTCTGAACAACTTTTTTTTGAAAAAATCCGTAAGCCGCGCGGTCAGAATTTCAGCAAAAATCTGACGTTCTGCAATTCTCTCAAAAATGGTGCCAAACTGTTGAATACGATCCCGTGAAAGCTTTTTCGGTGGAAACAGATGGGTTATTATCATCAGAAACGGAATTGGCCCTCGACGTCTGAACAACTTTTTTTGAAAAAAATCCCTAAGCCGCGCGGTCAGAATTTCAGCAAAAATCTGACATTCTGGAATTCTCTCAAAAATGGTGCCAAACCGTTGCAAATGATCCCTTGAAATGTTTTTTGGCAGAAACAGATGGGTTTTTATCATCAGAAACAGAATCAGCCGCCGACGTCTGAACAACTTTTTTTTAAAAAAATCCCTAAGCCGCGCGGTCAGAATTGCAGCAAAAATCTGACGTTCTGCAATTCTCTCAAAAATGGTGCCAAACTGTAGCAAACGATCCCCTGAAAGCTTTTCGGTGGAAACATATGGGTTTTTATCATCAGAAACAGAATCAGCCGCCGACGTCTGAACAACTTTTTTTTGAAAAAATCCGTAAGCCGCGCGGTCAGAATTTCAGCAAAAATCTGACATTCTGCAATTCTCTCAAAAATGGTGCCAAACTGTAGCAAACGATCCCCTGAAAGCTTTTCGGTGGAAACATATGGGTTTTTATCATCCGAAACAGAATTGGCCCTCGACGTCTGAACAACTTTTTTTTGAAAAAAATCCCTAAGCCGCGCGGTCAGAATTTCAGCAAAAATCTGACGTTCTGGAATTCTCTCAAAAATGGTTGCAAACTGTTGCAAACGATCCCTTGAAAGGTTTTTTGGCGGAAGCAGATGGGTTTTTATCATCAGAAACAGAATCAGCCGCCGACGTCTGAACAACTTTTTTTTGAAAAAATCCGTAAGCCGCGCGGTCAGAATTTCAGCAAAAATCTGACGTTCTGCAATTCTCTCAAAAATGGTGCCAAACTGTTGAATACGATCCCGTGAAAGCTTTTTCGGTGGAAACAGATGGGTTATTATCATCAGAAACGGAATTGGCCCTCGACGTCTGAACAACTTTTTTTGAAAAAAATCCCTAAGCCGCGCGGTCAGAATTTCAGCAAAAATCTGACATTCTGGAATTCTCTCAAAAATGGTGCCAAACCGTTGCAAATGATCCCTTGAAATGTTTTTTGGCAGAAACAGATGGGTTTTTATCATCAGAAACAGAATCAGCCGCCGACGTCTGAACAACTTTTTTTTAAAAAAATCCCTAAGCCGCGCGGTCAGAATTTCAGCAAAAATCTGACGTTCTGGAATTCTCTCAAAAATGGTTGCAAACTGTTGCAAACGATCCCTTGAAAGGTTTTTTGGCGGAAGCAGATGGGTTTTTATCATCAGAAACAGAATCAGCCGCCGACGTCTGAACAACTTTTTTTTGAAAAAATCCGTAAGCCGCGCGGTCAGAATTTCAGCAAAAATCTGACGTTCTGGAATTCTCTCAAAAATGGTTGCAAACTGTTGCAAACGATCCCTTGAAAGGTTTTTTGGCGGAAGCAGATGGGTTTTTATCATCAGAAACAGAATCAGCCGCCGACGTCTGAACAACTTTTTTTTGAAAAAATCCGTAAGCCGCGCGGTCAGAATTTCAGCAAAAATCTGACATTCTGCAATTCTCTCAAAAATGGTGCCAAACTGTAGCAAACGATCCCCTGAAAGCTTTTCGGTGGAAACATATGGGTTTTTATCATCAGAAACAGAATTGGCCCTCGACGTCTGAACAACTTTTTTTTGAAAAAAATCCCTAAGCCGCGCGGTCAGAATTTCAGCAAAAATCTGACGTTCTGGAATTCTCTCAAAAATGGTTGCAAACTGTTGCAAACGATCCCTTGAAAGGTTTTTTGGCGGAAGCAGATGGGTTTTTATCATCAGAAACAGAATCAGCCGCCGACGTCTGAACAACTTTTTTTGAAAAAAATCCCTAAGCCGCGCGGTCAGAACTTCAGCAAAAATCTGACGTTCTGGAATTCTCTCAAAAATGGTTCCAAACTGTTGTAAACGATCCCCTGAAAAGTTTTTGGCGGAAACAGATGGGTTTTTATCATCAGAAACAGAATTGGCCCTCGATGTCTGAAGAATTTTTTTTGAAAAAAATCCCTAAGCCGCGCGGTCAGAATTTCAGCAAAAATCTGACATTCTGCAATTCTCTCAAAAATGGTGCCAAACTGTAGCAAACGATCCCCTGAAAGCTTTTCGGTGGAAACAGATGGGTTTTTATCATCAGAAACAGAATTGGCCCTCGACGTCTGAACAACTTTTTTTGGAAAAAATCCCTAAGCCGCGCGGTCAGAATTTCAGCAAAAATCTGACGTTCTGGAATTCTCTCAAAAATGGTTGCAAACTGTTGCAAACGATCCCTTGAAAGGTTTTTTGGCGGAAGCAGATGGGTTTTTATCATCAGAAACAGAATCAGCCGCCGACGTCTGAACAACTTTTTTTTGAAAAAATCCGTAAGCCGCGCGGTCAGAATTTCAGCAAAAATCTGACGTTCTGCAATTCTCTCAAAAATGGTGCCAAACTGTTGAATACGATCCCGTGAAAGCTTTTTCGGTGGAAACAGATGGGTTATTATCATCAGAAACGGAATTGGCCCTCGACGTCTGAACAACTTTTTTTGAAAAAAATCCCTAAGCCGCGCGGTCAGAATTTCAGCAAAAATCTGACATTCTGCAATTCTCTCAAAAATGGTGCCAAACTGTAGCAAACGATCCCCTGAAAGCTTTTCGGTGGAAACATATGGGTTTTTATCATCAGAAACAGAATCAGCCGCCGACGTCTGAACAACTTTTTTTTGAAAAAATCCGTAAGCCGCGCGGTCAGAATTTCAGCAAAAATCTGACGTTCTGGAATTCTCTCAAAAATGGTTGCAAACTGTTGCAAACGATCCCTTGAAAGGTTTTTTGGCGGAAGCAGATGGGTTTTTATCATCAGAAACAGAATCAGCCGCCGACGTCTGAACAACTTTTTTTTGAAAAAATCCGTAAGCCGCGCGGTCAGAATTTCAGCAAAAATCTGACGTTCTGCAATTCTCTCAAAAATGGTGCCAAACTGTTGAATACGATCCCGTGAAAGCTTTTTCGGTGGAAACAGATGGGTTATTATCATCAGAAACGGAATTGGCCCTCGACGTCTGAACAACTTTTTTTGAAAAAAATCCCTAAGCCGCGCGGTCAGAACTTCAGCAAAAATCTGACGTTCTGGAATTCTCTCAAAAATGGTTCCAAACTGTTGTAAACGATCCCCTGAAAAGTTTTTGGCGGAAACAGATGGGTTTTTATCATCAGAAACAGAATTGGCCCTCGATGTCTGAAGAATTTTTTTTGAAAAAAATCCCTAAGCCGCGCGGTCAGAATTTCAGCAAAAATCTGACATTCTGCAATTCTCTCAAAAATGGTGCCAAACTGTAGCAAACGATCCCCTGAAAGCTTTTCGGTGGAAACAGATGGGTTTTTATCATCAGAAACAGAATTGGCCCTCGACGTCTGAACAACTTTTTTTTGAAAAAAATCCCTAAGCCGCGCGGTCAGAATTTCAGCAAAAATCTGACGTTCTGGAATTCTCTCAAAAATGGTGCCAAACTGTTGCAAACGATCCCTTGAAAGGTTTCTTGGCGGAAGCAGATGGGTTTTTATCATCAGAAACAGAATCAGCCGCCGACGTCTGAACAACTTTTTTTTGAAAAAATCCGTAAGCCGCGCGGTCAGAATTTCAGCAAAAATCTGACATTCTGCAATTCTCTCAAAAATGGTGCCAAACTGTAGCAAACGATCCCCTGAAAGCTTTTCGGTGGAAACATATGGGTTTTTATCATCAGAAACAGAATCAGCCGCCGACGTCTGAACAACTTTTTTTTGAAAAAATCCGTAAGCCGCGCGGTCAGAATTTCAGCAAAAATCTGACATTCTGCAATTCTCTCAAAAATGGTGCCAAACTGTAGCAAACGATCCCCTGAAAGCTTTTCGGTGGAAACATATGGGTTTTTATCATCAGAAACAGAATTGGCCCTCGACGTCTGAACAACTTTTTTTTGAAAAAAATCCCAAAGCCGCGCGGTCAGAATTTCAGCAAAAATCTGACGTTCTGGAATTCTCTCAAAAATGGTTGCAAACTGTTGCAAACGATCCCTTGAAAGGTTTTTTGGCGGAAGCAGATGGGTTTTTATCATCAGAAACAGAATCAGCCGCCGACGTCTGAACAACTTTTTTTTGAAAAAATCCGTAAGCCGCGCGGTCAGAATTTCAGCAAAAATCTGACGTTCTGCAATTCTCTCAAAAATGGTGCCAAACTGTTGAATACGATCCCGTGAAAGCTTTTTCGGTGGAAACAGATGGGTTATTATCATCAGAAACGGAATTGGCCCTCGACGTCTGAACAACTTTTTTTGAAAAAAATCCCTAAGCCGCGCGGTCAGAATTTCAGCAAAAATCTGACATTCTGGAATTCTCTCAAAAATGGTGCCAAACCGTTGCAAATGATCCCTTGAAATGTTTTTTGGCAGAAACAGATGGGTTTTTATCATCAGAAACAGAATCAGCCGCCGACGTCTGAACAACTTTTTTTTAAAAAAATCCCTAAGCCGCGCGGTCAGAATTTCAGCAAAAATCTGACGTTCTGGAATTCTCTCAAAAATGGTTGCAAACTGTTGCAAACGATCCCCTGAAAGGTTTTTCAGTGGAAACAGATGGGTTTTTATCATCAGAAACAGAAATTATCCGCCGACGTCTGAACAACTTTTTTTGAAAAAATCCCAAAGCCGCGCGGTCAGAATTTCAGCAAAAATCTGGCGTTTTGGAATTCACTCAAAAATGTTGCCAAACTGTTGCAAACGAATCCCTGAAAGCTTTTTCGGTGGAAACAGATGGGTTTTTATCATCAGAAACAGAATTAGCCCTCGACGTCTGAACAACTTTTTTTGAAAAAAATCCCTAAGCCGCGCGGTCAGAACTTCAGCAAAAATCTGACGTTCTGGAATTCTCTCAAAAATGGTTCCAAACTGTTGTAAACGATCCCCTGAAAAGTTTTTGGCGGAAACAGATGGGTTTTTATCATCAGAAACAGAATTAGCCGCCAACGTCTGAAGAACTATTTTTGAAAAAATCCGTAAGCCGCGCGGTCAGAATTTCAGCAAAAATCTGACCGCGCGGCTTACGGATTTTCAAAAATAGTTCTTCAGACGTTGGCGGCTAATTCTGTTTCTGATGATAAAAACCCATCTGTTTCCGCCAAAAACTTTTCAGGGGATCGTTTACAACAGTTTGGAACCATTTTGAGAGAATTCCAGAACGTCAGATTTTTGCTGAAGTTCTGACCGCGCGGCTTAGGGATTTTTTTCAAAAAAAAGTTGTTCAGACGTCGAGGGCCAATTCTGTTTCCGATGATAAAAACCCATCTGTTTCCCCGAAAAACCTTTCAGGGGATGGTTTGCAACAGTTTGGCACCATTTTTGAGTTAATTCCAGAACGCAAGATTTTTGCTGAAATGGGACGGTGTGTCTTAGGG